>NW_024871042.1:4800000-6000000 GCF_019054845.1 Dipodomys spectabilis
CTTAGCATACTGTGTTTGGAATTCATCCATGTTTTGACACAGATACATTATTTACTATATACATATAAATAGCACATATACTACGATGAGCTATCCAACTAAATGTTAATGTATTGAGCATGTTTCTCTCTAGGAGAGGCCTTGTAGGAAGATTTTGGTCACTTTTCTTAGATATTTATTTCAGGTCAACTTTCAAAGGGACTTTTGTCAGATTTGGAAAGTTTATCAGGGAAGGTAATTTAGGAAGGACTAGTTTTCCATAATCCTCACATTCTCCTACTTCCAAAGTAGAACCATGAAATGGACTCAGAAACCTGGGTTGATAGGGAGGGAGAAGAGAGGGGAAGAGGTCACCCTGGTCCTTCAGGCCTTGTGATCAGTTCCTCCTCTCCTCCTCTCACATTGTAAGGTAACTCATTTAGCTGTCACAAGAAGTGGGGAAAGAGCTGAGGAGCTGGAGGAAATGATGCAATCCATTGTGTAAACAGCCGTGTTTATTCTGCTATGAAAGCTGTTTCCCTGGGCTAGGAGACCAGCATGGCATCCTTCTGAAGCTCTTCATTACAATCATAGCATCTAAGAGGAAAACACATTCTTTCTTCAAGCACCTTAATTGGGAAATAGATTCCCAGTTAGGTAGGATAACAGATGCCTGCACTAATGTGGGAACTGCATGTGTTAGGGTTTGGGATGAGGTAAGACCCTCATTTCCCATTACACTGCCTAAGGAGAATCCTTTAGTATTCATTTGTAGGGATTTTTATTTGTTTGGCTTGACTCTTTTAGGCCTATTGAGTTGCATAAATGGAATAGACAATAATGGCAGTTCCTTGGTGATCACAAATATATTGTTATAGTTGGATGCCACTGGCATATGACATTTAGATGCCTAGCTATTTAAGATGCTAAGATCAGAGGATTTTGGTTTGAAGCCAGTCTGAGAAGAAAAGTATACAATATGATATCTCTAATTAACCAGCAACCTGCCAGACTGGAAGTGTGGCTAAAAATAGTAGAGCACCAGCCCTCTGAGCACAAAGTTCTGAGTTCAATCCATAGTACTGGCATTAATTAAATAAGAAATCGTTTAATGAATTACTATACTCAATAAGTACACTGACATAGTTTTAGTTTCCTCTAGAAGCAGATACCAGGTAGGAGAAGACACATAGCTAGGTGCATTTAGATTATTTAGGAGGTGATCTCAGGATCAACAATAGGGAATGGGCAAGTGAGCTAGGAAAGAGATGTGGTAGCCAAAGGATGATGCATCATCAGCTGGTTTCTATTGTAGGTATCTAGTCTTCTCTTAGGAACTATGGATACACTAGAGAAGACCCACCTCAGAATTTTCCCACCAAGAGGCAAGGAAGCCAGTTTATTTATACCATAATTTTCATTGGTCATTTATTGAGGGCTGTTCTAGGAAGTGTGAAAGCCCTGGCACATCTAGATGCTTGTCATGTAGGTAGGAAAATTCCTATGACCTTTTCATGGTTGTTAATTAGACCAGTGTGTCCCAGTGAGCTAAAGATGAGGAGAGGTGGTGAGATAGTTGGGGATCAGCAGCCATTTCTGAACTCCTTCTCTCTTCTCAGTATGGATGGAAAGCTTATCCTAATTCAGACCACATGACAATGCTCTTCTGTGTGTGGTGTGTTTCTCTTGCTAAGTGCAGGCACTCAGGCTCACCCCATTAGTTTTCATGGCCTTGTAACATGTGTTTGTACAAGTGCTGATGGCTTACCGATGAGCCTCAGTGGCATAAGGAACAGACTCAGGTCTGTGAGAGAGGAAGCCTTTCATGAAAACCAAGAAAACATTCCAGCTTTTCTCATTCATCCTTTGCTGCATCTATCCATGTGGCAGATTTTGGGGACCCTGGGGAAGTGTCAAATGTGCAAAAAGGGAAGCTAAGAAAAGCATCTTAGCTCCTTCTATAAGAAAATAGAGGGTTTGTTCTCAAGGATCCTTTCACCAGGGCTAATATATTTTCTTTTGCAAGAGTTATTTCTAGAAATATTGCTAAGGCCTGGACCCAGAACCAATGTAAACTAATAGAGAAGACTGCATTTGAGCCCTGAAGAGAAGTTGGGAAATGGTTGCATTGCCACAAATATGCTGTGTTTAGTGCATGGATGATTTTGGGGGCAAACACACTGACTCTTCAGATTCCAGAGTTAAAATAGATCTTCATTTTCAGGGAACTGTTTTGATTCCTTACCCACCTTGCATACAATGGAATTAATATTTCATACAAAATTATTTTTCAGTGAGTCAATACATAGAAATTAGGCAACCTGTATAATCCTAATTTTCAGATCTTCAATGGACTTGTATTTCTGAGGCCCCTCAAATATGGAATCCATTAGCCAAAGTGACGCTCTTCAGCTCAAAGTGTGATACAACAGGCGGAAAGTCTCATCTTGCACAGCAATGCAGTTTCTAGACAGTGGATTAGACTTTGTGGTGTTTTAAATTATGCTCATAAGCACTTTGTTTCTGTCAATATGAAGTAGTCCTCATCTCCCCCTTGAATAGGCTAGCCCTTCTAAAAGACAAATTATGATAGAAATTGCCCTTTCTCTAAGTCTGAGTCATCAAAAGGAACATAGCTTCCATGCTTCCACACGGTGCCTGCTTCCGCACCCCAACCTCTCCATTGCTCTCTGAACCAGTCTACGATGCTAGGAGGCAACTAAGGCCAACTCAAAAATTAAGTGTATGAATGTAGACTTTGGTGAATGAGAACTGTATAAATGAGCCCAGGCATTTCCAGAACCAAGAGGGAATAGAAGAAATGAGGCTTGTTGTTCTTTTGTACTGCTAGCTTGGGTTTGCTTGTCTTGCAGCCCTAGTGACTGATATCTACAGACTCTCATTAGCACACTACGGAAGAGCCACCACACCAACAAAGGGCCTCTGCAGCTTGTCACTCTTCCTCCTGTGTGCAGTACACAGACTTGTTTGTTGCTCCCCAGAAAGCCAGTGAGTGTCAGAGGAGAAGGGAAGGTACGGGGCATCTCTAATTCTCAGTCCCCAACTTGCTGCCAGAGGTTTGTGACCTACAGACAGACAAGAGATTTGCAGCTGTTTTGACCTAACTGGTTTGGGGATTGAGGGTCTGTTTGGCACCTGGCTGCAAGCAGCTGTTCTCTTTTTCCCCCTGGGTAGAGGCTCACAGCCCCAGCAGTGGTGGCCGCTATGGGAAAGCCCTCCATCTTGTGCTCTGGGCCCCCAGCCAACTCTGGGCACCTAACTTGCTTTTTGGTCATGACTTTCACAGCTGGGCCCTGGACCTCAGGAAACAGTCAAGACAGGGTGTATAGTCCTGGCTGCAGTGTTCCAGTGTTCTGTCCTTTAGAGGGAAGGCCCCTGTAGGCCCAGCCAGAGGTCTCTCCTCTCCTCTTCTACACTTTCCTCTGTTTAGCCTCAAAATGGATCTGCTCTATCTTCATTGGCTCTTGAGGAGAAATGTGCAAATGCCCACAAAAGAAAATCTGCAAAGGTGTTGCAAAAGTAGACACTACTACTAAGGGATTAATGAGCAGTTTGTAGGTTGGGCAGCCTACCTCTGAAGTTGTTCTCCTACCCCTTTGCATCAGGTCGAGTCATAGTTTCTAAATACTCAGGAGTTTGAAAATAATGATATAGATGTAGCCCAGTAGCCCTTAGAGTGCCTGAATTTCCTTTGTACCATCGCCATCATGTGCTTGAATATCCACACTGATAGGGGCTCACTCCCTTCAGAGGCCTTTTATTCCCCGGGCAACTGAGGTTATTAAAATCATCTTCCTTGTGAAGCACCAAAGTTATTGCCTCTTAAGTCATCCTGAATGCCCTTAAAATAAATCTTACTCTTTTTCCATATGGCATACCTTTGAGGTCAGCTATTAATACCTTCTTTGTTCAGGCTTGCCTTTCAGTTTTTCAGCACCTCCTTCCATGATATGATGCCACCGTTATCCTGGTTACATTCTAGGCCAAATGTTTGTTCTCCCTTCAGCTCTTAAAAATCAGCCTGCTGTTATTATGTTTGAACAACATGTGAAGAAACTGGAGCTTATTCAATCCTTGCTCAGCTGTTAGATATAATTATTCCAGATGCAAACTCAGCTATTCTACACTAGGACTCAAATGCTTAGGTTCTTTCTAGGGACAGAGTGAAGGAACCAGGCACTTGTTGAGTTCCCTATTGGAGCCAGGGCTGGGTAAACGCTCTACCTACGGTATCTCCTTAGTTCTGCTAACAAGCCCATGAGTCAGGCATTCCAGGAGCACCTACTGAGGGTGGGGCAGAGCTGGAATTAAAACTTAGCCATGCTGAAGTGCACCTTCCCAGCACGCTGCTCCTCCCTTAGTCAAAATCTTGAGTGGCCAAATTATTTCTACAAGGATTGATCTTTGCTCTGAGTTAAAAGTCCAGTGTGGGCTGGGACTAAGACTTTGTTGCTCACTATTACATCTCAAGTAAATACAGGTGGTACCTAAAAAAATAGAAACATCATCCCACATGTTTGCTGATGTTAAATCTTTGTTAAATAAGTGAATGCTTGAAAATGCCTTATGTAACTGCGTTTTGGCAATTTTGTTTTGCATCTTAATTTAAATAAGATATATACAAAAATGTATAAGGGGAAGCAATAATGTATTTTTTTCCAAAGCAATAACTGTGAACATTTTAATATATGTTGAATAAACCTTATCTGAAATGCTTGGGAACAGAAGAGTTTTAGACTTAAGACTTTTTTGGATTTGGAAATATTTGCATATACATAATGAAATACCTTGGATAAGGAAACTAGGCTAAACATTCAATTCAATTATATTTTATATGATGATAATTTTAAACAGTACAGAATTTTTAATGATTTTGTGCACAAATAAAATGTGCAAATTGAGACAACAGAGGTCAGGTGTAGAATGAACCATTGTGGTATCTGTCAACACTCAAAAAGTTTGCGATTTGGAGTTTTCAGATTGGAAATATTCAACCTGTATCTGCTTCTAATCTTTCACTTTGGTTTTTGATGCTGAGAATGGAACCCATGTGCCTTGTGCTTGCTCTGCCAGTACTCTATCACTGAGTTATATTCCTAGTTTCATTTCACATTAATAAGCAATATGTATCATTTTTATTTGCCTTGTTTGGGTTTTCTGCCTGTAGAGCAGCAGCTATTCTTCTTTGGGAGTGTCAGGCCTTTGCTAAATCATTTTTACCTCATGTGATAAGTAATTTCAGTGTGTTCAAATAATGTGTTGTTTTCTGATATGAATATTCTGAGATAATTCCCTTGTATATTTTTGAGGCCTAGGA
This sequence comes from Dipodomys spectabilis, assembly GCF_019054845.1. NCBI lineage: Eukaryota > Metazoa > Chordata > Mammalia > Rodentia > Heteromyidae > Dipodomys > Dipodomys spectabilis. Next base: position 4,805,318 of record NW_024871042.1, read on the forward strand.
ATTCACTCTAGTTCGTGTTACCTGCTATTCAGTCATCCATGTTATCACTCAATGTTATTACACTCGATTACCTATCACTCAAATGTGAATTTTATTTCCCAGTTGTGGGTAATTAATATTATCATTACCCTATGTTTTCAAGCAGGAAAACTTAGAACTAGCAGGAAAATGTCCTATCTCACGTGGCACACTTTTAATAGTATGTACAGCCAGAGAATGAACTCATCATTTCCATCTCAGGCATTTCATTCAGTGGTCTTTCTCACTTTTTAAGTTATCTCCCTTGAGAAAGGAGACAAGTCCAAAGAAATGTTGCGATAACCCTGGCTTTTCAAAGCTGTAGGAGGAGAAATGACCATATTCACAGTCAAGTGTGAGTGTTTTAGGCAAAAGGTCACACTTAAAAATTTCAGGGAAGGCAAAGGACTCTTGCATCACTGGCGGGTTATCCCTGATGTTGGGGTTTTGCTATCTTTGTTATCACTGCCAGGTGTGAATGACATTGTCACTAAATTTCTTACCTGGTTGATGACCACTGTCTCCTGGCTTTCTGGGTAACAGATGAAATGGTACATCTACCATGAGGCTGCTTCATGGAAGAAGCAGAGGCTGTGGGCGATAGTACTAGTTCAGAGGATACAACGGTATGGGACCTCTGGGAAGCAGAACTATTTGTGTTTGAGTTAGCATTTCTATTTTTTTCCAACTGAATGTAATGTCTCCTCATAGGGTAGGTTTAAAATCAGTTATCATAAAAAAGGACTGATCATTCCTTTCCTTATTGAAATTCAGGGCTTCAAATAACATTAACTCAAGTTTTACGAATGAATCAATAGGTGACAATAAAGACTACCTTTCCCTGCAGGGTGCTGATGGATGGCTCACGCCTGTAATCCTAGCTACTGAGGGGGCTGAGATCTGAGGATTGAAGTTAGAAGCCAGAAAAGACCTGTCAGACTCTTATCTCCAGTAACCCACTCAGAATCCAGAAGTGGCACTGTGGCTCAAGTGGTAGAGTTGCTAGCCTTGAGCACAAAGGGGCTTAGGGACAGGTCCAGGGCCCCATAGCCGACACACACACACACACACACACACACACACACACACACACACACACACACACACACACTTTTCCCTTCTCAAGGATGGGATAGCATGATGATCAGTAAACCTTTTGCTCTGTTAGATCCTTAGGGATAGTATGTATAACTTTCAGCTTTTCATCTTGCAAAGCACATGGCTTTCTATCTAATGTCCTATTCATTATTTGGTTGGCTTTTTCTATGAGTTATATAAACATCTGAACCCATAAATCTTGGATCTGTTTCCTTGGATATAAGGTTGTTATAAACAAGATGCACAACTCATCTTGTGCCAGTCACAACATCAACATACAGTAATTGTTAGGATAATAATTTAATGAATAGCCTACCGAAGAGTGAGTGTCATGCCATGTCTGCAATAAATTTAGGGTTCAATCAGATCAGTTGTATTTCTGCTCTGCAGAGTGTAGGCTTCTTAGGGTCTTCATCTTCAAGGACAGTGGGGAGAACTAGAGGTATCTTCCCATGCCTGCCTGCTGACACAGATTCTTTGTGACATAATATCAGAAACCCTCTCATTCCTTAAAAGCCTCGTTCTATGTTTTCTCACAGTTCTCCATCCTCTGGGAGCCCTAAATGATCCAGGTGACCTCACACACCCAGAATAAGGCCAGCCATTTGCTAGGAAAGAGCACATGAGATTATGAGCCATCTAATCGTGCTTCTTGCTCTTCTTAAAAGAAAATTAGTAAAAAAAAAAATTCAATTTAAAGCAGAGAGCAAAACATTGCATGGTAGGAAGGATGAACTATAAGAAAATGCTTATTACATTACTTAGCTAAAACAGAGAGGGAAAAAGTGTTTGGGGGAGAAGATGGGGTTGTGGAAAAGACGGCACTAGGGATGAAAAGTTCATTCTTGGGCCTTCCCAGTGTTGAATAATCTATGCATAATTTATGCTTAGATCATCTACCGCCTGAAAACTTTTGAACCAAGTACAGTGGTCCTGTTTGAATTTTAGGATGTGATCTTTTTTTTTTTCTTTCCTTCTTGAATGCAAAATGCACTTCTAAATTTAACTCTTCCTGTGGACTACCCAGAATATTTGTTTAAATAAGACCTGTGTGGGTTGTTAGCAGCTGTCTATGAAGTATAAACACTGCCATGGGCTATCACATCCCTGGGAAAGGATGGTCTCATGGGCCTCACAGAGTTAGGGCTCCTTGATGTTACCTTTCTTTTCAATGATGTATTTTTCCCAGAGTTGCTTTGCTTTGCATTTGGTTACTCTGGATGTTCTCTCTCTTCTTAGGATGTGTCTGGCCACTGCCTCTTTCATAAGGAAGGTGGGAAGATGATTGTTGGTAAATCTCAAAGTTGTTTGTGTTAGTCAGCTTTCTGTTACTGTGACAGAACGTCTGAGAGAATCAACATTTATGGGGGAAGGATTTATTTTGGCTCATGGTCTCAGAGGTTTTAGCCCATGGACGCTTAGCTCTGTTGCCTTTGGGCCTGTGGTAAGGCGGAATGTCGGAGAATGGTAGCCAAGAATCAGAGAGACAGAGAAAAGAGAGGCTAGGGTCCCGATATTCCCTTTAATGGCCTGCTGCTAATGACTTAACATTATTCCACTAGGCTCTACTTCCTAAAAGTTCTTCTACCTCCAAGTAATGCCACATGTTGGAGTCCAGCCCTTTAACACATGGGTCTTCTTTGGGGCTCTCTTCAAAATCTTAGCCACAGCACTATTTAGGAAAACTTCTATTTTTTTTTCACCTCTGAGAACACTTCCTTAGTATTTACCATGCCCTAGGAGATGATTTGCAATTGAGGTGTCTGAAGCTTCAATCTATGTAGGAGAGTAAAGAATTTATCAAAAGGGACACGGCAAGTTAAAAACTCATGCCAAGGCCTGACTTGAGGTTCTGCTCTTGCTTGGACTTCCATACTTGGCCATGCTTGGTGGTTTTCATGAAGGATGTTTACACTGGGATGGCTTGTAGGAGTAAAATCTCTTATGTGACTCTACTTGTATCATAGCTGTGCTGATGGCAGTGGTTCCTGATGATTTTTCACTGACCTTTTTCTGTGACAGCTGAGTCTTCCAAGGATTTGAGGCCCTATCTAAGATTTTTTTTTAGGCCATGGTGTCTCTGTGCTGCCCTGGTGAAGATTTTGGCTGGGGTGGAGTGTGCATTCTGTTAAAAAGAAGAATTTAAAAAGTGGTTTGGAATAGAAATGCATTTTATTACATTTAGATCCTACCTTTCCATCATCCAATGAAGATATGAACTGTATTTCTGAGCTATTACTATGAATTAAATAGTGTTTGTAACCTTGCCTAAGACCTGATAGTGTCCGCTGTACATGAAATGCTAAGTCAAGTCAATTGATAACCTCTTCTGAATTTATTTTTGTATGTCAAATGAAGAGATAAAGTGTTCATTAAGGCTCAGGCTAGCACTAATTTTTTAACAGATACATTAAAATCTGACTTCATATGATGATGAGCATGTATGAATGAGAAAAGAGAATTTAAGAAAACAGATAACTTGTTCATAAATCCCTTTTCATGGGATATTCAGGTAGGGCTAGTCTCTGGAGAGTAGGGTCTATTTCCTACTATTTCTTCAAGGGTCTAGATGAGGCTTTCACAAGGAGTAGGTTCCTGTGAGCTATTTGGTGAATGAATGAATGCATAATATAATGACTATTGTTGTAGGTAGGTTATGAGATTCCAGAACTGTGGTTCTACAGAGATGGAATGGGGAATTGTTGGAAGATCTGTGGATGAAGAGCTCAATCTGGTTGGCTATCAGAGTACTCTTTTTTTTTTTTTATTGTGAAAATACCTTACAGAGGGGTTACAATTACATGGGCAAGGTAATGAGTACATTTCTTATCAAGCATTGATGCCTCCTCCTTTGTTTCCCCTTCCTATCCCTTCCCATCTCCCCTCCCCCCCCATCCTCCCTGACTCCACCAAAGTTGTAAAGTTCATTTTTCTTTTTTTTTTAAAGTTTGAAATTCTTTTATTACAAAGCATCTAACCAGGTGGTAAGCATATGACATCTTGTCTGCTAGCCCACTGGCCCAGGAACCCCTGGATACAATATTTACATAGGCCAAAATATTTTAAAATCAATATAGAAGTATAAGAATTTTAGACAAGAATAAAGCTGTGAGTTCTTTTTTTTTTATTGTAAGAATACCATACAGAGGGGTTACAATTACATGGGCAAGATAATGAGTACATTTCTTATCAAGCATTGTTGCCTCCTCATTGTTTCCCCTTCCCATCCTTTCCCATACTCCTCCCTTCCCCCCACCCAATCCTCCCTCCACCCCCCCCCCCCACCAAAGTTGTTAAGTTCGTTTTTCGACATAATGACATGTACATCTCATTGTTGTAATGGGTCCACCTGTATCCCTATTTATACAATTTGTTTTTTCCCTTTCCCTCCACAAATTATACCAACATCAAATACATGAAAACAGGGGTTATACCTTGGGGGAGGGTCATACAGAGCAACAAAGAAATATCTTATAAATATATTAGAAACGATAGCAAGAAAGAAAAATCATTTGAGTCCTTATCTTGGAGTTCATTTCACCTAACATCAACTTATCTGTTTCTGTTTGTCTCAGACATATACTAGTTATTGCAAATAAGAGAAACCATGGGACCTATGTTTCTTTGGGCTTGGCTTACTTCACTTACTATAATTTTTTCCAAGTCTTTACATTTCCTAACAAATGGGGCAATGTCATTCTTTCTGATGGAGGCATAGAATTCCATTGTGTATATATATACCACATTTTCTTGATCCATTCATCTACTGAGTACTCTTGTTCTAAGACTTATAGATAAACTTGAATTAAAAAATGGTAATACTTACCTGAAAAGCAGATGCAGTAGGGTCCATACTGAAAATGTATTTTGTTTAGCAACTACTTGGAAAACAGAAATGAGGAGGGACTTTTTATTATCCACAGTGCTGAGGAAACAAAGGGCATCATGTCCTTGGAGATAGCTAATACCTCTCCAAATCAAATTCTCTGAGAACCATAGGAAGAATCCTGATTGAATCTTTTTAAGATTGAGAAGTGGAACCCTTTTCTGGTAATTTGCATTCTTTTAGGAATCTGAGATTCTGTAAAACAGACCTTGTGAAATGCCAGTCTAGGTGGGAATGAGTTATGTGAAATTTGGTTTTTTTATTGAGTGGATTACTTCCAACTACTTTCAAATTTAGGTTGTGATCTAAAAGCATCTCATTATTGTTAGCTAATAAAACTTCAAGGGTGAAATTTTGTTGGTTTTGCTTTTGTGGGGGGCTTTGGGATTTAAATTCAGAGCCTGGTGCTTATGAGGTGGGTACTCTACCACTATAGCCACATCCTCAACCCTGGAGATATGCATGAAGAGCTCAAGGAACTTCAGAACCAATCCTACATCTGTAGTGATCAAGCAAATGCTGGATTATGTAAGGTAACTCACAGAGACCCCCTAGCCCCCTCCTTAGCTGTGTTTTTACTTTCTATAGCTTACCTGCAATCAACCACAGCTGAAAAGATGAAAGGGAAAATTCTATAAATCAACAAGCTTTAAAGTGTGTGCCATTCTGAGTATCATGATGAAATCTTGAGCCATCCCTATCTGTCTTGCCCTGGACATGATTCATTCCTTTGTTTCGTATATTCATGCTCTATGTGCTCCCTGCCTATTAGTCACTTGGTAGTAGCCCTCTCAGTTATCAGATGGATTGTCATAGTTTTGAAATGCTTGTGTTTAGTAGCAATAAGGAACCCTTATTTAAGAATGTCTGCAAGCACAAAGCTAGGGATTCTGACATTTAGACATGCAACAGCAATGTTGTAAAGGGCTTGCTTTACATGAAAGGTGAAAATTCTTGGGAAGAAAAAAATTCTTATGCTGAGATTACTAAAATCTGTAATAAGGTATTTTGAGAGAAAGAGAGAAGCACATGATTTTTATTACCATATAGTTTTGTAATTATCTAATTTACTATTGGTTAGTAATATCTTGCTGCAGCTAATTTATATGTGAAGCTAATTTATATGTGTATGGACAGGGAAATACAACATCTATGTTTGGTGGTATTTGCAGCATCAAGTAATGCCTGAGTGTCTTGAAAGTTGTTCTCCCTGAGGAGGAATTACTGTACTTAGGTTTTTCTTGTTCCTGATATTAATGGAAATAAAGATTTTTTGGGGGAGAGGGCTATATTGGGGATTGAAATTCAGGGTCTCACACCTTCTAGACAATGGCTTTAGCATTTGAACCATGTCTCCAGCCCAACAAAGAAGTTTTGAAAGTGATATGTCATTGTCATTAGTTGGACTTAATAGCTCCCTTCAACAGGAATATAAAGTGAGAACAGGAAGGGATGATGACCACCAGGTGAATTCTTTTCCCCTTCCACTTAGCCCTTGCTTACATAAGCATGTTTCATATTCATCAAACTAAGTCAACTGTTGATTAAATTAGGTCCGCTATTCATGCCTATGAGATTTTCAAATAGACTGGTAAAGAAGTGTTTTGGAAGGAAAAGATCTCTCTGTAGATACACTGGCCAACCTTGGCATAACCTACTTCTTGGCTTCCAGTTTCCTTAGTCCACATCTTTGAACATTGCTCAGATAGTCCTTGCCTAAAGAAGACTGCCTCTTGGACCTGAACTGGCTTCGTTATGAAATTGCAAAAAAAAAAAAAAAAAGGACTCAAGGTATTTCTTTTATTACTCACGTTGTTTATGAGAGACCAGAAAGAAACCAAGAGTCTACCTTTGTCCCCAGGTCACAAACTAGCAAAAGGTGACCTTCATGGTGTCCTCTAAGAGCAGGTATTGGAAAGCCAGATCACACGAAGTCCCCAGTCTATTTGCCATGCATTTGGCTGAGGGCTTATCGACATAGGTTTTATATTTAATGCACTCTGCAAACCTTTTTGAGATTTTTTTTTAACCAAAATATCTGAAATCAGCAAGTTGGGACAGAGGAATACTAACAGAGTCAGAGGCTGCAATGGGGACTTTATTCCATTGTTGAGGAGTCTGCATTTTGACTTGAGTACCTCATTTATCTAGTGTCATAGAGAAATGGTTTCCGCCTAAATGGTTACTGCTGATTGAGCAGTTCCTTTGCACATGGAGAGACTCAACAATCGTTTGTTGAATGTAGTTGAATGAATGAAATGAAACATGTCTTCAAATGTCAGGCCATCTATGAAACTGATACATATTTGATTGATATCTTTCTAAAGAAATTCTGTATATTCTTGCCTTGTGACTCTGACTCCATTAAATGTGGATTTGACTTTCTCATGACAAATTAATGCCATGACTTTGTTGAGGATGTCTATTATGGTACCATCTTATAATTGAGACCAGAACCTCCTGTTTTATTACTACAGAGGCAACTGTCCCATCTACTGCTTTATAGGCCAATGCCAAAAAAATTTATAGCTTGCTAATCTTCTTTTCTTAAAAAAAATCTTATTAGCATATATTCATTGTATGAGGGAGCTTATTATGACGTTTTGTTACAATATGCCTGGATTAAGTTCACCTGCTCCACAACCCTTCATCATCACTCAACCTGTTCCTCCTCCTCAGAATAATTTCAGCAGGCTTCATTGTTCTATTTTCATAAATGCATATAAAATACCTTAAACATACTCACCCTTATTCACCTCTCTATTAACTATGCACCCTTTGGTTGGTACCTGACCCTCAATATAACCTGTTTTACTTTCTGGTCATTCTTTTTCTCCCTATTTTAATTGCACAAAGGGGTTTTACTGTGATATTCCACATGTGCATATATTATATATTAGTCCTATTACTCCCCCTCTATTGTTCATGTTCTGTTTTTTCCAGACCCACTATTGCTAACAGCTTTCAGTGAGCCTTTTTTTTGCTATCTGCAAACAGACATGTCATATATTTCAATGGTACTCATCATCATTTTCTATTCCTCTGTTCCTCTTGATAAGAGGCATCACTAGAAGAAATGAGCCTAGGCAGAATAGACTGCAAACAGATTAGAAATATGGTCCTTCCCATTCCCTTTATTAGGATTCTTAACTTTGCTGGATATTGGGCTTCCTCATCAACCTCATAGGTGTTGAACCTAAAAGCATGACTAGAATACTATATTAACTAATATAGTTAAAGGGGTTAATGAAATGGTTGGCACATTTTGTAGCCACCTGTTATTCAGTGCGGTCCAAGGATGATCCCAGAAGCATCAGTATCACCTATGAGCATATTAGGAATGCATATTCCAGGATCTAACCTACCTGGACCTTCTGAATATGAATGTACATATGAGACTCACAGATGGTTCCTGTGGTACTGAATTTTGGAAAGTGATGGCTCACAGCCTCCTTTGCCTCTCCTGTTTTAGGTACAGAAAACAGTAAACTCCACGGTAGTCAAGGCTGTTGTTTTTCAGAGGGACCAGAGTCTAACCTGTCATGAGTAATGCTCACCACAGGATTGTCCTTTTTTTGTATTTTTACGGATTCTTATCTCTTTAGGAAGTTAAATTTGACACCACTCTTTAAATTTTTCATTCTTCGCCATACCCATGCAGATGTAGAATCATCATCTGGGGGATAAACAGTCAAGAATATGTGCTCCTGCTGGGAGAGCTGGGCTTCTGTCCTGTAGCCCATGTGTCCTGTGTCCCTAGGCAGTTCTGAGTCACTGTGCAAGGTCAAGGTGGCAGAACATCACACTCCACCCCCAGAATTCATCCTACGTACTATCCTAACCCTGCTGCGCTAGAATCCTTCAGCTGAGCAGAGTCAAACTTGGCATTGGATGTAGTATTAACAGAGTTTTAGGGCAAAAGGCTCTGTGAGAACCAGACTGTGCTTGGCCACTTGTCTCATAGGCAGAACAGAGAGATGAGTAGGTAGTGGTTAAAAGCAGAGAAAAGAGATTTACCAACATGTCCCCTTGAGGAAAAACAATAAGGAAATTCTTTGTCCTCTAGTTATCTCTTTCAGGTACTGATATGAACTTTAGGGTTACATAGAGAAAGAATTAAGGCAGGGAATGAGAAGTATGTATGGGTGGGATTGTAAGGGATGAGAAAGAACAGTGAAAGGGGTGTTACTGGTCATGGTGCATTGTACTCATACACTGACATGTTGAATTGTAAGCCCTTTATAAAACTACTTAAAGATAATAAAAATATAATAATGCTACATATAACATAAAAGTACAGAACAAACAGAAAACACATACACATACACACCACAAAGAAGTATGTTTTTGTTTTTGTCTTTTCTTGTTTTTTTGTTTGGTCGGTCATGGGGCTTGAACTCTGGGCTTGGGCCCTGTCCCTGCGCTCTTGAGCTGAAGGTGAGCGCTCTACCACTTGAGCCACAGCGCCACTTCTGGTTTTCTAGTGGCTTATTGGAGATAAGAGTCTGAACCTCGATCCTCAGATCTCAGCCTCCTGAGTGGCTAGGATTACAGACGTGAGCCACTGGCGCCCGGCTCAAAGAAATATGTATAATTAAGCAGTAGTGGCCAAAATGGAATGTTTTTATCATTATCTCAATTCTGGTTCTGCAAGATGGCCCCACGAAGTCCTTATTCCTTAAGGTCACAATCTAGTTCCCTTGAGATGATTATTCCTGATTTGGTGTAGTCTCATCGGGGCATGGTATGTTTTGCAGGCTCTGCTGTTCCTGGAATTCATAGTATCTGCAGGTTTGGGACAGTAGTATTTTTAGACATCTTTATGGGGAATCAGGAATAGGATGTTGTAAAATTTGATTGATGCCTCTTATTCTTAATTTTGTGCCCTCAGTTTTGAAGGTCGATGTGATAGTTTAGATTTCTCAGGGTTTTAGAGAAACACTTCTTGAGTGATTAACAGGCCAATGTTCAGAGTTAAGCATGAGTCTGACCTAGAACTTTGGGTTAAAGGAAAGAGATGAAGGCTTTTATCCTACTTAATTTAGTTAGGGAATCAAATGAAGAATTGTGCTTATTAACAAAAGCAATTTTAAGTACCTGTTAAAGCATCCTTGGAAATGACACCTAGCCGATTTGTTCATGGATGAGCTGGTTTCACTTCCTACCTATCTCATCTAGGTATGTTGGTATTTGTTTACCCATTTGCAGTTTCTCAGTATATAGACCCTTGTTTTTATTCTGTACCTTCCATCATTTTTCCACCATATTCTAGTATCTTGCCCCTCAGATTGTTATTTGAGGACCAGAGGCCCCATCCTAGCTAGGAGCTTCTTATTGATGAAGAAGCTCAGGGGTGCAGCTACACCCAAGGAGGCCTAATGGGAATTTCAAATGTTCTCAGTGACTTTGTGCACAGTAGACTTTGAAAAGACCCAAACTAGTATGTGTTCAGTAAGTATATAGTACTTAAAATAAAAATCAGTAAGATTGTGCAGGAGCACTTGAACAGGGAAGGAAGAAGGTTGTTAGAGAGGCAAGATGTTTATCAGAACTGTGTCTTTTCTAGTCCAGGCCAATGCTCTTGAAGGTCAGGGCTCTACAACTGACCTATGACTACCTGGGGAGGCACCTTACTGCTTATGGTCCAGTTCTTCTTTGCAGATGTCTGTGGCATGTGAAATCCTTGCTGGAGCCATTGTCTATGTTGCAATCGCCTGGGCACCAAGAACATAAACAGAACCTGGTGCTGCTCTCTGCTGCCAGTTACATAACTCACTCTGGAGTCATACTTTCCAGATGCTGTGTATCGACATGCTCCCCTCTTCTTCCACTACCTGTTTCTTTAACCACGTTTAATTTTCTGGGGAAAGTTCAAAGACAAACTCCAAGGACATCTAGGGCGCTTTAAATCTTAGAAAAAAAATTGTTTTCTGAGTTCATCGTCAAATTGTGTTTAATTCTAGAGAATCTCTGAATGCTTTTGTTTTTTCCTTCTGTGAAATTTCTCCCTCCCTCCCTCCTTTCCTTTTTTCCTTCTGTCCTTCTCTTTCTTTCTTTTCCTTTCATTAAGAAGCACATTTTGGGGCCATTAGAACTTTGATGTGTGTGTAGACTTGAATTCAGATAAGTGAGAAATTTGGTCAAGAGCCTGAACCATAGGTTCAAGAACCGAGGCTTGCACAAGAACCGAGACTTGAAGTAAGAGGTTTTAGCTAGAGGAATTCACTCATAAGTTCTCTCCTACGTGATAAATTAATCTAACACCACACACAGGGAATACAGGGAGGTAGCAATTTCATAGGCAGATTCATTCAATGGTTCACATAGTCTCTGACCTTTTGTGCTGGGCCAGGCATTCTCCTGGAGGTAAGGAGGCCTGCAGAGGGAAAGAACTAAGGCTAAAAGCCTTCAGGAACTACAAGCTAATGGTGGCTAGGGAAAAAATAGTTACTTCTATCCATCTGTTATGAGTAATGAGTAATTTTGCCTTTATTTCCAACTATCATTCTAATTAGTGTTTCTGGAACATTGAATGGAAGTGAGGGTACACTATAAGAACAATAAGTCTTGGAATAGGAAATTGCTGCATGAACCAGAATGGCACTTGATCAGTTTTTTAATGTGCTAATGTCATTTTCAAGTGGAAATGGTTGATAGATGTGTTAGATCACAGGCACAGTTTTAGAAGAGTTCTTTTTTGTTTTCCTTCAGCAAACAGTTTCATTCTTGTTTGTAGGAAGGTCATATAATTGTCAGGCATTGTAAACAGGTCACCCAAGGTGTAGACCGGATGAAGAGGGTAGTTTAGAAAACTGTTCAGTAATATATAAACTTAGAACAGTTTAATATATATATATATAGAGAGAGAGAGAGGAGAGAGCTTTTATATTTATATTCTTGATTTTTAAAAATTTGGATCATTTTAGAATATGTACTTATTTTAGAAAATCTAAGCAGTACTGATTAAATTAAAAACCTTCACATATACTTCTAACTTTTCCACTTTTGAAATATGAGGAAATGAGCCTTTCTAAACAGGGGATTGAGAGGGCAGCATTCTTCGTGATCTCCTTTGTTTATCTGTGAGCACATGTAAGGATCATGAAACATCAATGAGGTACATTTTATACTTTATTTTGCTACTTGTTGGGTGACTCTGTCCCATGGCTTGTTAGATTGACTTTGTTTCAACACATATCTGATCCAGTCTTTATGCTGACAGGGATCAAGAAAGGTGGTGAAGTTTATTTGAGCCCTTTAACAAAACCAGGGAGTTGCCTGGTGCTTCTGCATTTGCTCAAAACCTCAAGCTATCCACAGGGCTAGCTGAATGTCACACTGCTGCAGAATGACTCTTGGTGGTCAGGGGTGATCATTGGCATGGTCTGGCCACAGATTTTCTGGTCTCATAGCTCACATACACATAGGTCACTCTCATTCACTGTCCCCATATTGACTGTACTTTGTATAATCAGCAGTGCCAGGACCTACCAGATAAGGGCCCAAGGGTTCTCGAGTATTGTGGTTTATTCCTTTTTCCCTCTTGACCTTTGTTATTACTCCCTTCTTCCTGCAATAGAGAGACAAAGTGGAGCAGTGTATTTTGTCCTTTCTGAGAGAGAATTCAATCAATATTTCCCCTAGGAGGAACAACAGGAGAGGTGTCTGGTCCCTCCCATTTGCCCGAGGTTCTACCCCTGATGTGACTGGGCCACATAACCTGAGTAGGCCTGGAGTCCTGCCCTAATCTTAGCTGCTGGCCTATTTCATCTCCATGGTCTGAACTTGCTTCTCCTAGGTCTTTCTGTCTTTCTGTCCGTCCTTCCTTCCTCCTTCCTTCCTTCCTTCCTTCCTTCCTTCCTTCCTTCCTTCCTTCCTTCCTTCCTTCCTGTCTGTTCGTTCATTCGTTCTTTCTCTCTTTCTTTCTTTCCTTCTCTTTCTTTCTTTCTCTCATTCTTTCTCTCTTTTTTTCCCTCCCACCCTCCCTCCCTTCCTTCCTTCCTGGCTTAACAAGTCAGATTTTGAGATTTAACCAAGAATCCAAGACATTAAATCTACCATGACTTTGGTATACTGGCTGCTGATTCTAGCTAACCTCTGCTTTCAGAGGAGGTTTTGTGGATTACTATAACATTGGGGCCAATTCCTCTTGTCTTGGAACCTTTTTAATGCTTTTTTAAGCCAGTATCAGGAAGGGCCACTGGCAAGTTTAATACCATTGAGGCTTTAGAAACTTGGGCTACCCCAGGAGCTGAAACATTTTCAAAGCACAGACCCAAAAGACAGGACAATGCTCCAACCTAGGATGAACTGGTTTCAAGGACTGGGTTCAGGAGAGGACACTTAAGTTTAATAGCCTTCCCTAATGTAAGTCAGAGTTGATCATGCTGGTCAGCAGACATGTAAAGCACCTGGGTTCTGCCAGTGACCACTAAAAGCTTTTGTCTTTGTAAATTCTCTGTTCCAGGTTTATCTGTGGTTTTACTGTAAATTCCCAGGACTAAAGACCAATGTTCTTTCATGGCCAATAGTTTTTGAGGAAGGTCAGATTAAAGGTGAGGTTGGATTAAAGGTCCCTTGGTTCAATTCTAAATTCCTAACCTGGACTCTTGAACATTATCACTCAGGAATGAGGTTTTCCTCAGCTGCACATAGAAGGGACTCACCGTGGAAGGTTCTTGACTTTTCAGATAGCCTGAGATACCTGCCACTCTAGCATGCTGTACATTCTATGGCCTTTACCCAGACAAAGGCTTGTCATAACACATGGTTATGTCTACGAAGCCTTGGTTTGTAGGTGTGTCCAGACACAGGTGAGCAGAAGGCCTGGTATGTCAGATGAAGAATTTACATGTTGTCACTGTATCATTTAAAAACATTAATGGAATGTTTTGGTTTGAAGGTGAAGGCCACATCATATCAAAGTGTTGAGGAAATTTGCTGTGATCCTATGGGTCACCAAGCCATCATGCTGGCAGTTAAACCGTTGGCTTCTGGGGCACACTTACTCTTTCTCAGCTTTAGGAGGTTATCTGTTTTGTTTCCTCGTTTTTGCAAAGAAGAGAACTCAAACCCACTTATCCTTGCACTCACACCTGTTCCTACAGCTTACACAGTTCCTCTTGGCTGGGTATATCTACTTCCCCTTCTTTTCTTCCACATTGGGACGACTTATGTTGAAATGTTCAGTGAATATGTCGCAGGGCTCCCAGGACAGATTTTCCTGAGCATACTGGTCTCAGAACCAGGTCATGGAGCCAGGATTTCTATAAGAAGAGATGCACATTTGAGTAATCTCCCAGTTAGTATTAAGTAGGAATGGAATGGATTGTTCTGGAAAGAAATCATATTTGTGCTAAAACATTGGCGATGTAGTCCTATCTCCCATGGTTATATGGCTACAGACAGATCTCTCAACCTCATGTGGCCACAGACTTTTCTTACAAAGTGCAGGTGCCTCTTTGTGTGATTGTGGTTATGGGATTTCCAGGAGTGGTGCTCTGCTTGCTTGGAATAGTCCTAAGTTCATAAATGTTATGGTCGCTGTGGAGACAATGGCTGTAGTGGTAGGAAGGTCACCGCCCTATTGGATAGCCAGCAGTGCAACCACAAAACAGAAGACTGGGAGAACATTGGAATGAGAGAAGATGTTGAGAAAGATGAGGCCCTGGTTCCTACCACTTTAATCTTCTGCAGGGGAGAGAGAAGTGAGGTAAAGGCTCAAAAACAGGAGAAGAAAAGCTGGTCACCAGGCCTCACATAAGAAGCCATGGAAGGAGCCAGGCACCAGTAGCTCATGCCTGTAATCCTACCTGTTCAGGAGACTGAGATCTGAAGGTTGTGATTCAGCCCAAGTAGAAACATGGGTGAGACATTTATCTCTAATTAATCACACACACAAAAAAAGCCAGAAATAGAGCTGTGGCTCAACTAATAGAATGCTCTCCTTGAGCAAAAGAAGCTCAGTGAAGTGCCCAGGCCCTGAGTTCAAGCCTAGGACTGGTGCATGCATGCACACACACACACACACACACACACACAACACACACACAAAACAACAACAACAACAACACCCATGGAAGGGACTTTGTCTATAGACATCTTTGAGTGGTGGGCTGGAAAATATTAGCGTCTCCACATCACATAAGCAAAGGCAATGGTCCATTTGACAGGACATGGGTTGCCTTTTTAATTTGAGCTATGGCCCATAAATCAGAAAGATCAATCTAATTTTGAAAATGTCTAATGGTTCAAAAAGTCTGGAATTAAGTTCTGACAAGGGGAGCAGTAAGTCAGTCAGAAGCTAAGTCTTTCTGAGTCCCCCTGGAGGGGATATGAGGATGGAGGTCAGGTTGGCCATAGGAGTGGGATAAGGTCACCTTAGTTAGGGAGAACTCCAGAGACCAAAACAAGAATATAGTTGAGGTCTTTGTACAGGAAAACAGTTTTCCAGCATTTCCAAATCTACAATCAGTCAATACAATTGAAGTCTCATTGATTTCCAAGGAGAAGTATGGGGTGGCAGGGTGGCTGTGTTTATGTATGGGTATCAGGATTCTCCTGTTTCTATTTCTTGTCCCTTGCTAAGTGTGCTTTCATTTCTGCTCTGCTTCCCACGATGGTTCCCGTGTGACCTGCCTTGAGGGAAAAGCAGGCACAGTAAGGTCACGGCCATCTTTGTCCAGTCACCCACTGAGTCCCAGATGGTCAAATAGACTTACATTCCTAGACACAAATTTACCTTGAAATGCGTTTCTTGAAACAGCTGACGAGGTAGCTGCCCCGTCTCCTTTGAGTTTCTGCAGACAGTTACACCTACCTTGAAGAGGGCTCATCAGTTCTCTCCAGCTCTCTCCTTGTCAAGGAAGTAGAGTTGCTTTTTTGGATTTATGGTTTCAGGACACCTTTCTCCTGAGAGGTCTAAAGCCCTCTGTACAAAAGGTAACCTCTCACATGCTATCCACTGGTTCAGTAATAACTGCATTAGGAGTCTGTCAGGAAACAGACTCTACCCAAGCCTTGCCTTTGGCTCCTTGTATTTACCATTTCACTGCACACAGGCCAGGTGCCAGCTGTTTACTCCTTTGCCAAAAGGCTTAGAGACCAGAAGCTCACTTTGCTCTCTGGCCAGCTATGGAAAGCTAGAAGTTGACCTCTGTAACAGCCTACAGCCAATGGATGATGGGAGTAGGTGTGTATTATTCTCCAGCTCCCTTGCCCTTCAGATGGGCAGATTGAGGTAGATGTGACTCTACATTGTCTCCTAGAATTGCCCAGTAGGATTAAGCTCCAGAGTCATCCACGGTGGTGACCTGTTAGATAACACCTGCTTTATTGGCTAGCTTTTCCCTATCTCAATTCTTTCTTCCTCTATTTTCACCTCTCACATAATTAGTATACAGCAGGTATTTGTCACATTGTCCATTTGGTGGGATCTGAAACCGTGACATTTACTTGCAGCATTTTATGGTTGGTGAGGCTAGATATAGGAGGAAAAGTAATTAGCTGTTGATGAGCATAGTGAGACACAGAGCAAGACCAGAGCCTGGAGAAACACTGGCATTCCTTCTCATGGAGCTCTGTTACATCCTGGTACTGATGTTCACAGTTCTTCCAGAAATACCAAATTAGCTCCTTGAGATTAGTTGCTGTTACTACCAGATGTGAAATCAAGATAGGAGACAATATATATGTTTTTCAACATTTAGAGGCTCCTAGTGACTTTTGGCCCTAAGTGTGTAGAGAGGTGACGGCTAAGTACCAGAGGCATGGAACTTTAGTGGGAAAAGAGTTCAAAATGCTCTTCAGATCTGAGATAGAGGCTAACAAATGGCTAGGCATGTTCTAGAACCCACCTGATCCTCTGGACCACTATAGAGTCAGAACCTACTTATGTGTGTGTGTGTGTGTGTGTGTGTGTGTGTGTGTGTGTGTGTTGGGGGAAGGGGTGTCATGGGGCTTACCCTAATCAGGGCCTGTCCCCAAGCTCTTTCACTTAAGGTTAGCATTCTACCACTTTGAACCCCAGCTCCACTTCCAGTTTTCTGGTGGTTAATTGGAGATAAGAGTCTCATAGACTTTCCTGCCCAGGCTGGCTTTGAACCATGATCCTCATATCTCAGCGTCCAGAGTAGCTAGGATTATAGGCATGAGCCACCAGGGCCCAACAGTACCTACTTTTGAGGAGAGAGTGTTCTACGTAGTTACATGCAAAATGACTGGCTCAGTATCAGCAGTTGTTTCTTTGCTCCTTTTGTGACAGCTGCTTCTCTTTTTTTTCCATTCTAAAGTCTTTTTTTATTTTTATTAGTATTTATTTTTATTATTATTTATTTATTTATTTTTATTGTGAGAATACTGTACAGAGGAGTTACAATTCCATGGGCAAGATAACGAGTACATTTCTTATCAAGCATTGTTGCCTCCTCTTTGTTTCCTCTTCCCATCCCTTCCCATCCTCCCCTCTCCCCCTACCCGATATTCCCCCCCCCCCACCATGTTTCCAGCATTCTCCAGACTTTAGAGGGCAGTTAGAAAAGGGGCTTGATCTCATAAGAGCTCCCTCATACTATGTGCTAGAGTATCCACTTCTTTAATATCCTTCAAGTGTTTGGTTTACATCTTTGTTTCTTCCTGTCCTACTTGTTATGAGGTAGTTACAATTAGTTTTTGAATTGAGGCTTAGCTTCCTTTAGGGAACTAGAAATAAAGACCAAAGTGCATCTCAAAGAACAGTGGTTCTATTGTCCATAAAGCATTTGGTGGGGAGACCACCAAAACATGAAAAAAAACATGAGTATGTTTGTTATTTTAAAAATGTACTTAGAAGTCCGGCGCCAGTGGTTCACACCTATAATCCTAGCTACTCAGGAGGCTGAGGTCTAAAGATCATGGTTCAAAGCCAGCCCGAGTAGGAAAGTACGTGAGACTCTTATCTCCAATAAACCACCAGAAAACTGGAAATGGCCCTGTGGCTCAATGGTAGAGTGCTTGCCTTGAGCTGAAGAGCTGAGGGACAGTACTCAGGCCTAGAGTTCAAGCCCCATGACAAAAAAAACTTAAAAATATATATATGGAGAGAGAGAGAGAGAGAGAGAGAGAGAGAGGAAGAGAGCATTCTTTGTAGTAGAATTGCCTTATAGATAAGATCACGCCTCAGGCCTCTGGATTTTCTCTGGCTTTGCCCTTAGAATTTAGGTATGGCTCAAAGGCAGTATAATCTTCGTCCTAACCTTTTAAGTTCTCTGCTGTTTAACCATTGGGGCATAGAAAGCCCTACCTCATCACTGACTCCTCTTCTTACTCAGTGGATGCTTTCTGATGTACTTAGCTGGTAGTGAGTTCAGCAATGCAAAGATGAATAAAATAGCCACCTCACCCCAGAAGAACAGGAGTTCAGAAGGCAAAAGTGCTGTTTAAAACATCTCTAATGAAGAGTGGTTTGGTTGGAGCTCCATCTTGGGGTGGTCCATGGGTTATGGGGAAGTGATGATGGTGAGAGAGTTCCTGTGGAGTGGGAAGCCCAGGAAGCTGTGATAAGTAGAGTTGGAGGGCATTTATTTACCAACTGGGACAGAATAGCTTGGTATTTGAGCAACTGCTACACCCATCATAGTGGTGAACCCTACCTGAAAGATGCCCCATTGGCGGTGCACTATAGGTTATTCGCACTTAGTGTCAGATGTGCCTCACTGTGCTAGGGAAGATTATTAGAGCTTTCTCTAACAAACTCCCAGGGGAGTTCTGGACCTGTCTCCCTCTCAGACAGCTGCAGTACAGATCAGAAAAACTGGACTCATGTAGATTGCTTACCTGTAATTATGTTTGCTTAAATCTGTTGGATGTCAAAGTTGTACCTGGAACCAAATGTGCTTGGATAAAAGGCGGGTTGAAGAAGCACAGAGCCCTGTGTCTTGGGGCTTAGTTTGCTGTCAGGCGCAGACGGGCCAAGCGTTGTCATTTGGAAAAGTGCTGTATGTGTTTTGTTTCAATCAAAATATGGTAATTTACTAACATCATAAAGGTCAAATTATGAAATTAACATGAGAGGATGCCTGAGTGGAACTTAAAGGATTATTTCCACCTCATTTAGGAGATTGTTGCTGAATTGATATTCTGGAGCTCTTGGGTGAAGACATCTGCTCATTTTGGAGGGGACAGATGTCTCTCGTTTGGTTCATGCCATGGTCATTCCGTTTTGAGGACACTGAACTTTCTGGTGCAGTGCACTTCTGTATTGACATCTTAGGTAGAGCTCAATCACATTTGTTTAATCTTTATCCCCTTACTACGTGTTATATATTTGTGTGTATTACATACATTTATATACATGTATGTGTGTATTATAGATGTTTGTAATATGGACATACATATTTTGGGAAGGAATGAAGTATATGTCTACTTTTTATTTATTTATTGGATATATCATTTGAAAGTCAGTTTTGGAAAGATATTATGATGCTTTGGTTCTAAATACATCAACCTCGTCTCCTAGAAACAAAAGCATTACATTTCTACAACAAGCAAACAAGCAGAATTCTGTTACCACACTCAAGAAGACACAGGAAGCAACTCCCATGAGTTCTTTGTTAAAGTAAGACTTGAGTCATAGAAGCAGGTACGAATATTAATAATTTACTGAGTGTTCATTTTCTAAATCACTGACATACATCCAGCATTGTCCTTGGCACTACAGAACAAAGATCAGAGGAGCAAATAAAGTAATGAAGACATTAAAAGTTCACAAAGGCCAGAAGAAACTCAAAGAAGCTCATGTTTTGTGACTTCAGCTGTGGTAAATCTAGGCTATACTTCTACCTAAGGGCTGTTGTATTATCTGGAAATCAGTACAGATCATCTTAAGATTGTCTTACTCTTTTGGTCTGTCAGAGAGTTGTTCAACTTCAATGTGTTTATCAAAGTGTATGTCAATGGTAATTTTCCAGTATGTTAAATAAATACTGTTCTATTTTTTGGTCAAAACTAATGTTAATAATATCTAATTATATGCTCACTCATATTTCTCTTAGCTGTTGTCAAAAAAAGTCCTTGATGGTTTTATTTTTGCTTTCATATTTTAGAAACAACTCTGCATTTTTATCTTTCTTCTTACCACTGATAGTTTGGCTAGTGCAGGACAGTTAACTTGTAGAATGCCAGGCTCTGGCCTTGCCTTGTTGTCTGTTCCGGTTAGATGTAGTTTGAACACCTTTGACAAGAATGCCACAGCATTCTTTATACCACATACCTCAGGAGCCACAGTCTTCTATTTGTCAGCTATGATTGCTTTGTGATGGTATATTCATCTCAAAACTGCTTTGTGAATACATGACTTTGCTGCTCTCCAAACATTTTTTTCCAGGACTCATCCTCACCAAGATCACTTATTAAATCAAGGTTCACAAAATAATGGTTTACCTCTTCAACCATGTCTATGTTAGCTGACATTCCTCTGTAGAAAACAACTCCTGCCCCTTTTTTGTATTACCAAGGATCTATTAATTTATGAAGCCTTCCCTCTTTTTAATCTTTAAGTAGTTGGACCAGGGGCTTCAGTTCAACAAATAAACTTGTAAGTGCAGTGCCTCTTGATCAATGCCACCTCTTTGATCACCATCTTCGTCTTTGCTCCATTTTCATTACTCATCTTTCTGAGCTCAAATTGTTTCACTTTCAACCATGAGAGGTTGGCTCTTCCAATGTTTCTCTACCTCTCTCATTTAATAGTAGTTTCTATTTTCAATGGCCTGGTATTTCTCATTGAAACCTATATCTACCTGTTGTGCAAAAGTCTACTTTGAGTAGGGATTTTTTTTATGACTACTAAATATTACTCAGTGCCTACTTGGTACATCTTCATGATGGACCTGCTCATGGAAGCCACAGTATAGTAAACCCCGAAAATGTGATAAAGTCTATCCTTGTACTTGCTGGGATTAAGTCTCATTGTCAGCTAGTGCTGAAAATAAAACTGAGACTCAAAGACACAGAGTGAGAAAGAAACACACTTTGGGTGAACAAGTTATCCTTTGAGGATAAGTACAAGTTTCTTAATATTCTTTAAGCTTTTGAAGTATTGGGAACAAAGCTTATAATCAGAATGACCCGAAACATTTAATTATTGATATGCTGACTAGATATATAGTGTAAAACCCTCTGGAACAAGCTTTGGGATGGCCTTGCTTTGGGATGGCCTTGTCATCCAAAATTGCATCCTGGAATTTTACAAGTGTTTGTTTCTTTTAATGTTGTTTGCGTCTCTTACATTTGAGATACTATTACATGTAAGTAGACTTTTGGGAATCAATTTTGTCAGGTCCTGAGAGGCTGTGGGTAGCCCCGTGTATTAAGACAACCATACATCATGAGTCTTGTGCACCTCTTCAGCCAACTGTCTGGGATTTCCTCACCACAAAATGCCACATTCTCAGGAGGTTGAGACCTAAGAGAGACTTTTGCTACCCTTTTATGGAACCTGTCAAAGAGGTGTTGGAAATGACACTTATCAGCAAGGGAAATGAAAAGTTGGTTCTTTATTACTACGATGGCAGAAGAATTAAGCCTTAGCTAGAAAATTGCTTTTTTTTTCCTTTTGGTTTTAAGGAAAAAAATTTCATAGTTATAAAAACCATTTTCTTGATGTTATCAACACCATCATTACCATTTCAAAAAATGTACTAAATTAAAAATAGTAGCTTTTTAGTCTGTCATAGACAAGAAGAGTACTTGCTTTAATAAAGATAAATGAAACATTGAATGCCCCTAGTGCAATTTTTGGCATATAGTAGGGTCTCAGAAGATACTGGATAGGATAATGGAACCTGATGGTGGTCATAGTGATCTAGCCTTAGAATATTTCAGGATAAAAAGAAAAGTTCTTCCTATTCCATTAGGTAATTTTTCTTAATCATTTGAGGTATCTGGTTTGTCCATTGTGGTGGATACGTTATAAATGGATGTCAGAGGGAAAATCTAACTGGCCTTTCCCCCTCATTAGAGCAGGAGAAATTATCTGGAATGCTGTTTACCTTGGCACTAACAGTCCACACACATCAATTTGAAGCCACTTTTAACTTTAGTATTTTTCTTACCTGCAGCGAGATTGAGACACAAGCATTTTATCTTGTCTCAGTTAGAAACCCTTTGGCATTTATTGGGAGGTGTTTTTGCTGCTTTAATTGATGAGTGGGAAATTCTGCTTTTAAGAAAATGTCTTTTCTAGAGGACACCTGAGAAATGTCACAACTCCACAAACCTTGGCTCATTCTAGACGAGGGGATCTGCTGTGCTCTGGGACCAAGGCTGCATTGTTTACTTCCTTGTCCACATTCTGCCCCAGGATGGTTTGACATCTTCCTTTATACAAGAATCTGTGACAATCAAGTTGTTGATTCAGTTGAGATTTCCTTAGGTAATGTCTACAGAAAATCCCTAATTATGCAGCTGCAAATGGGAAAGCCAATTATCATATATTTTTCCAAAGAACTGAACATATTAGGATTAATATTGTGACATATCTCATCCTGGGAAATGTCTCAGAGTTTTGTTCAGGGAGTTAATCTTTGTGGTATCTTCAGGCTTCAGTCATCACCCTGGAGCTTGACATCTGAGAAGCACAGCCTTTCTGTGATGTCAGCTCAGAGGTAAATGGAAGGAAGAGCTTTTTCTTTATTTTTTTAGAAGATGACACCATTTCATTCTTACTCACGTTCATCTTTTTCTTGTATTCCTGAAATACTTTAGGTGACCTTTAAGTCAGAGTGGGGTCACCCATAACGAGAAGGAATCCAGACCACAGTCTTGGATGCTGGTGTGGGTGAGGAGCCCTTAGCTAAGTTCAGAGAAGATGATGATGCTCTTTAGTGCCTTGCCACATCCTGACCACCTCTAGGCGGGAATGTAGCTACCTCAGCTGTATAGGAATGTATATCCCTTTGGTGTGTTGTTCTCATTGATACATGAAATCTTTTCTTCAGCCAGCAGAACATGCTTTCTGGGAACATGGGAAGCAGAACATGGATTGCTTGGACACAGTAATTGGGTAGGCTCATGAAGAAGCAATTTGCCACAATAAACAAGTTAAAAAGGAGCAAGACAGAATGCTGAAGCACTCCCGAGTAGCCATAGAGATTAGTTGTGACCACCTTGTACCTATAGGAGCTGTGTGTGTGTGTGTGTGTGTGTGTGTGTGTGTGTCTGTCTGTCTGTCTGTCTGTCTGTCTGTGTCTGTGTCTGTGTCATGTGTGTGTGCAATACTATAGTCTGAGTACTTGAAAGCCATCATAGACAGGGAATGGGGTGAGGAAGAAGGGGGAAATAAGTATTCTGTCACTCTTTTTGTCTTCTCTTTTTCTTTACTCTCTTGGATATTGGATCAGAAAGAGTACAGGGAGATTTCCAGCACATTCATTTTTTCCTTTTTTTGTATTTTTAAAAATTTTACTACAGAACAAAATTTGTCCCCTTTGTTTTATAGAAATGGATTGTTTGAAAAGCCAGAAAAAATAAATCCTGCCAATAATTAGGTACTGTTTAGAAATTCATTAGGATAAAACTTTGTTCCGGGCAAAGGGAGGGGACTGGGTTCTCTTATGGAGGTTTACTGTTTCCGATATTTATTTTGATTAATATTTATTTCTTTAATTTTAGTTTTTAATACCTCATTACAATTTTACTACCAAGACTTAGATCATTTTGCTCTATTATGTTTCCCAAAATGGGGAGAGAAATTTGGAAGCTCTCTCTGGTGATTGCTAGAACAGTGGATTTAGTGGAAATATCTTGAGCTCCTCTTAGCTACCAAGAAGGTAATGTTGATTCCCTGCCTGTTCTTAGCCCATGATAAGTGATGGAGCAGCAGGCAGCTTCTGTAGTTTGTTTCTGATGAGATTACCAAGAACAAACCCATACCAGGGGCAGATGCTAATGGATGGAGCATCCAGATCATACGAAGGTGTGTCACACGATTTATCCAGCTATCTGCTGGATACACAAGAGAAATATGTGTCCTAAACACCTATCCTGCAGGGTCTCACTGAGAACCTTGGCCCATTACCATTACATTTCTGTAGATTCCAGTGAGGTCCTCTAAACTATAAACCCCAAGTAGGGCTGGCTTCAGGTCATATTGTTCTGCTTCTTTGAGTATTTATTCCATTGACATTCTATTACCATTGTAATATCATTTGGATGTTATTGATTTGGATGTTCTGTTCCTCAGCCTTCTGACCTTCTACCACATTCTTGGCTTGTCACACTTTTATGGTCTAAATGTATATTTCCTACTCTTCTAAAAGATTGG
The DNA here is from genome assembly GCF_019054845.1 of Dipodomys spectabilis. Classification (NCBI taxonomy): domain Eukaryota; kingdom Metazoa; phylum Chordata; class Mammalia; order Rodentia; family Heteromyidae; genus Dipodomys; species Dipodomys spectabilis. The sequence goes on from NW_024871042.1 coordinate 4,829,620, forward strand.
GTAGACATATGCTATATGCTCATTCATTCAATATATATTTGTTTGGCATGCACTATGTATCATCCCTTGTGTGTTCTGGGATATAAAGATAAAGAATGAAACAAAACTAGAGTCTCTACCACATGAGGTTTCCATCTAGACCGGGGTGGAAGTGGTAAAGAAAAATAATAAATCGCCAAATTACCTATTTAAATATGAAGGATACTAAAAAAGGAGATATGGTGTGGGAAAAAAACAAAACACAAGGGGAAAGGAATGGAGATAGTGTGGGAAAGGTGACAAATTTAAGTCAAGGTAGAATTATATTCTAAAAGAGGGGAAGATCCATGGAGATATTTTCAAGAGCATTCAAGTAGAAAGGACACAAGGGAAAGACCCTGAATTAGACGGAAGCATGCTTGATTTGTCCATTGGGTGATACACAGGATCGAGTGTCTCTGGAATAGTATGAAGGAGGAAAGAGAGGAGGATGGGAGGGCCAAGTCACCTAGGGCCCTCAAGTCAAGTGGAGGTCTCTCACTTTCACTATGGAATCTTTAGCTATCTCTTGTTCCAAGAAGAGGCATGGCCAATCTTGGGTTTTTAATAGGAATCAATCTAAGGATTGAGTTGAGAGTAAAATGTAAGGGGATGAGTGAGTAGTCAAGGAGATTGTTACAATGGTTTTGATTCTCTATAAAGTGACAATAAGGGAGAGTGTGAGGAAGAAACAATGTGAAGGCAGTAGCATCCTGATAAATGGATATGGAGATTTCTTGCCCACAGCAGGTGCAAGAATGGCCAAAGGAGGCTGTAGAAACAGGCTTTGCAGGAAAACAGGTGTTCTGTTACTAATTTTTGAGATATGTTCTGGATATCGAAGTTGAGATAGTAAGAAAGAAGATAATAATGAAATATGTCAGATGGTAAGTGAAGTCTGAATATAAAAGTAGACACTAAATCAGGGGAAAGTTTGTATTTTAAGGACAGCCCCATGGGAGTGAGTATGGACAGAGAGAGACCAAGGACTGAGCCCAGGCCCTATGGGGAGTTAACAGGAAGGGAATAGGAGAGGAGATATGGTTGTAGAAACTCTGTTCCCAGGCAGGAATGAGCAACAGAGGGAAAGCTATGGACAAACAGGTAACTCAAAAGCCATTGAACAAGGCATGGACAAGAACGGTTCTAATACTGGCTAAAGCAAGATCTAGTTTAGATACAAAGACGACAAGAGGAAAATTGTAGTCAGATCATCTATGTAATTCTTATCAGAAGTTTTGGACAAAAGGGTGAAGAGAAATAACAGTAGTAAAATATCAGTAGAGAAATAATACTTTTCATAGAGGAAAAGTGGGAATAAGATTGTTAGAAAAGAAATAGTATGTCTATATAATAATTGATTTCCTTGAATTTAATAGCTTCACAGATTCTTTTAAAATTAATTTTACTCTTTTATTCTACTTCTTGAGTCCACATCTGTGCCTTCCTTTTCATTGACAGATTCAGACTAACACTATTCCTATAGGAAATGTCCAATGAGGCATTTCTGAGTTCAGATTTTGGTTCATCTATTAATGGACACAAATAAGCCATTTGACAGTGCTCCACAAGTAGGTTTTAATATTATCTTGGTCACTGTTTGCTATAGTCTAAATATAGCTATTAAGGCTATTTTGAATATACTATTACCACATTTGTTGTTGGCTTACAGGGTATGGGATTTTTTATATTAATAAACATAAAATCCTTCCTTCTGAATGTGCTACCCCAGAAAGAATTCTTTTCTATTCATATCTAAGGATATATATATATATATATATATATATATATACATATACAAACATATATATATTAATTTGTGGCTGAAAATGTGTCTAGTGGTCCCAGGTTTTACTGTTTACTCCATCTAAATCTAATACACAGCTGGTCCTTTGATTTGTGCTATTTCAAGGTCAAAGTTTTGACCTTGGCAGTATGCAGGAACCTTTTGTAATCTGATGTGAAATCCCACAGGTTGGAGGTCTGCTATATTATCAGATTGTTTGGATTCAGTATTTTGATCTTATAGAATCTTTCACCATGAATTTAATTGAACAAGGCTCCTTAATACACATCTTAGAGCAGTTTATACAATAAATTGTAACAAGATTTTTGGGTTAATAGACTCTTGAAATATTGTTATGGCTTAAAACAGAATTGTCTGAATTGTTTGCATGGATGGAGTGATGGCTGGTGTTTCTTTGGCCAGCAGTTTCCTGGGGCAAGGCTGTGCTGAGAAGGGTCTTATGGGCATTCCGTCAGGCCATGCTTAAACTTGGTGGGACTGGTTTCTCTTTAGATGGAAGAGGCCATCATGGTCATGGTCATTGCAGAACTGCAGCTTAGCCAATCAGATTGCCTCTAGCTGTGCACAGTCTCTACAGCAGTGAAATGCTTACTTCTCATTCAAAGGAAACAAAAGGCACCTTTTAAAGCAACTAATGTCTTACGAGTATACTTTAAAAGTGTCTCCATTTAAACAGAAGCCAATTTGAAGGGTTTCCCACTGGCCAGATCTGGGTTGAGCACCAAAGTATTTAAGGATAGGAATGAAAAATAAGATACTGTCTTCCCATACTTAGAATAAATAGGTCAACAGATAGAGAAGCAAATGAGAGAGAAGGGAGAGTCTGGCCTAAGGTAGGATGCTGAGTTACAGCTGCCAAACATGGAGAAGGTGCTAGGCCAGGAAACTCATAATTTTACATCCATCACAATAAAGACTAGGTCAGATAAAAGTTACCAGGACATATAAAATCTAAGAGAAGTTTCATTGAGGAATAAACCATTTGTATCTCCTCACAGATTGCTGGAGCAAGAGGAAGAAAATAATAACTGTAGAATAGAGAAATATAATCATTCTGTCCTAAAATTACCTTGATCAAAGTTAATGTGACCAGTGAGACCAGGTGGTCAATATGTGTGCTCTCAGGAGAAGGAAGAACCTTCTCTATGATATTCTTGTGACCAAGGATATACTACCTGAACATAACTATGAGGAAATTCCAGCTTCTCCCCTAATCATGAATATCTTATGGAAACAGGGATTATTATGTCCTTCAAAAAAGTATGACTACCATGCAAGACAGAAAGGGAAAGAAACTGCTCCAGATTGGAGACTAGATAGGAGAGAGAGCTAAATGTCAGGTGTTGATTAGATTTATACAGGATGGAAAAAAATGCTCAAATGGCCATTATTGGGTCAATTGACAAAATTTGAGTATGGATTAGATGATTATATTGATAAGAAGCTTAGTGAAATCAATGAATGTATTACAGTTTATTGTGGGGAAATAAACACAGAAATATTTCGGAGTTAAAAGTTATAATGGGCTGAAACGTACTCTAGAACAGCACAGAAAAAAGTAAGTAGATAAATAATGTGGAAAGTAAATGGGAGAGGATATTGACAGTAGGTGGCTGTGTATAATCTGTGGGAGTTTCATATGCTTTTGTTTCTGTTTCTCTGTTAAACCTGAAATGACTTCCAGGTTTTTTCTTAAAGGCCCTTTTGTTCACTTGATTGATTTATCCATTCCTGTAGGATTTCCAGGGTCTACACAGACAAACCTCACTTCTCATGAAGCTTCTGTTCTTGGAGGGCAGGGGGAGGAGGGATAAAAGGATTAGACAAAGAACCACTTGAGAGATTTGAAAAGGGGAATAAGTTCAGGGGTGGTACAGGAAGTCAATGGGAGGGTCAGCCAGATCAGAAGCCCTGGGAATAGAAACCTGACTAAAAGAAGATGCTGGTCTTGTATCAACCAGGAAAAAAAAACACCCAGCCTAAGGTATCAGCTCCTCCAAAATTCCAGAGTCAGGACCAAGTTGAACATGCTTGAGGGCTGAGAATGACACTGTGGTATGGACTAGGAAGGGAGGGATAAGAATTGGACAGGTGAGTGGGCTTAGAGCATCTAAAATCTTGTATGGAGGTAGATGTACATTAATGATCTAAAGTGAGGAAGGAGCTTTGGTCTTTTTCTAAGAAGGAGCCTGTGGAGAGCTTAGAGAATAGAAGTGATACTATTGAGCCACATTTCAAAGATCACACTGATTATCATCATGCTGAGTATGAACTATAGAGGAGCACTGAACAGGAAAAGCAGCCAACAGGCTACCTGCTGGAGTCAAGGGTCATCACCTTCATCCAGGTACCAGGAGAAGCATCTAAGGCACTTCTCACCTGTGTCTTCTCCCAGCTTACATTCTCTTGGTATTCACATCTGTAGGGTACAGATGATTCAAGAAAACATCATATCGGTTTTATTTCTTTTATACCAAAACATCTTTAGTGTAGTCCCTCAATGCCTCTCAACAACTCTAAAAATTGACCAGATTTCTTTCTTTCCAACATTACTTTGACACATGCCAAGAATAACAAGCATCCATCTTTCTCCAACTGATTTTTTTTCTTTTTAGCTTGAGTTACTTTGAGGCCTGATTGTTGAGGAAGAATAAACAGAAACCCAGAATATGAATGAAGAAGTTGGTTCCTCAAGATGGAAACTACATCAAGATTCCAGAGGCATTTATTTGGGGGGGGGGGTCATTAAGAGCCTTTAAAATCAGAGGTAATGTTGGCCTTGTGGACACTCTGGTACCACCTGGAATATTTTCAAGGAACTAAAGGTATCTTTCACTTGTTAATGGATTCCCACCTGTTTTTCCTTGTGTCTAGTCACACTTGTTCCTAGCCACACTTTTCTAAAGCTTTTTTTCTGAGTGTAGGGAGACAATACAAGTTAGTGGGGGACAGAGAGAAGTCTATTTAGTTTTGCCTCCCCCTAGTGTTAGATGAACTGAGGTTTTACTCTGGCAAGCTGAAGTGCCTAGTGAGTGGCATAGCCTTTTTCTTTTTCTTCTTTCTTTTTTGGGGGGTGGCTGGGTGGGTGTGCAGCACTTGTTGCTCAAGTTACTTTTTGGATAGGGTCTTGTGCTTTTTCTAGGGGCTAGCCTCAGACCACATTCCTCCTGCCCCTGGCTGTCTGTGTAGCTGTGATCCACCATGTGCACCACCATGCCTGGTTTATTGATTAAGATGAAGTCTTGCTAACAACTCTTTGCTTTGGCTGGACTCAAGTCATGATCCTCCCAATTTCCACCTCCCAAGTAACTCAGTTTACAAGCACGCACCACCATGCCTGGCTCCAGGTGATGCTGAGGCCCCATCTTGCCAGAAAATACTTGGATGGGGAAAGCATTCTCTCATACTCATTGATTCTTCAGTGAGTGGATAGTTTATGTTGAACCCTTTAAACATTTGGCCCTGTGTGTGCCCCTCACCCTGTGTGTGTGTGTAAGACAGTGTAATGTAATGTGCAAATGTAATGTGCATTATGAAGAGTATATCTCCATTGGACCTCATGTTTGCTTTCCCTGTAACACATCTTTTCACAACCACTCAGGTGATCAAATTAAGTCTGTGAATCAGATTTGGATGAGAGCTTAAATGGAACCATCAGATGTGAGGGTGTTAGGGGAAAATGAAGGTACTGTGGGAAGAAGAGGGAATTGTTTTATGCAATTCTGTCATCAATAAGGATCAAAGAACTAGAGAGGAATGGGATTTCTTTCTTTTTTTCTTTTTTTTTGGGTCCAGTCATGGGCCTGAACTCTGGGCCTGGGTGCTGTCCCTCAGCTCTTCACCTCAAGGCTAGCACTCTACCACTTGAGCCACAGCACCACTTCCAGTTTTTTTTTTCCTGCTTATGTGGTGCTGAGGAATTGAACCCAGGGCCTCATGCATGCAAGGCAAGCGCTTTACCATTGAGCCACCTTCCAAACCCCAGGAATGGATTTCTTAATATATTTTTGATGTGTGTGTGTGTGTGTGTGTGTGTGTGTGTGTGTGTGTATTTGCACTTGTTAAGCAAATGAAATGTTACTGGTAATTTTACATGGAATTTTTTTTAGTGGAAAGGGAGGAAACATTACTGTAACCATTGTTTATTTTTTGCCTATCCTTGATGGTAGGTAGTAAATGATCCTCCAGTGCATTAGAATGTGATTTTTTTGGGTGAGGGATGCAGTAGCAAGTGTTTTGAGTAGGAATAAGATGAGAGATCATACTGTTTGTCACCATTTATGGTGAAAGCAGATAACAAGGGCTGGATATAATGATGAATGCTTGTAATCCCAGCTACTTCTAAGGCAGAAAAAGTAGGAGGACTGTGGTTCTAGGATGAGACCCTACCAGAGGACCAAACTAACCAATTCCAAAAGAAAGAATAAAGAGAAGACTGGTCTGTGTCTGAAGTTGTAGAACATTTGATAAGGTCCTGAGCTCAATTCTTTAACACACACACACACACACACACACACACACACACACACACACACACACACACACACAATGGCTGCACAATTCTATGGGTATATCAAAGAAAATCAAATTGTACATTTTTAGTGGTTGAATTGTATGAGCTGTGAATTATATCTGGATGAAAGTATTAGGGAAGGAAGGCAACAAAAGATCTAGTCAGAGAGCTTGACCAGAAAGAAATCTGATTTTAAAAGCCACATGGAAAATAAAGAGTATAAATGAGTGGGTCATCGTCTCCATGGCTGTGGTCCACTTTTCTAATGACTTGCTACTGGCTGAAAGGTCCTGAGAGCCGGACTGTGAGAATAGCTTTCAGAACCAAGGGACGTATTCTTTTCAGTATTCTCAATGGAGGTCAGATGTCATTGCAGAGTAGTTTGATTTTCGAAACAGGCTAAAATGCTTTAAGAGCAGATTTGGTGATTAAGCAAATGATCACATTGAAAAATACCAACACAGAAAAACAAGGAAAAGAAAAATAATGAGAATGCTTTAAAGTGTGTAAAAAGTATGTAAGTATATTACATGGTAGGAAAGTAAATTAACTTTTTTTGGGAGTTCTCATATATGGATATATAAGTGATTTATCTTTTTCACCAGTGAAATCAGCTAATTTTCAAATGCCAAGATTCAGAGCCAAGATTAATGGGACTGTTTTAGGGTTGGTGAACTGTTGACATACTGAGCTGTCTTAGTTGGCTTCCTCCAGAAGTTGATTCACACTGAGCCAAGAAGAGGAGTGAGAGAAAGCAGGTGGTCACCACAGGCAACGGGACTCATAGTTACTGGGCAACTCTGGGAGCCTCTGTAGAACACATCTCAGAGTTACCCAAATTACCCAAGCCAGGGTGCATGGAAGCTGGAGTGCTTGCCTATTCACGCCATCTGGAAGTGTTTGCTGGCACTACAGGCCTAGACTGCTTGCCCTGTATATGAGCCCAGTGTGTTCTCCTGGTTAGAAACAAAGCACACAGGTTGAGTGAAGATATCAGTGACAAACAGTCTTGGCTTTGTAGGCTGGCAGTGCCTACAAGATACCTCAGAGCATGATCACTTTTGTCCCTTAGTTCAGTGCAAAACAATTAATCATCACTGCCACCTTATAGAGAGCATATGATTCAAATATCATTTCTATTTAATATTCTTTTAATAGTGTATTATTGTTTCCTAACTCCAGGGAGTGAGGGCACTAACAATATATGTCTCCTTCCCTGGCCTGATCTATTAAGGCCAAATCTTGGCCTACTTTATAAATAAAATTTGATGGGTCTCAGCCACACTCATTCATTTATGTGTTGTCTATGTCTGGTTTTGCGGTGGGCCAATACATCAAAGACTATATGACCTCCAGGGTCTGGAATACTTACTGTCTCTTTATAGAATAAGCCTTCTGACCCTGGCACAAGATTCATCTTTTGACTTCTGTACTGAATGGCTTTCCTTCCAGTGGGCACAAAGTTAATCTAGCCTGTACTTGCTCTGGCCTGTCCCAAGAAGGCTCATTACTTGTGAAATTTCCTATCAGTAAAATGTACACAAAGTTGCTATGCCACCAAAATTAATCCATTACTGAGACAGAACTTAAGCATGTGAACTTGAAATAAGCTGGCCTTGGATTTACGTTTTAGATTGGCCATGTATTATGCCACTCAGAGTCTCTATTTCCTCACTTAATATCAAAACATTAAAGCTCATCTTTATGTGTTAATGAAGTACTTGTTGTTATGAGGAAAATAATAAAATGGGAAAATGCATATCCTAGAATTAAAAGTCCATAAATGGTAACTGTTTCAAAGCAGCATTTTTTTCCTACATCAAGTAATGAACCAGGAGAACAGGCACTTGCTCAGAACAAACTCGTGTCTGTCATATGTATGTCTTGGGGAACCTTCATGCATTGGCAACCTTTTTATATCAGCTATAGCTGTGTAACAAGCCTTCAAATTTGGTAGTTTCAAATAATAAACAATTACCGTGGCTCCTGAGTCTACAAGTCATCTGAGTAAGGCAGGTACAGGTATATGGTTCCAAGAGGGTGGTCACTGAGGAAAGACTATGAATACTCAAGGTGCCTAGAGTTCAGTACTAAACTGCAGATGCTTACTTTTTCCCATGGTGCCATTCAGTTTCCACTAAAGACATTTTCTTTAGAAGGATCATTTCCAAAATTCTAAACAAAAAAACACCTTATTACTTTAATTAAGCATTCTCACCTTTATTTTGCTTTTTTGGCAACCATATTTTGGGGGGAGGCAGAATTAAGGGCAGGTAGGCACTGAGCAGATCACATAATGATTTAAGCACAACTGGCAGCAGTGTGGGATTGATTGAAAGCTTTTAATGAATCTGTTGAGCTGTGTGGTGCACAGCATGAATTACATTTTTTTCAGATTTCTTTAGATTATTTTGAAGTTATAATTTTTTGTAAACCATACTTGATCAAAACCACATGTAATAAACCAATGAATAAGAAGGGCTTACTGTATGTTAATCTGGGATAGGCTCAACTGATGTCAGCTGGGCTAGTTCTTATGTCCACGGTTAGCTCGGAGATAGCAGGACTAAGACAGCTTTATATGTGTTAGGTTGGCTGGCTGTTGGCTAAGATGTGTCTCTTATCACACAATAACTAACAGACTCATCCACAGAGTGGTGGCAGGGGGTGGAAGTACAGAAGGCATCCTGAAACCAAGGCTGGAAAATAACAAAACATCAGTAAGTTGTATGGACCAATCAAGTCACAGGGACAGTCTGAATTCAAGCTATGACACTATCAAGGATGAGAGGACCAAGAAACCTCCTTGCAGAGGGATGAGGAACTGGGAAGGCCTTTTGTTTTGTTTTCTTGTTGCCTGTCACATTGGATCCTTCACTGAAAGGATAAAAATCAAGTAGATTTTTAGTCATAGATTCCATATACCTTTTAACCTTATGAAACATTAAAGTCAAGAATCCAAAAATGTTCTGCTTTAACTTTTTAGCTTTGTAAAAAAGACAAATGAATATAACATTTTCCACCTTGAACAGAAAGAAGTTGTGAAATAGAACTTCTCATTAGGAAGTTCCACCTAACAAAGCGAGATCTCCCCTGCCCTGGCATTCTTGCTATGACTTTAACCAGAGGAGCCTCCAGCATGACAGGATATTAATTGGGGTCTTGCCTCTCAGTTTGTCTCTCATGTAACAAGGTTAGCAAACCCCAGGGCTGTTGCATATCAGATTTCTTTTTCTGGCATCTTCACTGGCAATGTAGCCCTTGGATTCTCTCATGAAGGAGCTTCTGAACTCTACTTCTCCGAGTTGTATGGAGGTCCTGAAGGCTGCATCTGTGCATTGCTATCCAGGTCACAGGAGAAGTGCCAGTACTCAATAAGAGTAGTGTGTTTTTTGGCAACTGGATGGATGCTTTCAGTGACCTGCCAGCCTGCTCTCATTTGCTGTTTGATTTCAGCCAGTTGTTGAAACTAACTGTTGAGAAGCATGAGGAGAAAGTTTAAGAGTTCAGGTTGTAGGCCATGCCATGGTGATACCTCATACCTATAATTCCAACTCCTCAGGAGGCAGAGATCAGGAGATGTCTGAGGAATCCAGCCAGTACAAAAATGTTGTGAGACCCAATCTCAACAGCTAACACTGGGCTCAGCGGCATGTGTCCGTGATCCCAGCTAAGCAGGAGGTATAGATAGGAGGATTGCAGTCTAGGCTGGCTTACACAAAAACCCAAGACCATATTTGAAAAGTAACTACACTTAAAAAAAGGTGAGCTTGGGAGGCTCATGGCTCAAGTGGTAGAATGTGATTCCTCAAGTTCAAACTCTACTACTAAAAAAGAAAAGTGCTTGGCTCTAGAGTTCTGTAACAGTGTAACAGGTGTGGAAATCTGGTCCCTTCACATGCATCCTGGGCAAGAAGTTGACCTGAGATGATTCAGGTTACCTTTTTTAGTGCAATGGGAGAAATAGGGAGTCATATAATATTGGGCTGTGAAGGTTGCTTGAGTTTGTCATTGTGAGCTATGTATCTCACTTCAGATGGTTCACTTCCCTTTCCACCTTAAAGCTTTACTTGGTAACTTGATGATAGCTCTTACCCTCATTATAATGCTATGTGTTGGTCCAACTGCATTTCGCAAGACTCCGTGGTAATGATCAGGTCTCAGATACACATACAGTTTTTCCTCCTCAAAGGGTTCTCCACTGTGTTGTTAGGCCAAGTCTTGGAGACTCACTTTGAGTGGAAACATTTATGGGTTGCCTTGGAGATGTCACTTTTGATTGACACAGGGACTTTCCACAGTTTGAAGGGGATAACTTCACCTCAGCAAAGGGACACTGCCAAGCTTCATAAGAGCTCAAATTTGCTGAATATAGAAAGGCATACTTGGACATGGAGCTCCCACAAACCTGACTCTGTTTATGATTAATTTGAACGCTTCCAGAGCTTTGTATTTAGCCTCACTGTAGTATTCCCAGGGGAGATTCGTCAGGCTGAAGCTACAGTTCAGATAATTGAGTTCAGTCCTCATTCTTATCACAGGGACCACATTTTAACAGAGGCAAATTCATTTTTGTCTTCGGGTATCTGTTCGGTTTGCTTTATTTTCCTCTCTCCCCAAATCTGTGTGGGTCTTGGCTCTGCAGAAAGGAGTACGTAAATAAATAGACTCAATGAGGAATCCATGAGAATATTTATTCATAGACGACATCACTGAGTCTGTAGAACAGTTTATAAGAGAACAAGATGTCATTTCACTTAGCTGTTAAAAACTTCTGCTATTTCCTGTTCTATTAGGAAAAGTAAAAAGAATAGGTTAGGAAAACTAAAACTAAAGGATGTCAGTATTAGAAGAAACAGACATTGTTAAATATTTCTCAGAGTCACATTTCACTTTGCTCCCCACATGGTGTTTTAGAGAGATCCCACCCCTATCTACCTGCTGGGCAGAACTGTATTCTTAACCCAAGACTGCAATTCTTGCCAAGAGTAGGAACTGAAGGCCAGAAACCCACAGGGAAGTGTGGGGCCCGAGCTAAGCTAGGGACATCCTTCATAGATCCTGACCAAGAGCTGAGTCACTTGGATATAGCTCTGAGTTAGTAACATTTTATTAAGTGTTTGATAAATCATGCTTAACCAACCATTTATTGAGTAGAGGGAAAAAAAGGGGGGGAGATAGAGGAATTGCAGAAGGAAATAAAGTGAGTTCTACATAATCGTTGAAGGACTCCTTTTTCATCGTTTGTGAAGCATGAAATGTCAGATGATGTGACATTCTACGCAGACTGTGCACCCTTACAAATGTCTCATAGCCTGCCTCCATCTCTGAGATTTAGCACATGGGGAGTGCAAGGTAATGAGCTGGGATCTTTATGTTTGGGATGGCTGTGAATTGAATTGTGACCTCCCCAAAAAAGGGGAGGTGGTGGTGGTGGCTGATGCCTTGTAATCCTAGCTACTCAGGAGGCTGAGATCTGAGGGTCGCAGTTAAAAGCCAGCCCAGGCAGGAAAGTCTGTGAGACTCTTATCTCCAATAAACCACTCAGAAAACCTTAAGTGGCGCTGTGGCTCAAGTGGCAGAGTGCTAGCCTTGAGCTGAAGAGTGCAGGGACAGTGTCCAGGCCCAGAGTTCAAGCCCCACAACTGACCAAAAAAAAAAAAAATGCAGAAAAAGGTGGCATACCAGCCCCACTTCAGAATATGGCTGTATTTAGAGATGGTGTCCTTAAAGAGGTAATTAGGGTAAGAGGAAGGCATTAGGGTCATATTAAGCCAGCATGACAGATGTCTTTATAAGCAGGGGACATCTGGGCATAGGCATGCACAGAAGGAAAATGCCATGTGAGATAAAGGCAGATACTGAGTGATGTTTTTGCAGATCAAGGAACACCACAGACTGGCAGCAAACCATGAGCCAGTTTGGGGTGGGTTATGAAAACAATTCTCCCACATGGTTCCTAAAAGGAACCAGAACTGTCTATACCTTAACCTTGGATGTCTGCCTCCAGGGCTGTAAGACAAGATGTTTCTGTTGTTGAAGTCTCTTGTAATCTGTTAGAGCAACTCTAAACAAACATATACGGATGGCATTCTTCTCTCAACTTCCCACTGTCTTATTTGTGCCATTCCACAGCTTGGGAAAGTAGGAAGAAGTGGGGTCAGGAAAGTGCAGTATAGCATTTCAGGGCTAGACAGTTCCAGGTCTCCCCAAGAGAGGTTGGGAATCACTTAGCACCTGGAATTCTTTTTTTTTTTTAATTGTGAAAATACCGTACAGAGGGGGCAAGATAATGAGTACATTTCCTATCAAGCATTGTTGCCTCCTCCTTTGTTTCCCCTTCCCATCCCTTTCCATCTATCCCACCACCCCCGCCAAAGTTGTAAAGTTCGTTTTTTGACATAACGATTTGTATATCTCATTGTTGCAATGGATCCACCTGTGTCCCTATTAAAACGATTTGTTTTTGCCCTTCCTTTCCGCAAATTATACCAACATCAAATACAGTGAAAACAATATTCTTATTTAAACATCAAAACTGAGCTTCTAGTAGTCAAAACAGCTTGGTACTGGCACAAGAACAGACCTCAGGACCAATGGAATAGAATTGAAAACTCAGACCTGAACCCACAGACCTATAGCCATCTAATCTTCGATAAGGAAGCTAAAAAAATAGAATGGAAGAAAAACAGCCTCTTCAGTAAATGGTGCTGGCAAAATTGGTTAATCACTTGTAGAAAACTAAAGCTAGATCCTTATATATCACCCTGCACCAGAATCAACTCCAAATGGATCAAAGACCTTGGAGTCAAAGCAGACACGCTGAACACATTACGGGATGGAATAGGAGAAACCCTAGGTCTCCTTGGCACAGGCTGAAATTTTCTTAATAGAGACCCAGAAACACAGCAACTGGAATTCTTATAACTAATTTTTTCTAGTACTGAGGTTTAAACTCAAGGCCTAGTGCTTACTAGACCAACACTCCAGGCTTGCTTTTTGCTGGTTAATTTTGGAGATGGAGTCTCATAGACTTTTCTGTTCAGGTGGGCCTGACAAGCTCAGCTTCCTGAGTAGCTAGGATTACAGCTAGAACTACCAGTGGCTGAGTAAGACTCTTATATTTCTAATACACACCCACAAATAATAGGAAAACTTCCAAGTTTTTTTTTTACTAATCTTACCTAAATTTTCTGTGTATACAAAAATGTTAATATAAAATATATATATTATTCCAGGAGCTGGTGGGTTTGCCTGGAAACTTGAAAGTATCATTGCCAGTTATAGTATTTCATGCCTGTGATCCAAGCTACTTTGGAGACAGAGATCAGGAGGATCTATGTTTGAGGTCAACCCAGGCAAAAAGTATGAAACCCTATCAGCAAAAAGGGCTGCAAGTGTGGTTCAAGTGGTATAGCATTTGCAAGCACTAATCTTTGAATTCAAATCTCACTAACACTGAAAGGAAAAAAATGTAGCAATGTCTCAGCAACCTGCTAAGAGACAGAATCAGTTGGTGATTCCGATGGTATTGTTGAAGGCCCCCAAGAGCAAATCAGTTTTTAATCTCACATATACTCTAGATCTTGTAATATTATCTAGCCAAGTTTTTCATCCTGCCAGTGAAACTCAAACTCACAAGAGGATATGGCCACCTATCTACTTCCTAGCAAGGATGTTCTAGGATTGATGGCTCCTAGGGCCAATTGTTATGTTCTTTCCCAGTCTTTTTGTATTTCTGCCTACATCTGTCTGCAATCATATAGCTGCAATTCTGAGAGACTTGATTTCTGGTTGAGTGCTTCCTTAGAGTTAATTCAGTGTGGTGACAAGCAAAGCTGTTCTTGGGTAGGCAGTGTTCTAGTATGTGGGGAATGTGTCCAAGAGAGCAAGAACACATCCATTCTGCACACAGAGCTTAAAATACAGGTTTTGAAACATTTCTGGTCAGGTGCAGGATATTCTGTAGAAAAAGTGACATAGTCTTCATCAGAAGGTTGCATACAACTGTAATTCTACATCCCATAGACTCATGAAAGTCATCTTGCGTCTGTCAGGGGAACCTCTGATATAGAAAATGGACATTGAAGAAGCCACATAATAGAAATGAGAATAACTTAGAATCCTGAGGTTTGAGCCTTTGCTCAAACTCATGAGGCTCATGGGCTTCTGTTTTGTCATCTCTAATAATCTGTTGAGAATATTTTTAAAAAGCAAATGACATGGTGTGTGTCAAAGCCTTTAAAATCTTTCCAAACAGTGGTTATTATTTTTATTGTTGTCATTGAAATATTAGTCTACATGAAACATAAGGTGAGACACAAACTTTGATTTGTGCCTGTATGAACAGAATACCGATTTTTGTTTGCAGGTCTGATTTTCTTTGGCCAGCCTTTAAATGATTTCATAATGTAATGCCCTATCCAGTGAGTTAAGCTGATTAACTTTCTGTTCTAGAGCTTAAAATTCAAGTCAGAAAAATATTGGCAGTGACAAAGATGACTGGGCCATTGGCCAAAGCAGGTCCATTAATAAATCAGTCTTTACATCTTGCCCAGCCACTGTGGGAACCTGGGACAGAGCCACAGGACCTGTTCTCTGCCAGTGTTCTAAAACTTTGGCCCTTGTTACCTGTCAGGACAAATTTCTGCTGAGTTGGCCTTGTTAATCTTTGATCAGATCTCAGATGTTTAAGATCATTTTCAATTATAATAATCATACATTGGAATATTGGGCAATCACAAGTTAGATTGTTGAATGCTGAGTGACATGAAAACATGTTTATAATAACTGTTTTGGTACTGCATCGAAATATATGTACTCAGTGTGAAGAATATGTTTCTGGTGGCAAGAGGAGGTTATTTTCATCTTTGTAGCAGTTGGAATTTCAAAAGGGAATATGAATTCTGCCTGATGAAGGTGGCTTCCTATAAGAAATAATATTTGAGATGGGTCTTGGAAGACACATAGGAATCAGAAGGGCCTGTACAATGGGAATAGCATTTGTAGCAGCCTAGAGTAAAGAAAGCCCATGGTTTTTCGAAACTTGATGGCAGTTTAGGCTGGACCACATTCAGATGGTTGAGTATAAATCTTGGCTCTGCCATCCTAAGAGAATCTGTTGATTTCTTCTAGTCTCAAGTGCCTTCATTTGTAAAATGTGGGTAATGTCAGGAGATAGGTATGGGGAAGCCTGAATGGTTAACAAATAAAGCAATTAGACTTATCACCTAGAGGATAGATAGTGTTTAGCAGATGCCATAGTGATGCAATTTAGTCTGTCATTTCTCATCATTATGTCAGACTTTGTGTTGGACCCAGGAGTGGTAACAGCTTTACTTCTGAGAGATGAAGGAGAAAGAGAAATGATGAGTAGAAAAATGTCACTGATGATGGGGACTCTACTGGGTTTTTTAAATTGTGTAGATAGAAGGAAGAACAGAGGTAGTGGTGGGAAGCACAAAAGGAGAACAATTTTGATGCATTCAGGATTCCAAGTAAGTTCTGGATGGAGCGGAGGGAAGGATTGGGGATTGTTGGGAAATAATGTTAGCTAAAAGTCAATTAACCCAGATAATGGAGGGGAAGGGCGTATGGGCCAAGGTGCTAGACTTCCCATTCACAGAGCAAAAGTATTAGAGTGTGAGTTTACAGATAGGTCAGGCTTGGTGGAATGGTTGGAGCAATTGTTGGAATCTGCACTAAGTCGTATTTTCTGAAATCATTGGGTCATATTTCCCATGGACTTCATACTGACCTAGCAATATTTTGGTTCTCCATTTTCTCAGTGTTGATAATAAGCCCTGGTCTCTGAGCCTGGACAGAATCACAAATGGCTTCTGTTCTGAGCCTTGGTCGGGGAAGGCAGGTGAGTATCTGTGGACTCCTCCTTCTCTAGGTAGACAGAGCAATGGTCAGTGATGTAGGGAGCAGTAAAACTATGAGGCCATGGATAAGTGTATTGTCAGTTTATTTTTTTTTAAATACTTTTTAACCAAGTTTTGCCTACCACATTATTTCTTAAGCTTAATGATTTAGGTGATGTGGGATACATACCTGGGTTTTGAGGAGAACCATGACTGCATCAGTGGACAGTACTTGAAGCATTCTGAATTCTGTATTTTATCAAGTAGATGGAACAAAACCAGTTATAAATTGGCATGTGACCATGGTGTGCTTTGGGTTGGCATTCCCAAGAAAAAGACTCTTGACACTAGGATTTGAGTATAACTAGTTTTTTTAGGAGGTGATTAATCCAAGAACACTGGTAGAGAAGTGGGAAGTAAGATAGGTAATGAAGGAGGGCAACAAACTACTTAATAGTAAATAGGTTACTTCTGTGGGCAGCAAGAGTTCATCCCATTAGGTGACACTGGGTTCCAGAGAATGTACCACATATTTTTTTTTCTCATGAGGAGCAAGGATATTGGGGCCCATTCACCATTTATTGATGGCTCTTTGGGTAGAGATTTGCTGCTCAGTAGTCTTAGCTTTCTCCATATAATGGGCTGAGCTGCCCTGTAGCCAGAGAAAGCCCTCATAGGAGGAGGAATGTCTGCCAGGGAATGATGGGTGATCCTCTGTACTCAATAGCTCAGGAGGGGCTTCACAGCAAACAGTGATGGTGACAAACCCACAAGATCAGAAGGGCAAGGCTGCTGGCTCACCGCTCCTGTTCAGTATCCCATTAGAAGCCCTGGCCAAAGGTGTAAGTCCAGAAAACGAATTTTTTTTTAAATGTGCAGATTTGGATAGAAATGAAACTGACTTAGTTTTATATGATTTAATTCAGTTTTAGATGATTGAATTGCTTGTAGGAAATCCCAAAAATATGGTTGGTAGTAAGCAAGACCGTAATATACAATGACATAAGGACCTATTACATTTCTGTAAACTAGTAATGGACAATTTAGGTTTTGAAATTAAAAAAAATTCTACATTCTTTATTTACATTTGTACCAAAAAAGTAGATACTTAGTATGAATCTGACAAAAATATCTATAGAATATGAAAAGATCTTATGAAAAAATATGAAAAAAGAATGGAACTTCAATGAAAGAAATCTAAGATATAAATAAATGGAGAGATACTTCCAATGTTTTATTTTATTTATTTTTTTCTTTTTGGTCGGTCGTGGGGCTTGAACTCTGGGCTTGGGTGCTGTTCCTACACTCTTCAGCTCAAGGCAAGTGCTCTACCGCTTGAGCCACAGCGCCACTTCCGGTTATCTAGTGGTTTATTGGAGATAAGATTCTCATGGACTTTGCTGCCCGGGCTGGCTTTGAACTGTGATCCTCAGATCTCAGCCTTCTGACTAGCTAGGATTATAGGCCTGAGCCACCGACGCCCAGCTCCTTCCAGTGTTTTAGAATAGAAGCATCAATATTGTAAGGATGTCAGTTCTTCCTGACTCCTATACAGAATCAATGAAATATCAATTGACAGTCCAGCAAGTTACATTGTGTAAATTAAAGCATTTCTTAAGTATATATGTGAAGGCAAAGGCTTAAGACATAATGAAGAACATAGAGAAGACTAACAGTACTTCAGCCCTTCCTATAAAGTGATAGAAATGGATATGAAGTAGTATTGGTGAAATAGTAGACAAAAGATGAAGGCCCTAAATTGGAAAGGAACCAAGATAGCCTTCAGTAGGGGTATGTATAAATTAAGGCACATTCATAATTAGAATTCAGTGATAAGAAGTAAGTTGTCAAGCCAAAAAGAAAAAGAGGAGGAGAGAGAGGAGGAGGGAGAGGGAAATGAGGAAACATGAAGAAAATTTATATTGTTAATTGAAATAAGCCAGTATAAAAGATTATATACCATATGATTCCAGGTATATAACACTGTAGAAAAATATACAAAAACAGTGAAAAGATCAAGTTGCTTAGGGTAGCCTGCAGAAATAGGAAGGAAGAGAGGAATAAATAAGTGTAATACAGAGATGATACTGTAATGGTAGGTACATGCCATTATATATTTGGAAAAATCCAGAGAATATACATAACCAGCAAACACCAAGATAATAGAAAGTGTGTTCCTTAACTAATAATATATCAATATTCATCATTACCAGTATACTTCATCAATGCCAGATGTTAATAGAAGGGCAAACTAGGGGATGGGTGAGCATTTGGGAACTCTGTATGATCCATCCAGTTCTTTAAGCCTAAACTCACTGTAAAAATTAATGTTAGTAATAAGCCAAATACAATAAGATTATGTAGATTATGTAGATTGCAGTTGTAAAAATTAATATTTTGTAAGTAATGAAAAATAAATCACGATTAAAGTCTTAAGTTGTACCTATGAAAGCAAAGACAAAAAGCCCCAAATAGTTCATAGTGAAAGGTGAAAGGTGAAGGTATAGCATTAAATTTCATGTTTGGGGATATGCTTAGTGTGTGGAAGCCCTTGGGCTTGGAAGTCAGTCATGTGCCTGAGTCCTATCTCACTCAGTCTGTACTTGAGGTAAGTTATAATTCACAGGCTCTCATTTGCAAGATGAGGCTGGCCATACCTCCATGTGAGATGGGAATGAAGTAGGGATGCACCTGTGTCGCTTGATTAGACAGTACAGCACTTGGAGCTGAGTACCCTCCTACCCTTGGTCTGACTTTAAACCTCTCCTGATGTTGAACAGAACATTTCTCCTGTGATTCAATCAAGAGTTGCACCATCTCTGGCTTATGCTCTGAGGCTAGGTTGCCAACTGATGACAGACAGCTCCTCTGGCAGGTCCCAACAAGGTGGTAATTGACCTTGTTTCCCCCAGGACATCTGTTCAGGCTCTGCTAGAAGCCAAGGGCTCCCCGCTGTGAGGTTTCAATTTCATATTGTGGCACTCCAAAGCATACTTTATGGGCTGGCAAAAGGCGTTTCACACGTCAGATGGGCCTCCAGAGAGTGATTTTCTTTCTTTGAGAAGGATTGGGAATTTCCAGATGATTGGAAGTTTCCATACTTGCTCATTTTAGTGCCTCAGATAGACTCCATGACACGTGCAAACACAGTCCTATCTGGAGGAGCCATCATTCTGTAACAGGAGGTGAATGTTATTGTGTTGGACAAAGCAGATAACAGAACATTTTTGTTATTGCGAAGTGTTCAGCCTTTGGAACAGAACAGATAGAAAATAGTAGGTCTCCTTTTGCTAGCCATCCCTTGTTTCCTGCATGTGTCTCCTTGCTGTTAGGTTAGCCACCATCCCAGTTTCAGCTTTGGATGCCTATAAACATTCCATTAGACTGATAAAGGGCCCTGGCACCTTCATCTATGTAATGCCTCTCTGAGCAATACATATCTGATGAATGGTTAGAGATGTCTTACCAAGAAGCAGTTTCTAATAACTTCTCCATGTTCTTTCCTAAACCACCAGAGCTACAAGACAGAACTTTCTCCTATACTGATTCCACATAGGGAGCACCTCTAGAATTTTTGCCTGGTGGGATGGTATCTTTCCTTGTACCAATCCCCTTTCTCTGCATTAAACCCACACTGATCATATGTTCCTGCCAGAGGGATTGGATTATGTATTAGGCAGTCATTAAACAGTTCATATTCTAAAAACTTTATTACTTAAAGTTTATATTTCCCAAGCTTCCCTGAGAAAGGAAGCCTGAGTCGGAACTTGAGTCTTTTGGTGAGAGACTGGGTGGTTCCTGAAAAACTGGGAAGGAGACAGCTTTCTGCTTGTCCCATAGAACAAGGGAGCCTTCTCAACCAAGAACTAGTGAGAGTCAGGATATAAATACCATCAGATCTCTTACCCTCTGAGTAGGATGACTCTGAGGTATTTGATTTACAAGGTTACTGGAGTTTCCAGCTAGGAAATTGACTTGATAACTTAGCTTTATGGACTCCGCCTTTCCAATAACTTTGTTATTGTTATTCTCCTTACCTCTCAATAACTGCTTGCCTTAAATAATTGCATTTCTACTTCTGGGGAATCTCAATTGTGATTGAGTGACTACCATGTATTTTCATTTCTGAAGATCTATCTTCTTTGGTTTTCTTAGCCTTTTTCTGTGGTTATGTTTTGTCGGTATAGTTTACCACCTGCAAGCATCTGTGCCTGAGCACTTAACTGGAATGATTTTCTTATTCACGTCATAAGACTAATCCTTATAAATGACATGTTAAACTAGAGACGCAGCAGGATGGGGAACAGGCCTCTAAAGTATGAGCCCAAGTGGAGGTGTCTAGGAGTTCTGGAGAAGACAATGCTGAGTTCTTGGCTGCAGTAATGCTATCTTAAGCCAGGGATTACTGAAAGTAACCAGCTCTGCTATTTATAAGGAGTGAATTCATAGCTCAGAGTGTATAAATGAAAAATGGGAAATACTTTTTTTAATGTGAAATTTCATTTCATTCTGTAGTCAGTTAAAAAAAGTGTTTGATTAAAATAGAATTTGGTGGAAGAGATCAGTTACCTTACAAAATTACTTCTACAGATTTATTTCTGTCTGAATTGGCTCTTACTTTTCTTTCCTTAATTCCTGTCCTCTTTTGTCATGCTTTTCCTTCCTTCCCTCCCTCTCTCATCCGTCCTCTCTCTCCTTCTTTATGTCTGTCTCTCCCTCCCTTTTTTTCTTCCATTACTATTTGCACTGTTGTATTTAGAAAATGTGAAAGTATTTTTATACATATGTACACTGTTCAGTATTTTAACTCATTAGAAGTTCTAAACAAAAAAGCACAAATACATGTTACATGTACTGACATCTCCCCTTCATTGTACTTGTCAGACCTCAATAGTCAATCATAGCATATCTCTGAGCTCCAAAGAGATAATACCAGTTGATGGGGATTTGCATAGGAGATGAAACAGTTGCTATCTAATGTAAATGCTCAGACTGGGGAGACTAATTTATACAAATATCTGATAACGCTTTCCTCTCCTTTTTGCTTTCTTAGAACAATGAGACTAACTACTTATTCCAGAATAATTTAGAATTAGATAGGAAGATTACTGGAAAGCTCAATATCCATGAGTTATAAGTTAGTTTGGGCTGAGTTTGTCATTAGCTTGAAAGAATTCTAAGAAAAGTAGAATCACACATTGGTTTTTCACTCACCTGAGTTCATGCCCCAATAACAGTTTGAGTTAGACTTCTAACAAGATGTACAAATGTAACCACAGCCCTTAATCTCCTCCTACAAACTTTGTACATATTAATACCACTCAAATTTCCTCATGACAGACTCCTAGATCCCTTTAAACATTGCCATTACTCTACTTTGTTTTGATGCTTTGATGTTCAGCTGTCTTTTTGATGGTCCTCAATAGCCTAGGACCAGGAAGAGGCCTCATAGAAACTCTTGGGAGTGAGAAAAAATATTTCCCCACATTTATACTGGGCCTTTGCCCAGTGGGTATCTCCTGCTGCTTCTCTGACTACTCCACATATAGGAATTTTTATCCTTTCAAACATACTTATTCTTTAATTCATCCAAGTGTGGGATCATTTTTCTTTCCCACCAGCTTTTCTAAAGTAGAAGCTCAGTTTTTATTAATAAGTTTTTTTAATTGTGAATATACCATACAGAGGGGCTACAATTACATGAGCAAGGTAATGAGTACATTTCTTATCAAGCATTGTTGTCTCCTCCTTTTTTCCCCCTTACCATTCCAGCCCTCCCACCTCCCCTGCCCTGCCCTGCCCTCCCTATTCCCCTGCCCTCCTACCAAAGTTGTAAATTTTGTTTTTCTACATATGGTCTTGTACATCTCGTTGTTGCAATGGGTCCATATGTATCCCTGTTTAAACAATTTGTTTTTTTTCCTTTCCCTCCACAAATTATACCAACATCAAATACAGTGAAAACAATGGTTATACCATGGGGGAGGGACATACAAAGCAACAAAGAAATCATCTCATAAATATGTTAGAAACAATAGCAAGAAAGAAAAAATATTTGAGTCCTTATCTTGAGGTTCATTTCACCCAACATCAACTTATCTGACCTTTTCTGCTTGTCTCTGACATATACTAGTTATTACAAATAAGAGAAACCATGTTTCTTTGGGCCTGTCTTACTTCACTTAATATAATTTTTTCCAAGTCTTTCCATTTCCTAACAAATGGGGCAATGTCATTCTTTCTGATGGAGGCATAGAATTCCATTGTGTACATAAAGCACATTTTCTTGATCCATTCATTTACTGAGGGGCATCTGGGTTGGTTCCATATCTTAGCTATGGTAAATAATGCTGCAATAAACATAGTTGTGCTGGTAGCTTTAGTATGGCCTTGTTTGTGATCATTTGGGTAAATGCCCAAAAGTGGGACTGCTGGGTCATAGGGGAGCTCTATGTGGAGTCTTGTGAGGAACCTCCATACTGCTTTCCAAAGTGGTTGAACAGGTTTACACTCCCACCAAAAATGCAATAGGGTTCCCTTCTGTCCACATCCCCTCCTGCATCTGTTGTTATTAGAGTTCTTGATTCTAGCCATTCTAACTGGGGTGAGGTGGTATCTCAATGTTGTTTTGATTTGCATTTCTTTGATGGCTAGGGAGGTTGAACATTTCTTCATGTGTCTATTGGCCATCCTTCTTTCCTCTTCAGAGAAATTTCTCTTTAAGTATTTAGCCCTTTTATTTATTGGGCAGTTGTTTCTTTGAGGATTTGTTGTTGGGGGTTTAATTTTTTGAGTTCCAGGGATATTTTAGATATGAGACCCTTGTCCATTATATGGCTAGTGAAGATCTTCTCCCAATCCACGGCTTTCTATTGATCTTGCTAGCTATGTCCTTTGCCATGCAGAAGCTCTGCAATTTCATGCAATCCCATTTGCCCAACCTTTCTTTGATTTGTTGTGTTTCTGGGTCTCTATTAAAAAAATTTCGGCCTGCACCAAGGAGACCTAGGGTTTCTCCTATTCCATCCTGTAATGTTTTCAGGGTATCTGCTTTGACTCTGAGGTCTTTGATCCATTTGGAGTTGATTCTGGTGCAGGGTGATATATAAGGATCTAGCTTTAGTTTTCTACAAGTGATTAACCAATTTTGCTAGCGCCAAATTACTGAAGATTCTTCCATTCTATATTTTTAGTTCCTTTATCGACGATTAGATGGCTATAGGTCTGTGGGTTCATTTCTGGGTTTTCAATTCTATTCTGTTGGTCCTGAGGTCTGTTTTTGTGCCAGTACCAAGCTGTTTTGACTACTAGAAGCTCAGTTTTGATGTTTAAATAAGAATATTGTTTTCACTGTATTTGATGTTGGTATAATTTGGGGAGGGGAAGGGAAAAACAAATTGTTTAAATAGGGATACAGGTGGACCCATTGCAACAATGAGATGTACAAGACGTTATGTCGAAAAGTGAACTTTACAACTTTGGCAGGGGTGGGGGGGGGGGGGCGGGGAGGGGCAGAGATGGTAAGGGCAAACAAAGGAGGAGGCAACAATGTTTGATAAGAAATTTACTCATTACCTTGCTCATGTAATTGTAACCCTTCTGTATGGTATTTTAACAATAAAAAACCTTATTAAGAGAAAAAAAAGAATATTGTTCAAATAGAATCTTTTTTTTTTTTTTTTGGTTGTGAGGCTTGAACTCTGGGCCTGGCATTGTCCCTGTGCTCTTCAGCTCAAGGCGAGAGCTCTACTGCTTGAGCTACAGCACCACTTCCAGTTTTCTAGTGGTTTATTGGAAATAACAGTCTCATGGATGTTCCTGCCCAGGCTGGCTTTGAACCACGATCCTCAGATCTCAGCCTCCTGAGTAGCTAGGATTACAGGCGTGAGCCACTGGCACCCGGCTTAATAGAATCTTTATTAACCTTCGGGACTTGTCTGTTTTTTCTCTGCACCCGGCTTAATAGAATCTTTATTAACCTTCGGGACTTGTCTGTTTTTTCTCTAAGTCTGGATGTAGGGTGAAAAAAAAAGACCACATCCTTATGGCTCTCTGCGTATCTCTCCTATCTCATCTTCTCCTGTGGACATATTACTAAGCCCTGGCTTGAGAATCAACTTGGAGAAATTCTTCAGTATCTACTGTGTGACCTAAATTATGTGATTAAGCTGTTTTCGATCCTTATGCATCTATAGTAGTAGTAATATTTGCCTACCCTTGTCTACTCCCTAAATTTCCTCTTTTGGGACATTCATCACTGTATTTTATGATACTGACACATGTGGAGCCCTCTTTTTCTGTACATTCCCACAAAGCTGTTGGAAATGCCTTTAGTTTGATTTTTCAGTTATCTCACTTATCCCCACGCTATTATCTGATGCAGGTAGAATACTATAATAAATGGAGGAATCCATGAGTTTCAGAAGCACAGAATGTATGAAAAAGTTCTTCAGCTATGAGTCCTGGGTGATGAGCCCAGATCCCTCTTTCCTGAGGGATGCTTCTCTTCCCAAAGCCTGAGTCTGCACTGAACCTCATTGTCATATTGCTTCCTGGCCCAGGAGAAAGTCCAACATGGGCTTTCAGTTCTAACTGGGGAGGAGGCATTGATTAGAACACTTGTGCATTCCTGTGTTGTCTTTGATGCTTTCACTCAGGCAAGCCCATTTACTTTTCTTTAGGAGGTTATAAAGTAAGATTTTTTTCAACTTCTTAAACAAGCCCCCAGTAGATTCAAATCATCAGTTAGGAAGATAGGTCATCTACAGGCAGGAGGAAATTGGAGATCTGATATGAAGGGAGAGACAGTTTAATCATAACAATTTTAGAAAATGAACAATATTGGGCCGTTCAGCCCAGAAAAACTAGAACTTAGCGCTCTTTAATAGAATCCAAGGTTGTTATTACATTGTATCCTAGAATTAGCTGAAATTTGCCTGTTCATTTTTTGCAGAAGACCTTAATTGATTACCTACTGTGTGTCAGATATAGTGCCAAACATAAAATAATTTTTAAGATATGGTCCTGAATAAAGATTCTGCATCTTAAAATCATCTTCAATGCAGAAGGGATGAAGAAGTAAGAGAAAAACAAAGGGCCTCCCCTGTACAGGAAACTACTACTATATTAACAAGTTGATAATAAATGTATATAATATAATGCTCTATAACATTAGTCATTGGGAAATAAAACTTTATGTTCACAAGGAGTCAAATTTAAAGTGGAGAATAGCAAGTGTTACAAGGATGGAGAGCCACTAGAGCTCTAATTTCTGGTTGATAGAAAGGTTAAAATGGTACAACCACTTTCAAAATAATTTAGAGTTTTCAGTAACAGAAACATATACTTGTCATGTGAATCAATCATGCCGCCTCTGTAGGTGTTTATCCAAAAATCATGAATCTATATAGTAAGAATGTGAGCTGGATATAGTGGTCTAAATTATCTGAGAAGCAGAAACAGGTAGGTTGATTGAATTCAAGAATGCAAGTGCAGTCTGGGCAGCATAGCAAGATCTTGTGTCACAAAAATAAATCAAGAAGGAGAAAAATATGTACAGGAATGCACATAGCCTTTTTTTTCTCATAATAATCCTAAACTGGTAAAATCCAGATGCCCATCAAATGGTAAGTAATAAATGGAGAAACATTCCAACAATGGGATATTACTTAGTAGTTAAAGGATTGGACCATTGAAACACAACAAAGTCTCATAAACATATGCTGAATGAAAGCCAGGTGTATACATGCTTTGTAATTCCATTCTTGAAAATACAAACTAAACTATGGGTACAGAAAACAGATCAGCTATTACTTTGGAAGGCATGTGTGTGCATTATAAAAGGGCGTAGGGAAACTTCTGAGGGTACTGAAATTAGACACTTCAAATAGCTTACTGAAATAAAGTGAATTTTCAAAAAATCGATAAAAACATATTTAGCACATAGCCTTAGTCAATAAATGATGGACTTAAAGTAGCTATTTAATTTGTTTATATTCTTTTGTCACTTTTCTTTTTTATTACAAATAATGTAATATTTTTAGTAATTAACTATCTGACAATAATAATAATTTTTATACCCTCTTAGGCTACATAGTTTTTGGTCACCTATTCATTTTCTTTTTTAATTTAAATTTTATTGTAAAGATGACGTACAGAGGGATTACAGTTATGTAAGTAATGAGTGCATTTCTATTTGAACAGTGTTACCCCTTCCCTCATTTTTTCCCTTTTCCCCTCCTAACTCCTCTCCTCTCCCCAAGTTGTAAAGTTCATTTCTAACATAGTGCCTTTTGAGTACCACTGTTGAATTGGTTTAATCTTTGTCCCACCAATTCTATGATTCCCATATATATATATATATATATATATATATATATATATATATATATATGACAAAGGGTACAAAATAAAAGTCAATGATATTAGGGAATAAACCAAAAAGAAAGAAAGAAAGAAAAAGTAACTGCAAACAGTATAATAAAAATCTCTCTTGTTTCCATTTCTTGGAGTTCATTTCAGTAAGCATCATTTTGTATGGTCATATGCACATAGTTATTGAGCTATTGTGGTCCTCTCCCAATAATATCCTAGACATACTCTAGTTACTATAAATGAGGGAAACCATGCAACATATGTTTCTTTCGGTCTGGTTTACTTCACTTAATATAATGTTTTCCAAGTCTTTCTATTTCCTTTTGAATGGCACAATATCATTCTTCTGATGGAAGC
The DNA here is from genome assembly GCF_019054845.1 of Dipodomys spectabilis. NCBI lineage: Eukaryota > Metazoa > Chordata > Mammalia > Rodentia > Heteromyidae > Dipodomys > Dipodomys spectabilis. The sequence continues at coordinate 4,856,555 of NW_024871042.1, forward strand.
ATAGAATTCCACTGAATATATATACCACATTTTCTTGATCCATTCATCCACGGAGGGGTATCTGCATTGATTCTATATTTTACCTATGGTAAATAATGCTGCAATGAACATGGTTGTACTGGTGGCTTTAGTGTGGTTTGTGGTCATTTGGGTAAATGCCCAGGAGTGGGATTGCTGTCTCATAGGGAAGCTCTATGTTTAGTCTTTTGAGGAACTTTCATACTGTTTTCCAGAGTGGTTGAACAAGTTTACATTCCCAACAGTGTACTAGTGGTCTCTTTTGGCCACATCCCTGCCAGCCTCTGTTATTATTAGATTTCTTGATAATGACCATTCTAACTGGGGTGAGGTGGAATCTCAATGTTGTTTTGATTTGCATATCTATTATGTCCAGAGATGCTGAACGTTTCTTCATGTGTCCATTGACCATTCTTATTTTTTCTTCATTGTCCATCTAAATAATTAAACAAAAATAATACAAGTAGATTCTTTAGCAAATGAACTAAATGGTTTCAATTTAGCTAAAATATGTAAATGGTGGACATTCTGAAAAAGATACATTGGGGGCTGGGAAGGTGGCTCAGTGGTAGAGTGCTTGCCTTGCATACATGAGGCCGTGGGTTCGATTCCTCAGCACCACATAAGCAAAAAGAAAAAAGCCAGAAGTGGTGCTGTGGCTCAAGTGGTAGAGCGCTAGCCTTGAGCTGAAGAGCTGAGGGACAGCGCCCAGGCTCAGAGTTCAGGCCCCATGACTGGACAAAAAAAAAAAAAAAGATACATTGGGGCCACTATGTGCCAGCCTCACTTGTCACATATGTCATTTATTTATTTTTTTAAATTTTCCTTTGTTTTATTGTAAAGGTGATGTACAGAGGGGTTACAGTTACATAAGTAAAGTAATGAGTACATTTTTTGTCAAACAGTGTTAACCCCTCCCTTGTTTTCTCCCAGATGGCCTCCCCACCAAGTTGTAAAGTTCATTTCCAATATGGTGTCTTGTGAGTATCGCTGTTGCATTGGTTCACCCTTTGTCCTTTGTCTCACCATTTTGTTATTCCCCTTCCTTTCCCTTCCCCTAATCAGATAAACATATATGCAAGACACAGGGTACCAAAATCAAAAGCAGTGACAACAGGGGATAAACCATAGGGGGAAAAACAAATGAAAAAAGAAATAACTTCACATAATACATTAAAAAAAAACATACAAAAAACTTTCTTGCTTCCATTTCTTTGAATTTAGCATCATTTTATATGGTCATATGTACATAGCTATTGAGCTTTTGTGATCCTCTGCTAGGACTATCCTAGACAACATATATCATTTATTGTCCTATGCAGGACAGGAACTCCCCAGGCTTTAGGAGGAGAACAGAATTGTAAACTCCAACTACCTTTCTTGATGGGCAGTTCTGTGGAAGTTGCTTTCTGCCAGAAGCAGTTGTGTCTTTCTTCTTATTGGCATCCTATGATCCTGGTCAGAATTCCAAGGCCTGTCAGCCACTCTAGAGAGGATTGAGTCAGGACATCCTTGAAGCTCCAAGGGTAAAAGCTGAATTTGGTTCCCATCACTGAATTACAGTCTCAGTCTTTCTTCTGTTCAGTATCTGTCCTCTTTGAAGGCTCCCTTGGAGACTTGATTCTCTAGTTCTGGGCTGTGTTAAATTTATGTCTCAGTTCAGAACACTTCACAAGATACCTACTGATTAAAATCCAATAAAATAAGACAGAGAAGACAGGATAAGAATGATGACACATTCAAAAATACCTCATCTTTATGCCTGGGCTCTGCATTCAACAGCTTCTAAAATAAACAAGTGCGCTTTCCTTTTCCTCCTGAAATTGAGTTTTGATTCTTGTCTCTGGCCTCTCTGACCTGGAGCTGTTGAGAATCCCCAGGACCTTCAACCTTTAGTAGCCTTGACCTGATCCAATCTCAGGCTTCTATTCTTTTGAAAGGGTCATGGGGCAAAATAACATACAACATATAAAGGTATTTAAATTATGTTGACATATAATTGGAGTTGGAGTGAGTGATCCTTAGATTTCTTTATTAGCACGTTTAGTAGCAAGATGTAGTAATGGACCTACTGTCACTATGCCAAGCTGATGAACATCAATGCTATTTGGGGGTGTCTGCCACTCTGTAATATGAGGTAAAACACTCATGTGCTATTGGTGAAGAAGTCATGGTGGTTAGTAATACCACAAGCACTATGGTATTACCATAATGCTTATGGTATCACTCTGACATTCCTAGAAGGAAATACACATTTACATTGGATGATCACCGCAAAAAGACTCCCCACATTTTATTCATATACCCCTTTAGGGCCTGAAGACCCCAGGTTAAGAGCATTGGGGGTTAAAATCAAACTCTCACACCATCAGATATTCCCACCAGGGTGAATCACTTGCCACTCCTCTCACTAATAGAAAATATCACCACTTAAATTAAGAAATTGTGAGAAAATATTTCATACAGATAAGAGGTGGCACAGAAATGGAGGGACAAAGGGCAAACCAATGCAATATTGGTACTCTGTAGATCCTATGTTGAAAATGAACTATACAACTTGTGGGCAGGAATGGGAGTGAAAAACTGGGAAAGAGCGGAGGAAGGGATGACATTGTTCCAAATGTACTAATTAATTGACTTATAAAAGTGTAAGCCCTGTATGCATCATTTATAATAGCAATAAAAATTAATAATAAAAATAATGTAGAAAAATCAGAAAAATGTAAGAAACAATATGACTAGCTATATGCCCATCAGCCAACCAACATCAATTTTTGTATTATTTATTGTGAAGATGATGAACAGGGGAGTTACAGTTATGTAAGTAAGGTAATGAATACATTTTTTTGAAACTGTTACCCCCTCCCTCGTTTACTCCCACTTTCCCCTCCTTTCCACTCCTCTCCCAACCAAGTTGTAAAGTTTGTTCCCAACATAGTGTCTAGTGAGTATCATTGTTGGATTAGTTCATCCTTTGTCCTGCTATTTCTGTGATTCCCTTTCTCTTGCATGGATCAAATAAACTTATAACTGCAAACAGTACATAACAAAAGCCTCTTGTTTCCAATTCTTGGAGTTCATGTAGATATACTTCGTTAGATATGGTCTTATGCATCCAACGATTAGGCTATTGTGATCCTCTGCTAAGAATATCATAGACATATTCTAGTTATGAGGAAAACCATGCAACCTACATTTTTGGGGTCTGTCTTGCTTCACTTAATATAATTTTTCCAGGTCTTTCTATTCCTTATGAATGGGCAATGGCATTCTTTCTGATGGAAGCATAGAAATCCATTTTGTGTGTGTGTGTGTGTGTGTGTGTGTGTGCGCACACACACACACACACACACACACACACGGAGAGAAGCAGGACAATAAGATCAAGGTTACCCTGGCTCTCTACCAAGTTCTGGAATAACAGATGTACACTTCCATACTTGGTTGATATATATGTGCATGGGTACATATGTATGTATTTATACAAGGTATGTGGATATATGTGTGTATGTGTATCTATAATTATTATACACACATATGCACACATCATGCCCTTGCCACAAAGGTATGTTTCTGTAACAAAACTGTACTTGCTACTTTACAAAAAAACAAACTTGGCACAAATGATATGGTACTTTTTGTATCATTTTACGACATGCACTTTTCAATTCACAGTATGTTGGTGAGATTTGTGCCTGCCAAATGTGTGGGTGCCTCTGGCGTTCTTTTTGTAATGTTGCCTGGTATCTTGTTATATTACTGTAGCAAGGTTGCTTTTGGTTGTCAGAAATTTGCAACTTTAATGTAGATAAATGTGTCTTCTCTTGCTCCTGTCCCCAACTCCCCCCCCCTCCCCCACCCCGTAGTACTGATAGTTGAATTCAGGGCCTCATGCTTAACTAGGCAAGTGCTCTCAATCACTTGAGCCACTTCTCCAGACCTTTTCTGCTTTAGTTTTATTTCCAGGCAGTTTTGTGTTTTTTTTTCCCCCCAGAACTGGTCTGGTACCAAGATCCTCCTACCTCACATGTAACTTGGATTATAGGTGTGTACTACTATTCCTGGCCCTTTATTTCTTTACCTTTATGGTTTGTTCTGCATCTTGATCAAAAATTCCATTACTGCCAGGCCCAAAGAAACATAGGTCCCATGATTTCCCTTATTTGCAATAACTAGTATATGTCTGAGTCAAGCAGAAAAGGTCAGATAAGGTGATGTTAGGGAAATGAACCCTAAGATATGTATTCAGATGTTTTTTTTTCTTTCATGCGATTGTTTCTAACACATTTATAAGATTATTTCTTTGTTGCTATGTATGTCCCTCCCCCACAGTATAACCCCTGCTTTCACTGTATTTGATGTCGGTATAATTTGTGGAGGGGAAGGGGAAAAACAAATCATTTAAATAGGGATACAGGTGGACCCATTGCAACAATGAGATGTACAAGTCATTATGTCGAAAACGAACTTTACAACTTTGGTGGGGGAGGGGAGAGGGGCAGGGAGGATTAGGTGGGGGAGGCAGGGTGGATGGCAAGGGATAGGAAGGGTAAACAAAGGAGGAGGCTACAATGCTTGATAAGAAATGTACTCACTATCTTGCCCATGTAATTGTAACCCCTCTGTACAGTATTTTCACAATAAAAAAAGAATTCAGTTACTAAACTGAGCTTAGAAATACCTATATATTTTGCTATTGTATTCAAAGTCCCTCCTGCTCCTTGGGAGCATGCTCAGTCTCTGTCTTTGAGTGAGACTCCAGCTGGGAAAGTGTTGCTCATTCTTCTGGTGATGGGAAAAGCCATGGGGATATTCCAAGGAGCCTGCTAGAGAATGTTGCACTGGAAGCTAGTCTTGGTTACAGTTTTTAAACCTTGATTTTGCTGAATGGCTGTGCTAGTTATTTTGATAATTGAGTTTTGGTAGGTATTGACTTGTGTACAGTTTGGTTATCATCACTTACCATGTGCCAATTCTGATATCAACACTAAGTCAGCTCAGTTGCCAGAGATGTTCTTCCTACTCCAAATGTTTATTTATGGTGCTTAAATTTCTAATCATAAGAGTCTCATTTAGTATCTTCCTCTCAAAAATCCAGACTATGCATGGTCCATTGCATTGAATGCTTTTAGGATGAGGCAGATGAAAGAAGAGCAAGGAGGTTTGGTGGTGTGTGACCTCAGGGTGACTGTGCAGTGACAGCTCTTGTCCCTCAAGTCTAGGACTTGACCACACACATCGTGCCTGAATATGACACCCAGGCTCTGAAAGACAGTATGGAAGAAGCTCAGTGATAGGCCACTGAGAAGTGAGAAAGGTGGGCTTAGAGTCACTCCTGGCTGTAAACTCTCCAGAATTTGTAGCCTGCTCCTGGGAAGTCAAGCCTACTCTGGGGGCCAGTGAACCTCCTCAGGCAGAGAAAGAGAGAGAAAGATGTAGGAAGCTGTAGGCTCCGACGCAGACCTCCCAAAGTTCAAAGTGCTGTCACCACTGTTTTTCTTCAGAGAGAGGGGTGTGGAAGAACAATTTGACAGACATTACTAAGAAGGAGTCAGTATCTGTACATCTTTCTTGAAATCATCTGATGTTTGAAGTCCGACAAATGAGTGAGAATTTCTTAACAGCTCAGCATGTGTGTCTTAGCTGATCCTATCAGTGTCTCTACATGCCAACCTGCAAAAACTCAACATCTGAATCTCTCAACATCTGGACCTGTGAATGTCTCAAAACCACAACTTGAAAATGTCTCCGTATCTGAATATGTGAAAGCCTTAATATGCTAACAAGAAGATATCACATCAAATTGGAGCCTGTGAATGTCTCAGCATCTTACTATGGGAATGATGTCTTGACATTATAGCTTGCAACATGAAGTGAGACCTAATCTTCCTTCCATGTCCTATTCTTCAGAACCCTATTGAAATACTTAAATCTTGTAGGAACTATATTCTTTTGTGGCCAAACACTGGGTCTCACCCTCAGAGAGACTGCTGGGCAGGCTTTGTGACATATAACTCACTGCAATTAGGTAGAAATCAGGCTTCTGGTTCTCTCGGAAGCTACCAAGTCTGTATTGATGCTAGCAGCCTCTGCCTTCCAGGCCTGAAGTGGCTTTAGAATTACTCTCAAGATGCCACCCAAATAATTGCAGATAAGATGGAGTCACAGAATAGAAACATACTTTGTACAGTGACAGCTACAGTAGGATGAGGTAGAAAGCAGACTCCATAGAGAGCCAGGTGGGACTGACTAGGAGGAAGCCTTTGGGACTTTCTAGGCACAGCGATGGTCTCCATTCTACTAGGGCTTTGAATTACAAGACGTATTCACCTTCAGTCAACATTCATTTTGGATTCTAGCATTTTATTGAACAACTTTTAATCCTTTCAACCAAAAAAATACAATAAACAGATAGGAAATGGTATGAACGCTGAAGTATTCAGGGACGCTATGTTGATGTCTGTAAAATACTTACAAATGCACTTAAAATGATAGATAGATGGATGGATGCATGGATATATATGTAATATAACAATTATTTCACACTGCCTTGGCGGAATCTAGTGGGAAAATTTGAAAATGTCCCTAAGAAAATGTTCCAGAAAAAAAAAATGCTGGGAAAACCAACAAGTGCAGTCTTTGGAGATAGCTATATTGCTATTACAGATGCAGAGAATGTCACCCAATTGTATCTCACTTTCATATGTGATACTCAATAATGTACTGAGTTATTTTTAGAAATCTCAAATTCTAGTCCATGTGTATTTAAGACTGCAGCAAAAGAAGACAGAATTGCTTCTGGAAATTTTCTATTAAGAAGAACTACATTTTTTAAAAAAAAGTTGACTATTAATTATGGGTAGGCTTGAGATGCCTAGAAAATCCCATGTAAGTGAAATCGTGCATCCCTGACAATACAAAGTTGTCATTCTAATTAGCATTCCTAGTTAGTAATGATTACATGACCTTCCTTTCACTTGGTTCATTGTTTCCAGGGCATTTTTACCTGTACCATTGTAGGGGTTTAAAGATGACTTGAGTTAGTCATCTGAATTTGAATTCTAACTTGACCGCTTGCTGGGTGCATGACAGTGAACACACTTGGCTCATTTGACTCAGTGCTTTGGCTCACTTGGGCTCAGTGCTTTTCTGTAACAAGTAGAAATGATGATAGCTAAAGTATAGGCTTGTTATAAGAAATAAATCAAATAACTTGGATAAAACACACTGAAGAGCCTGGCATGCCTCCTGGCATACACCATTCGTAATCAGATAGTGTTCTCAGCCATAGTCCTTTTCTATTTTGTTATTTTTTTTGAGACAGTGTCTCACTGTGTAGCCCAGGAGGGCTTCTAACTTGAAAATCCTGCCTCAGCTTCCCAGTGCTAGGATTAGAAGGTTGCACCACCACTCCTGAGTATGCCTTTGTCCTTTGCATGCAGTCACCTTGGCAACTCTGTGATGGAGGAGATGAATCTGGTACATCATTTCCAACAGGAGAGACTGGTGTTTGAAGATCAGTGGACTCTACTTCACTCTTAGCTAAGTTTTAGTGAACATTTGCATGTCTTCTTAGTTACATCATACAGAATTTGCAACCAGCCTTTTTTTTTTGGGGGGGGGGGGTCTGGTTGTGGGGCCTGAACTCTGGGCCTGGGTGCTGTCCCTCAGCTCTTCAGCTCAAGGCTAGCGCTCTACCACTTGAGCCACAGCGCCACTTCCAGCTTTTTTCTTTTTGCTTATGTGGTACTGAGGAATCAAACCCAGGGCCTTGAGCATGCAAGGCAAGCGCTCTACCACTGAGCCACCTTCCCAGCCCTGCAACCAGCCTTCTTTGTAATCCTATCCCTGCCAGTCTCTCAAAACAAATGGGTAACTCAAATCTATGTACTGAGTCCAGTGCTACTTCCAGCTTAGCCAGTCATCCCCCAAAGTCTTATAGGACAGTCAAGAAAGCTGAATATAGGGTACAAAGATAGACTGAACTGGAATCTCCTTGGGTCTCATGTCAAAAATTATGTCAGCTCATACCAATAAGTGTCACAAAGAGTTTTGAAGAAACTTATCAATATCTACTCAAAGACAGTAATAGTGCAGGCTGAAATCATAGCAAACTTACTGTGACCTTTTGACAAGTAGTTAAACAGTTGGGTTTCACACATGGCCTCAGGAAGCTCAGACTTGGGCTACCACTACTAGCAATTTGAGATCATACTGTGGCCCCCAACAGATGTCTTTCAGGCCATGAATTTTCCAGGTTTGGAGAAGGCTGTCATTTTCACATTCTTCTGCTCTTCATTCTGACCTGCACTGCCCCTACTCCCCCTACCACATCTCTTGCTGCCCCACTAGGATCCATGCACTGATGAGGAAGATGGTGACACACAGTTGACGGCACAAGAATGGATCCCAGAGCAGTGGTGACCTATCAAAGGGCCATAGGTCCTTTCACACACACTTCCTTTTCTTCCCATCTTTGGTCAAAGCTGTAGAGTTTCTACTCAGCATCACTGAAGAGCAGTTGATTAATTACCTGATTATTCCTCTGAGACATTGTGCCTTAGACTGGTCCATACTGGATAGCTCTACATGACATATCTAAGTTTTAAATAAAATTTGTATATCTTCATAGTTTTGCCTTTAAAAATGGAGGGGGAAATGTCTTCTTAAGAATAATGTCAGCCCTTGGGGCTGGGAAGGTGGCTCAGTGGTAGAGTGCTTGCCTTGCATGCCTGAGGCCCTGGGTTCGATTCCCCAGCACCACATAAGCAAAAAGAAAAAAAGCTGGAAGTGGCACTGTGGCTCAAGTGGTAGAGTGCTAGCCTTGAGCTGAAGAGCTGAGGGACAGCGCCCAGGCCCAGAGTTCAGACCCCACAAACAGACCCCCCCCAAAAAAAGAATAATGTCAGCCCTTTGAGTGTTCTGATCATGTCGAAAGGGAGAGTCCTTCAGCCCAGCATGTGTCTGGCTCGGGGATGCCCATTCAGGGTGTGCTGTGGCATGTCAGAGACCATGGAAGGAACAAAGTACACTCGGAGCAGCCCCAGGAGAGACACTGAGGCCAAAAAACACACACTCTCATGTGGCTTATTGTTTTTAAAGCATGCTAGAGAATTACAACAGACTGGTTGGAGCCTTAACAATCACTTATTTTGTATTGGATGTTTTTTTAAAAAAAAAAAAGCAAAGGATTTTTTTTTTCATTATGTGTTACACATATGCCAGGAAAAATAGTTCCTGGAGAATGAAAACAACTGGAGGGTCAGTTTGCAACTTGAGAGGGGCTGTTGAGTCCAGTTGCAAAGATGCCATTTTCCCCAGAGTAGCAAGGCAGTGTATCCAGGAAGGAGACAGAGTCTGGGTCAGGTGGTGGGTTTGATAGTGATTGTTTCCTGTCTTATTGGAGGACCCAGCCAAGTCTTTAAGGAGAACTGCAGGTGCAGACTTCGTCTCTGGTACATAGACATTTGGCCTGCTGAACAAGTGGTATCCAAAACCTAGGGAGAAGCAGATCTGTGACACTTGGTTCCCAGCCTCGTGTCCATATGCAACTCCCAAGCTTCCTCAGGAGCAGTTAACTTTTAAACTACCTGTTGCCCCAACATTGCCAAAACTGGGTTGGGAAGAACCTAGTTTTTGGGGGGCAGTACCATCATCTGTATGGCCAAGAACTTGCCGCTCACATACAGAGGTGTATGTATGGAGGAACAGTAGAAGCAATGAAATGAAGGAAGTAAGAATCTCCCAATTTAGTTGTCCATTCGAGGTAGCATCGGGTAGCCTCCCTAGAGACCACAGAGGGCCTGTGTGTGCACAGTCTATTAGGAATGACCTTCTCAACATGGCTTCTTCTTGGAGCCATACATGGTGTGGGTGCTGAGATACCTCTTAAGAGGCCCTGCACTTGGATGCTAGGGACAAAGAGAAGGATATTTTCCTACTGGCCCTCTCAGCTTGGCTTCCCTTCAGGCCACCTCTGGCGACACTAGGAATCATTAAAGCAGAATTTCTAAAGAAACAGTCTTGGAATGGACAAGATCAATTTCTCCTTAGAGCTTGTGGGAAATTCAGGTTCTTAGGCCCCATTGCAGATCTACTGAATAGGAACTCTGAGGTAGGCCCAGGAACCTAGGCTCTTCCTCAAGCTCCCCTGGGGAACCTAATTGGCATCCCTACTTCTCAATTCTTAGTATGGCAGAAGCACAATGGCTTTTTCAGAAAAATGGAGATCCTGGACCTAGGGGTCCTATGGTGGAGTGTTTCTTCAGTCTTTCAAATTCTTCCCTCTTTCATTGGATTTAGTAAGTTTCTGTATAGGTGGTGATATTCTAATGGTTATTTTGAAATATGCAAGACAGTAATCTGGCTCAAATGAGGTACTTAAGGTTTTTTAAAAACAATAATTGTTATATTGAAAAGTTATTACTTAAATTATATGTTGTAGATCAGTAGAAATGGTCAAGTTTTCCTAATGATACTTTTGTTCACACTTCATGTAAGAGAGAGAAAAATGCCACTGGGGCTTTTTCAAAGCTATTCTTAGTATTCTTAGTAACTCTTGTCTATGGAAAGGGGTACTGGCACCATCTTTCTCTCTGACACACCATGCAATGGCACAGAGCACCTATTTTCTAGCTCAGGAAAATGACCTGTGAAGAAGACTACTTTTTGTTTTTTCTTTCTGACTCTTCTCTGACATGTGGGGCCAGGACTATATTTAAGCCAACTCAAACTTTATAAGTCTTAAAAATAACTCTCCCTTTACTAACCTCTGCTAGGTTTGGCAAGAACTTCCTTGGAACAGGAAATCCATCTTTCTACCTGCTCACCCCTAGTGATTAATTTATCCCATGATCTTCTCTTAGTTTTCAAGCTATTATAATGCAGTTTGATAAGGACCATTTTTGTTTGGTTGTTTCTGATGGAGGTCAGAGCAGGAGTGGGTTCTGATTTCTCCACCATGGCCAAGGATGTGATGTTCACTGAGGAAGACTAACTTCTTCAAAGGCAAGCAATCAACAAGGCCTATCTTGAATATTCACCCCTTGAATGAGTTTATCTTACTCTAATGGTTCCTGAAAGTTATCCCAGCCTTCTGAAAGTGAAAATGACTGTGACTATTTTAGGAAATGACCTTTAATTCCTGCCTACCCATGGCATAGGCAAGCTGGTAATTAACTCCAAAGCAAGTTGCTTGCTGAAAGGAGGCCCCTAGAAAGTTTTCTTTCCCTGTGATTCCTCCATTTAATGGGTTTTTGAGTGTATTTGTGGGTTTTGGACTCCCATGGTTCCTCTTGAATTCTTAACAACTAAAAGCTTATCTTCCTGAGGTGTTTATTTTCTGCCTCTCAAAACATTGCACTTATCAACCAAGTACCAGTGGCTTACTTCTATTATCTTTGCTACTTCGAAGGCTGAGATCTGGAGGATTGCAGTTTGAAAACAGCATGGGAAGAAAAGTCTACTAGACTCTATCTCCAAAATAACCTACAAAAAAAAACATGGAAAGATGGCACAAGTGATAGAGCATCAGCTGAGCAAGCAGTAGCTAAGCAAGCATGAGGTCCTGAGTTCAAACTCAATACCATAAAAAATTACAATAATCAAGCTCATAATTCCCTGAATGGACCTCTCCAAATGATGTTTCTCTCTTTATGAGACTCTCCAGGGGGATTCTTTGGTCACAGAGATCTCTGGTAAAATCAAATTTAATTCATTAAAAGTCAAGGAAAACATAAGGACTAGCATTTGTACTCCATATTGAGGAGAAACTTTCACCATACTGAGAGATGAAGGTGAGAAGCTCAGTAGAAGACAGGTAAGAGTCAAATGGTCTATATTTCCATTTCCCACTCTCTGTTGTATATGATGCACCTATACCATATATGGAGGTGGAATTCTTGGAAGTTGCCAGGGTGGTTCATCCCTGAGCTCTCTCTACCTTGACATCAATGTGCTGTCTACTAGAAACTCTTGCAATGTCACTGATGTTTCCTACACTATTTAGTATGATAGCTACTTGGCTACAGGGTCTGTGGCACTTTGACATGTGGCTGCTATGACTGATGGACCAAAATTTGAGTTTTACATCTACATTTACATGTAATGTGGCTAATGTATACCATGTTGGGTGGCTTAGAGTAGAGGGAACAAAGTGAAATCGCTTCAACTTCCTCAGCCACAGGATGATTCTTCCTCTGGACAGTGGTAACAAGAAGCAGCTTGGCTCCTGAAAGAAGACTTCTTTCCCAGTTTTAAATCTGGAAGCTAAGAGATAAAAATACAATTCGTTTGCGAAGAATTGGAGATAATAAAGGCTTGTAGTTTTCACTGGGATGAAACAGAGCCTTCATTATCAATGTATAGAATTGAGATGAAAGCCAAAGAGAAGGAAGGGTAAAGAGAAAGCTCTGTCTTTTATTGATTGATTGATTGATTTACCCATGTATGCATGTATGCATTTATTTATCTTGTGTTATTCAGTAAAGAACATTTAGTAGAGAGATCTGTAGGCTTCTGAGGGCTTTTATTGCCCTCAGGTGGAGTAAACAGGCATCCAGCTGCCCAGGCTCTCCTACTAGCTCTGGTTTCCCACTTTTAGTTTTACCATTTTGCTGAGCCATACCTCACTGGGGAAGGAAATAGAAAATAGAAAAAGAAATAGGAAAACAGATGAGTTTTCTCTTGTTGACTAGATTCACAAGGTGAATAATAGGAAAGGTTTTTAAGCATTCCAAAAGCCAAAAGATTCATCCCTGTGGCTAGTACCATTTGATATTGGAGTTTGGGCCATGTTTATTGAGAAAACAATTGTATTTGGGAACTTTCTTTAGCAATTATTGACCAGCTGCCTTAGTTGGATGTCTACAGGTAACAGGATCCATGATTCACGTTAGGAGACTCAAGGAAGCATCTTTTCTAACCACAACAATATAGTGTCAGTCAGTTGAAAAAAAACTTATGTTAGAGGGATGTTGGACTCCTTTCAATGTGAGAACCATAATAGCTGGTGGATACCAGCTATGAGACAGTACAGTAATTGGTAATGATGAATATTAGTACTCTAAGGCAAGGTGCAGCCAGAGCAAAAAATAGAGAGAACATGGAGTTTAAATCAAGAAAGCAGGGTCAGAAGATTGTATGGGGAAACTGGCACAAGACTTGTGTTTCCTTCTACAAGCTTCCTCTGACTTCCCTGAATGTTGGCTCCACATCACAGTCCTCCTCTTGGCACATGCCCTTGGCTGTGTGTCTCAGTCCACTTGCAGCACTCTCAGTCTGGCTATGGCTTCAGAGCTGTTGTGTGTGTGCCCTTGTTTACACTGTTGGCATGGCCCCTCCAGCAGTGGCCACTGCACTCAGCTGAGGCCCATTGGCTCCTTGGGTACTCAGTGGGCACCATCGTCCTTCCTTCTACAATCCCAGGCCCATTGGCTTTTAACTCTTTGCCTGAAGGAAGCAGCTATAGCAACCATTGGCTCCGGTACTCAGCAATGTAGACAAATGATGCTTTCTTCAATGACAAGCACTGAAGAAAAGATGAATCCATTCTAAAACAAAAACAAGACCCAGTATCCATTCGTGTACAGAAGCATTTTCTAGGCCTGACATGGCAAAGGAACAGCTGAGCCAAATTGAAGGAGCTCTCACTGATCAAAACAGAAAATTTGGACATAAAAATACAGTAACAGGTTATAATCAGAATGGTGTATGAATGAATAAACGAATGATGAGAACCCTCTTTAAGTAGAAGAAATGATGTAATTGGAAAAATTACCATTTGAAAACCACCGGCACCCCACTATAGAATACTTTTTATTTTCAAGTAAATTCCTATTTATATATTTATCACTATTTTCAAATCATGTTACTTATATACATAAAGGTTGGCCATAAAGCAGTATGCTGTGTCACATTGGCAGTGGCCCCATATAGCTCACATTTACTGGGTCTACACATTAGATACAGTTTTAGTTTTCTTCTAGACTAGCCAGCGAATAGGAAGACTAGCAAATGCAAATAATTTGTCCGGTCTCTGAACCATAGATTAGCACTCGGGTCAGATTATACCATGGCAGTACTTGGGAAGGAAAACACAGATTTTAAGTTGGACTGTCAGTGGCCTGGCAGGCCATGTTTGATGCTAACTCCCTCAGCACATGTTTAAGTCAGATGTGCTTATCCTGCATATGATGAAACAGAGAGGCTCAGGGATAACATCTTGCATGGAAACTGGGCCTTCTTTCCTCTTCTCCAGGGCTATCACCTACTCTAGTGTGTATTTTCCCAAGAATGACCTGAGCCAGAATTTAACCTTAGGTCCTCTATCTAGGAAGGAAACCAGGGGGAAAAGAATGAAGCTCTAGGGACAAAGGAGCTGAGATTCATTCTGCTGAGATATTCTAGAAAATCATGTAGATACAGAGCCTCAGCCTTCTCTCCCACATAGGGGTTGGTAGGTAAATAATGTGACAGCTTCCATTAGGTGATGGTGGAAGATGGCCTTGGAAGTGTAGGGAGGGTGCTAATGCCTAGCACTTCAGTCCCTTCCTCATTTGGGCAAAAGATAACAGCAGTGAGAGCTGGCAAAGGCCTGCGAGCAGCCTTCTCACAGTCCCCTTTAGAGTGCTAGATCATGTAGAATAGACTTCTAGACTTCTGAGGTCAGAACAAAAAGAATATTCTGAGTTGGACTAAAAACGTGGCTTTGGGTTAGACACGTGGTGCTTTGGAAACCAGTGGCTGGACACATTAAGAAAGTTACCTCATTCTCTAGTTAGTTTCTAAGAGCCTAAGATTCCCAACTGCCTACCATTAGTATTAAACCCTACCATCTACCACCCAGATGTGGGGCCAGCCTTCCAACAGCATCTGCCACACCCTCCAAATGGATGAAAGCTTTCCCATACTTCTTTTTTTTTAAATCAATTATTTGTTATACTTACTTGAAAATGATGAAAGGGGTAACATTGGGCAAGATGTATTATGCAGTTAATTGGCATATTGAATTGAAACCCCTTTGTACAACTCCTTTAAGATTATGAAACGTATTTTTTAAAAAGGAATAATATCAGAGTAATAGATACTTAAACCTGTGATTCCAAGAAAGAGGTTCCTTCCAAACTCAGTTTTCAAAAGTAACCAAAGTTATACTTCTTTAACATGGAATGGGATTGCAACTGCACCAACGTAGATAAATATATGAATATCTATCTATCTGTCTGTCTGTCCGTCTGTCTGTCTGTCTGTCTGTCTATCTAGAGAGAGAGCACAAGAGAGAGAATTTTTAAAAGATGCATTGTACTCACAAACTGACAAGTTGGGTTAAAGCCCCTTTGTACAACTACTTAAGGAAAATCAATAATAAAATGATAGTGTAAACATGTAGGACCAATTATATATTCATGAATTTACTCCCCATGCTTTTTAGTGAAGTAGGACACCAGACCAGTTTTAATCTCCCATTCTCAGAATGGTAGCTCTTAGCCATATGAAGTTAAGCAATGACCTTGAACACCATGTCTTACTTCTGATGGGCTATAGCTGCATTTGCCTAAAATCCTTTACCTAGGAAAAGAGGTGCAGAAATAGGCTCACCTGGGCAGAACATTTGAGAAGAAAAGGCAAAGAGCAAATTGAAGAACAAGGAAGAAAAATGGCTCATCAGGGAATGATGGTCATGACCATGCCTCGTTAGTGCTGTCTAGGGGCAGGCACTATGAGTGCATTTTCCATGAAAATGGGAAAACAACAAGAGGATCAAATTCATGAACAGTCAGAAAAACCCAGCCTTGAATAAGCTTGCTGTCTACTAATTGGTGTTGATGTCTCAGGGCTTCTATGGGCTACTTCTGTGATAGAGAATGGGAAGGAAGGGTTCCTCAGGAGAAATTGGGCAATGTGAGCAAATATAGGGTCTTCCCTTCACCTGCTCAGCACCAAGAAAAGAACACGGAATAGCCAGCAAATTCTTTTTAGAGGGAAGAATTGCAGACTTAATCAGATAGCATCAGAAGTCAATTATTAGGACCTGTCCATAGAAAGGTTTTCTGATTCACCATTTCCTATGGTGGCCCGAGGCTAGGTGGGACCACAAGGGAATGTGTTGCGTAGAGAGGATACGTGTTTGAGTTGGGTACTGATTGGAGGTAGAAGAGTGTTTTTCAGTTTTATGATCATTTGGTCTCTTTCTATGAGAGAAGATCCTAGCTGTAAATTTGCTCTAGGGCCTGAAGTTGGTTTCCTGCCCTGCCTCATTTTATCTTACACAGGTCTGGGTTTGGGGTTTGTTGACTTAGAGAGTTTAATTTATGTCTTAGCAGACCCCAAGGAAGTCAGGCCTCTTCTAGAACCATCCTTGCTCTGCTAGCCAGCCTTACCTCCACTGCTACCTCCTATGCAGTGATATTCCCTGGGCTTGGTTGAGCTCACCTGGTTGGGATGTTGGATGGGGAATTGGTAGACTGGAAAGAATAATGTACAACGTGGGTTTATAGTGTCAAACATTTAGAAAACTAAAGCGGAATGAAAATAAAAAACAAAAAGGACAAAGAGAACACCCCCCATCTCAGAGAAGATGGCAGGTCCAGCAGAAAAAAAGCCCTAGTAGGAACTCCTGGTCATTATCGCCATGTCCAGGATGACATGTGGCTTTAGAAAACCAAATTTCTAGACCTTATTTCCTCATTGAAAGAGCAAGGGCATGAAGGCAATGTGACCTTCAAAAAGAAAAACCAAAGAAAATGAGAAGCCCAGGGCCAAGGCAGAAGGGTCAAGCAGATCTGTTGCCAGCTGAGCAGGATTCTTAACTGCCCAGAACCCTGGTGAGTCTCCCTTGTAATTTCCCCTCAGTGTTGTGAGAACGTCTCAAGCTTCTTGTCTCTAGGACCATCTGCCTAGCCTCCATTGGCAATATAAAGCCAATAAATGTGACTTCTGGACTGTCACTCCCTGGAAGATTTCAAGCTAAAGCAAACATGGATGTATTATGCTGGTGGTGTAAATGTGCTTGAATTAAAAAAATACAATGACTATAGATGGATTTTATTCCTCTATCCAACCATGATCACAAAAATCTGCCACAAGTGTACCTATTCATTTTCAATGTATCACCTGACCTATGTAACTGCAACCTTGCTGTATATCACCTTTACAATAAAAACTTAAAAGTAAAAAATATATTTTAAAAAGTATACCTATTCCTAGTACCTCTGGCCGGGGACACCTGGATAGAATGTTTGAGAAGCATCCCTCTGTCTTTTGGGCAGAGGTATGCCATCAGAGGTCCGTCATTTCCATTCCTTTTTGTTTTTTTCTAAGATGGCAGTTCCTGATTTCTGGAGGATTGTCAATCCATGGATAATCTAATTATCAGTTTGAACTTAGCCATTGCACAGAATTTGTGAACATTCTTGATCCCTGGGTCCTATGTGAAGACAGCTTTGTTTTGAAGGATATGAGGAGGGGAAGGGATTACGTGGAGAAAGAGCTTTAGGGCCTGATTAGTATCATTTTCTGGAGTGAGTGGACTTCTACATTTGAATATGACTGCCAAGATCAATTTTTAAGCCAAGGCAATATGAAAATGTCTGAGAGTAGAATACATGGAAGAAGTATAGTTACACATTCTAGATCCCTGTTTTGTATGGTCATAGTTTCTTTTTTTCAGGACAGATGTGTATGTAGGTTTATCTAGGTCATTTATTTATGTAGTTGTCACTAGCCATTGACACTAGCTTTTCTCAACATTGTTTTGTAAGGTATCCTAGGTACTTTGATGTCAAATGGCATGAAGTCCTTGCAGAGAAGGGGCCTCCGACTTATGCAGAGTTGATGATTTATCCTGAGGAACAAAGCAAGGAATTCCAGTCATGCTTCAAAAATGGGAAAGTCCCCTAGTTTCTCTGCTGATCTGACCTCTTGTTTCTCTGCTCATCTGTCACCCTGGAGTGAGCTGAGAAAGCAGGGTGGACTTTGAGCCTCCTGCTGCTCAAGTTGCCTTTTCTTTCTGTTCATGCATGAGTGGCTATATTCCTATTATAGTAACACATTTCCCTTGAGCCAGGCTGCTGATGAAGCAGGTTGGATTCATGCCCCTGAAAATTAGACTGAGAACCTGTTTCTTGCAGGCTTAATCAAGTGGAGTCCTCATCATGGAATGGAACTTTTGCTTCATGCTCAGATCCATGTCTTTCCTCCGTCTCTTGGAGATTTTTTGCTCATAGTGGCTTGGGACTTTCAACAATCATCTGTCCAAACTTTGTCATTACTTGGTTCATAGCATCATAAGAGGTAATTTCTACCACAAGCATGTGTGGTAGGCATGAAATCAGCATTTTGTACATGAGGGCTTAGTGTATGTCAACGAAGGTAAGGTATGTCTGAATCACAGTTCTGTCAGCAGCAGGACAATAGGATTTTAGGGGCTACTAGAGCCCTACTTATTTCCTTTACCTGAATTCCTTTGTCTGGAGGGCTTCCTCTGGCCACCTAAGTGTGTTTTATATGCGTTTGTAGTAAACTGTAAGCCAGAGAAATTATGCATCCTGACGGATGGACTTGGTATATAAATGCACCAACTCCCTTACCCCTTGGGTGAGATATTGAAGCACTTGGTCTATGAATCCCCCACCTCCATTTCCTAGTAAGCTCCAGTTTCCACTGTAGTAAATGACATAAGAACACTTGTATTCTTGGATGTAATTTATCCATTTATCTCCTCCAAACTCCTATACTGAGTCTCAGTACTACATGATTACCTGGATGAAAACCTTTGTCTCAGACTCAGCATCTGAACCTAATCTTGAAATTGGGATTCTTGAGCTTCAAGACCTGACTTTTCATTCCAGGTGTAAAGGCTTGGCAGACTGTGTTCTGAAGCTAAGAACAATATATCCCAACACTGTAGTGTGGTAAATAGCATAAAATAGGGTAGATTTGCTTTTATTCTGATGAGAAAGAAAAGTGGTTGTAGCTGCCTTGTGTATATGTGTGTATATGTATGTGTATTTGCACCAACTTCCTAGATCAACACAATTTCTTATCTATAAAGAGAGATTGTCTGAAAGAAGGACAGGGCTGACAGAGATCCAAGAGAAAACTCCAGTGTTCAGAGTCTCTGGCCTGAGAAGACATATTGTGCCCACACAGGTTACAGAGTTCATGAAGTTACTACATTTATTGGGCATATGGCCTTATGGTATATGAGGGAAGGAAGTGCCATATCAAGCTCCATGACAGATGCTGTAAGTCATGGGAAGTTGTAGCCAATTCTACTCAGAAACTTGGCAGTGAAATCATCTGACAGACCAGGAAGCTAGCATGCCCTGGCCCTCTGTTGGGTAGCCTGTGCCTCTGAGCAAAGGGAGATAGGGAGGGGGATGTTATTGAAGTATTCACAAAGTGGGGCTCTACAACTCCCTTTCATGCCCTTAAAGCTCAGAAAAGAAAATCAGAATTTCCTAAGATATTTTTTCTACTTGAATAGGTGATCTACAATTTACTATATGAGTAAGGAAGGATACTTTTTAAATGAGAATAGATCTTCAAAATTCTTACACCTGTTTAGAAGGTTCTTTAGTATGTCTGGAAAGACAGTGAAATGAAGAGGTTCATGACAGCTTAGCTTTCTTCTTTAAAACTGATTATTGCTGAGTATCTGTGGCTTATGTAATCCTAGCTACTCAAGAGGCTGAGATCAGAGGATCACAATTCAAAACCAGCCTGGGAGAGAAAGTTTGTGAGATCCTTATTTCCTGTTAGCTACCCAAAAAAAACCTAGAAATGGATCTGTGGTTCAAGTGGAAGAATGCTAGCTCTGAAGGAAAAAGCTAAGGGATAGTACCTAGTCCCTTACTTTAAGCCTGAGTGCTGGTACAAAAATAAAACAATAAATAAGTAAATAAAACAAACAACAAAAACACGTTATGATTACCTGCAGCACTGTTCACAATAACCCAGTTATAAGGAAACAGCCCAGATGTCCTACAATGGATGAATGGATCAAAAAAATGTTACACACAGTGGAGTATTATTTAGCCATAAAGAAGAAAGGGACACGACCTGTTTAGTGAAGTAAGCCAGTCCAGAGGACAAAGGTAGGATTTTTTTTCTCATATGTGGATGCTAGACCTAAAAGATAATTGTATACATAAATTCATGCATGTGTGTGTGTGTGTGTGTGTGTGTGTGTGTGTGTGTGTGTGTGTATAATTTTGGGACTGTTTGAGGGAATAGGGGATGGAGAGAAGGTTAGAGGGTAAATTCTGAAATGTATTGCTTTTGTGAATGAAGATGGCAAAATGAAATTCATTGTAAGCCGTTGAATATGAGTGGGTGGGAATGAGGGAAGTGAGAGTAAGGAGAGGCTGTTGATCTGATTAAAACATATATTCATGTGTGGCATACCACAGTGATAACTCTTTCAGCAACTAGTGTATACTAGAAAATATCAGACAGGAATAGGAAACTGTTCCTGTCCAGGATGGGGGTATTTGTAAAAGGGGGAAGGGTAAATGGAGAAGCTAAAGGAGAGTGAATGTGGTCAAAATACTTTATATACATGTTTGAGAATGGAACAGTGAAGCTTGTTGAGGTTGGTTTGGGAAGAAGGAGAGGGAGATGATGGGGAGTGGTAAGGGGAGTGAGTCTGATCGAGGTAGTTGGTGTGTGTATATAGACATTAGAATGAAACTCCCTTGTACTACTGCCTGATAGTAATAAAAAGTTGAGTAAAACTGATTATCTAAATTCAGTCATTTTAACCCCACACATATGCATAGTTGTGAGTGCGCAAATATGAGTCTGGGTGGAGTGCACAGCAGTTTACAGATGTGCACAGATAGGTGCTGGTACAAGTATATGCATATCCTCAAGTACACCCTAGAGGACTATATGGGGGTAAGGAGAGGGGAAATGGCGGTGTCCCCTGAAATGCAGTGAATTACCCCCTACTAATATTTTCTGTAATTTTACTCTTGTTCTTTTCATTTTATTCATTGTTAATGAAACTGCCATTTGGGGAAATGAGGTTTTAGTTGATAGGGACAGTATTCAACAAGAGGCTAAGAGCAAAAGGACAAAAAGGACAAATGGGAAGCTAGCTGTGTTCAAGTTTGATTCTTACACAAAAACCAGGCCCAGAGTCATCTCTAGGTTGCCTTTCCCTCCGGCCCCTGTGGGTCCCAGTGTGGATAGTCCTGGCAGCCTATTGTTCTGTCTTTGCTGGGAGGCTGATTCTAATTCTCTTCACTACAAGCAAGCCAAGGGGAAAAGCATACTCCCAGAACAAGAGTGTTCCAAGTGTTCTAAAAGGTCATTACCACGTAAAAAAAATAAAACTAGCTCCCAGTACAGCAGTAATACTTAGATGTCAACCCTGTCCCTTTAACACGGCTGCTGACTTCATTTGTTGGAGATAAAACTTCCCTCTTGGTCTAGGAGCATTCATAGCTGAGTTGGCCACGAGACAGAGGACCCTGTGTTCCTAATTATTTCTAGATGAAAAGTCCTGCAGGCGAGTAGAGATTCAGGGCAAGGATGGCCAGGTGGAGCAGTCACCAGTGTGCAGTGAATTGTAGAAATGGAGAGATAATTAAATTAAGAGTGCCAGGTGCAGGCATTGAAAAATAACCATGGGTGTTAATTATGCAGTCCAGACTCTCAGTCCAGTGTTAGTGGAGGAAATGCCACAGGCCTGTCCATCACATGGCCATTGAAAGGCTTGGGAGAGACACATTCATGGTGTCTAGAGAACTTGCCAGAGCTGCCTACTTGGGATTCTGGTGACAGAGGGATAATTTATTAGTGAAAGTGTGCACATTTCCCCATTTTTTCCCCACTGAGCCATGGTGTCCAATTTGGTGTGTGTGTGAGGGGATGGGGTGGGAGATTAACATTGATCTACATAGATATTTGAATGTGCCTTGCCAGTATAGGCACTTCTGGGAGTACTTCTACTCGTTTTGATTTGGAATGAATTTGACTTGAGGGGTCAGGGGCAGGGTGCCCTTGTCATGAGAGGAAAGGATAAATTGTAGCCTACATAGGCAATGAGCTATAGCACAGTAATCAAAAGGAACGGGCACTGATAGCATGCCATAGAGCACATGACTGGACTATAAATGCAGGATGCTGAATGAAGACACCAGACTTCAAAATCCGTTCTGCATAATTCCATTTTGGGGCAGATGTAGAACAGATGAAACTAGCCATAGTTACAGACATCAGGTCTGAGCTGGCACAAAAGGGCTTTATATATGGATGTGACTATTCTCTCTCTTTTTTTTTGTTCCAGTTTACTTGGATGTAAATACCTTTCAAAAGTTGGTCAATATATGCTTTAAAATCTTTGCCATTTCTTTTATATAAATAATGCTTCCAGAAAAGAAATGGGAAAAGATCTTCCAATGCTGCATCTTTACATGGATTTTGAACACTAGTCAGCCTATTTCCAAGGGTGATAAGGATCCATTTTCTGTCTGTCATACAGATTCATCCTCTGCACAGAACTGTTCAGAAAAGCTAATTAGAAAGAAGACAACATTTTAAAAAGGGAGAGGCTCCTTGGTAGATGGCAAATTATTGTCCTCAGGCCAGGTCTACTTACAGTCATACTTGTATGTAAAATATAATATTGGGACATAGCGTCCCATACTCATTATTGTGTCTTTGTTTTCCTGTCATATGGAAGCTGAGTAGCTGCTTCACAGGCCTGCCAGCCCAGAAACTGAAGGATTTATTTTTTGTCCCTTTATACAAGTTTTCTGACCCTCCATCCAAAGAATCATTTCTTTTTTGAAACTTTTTCAGATCTGTGTAGGTGGAAGTTTCTGGTAGAGCCTGCTGCCTGGGAAATAGAACCCTCTAGAGTCCAATTCAGAGCTTGAATACACTCACAGTTTGGATCCGTTGTTCAGTCTGTGGAGTTTACTGGGCATGGATGGTGCAATGGACCTATAGTAGAACACAGCTTGGCCTATATAGACTTTTAAAGAAAGTTTTCTGGGTCACTGTCATTAAAAGAGGAGAAATAAATCAGGCCTGGAAGCTATCAGTGGCCAAAGCAAGACTTCCTGCTCTAAACCCTAAGCTGTTGGCTGTAAATTATCCCTGAATGGAAAATAAAACTCAGCTAATTGATTGTGATAAAAGTAAATGTGATCTGGCTACACTTGGTTAGCATGGTTGGCCACGTTTGTTCAGTAAGTGAAGAAAGGAGAAATTGAATCAATGTGAAAATTCAGGTTTGAATTTGGGGCCAAATGAGTCACTTAATTGAAGATCTTCTATGTTGTTCTTATATTCTTTAATAAGGTTTAAAGCTCCCTTGTTTCCTTGACCTTCCACCCAGGATTAATGTTTGTGACCAGGCAGGAAGTCTTTGGAGGATTTGATAATGAGACACACAGGTCCCCAAAGCTCAGTCTTTCCTGGGTTTTTGGCAAACTATTTTACTAATCTCTCTCCTCTTATTCCATGGTTACCAGAATTGAAGTGTTAGGTCTTAAGGAAGACACAGTTTTTCTAATGAAAAGAGCTCAATGACTAAATGTGTTCAGAATCTCCCAAAGCTTAAGAGGCATGCATCTGCTCTCCTTTAAAAAAAATGTCAGGGACTCAATTATATACCCTCAAGAGTAACACATTTTATTTTAGGGCTTTTTTTAAATGACCCCAGGTTATAGAGACTACACGCAGATGAGGACTAATGGTTAGAAATGGAAAATTATTGATTAATCAAGGGAATTTCAGAAAACAGCCCAGGAATTGTGAATGGTAGGATGGCATTCCATAGTGCTCAAGTCTTACTGGTGTGGCTGCCTGCCTTGTGCCTTTTGGGTGGGAAGGGGCCTATGGTAAATCCACCATGGTGCTAGAAGCTAGCCTGCCCATAAGTCCACATGTGGTCCTGCCTCCCCCTGCACCTGCTCTAGACATGGGCTAGGTCAGCTTTTTTGGGTGGTGGCCACACCTGAGGAAATCCTTGGCCATAAGGCTGGAAGGTAAAGGAACCAGCAGCATGGTGATTGTGCTCTCACTGGGTTTACTCTCTAGCCTTCATCAAGATGTTGATTCTTCTTTGGAAATGAGAAGATTTGATGAGTTCAAGACTGACCAAGTTCATGACTGGTGGTGGATCTGGGCCATTGTGGTGGTGTTTATGATAAGGAAAGCATCTCTCTGGACCATAGGGTAGGGCTGGGGACTCACATTTAAGCATTCTGTTACCTTTGGTAGCTGAAAGTGAGTCAAAGACTCTGATGCTCCATGAGAGAAAGTCACATGCTATGTCTATTGTGTGATAGTGTGAGAAGTAATGGAACCTCTCTACTAACCTTTCAGACCAGCACATCTGGAAACAACAACAGTGACACACTCCCCCCCGTAAACTGAACTTTTTCCTGATAGCTTGACCTAGGGGTTTGAGATTGAAGGAGAATATGATGTTTGTCATTAGACATACTTGTCTTTAGACTGCTCATATTATAAACTTGCTAAGAATAAGACACTGACATTAGAGTAATTGAAAGAAGGAGTAGTGCAGTGATAGAGCACACACTTAACATGTACGAGGCTGTAGGTTTGATCTCAGGCACTCTAAGAAATGAACAACAGCAACCGAAACAAAAGAAATGACACTACCGAGTGAGGAAAATGGTGAGTGAGGTGCTGGGCAAGGCGGGAGGGAGGCATGGCAGGACCTGGGGTAGTCACATTCTTCTAGGTCAAGACTGATCCCAAGAAGAGTGGGAAGTTGTGGCAGTGCTCTAATCCAGGTGGACTTGCCTTCTGGACAGATCTCTCAGGCAGCTGCGTTAGTGTGTACCTGAAGGGGCATGTTGACAAGAGTTGGGAAAAATAAAGCACACTGAGAGAATGGAGAATGATGGCTGTGATGATTTAGAAAGGGCTGAAGGCAAAGAGCCAACTGTGCAGATGCTTGGAAGAACAGGTACAAAGGCCCAGTGGCAGGAGATAATTTTAAGGATCCAAAAGTGACTGTCCAGTTCAGTGTACTTAAGGGACCCCTGCTACTCTAAGTACTAAACTGTGAGTAACTGAAATGGGGCCCCTGTTCCAGGTGGAGGTGAGGAGCAGCTCTGATAGAATGATCTCTGTTCCTAAGGCTTTGATATGTACCATCTCCTCCCAGCTTCATCATGGGTTAGGCCACTAGCATTCATGTTCTAGGCAAAGGTCTCCAGAAGACATGTCTGGAAAGTGTTAGCAAGTTATAATATTACTGTGTTTTGTTTCCAGGAATTTTCTAGATTGACCAGTATCTACATTTATCTAGCCTCACAGTGCCTGGAGGGGCAGGTAGATGTGCTGTTAAGTATAGAACATAGAAATAAACAATGAAGATTGACACAGTGAAATAGAAATGGAAAGAAATGCATCTTTGGGTGAAAGGGAGACCTTCTAGTGGCATTCACAATGTCTGCTCTGCACTTGCTCACAGATGATGCATGTCCCCATACCACCAGTATCTCTCTCCATGTTTATGTGGACATCTGCCATGAGGCCATTCTCACCTAGGGGCTGGGGAGCATTCTTTAGCCTGGCAACATCTCAGTAAACAGGTCAGCAGTTTGTGTGACTCACTATAAGGGACAATGCTGTGAATTTGGTAGCCAGGGTCTACAAAAAATTGGCACTTCTTATGTGTGGGTGGAAATGCAAAATCCAGAGCTTGTGCAGGCTGATGCCATATAAGGCATGATGGGATACATGCAAAACTCTAGAGACCTAATGACTGATTGATGATGATGGTGATGATGATGATGATGATGATGATACGATTGACTGAAGCCATGGAGGGCCCTGTAGTGGAAGGAAAAAGACAATAATCTTAAAAGACAAATGAAGTGACTTTTATTTTTACTCATGAAAGTCATAGTGGTTAAAATTAAGCAGCTTCCTCCTCTTTTTAGAGAGCAACTTAGCCAGGCTGTTATCTTTGTTCTGGGTGCCTGGCAGCTGGCAGACAAGCAGTGGGAATGCACTTGTCTTTCCTGCATAAGTCCAAGGGTAAGGAGCATCTGTCTTTGTTCATGGCTCCTCTTTCTGTGGTCAAAGCTTCCACAGAACATTGAGCCTAGATGACCAAACTGCAACCCATGCCAAGTGAAAGAGGGGACTGAATTATGGCTTCCTTGTAGAAATTGATTCGTGCAACAAGCATGGCCTACGGGGGCCCAAGGAGGATTCGAGCAGGAGACTGGCGACAGCTAGCCTCAGTGACGGGCACAATTTGCTCCAGCGCTCCTCTGTATTCACTAGAGTCTGGCACCCTGTAACTCTCCGGCAAAGCCTGCAAAAATTAGGAGCATTCAGCTCTGTACAATTGCCACTGACTCAGCTGCCAAAACATATTTTCTGTCCATTTCTGATGGAGGCTTCTGTTCAAATCTCTTTTCAAAGTGATTCCAGCCCGATTCTTGGAGCACAAGTGGTAAAGTCACCAAGTCTAATTGGAATGAATTGATTTATCCTCTCTGGCAGCCTTGATCAACACCCTCCCAAGAGGTGAGGCTATAAATGGGAGGTAATCATGATGATATACATATTTCTCTGGATGCTGCTTGGCTAATCCAGTTCATTTTCCATGGATATCGCTTCCGACAGCTGCTGTTCGATCATGGGGCTCATTTTTTTGTTTGTTTAGTGTAACCTTATACTTAAGAAAAATCTGCTAGCTTTATGAATACATTTGAGTTGTCAGAAAAAGTGGGATGGGGACAGTTGCTCTCCTTAAACATTTGTCTGTACAAATTAAGGCTTTTCATCTTTCTACATGGGCAGAAATGGAATGGCCATTTATCCTGCAAAATGACATAAGTGTACGCATGGTAATCCATACACGTACATGGGCTGGTGTTCCGTGTTTCAACATCATCAAGCTGCAGGTTGTCATGTTGCCTGCTGTGCTTGAGCAGTGGGTTCCAAGCATCATTTGGATAAAACATGGGATATTTGCATGTATTCTCCATGCATCAGCTGGCTCCTCAGCTAGAAGCCGGAAGAACTCTTTGTGTGACTGTTTTATCTACCAGATGCTAGAGAAAGCTCCCAGTCAAAAGTAAGTTTCTTAAGACCTCAATACTTAGAACTACCCTAACAGTCTGGGGTGGGGTAGAGCCCTCATTTACCTCTGGACATCTTTTACTTCCAATAATTGTTTAATGAGCAGGGACATTTGCATTTCATGGCAATTCTGTTTTTAATTTTTTGAGGAAACTCTAAACTTTTTGTCTTTCATAATGGCTAATTTCCATTCCCACTGACAATATTACAAGAGTTTCCTTTTCTTTACATCCTCACTAACATATACCTTCCTACTTTCTGCTAATATCTACTCTAATAAATATAAGCGGATATTACATTATATTTTTAATTTTCATTTCCCTGATGCTTAACTGTGTTTTTTTCCTATACCAATTGGCCATTTGTTTACTTTTGAGAAATGTTTCAAAAGAGAAACAAAGGCCCTTCCTTGTCAATTTGTAAATTAAGTGCTTTTTTCTTGTTATTGAGTTGAGCTCCTTACATATTTTGGATATTAGTTCCTTACCAGATACATAATTTTTAAATATTTTCTCCCATTCTGTAGCTTGTTTCTTCAATCTGTTGATTATTTTCTTTGATATGCAGATGTTTTAATTTTAATTTTCAGTTAGCATACATCTGTAGTATGGTGGGTTTCCTTGTGGTATTTCCATACATGCACACAGTGCACTTTGAACAAATTCATCTCTTCCAACAGCTGGTCTTTAGTTTGATACAGTCCTGTTTGTGTACTTTCACATCTATGGCCTATGCTTTTGAGGCCATACCAAATAACATGGCCTATATCCAATGTCATGAAGGTTCTTTCCTATATTTACATCTAGGAGTTTTATATTCTCAGTTTCATACCTTATGTTTAAGTCTTTTGATTCATTGTTAGTTGAATTATGAAATCATCACTATCTGGATATCTGATTCTACCATTTATGGAAGAGACTGATGATTCTTCATTGTGAATTTTTAGTTTCTTTGTTGAAGACCAATGAAATGTGAAATTATGGATTTATTTCTGGGCCTTTTGTTCTTTTCTAATGTTGTTATGTCAGCTTTATATCAATATCATGTTCTTCTGATGACTAACTTGTATAGTGTATTTTACAATCTAGTAGAACAATGCACCCAACTTTGTACTTACAATTCAAGATTTCTTAGGTCTTTTGTGGTTCCATATGAATTTTTGGATTATTTCTATTTCTCTTAAAAATTCCATTGGAAATTTGATAGGAATTTATTCAACATTTGATTGTTTTGTCTAGTATGACATTTTAACAAAATTAATTTTTGCAAGCCTGAACACAGGATGTCTTATTTTTGTCTCATTCCACTTTCTTCTTCAGTGTTTTTAAGTTTCACACATATAGAATTTTCCCCTCAATCACATTTATTTATTCCTAAATCAGCCTGCCTGCTTGCCTGACTTCTTCCCTTCCTCCCTTCCTCCCTTCCTCTCTTCCTTCCTTCCTTTTTCTCTCTCTCTCCTTCCCCCCTTCCTTCTGTCCCTCCCTCCATTCCTCCCTCCCTCCTTTTTTCCCTCCTTCCCTCCCTCCTTCCTTCCTTCCTTCCTTTCTTCCTTCCTTCCTCTTTCTTTCTCTTCCTCTCTTCCTCCCTTTCTCTCTTCCTCTCTTTTTCTCTTTATTTATTTATTCATTTTAATTTTTTTGTACTGATCCTAGGGCTTAGATTCAGGGTCTGAGTGCTGTCCCTGAGCAATTTGCTCAAGCATAGCACTTTATCATTTGAACCATATCTCTACTTATGACTTTCTGGTGATTAATGGAGATAAGAGTTTTATAGACTTTCCTGCTCTGGCTGGCTTTGAACCATGATCTTCAAATCTTAGTCTCCTAAGTAGTTAGGATTAGAAGCATAAGCCAGTGCTACCTGGCTCTGAGTATTTCTTTTGATATTAATGGAAATGGGTTGTTTTATTTTATTGTTTTTTCTACAGATATCTGCTTGTTAGTCTATAAGAACTCTACTGAGTTCTGTAATTAATTATGCATGAATCCTGCAACATCAATTGATTTCTTAATTTTAACCATTTTAGTGGCAAATTTAGTTATTTTTTGTATATAAAATTATGCCACATTGCCGGAAGCCGGTGGCTTATGCCTGTAATCCTAGCTACTCAGGAGGCTGAGATCTGAGGATCGTGGTTCAAAGCCAGCCTGGGAAGGAAAGTCTGTGAAACTCTTATCTCCAATTAACCACCATAAAACTGAAAGTGGTGTTGTAGCTCAAGTGGTAGAGCACTATCCTTGAGCTGAAGAGCTGAAGGACAGCGCTCAGGCCCAGAGTTCAAGGCCCACGACCGACCAAAAAAAAAAAAGCCATCTCTTTTAGTTTGGATATCTTTAATTTCATGACTACTCTGGGTATTAAATCTATTGTTTTACTGAATAGAAATGGGTAGGTTGATTTTTGTACCAGATCTTGAAGGAAAAGTTTTTGGATTTTCTCCCACTAATTATGATTCTAGCTATGAATTTCGTGTAAGTAGTCTTTATTGTCTTAATTTCCTCTATTCCTGATTTGTTGAAATCTTTTATTATAAAAGAATGTGAATTTTGCAATATAAGTTTTTTATCTATTGAGATGATCACAATTTTTAAACCACTTACTGTTAATGTGGTTACATTAATTGATTTGTGAATATTAAATAAAATTGGCATCCCAGGGATAAATCCTACTTAGTCAAAATGTATTATCTTTTTGATACATTGTTGCATTTAGTTTGTTAATATTAACAAGGATTGTTGCATCTTTATTCATTGAGATATTGACCTGAACTTTTGTTTTCTTGCAATATCTGTGTCTGGTTTTGATATCAGGGTGATCCTGAACTAAAAAAAATAACTTTGGAAATATTCTTTCTAGTTCTTTTTTAAAGAGTGTGTTGGTATTTAATCTTTGAATGTTTGTTAGAATCCAACTATCAAGACATCTGCTTCTGGGCTTTTCTAGGGGGGAGAGTTAAAATTTTTTTTATTCAAAATCTTCACTCATTATTTGGCATTTGAGATTTTTCTCTATGTCCATCATTTTGTTTTAGTTGGCAATTTTTAGGGATTTATCTATTCCACCTTATACAATTAGTTGATGTATAATTGCTCTCAATAATATCTTAGGCTCACTAGTATTTTTATGATATCAGTTGTAATGTAGTATTTCATTTAAATCTTCTCTTTTATTCCTAGTCTAGTAAAGATCTGTAAAATTGCTTTCTTTTTCTAAAAATTCTTACCTTCATTTGATCTTTCCTATTGTTTTTCTATTCTCTATTTCATTTATTTCTATTGAGATCTTTATTTTTTTCCTTTTTTTGGCATAGATCCAGTTTTTCTTCTGTTTTTGGTTCCCTGAGGTATAAAATCAGGTTGTTTATTTTAGAACTCTATTTTTCCTTCTATACACATTCATCACAGCAAACTTCTCTCAAGTAGCTCCTTTTTCTGCATGACATAATTTGGGGTATGTTGGATTTCCATTTTCATTTGTCTCAAGATATTTCTGGATTTCCATTTTGATTTCTCTGCCCCATTGGTTGTTCAGAAGTATGTTGCTTAATTTTCACATATTTGTGTATTTTCATTTTTTTCTCATTTTGCATTTCCACTTTCACTGTGGTTGGAAAAGATACTTGATATTTTAGTCTTCTTGCATTTGTTCTGACTTATTTTGTGGCCAACATATGATCTGTCCTTGAGAAGATTTGTGGGTGCTTGAAAAAAATGTGTACTATTCTGCTATTGGATGTAATGTTCTGCATATTTCTGTTAGGTCCATTTTCTTTAAAGTATTGTTTAAGTCTGTTTTTTCCTTGTTGATTTTCTATCTTGGTGACTATTGTTGCAAATGTGATAATGAAGTCCCTCACTATTATTACGTAGTATCTACTCCTTTAGTTCTGTAAATATTTGCTTCATGTATTTATATGTTTCTATTTTGGTTAATATGGATTTACAGTTGTATGCTTCTAATGAGTCAATCTCTTTTATCATTATATATAATAAGCTTCTTTTTCTGTTATGGTATCTTTGACTTAAAGTCTGTTTTGTCAGATATTAAGTATTGCCTCTCCCGCTCCCCGTTTGCATAGAGTATCTTTTTCATTCCTTTACTTTCAGTCTATGTATGTCCTTAAAGCTAAAATAAGTTTCATTCAGACAGCACATAGCTGGATTTTTTTCGTCCCCTCTGTGTCTTTGGATTGGAGATTTTAATACATTTCCATTTAAAGTTATTATTGATAAGATAGGATTTACTATTACCACTACTATTTTGTTAAGCTTTTTTTTTTTTGGGTCCAGTTGTGGGGCCTGAACTCTGGGCCTGGGCACTGTCCCTCAGCTCTTCGGCTCAAGGCTAGCGCTCTACCACTTGAGCCGCAGTGCCACTTCGGGCTTTTTTGCTTATGTGGTGCTAAGGAATCGAACCCAGGGCCTCAGGCATGCAAGGCAAGAGCTCTACCACTGAGCCACCTTCCCAGCCCCTGTTAGGCTTTTTTGTTTGATAGTCCTTTGTTGCATTCCTCTTCCTTTATGATTTGATAAAATTTGTAATGCTATGTTTTGAATCCTTTCTTAAAAATCATTATAGTGTCTTTATCTAATAACAATTTAACTAGTAATCACTCAAAAACAGTCTACATTCTAACTTTTCCTACTGTTTTTATGTGCTTGATTGTTATATTTTGCATCTTTTAATGGATTCATTACCGAATTATTATAGCTGTCATAGTACCTCATAATTCCCATAGGTTAACTCCCTTTCACTTACATCTCTTTTTGTTTCTCTGAAAATTTAAAAGACCAGTTGTCAAGCTCACTAATTCTTTCTTTGCTTGATCAAGTCTGATGTTTAAAGTCCACTGGGTGATTTTTTTGTTTTAGTTCAGTCACTGGGTTCTTTAATTCAGATTTTTTCTTAAGTTTTCTTTTATTATTTTGTTTGTATTTTACCTTCCAGATTTCATTCTGCTTTTTCATAGTTTAATACACTTCTTTTATTTTTATTGTGAGAATACCCATACAGAGGAGTTACAATTACATGGGCAAGATAACGAGTACATTTCTTATCAATCATTGTTGCCTCCTCCTTGTTTCCCCTTCCCATCCCTTCCCATACTCGCCCTCCCCACCCTATCTTCCCCCCACCCCCCATCAAAGTTGTAAAGTTCGTTTTTTGACATAATGACTTGTACATCTCATTGTTGCAGTGGGTCCACCTGTATCCCTAGTTAAAAAATTTGTTTTTTCCCTTCCCCTCCACAAATTATGCCAACATCAAATACAGTGAAAGCATGGGTTATACCGTGGGGGAGGGACATACAAAACAACAAAGAAATCATCTTATAAATATGTTAGAAACAATTGCATGAAAGGAAAACAAAAACAAAAAAAATTTGAATACTTATCTTGGGGTTCATTCCTCTAACATCAACTTATCTGATCTTTTCTGCTTGACTCAGACATATACTAGTTATTGCAAATAAGGGAAACCATGGGACCTATGTTTCTTTGGGCCTGGCTTACTTCACTTAATATAATTTTTTCCAGCAATCCTACTTTTGGGCATTTACCCAAATGATCACAAGACCACACTAAAGCTACCAGCACGACTATGTTTATTGCAGCATTATTCACCAGCTAAGATATGGAACCAATCCAGATGCACCTCAGTAGATGAATGGATCAAGAAAATGTGGAATTCTATGCCTCCATCAGAAAGAATGACATTGCCCCATTTGTTAGGAAATGGAAAGACTTGGAAAAAATACACTTCTTTTAAAATGATTACTTTGAATTCTTTGCCTGGCGGTCTATAAATTTATATTTCTCAAGTGTCAATTAATAGTTCTTTACTCTTTTGGTGATGTTATGTTTTTCTGATTATTCATGTTCCCTGAAGTCATGTGCTAGTGCTTGCATGTTTGAAGACATGACTGCTATTCTAGTGTTGACAATGTTGGTAGGGAAATGCCTTCTCTAGGCCTCTGATTTAGAGATTCTGTTATTTGGTAGTGTCCATGAATAGACTTGATGCTGGAGTCTTTGATTAAGTTGGTCTAGTGCTTGTATCCATAGAGGACAGTTCAGAGGTTAGCTCATGGTAGTAGACTGGAGACTGGGCCTATGGAGGATGGGTCTAGAACTGGGGCTTACCTACAGGCTAGGTATACATGCTGGGTTTACTGGGCATGAACCTGTGATGGCCAACCTGGATGCTGAAGCCATAGGACTGGACTGGTACTGATTGGGTCTGGAGCTTGTCCCTAGTGTCTAGCATGGAGTCTGGATTGCCCTAGAAGTTGTGACTATAGGGATGATTGTGGAGCTTGGATTTGTAAGGGGTGGCTATTGGCCTGGAGTGGGCTTGAAATTCTGAGGTTATATGGCTAACATGGTATTAGGACATATTTGACGTGTGGGATTCTAGGACCATTCTGGAAGATGGGATTATGGAATCTTTCCAGGCAGTGGTGTCCACAGCAAAGTTAGGGGCTCAGTTCATCCTCTTTGCCTCAATCTGAGGCTTTCTCTCCACTCTGTACTGCTTAGGCTTGGGTAAGGGATGATGAGGGCAATGTGAACCTGTCCTGCCAATCATCAGCAGTCTGTTTTCCTATTTATTTGCTCCACCCAGGTGCTACAGTCTCTCATCTTGATTTCTTAGCTCATGAGAAGGTGTTTTATGACATGGATTGTTGCTTGAAGTTGATGTTTCTGTGAGAAGATGAGCTTTGGAAATTCTTATTCTACTGTCTTACTAATAACACCTTTCTCTGTCTCAGATATTTATTTGCTAATTTTCCTGCATCCCCAACTTATAAACTGTGTGACAGTTACAGGAATTTATTTTGTTTACTGTTGAATTCCAAGTAGGAGACTGTGTCTGAAATATAGGAGGTACTCTGTGATACTTACTCAATGAAAATTTAATTAATGGAAGATAGTACATTTTAATTATAGTTCATCCTAGATATTCTTTTCCCTCTGAGCTCTTAGCAATGACTTACATCTGCATCCTTCCACTACTGTTCCATCCCATTCCCTGTTTTCAGTCACACGAGAGCCCTCACTAATGTGTATCTAGTCACCACCTAGATCCTATCATTGACAGTTACTCTGATTGCCCTGGTACCCCTATCTCCATTCCTCTAAATTAGAAAATACCTTGACATAAAGATGGAGAATGTGAGCAAAGGAGGGAAGCTTCCAAGCTTTCTTCCAACTTGGTTGTTCTAACCTGGGACCCGTGAGCCTTTTGGACAGACACAGTGAAAATATTCTGCTTACTTAAGGCAGGAGTGGGGAGGGGGTAAGGAAGGTGTGTCATCCCCGTGAATCCCCAGGAAATCCTTTGGTCTTTGGCTGACTTTTTGACTAAAGATGATTGCTAATCTCTAAGGTCATACAACAGTACACTGTGTTTATCTGAGGAGAAGTGCTGCCTTGATTTAAAAACAAACAAAAAATAAAATCCTCCAGAAGCCTTCAGGAGAGGATGTGTCCTCAGCTGTGCTCATGGCGGCACACTCTCATAACTGCTTACCTGGCATGCATCCCCATGTCACTGGGTCGTGTGGTTTAGCTGACTTGAGGGATCCTCTCCCTTACCACCAAGCTCCTCAGCAACTTAGATTGAATCCCAGATATATTTTCTGTTCCAGGCCATGGTGAATGGACTAATGAGCATTTTTACAGAGGATTAGAATGACTATAACCCCCTATTAAAAGAGAGGACTACCTGTGTTGGCTTAGATAATCAGAGGAGGAATTGCTCCACCAAAGCCATCTGCAGTTGACAGAGTTGGGAAAGTAGCTGTTGAGTCTGAGGGAACTCAAAACAAGAGATTCATCCAATGATATAGTCCAACTCTAAAGCTGAAGGTTGGAAAGCTCCCAGGAGAGCCGCTAGTGCAAGTCCACATTCATATCCTGAAGAATCTGGAATCCGATGGTCACAGGTGACAGCAGCAGCAGCAGCAAAAATGCAAACTTGATCAAGAAAGACTAAATGTGAGTTTTCTGCTTCTGGTTTTTATTTTTTTGTTCCATTGGGGTTGCTCACTCAGGATGGGTTTTCCTCACTCAATTCACTGACCCATCATCAATCTCCTTGGCAAATACCCTCAAAAACACACTCAGAAGTTTGCTTCTATCCAGTCAACTTGACATCCAACATTAATCATCACCCTGAGGCTCTGTGGTGACCAGCTGAAGGACTGAGAGACCATTGCTGAATGAACATGGCTTGAGGGCCTGGGAATGAGTCCAGATGTGTGTCACTGAGAAGTGGACAGGAGTTTGTCTGGTCTCAAGGAGGAACTGCTTAGATCTCCAAGCTGAAGGATCCTGCAGCCAGTCATTGTTAGGTTCATAAATGCTATTCTAAATATATGAGTCTCCAAATGGGGTCCCATCTAGCAGCAGTATCATGGCATGTGGTCTCATTAGATACTTCCTAAATTAGAACCTCTGGGGAAGGGCCCTTCAGAATGTAACTAGTCTCCAGGAGATTCAGACATCTTCCAGTATAACAGCATTTGGCCCTAACTACTGTATGTTTGGATCTGCTATAAGAGGGAGCTAACTTCAATCTTTGGAAGGACCTTGGCCAACCAGTGTGAAGACTTTCTCAGGCTTCCTTGCCAGGAAGCATTTCTCTTAAGGCCTGGATGTAAGTTTGCATAACAAGACATCCTGAGAATTTAGCTTCCATTCTGCTACATGATCATATGTCATCTGACATATAGTAGGACCTGAAGTTCTAGGGTATAGAGAAGAGAACTAGTCTCCTGGACTTTCAGCATCTGTGAGGCTAGGCCTGACAGATGCCTTGGTGTCACCCCAACACAAATAAATTTGCAAAAAAAAATTTTGAAAAAAAAGGAGTTTGGAACTTACATGTCTAGAAGTCAGCAGAGGAACTAAAGCCCATGTCTGAACATTTCCCTGAGACCAAGCTGCCATTCTCCCAAGATAAACAAGTCTGAAGACTCCTCTGCATTGTGCCTTCTAATCACCTTGAGGTATAGGTAGGTACAAGATAGTCACAGAAAGCACAGTCTTCAAAACATTTTAACACTGGGTTCCAGGACTGTTAACCTCCCTTGAGAATAGAAACT
Organism: Dipodomys spectabilis; assembly: GCF_019054845.1. Classification (NCBI taxonomy): domain Eukaryota; kingdom Metazoa; phylum Chordata; class Mammalia; order Rodentia; family Heteromyidae; genus Dipodomys; species Dipodomys spectabilis. The sequence continues at coordinate 4,892,772 of NW_024871042.1, forward strand.
ATAGGATTCTTTCTCAGGATGCAGGGTTTTGAGCAGGAATTATAGGGTGATGAGAACTGTTCTAATACAGGCCACAGGGCTGAGTCTGAGTGTTTCTGACTCACCTGTGAGGAGCTTCTCTGTGACATATTCCATTGTTTGGGAAGGAAGAAACAGGAAGCAAGTATGGTGGTACATGTATAATCCTAACAGTGGAGGTTAAGATAGGAAGATCATGAATTTAAGGTCAGTTTAGACTACAGAGAGAGGCCCTGCTTCAAAATAAAAGTTATATCAGAGACTCAAACAGGTATCTGTATGCCCCTGTTTATAATATCATTTTTCATAGTGTTGAATGATGGATAAATACATAGCAAGATGTGCTGTAGACATGTGGTACTTACTATTCAACCATATAATAGAAGAGGCACATGCTACAATATGTATGAACCTTGAGGAATGAGCCAGTCATCAAAAGACAAATATTCTATGTAATTTTACCTCTATGAAGTATCTAGCTTGACATACAAACATCAAGTGAAACAGTGGTTGCTTAGGGTCAGGGAACAGGGGGTATAGCTAGTGAGTTAAACAGCTATGAACTTAGACTTTCACAGCTTAGAGATGAAAATGTCATACAATAATATGCAATAGTGAGCACTATTGTACTGTACACTTAAAATGTTAAGATGGTTACTTTTATGTAGTATGCTTTACCATAATTTAAAAAATTTACTCACTAGCTACCTATCTCCTTACCAGGACTGACAAGTTGTTAACTAGTGTACAACTCTATTAGATTTATAGATTTTTTCTTTTGTATGTGAGCAAGTATGTGTTTACAAGTATGTACATAGGAGCATCCTCACATGCATATACATATCTAAAAACACATGAACACACATTGATTTTTGTGGTCAGCACATAGAAAGCTACAAATTAGATGAGACAATTTCTGCTTTAAGTAATTATCATGAAACCTAGTAATGCTCTAACAATTAAATACAAAAATGTTAAGAAAACTACAGGAGCAGGGTGAGATAACTGTAAAGAAGAAAGCATACAAGGTAGGTTTTAAAGTAGGAGTAGAAGTTTTATAGGTGTAGATGAGGAATCTGAGCATTCAGAAGGAGATCAGCATGTGAAAAAGGCTTAGAATTGTGAAAGGCTGTTATGTGTTGAGGGAAGAGGGAGGGTATCCAGGGATGTGTATATGGTATTGGAATGGCGGTCGCCAAGTATGAGCCTGCAGGAAAAGGATTTGGAGACAGAATAAGGAAGTCTGATTTTCTCCTTGTTTAATAGCAGTATTCCCATACTTCCAGCTCCCATGGGTGTTTCTTTCTGAGTTTTCCCTTAGTTTTTAATTTTTTTCAATTCCTTTAAAAATTATCTTTAAGTAATTGTGCAAAGGCCTTTCGACTCAACCTGTCAGTTTGTGAGTACAGTACATCTTGACCAGTGTCATCCTTTTTACCATTCTGTTTGGTATCTTTGTTTCTAAGAGTGATAATAATATGGTGGCTGCACTGTGGCCCTAACTGATCACCAGGGATCAGTTTAATTGCTGAAGTTATACATGACCCCTGAAGATGACCATTGACAGCTCTCAAAAGGAAATTCCCAATATCTGGGCTCCAGAGGGCTTGCTTTCTAATGCATGTGGGAATGGACTCAGAGAGTCAGGCCAACAGGTTATTCAGCTTTCCACCAAGAATGCCATTGTGTAATAATGGTATAATGCAAGATACAAAATGTGCTTTTAAATCTTCTAATAGCTGCCTTAAATAAGAAGAAATAGAGAAAATTGACTTGAATAATTTTTATACATTTTCAATATGAAATCAATATACAGATTATTAATTGGTTACTTACGTTCTCTTTGTACCAAGTCTTCAAAATCTCACCTCAGACTACCCACATTTGAATGCTTACTCAGTAGCCACATGCTGCCAGTGGCATGTGTAGTTAGTGGACAGAGTAGGTCTTAGAAAATGCAGTGGTTTAAACACAATCTCATCGCCACATTGTTCACCCCTTTTGGTTGGAATAAGATGTGATCAGCATTAGCACTATATTTTGGTTTTGCTCATAGCGCAGATCAAATTACCTCCCTGGCACTGAAGAAGGTTTAAGTTGATAGAGCATAGTTTTCCCTGACACTTTATTTTGTCAGGATCATACACTGTCTAAAAATATCTATAGTCATGTCAAATCATGGTAATTAGTGCCAAAAATGAAAAAGAAAAGCATGTCTGGGTCATGCATACAGACTACACCACCTCTGATTGCCATCTTTGCATATGGCTGGTCTTTACCATGGTCATTAATTTCACTAAATATTGGCTGTAACACACATGTAAGCGTGTACCACACATTCTGGCAAACAGATTTGCCTATCTGTATGTATTCCAACTCAATAGAACACATTCTTTTGGTTCCAATTTAAACACATTCTGCCCACCTTTCAATCCTTCACTCTATGTCTTACATATTTTAAAATACAGATTTAGATCTTTCAAATCCTGTATTGGTGTTTTCTCATTAACAAAATTTATTCTGCAAGCCATATGCTTTCCTTCTCTCAGAATATGAGTGATTGGTTTGTATCATAACCAGTGAAGTTCTTGCCAAACGCATGAAATAATCTTTGAGATAGCCTATCTTAAAGCCCAACTCTCCAATCAAGATAACAATCTCTTGGAGACTATAGCAGTTGGAAAGAAAACAAGATCTGAATCCAGTGTTCAGCAGTGTTTTCAAACTGAGGGAAAAGCAAAAATCTTCACAACAGTTTATTAGATGACAGACATTTGTTGTTTTCCAAAAGACTGTTTATTTTGCATTAGCTCATTTCTTTTTTAAAAATACATTTTTTATTATCATTAAGTAGTTATAAAAAGGAGTTGTCTCATTTCTTTTTATCTTAAAAATCTTAGCCTTTTTCAAAATGCAGGTCATTATAAAGGGAAACACAATTTTTTAAATAAAAGGTATGAAAAGAGTAAAGAATTAAAAATTTCAGACTGACAAAAATGGCAACAATGGGAAGTATGCTTATGGTATGAAATAACATGCAAACAGGAAGCAAGAAACTTGATTGTTGTCTCAAAACTTGAGCAAGAGAGAAATGTACCTAAGGAAACCAACATCATTTTCTTTAAGCGCTGTAGGAGAATGTAATTCACTTTACTAAACTAAAGCTGTCCTATCTTTCTTTCTTATACATTTGTTTCTTTAATGTAAATCTTCACTTTTTAATGTATTTTAGGATTTGGAGTCTTGTCTCTTCTCTCATTGGCTGTCATTTCCTTTTGGCTTATGACTAAACTTGTAAAACTAACTTGAGTTTCCTTTATTACTCAATTTATTTTTAGGACACCATGGCTCCTTTTGTTCAAACAAAATTTTTGGGATTTTGATTGGGACTGTGTTGAATATAGAAATTAAATTGGAGAAAAATGACATTAATCAGTATTGAGTCCTCTGATAAATGAACACACCATGTCTCTATTTGTAGAAGTGATTTTTTTCTCTCAGCAATATTTTATAATTTCCAGTGTACATATTATATTGTTCATTGGTAGTGTTTAAAATACAGTAGATTTTTGTGTACTGAGTTTATATTGTGCAGTCTTACAAAACTCTTATATCCCTTCTAATACTTTTATGTTTACCATACTTCATAAAGGGTCATGATGTCTTCAATTTTTCAACTATGAATGTCATTTTTTTTTTCCATGCCTTACTTCAGTGGCTCAAACTTCAGTTATTCTTAACACAAATGGGAAAGAGTAGACATCCTTGTCTTGTCCCTTATTTGGGGAAAAAGTTTCAGTCTTTTAGTATTTAATATGATGTAAGCTATATGTCTTTTGTGTAGATACCCATTATCAAGTGAAACATTTTCCCTCCTAATTTCCTGATTAATTTTTGTCAGAAATAAAGTTTAGATTTTGTGAAATGCTTTTTATGCAACTATTAAAATACTTATGTGATGTTGCTGGCTCATAGTTTGCTAACCTTGTCCAGAAGTTGAATCTGGAGCAGATGTTTAAGTCTCTGCTTTGGTTTATTTAGCTTGCAGCCATCTTTCCTAGAGCTGTTGTGAGAGTATGTAAGGAGATTGATATATCAAGTGCCTTTCCTGTTTCAGGAATGAGGATGACTGAGGTCTGATGAGAATAGTTGTTTTAATTGATTTTCCTGATATTGTCAAAACAAGCATTGAGATATGACTTGGATACTTAGAAAACTCTCTAGGGTAACAGAGTTAGCTGAATAACGAGTCCATGGAGGTGGAATGGTTCTGACTAGAATGATGTCAGCCTCGATTGTCATCTCTTGGGGTATTAACAAAGAGTGACAATAGGAGACCCAGCTTCCCTGAAGCAGCTGTGGAACCTGTACATGACTTGTAGGTTGACACTTGTTGCATCTGATAGTCTGTTGTCAGACTTGGACATGAGTTGAGTATTCACTAAGATACCTATCAAAAGTAGCTCAGAGTTTCAAGAATGTACAGAAGTTTTCAGAACTTTGAGGATCATCTACCTTGGACCCTTGGTTAATCTGAGAGTTATACAGAAAAATAAAAATGTTAGTGACTTTCACCCCCTAAAATCCCCCAGCTTCAGGGCATGGCTGTTGACAGCTTTATTGTATTAATACATAATTTACAATGTGTTATTTCCATACATGCATATTGAGATTCATTGGGGGCTTTCTTTGAATGGCAAAGCCTGTCTTGCCTGTCCAGTGCCAAAAAGTCTGAAAATGTGCAAAAATAGCACCCTTCTCAAGAAATCCCCTTCATGGTATGACGGTGGGAGATGAGCTCAGCTTCTTCAACCTCAGAGTCACATGCTTGACTCTGCTTCCTCAATTTCCTGTGGGTTCAGCTCCAACAGTGTGCTATGATGCTGGTTCCTATAACAAAGTCTTCATTGATTGCATTCACTTCACTTCCTGTCTCCCCTCCTTCCTGCTGGTATTCCTTTGGCTCAGCTCCCAAAATCATTACTTCAAGAGAATCTTGGTCTTGGTATCTGCTTCTGGGAGAGCTCAGACTAAGGCAGGGTCTACATGGGAACAATTCAGAACTCTTAGGAAGGACAGAATTCACTTTTTAATGTAATGTTATGAAATATGAAAGAAGAATTACTGCTCTAAAGCTCTAATCTAAAGATTAAACAGAAGCCTTGAGAGAAATGATCACAAAATAATCAAAGCCATGATGATCTCAGTTGGAATAAGCCAGCAAATAAGGAGAGTTCAGCCCAGGAAAGCAGGTTTGCTTAGTTTTTTCTTTCTCCAGCCATCTCTCCCCATCATCATGTGAATGTAAGTGAGAGATAAGTGTAGATATTGCAACAGTGGTTCAACAGTCTGAAGAAGCAGTTACTGGTTGCCTCGGAAACTACTAGGGTCCCAGAAGGACAGAAATGATGAGAAACCAACAGGAAATTCAATGTAGTTTCCATACAGTCAGGACATCTTGGAAATGTGGCCATATTCTCAAAGACAAGTAAAATGAGAGTGCTCAGCGACATAAAGGCAGCATCAAGAGGGCCAACCTTGAAAGGAAGTTGTTGTCAGCAGAGAACATGAAAAATAATGAAAACAAAAAGGACATTAACATCTATTGGGTGGAAAGACAGATCACAGAAGTTTACTTCTTTGACACATGAAAGCTTTTTAAAATCTTTCTCTCTCTGTCCTTTCAGAAAAGATCAGCAGAGAATATTTGACTAGACCAGGTCAGAGTTGTGATACTAGGAAAGAAGGCAAAACCTAAGTGGGGAGCAATGCAGACTACTTGGAGTTAGGGAATATGGCAAGCTGGAGCTTTAGAGGGTGTGGAACAGTGTCCAGACTTTCTGCACCGGTAGAAATGGTCTATCTCTGCAGTGATGGGGAGCAGTAGGCACTGGGGCCAATGGTGGCTCTTGAGCACCCAAAAAGTAACTAGTATGATTAATGAACTGATTTTTTCTCTTATTTAATTTTAATCAATGAAATTAATAAATGTGTATGAAAGCGTTCAGATGACTACCAGGAACTGAACCTAGGAGAAACCGTTGTTCTGGAGAAGCCACTGCCTTGCCACTTTGAGACATCAACTGGATTCTAGGGTGGGATCAGTGCTGTTTCTCTTCTTTTCTAAAAGAACTGTATCCTGGGAATTATTGGCTTCTCCAACATCTGGAAGTATTTGCAATGGTGCCCTCATCGTAATGAATATGTAAGCGACATCATTACATTTTTATTCATTCACCATTAATTTTTTAATTTTAATTGTTATTATAAAGGTGATGAGCAAACGGGTTACAGTCTCATAAGTCGGGTAAAGAGTGCATTTCTTTTTGGACAATGTCACCCCTTCCCTTGCTCTCTGCCAGTTTTTTCCTCCCACACCATTAGTTACTTCATTCATTCATTCATTCATTCATTCATGAAGTAGTTGTCTAGGAAGACATTCAACTCCAGGGACCAGGTGGTGCAGGCACAATCTGTATTCTCATCTTTGCGCAGATCATAATTGAATAAGAGGACCAGACATCAGACCAATAATTAATTACATTGATTTATTTAAATATGGCTATAAAAAGCATTATCAAAGTTGGATGTTGGTGGCTCATATTTATTTAGTTACTCAGGAGTCTGAGATCTGAGGATTGAAGGTCAGAGCCAGCCCAAGCAGGAAAGTCGGTGAGACTCTTATCTCCAATTAACCACCAGAAAACTGAGCGATGGCTCAAAGTGGTAGAACACTAACCTTGAGATAAAAATTCTGTGGGACAGTGCCTAGGCCCTGAGTTCAAGCCCCACAACCAACCAACCCCCCCCCCAAAAAAAAACTCTGTGAGACCTGTACTGGGGCTCAGACTCATTTGAAGGTGGCAGGGTAGTCTTCCTGACAAAGTGACTTATGAGTAGAAGTTAACCTGCCAGAGAAGCAGCAGTGTGGGTAGGCCCAAACAGAATTCCAGGTGAATAGAACATTGTGTGCACTGTTCCTGGAAAACATAGGACTCTGGAATATTCCAGCCATAATAAGGTCAGTATAGCCAGGATGCTTTAAGGAAATATACAGTCAGGTGGCGAAGCCTTTAGGGACAATAGATTCTAATGTTTTGTTTATATTATTAGCAATGCAAATTTTAGTCAAACAAAATAATATGAGTAACCCTCATCATCTGTATTGGGTGAAAGCAGAAATGCTTGGGTTTCCAGTGCAGCTCCTACACAAAAGAGGCTTTGGCAAGCTTTGTACTGACATTACATAGTTAGGAACCACTGATGGAATGAACTCTTCCTGATGCACACCTGAGGAACATGAAGCTTATGGTAAGCATGAGACATGATTAAGATCATATCACTGCTAAGAACAAAGTGATGACAGCACCCAGGTAATGTGGTATCCCTGCTTTACTGCAAAGCAAAAAAGTGAACCCAGATCAGTTCTGTCTATCAAATACTGTTTAGCAATGGCCATATATGCCAGGTGTTCTCCTGGGAGCTTTATCAGTTTATATTATAGATAATATTCCCTTTGTGGAGGTTAATTGTTGTGAGTTATAGTCAGACATTGATACATTGAGCTGGCTAAGCTCATGGCCTCTCTAGTTGTAGAAATCTTTAGGTTCTTTATATCACTGTGGGTGAAATGTTTTCCTTATCTACTTGTCATGGTCATGTAGGTAAAAGTGGGAAAGCAAGGGGTTAATGAGAACTACTGGGTAGAAGGTATTGGTAAATACAGCTTTGCTGGGCATTTCTCATCAAGAAATCACCTACAGCCTCCAGAATGTCCCATTGGTTTCCCTGCCCTTCAGTCGTTGTCCAGAACCATTTGTTGATTTGAGCATGGGTTTAATCCAGCTCCATGCACACTTGCACACAGTGTGCATGGCTGCTCATGGCATGAGGGGAACCACTCAAGTATGGTCTGTAACACCCAGCTCCAAACTCATCCTCTTGCCTGACATCCTTCTCCTCACATGAGACTTGGCATGGCTGAAGAAGGGAAGGGGCTCTTCCTTAGGAGACGGGTTCTTCCCATTTGAGTGATAGCTCTTTTATTTCCTAGTGGGTTTCTCCCAAACCCACTAACAAGGCATCAGTTTGGGTTTTAAGAGGCTGCTTAGTCTCTCCCCATCTTTCTTAGAGTACTTAGCATAATAGAGAGAGCAGATAGTGTGACTACCCTGTAGACATTCTTCACTAGCCACCACTAGCCAATATTCTCAGCATCCTCTGCCCATAAATGAGCTCTTACTGACCGTCAGTAATGTTCTGACTTAGTCCCTTTTACCACTTCCCAGCTCATCTCAAGTCTTACTTCCAAGGTCCAATACATTTCTCCATGGTCCCTTGTTCCTGTGTCTCTGGAAAGTTTATTCTTGGTATGGTTTCCAGCTTGGTGATTTGAGTAAGGAGCTAACTAATGTTGGTACAACTGAATCCAGGCCTTGATCTCCTCACTTCAGTCCTACTTCCAACAGCTCTCTGGGCTAGCCAGGAACCCCAAGTGCTACGACATAGCAGTCTCAATTCTGTCTTTCTGTTCTTGCTGTAAAGTACAACTTACAATGTAGGAACAGAAGATACAGGTTTGAGAAATCCCAATGTTGAAGCCATCTCAGCGCTTCAACTTCCTCTTCATTCTGAGACAGGGACTAAACAATTAACCAAAATGAGGTTGGTGGTTGACTGCATACACGGAAGTATCACTGACAGTAAAAACAACAGAGAAGCCCTTTGTTCTTAGTCAACTAGTGGAAGTGTAATTTTAGCTGTATATACCTTCATGTCTGTTCTCAATGAAAGTCATCCGGTCACAATTCACCCAGTTCGTAACAGTAAATTCAGTATTCATGGTTCCCAGCCACTTTAAAAGAAAAATCAGAAACCCAGAAGAAAACAATTTTTTTTACTTATACTAAAGTAAAATTCTACTTACCAAAAGATGTATCCACCTAGGCTAACAGGACTGCATAGCTAGGTGGTATAAGGATGGAAGTATCTGTAAATTTCTTTGTGTAGAAAAAGGAACTTTGGATAAAATAATAAAATGATTTAAACACCTAGATTTGGAAATGTATTCATATTTGCTCAATGAATGATCTCCTGTGCTGATGAATTGTACTAATAAATACTCTATCAGCAAATGGAATTTAAGAAAGAACCTCTAAAAGCCTGATTTAACGACCGGACCCAAAAAAAAAAAATTGTGTGTGTGTGTGTGTGTGTGCCCTTCCTTTCTACTTTGATTACTTTGAAAAGCCCTAATGATTCAGTCTAAGACGATTAACTGGCTTTAGCAATATTGAGGTGTCCAACCCAAATTAATCAATATTTTAGCAGAATGCCTAGAGTTCTTAAATATGGGTTATTTGTGAGTGTGTGCAGGTGTGTGTGGTTTATGCATGTGTGTGTATATCTGTGTGGGGGATAAGTTGATTGTTGGTACCAAATCATTCTCTGTTTAGAAGATTCCATCTTTTTTGAATTTTGCATTAAGTATCCTTGTGTTTACATGTAAAAGCAGTGAAATTATAGAGGATTCGCTCTATTGATTTAGAAATTGAGGCGCTTGCTTGGGTTCAGTTTTATATCTTTTCTGCCTCTCTGTCCATGAAAAGACTAGAACAATTGACGTAAAGCTCTTCCTTCACCCAGAAAGTCTGATTTGATCCACAAATGCTTGTTGAGAACCTGTTCTATCATTGGATTCTGCACAAACAGGAAGGGAGGGGGTTCCAATGCTGTTTGATCCCAGTGTATGTTGATACATTTGCTAGAGTGCAGGATGACAGATGCAGTGAGAAGACTAGGGAAGAGTAAGTACAAGCGTGTGGTTGAAACAAAAGGGAAAGTTTAGTTGAGAAGGTGAAATGATTAAATGTGAGGATCTGGGAATGCTGCAGGGATCCAGAGGGAGGCCCAGAGTGATTGTCCTCAGTGATCAGGTCAGTCCCAGACTGGAATGAGATGTGGCTATAACCTTGCCATCCCATTGCATAGGTAATGTGGGTTGCTATTTTCTCTACTGTATGTTAAGAGAAATCTCTCACCTTTCTTACACAGTGCTAAGTTACAGTGATACAAACACACCAAGCCTGGATGGATGCAGTAGGAGCTGGCAGTAGACATATGTGGTACTTACAAGCCCTCCTCAATTGAGACCCATCATTTATTTCCCTAACCAATCACAGTGCTCTTTTCTGATGGCTGGTACAGAGATGATAGCTTACCAATCAGCTATCATAAGGATGATACCTATTAACCTTGGACAGAAAGTTTGTTTCTGGAACTGTGTAGGAAGATGATAGTTCATTGGATTTGTTGATGCAGGGGCAGTAGAGGCTACCATCCTTCTCAGAGTCCATGGGTGGAGCAGTGAGCTATCAAGATGCACACTTGTACAGCACAACTGAGAGGCTGCCTGAGAAAGACCCAGGCAAAGAAAGAAGTAGGAGGCCTTTTGTGATCAATTGAAATAATAAAAGTGGGAAATATGTGATAGTTGGAAATGCCCTTCAGTTGGTAAACATTTGTCATTTTTAGTTTCTCTGTGTCCCAGTGCTGTGTCCTCATTTCTGTCTCCCTCCAGGGAGTTGTGGAGGGGCAGGCTATGCTCTTATGAGCCCGCTCCAGCTGCTCTAAGCATCCAGGGAGGCCACCTGGTGGGGTGGAGCTGCCTTTCATATCACAGATCGAGATGGGAAAATAACAACAAAGTTTTTCTGGCTTTAGAAGAGATCTGCAGGAAAGTTGCAACAGGGAAAGAGCATCAAGGAGAATAAATGAATCGTGAAAGTGTCTGTTTTTCCAAAATTTTACTCTTGGTTAATCTCAGCAATGGAAAGAAAAAAAATGGGTTTAAAAAAAAAAGCCAAGCAAGAACAACAATAATAACCATAGTTATCATTTATATGTGCCCATTTCCCGCCTTGTTACAGGCCATTTCTCTTTATCATATTGATTGCTGAATCAACTCACTGACTGGTAGAACCCCTCCCCTGTCAGTTCATCATCTTGTCAGATATAATGAGTGCCTTGATTGATTAGTGATATCTGCTTGTGAGGGGTCTTTTAAGAAGGCCTCTGAGTACCATATCTCTGAGTACTGCCATCCTTACTGTCATGCCCCTGCTTTACCAAAAACTAATAGCAAGGATGTGTTTCTTTTTAAATAATCGTAGTGTGTTTTCACTGTATAAAATAATAAGCTTCACCGGGTGTCGGTGGCTCACGCCTATAATCCTATCCACTCAGGGGCTGAGATCTGAGAATCACGGTTCAAAGCCAGCCTGGGCAGGAAAGTTTGTGAGACTCTTATCTACAATAAACCACTAGAAAACCAGAAGTGCCGCTGTGGCTCAAGTGGTAGAATGCTCACCTTGAGCTGCTGAGGGACAGCACCCAAGCCCAGAGTTCAAGCCCCACGACTGACAATAATAATAATAATAATAGTAATAATAATAATAGGCTTCATTATATGACATTTTTGTATATGCATATAATGTGTTTTGATCATATTCACTCTTCTTATCCCCTTCTCTTTTGCTGACCTCACAAGTCCCCTTCCTCTTTGCAAATAGTTTCCTTTCTACTTCCATGTCTTAAAAAAAGTCTAGATTCTGCATATGAGAGAAAATGACATTTTACTTTTTTTAATAGCTGAATAATACTCTGTTCTGTATATATACACCATATTTTCTTTATCCATTCATCTCTTGGTAAAACCTAGGCTGATTCTAGGGCCGTGGTGACTAGCGCTACAATAAACATTATTATGCGGGAGTCTGTACTACATGTTACTTTGATTCCTTTGGGAGTAATACCCAGGAGAGGTATAGCAGAATCATATGGTAGTTCATAATGTTTTGAGGAATCTCTGTACTGATTTTCATCATGGCTAGACTAATGTAAAATCCCTACCAGCAGTGTATGAGAGCTTCTTTTCCCCCACTTCCTTGCCATCATTTGTTGTTATTTCATGTTCTTCATGATTGTGATTCTGACAAGGGAAAGATGAAATCTCAAGGGAGTTAAGTTTTCCATTTCCCTGACGCCTACAGGTGATAGACATTTTCCACATATGCATTGTCCATTTGTACTGTTAAGAACTCTGTCCAGTATACTTGTCCACTTAGCAGTGCTTTGTTTCTGTCATATGATTTTCTTTCTGACCACTGAATGGCTACAAAACAACTTGGCAGAAAGTGACAATGAAGTAGAAGTCCTTAAGAGTTCTTTTTGCTTAGTAATAGTTGATATATACCAAAGACGAAGGTTACTAATAGCTCTTAGTTTACTTATAGGAGTAAATCCATAAAACTGGTTCCTCCTTTTTGTACATTCCATAACATTTTTTTTAAATGCTGTCTGCAAAATTAGTTCTTGTATTAGAGGAAAAGGACAGATGTCAATATTTTTTAAGATTATAGCCATTCTAACTGGTGTGAGGTGGTATGTCAGTGTTGTTTTGGTTTGCATTTCTTTTATGGCTAGGGAGGTTGAGCATTTCTTTATGTGTCTATTGGCCATCCTTCTTTCCTCTTCAGAGAAGTTTCTCTTCAATTCTTTAGCCCACTTATTTATTGGGCAGTTGTTACTTTGAGGATTTGTTGTTGGGGGATTTAATTTTTTGAGTTCCAGGTATATTTTAGATATGAGACCCTTGTCCGTTATATGGCTAGTGAAGATCTTTTCCCAATCTGTGGGCTTTCTATTGATCTTCCTAGCTATGTCCTTTGCCATGCAGAAGCTTTGCAGCATTATTTACCAGAGCTAAGATATGGAACCAACCCAGATGCCCCTCAGTAGATAAATAGATCAAGAAAATATGGTATATATACACAATGGAATTCTATGCCTCCATCAGAAAGAATGACATTGCCCCATTTGTTAGGAAATGGAAAGACTTGGAAGAAATTATATTAAGTGAAGTAAGCCAGGCCCAAAGAAACATAGGTCCCATTGTTTCCCTTATTTGCAATAACTAGTATATGTCTGAGACGAGCAGAAACAGTCAGATGAGTTGATGTTAGGCAACTGCAAGATAAGGACTCAAATGGTTTTTCTTTCTTGCTGTTGTTTCTAACATATTTATAAGATGATTTCTTTGTTGCTTTGTATATCCCTCCCCCACAGTATAAACCTTGCTTTCATTAGATTTGGTGTTGGTATAATCTGTGGAGGGGAAGGGAAAAAAACAAATTGTTTAAATAGGGATACAGATGGACTCATTGCAACAATGAGATGTACAAGATGTTATGTGGAAAAATGAACTTTACAACTTTGGCGGGGGGGGAGGGCTTTGGGGGAGGGAGAAGTGGGAGTTTGGAGGTCAGGGATGGTAAGGAGAAACAAAGAGGAGGCAACAATATTTGATAAGTAATGTACTCATTTCCTTGCTCATGTAATTGTAACCCCTCTGTATGGTATTTCCACAATAAAAAAAACTTATTAATATAAAAAGTATTTTTTAAGAAAGAGGGAAAAATTAAGTACAAATACCTCAGAAACTGGAGAAAATTTTGTTATACTTTTTTCTAGTTGTAACATGAATGTGTGCTGAGTAAAGAAAATATAAAATACTGCAAGTATAAGAAAAAATAATTCTGTCACTCAGATGTGCCATTAACATTTGGTACATTTCTAACTATTTTCAAGTCATCTAAAATTCTTTATAAGCATGCTTTAATGACTACATAATATTTTGTCATTCACCTAAAGTTATTATGTGCAATATTTTCCCCCATTTTACTATATTAGGGTTTCTTTCAATTCTTGACCTAAATAGTGTTTGATGACCATCCTTGTGTCAAAATTAGTGGCTCTACTTTTATCTCTGACATCAGGAAATTCCCAGAAGCAAAATAATTGGCCCAAGTAATGTATGTTTTCCAGATTTAAGAAATCCTTCGTATAAAGTACATCCCTATCAGATGACAAATAAAACATAGAGCATTTACATAAGGATGAAATTGGCCTTTGTTACTATTTGGCTATGGTTTAATTAATTGTGGTCCCTCACCACAAAGTTCATAGGATTAAAACCATGGTTCCCAAGGTGCATGTATTGGAATGTGCTGTGGAACCTTAAGAGGTGGTGGAACCTTGTGGGAGGGTCTTAGGTCATTGGAAAATATGAGCTTTTCCTAGAGGGTTGTTATAAAATGACCCAGCCTGGCACTACCCAGACCTTATATTCTTCCTGGCTCTCATTTCTGATCTTTATCCCTCATGTGTTCTACCATCTGCCATCATCCATAAGGCAGAGCCAGAGGCAGAGCCTGTGCCATGATGTTAAATTTAAACCTCTAAAACTGTGAACTAAATAAACCTCTTTTTCTTAATAAGTAGCCTTTTTCAATTATTTAGTTATGATTATGAAAGGCTACTAATACAGTTTCCATGTATCTGTTCATTTAAGGAATATTTATTGACCTCCTGCTGGATACTCTCATTGTTCTGAACCAAAGAGACACAGTGATAAGCTTAAGGAAGTGTGTTTGGTTAAAGAGCAAAAAGAATTAAATGCCACAAAGAACCATATATTTTCGGAGTGCTTAGTGAGGAGCTCAGTGATTCTGGGTGATGTTGAGAATGACTGATGGGAGGGCCTCACACAGCTTCTTTAGACTGTAAATCTAGCGATGGCACACTGAGAAGGTAACCTGCAGAAGGAGCTGAATAACAAGTTGAGAAGCTGTAGCAGGAGCAAGCAGGAGTGAGCCTTTCCAAGAAAAGCTGAATCAGGTACAAAAACTGGATAGAGGTAACTGTAGGGGTGAGGTGTGGAGAAACCACCTGGAAAAGTGTCAGGCTCAGGCTCAAGGGGTTATGGAGGCAGCACCATAATTGCACATGGAGATATGGTAGGATCTAGAGGTAGGCCGTATCTGATCTAGTGAAGAAAAAGGGGTGCGTTTCTTTTGCCCTAAGAACAAGTAGGAAATTGCATTATTAGTGTGATAAAGGATAAGGGTCAGACCACCATTGTGTGTAAGGCACTAATGCAGAAGTTAAATCTGTCTGTTTAGAGAAGGGCAGAGAGATAAGTTGTAGCAAGCAAGAGGAAACAATCTAAATGACCAGCTGGGAAATGTATGCAAAAAGTTATGGTATATGCATAGTATGAAATACTGGGTCACCACTGAAAATCAAGGTTGTGAAGAATTCTGACAGGAAAACATTAATGATGCTCTGTTAATTTTTAAATATAAAATATAGATAATAGCATAGTTATATAACCTATATCCTAGAGTAGAGTGGTCCAAAAAGTTCTCAGTTGATATCTTTGGTTAAGTAGGATCATGATTATATTTTGCTTGTACTCTTTTGAATCTTCCAAAATTTTCTAAAAATTTTATTGTTATTAAAAAGGTTATATACAGAGGGGTTACAGTTATATGTCAGGTAAAGCGTACATTTCTTTTTGGACAATGCATCTTCCAAATTTTTAATGATATATGCATTACATCTCTAATCTGAGAACTATGCATGTAAGTTTTTGAATACAAGAATTAAAGTTACACTGTAAATTATAGAACAAGAAGTGCAGTAGAGATAGGCTCATTTGTGAGAAAGCATTAAAAAGAGCCATGTAACAAAGCCAAAGCCTTAAAACAAGCTGGTAGACTTAATCAAACATCTTATTAGAGATCTAGGAAAAAATACTTGCAAAGAAGCCTGAGATACAATACCCAGAGGAGAGAAAATAAACTTGAGTTGTTTAGTTGGGTGCTGGTGGCTCACCTCTGTAATCCTAGCTACTCAAGAAGCTGACATCTGAGGATTGTGGTTTGAAGCCACCCCTAAGCGGGAAAGTTCTGAGACTCGTATCTCCAATTAGAAACAACAACAACAACAAAAAACAGAACTGGAGCTATGGCTCAAGTGGTAGAGTGCTAGCCTTGAGCAAAGGAAGCGCAGCCAGGACCTGAATTTGAGTCCTAAAATTCATGCATGCACGTGTGCATGTGCACACGTGCATGCATGCGTGCACGCTCGCACACACACACACACACACACACACACACACACACACACACACACACACACGACAATGCCCTTAAACTGACTTGCTGTCAGTTAGGGAAGCAAAAACTTCTGTTCTGGACTGCTAGGTGGCACCTCTCCCATTTCTCTCCTGACTCCTTTTCCCCCCAAGTTGCATAGTTCATTTCCAATATAGTGTCTAGTGAGTATCACGGCTAAATTGGTTCACCCTCTGTCCTACCATTTCTATGCTTCTCCTTCCCCTCCTCAAATCAGATAAACATACATAAGACAAAGGGTATAGAAATAAAAACAGTGACAAAAGGGAATAAGCCAAAGAAAAATAGAAATAAAAAGAACCACAAACAGTACAATAAAAACCTCATTTCCATTTTTTGAAGTTTATTTCCATAAGCTTCATTTTATATGATCATATGCACATAGCTATTGAGTCCTTATGAGCCTCTCTAAGAATAGCCTCCTTTGGTCTTTGTGAATATTTAGAGTCCTGTTTAATTTATCATGTCCAAGTGTAATTTTTTGTCTTTTTACTATCCATTGGGTTTACTTGTAGATTTATAGACACATTCTAATTATTACAAATGAAGCAAACCATGAATCCTATTGTCTCTTTGGGTCTGGCTTACTTCACTTAAGCAAATTTTTTCTAAGTCTTTCCAGTTTCTTACCAAAGAGGCAATACCATTCTATCTGATGGAAACATAAAATTCCATTGTGTATATATACCACATTTTCTTGATTCATTCATCCACTAAGGGGCTGCCAATATGTACCAAACATTTCTGTATGCAAAATAACAACTTCAACGAAGAAAAGAATTCACAACAAAGTTCACATGATGTTACTGGATTCATATTTGATAGTGGAGGAGAACTGAGGTGGAAGATGTTTTTAGAAATAATGATCATTTGAGGTGTTCAGGGAGATGAAATGAGAGCCCCCCATGCTTCCTTCCTACATTCCTTGCTGCCTTACTAGGGCCACATTACTGCTGACTTGGCACCCCTAGTCTTCTTGACCCTTCATGTTTCTCTGTGATGTTTTTGGCAAAGATGGCTCATTGACTGGCTAGTTTAGAGAAAGCCTGATGGGCCTAAGAGGATCACCATATGGCATGAACCTGGATGTCCTTGTTTCCAGATGCTTCTACTCCCAGGAACTCTGGCAATGAATCTCTCCCAAAGTTCTTAAATAGGACCTTCCTCTTGTAGACCAGGAAATGGCCTTTCTTCACAGTACTTTTTCAACAGAGTGTAGGGTTTTTTTTGTTTTTTTGAGGGAAAGGACAGTGGTTCTGTACACTGACCCCTCTTTATTTCCCTACCACAAACCCTACAGTCTTAATAGTTGGCAGAGCAACAGAAGACCAACTACATCCAGATATATCTTAGACTTAAAAAGATATATTTGAACTTGGCCATGGATATCATTAGATTGATGACCCTTCATTGCAGTTTTAGAAGCTAGATTTTTTCTGTACCACCAGCAGCCAGAAGTAAGTTGGATTTCTCAGGCAGCTGAAAGCTCTTAGCTGTCTGAACTGAGTCAAGCAAACCTGATAGGGGAAAGGTTTGGGGAAATCAAATAGGGAGTAAAAGATATCCCTTGAGGAGTATCTTATGTATTTCCTCCTCAGAGTTTGAATAATTGTGGCTTATGCTTTTGAGAAGCAAAATCCCGTGTCTCACTCTAGCAGCCTCTAATACAGTTGATCTCCAGTAGCTGAATGCTATAGCATGGAGCCTGGGGACATTGGATTTTCATTGTCACTTCTAATATAGTCAAGTTTTGTTTCTTACATACTTGATAAACTTTGCGTTCTTCTGTCGTGATATAGGAAATTTACAGTGTGAGTTTAAGAAAGGTTCCCAGATTGCCTCCACCTCACTTTCTACTTATTCCTCACCTTCTTTTTTTTTAATCCTAAGTATGACAGTGTTTTAGCTCCTCTTTAAGCAACCATCTGGGAAAAGTTTTTGGAGATATTAAACTACAGTTTATTGTGTGTGACACTAGGCAGACTTCAAACCCCAGTGTCTCTAGGAATTTAGGGTATTTGACCTGTAAATTTATCTTGTGACATTTTTTTTCAGATTTAGCCAATGTATCTTTGTTTCAAGGCTAATGAAATTAAGCCCCAATGAAATTATTCAGGCAGAGAATGACTTAGATGAGGAAAAAAAAATCTTGATTGGGTGATAAGACAGAGCTGAAAAATCTTATTGAACAAGGGTGGGAAAATATTGAAGATTGTGACTGTTCAGTTTTCCTCATGGGTGAATTGTCAAATTGAACAAGAAGGAAGAGGAGGAAGAAAAATAAGGCAACCCAAAGGCAGTTGCATGACCTGATGAACTTCTTCCAAGATCTCTCACAGCACAGCACAGTATAGCACAGCACAGCACAGCACAGGGCCCTTATTTTGGCTTAATATCTTGCAACAAAGTAGGAAATAGGCTATTTGTTCATGGCTTGGATCCCCCGTACTTCTCCATATGTGAAGTAACAGCTGAACAGCTTGCAAATCATTACCTGATTGGCTTGCAGCCACCACACTCTCAGTAACTGGCCAGTTGCTGTTTTTTTGTAGGCATCCTTCTTGACAACATGTCTCTGTTGAACACAGTAGTGTTTTCATGAGAAGTAGGATAGTGATGATCAGAATTGGACATGTGGCTTAGAGAAGAACCTCAATGCTTGACGTTTTCTACCAGAATGTGCCATCTTGCTGTGTCTGCTCTAATTAGTAGCCACCTGAGACATTTCCACTCTGATAGCACCTAAAATCAAGTTCAGCCCTTTTGCTTTTTGTTCTAAGTCACTAGAAGTGTAAGACTATGACAAAATTCTTTCCAGAGTCAGCCTGTTTGTAAAAATGTTGTAAAGTTATATATTTTTATGTTAGACCCTTTTACTGGACATAGGAAGCCAATGGCAAAATGAGAACATGGGTAATTCTGTAGTTTATGATGCTTCATAGAGTTTCCTGGGCAAAGTGAAGATGCAAGTATTTATTGAATGAATGAATGAATGAATGAATGAATGGATGGATAGATAAATGGTACCAGATTGGCATATATGACAGAGAAAAGATTGGAAAGTTAGAAATATTGTCCAACTCCTCTTGAAGAAGAGGATTGCTGAGTCCCAGATTGGCCCCTCTGAGGAGAAGAGGAAGTGCAGTATTCCAGCTATTCCCATTGCCTCATCTGGTTGCTTGTTTTGGTTTCCACTAAGGAAATCTCTTTTACATAACCCTAATCCTGAGCTTTGCAGCATGCTGTTTTAGGCAACTATCAGTACAAAAGATATATGAAATACATATCAGCACAAAATATGTATGAAATAATTTATATAAAGAGAAAAGACTAATTTTGACTCATAGTTTTAGAGGTTCCAGTCCTTAATTGAATGGCCCCATTGCCTTGGGGCCTGTTGTAAGGCAGTAAGTGAACAATCTGTAAACAAAAATACTTACTTGATGGTTAAGAAGCAAAGAGAACTAGGTGAGGGTGCGAGGGTCCTGCAGTCCTCTTCAAGGGCACATTTCCAGTGACCTAAGGACCATCTGTCAGGCCCCACCTGGTTCCACAGCTTTTGATAACATCACTTTGGTGACCAAGATATTAACATACGGATTTTTAGGGGACCCTGAAGCTCTAACTTCAGCAGAAACCTTTATTTTCGGAAGCAGACAATAAAAGGAAAAACAACAGTCTTGATGATTTTCAACTTTGCTTCTAGAAAAGGAATATTCAAGTAAAGTTCTGTGCTGTAATTGCTTCATGTAAATGTATGGGAAAAAAGCACAATAGGAATAATTTGACTTCATAACATATTAACATTTCTCTCCATAATGCTCACTCATGAGCAAAATTGATGAGCAAATGTCAAGTTAGGAAATATTTGAAACAAACACGGCAGAATAAAAAGATGAATATTTTTAATATATAAAGAAGTCATCAAAATCAATAAGAAAAACATTAAGACCCAAAATAGATGCCCAGGTAAAGGACAAACAAATCTCTAAAGAGGAAATGTAAATGGCAAATCAACATAGGGAAGAATTTCCAGCCTCATTAGTTTTGAACAAAATGCAAATTTGAATAGCAGAGGGACATCATTTCCCCTATCAAATTAACAAAGATTCTAAAATGATGGTCCATGAAAAGGGTGCAGTGAGGTAGAAGGTCATGCACTAGAAGAAACAGACTTGCTGGAAAATAACGTTGCCCATATGCAACGAGCACCTAAAAACATGTGGTAACCTAGATACCCTTTACCAGAAGAACTCAGCTTCTAGAAATGTCTTGATACCATTAGAGAGAGGTGGGACTTCACTTATATACTGAAATGCTCATATTAGATACTGGTTTGTTTAAATGAGCCAAATTATACCTATGAGCATGGCTCAGTAAATATGAATTATTCACTTTATATAATACAGAACCATTCATTAAACATAGTAAGTGTATTTTATTTATTTATTTTATTTTTGTCAGTCATTGGGCACTGCACTCTGGGCCTGGCGCTGTCCCTCAGCTCTTCAGCTCAAGGCTCGCACTCTACCATTTGAGCCACAGCACCACTTCCTGCTTTTTTCTTATGTGGTGCTGAGGAATCGAACCCAGGGCCTCATGCTTGCAAGGCAAGCACTCTACCACTGAGCCACCTTCCCATCCCCTGGAACAACTCTTATGACAAAATGTTAATAGAAAAATAGCATAATATATGATTTCATATATATGTTTGTGTACTTGAATTTGCTAGGCAAGTGCTCTGTCATTGAGCCATGACTCCAGCCCTTTTGTTTTACTGCTTTTGAGATAGGATCTCACTTTCTTTCCTGAAGAATGCTTAGACCATGACCTGCCTATTTTAGATTTCCTGTTGTAGCTAGCATAGGCATGCGCACTGCATCCAACTCTCTACCGAGAAGGGATCGTGTGAACTTTCTTGCCCAAGCTGGCCTTGAACTGCTGTTTTCCAAATCCTGTACTCCCAAGTAGCTAAGATTACAGCTAAAGGTTTTCGCCACTGGTCCTGACTGATTTCATCTATATTTTTAAATGAAGAGACTGGAAGAAAATATTCCAAATACATCCATTATTTCAGGGTAATGTGATTTCAAGTTACTATTTTCTTTTTTTTTTAATTTTATTTTATTTGAGAACATACTGTACAGAGGGGTTACAATTACATGGGCAGGATAATGCATACATTTCTTACCAAGCATTGCAGCCTCCTCCTTTGTTTACCCTTCACCTCCCTTCCCAGCCTCCCCCCTCCCCCCCACCCAATCCTTCCCCCCGCCCCCCCCCCCACACCGACATTGTAAAGCTCATTTTTGACATGACATTTTGTACTTCTCATTGTTGCAACAGGTCCACCTGAATCCTTAAACGACTTGTTTGTCCCCATCTCCTCCACAAGTTATACTGACATCAAATATAGTGAAAGCGGGGGTTACACTGTGGGGGAGGGACATACAAAGCAACAAAGAAATAATCTTATAAATGCGTTAGAAACACATGCATGAAAGAAAAAAAAACATTAAAATACATATTTAAGGGTTCGTTTTCCTAACATCACATTATCTGACCTTTTCCGCTTGACTCATACATATACTAGATATTGCAAATAAGGGAAACCATGGGACCTATGTTTCTTTGGGCCTGGCTTACTTCACTTAATATAATTTTTTCCAAGCCTTTCCATTTCCTAACAAATGGGGAAATGTCATTCTTTCTGATGGAGGCATAGAATTCCATTGTGTATATATACCACATTTTCTTGATCCATTCATCTACTGAGGGGCATCTGGGTTGGTTCCATATCTTAGCTATGGTAAATAATGCTGCAATAAACATAGTTGTGCTGGTAGCTTTAGTGTGGTCTTGTTTGTAAACATTAGGGTAAATGCCCAAAAGTGGGATTGCTGGGTCATAGGGGAGCTCTATGTGAAGTCTTTTGAGGAACCTCCATACTGCTTTCCAAAGTGGTTGAACAAGTTTACATTCCCACCAACAATGAAGTAAGGTTCCTTTCTGTCCACATCCCCTCCAGCATCTGTTGTTGTTAGAGTTCTTGATTTTTGCCGTTCTAACTGGAGTGAGGTGATATCTCAATGTTGTTTTGATTTGCATTTCTTTTATGGCTAGGGATGTTGAACATTTCTTCATGTGTCTATTGGCCATCCTTCTTTCTTCTTCAGAGAAGTTTCTCTTTAAGTCTTTCGCCCACTTATTTATTGGGCAGTTGTTTCTTTGAGGATTTGTTGTTGGGGGGTTTAATTTTTTGAGTTCCAAGTATATTTTAGATATGAGACCCTTGTCCATTGTATGGCTAGTAAAGATCTTCTCCCAATCCGTGGGCTTTCTATTGATCTTGCTAGCTATGTCATTTGCCCTGCAGAAGCTCTGCAACTTTATTTAAACATCTTCTCCCAGGTTTTCCAGAAAAGGGTAACTTTTCCTTTTGAGAAAACAATAATGATCTCACATAGATGCCTTCAGTCCAGGTTAATGACTTTCTGGTTTGGCATTATTCTACAACATTTTCTCAATCTGTGGGCAAATATTGCATCAGTTAGGTAGCTTATTCTATTATGTTTCCCTTTCTTCTTTGGCTGCCAAAGAGCTTAGACTAAATACAAGGCTTTTTGTCAAAATAAAGGATTATCTTAACTTGGTATTGAGTTTTTCTCTACTTCACTTACCACTTTTTGCTCCATTTTCTAGTCTTAAAGTCTTACAGTATTTCAGTTAGGAACTACCTCAGATTCTTTTCTGTTTGAATATAGTTAGTGATTTCATTATTCTGAAAACATGATTATAGTATGCTGAGTTGCAGCAAAAGCAATGTAGCCATCTGTATAAGTTGTATAAGGATGTTAGTAGTGCAGATAATACATACTTCTGTTGCTCTACACAGTTAGTTGTGCTCAGAATGACACACCCATCTCCCAACCCTTCACTGTCCATTACAGAATATAAAACTCCTTCCTTTCCTAGCTTGTGTGTAGACTCATATACCATGATTGCGCAGATTGTAGTGAGGCTTGAATGACCACCTGACAAGAAATTTTATCTCCATTTACATAATGAGACAGAACTTTACTGTAGCTTCTGGTCCAGTCTCACACAGGTCTTATGTAAAAGCTGGGGTGGAAATCAATGTGTCAACCATATCCGCACTATTCATTTTTCCTAAAAAACAAAACAAAACAAAAACCTAAATAGTTCATCCCTTTAACAAAAAACTTGAGATGAGACAACTTTCCAAAACCAACTCTCAGCTCACAGCAATGTATACTGAAATGTATTCATGGATTTTAAAATTTACTTTCAAATAGTTATACTGCAGCATTTCAATTCAACATATCAGTTTATGAGTAGAGTGTATCTTGAACTCTGTCACCCTTTCCATCATTCTCCCCCAACTCTCCCAAAGCCACTCAGCCTCTCAACTTTCCTCATTCTGTTTTCACATATATACCTTGAATATTACAACTGCATTTGCTCACCCTTCCTCTCTTCATCCATCTGTTCCCTTCCCCTTTGAGCTTACTCCCCTTTCCTGACACCACAAGTTTCAGCCTCCTGGTTTTTATTTTGCTAAACTGTATGATAGTTGTTGAAGGGAATTACTCCACTGGAACCCTTCCCTTCCTATACCATGTGCTTGTGTGTGTATATGCATCCAACCCTGTATATGTTTACATATAGACATAGATATATCCATCCACTTCCTGCAAATGATATGTCAGTTTTTCCTGATGGTTGAGTAAAATTTCACTGTACGTATGCCACATTTTTGTTCATTTATTCATTGAAAGGCTATTTCCATAACTTGGCTGTGGTAAATAATGTAGCAATGAACATGATTGTGACATTGTGATGACTGTAAACTTCTGGATAAATGCCTAAGAGTGATATCACGGTATCAAAGGGTAGTTCTGTGTTTAATTTTTCAAGAAATCTACAAACTGCCTTCCACAGTGGTTGCACTAGTTTACATTCCCATCAATAGTATATTAGCATTGCTTTCCCCCCACATTTGCACTAGCATTTTTTGTCATTTGTATTCTTGATGATAACCATTCTCACTGGTGTGAGATGGAATGTTGGTGTTTTGATTCACATTTCTTTTATGACATTTCTTTATGTCTCTGTTGAGCATTTTTATTACAGCTTCTGAGAGTTCTATTATCTCCATTTATTAATAGGGTTATTAATTTGAGGGTTCAGTTTCTCAGGCCCTTGTCCAATGGATAGCTGGGGAAGATCTTCTCCCATTCTTTAGGCTGTCTCCTTAGCTTAGTAACTATGTCTTTTGTCAATTATCTCTTTGATTTGCTGAGTCCCTGGAACTCAGAAAGTTTTTGCCTGTGCCTATAAGTTCTAATGTTTCTCCTATTCATTCTTGTAATAGTTTCAATTAAAAGACCAAATTTGCATATGGTGGGTATTGAGGAAGAGTAATGTTAAAGCTTTTATCTCAGTTGTAGCTCAGTAAAGTTGAGGAAAAAAAATAGCCCTGGGCCCTACTCTGCAATTTGTGTCTTATGGTCATATATTGTTAAAATTCTACCTGTGTTTCAAAGAACTTGTTTTCTAAGTAGATTTAAGAGAACCTACAGTCTATAATGCATATATATATAAGTTCTTTCAACTTAAGATATCTAAACAATGTCTGAAATTAATGGGAAGAGCTACCAAGACACTCTTGCCTTTGATCTCCTATACCTTTCTTTCTAGACTTGAAAGGGTATATTATTGTAGCTAAGAAAGGGTTTGGGGCTCAGTCAGACCTACTTAGAATTATGTCCCTCCTACTCATTAGCTTCTGAGTTTGTCCATCATAGGAACTCTTCAAAGTTCCAAACTTGTAAATATACACAATGACAACACATTCCTTGCTCATAATTTACAAGGGCTAAGCCAAATGCAAACGAGGGAGTTGAGGCCCTAAAACCAAATAAAACAGCCAAACTGTCTGCTAAAGTTCACACAGATCATAGGTGGCAGATCTGAAATTCCAAGCTAGACAACCTGAACCTGTTTGTAAGACACCCTTCTTTGGCTAGGCATATCTACCTCAAAGGATCACTCCAAAGGCTTTATGAAATTGTACAGCTGCAGTCTCAATCCCAGATGTGACATCCAGGGAAAGTGATCCTGAAGGATGGAGATGTGACACTTCTTTCATGACTGGAACAATGCTGATGTTCAGCCAAAATTTCCACTAAGCATTTCTGTTAAGATAATATAGGAATCTGACCATACTTGTGATCTACTACAAGAGATATTTTTCCAATGATGAACTTCCTAATATGACTTGAGAAGGAAAAAAGAAATCTTTATTTATATTACCTTCGATTACCTTAGTGGGCCTCAGCTGCCCCACAAGTTTCCTTAGGGAAAAAATGGAGAGGACCTGACACACATAGAGGAGAAGCTATATGAAGTGAAGGTCAAGACAGTCCAGCCAAAAGCTAAGAGAACCCTGAAGCTGTAAGAGGCAAAGAAGGATTCTTTCTTAGACTTTCTGTAGGGAGTGTAGCCCTGATGACATCTTAATTCAGGATGTATGGCCTCAAGAAACAGAAGAGAATTAATTGCTCTTGCTTGAGGCCCCCCCCACATGTGGTAATTTGTGTGGAAGTCCTAGGGAACTACTATAACTCCTCTCATGGGCTGAGAGCGTGACTACCAGTTTCTGGAAGCAATCATATTTGCTTCTGCATACGTTAAAAGGGTGCAACTCTGCCTTAGAATCCTTGAGTCTCAGTTTGAACCTCTTTTTAAAACTCTCCTCAATCCTGTTGAATTATTTTTTAGCTTGTCTTAACTTCTATAATCTCCTTCTTGTGTCCCCAAAACTATAGTTTTATTAGGTTTGGAGAAAAGAGCTCAAGCCCTATATAATGGGTTGTCATTTTATTGTTCACCAGCATCTGAATCAACTTCTGAGAAATTTGGATATTTTTCCATCACACTGATCAGGCAGAAGACTGAATTACCAACATCTAGCACATACAAAGGCCCAGTATTGAGCTCTCAGCTTCTCGGGGTACGGGCACCTGACCCTCGGCTGAAGAGTCTGGAGAGGGAAAATTAAAAGAGGCTTGTTTAGAGGGGAACTTCTTCCAGTACCCAAGTACAGCAGTAACACTGTATTTTCATGTTCACTCCATAAGCTGCTGTGATGTTGATGCAGGGCTGGCAGTGGCTCATTACCAGGCATGTCAGCAGGTAAGCATTACTCTGGCTCTGATGCCTAAACTTGCATGAATCCCATGGCTATTCTGGAGTCTGATTCCACTCTACATGGGAACAAATAGACTCATGAAAAACTTTAAATATTAACTCACTGAGTTTTATCCTGAAAACAGCAAGGGATATCCTAAAGAAAGTGACATGATCACATATGCATATTATAAAGAGCTCCTTTAGCAATGGTATAGAAAATAGATTGAAGACAACTTTGGTTTAAATATAGTGCATTATGTACGGTTATCTTTGTTTCCTTACCAACCTTGTGGCATGATAAATATATAAATAAAAAGTCACTAACTTACAAGTGCAAAGACAATGGAGGAAAAATAAGCAATGGAGAGATGTCAGCCCAGATTCCTAAGGTATATGGGGGAGGTGGAGAAGGGATCCCTATGAAGCAAAGACAGTTGGATCATGCACCTTCAGGATGACAAAGGGAGGAAGCCAACTGGAAGCAAGTTGATTGGACTGAAGAACTTTGAAAGGCTCATTAATCAAGGTGCCAGATACCTCTGGTGATAGAGTCGGGGAAGAGATGAAAACAGAAGGATCAGCTGATCTTTAAATAGATAGATCGTATGGTATAGATAGATATGTGAAACATGAATAAAATGATAAGCAGTAGTCTTGGGGATAATGGAACAAGAACAGTATGCCATAAAACAGGAACATTCAGGGCATACACTAGAGCTCTTGGAAATTAAAAAAAAGAACCAAAAACAACAACAACAAAACAGAACAGCAAAAACAAAAAGTTCGATAATGGCAATGTAAAAGTTGAAATCTCCCAGAAAGTAGAATAAACTTCAGTGCCATAAGAAAAAAACTGGAGAAAATCAGAGGAGTGGCCTATGAAATCTAAAACTCAGATAAATAGGCATTACACAAACAAAACACAGAGAAAATGGCAAAGAAGAAAATATCAAAGAAAAATACAAGCAAATGTCCAATTCACAAACAGGATTTGTCTACTTTGAAAAGGCTATTGAGTGTTCATCACAGTGAATTTTAAAAGACCATTACCTAAACACCATTCCTCCTTAAAGGAACTAGAGATCACTGGGAAAATGTTTGAAGCAGAAAGTGTGTGAAATGAAGAAGAAAACAGTTATCAATATTTTACTTCTGTAGGACTCGAAAGCTAACTTGAAAAACTTCCCACTGGCCCAAAGTGTGAAGATCTCAGCATCTCTTAGAATAATGACTGCAGTGCACCAGGTGTGCCTCAAGCCACAATCTATGATGATTCTTAAAAAGAAAAACACATTGTCTACCTTGAGAAGATGCTAGGATTCCAAGTCATTATTTTGAGAGCTGGTAAATAAGAAAGAATCAAACATTTATTTTGTCTTTCTTGTAAAACTGTAACTGAGGTAACCAGTTGACAAGTGTTTCAGCTAAGAAACAAAATAGGAATGGAAACCAAAGAGAACTTCATCATTTTCTATCTCCTAGTGAATGAAAGATCCAGGCCAAGACTATTGATAGCTGTTTATATCACTAATAAGTGGGCATTTTGTATCTCCCAAGGGATGAACACTCCACCCCCTGTGAGGTCCTGTCGCTGAATTCCCTTTCCTGTTAGCACAAATCAGGTAATAAAAAGCTAGTTTCTTGTGTTCCTGCTATTTAAACTCCAAGAGAATATTTCAGGCTGGTTCTCAGCTTTCACTGAGTGTGAGGATGAAGAATCTGGCATAAACTCTTTGGTAAGTGATTGATTTAATGGGTGACCTGCTGCCTCCAAGAGAACTTTCCTGAATCTCTGCCCAGAGGAAGGTTGGAGGTTGAGGCCGACTCCCTATCTACCAACTCTTCTGCCCTTCAGTCAGTTCCAAGGGGAGGGATGAGGAGGAGCCAGGAAAGGAGGGTACTGTAAACATCCCAAATTGGAACTTTCCCCTCAGCCCCTTCCCTGCCTCTGCCTTTGGTGGTGGTCAGGGAGTGCTGTGTGTAACTTCCAACTCTCCACATCATGGGCTGTTAGAGGAGAGGCTACACGGGCTCAGAGACATGAACTGCAAGGGTCATGATGCTGATTCTGGTTGCTTCCAATAGCTGAGTGTAGTTCTAATGATCCTGTTTAGGAGGTGACACCAGGAGCAGAGTGAGTGAGTAAGGCCAATAGGAATCTTTCCACATGGAATTCTAAGTTAGACACACATGACCAAGGTTTTGGCAAGTACAAACTGCAGGAGGGTCAAGGGAGGGAGTTAGCACCATAGATATCTAGAGCTTAATTTCCTTGGTGACCTGAGGAATGCACTCAGAGCTATCCCATCCAGTGCTGAGGAAGCAGGATTGTCTTTTCCCCATTAATTGGGTCATTCATAGAGGGTTTGCTGAGTATGCTATCTGACCAGAGATCATGGCAGCTAGGTTGAGGTCTCCCATATCTATCCAGGAAGTGACCAAACTCAAAGCAGAACCAGACCAACTCGGTCCTGGTGCTTGGCATGTAACAGCTACATGTGAAGATCTTTTATAAAGCTTAGTCTGGAGCCTGAGAAAAAGAGGTCCTGAAAAGAAAGGGGAACAATTGTGCTCACTGTGTCACCAGGGATCCAGCTTCTGACCTGAGCTGTCCTCCTCATGGGTTCAGCACCTCTTTCAGCCAGCTCTTTAAATAGGGCGAATTCTGCCTCTGGCCTGACAGTTTTGATGAAAAAGCTGACAGTAGTCATTAACCCTGCCTGTAAGTTAAGGTCACCTGAGGAACTTTACAAATACTGATGGCTCTTCTTCTCCCTAAAGTGGGGAAGGTAATTGGCTGCTGGCACCAGGAGCTTTTAAAATGTCCCCAGGTGTTTCTAATGAGCAGCCACAGCTTCTAAGAGAGCTGAAGCAGGAAGCCCTATTGCAGGCCAGTATTGTTTTAGTAATCGGGAAGGAATTTCTCACGTCTTTATACAACTCTGCTCACTGAGTTTGGGGAAGAAAGAGACTAATATAGGGATGTGTGACTGAGCCCCTTTGCTTGCAGACCTCTAGTGGGAAGAGAATGACACATTGTCACTGACTAAAGAATGATTTATTGATTGATTGTGAAGGTTCAGAAGTCCTACCCCTTGGTCCCCTTGCAGCCATAAAAGACTGCTTACCAGCTGGAGCTCTTCAACTCCCCAAACATCCGTTTCCACATTTATAAAAAAAAAAAAAAAGTGTATTCTTGTTGCCTGAGTAAGTGCAAATGAAACATAGACCTAGCATGCAAAGCACAGATACCCCTTTCAGCTCTCGACCAATATTCAGTAGGTCTGGCCAAGAGTAGTCCTGTGTTACAGGTCACAAGGAAGCTACTGTAACAGGTGAGGAAATACCCTGTTAGTCCTCTTGTGCCGGTCAGTCAGATACAATGTGGAAGGGACATTTGAGGAGCCTTGCTTCAGCTGGGAGAGAGCACCTCTCTTTCTTCAGCTTTTCCTCCTTGGCCAATTTACTCTCAACTACAGAGACTGTAACCCAACAGCCAGGGTGAGCACCAAGGACTAAAGGACCTTCAAGGTTTGAGAAGGATGGTGTGTAAATTAAGACAGAAGAAAGTATAGCTTCTTAAATGGTCTTAAGCAGGAGTGTTTGTAGACTTGTTTGCTCAGCTCCCAGGGGTTCAATTCCTGGTGTGGGTGCCGAATGATATTGGTCCTCTAGGACTCCATTTATTGTTATTAATACGTTATTAATAATGTGGCATCATCCAGAGTGTGAGGTCACAGTAGATATTAAGAAAAGCAGGATTCTGTTTACTGAAAGCAGCATATTTGGAGGCTTCTCTGTCCAGTTCTCATAATAGATCAGGTTTGGGGAATTTGGGAGGTGCCAAGTCCAGACAGTATAATCACAGTTTGAAGCCAGTCCTTCCAAGGAGCCTGCATGTTAGGTCAGTGCAGAATGCCACAGTCCATTTCAAGCCACAGCTCAGTACCTGATATAATGGGAGATAGGTGCAAGCCTGGGATGTGCACAAAATGCATTTCCCCCACCCAAGTAGTCTTGACTGATGTGAGTTTAAAGGAAAAGTAGTAATAGGAAGAAAGGAATTCTTTGGAAAGAAGCATGGAGCTATGGTAGAGCAAGGAAGAAAGGCATCCTGTGATGGTGAAACAGTAAAGCAAGCAGTTGTAGTAAGATTCCAGGGTGAGTGAGAAGAGCTAGAGCTGGGAGACTGAGCAGGTACCAAATACTGAAGACCATTTCTGTGTTAGAGAGCCTAGACTCTATTCCTCCTCAGCCTACTTTGTGAAACTTGCAAATCTACAGAAAAATGGCAAGAATATGGCAGTAAATAACTATGTGCTCCCAATTTGTTAAAGACATCATAACTAAATGCTTGGGCATCAGCCTCTAGGAGGAAAGGACATTGTCTTACATAACCACAAAGCCATTATCACACCTCTAGAACTAAACATTTAATAACATATTGAATCTATTATCTGACATTCCTTATAAAATTAAATGCCTGAATTAATCTCTAACTGAAGGTTTTAGATCTCCTGTTCTTTATCTAGAGTCTGCTTGGGGATGATATATTGTGTTTGTACATATTGGCTCTTTCATCTTTTGTAATGTAGACCAGCCTCCCACCTTTGATTTGTTTTGCCCCTCAGCGTGAATGTGTGTAAGTGTTCTCTTATAATTAGGTTAAGGTTAAACATTTTAGCAAAATCACCTCATAGAAGAAACCATGGCTCTTTCACGATGTCTCATCCAAGGGCCTTAGGATAGCAGCTTGTCTCAATATTGTTGGGTTAAGTGGTTCACTGGATTTTGTACCACCACAGTCTAATTTAAAGATACAGTTGACCCTTTCTAATTTAGGGTCTTTTTACAATTCCTTCATTCCCCAGTTGTAGCTTGGCATTCTTCTCTAGAGAAAATTTACAACAAGCCACCCCCTCCTTTAAAAATTATCGTTGTATACTCATGAGGTTCATTTTTTAAAATTCAATACATATTATTGTGCTTTTTGTGAGACGATGGGAATCCTTCAAAACCAGCTTCTGTGTCATTGATTGTTGACTTTGATTTCAAGTAGAGCCAGGATTTTTGCCCTCCTTTGTACTTTCCTGCTTCATCCTTATAGATAACCATGTCTCTAAAGATCCCTAAATCCTTTTGGTGAGGAATGGTTATTAGAGACCAATGGTGTTAGGGATGCCCTTGCTACCTAAGAGTCTTAGAAATGTATAGCTAAAAGTATATAAAATAACACCAGTTCAAGTGTTGTTCTGTCCCTCATCCCATATCCCCACAATGGCTCTGAAATATACAAATGCATTTCCTATTTGCTCTGTCTCTCTCTATCTGTATATCTATGTATACCTATCTATCTATCTACACACACACACACACACACACACACACACACATATGTCTTTCCAGATTACTACCTAAGTAACTCCAGCAATAGAAGCAAACTCACAAGGTTTACTTCAGAGGATTTCATTAAGAATTGGTTGAATTTATTAGTTGTCTGCACTTAGGTTTTCAGTGTGTACAATTTGATTCATTTGTGTGAATACCACTTTAGGGTGTTTTGTTTGTTTGGGTTTTGGTTTTTTTTGGTCTTTAGTTTCTACTTTGGAAACATAAAATACCTTTCAGAAGTTAATACTAAATAAAATGATTTCCCTAACAAAGTTTCTTGTTAGGGGAATATTTTTTCTGATAGTTTTTTTTATTATTACAAATACTGCTTTAGTGAATTGTTTTATGCACGGACTTGTATCCTCTGGGTAAATGCTTGAAAATGGGATTGCGGAATTGAGGGGCAAAGACACATGGAGTTCATGAGATGTTGTGTCATTCACTTCTGTAAAGATTGTTCTATTTGAATATTTATTGGTTTTGTTGGAGAGTGAATTTGAGGGAAATTGAAATGTGTGTGTGTGTGTGTGTGTGTGTGTGTGTGTGAGAGAGAGAGAGAGAGAGAGAGAGAGAGAGAGAGAGAGAGAGAGAGAGAGAGAGAAACAGAGGGAGAGGGAGAGAGAGAGGGGTTAGGAGCCACTACAGATGTCCAGCCAGGTAATAGCAAGTGACAGATCCAGTGCAGTAGGGAAAGAGGTGAGGATCTCAGTTTGAGTCTCTGCTCTTGATTGGTGTGTTCATCAAGGAGATGAAAAGAATGGAAGGACACAGGAACAATATGATTCCCAGTTATTTCAGCAAAGGTAAGAAAACATGGATAAAATGGAATAAAAAGACTTGCAGGTATTTAGGCAAAGGTAAAATGGCATTTTTGATGTCTGACCAAAGACAGAAAATACAAGGAAGAAGGTACATACATACTTGTGTGTGTATGTGCGTGTGTGTTCGTGTGGGTATCTACACATATTATGTGACCCTGTAATGTTATGTGTGTCTCTGTGTGCATGTGTGGCTATGTGTACATGCATGTAATTTGTGTACATGTATCATTGTGTGTACAGGAATATACATACACTAGAATGAGTTCAGCCTGAACATAAGGAATTTGAGAAATAGATGCCCATGAAGCCTGGAACATCAGGCAGGTGGGACTATTAGCAAAGCAGTCTTAGCATGATGAAGGCAGTAAAAAATGTGATCCTGGCTTGGATACTGGTCGCACATGCCCATAATCATCACTACTCAGGAGACTAAGATCTGAGGGTTAGGGTTCAGAGCCATCCTGGAAAGGAAAGTCCGTAGGACTCTTATCTCCAGTGAACCACCAAAAAGCCAGAAGTAGAAGCTTGGCTAGTGCCCAAGCCCATAATTCAAGTCCCAGGACCAGCATGCCACGTGAGCCCATTGCCGCATGCACACACACACACACACACACACACACACACACACACACACACACACACACACACACACACACAGATGCAGTCCTGGATTATATGGATGCAAGCACTGCAGATTGTCCCCAAACTCTGGTTATTTAAGTGCTGATTTTTCTTTTTCCCAATGAACAAGTGTACTCTCTGCTTTACATGTAGAAGTATTTCATCTGAAGAAACATCTGAAAGCTAAAGAATAATGTATTGAACCTCTTCTGTAAAAATATAAAAGTGCTGCTGAAAAAAATAATTGGACTTTATTTTCTAGCCTTTTGGATGCTACACATGTTATAGCATTCTACCGCAAGGCAGACAATATCATCTTGGTCCAGTGTGCAGCAGGGAAACAGATTGCTGTCTCAGGACCTCCTCACAACCTGTCACGGTACCTCCCAGGCAGGGTGAAAGTATTTGTCTTTGACAAAATATAATATTGTTTCATGATTAAAAACTCTTAAGAAAACCAGAAACAGAAGGAATGTGCATAAAAACAACAATGGCTATCTGTGACATAAACAATATAATACTAAATAGGGAAAATTGAAATTATTTTTTAATTGGAACAAGAAGGGCTGTCCATTCACCCTTTTCTTATTAATATAGTACTGAAATTTCTAGCCAGAGCAGTAAGAGAAAAAAAGGATTCACATGGAAGAACTTAACTTATTCCTATATGCAGATGATATGACCCTATACTTAAAAGATCCTAAAGAAACCACTATAAAACTCCTCCATCTGATAACACCTTACAGAAAAGTAACAGGTTGCAAAATCAGAATACAACAACCAGTAATGTTTTATATACTAGCAATAAACAGACAAGAGATAGTAAGAAGATAATTTACAATAGTCTACACACAAAACAATGCCCTAGGAATATGCTTATCTATGGAGGTGAAAAAAATTTTACAAGAAAAACTATAAAACCTTGAAGAAAAAAAATTTGGGAACACACCAGAAGATGGAAGGAATTCACATGGTCATAGATTGGCAGAATTACTATGTAAATGGCTATCGTGCTGCAAACCATCTACAGATGCAATTCCTATCAAAATCCCTCTGCCATTTCTCATAGGAAGAGAAAATTAGTCCTCAAATTCATGGAACATAAAAGACCCTAAATGAAAAAAGTAATAGCAAGAAGAGAACTACTGGTGGTATCACATTGTCAGATTTCAAGTTATAATTCAGAGTCATAGTAACAAAATAACAAGGTATTGGCACAAACACAGACAAGAAAAACAATGGAACAGAATAGCCCCAGAAGCAGACTCAGAAAGCAATAGCTGTGGTTTTTGTTTTTGCTTTTTTTTAAGGAGTCAAAAACATGTGCTAGAGAAAAGACTGCCTCTTCAGCAAATGGTGCTGGGAAAATTAGGTATCCACATGAAGATAGAAAGTAGATCCTTCTCTCTCCTGCAGAAAAATCAATTCAAGATGGATCAGGATTGTAAGACCTAAAACTTTAAAAAGTAATAGTGCAAAAGATAAGTAAAATGCTGAAAGAAGTAGGAATGGCCAATTATTTTCTGAATAGGGTATCAGTTGCGCAGGAAATAAGAGCAAAAAATGACAAATGGGATCTCATCAAATTAAAAAGCTTCTGCACATCAAAGGAAATAATTACTAGAATCAAGAAACAACCCACAAAATTGAAAAAAAAATCTTCCAGCTATTCATTAGATAAATGATTAATATCCTGGATATAGAAAGAGCTCAAAATTAACCACGAAAAGGACAAATAACTCAATAAATGCTCAAATGAATTGAACAGACAGTTCTCAGAAGAGCAAATGGCTAACAAATACACAAAGATATATTCAACATCCTTAGCCATGAAGGAAATGCAAATCTAAACTACAGGAGATTCCATCTCATCCCAGCCAAAATGGTCATCATTAGAAAAAAAGTGCTGGTAGGGATTTGGAGCAAAAGGGAATCCCATACATAATGCAGGGATTTCACATTAGTGAGACATCATGGAAATCAGTATAGTGGTCTTTGAAACACTAAAAATTGAACTACCATATCTTGTATATATATCCAAAGGAGTTTTAATCAACAAACAAGAGAAATACTTGTACACTCACATTTAATGCAGCAGTATTGACAATACCCAAGTTATGCAATCAGCTTAGGTGATGACCAACTAATGAATAGATAAATAAAATATGGGTACTTGCAAGGGGAGGTGAGAGGAGAGAGGTAGATGAATGAAGTGGGGAATGGAGAAAATGCAGTCAAGAATTTCTTGCATATGCCACACAATTGAGAAAAAAAAGGGAATGGTGGGTTGAAGGCTGGTCAAGGATAACCCAGATCAAGATGTATTCTATACATAAACTGTGTTGTTAAATGGCAAAACATTTCAATACATTGCCTACAGAATTAAGGGAATGGATGGGAGGTGTGGGTGAGAATGTTAAAAAGAGTAACATTTACGAAGATGCACTGTATTCATAAACTGCTTTGTTGAATGGCACCTCCTTTGTACAACTACTCAAAGACAATAAAAGATTCTTACATACAATGGAGTATTGTTCAGCCATAAATAAAAATTAAATAATTAAATTATGTTGCTTGCAGGAAAATAAGTATAACTGGAGATCATCACATTGACTGAGATAAGCCAGATATAACATGTTTTTGTTTATATGAAGAATCTAGACTTAATATGATACTGACGATGATAATGAGGATGATGATGATGATGATGGGACATGAGCATAGAAGAACTGTTCAAGAGAGGTCGGAGGCAGGTGGGAGGAAAGGAGAGTGTCCTGGGGAGTGAGCAGAATTGAAGTATACTACATATATATGTATATGCTACCATAATAAAATTTCCAAATTCTGTTTGAAAAGAGGTATGAAAAGGATACTTAAAGGAATATAAAAGAAGTGGTAGCCGGGTGCCAGTGGCTCATGACTGTAATCCTATATGCTCAGAAGGCTGAGATCTGAAGACTTTGGTTTGAAGCCAGCTCAGGCAGGAAAGTCTATGAGACCCTTATCCAACTAACCCCAGAAAACTGGAAGTGGCACTGTAGCTCAGTGATAGAGAGCTAGCCTTGAGTGATAAACCTCAGGGACAGCACTCAGGCCCCGAGATCAAGCCCCATGATGGACAAAAAAAATGAAGTACATACAGTGTATACAACTATGGAAACATTACAATGCAATCACTATGTACAGTAAATGTATGATAACTGTGTGTGTGTATATATGTGTGTGTATGTGTATGTGCTCACTAACATGCTTCTATGGATATGCCAAGTCACCAGGAAAAGAGACTCTTCCTCTTCTATTAGAAATGTTCATTGTTTTCTGAGAGAAAGTTGTGTTTGGCAAAATACTGAGCCTGAGTATGATTGCATGACTTTAACACCAGTAGATATTTCCACATTTTGGAAACCTTATAAAAAATTCTGCTATTAGCAAGCATATAGATTTGCCTATTTGCAGGAACATGCTGGAGATCTGTGTTCTTCATGTTTGCATTATACAAATGATGGGAAAGTTCCTTCAGACACCAATAACAATAGAACACAGCTCTTTTTTCAGTTTTGTTTATTTTAGTTCAATCCCTTAAGAATACTTCCTAGTCCTCTTACACAGAACCTAGCACACCATACGCGACCATTTCCTAACTTATTTACATCAGCAGGATCCCAGCTGGGCTGTGATTATTACACTTGCTCTTTACTCCCTGGAAGCAGGTCTGCCAACTTTGACTTCTGCTGTCTTCTGCTTTGCCTCTGTCAGCTCTCTTCACGCTAATAATACCATTATTCTCCTTGTTTGCTGGTTTGAAGATCTAGTGGGCTAGGACGCAGCTATTCATATTACATAGTGTCAATATTGTGTATTAAATAAAAGTCATGAGACTCTAAGAGACGTCTCAAAAATAAATGTGTCACCAGGGGTCAGGATGTTGATATAATAAAGTAACAAATCTACTTTAAAGGAAATGAAAACATTTATTTTGAGCAACATGTGAGTGACCGCGGTGTGTAGGGACAGCTATTCAAAGTGCCTAAATGGTATGTGCACCTTAGAAGAGATGACATGAACTTTTATAGTCACCAGATGAAACAAAACCCATACATTTTCCAACTGGTCATAGCATCAGGTAGGCAGGCTAAAGCAAGGTAGGGAAATCTCTTCTACACATTTTACATGATGTCTTACATAACTTGTAGCTTTAGAGTTAGTGGAGGCTAATAAGTCTGGTAAGCTTAGAGATACATTCTAATTTTATTAGCTGTGAGAATATTAGATCAAATAGGAAAATTAAGGTAGTTGGCAATCAAAAGCCTTAAAATAGCCCCAGATAATGTTGGCTTGTGATCTACAGCATTGCATCTCTCAATAGTCACTATATCCTAGTCTATCAATGTCCAGCAATCTGCAGCAAGATCTTCAATACATCCTGCAGCTTCTCCACAAAACTTCAGTTAACAAAGGCACTTGCAGCAAGGTGAGAAATTTCATAGTTTAAGAACAAGGATGTTCCTCCATATCCTTGAAGGAACTGTGACTTTTGCATTATTAGAGTCTTAGCCATAACACCTACCTGCGCATGCTCATTTTCACCAATGAGAAGTCTTCCAGTGCAGCTGACCAAAGAGCTATGGCTCCATTGTTCACATGAATTCTTTCCTTGAGTAGTAGTAGATGGACAGGGATTTTTACCTTGAGGCTGGAGAGAAGAGGCCCTACACTAGGGTTCTGAGTTCTGACCTACTCCAGGTCCCATCACTTCAGACTAGAAGGTCTTGGCGAGTTGGAACCTCCTTTTCTACAGTTCCTTAGGTGCAAAAATCGAGCTGTTACCTGCCCTGCTCAGGTGGTGATGGTGTGAAACTTTATGCAAGCATTGCAGTCTGAAAATACAAAGTACCTTTGTTATATTGTTATATTGGGGATACGGCAAATATACAACAGACAAGGTAGGCACGCACATCATGCTTTTACTCAGTGACAAGCATATAATCATTTCTTTCCATCTTTAATGCTCTCCCCTTTCTTTCAATATTTCCTCTACTGCCAGGAATTTTATTTCTCTTATCAGGTTAAAGTAAGTTTTTTTAAAATCGTTTATTAGCCCATTTTAGAGTGGTTTTCTTGTGACATTTATATATATTTACAATGTGTCTTGATTAAACTCACCTAAAATCTGAAATACCCACCTTCCTGAAGGCAGTTTCACTTTTCTGAAGGTAACTAAATTCAAGAAGAAATGTCACAAAGCCTCTATTGTCCCAGTCCTCATACTATTGCTTTTATTATCATCAGGAAAATGACTGATATGTTGACTTGACCCGGGAAGCTCTCAATTTCTGACCCCCTTTGATATTCCAACATGGTAATTTCCTGTGCTCAAGCTAATAATTTCTAACAAAAGAGAATTACATTCTCCGTTTAAGATTATCTAAGCAGTATTTACAATGTGATGTTGGCCTCATTTTTATGGTGAAACTCCGGAGGAGAATTAAAACAGAGCTCCATGTAAATAAATGCAAAGATAATGCACCACCTTCTCTATTATTCTGTTTTTCCCATTCTCAGGAGATATCACTCTTTCTTGAATCAGACAGGAAAGAGATAGGTTCATGGGGAAGATGATGAGAATTGAACTTAAATTTACTGTGTCATTTTAATATGCTGCTTCCTTTACTTGACAATGAGGTTCTTAGAGGATTGTCTTCAAAGCTCTGCTGATATGCTAAATAAATAATGCCCTGGGCTGGTAGCCTCTAGATAGGCTTCCACCAAGGTCATAAATCTGTGTTCCTCACTGAGCATCAGCCCAGTTACTCCATTTTTATTTCTGCCTGACCCATAAAAGCTATCTTCAGTGTTACTGATTATGAGCTCTTCATTTGATTTCAAGTTATGTCACCCTAAGGCAGGGAGAATTTCTTCACAATATATCTCTCATTTTTAATACAGAGCTTCAGTGGGAAAGCCTGTGTGCACAGCTGAGAGAAACAAGTAGGGGTCGGGCGGGCTAAGATTCAGGAGGGGACAGGGCAGTCAGGCCACCACTCCCTTGCTGCCAGAAGTTGTGCTGCAGGCATGTGGGAGGTGTGCAAGAGAGACTTCCATTTGGTCTTTCCGCCTCATCCCTAACTCTACACTAACACTGCCATTTTTCTTTGAGCCAAGATCCAGCTGTGGCTGGGTCAGAGCCATACTTTGGGTGTTTGGGTCTCTGCAGCCATTATCTCTGCCAACACTGGTTTTACAGAGACATGGTCAAGAGCTGTATGATTTTGCTTGAGGTTTGTTGAAGAGAGCATGCAGGATTGGAGCCAAGAACATAAGTCATCGAGAGTTTTCTCCTGGCTCTGTACTCAGGCAGGTGCAGTTTCTAGCCATACCAAGTGTCCTGATGCCAAAAGAAGGAAAACACGCGGAGTAAAGTTGGGAGTGAAGGAGGCAAAGAAGAAAGGGAGAGAAGAGAGAAGGGGGGAGAGAAGCTGAGAAAGGAGGAAAAGGCCATTCTTCCAGTTTATTTGTGTGGAAATTAAAACCAGAACCTGTTCTGTAGAGTTCTGTAGCCTTCAGGGAGAACATTAATGGGGAAAATAGTGCATAAAAATGCAGCTGATCCATGTTGGCAGCCCTTCTCCCCTGAGATACCTTTGCCCCAGGTGGTGACCACACACACACACCCATGCATATGTAGACAGGCAAACAAACATGCATGCTCACTCATGCAAATATTACACATGCACATGTACGTATACATACTGGTGGATAAGCACACACAGTCATCCATGTACACAGAAGCAAAAGTTACACTTGCATGTACCCACAAATAGGCATAGGGGCGCATCTGGCTCCATCCTTCCTGTTTAGAGTCTTAGCATTTGAGATTGTCTTTTACCCTGATTAGTAGTGGAATCATGCCCTTCACCCTCCACCTGTGCTCATGACTATAGTCCAGCCCAGATACATATTACTGCTGGAGTGGGGGGGGGGGGTGAGGTGGGAAGATCTTAGGTCCTGTGTTCATGATGGTAGAGGAACTGTTCTGCAGCTGGTGTTTTTAACTGGCTGTTTGTCAATAGAAAGGGAGCATTGATGTTTTTGCTTGTGCCCCTAGTCCCATCCCTTTTCTCACATCACAAACATATTG
The DNA here is from genome assembly GCF_019054845.1 of Dipodomys spectabilis. Taxonomy (NCBI): domain Eukaryota; kingdom Metazoa; phylum Chordata; class Mammalia; order Rodentia; family Heteromyidae; genus Dipodomys; species Dipodomys spectabilis. Next base: position 4,933,013 of record NW_024871042.1, read on the forward strand.
ATATGTCACACTTTGGTCTTCTGGAAAGCAGATGCCAAAGCAGGTTGCAACACACAATGATTTTATTAGGGAAATGCCTGCAAAGAGGATCAGGTTGCTGGGGAAAGGGAGAACATATAATGAACCCTGTGTTGTCTGACTTTGAGCAAAAGAGCGGAAGAGTGTCTGGAGGCATTCTTTTGGTTAGATGTGCAGTCTAAGGGATGTTGAGTAAGGTAATCAGGGAATCCCAGAGTCCACAGTTATTAGCTGGGAGCAACCTACCTCTTCAGTCATGAATTTCATTCCCCTTGCTTAGTTGGTGTTACCTGCCAGGAGGCCAGAGCCTGCCTTCCCTGCTGCTGGCAAAACTGCAGTTGAGCAAAGGGAGGAGGTGAATGTAGCACTTACCCAGTCAGAAGCAGTAGACCCAGTTAGTTTTATGCTAGGATTAAAAAAAATCAACGTTTCACTCAAGAAATAGGTTTACAATAGAAAAAATAAAAATCAATCACATAAGCATTTGGTAACAAGGTGTTCTCTCTATCTGATTTCAAGGATATTCTCCCCACATCTAACAGGGGTAACCCATAGGCAAAACTACAGTCAGTGCCAAGAAATGCCACAGACTTAAGCTCTGACAGGGAGCATTTATCTCGGAGTACAAAGAGTTTCTGGATAGTGAGAGTAGCTGTAAGCATTCCAGCGGGTTATAGCATCGTCATATTAGGGGCTTTTAAAAGCAGGCGAGAATCCTCTTCTGTTATGATAAGTGCAATGACTATGACAGGAGATTTGAAGTTACTTTCTGAGCTACCTAAATTCCCTAGTAGCTGGTTGAGGTCAGCATCTTTGCCACCCAGAGCATCTAAATGAGGTCAGCAAAAGTCACTGATGTGGCCACAGAGGGAGGGGAGTGCATATCCTTGCACTGAGGCCAAAGATATGCTAAGGATGTTTATACAGAAAGGTCATTAGCAAGATCCAAACCCCAAAGCAAGTAGTCTGAGACAGAGTTGTCACTTCACATCTTTTTTTTTACAAAATTAAGCAGATATTTATATGCAATCTTAAAAATCGTCTTAACAAACAATGAAAAGCCCCGGAGTTAAACACTCAACTGCTCAATCTGTCATTGAAGACAAAGAAAAGTACCTCAGTACTTTAAAACTCTTTTTCTGTGTCCATCTTCCAGTTGTTCTGTTGTGACCATGCTCATCAAAGTATAGGCAGAGCCCCTAACAAAGGAGTCCCCCACTACCTGTTCCCGAAGACATTGGTAAGTGAAAGAAAAAATAGCAACAACAATCAGAAAGGAAAACCAGGAAGCCTTCAGTTTGAGGCTCCAGGTCTCTCTACATCAGATAGAAAGCATGCAGAGGTCAGCCCAATTGTGTAGCCTTGGCCAAGAAAAGGAATAAATGTTTTGCCAGTTCATGGTAGACAGTTGCATTATCTAGCATATATTCACCAAAACATCTTCAAATACTGGTTTAGTGCTATGAATTATGAGAAGTACAAATCCATGTGGAGCTTTCGATGAATTTTCTGTAAATAGTGATGGCAGTAATTGTCTTCACCTTAATTAACTTTAGATGGAGACAAGGAATATGGTTCTATTCTTCAGGTAGTTCCAATTATGATATGGTTTTGTTTTGTTTTATCTCTCTCAAGTAGCTATCTCTCTAGGAAATTCTCTCTTCTCTAGATTTAATGGAATATGCCTGCTCTCTGCAATATATTATTCAGGGCATTTCAACTTCTATGTAGAGCAATATCTCCCATATTTTATTAGTAGACTAATGATAGATGACCAAATCCTTGTGCATAAAAGATTTATATTTTATTTTCATGTTTGGGAATTGAAACTGGGTCAAATCACAGGGAGCTCTTCCACAAACTAATGAGCTTACAAAATCCAGATCCTCGGAAATCATGCTTGCGGTGGTTTTAATGAATGTTCCACAGGGAAAATGCACCAAGACTTTTCTTTTGAATCAGGCAGTGACTAAACTTAGGTCACTGTAGGTAAATTTTCTCCATGATGCAGACTATTAAACTTAACATCTGAATTACCTTTGATTTTTTTTTTATTCTCTTGCCAATCACAATAGTTGATTTTCCTCTTTGAAAAGGAAGATAAAGGTGAAACTGAGATGTTTTCTACTGCCTTGTCTAGGGCCAGCTGTGAAGTTGGCAAGAGTAACTCAGTTTCTCATTTTGTTTTAAGATATAACGTATTCACACAAAATTTGAGGTATGACAAATGCTACAAATACCATGCCTGCCACTGAACCAATAGTTTGTTACTCTCAAGCTCCTTCCATGCATGAGGCTACATAGGGCAGGACATCATGATCATCTGGGGCAAGAAGAACCAAGTGGCAATGTGGCTTTTATTTTGGTTTTCCTAGAAAGGAACAGGTAAAACAGAGTAAGCAGGCCTTAGAATTGCCTGGTTTTAATCATTTCTGAGGCTCTGGGATATAGAAGCTGTCTCTAGGATTTTGATGCCTGTCTCTAGCCTGCTTGGGACAGGTGGGTGGTAACTCCAGATAGAGTGTTCAAGGTGCTTAGAGTGTGGGCTCACATTGATTACTTTGTACTTTTTTGTTGGTAATGGGATTTGAACTCTGGGCCTTAAGCTTGCTGGGCAAGCACTCTGCCAGTTGAGCCACACTGCTTTTAGGCTTATACTTTTTTGCCTTGGCTGGATTAGATCACAGTCGTCTTATTTATACTTCCTAGGATAGCATATGTGAGCCATAGTGTCCAGCCCTGTTGGTTTGTTTTTGAAAAGTACATTTTTGAGGTTAAGTTAATTTCTAGAAGTTGGATGATGCTGATAGATGTTCTCCTTTTCAGCGTCAGCCAGAAATTCCATGTCAGAGCATCAGAATCCAGAAAATGAAAGACATCACTTATACACAGTCATAAGCTGAAACTCCAGAGGTTTATCAAAAAAGATAAGACGTAAGGTACATTTGCCTAGCCACAAATACTCCATAATGGAAACCTTTATAAATAGAAAATTTTCCTGAGCAGTAAAAACAAGGACCCACAGAACTTTATTTTCCTATAGAAGTCCTTAAACTTGAAGTCTATTTGTCCCTTCTCATCACTCCATTGAGAGGGCAAAGGCCACTTTGTAGAGAGAAATAGAAAGCTTGAACCAGACATGAAAAAGAAGGAATATAGCTTTTGAATGTAATAGTACAAACACATTAGAAAACATTTTTAAGGTGACTTAGTCCAGAAAAGTTCACACTGCAGAAATGGTGTTTCAGTTGTGCAATAAGATAGAGATCACTGAAACTTTGGTGAGAACTTGTTAAAAATGTTAACTATAACATCTAGTTGTGTAGCATGGTATCTACATGTGTTCACAATTGGGTATTGAGCATAATGGGGTTTTTTTCCACAAGAGGAGGAAGTTTTGCCATTGTGCTGGTTGGCTGGCTGTAGAAGAAAGAGAAATTTAGATTTAAGGGTATGTGTGAGGGATTAGGGAGCATTATAGCATATATAAGAGCAAATACCTCAGCTCTGCCAGTCTACCTATCTTCTATTCCTGACAGTAGCTCAGCCTTATCTTCTCCTCAGGGCCCTTACGTAGGATGTTCTATTTGTTGTTTTTGTTTGTTTTGTTTTTTTTTTATTGTCAAGGTGATGTACAGAAGGAATACTAATATTCGTAGGAATACTTAGGCATCTTGAGGATCCCAATATAAACATCATCTCCTCAAAGAGACCTATTCTGAATCCATGATCTGCAAGTACCTATCTTTTTGCTTTCAGAGAGCCCTCTTTCCTTCTTTAGTCATCTGTTGGATTGTTTGTTTACTTGTTCCTTGCCTGTCTTCCAACTGGTCTATGACTGTTTGGCTCCTGTGTGCATCTTCATGAATTATTCAGTACCTGGATGATCACTGGGCACTCATTAAATACCAGAGGAATAATAGCATGGACTGGTGTGAATGATCATGTGAAGGGATATGTCAAGATGGGGAGAAGAGAAAGATGCAAGAGTTTATGAATCAGTAGAAATCAAAAGAGTGGACCAGCTTAATGCCATCAAGTATCCCAGGACTGATGAGTGAGGACATTGGTTTCCTACCTCATGTTATTTTTCTAGGCAAGCATATGCACATGTTCTGAGATGGATGATATCAGTGGGCATCTAGATTTCCATGGTGTGACCCTGCTCTGTGGTTCTCTAGCAAAACTGTATATCTGAGACAAGATAGTTTTAGAACAGCTGATGAGATGACTGGTGAGCAAATGGTTTGCACCTCTGCAATCTAGTCCAATATTCATTCTCCTGTACTTCTTCTCAGTGATATTTGGGCACTGTGGTTGGTTAGACTTGCCTCCTACAATTCCAGAGCATTCTTCCCCTTTACCACCAACAGTGAAGGCATTTTAATGAGGCAAGTGCAGGAGCCAGCTGTATTTTTGGAACAATATTCTATGCACAATTATTGACTCCAGGCAAGCCCATGGAGAATACAATGATTTTCTAATGCAAGGCTTTGTCACGGTAGCTTCCAGCACACTCCTCTCTTCAAGGCTGAACCTGTGGCCCTGTGTTTTGAGAACATGTTGAAATTGTAATGAAGGAAAGAAATGAGTTGCGTTCGTGGATCCCGGTTGTCTAGGAAGAAAATGCTGGCCTTAGTGAATACAAAATGTACCTGACACTTAGAGTTGAGTGACTCTTAACCATATTGAGCTTTCAAAAGAGGCCTTCATTCCAGGAGGATCTGATCTGTACCATCACCATGACTGAATGGCTGAAAAAGATGATCTTGGACCCCTTGACCGACTTCCTGTTTATAGGATGATAGGTAGTATAGAAAAAATGGCATTCATTGACCTCTGTTTCTACATCTCCACATGGAAAATAGTATAGCAGAAAGCAGCCCATGGTCTATCCCCATTTTCCTCAACTTCTACATTTTTATAGAGTGATTTGTAACCTTTATCTCCTGGCCTGTTGAGGAACTTTGAACCATGCCTAGAAACCACTGTACAGTCAGGGCAGACATCTTTCTATTGTGGACTTCTAGGATATAAAGTGGCAATCCCCCAGGCCTCACCACCTACCTTATGTGTTTTATTCCATAAATGCATCTACACGGACACAGAACAGTTGATAGATTTGATCTACCACGAGGCTTTGAAAAAATAAGACGGAAAATCCCACACATCTGTTCAAGGCCTGGTCTCTTCTTGTGGACATAGCTAATTCTTGCTGGAGATTGGAAAGGGACAAAGAAGTTGAATTCAGCCTTGAGTCATAAGATGATTTGTGGTACAATTACCCAGCTTTTTTATTGTGAAAATACCGTACAGAGGGGTTACAATTACATGGGCAAGGTAATGAGTGCGTTTCTTATCAAGCATTGTTGCCTTCTCCTTTGTTTCCCCTGGTGAGAAACTAGATTAGTGACTGAGTTTCTGAGTGAATCTAGAACTTTCAGTACTACAAAGGAAATACACATTCCTATGGATTGATTATGTTTCACTTTGTTGAATATGGAGGAAAGCCTTTACATTTTGTCTTTGCTGAAAGAATGATCTGAGAATTCTTGGGCATTAGAAATACTCTTAGAATTCATAGGTAAACTTGATTTATTTTGAAGCTCAGAGATTTCAAATGTAAATTTATGAACAAAACCATACCCCATACTTTATTCTTCTCAAACTAGTCCCATCTATGTACCCACTGTATCTAGCATGTATGTAATTATTAAAGCAGAGATGAGTGTTATACCAGAGAAAAATTCCCGTCTGTAATCTTGGAAGAAGTTGGGACTCAGGTGGAGAAGAAGAAGGGGATAAATGTCTAAAGATCTATTACATCCCTGGCTGAAGTCAGTGGCTTCAAAAACAATGAGCTGAAGAGCCACCAAAAAACAGTAACTCAGTCCCTCTAGTGTGTCCTTATGAGGACAACATTTTTAATATAATTAATGGACTTCCAAACACTGCAAGGAAAGGATATAGTGGTCAGAAGCTGTTCTTACATTTTTTTTTCTAGACAGAAGAGATTTATTTACTTTAAAAATACAGAAATAGTTCCTGGAAGAGAGGCCTGGCTGACTTACTCTTTAAAGCATGAGTAGAATTTCAAGAATCAAAAAAGAAGTCAGATTCAAGGAACAATGTCATTAGAAGACTGGGTGTCCTAAGCCTCCAGGGGCATCTGAGAAGAAGGAAGGGAAAAGAGGATCTCCATGGAGGGGACTGTGTAATCTGGGCCATTGGCAGCAAGGGGATATGTATATGTGCAGATAGACTGTGCTTTCTGCAGTGATCTTGGTGCGTGTGTAGAGGATGTGTTAGCTAACAGCGGCGCTATTTGCTTTCTGAGTGGGAACCAGGCTGCTGCAGAGTCTGCATATCTCTTAGATTTTACGCTACATCCCTGCAGCCATGTTTTACACAAGACTGTGGGATCCTGTCCAGGCCAGGCTGTTTTTGAAATCCCAGCTGGAAGCTGTCCAGCTGTCTCACCAAGCCAGGGACAGGCTGATCTCTTTATGGGGCTGAGCTCTCCTTCACCAGTAGGAGCCTGACCTGTTTCTAGTTCAAGCCCTGACATTGACAAACTCTGTGACCTTGGTTAAGTTATCTCATTTTCTCTGGCTCTGGCATCCCATCTGCAGGCTAGAAGGAATGACAGCTGGCATCCCAGCACCAAGCACAAGGCCAACCCAGCCTGCTCTGGGCTTACCCTCCTGGTATCTAAGTGAGGTACACTCTGAGCATCCAAAAGCAAAGGATAACAAGTTACAGCTGAATTTCACATCCAACCAGAAATTGTACTTATAGAAAGTTCCCCTACACCTCTTTACCCCACCTGTTTCCCCTATTTCTAACAGCTTACATGACAGCTAAAGAACAAATGATGATGGCATTACTAAGCTCCATAGTTTACACTAGACTTCATTCTTGTGTATCATTCTGTAGGTTTTGCTAAATGCAAAATATCTTTTATACACCATCTTTTCTGCAGAATAGTTTTCCTTCCCTAAAAGATTTCTGTGCTCTGCTTATTTATCTCTTCCTCCAATAGTCCCTGGAAACCATTGATATCTTATCTGTCTCTGTAGTTTTACTTCTTGCAGTATATTATTTAGCTGGAGACACATACCATATTGCCCTTTCCAGATTGGTTTCTTCTACTTGATGTTTTTTTTTCAATACTGACACTTAAATTCAAAACCTCAGTGCCCTACCACTTAAACCACACCACTAGCCCTTTTTCCTTCTTTCTTCCTCCCTCCCTCCCTCCCTCCTTCCCTCCCTCCCTCCCTCCCTCCCTTCCTCCCTTCCTTCCTTCCTTCCTTACCTCCTTCCTTCCTTACCTCCTTCCTTCCTTCCTTCCTTCCTTACCTCCTTCCTTCCTTTCTTCCTTTGAACTTGAACTCGGTGCCTGGGCACTGTCCTTGAGATGTTTTGCTCAAGGCTAGCACTCTACCATTTGAGCCACAGCTTCACTTCTGGCATTTTGGTGGTTAATTGGAGATAAGAGTCCTAAGACTTTTCTGCCTAGGCTGGCTTTGAACCATGATCCTCAGATCTCAGCATCTCCTAAGTAGCTAAGATTATACTCATGAGTCACTGGTACCAAAGCATTATTGCTTTCAGTGTTTTTCAGGTAGGATCTCAAGATTTTTTCCTAGCCAGCCTCAGTTGACTACACTTCTCTAACTTAGTAACTGTAATTGCAGTCATGGGGCCACCAAGCCTACCTTGCTTTTTTTGCTTAGGCTGTCCTTGACTTCAGTCTTCTTGCTTCTGCTTACATTATAGGTATGAATCACCACACCTGTCTTACCTCATTTCTTTTTTAAAAATTTCATTTCTTTTTATCACATAAAAATATTCTTTTGTCTGGTATGTCAAAAAGATCTAGAAGATCCAACATAATAATGGAGAGCAAAAACTGTTTGCTACTAAAGAACACCTTGGTCACTTCCAGGTTTTGGCAATTTTAGCTACTGTGAACATTCATCTGTAAGTTTTTGTGTGTATGAAAGTTATCAACTAATTCGTGTAAACATCAAGGAGCAAATTGCTAGATTAGAAAGTGAAAACTGGCTTTGTTTTCTAATGAGCTGCAAAGTTGCAATATGGCTGTACTATTTTTTGTTACCACCAGCAGTTACTGGAGCCCCATTACTATATATCCTCACTAGCATTTGGGTCTATCAGGATTTTGGATTTGGGCTATTGTAATACATGTGTAGTTTCTTTACTGTTTTGTGTTTTCCTAGTGTCATGTGACATAGAATGTTGTTTTATGTACTTATCTGTGATCTCTCTGGTAAACTGTTGTTCAGATATTTTGATATCTTTTTTAAAAAAATGCCCATTATTCCTTGTATGAGGTCTTTCTCGGGTCACAAAGCAAGCTAGTCCTATTGTGTGGAAAAAGCCATAACTCCTGACAAGTTAATAAAATATTTGATTTCTCACTATTAAATATGATATTAGCTAAAGGCTTATTGTAAGATGTCTGATAAGGTTCTTCTTTATCCCAAATTTACTGACAGTTTTGCTCATGAATGAGTGTTGGTTGGGGCATATGATTTTTGTGTATCTGTTGATATGTCCATATGACTTTTTTCTTAGCCAGTTCATGTGATGAATTATATTAATTCTGAAGGTTGAACTGGCATTGAAAACTTGGAACAAATCCCACTTTGTTATGATGTATATATGTTTACATATTGTTGAATTTAATTTGATAATAGTTTGCTGAGGATTTTGCATCTAGATTCATGAGAAATATTGGTGTGTCATTTTCAAGTTGTAATTTCTTTGTTTTTGGCATTAGGAAAATTGCTAGCCTCATAAAGTGAGCTAAGAAGTATTCCATCTGCTTCTATGTTCAGGAAAAAACTGGAAAATTGATACAATTATTTCTTTAAATGTTTTAGTATAACTCATTGGTGAATTCATTTGTATCTAGTTCTCTTTTAAAAGGTTATTAATTTTTCTCTTAGAAAATTATTAATGAGTATATGCTTATTCAGGTTATGTATTTCTCTGTGTTTGAGTTTGAGTAGATTTTATCTTTCAAGGAATTGGTCTGTTTAAGTAAGTTTTCAAATTTGTAGGCATAGGGCTGTTTGTAATATTTTTATTATCTTGTCAATGTCCATGAGAGTAGTATGGATCTTCTTTCATTTGGTTTGTTAGTAATTTGTGAATTTTCTCATTTTTCGTTTCAACTGGTTATAGTTTGATTAGTTTTACCAATCCTTTTAGACACTACCTTTTGGCTTCAGCTTTTCTATTTTCAATTTTTATTGTCTTCTGCTCTGATTTTCTTTTTAAAAATTTATATTTTTTATTGTAAAGATACTGTACAGAGGGGTTACAGTTACATGAGCAAGGTAATGAGTCCATTTCCTATCAAGCATTGTTACCCCCTCCTTTGTTTTTCCCCTTCCCTCCCAACCTCCCCAGCCCCTCCCTCCCCACCAAAGGTGTAAAGTTCATTTTCAACATAGTGTCTTGTACATCTCATTGTTACAATGGGTCAACCTGTATCCTTATTTCACCATTTTGTTATTTCCCTTCCCCTCCCCAAATTAGAATAAGTATATACAAGATGCAGAACACTGTCAAATACAGTGACAACAGAGGTTATACCATGGGGTAAGAACATACAAAGAAACAAAAGAAATCACATAGTACACTATAAGTACATTAAAAGGAACAAAAAGAAAGATAAAATCTTGTGTCCCTATTGGGTTAATTTCGCTTAGTATCAGCTTATATGGACATATGTATATAGCTTTTGACCTCTTCTGCTTGTCCTAGCCATATACTAGTTATTGCATGGAAACCATGGGACCTATGTTTCTTTGGGTCTGGCTTACGTCACTTAATATAATTTTTTCCAAGTATTTCCATTTCCTAACAAATGAGGCGGTATCATTCTTTCTGATGGAGGCATAGAATTCCATTGTATGTATGTATATATATACATATGTATGTATGTACACATACATACATACCACATTTTCTTCATCCATTCATCTACTGAGGGGCATCTGGGTTGGTTCCATATCTTAGCTATGTGCTTCAATCCTATATATAATCATTCTTTTTTACTTCTTACTTTGGATTTAATTCTCTGTTCTGTCTTACGTTTCTAGTGGAAATTCAGATTATTGTACATTTTTTCTTTTCCAGTATATATACCTAGTGGTATAAATTTATACCTATGCACTGTTTTTACTGCATCTAACAAATATTAAGTGTCATTTTCTTTTTGTCTTATTTGAGATATTTAAATTGGAAAGATAATATACTCTGCCTAACCACCAACCAGAAGTGACCTTGTCAATGACCTTCTATTTGTTTTTGCACTTTATAATAAAAGCCAGTCCAACACTATATGTAACAGACATCACCCTCTTGCTATCATAAAGGCTCATCACACTCCACCTCTCTTCCTCAGGTATGGCAAATGTCATGAAGGCAGTGTGTTTTCTTCTAATTCAATTGCCTGTACTGCCCTAGATGGCTGCCTGGATGATTCCTGGATTATTGTGGATCTCAGGAAGCTAAAAAGGGGAGTAGTCATTACATTGGAAGATAGAAGCAGAATTCATAGATAAATAGTCCAGAATGTATGGATATATATTTATGCACAATGTATCTCTCTTCGTTTGAGATTACCCAGAAGATCCAAAGTCAAGAATTCAAGGGATAATAGTTTATTTTGCAGGGTATGTCAAGGAGTGGGAATGTGAAACAATGAGGAGAAGAAGTCTAGAAAGGTTGCATGATCATGGAGCTTATCTTGGTAGGTGAGTGGAGCTTTAATTCCTCTAGGAACTCAGGCACACATGAGAAATGAGGGAGGGGAGTATACATCCACCACAAGCCAGCTTATTGGTTCAGGGCAGTTCTGGGGCATTGTCAGATGTTGAAATAACCCTTGGGGAGAGCGGCACAGATGTCTGCAGGTAAGTATGCATTGCAGTGGTTAAAGTGAGGGAATATAGACAGTCTATCAACAGCATCTGCTTAAAAAAAAAAAGCCCCTTATAGAGGCTTTTAGTCTTAATTCATATATAAAATGAGGAAAGAAGAAAGGGTGTCATCCTTATCACCTGTGTGCTAGGTGTCAAGTCCTCTGGTGTTGCTCCATCCTCAAGATCCTGTGAGGAAGCTAGTTACCTTTATTGCCATTGTACAGGTGTGGATCCCAGATGTTTGGCACTTAGCAGTGACTTAAGGGAGCACTACAACTCTGACTCACCTGCCCAGTACCCTGAACTTCAAATAGTGTTGCTTTAATAAGTCACCCCTAGGAACATTTGGGTAGGAATAGGCTGTGATGGCAAAGAATGCTTATTTTTAGCCAACTTTTAGATGGCAGGATTTAATGAGTTCTGGGAGCCTTTTAATTAAACATTGAAAAGTACAAGAGGTTGAAAGCAAGCTGCTTCAATGGGAAAGCTAATATTTACAGATTAAAAAACATGTAAAAGTCTGGATGTCCAGGTCTCTAGTCATAATTACTGAATTTCTGTTTCCTAGCAATGAGGAAAAAGATGTCAATTCTCTGTCCACAGATTGCATTTAGGCAGGGCTTAGATTTGGTCAGCGGCTGAAACCTGTTGCCAAGGGGCATGACTTCAGATATGTTAATGGAAGCAAGTGTTCCAGGAAATTGCTCCGGAAAGGCAGAGGTACTCTTACTTGCAGGATTCAGATGACTTGGATTAACCGTTTGAGCAGGAAATGCTAGGAAAAGAGAATGTTCTTTAAATGACTTGACTTATTGTTCCATAGAAAACTCTTGCCATTAACAAAGATTACCTCAGCTTTGTTCTTGGCCATCTGTGGAATTTTGAACAAGTCAACTCTTCAGTTGCTTCTGGCAGACAGGTAAGCAATGGAGCCATTGCCCCCAGAACCCTTTCCATGCACTTTGCAGTGCTCATTGTCAGCTGCAGCCAACATCTGCCACTAGGCTTATGCCACTCTGGCCAAACCTGGTGATTTGCTGGAGTGCCCAGCATCTGCTGCATGACCTAGGTTAGGGTACTGTGGGCATATAAACTCACCTTATGGATCTCATAAAACCAGAAGGCCAAGCAGACAGCAGACAGTACTTTGTTGCTTCACAAGTTGGCTTCCGTTTTTAGTTGCTTAATACCATGAAAGTTTATTTCTTACTCTTGCAAGGTCCTGTGCAGCAGTTAGCAGGCACCTATTCACATAGTGACTCAAGACCCCAGGATGCCATCTGCCGGAACCTCAGACATTCTCTTCTGCCTGGCACACAGGAAAAAGAGAGTAAAGAGGGTCATAAAAGACACGATCAAGAAAGAGTGTATGTTCTTTCTTATCCCCTCATTGCTAGACAGAATTCAACTGTACAACCAAATACTACAAGTGAAGTGAGCTCCTTGTATGCATGGAATACCTGTTTGGTGGAACTGTAGCCAACTCTGCATTAATTGTATTAAAGCAGAAATGGGGTCATGAAAGTCTGACAATTTGCAATGAGGAAGGCATATCTTAAAGATGACATTTGGCGGCAGTCAATATAAATTCAAGCTTTGTTTGAGGAAAGCTTTTTTGAAGAAGCATTTGGGATGGAGATGGGTTTTGAAAGCATTGTACATATGAGTGGTTACGAACTTTCTCAGATCTGAACTTAATGTACTAAAGGAGTAGCTAGTGTTTGCCTGGTACTTTCTACTGGGAGAGGCTCTGCACTGGGGATTTGTGTGTATTTGCACTCACGATTTCATTTTCTGTTTATAAGCCCTATGAGGGAGGTCAGCATTCTCATCATCCACACTTACAAGTAAAGAATCCAAGGCTCCACCAGGCTCATTGGCTGTAATCACACCTGGCTGGCTCCCACCTGTAATCAATCCTAACTACTCAGGAGGCTGAGATGATGATCATAAAGCCAGCCCCCAGTCGGAAAGTCTGTGAGACTCTTAACTCCAATTAATGCCTAAAAGACCAGAATTGGACTGTGGCTCAAATAGTAGAGAACTGTCCTTGAGCATGAAAACTCAAGAGACAGCGTCTAGGTCTAGTTTAAGCCCAGGACACACACACACACACACACACACACACACACACACACACACACACACACACACACACACACACACACACACACACTTTCTCTCTCTCTCTCTCTCTCATATACATATGTATATATGTATATATACATATAAATATCTCCCTCCTGCCCTCTCCTTCTCCCTCTCCCCCCTCTCACTTTCTCTCTCATGCACACACACACCTTCACCCACACACACACACGTGCACACACACATGTGCGTGCGTGCACACACATACACAGAATCTGAGACTCAAGGAGTTCAAAATCATACAGCTGGTATAGAGCAAATGAAGTAAACATCCCCCTTGTTATTCCATGCCTTCTAAAGGAAATAACTTCTAGAAGAAAAATTTTCTGAGCCAACTAAGTTAATCTTGCTCCTCTTCCTGCTAGCCAGATCTTTCAGTCAGTTTTCAGTGCCACATTCTGTCCGATGGGAGAAAGAGGCAGACTCTGGTGAGGGGTAAGCATAGTGTCTAATTCTTATCCTGGAAAGAGAAACTTCTCCCCTTTACTGTTTGGTCTGGAAAGTGGCATTACAGGCATCTACAGCATCTGCCGCAAAGAGTAGAAATCTGAATGGAAAAGTTTCCAGAGCTCTGAGCAGTAAGTTCAGGGCCTAAGGTGGTAGAGTCATGGGAAGCAGTTTCAGTATCTTCAGCAGAAATGGGCTTTTGTTTCTTACCTCATCCACTTTTAATATACCAAGACGGAAAGATGATAGGTTTACCATCAGTGGAAGTATTTGGGCCGATGGTGGGCAGTAGTTGCTGGTGACATTTTGAGGACATTCAAGCAGATCTTTGAAGGGAGATGAGTTGCTCCAAGAACCCATAGGTAGATGGTCCACTGACTTCATTGCATCCCCATTTCATCCTTGAAAAACCCTATTGCTACACTAGTGACACCTTAGTGAACTTAATTTCTGTGGTAGATTTAACATCCTTTATATCTCCAGAAGTTAGCACAGAGTGGTTCTGAGTTGCTGGGAAGGCCCACAGTGCCAGCTATTTCTTCCTCCAGGAATGCAGGAACCTGGGTTTTCATTGCTCATCTTGCACATACTACATTGTCTGGGCCTGGTTCCTAAACTTTCAGCCACAGAAATTACAATGCCAGAGTTCTAGATTCCATGCTTGGGGATGACTTAGCACTACAAACAACTGTGTGAATGATATTAAGAGCTGCCATCTGTTGAATGCTTAATCGATACAGTCACAGGCAGTTACTTCACATACTCCCTTTTAATTACAGTAGCTTGCTATAAGGTGATCTTTATAGCCTGCAATGTGAAAGTAAAACCTTGAGTTTCAGAGAAGATAGCAGTTGCTCCTGGAGGCAAGCCTAGTTTGGGTCTAACTTCAAATTTCTCTAGGATGTCCTATAGCTTCTCTGAACTCAGGAATTACAGCATCAAATATGTTATTATTTGCCCTTTCAGTACAAAAAGCAATCTGTAATGATATTTCTTGTCAACAGTGCATCGCAGTGTTGTGCTGATGATGAATTGGCAGAGGTCCCCAGAGCCAAGATGAGGGTATCAGATTGGGTACAGGCCATCTCTAGCCCATGATATACCTCGTAGTGAATTATGCTGAAGTGTCTATTGTCTCCTGGGTCATTCTTACTGGGAAGCTGTCCAGGAGTCAATGAAATAAACTGTATATTATTAGTTTTATACTGTTAGAATACTAGAATTACAAAATACCTAGAAAGAAATTTATTTTTCAGTTCTGCCAGCTGAGAAGTTTTACAGGACAAAGGACTGGGAAGAGGTCAGAAGGAGGGGCTGCTGCATTATCCCTTGACTAGATCCTTGTACTTCAGGCCTAAGTAGTTTTACCAAGCTCTGGACAGCACCCAGAGGCTGCTGTGGTACTAGGAGAAGGATGCCGCTCAGGACTACAGCATATTTCCCTACAATTTCAGGGAAATAAAAGGGTCAAAGTAGGGCAACCTCCTTGCCCCAGAAAGACCCAGACCCTGATGCACAACTGCAGGAAATCAATCCCATAGTAGTCTAGGTATGAGTTTTGTGCTGGGAATTAGAAAATGCCTTGGCATCTATAGGAAAATAAAGTCTTTGTGTCTTCTCACCTATAGTGCCCAACCAGAAGGGTGCCAGGGCTCACTGGTCTTGCACTGAAGTCTCCCACCTTTACTGACTTTGAACTTATACATTCCTTTGATTGGAAAATGCTTATTAGAAAAGATGAGCAAGAAATCTTTCCTGGTGAGTTGTGTTCTCAACACATTGCACTAAACTATGCACCTTGAAGCTTTGGGGGAAGAGGAGGAATAGCTGACTACTGTAGATTCTCAGATATGCTCCCAGCCTTGCTCACTGGCCACAAACCCAAAGTTCCAAACCCTAGCCTTCAGTGGGCTCCCAAGTATATAATGTTCATTATTTGCAGACTTTTTGGAACAAAATATCAGGCATAAAATAAGAGGGAATAAAACACCTTTTAAATTTTTTTTTATTATTTTTATTGTCAAGGTGGTATAGAGAGGGGTTATGTAAGTAAGGTAATAAGTACATTTCTTGTCGAACTTGAAACATTTTTTATTACCTTTGTATTCATTTGGTAATTTTTTAGTATCCCCACTTTTTGCCATGGAAGAAAACTATGTGGTCCGCACCTTAAGACATTTATAGTCTGAGAGAGAGAGGGTGGAAAGTATGTCGCTTTGACAAAACCAACATGAAGAATCAATCATCATTTTCAGGCAGGAGCATTATAGTTCAATGTCACTGGGTCTGTAGGTGAAGGTGTTCATAGCATACATCTTTCTTTGGCACATAAGAAGTTAGGCAAAGAAGCTTCGTAGGACATGATTGTATTTTCTTTCCTCAAGAAGTATACTGGATTTGCTTTTAGTATTCAGACAACAACCAGGGATCAGTGGGCAGCATTTAAACTCAAGATGATTCTCAAGGTAAGATGGGTCAGACCTTTCCCTTGTTACATCTCCTTTATGCTCCTGCTGCCAATGATATCCTCATTCATGTCTCCCCAGCTCTAATGGGCTGTGGTCTTCACTGAAAAAAGGAGGTAGCAGAGGGGAAGAAGGAAGATGGGGGACACAAGAAGCACTTTTTCCTAAGTTTTTGAAAGCAGTGACCACTACCCTTTTTTGGATTTCACTGTCCCAAAGAGTATGCTTTTCTTCAGATTTAGAAAAGAGGTTCCTTCTGGTGATCACAGCCTTGTGGGAATTGATTCAGTTAACAGTCTTTTTAAAAGATACCCTTTGGCTGGGTGCTTGAGGTTGCAGGCTTATAATCCTAGTTACTCAGGAGACGAGAACTGAGAATTGAGGTTCAAAGCCAGCCTGGGCAGAAACGGCCATGAGACTTACATCCAATTAACCACCAAAAAGTGTGGCTCAAGTGATAGGATGCTTGCCTAGAGCAAAAACAAAATGCTACTTCTAGGGGTTTGCTAGTAATCCTTTTCTTGACCCATTAATAAATGCAAGGGTGTGTTCAATGTGTAAAAAAATATATCAAACATGGAACTTGTGACTTAATGTACTTTCCCTGGGTGCATATTATAGTTCATAGAAATGGACAAAACAAGGATTGAGAAAAAATAGAAAAATATTTTAAGTAAGCCTTCTCTCAGTGTGGGTTGGCAAGAGGAAATTGTGGTGAGATTTAAGTAGAAGAATTCTAGTGCACTGCACATTCTACATACCCCTGCAGGGCGACCCTTGCCTTACCCAGTGTTTTATGTCATGAAATGGTGTTTGGTCTTAGGAAGTAACCTTGCCCATGGCTGTCTACTTTGTCCATTTCTTAATCATGTGAAACTTCTATAACCCTCTGAGCAAAGACTTCTTCTTACCTTCTTTTTCTGCTGGCGGGAACTGTGCTGTGCAACATAGGGAAAAGTGATTGGTGAAAACTCCCGAGTTTTGTTGCCAGCTTTTGCAAGATCAAATGAAAGCTTGGATCATACTTCTCTATGGTAGAGATATTTTGATGATGGCTGAAAATGAGTGCACTTCTGAGAGATTCTCAAGGAGGTTACATTCCAGCTGATAGCTTTCAACTACTTTTTTTTATGGACTCCATCCATCTCAGGTCTTGTTTTCTTCTTCCTTTGCTACATGCCTGCCTTATGGACAATAGAGTACCTGTGCAGTTGGCATGTCAAGTCCAAGACTATTAAAGGAAATCAACTTTATCTCAGGGTTTTTTCCCCCCACCTAAGCATTACTTAAAAGGCTTACAGCCCCAATTCAGTGAAAGAAGGAAGTGGTTACCACAAGTCTTCCTTCCCATCCTTACTTGCTTTTCTGAACATGCCTCAGTCTGTCCACATGTTGTAAGACAGGATCCTCTCTGTGGCTATTTTCAGAAGCCCAGACCACAGCTCATTATAGTGCAAGAACATAAGTCAAAAGAAGCCAGCAACACTCCTGGGAAGCATTGCGTGTGAGAGATAAGACTCTTGAGGCTTATCCTGCAAGTGTACTGGCTCTACATCAGCCACAGACATACATTTGAGAAGCCATGGGGAAGAGATGGAGTGCTCTTTTTTTTAAAAAAAAAAAGAACTATAATTTTCCAGGAGAAAGGGGATAGATGACATTTATCAAAGGTTGACATTGAAACCGTTATCTAGCCATCAGGCTTCCAGCATTATTTCTGTCTTCATTGTCACAACTCATCAATGGGAAACACTTTTAAATGGAAATCAAGTGGCTAATGTAGAGATGTGTGTGAGTCTGTGTGTGTGTGTGTGTGTGTGTATGTGTGTGTGTGTTGTGTCTGTGTATGAGAGAGATAGAGAGAGAAGAAATATGGGAATAAAGACCCTTAGAGAGGGAGAGAAGTTGATAGTATGTCCTCAGCATCCCAGAATAGTGGAGAGTCTGATAGTGTTGGCAAACAGCCAGAAGAAGGCAAGTGTTCCTCTAGTGAGGGACCTATGGGAGTCACATGCTGTACCCTTGCATAGAGCATCATGGAAAAGCCGATCTGTGTCCCCATGTGCCCTGGGAGATGATAATATATTGGTGGACACAAGAAACATCCCGATAGCCACTGGAGGCCTTTGGGGACCTGAACAAATTCTGGAGATCCTTGATTTCTGACTCTGAATGAAAAGCTACCAGGAGAGACGGCAGGGGTTGATGGAGTGGATTGTCTGAGGACAGATGCTATTAAAGTTAAGGGCTGGTGGGTGAATATTTTCAGTTTGCTAGAGATATCCTCAGGCTCCTTTGGTGTCACTGTCAGATGCTCTGGCCCCGTGTGTGTTCCTGCCCACTTCTCTGTATGCAGGACTCTTGCTTGCTCTCACCCCAAGCTGAGCTGGCTTCCCCCTCAGGTCCCTTGCAGAGCTTGTCCACTCATAGTGTAATAGGCATATCAAAACATAAACCACTCCCAAGAGGACTTGTGCAGGCTGAGGGTCTTCTCTGACTGCCCCATATGTTTCATTTACTACAAGCAATTATTTGAGAAAAAGATCACTATAACCAGTGACAAGACCAATTTTTTTTCATTTTACAAGCCAGTGTCTCCATTTCCTTAAGCAATTATCTACAAATTGTAGTGAGCTCTTCCTTGTAATCATCTAACCAGCCTAATCATAGTAGCAATCCATTCAAGAAGCATACTCAAAGTCAATGATTTAGAGGTGGATGTGCTATAATTGGCCCATGTTGAGGAGAGAGACTGGGCAGTGGGTCTTGCTCACTTTCTGTCCATCTGTGGAGTTCAGCTCTTAAGAAGTATGAAAAGAAGACATGTCATTGCTTTTCCCACAACCTATAAATCCCTGATCCTTCATGGACAGAAGGTCCATTTATGGCATTTTTTGCATTGGGCATTCATTTCCTAGTTGTCAGTTAGGGTATTATGTGGTTATTCAGGACAAGGAGCTGGGTAAATCTGGCCTTGGTTTCACCATAAATTTTTAGGATCTATTATGGGATCATTGTCAGACAATGACTTGCTGTGGGTCAAATACAGCTGGTACCTTAATATCTGGCTGAAAGCTTGTTTCCAAAAAGTGATTAATCCAGGCACTGGAAGCTCATGCCTGTAATTCTAGCTACTCAAGAGGCTGAGATCTGAGATCACAGTTCAAAGCCAGCCTAGTCAGGAAAGTCCTTACGCCTCTTACTCCAATTAACGACAAAAAGCTGGAAGTGGAGCTGTGGCTCAGGTGATAGTGTACTAGCCTTGAGCATAAAAGCTCAGGGACAGAACCCAGACCCAGAATTCAAACCCCAGGATGGCCACAAAAAAAAAGAAAGCGAGAGAGAGAGAGAGAGAGAGAGAGAGAGAGAGAGAGAGAGAGAGAGAGAGAGAGAGAGAGAGAAAGGAAGAAAGGAAGAGAAGGGAGGGAGGAAGGAAGGAAGGAAGGAAGGAAGGAAAGGAAGGAAGGAAGGAAGGAAGGAAGGAAGGAAGGAAGGAAGGAAGGAAGGAAGGAAGGAAGGAAGGAAGGAAGGTGATTAATAGCCTGGAGGTGGAATGAGGGTCTTTAAAAACAGGATAGCTACAGTTGAACTCAAGTTCAACATTTATACAAATGATTGAGAATGAGAAAAGTCAAGCCATAAAGAACTCTAGTGAAATAAAAGACATAATTATCACATTTGCAAAAGGTCAAAGTATCGACAAAATATAATGAAGAATCAAGATTCTAGGCTGTCTCCCTGGCTACAGGTGAGTGGAAAACTACAATTTGTGCTAAGTTCCACATGTAAGTTTCCCCAACCAGCTACACAAGTACAAGGTGAGTGAACTCTGGCTAAATATCACTTTCTCTAGCAAATGCTTGTATCTTTTGATTTTGTCAGTATTAGAATGATCAGATATGGCTAGGATTATGCCTTATTAGGATAGGAATAGAATGTTCTCTCTCCTTTATATCTCTATCTTCTTGTATGTCTCTTTTTAGCAAAAAGAATGACATTTAGTGTCCTTCTTCTTGAAGACCCATCCTCCATATTTCTTTTCTTACTATCTTTAAGTAGTTGTTCAAAGTTTTTTCAATTCAAGTCACAATGTCATTACTTCCATCATTCTTCCCCCATCTGTACCAACCCCATCCATCCCCTCAAGCTACCTACTTCCATTTTCACTTATAGGTATTGAATAGAGATAGGACTGTATTTGCCTACTCTTCCTCTGTTTTTCTGCCCTCTCTCCCTTTGACCTATCCTTCTTCCCCAAGAACACGTTTCAGGTACCTGATATTTATTTTAAATTTGTTGTTCAAAGGAGTTACAACGTTGGAATTTTCCTTTATACAAAACTATATTTTAGTTCATATGTTTGTGCATATATGCATATGACCCTATATATTCTTGAATACATATTTATAATTTAGATCTAGCTTTCCACAGATGAGAAAAATATACACCTTATGTCTCTCTGAGCCTGACTTCACTTAGCGTAATTTTCCCAGGTCCATGACATAATCATTTTTTCCTGATGAACGGAATTCCATGTGACATATACATATATGTGTATATATATATGTATCACAGTTTGTTGATCTTTTTCCATCTGGACAGTTTCCATTACTTGTCTGTAGTGAACAATAAAGCAATGAACACTACCACCCTTCATATTTTATATCTTTTCCAGAGCCAGACATTTGCAAATAGATATAATAGAAATGCCATTATGGCTAATGAACACCTGACTGTGAGAAGGAGAAAAAACTTCTCTGGGCAAAATCAAGATCCTGTTAGATGGATGTTAGGTAGATGGTTATGTCAGCTGCAAAAGTGCACAGTAACTATAAAATTCTCTGGTTCTTTGTTCTTTTCCATAGAGTCTGGTTTCAAGTTAGGTTGGGTTGTCAGTAGGTTGATCGATTTTATGAAGTTTTTTTTTCTGGTCATTATAGATAGGTAACTGGATAAACTTAGTAAGTAGATGGGATGTAAGATTATGAGAGGTACTATCAGTACCCTGTGTCCTCAACCTACCCAAAATCTCACCTGTAGGAATCATGTTTCATGAATGTGTGTTTCTTGGAAGTAAATCCAAGTTGCCCGTTGGGATAACAAGCTCACGAATATGCTTTCTTGTCTCTGTCTCACTCTTTACTGGTGATTCTGGGGACCACTCCCCCAATTAAAATACTTTTCTCAGGGTCAGCTTCTGGGAACCCTAAATAAAGACCCATACTCTATAATTAAAACTACTTGGTTGAAAGACAAAAATTCTAAGATTATAATAACATGATTTCTTAAGTAACATGTATTAGGCGTTTATAATGGACAAAGTATTATTCTATATGTTGGGGATTTTTTTTTTGTTGTTGGTTATGGGGCTTGAACTCTGGGCCTGAGCGCTGTCCCTCAGCTCTTCAGCTCAAGGCAAGTGCTCTACCACTTAAGCTACAGTACCACTTCCAGTTTTCTGAGTGTTTATTGGAGATAAGAGTTTCGTGGACTTTCTTGCCCAGGCTGGCTTTGAACCGCAATCCTCAGATCTCAGCCTTCTGAGTAGCTAGGCATGAACCACCAGCATCCAGCTTGTTGGGGATTTTTTATGTTGGTGAGTGGACTATATTTTAATAGTGTATTGGGGAAGGTATGATAGACCACATTCAATCCAGGAAGTTCCTAGGCTACCAAAAATTAGACTTATAAGAACTGTGATTCCTATTCTTTCTCTCCTGTATCTACAAAACTCTTCTTAACCTTGAAGAAAAGAAGCATTGGAAAAAGACATTGGGACCCATGATTAGGCAGTTTTGGAGAGTGACCCTATGACAACAGAATGCCCTTGAGGAATTACTTCCAGGAGCCCAAGTTCATTCTATCTCTCAAATATGCTACCCTCTTATGATGTTCAGCAAGTCAGTGGGCCCTCTCCAAAGCTGTTTCTACAGCCAGGCAGCAGCTCAGAAATCCTAGTCTGTGATCATTGGGCAGGATAAGCTGTCAATGACACGGGTTTGATTATGACCCGTGACTTCAAACTTGCATAGCTTTGATTGTAGAGTCAATGCGACATACCAACAATCACCTGACATATAATATTCCCTCATTACTCAGTCTGGTAGGTGCTTAGTATTCACTGAGACAAAAGACAATGCTATTACTTTCTTATAGGACCTCCTTGTTAAAGCCTTGGATATTTAACTATTAAAACATAAGCTTTCTCTTGAGAAAATAAGAGGATACATATGTCAGCTATATCATATCTATGCTCTATCAGATCTATAAAAATAAACACTACAAAAGTCATCTAGGAAAAAATGACTGAACCTAAGAAAGAAATGAGTGATCATACAATTCAGGGGCATTAAGCACTGATCTATATCCATTACCAGTATCTATCTTCCCAAGTGGAAACTCTCTACCCATAAAACACTAATTCCCCAGTCCCTCATTCCTACCCCTGGAAACTACCATTCTATATTTTTTCTGTGTGAATTTGACTATTGTGGACATCTTATATAAGTGGAACTGTACAGTGGCTGATTTATTTCATAAAAAGTCTGCAAGATCCAGATGCATTGTAGCATATGGCAGGATTTTTATCCCCTTTAAAAGATGAATACTATTCTATTGTGTGTACATACCACATTTGGTTTATTCTAGACTGTGTCTTTTAAAGTTAAATGAGAAATCTCTGTGGGGATGGGGTTAGCAGTCCATATTTAGAATAAGAATTATATGTAATTCTGTAGAGATAATGGAGCACATGGGAGAGGGTTTTTTGTGTAAGCCCTTTAAGTCACATATCTTAATGAATTTATGAATTTTTAAAAACATTTATTTATTTTATTATAAAGATGATGTACAGTGGGGTTACAGTTACATAAGTAAGGAAATGAGTACAGTTCTTGTCAAACATTGTTACCCCTCCCTCATTTTCTTCCACTATCCCTCCTTCCAACTCAGCTCCCTGCCAAGCTGTAAATTTCATTTCCAACATAGTGTCTTGTATCACTCTTGTATTGGTTCACCCTGTGTCCTTTGTCTCACCATTCCTATGATTCTCCTTCCTATCCCCAAATCAGGTAAACTTATATACAATGCAAAGGATACCAAAATAAAATACAGTGACAACAGGGGGCTGAAACAAATGGGAAAAAATAAAGAAAAAAAGAAATAACTGCATAAGTAAAAAACCTTTTATTTCCATATCTTATAATTCATTTCAATTAGCATCATTTCATAAGGTAATATGTACATAGCTATTAAGCTATTGTGATCCTCTGGTAGAACTATCCTAGACATATACTAATTATTATAAATGAAGGAATCTAGGCAGTTTATATTTCTTTTGGGTCTGGCTTACTTCACTTAATATGATTTTTTCCTAGTCTTTCCATTTCCTTATAAATGGAGTGATGTCATCTCTGGCTGTAAAAGAAATGCAGAGCAAAACAACATTGAGATTCCAGTTTATCCCAGTTAGAATGATGAATATCAAGAAAATTAATAATAATAGATTCTAAGGGGAATGTGGCCAAAATGGAATGCTACTACACAGTTGGTAGGAATATAAACCACTCTGGAGGTTCCTCAAAAGACTAAACATAGAGCTCCCTTATGACCCAGCAATTCCACTCCTGGACATTTACCCAAATGACCATAAACAAGGCCATACTAAAATTACCAGCACAACCATGTTCATTGCAGCATTATTTACCAGAGCCAGATATGGAATCAACCCAGTTATCCTTCCGTGGATGAATGGATCAAGAAAATGTGATAGACACAATGGAATTCTATACATCCATCAGAGAGAATTACATCACTCCATTCATAAGGAATTTTTATCTTTAGGGACCTGAGAATTTAACACTCTTACCTGGGCCCATTAGGTGGGGGAGTATTACCATTAGATTTGTTCAAAACTCAGTTCTCCCCTCTACCGTAAGGAAAGGGGTCACTGAAACATTCTTAAATTTTGAAGAATTTTGGTCCTAATATCTACCTGACAATAAATACTTCTCATCATCAATATGAGTCAATACATAAATCAATATGAATCCCTCTGGAATCTGAGTGTAGAGAGAGAGGCTCAGGGAAGCTCTTTGGGTTTTTCTTCTATATTATACTTACCTCTGTCCAACCAATGCTAAGATGGGAAAAAAGAACCTGATATTTCTGCCCACTCCTTACCACTACTACTTTCAAACTTCATCTTTGTAGTTGTGAGCCACCTAGGGATGTGTTAATATATAGATTGTGGCTTAGGAGACCTGTAATGGAACCTGAAGCTCTGTACTTCTAGAAAGCTCTTAGGTGGTCCTCTTGCTTTGCAGCAAGAACTCTCAAGACTTTTCAATACAAATAAACTGGGGCCAGACCTAGGGTAAGGTGAGAGAGGTATCTAGGACACAGTGAGGAGTCATCCAGGTGTTTTTAGTGAGACCAGATGGAGGTGCATGGACAGTTTAATACCCAAAGTCAATGCCTCTTTAAATTTTGTATTTTATCTCACTAGTTCCAATCCTGAAAGGAACATTTTGGTACAGGGAATCAGGGGCTTATTGTTTGGCCTGAGTTGTTCTACAGGCTAATGTAAAAGAAAAATCTGTTTTTTTTGGAATGAGACACCAAGCCTTTCAATTCCCTAAGCCATCTCTGGACAAGAGACTCAGGCTCATCTAAATGACTCCATAGCCTAGCAGGATGAGAGCAGGACTATCTGACAGCTGAGTTCCTTTGGCTGCCTGACTGTTGCAGTACATCAAAACCAGCACTTCTAGCATGTTCTGCAGTTCTCTGTGGTTTGCTGTGCACAATGCCCCCATGGTATCTAAGTGATTTAACTATACAATGTGACTGGAACCCAAGCAGTCCCTTGACTTGCTGTGTCTCAACCATACCCAACTTTACCCAACTGAAGATTGTCTCATGTACACATTGTTTTATTTTGATGGTTTTCCCTCCAGGATGATTATTTTGGATAATTACGTTCTTTTCAGCATGCGAACAGTGTGGAAGAAGACATTTTAAAGCCTTCTACAGCAGGCACTCCTTGTTCCTTTATCTGCCTTCTTTCTCCTCTCAGCAAGCCTCTAATGATACACTGAAATTGAATTATCAAAAAGGAAAGAAAAGAGGATCAAGGGAGTTGTTGACAAATGACTGTGCCTCTTCCAGCCTGGGACTTTCTTGGATAGTACAGCGGGTGTGTTGGACAGTATAGAATTTCCCAATGGAATCAAATTCCAGATGAGACCAGATTGTGCTTTTTTGAAAGAGTTCATTGGGTCGGAACTACATACTCCACAGGCCTAGAGATGAATATCTTGTCATAACAATTCTAGAATCAGCGTCGCAAAAGAATAAGTGTTGAGGCTGGGGATGCCTGAATACCTTGGTCCTTCCATGTACTGTCCTCCACTCACCATGTTTGTTGCCTTAGGAGAACCAAACATGTCTGGGGCAGGGCGGGGGAGGGCACGTGGGGGGAGGGGAGAAGAGGGAAGGGAGACTGGAGTCTTGAGATTCTAAGCGTAGCATTACTCCATGTTCTCCAGATGGTCTCATACAAATCAGTTGTCCTTTATGTTGAGTTTGGGTTTTGTGCTAAGAGAGATTTGTCTCTGATTTCCTCAATCACAAGAACAAAAAAGAAAAGAAAAAGTAACACATTCAACGTGCAACTACACAACATACAGCTCTTCCTCTAATTGGGTCCACTCTTCCCAAATCTGTGAGTGCCCAGTTTCCTTGTAGGAATTGTTAAGGCACTTGCCTTACATGTTTATAATATATTTACATTCTCTTAAACTTCAAATCATCGCTAGATTACTAACAATACGCAGTATAATGTCAATACTATGATAGTGTTGTTTAGGGAATAATGACAAAGAAAATGGTCTGTATATGTTCAACGGAGTTAAAATTTATTTTTTCTGAATATTTTTAAGCCATGGTCAATTGAATCCATGGATGTAGACCCTCAAGGATAAGAAGAATTGACTTTGAGTGCATATGCATATATATATATACATACATACACATATACTCACATGTGTATAGGTAATTTATTATATGTATTATACATTATATGTTTATATGTAATTTATTATATATTACATAGATGTATATGCATGCATTCAAGCCATTTATATATTGTATGGAATATACATATTTTAGTCCTTATTTGCATATATTTGCTTAAGTTCTTTACTGACACTATTTCATTTATTCTTAGCAGCAATTTTAAGAGGAAAATATGAGTTTTCATTTACTCTCAAGTAGTAAAGTATCGTAACTTAGACAAATATTAATTGGATGATCAAGGATTTTGATTCAGGTGCTTTGATTCAAATGTCTTCAATTTTGTTTTATTGTTGTGTTGTGTACTAAACCCTGGACCTTATGCATGCTAGGCAAGCACTCTGCCCCCTAAGCTACATCCCAAGTACCAGGCTCTTGAGTTTGAATTGTTAAAGAATCATTCTCAAATTTGAGTACCCAACAGAATCCCCTAGGAAGCATTGCTGAACTGTGTTAATTAGACTTGTGGTGAGAAAACATCTGACAAAACAAGTTAAAGAAGAAAGGACTTATTTTTTGGTTTGCCGTTTCCATCCATTCTTCATGGTAAGGAGGAAGTGGGAGAATGTAGCAGCAAGGAGACAGTAGAGAAGAGGTGAGGGACAAACACATGATTCTAGGGAATACTCTCATTTCCCTCCAACTAGGTCCCACCACCTACTTTTCACCCCCCCCCCCCAATACTGCCATCATATCATGAAGGCAATTATCCATTGATTAGGTCTGAGCCCTCAGGATTCACTTTGAATGGATGAACCTTTTGAGAATAAGCCTTCTACACATAATCCTTTGGGGAGCACTAAACCATAAAATAAACTTAGATTTCTTCTTCATCCCTAGGTGTTCTAACTCTATAGGTTTTGAGGGAACATTTGTACAGTTCCCAGAGGCTGCTGTTCCTTCTGGGCAGGAGGGTCACACTTGAGAACTAGTCTTAGAAGGTCCATAATCATGGAGACCAACATGAGACCTGAATCCTGGTGGAGACAAGCCTTGCTGAGGCATCTCCTTGTCCTCAGTCACATATACAGTCATAAACTCATAATGGTATTTCAATCCATGATGAACTGTGTACATGATGGTGGTCCTATAAGATTATAATAAAGCTGAAAATTTTCTACTATCTAGTGATATCATAACTGTTATAGTGTCATGACACACTGCTTTGTCTTTGTAGGATACTGATATAAATAAACCTACTGAATTGCCAGTCATATAAAAGTATAACACATACAATTATGTATGCTATATTATGCTTGATAATGAGCATCATTATTACTAATTTCTATCTTTATTATACTATACATCTCATTGCTATTTTAGAATGTACTCCTACTTATGCAAAAAAAAAGTTTGCATGAAATAGAATGCTGTGTTATATACTGGCAGCAGCTTTAGATATATTGTGTTTACCTGGTCTCCTAATTGCATCATTTTCTCTTGTGCTAGCTTTACTCTTGCATTGTTTTGTTTAATCATGGGCTTGGAAACAATGGGCTATCCTGTATAGTTTAGGTGTATAGTAAGCTACACCATGTATGTGTGTAATTATGGTCTATGAAGGTCCCACAAAAACACAATCGCTTAATGCCACATTTCTCAGATGTAGCCTTGTCCTTAAGTGATGCATGATGTCCATCGTTGTTTATTCCTGGGTGGGGGTGGGGCAATGTACTTGACCTTCCATCCACCCAAACAAGAAAACCTAGCCCATGACCAAAGTTTCTCATTGGCATCACCATGAAACCAGTAAGTCTTGGGTTAGGGAGGTGATGAGAGCAAATTGAATCACATCAGCCATCAGGGGGCACTCTGGACCCCAACCCTGCCCTTCCATCTCACTGGCAACATTTCCTCACTGAGGAAAAGTGTGTACACTCTTATGACTTTGGAAGTTTAAGTCAAATCTATCACTTTTTCCCCAGGCCCTAATCTTAGAGTCTGTCTCCAAGTTGCCTGGCCCCACGCTGCTTTAGGGAAAGGTGCCTTTATATGCCTTTGCCTCTTCCTTGCCTGGAATCTGACCTGGCTACCTCTTCACCAGGGTTAAGAATATTCCCAAGTCGAGAAGTCATGTTGTGAAGGGGTTGCTCCAGAGCATGCATGCAGTGAAGAGAAAATAGTTTCATTTATGGTTTGTTGTTTATTGACTTGGAAAAGTGGCAGCTGTTTGAAAACAGGAATCTCTTTCTACCCTTTTATTACTTAATAGAATTTTTAAGGAAAAAAATGTCGACTTCTGGGGGAAAGGTTGTAGCCTGGAGTTTTCGCTTTTCTGTTTGTGCCAGCTGTTTTACCCCCATGTCAAATTTCCCAGGATTCAGAGCATTCACCTAGCTTCTTAGACTTCCTAGTGTAGGTGACTTACTGTCACTAGACAGACAAAGGTCATGATGGATCTACTTGACACTGATGATCCTCTTTCTTGGATGCCTCCATTGCCACTGCCACCTGCATTTTTTAAAGTAGCTTTCATTCCCCACTGATCCCATGGCATCTGAGACTGACAGTACTGTTCATCAGAGTCACAGTTCTCCCCTCCTCCAGGCACATGGTAGGATCACACTCTCATTCCTTTGAAGCCAGGCATGGTCACATTGGCATTTTCAACCAGCCAATGAAAGGCGAGAAAAGGCAAAATCCATTGTTTCAAGTGGAAGCTTTAATACCTAATAAATGACTCATTTATCACATTTCCCTTTTGTTCAAGTGCAAATATATGAGCAGAAGGTTGAGTTGAAACCTCCCAGACTAATTTTAAGTGAGTACAATGCTCCTGCTGGCCCACACTGGATACAAGTTGTGTGGATGAGAAATCTCTGTGTGCTTTGTTAAGCCACTGAGCTTCTTAAACTGTGATTAGTGCACCATCACTTCACTTACCCTGAGTCATGCATTTACCCATCCCCAGATAGCAGGCTACTCTCTAGCCTCTAGCTTCTGGTTGACAATTGTTCCTCCAAAGCTATCCACAGAGTAATTCATCTTCTAATGATGACTTCTGCTTCCAACATAGTGCTTAGATTCCTACTAGACATACAGACATTCCCTAAAAATAATTTTAGAGAAATTCTCCAGGCCCAGTTTCTTAGAACAATGTCCATCTCTTTTGCTACTTTTTAAGTAAACACCTCTTACCATCACCTTGAAGATAAAAATATAAAATGCCAGAGAATAGAGTTGTGATATTCTGTTCAGTGTATCCCATTATTAACTTGGAGGAATGACTGGATGAGTTCTACACCACGGTAGAAACTTCTAATGACAAGGAGACCGTTTCATTCCAGTTTTCCAATGGATTCTATGTAAATTCCTTTGTTCGGTTATCAGCATAATATAAACTCCTTTCTTTGCCAATAGAAAAAGAAATATCCTGTCGCTTTTCACAACGGTGAATGCTTTCCCACTTTTCTCTATGTATGTACAAGAACATCCTTTTACACCAACTTTTCCTTATAGCACATGCTAGAACTGATACCGCCAGCATTCCCTAAGTAGGTGGTAAGCACAGGCATTGTGCCCCCTTTGCCAGGGTGCAGGTGCCCACTACAGTTTCTCTATCAAATTAACATTTTAGTCTAGGTGAAATAGTGTCATAGGTACTGATCACATATTTGCATGGAGAAGGGCACTCAGGATTTCTCTGTGAAAGCTTCTGCCTCTTGTCTTTATGTTTTCCCACAGACAAATATCAAGGTACAGAGATCCTTTTATATCTTTCATGTGGCATGTCCTAATACAGCTCCCAGATAAATGCAGAGCATGCATGAGAAGTTGAGGTGAGGGACTGAGTTAGATATGTGGGGACCATCAGACATACTTGGGGGTCACCAGGATGGGCTCAGTCAGGACATATGGGCAAGGAGCCCATCCTTATAGCATTGACTATCCTCCTGAGGAGCCCACTCCTTGACTTGAACACAGTCTACTCCCTGACTCACATCCAGAGTAAAATATGTAAGAGCAAACCTGCCTTATCAAGTAGGCTAGAAATGGATCATGGCCAAGGGAATGTGGAAAGATGGAAGAGGCTCCTTCTGACTGCATAGAGGTCTTGGGGGAAGAGAGCTCAGGGACAGACAACACCTCCCTTATCCCTGTCTTTCCCAGGAGCTAGGAGGCAGCCCAGGTAGGGGAAAGAGGTATTCCTAGCACCTTTTCAACTCACTATGAAGGTCTTGTTGAACACACATATGCGAAGCACCAAGAATGAATTCTCCCTGTGCTGTCACAGAGGCTTCTAGAAAGTTAATGGTTTTTATTAGCCTGTAGAGAGGTCAGTGGAACCTGTAAAAAAAGATGCCACAAGAGGTTCTGCATAGTAGGGACTGCTAGGGCCTGCCCGGCCTCTTGGCTGACCCTAGCTGGAAGAGGGTGGTGAATTTTTTTCTGTGCTTTTTCTGAGTTGGAGGAATGAGCATCCGGTTCATTCTCACTCTACACTCTGTGGCTTACCTTCCTCTCAGTTCCTGAGGCTACGGGCTCAAATACACACATGCACAGATACACTACGTGGGTATATACATATCCACATTCAAGCACGTGCTAATAAAGACAAGTCCAAACTGTTAAACATTTGCTGGAGGAATGACTGTGTGAAACATCGTGGGGTTGAACGCATTGCTAACTGGAGAGCTTTGTGTGTCTTCATCATTTGTTTGAGTTTGATAATTGTTCCATCTGAGCCTGACTGCTGGGGCTTTTTGTTAGTATTACTCAAATTGACAATTACATGCACATAGTACCTTTAGCTTGGGAATTTAAAGCTCCCCTTTTAGCAAGTCTTCAATTATATAGACGCCAAAACAATAGGAGAATACTCATTATACATATCGAGTAACTAAGGCCCACAAATACACAGCAAGCCTTTTCCTGAGAGTATCCTAGTTTATCATTAGGTATTTGATCTTCTTTCACTTCTCCATCCTTCAGTATTATCTTCACAGATGCAGCGATGAAGCTGTTCCATGCCCCTGTATCCAAGATGGTGGTGGTATTAGCCGCCTGCAACTGTTCACAACTTGATACATGGATAATACAGCTGAGGTCTTGATTTTTACGTTTTACTCAACTTAATTCACTTAAACATAGATAGCAATGTATGGCTCCTCTATTAGAGTACAAACTGCAAGAACCTGGAGTTCCATTTTATGGAATTTCCAGACAGCTTATCTCTGCTGCTTTTCTTCCAGGATGCCGCAATGGGAACAAGCAGGGAGGGTGAACTGTGAAGCTCCAGATCTAAGGGCCTGTTCATGCCTGAGTCCTCCAAGGGAAGTGTCCCATTTGGAACAGATTCTCTTTTGAGGGGCTAGGGAAAATTTTTTTCTTTTAAATCACAGAAACAGAAAGTGGAGGTGTGGCTCAAGTGGTAGAGTGGCAGCCATGAGTGAAAAAAAGCCAAACAAGAGCCAGAAGTCCTAAGTTAAAACCCCAAGACCTTTAGCACTCCTCCCTTTCCTAAAAAGAAAAAAGAAAAGAAAAATGCATAAAAATAGAACACGCAAGATCTTACTTTCACAGTTTGCTAAAGTCAGATTTGTTGCTAGAATCCAGACAGTGAGCAACAAAATTTAGTTAATGCACTCCCACAAAACCCAAAAGAGTTGAAGATATGCCTGTTACATCATTGTGTGTGTGTGTGTGTGTGTGTGTGTGTGTGTGTGTGTGTGTGTGTGTGTGTGTAAGAGGGGGAGAGGTTTCATGTGGGCTGGGTTCTTCCAGGTAAACAGGAAATCTTATCTCTTCAGACCAACTTGCAATGTCCTTGTAGCAGAAAATGAAATTGATGTGGCTCAGCATGTTTCCCTTTTGTCACAGATGTCAGAAAATGTACAGGCAAAGTCACTGCCCATTTGTACTCAGTAGTTCATCTCTGAGATGTAATAGAATCTAATTTTACCTCCTCCGGGCTAGTGCTTCTACCTCTGGCATCACATTAGAATCAACGGTGAGCTTTAAAAATACCACACCGAGGCCCAGGCTGCATCCTGAGACAACTAAACCAGAGTTGTTGGGTGCAACCTAAGAACTGACATCTTTGGAAGCTACCAAAGAGCTTCTACTGGGCACTCAGGGGACCATCACTTCTTAGGTTCCTTTCTTTATGTTCCCCTTGCCTTCTTATTTCATCTTTTAATTTCCTTTTAATCTGCCCGAGGATGTTTTTGGAAGTAAACTGGGTATAAACCTTAAATGAAATTCTATATCTTGTCTATTAAAGGACAACCCTATTTTCATCATACATATGGAAGTTTAGATTTTCTTAAAAACAGGAGCTCAGTGTTTAAGTCTGAACAGAATTTCTGTAAAAAGTCAAATGACGTCAGGTCAATGCCCTTTCCATCTACTTGCTTAGATAGTTCCTAAGATCACAATGTCTGGTTGTCACAAGGAGGGATGCTGCAGATTGTTCTGAATGGTGATTAAGTAAGGTACACCACAGAAAGGAGAGTGAGCAGCAGTTCAGGTACCTGAAACACCACGAACAAACTAGGTGAACCTAAAATGCCTTTTTCCAGCTGATGTGCAGTGGAAATGGAGTGCAGGTGTTCAGCATTGGGATTGGAGAGCAGAGCCTAATCCTCAAGAATGTTGCCCCAGTCAGACTTCCTTCAAAAGGTGATAAAATATGCGCATTCGTTGATTAGGAGCAAATGTCAGAGTGCCCACTAGGATAGAAGTCTCCGATTTCCATGGCTCTGATAAATCACGGCAGGAGCTCATGAATCATTAATAGCTGGCCTATATTTAGGGGCTTTCAGTTTCTGAGGGCGATAAAAGGTTCTGCGGAGATGCAGTTCTCCCAGGCTCCCACCAGGACTAGTATCTATTTAAAGCACATCTCATCTTTCGAATGTACAGAGATTCTGCTGACAATGAGAAACGTTCCTAGGCCTAAAATCAAATGATAAGAACTCCTACCCCAAAGGTATTCATTAATTTATTCAAAAAATGTGATACAGTTTGTCCACTACATGTCAGGCCCCATGCCTGCCACTGTGGATTCTAAGACAGAGCCTCTGACCCTCTTAGCTTGCATTCTACTTGGGTGAGACCATCCATAGATACAAAAACAAATAATCAAGGTAATTATAGGCTGGGATAATTGTGGTGAAAGAAATAAGCAGGGGGAGTTGACATGTTTTTAAGCACAGAAGTGACATGAGCCCATTTGCATTTTGAAAGATCACTTTGGCTGCTGGATTGAGAAAATGGATGGCAGAGAGCAAAGGTGAAAGCCAGGGCACCAATTAAAGAGGCAGCTTCAGTGGCTCAGGAAAGAGGGCAGATTTGCAATATATCTTTGGTTTTATTGGGCTGCTAGGCAACATTGAGCTATATCCTCAGCCCTACACTGTATCTTTGAGAGTGAAAGAGAACTTGCTGATGAAATTGAATAGCAAAAAGAAAATCAAGAAAAAGTTCCGACTCTATGGTATAACAACTTGGTGGATTGTTGTACATTCCCTTACACACAGAAGACCAGGGCATTGGCTAGGTTTAGGGGAAGATATTTAGTGCCACCTAAATGATCTGATTGTGGATATCATTGTAGATGTGCCTGGAGTTTTCTAGCTAGAGCCTAGCCTGGAGCTATTCACTTTGGTGACACAAATTTATAAGTAGTGTTAAAAGCTCTGAGGTGACCTGGAATGACAGTTCTCTTAGAGAATAAGTCCTCTGAGCCTTCATTGCTTAGAACCCATAGTAGAGGAAGCATTTAAAGTCCCTGAATGGGAATAGCCTTCACTGCTTAGAACGGATGAGTAAAGGAAGCATTAAAAGTCCCTGAATGGGAATAGCCAATGGGGAGAATCCTAGAAACCAATATAAGAGAGAGTGTCAATAAGAAGGCAATGATCGAGGAGATAAGATTACAGAATTATTCTCAGAGACTCTAGACCTGGAAGCATATAGGAAGCTTGACAAGAGCAATGTTAGAGGGAAGTTTTGGAGTCAAAAATGGAAAGAGTGAATCAAAGAGGAACTGTAATGAGAAAGGGGAATTATACTTTTGCAAACTTGTCTTAGAAAATTGAGCACAGATATGGGACAGTAGCCAGATGTCCTATATCAAACAAGGGAAGGATCCCTTATAAGGTAAGAGGTATTTTGGGTAGATTCTGGAGCATATTTTTTTGCTGATAGAGATGATGAAATAGGATATTAATGTGGTAGGAAGAGAGGAGAACTCTAGAATTCAAGTTCACTAATCCCACTTCTAAAACAATGGCAGCTTGTTCTTACAGAGGTGAAGAATTGGGATATACAGAGTGGGAGGCTGGGAGAATTGGTGGAGAAAGTGGAGACCCAGAATGCACCCATTTGTTTTTCAAACACGAAGCAGTGATAAACTGATGACATGTCTGAAGGGAGAGAAGAAAGTATAAAACGGTCAGTCTCCAAAAATAGAAATCAAACTAAGAAGATATAGCATGATCATCCATCCTGTTGGTAATTTTCTGAATAACCGTGGTCTATTTAAGGTCAGGCTTGCTGGCTTAGATCTATAACCTATCATTTCTCTGGTCACACATGTTGCTCCAATATGAGCTAAATTAGGTGGATGAGTGAGTTTAATCACAGCCACAATCTGAAGATGTCACACCCAAGGGGAAAAACACAAGGGTGATTGAAAAGAAATAATTAGGGGGCTGGGAAGGTGGCTCAGTGGTAGAGTGCTTGCCTTGCATGCATGAGGCCCTGGGTTCGATTCCTCAGCACCACATAAACAAAAAGAAAAAAGCCGGAAGTGGCACTGTGGCTCTAGTGGTAGAGTGTTTGCCTTGAGCTGAAGGACAGAGTTCAGGCCCCACGACCGAAACCAAAAAAAAAAGGAAAGAATTAGAAGGATAGAAAATGAGACCTAATAGGCATCCAGGGTAATAAAGAAAAA
Source organism: Dipodomys spectabilis (assembly GCF_019054845.1). Classification (NCBI taxonomy): domain Eukaryota; kingdom Metazoa; phylum Chordata; class Mammalia; order Rodentia; family Heteromyidae; genus Dipodomys; species Dipodomys spectabilis. The sequence goes on from NW_024871042.1 coordinate 4,968,028, forward strand.
GAAGGGCAGATGAAGAAAGTAAGAAGGTTGTAGCCTTGAGGGTTCTAGAATTAGTGGGCAGGGTAGATAAGAGGAGGATCTTAAAGCAGGATGCTCAAAAATTAGACTTTGGATGCCATGACATCATTCATGAGAACAAGAGCCGAAGCGTCAATGGGATAGAAAACATTGGAAGTAATAAAAACCAGGGTGGATTGTGATCCTTGTGGATGTGGAAGTCCTCTGGATTATTACAAAATGTATGAGGATGTATCCCTGGAAGGCAGGAGACATGGAGGATGAGGAAGGTTGCCATAGGAACTGAATAGCATGCACTCTTAAAGGAGCTGGGAGTTGAAGAAGGAGAAGTGGGGTTGGCAGCAGCAGTGGGGAGCTTGGATGAAAATTGAAATAATCTGGATTTTTCTCAACATGTGGCCTTGGAGATAATGTTTTACTCAGTGCTGAGAAGCTCTTCAGAGAACAACATGTCCCCAGCTTGGAGACTCCAGCTGCCTTGGCTAACCTGCAGTGCTAGCTCAACTACAGCCTGCTCACAGCACCAAGCAGGGAGCCCTCCACTGCCAAGAGGACCAGTGTCGGTGTTGCATGGTGCCTACATCTGGAGATTACAGGACCTGAGGTCCAGTCTAGCTATATGTAGTTTTGGATTTGTGAGTCTACCTTGGTTCACCAACTAGAACAGAGAGAGAGAAAATGTACTGAACACCTCTTTTTCTAGTTTGCCATGACATCTGCTGTCTACTCAGCCCAACATCACTTTGCATTATAGAAAACACTAGGAAAAAAACCAAAACACTAGAAAGCCTCAATTTGCTATACTGATAAAGGAGACTATCACCTATTGACACATATTAATAAACCAAATAGATGTTTCCCCGGCTGTCCAACTATATCACCATGTTCACCTCAGCTCTTCAAACCTGAAATCATTCCCATGCAAATACTCATCTCTGTATTGAGGGTATCTTCCCACATAGAAGTGCACACAAGCCAGCCAACTTCAAGTTGTTCCTATAGTCTTAGGACTGTGCCTTAGTGTGTTGACAGCTCCCCCTCAGACAAACTTTACCTGTTCTGTCAGCTGTAGATTCAAACTAGAAGCCAAAGCCCTTCCCACAAAAGTCAATACACATGCTCTTCCTTTCCTACATACATGATGGACGCAGTCTTCCTTTACTGTAGGATTTTCTGATGGCTCCGCTTTCCCCAAGCTAGGTAGCTGGCAATGTCTAGGCAACAGAAAAAGAGATCCTTTGGATTCCTGAGCAGACTTTTCAGTTCAATGATTCTTCTTGTGGGATTTTAGAACTGGCCTTCCTTCTCTGAGAAAGAAGAGGCTTGTAAGTGGGTAGGTGGCCAGGCTCAAGTGTGAAGAGAGGATTCTTCTTTCAAAGACCTTTTAATAGGGATCATGCCATCATTCCTGAGATAAACACTTAGATTCATGGCATTTAACTTGTGCTCTAAGCTTTTCTTCCTCCTTTGGGCATATATGCATACATATTTACACTCACACAGCAACATCCCCATGAACAGTACAGAATGTCACAAAGGGGATAGGATGTCACAAAAGGCATAGGATTTGACCTACTTAACTCCCTTCGATGTGGATGGGATTGGTACCAAGTAGATTGTGAACATATACATCAGCTCATTAATTTCAAGTCCACACTCACTTGTAACAATGTAAGAGCCAGAGTTGAATTCGGGAGAGATGAAACACACAAGTGCACATGAGCGCATGTGCGCGCACGCGTGCATGCACACACACACACACACACACACACACACACACACACACACACACACACACACACACACACGCTGTAAGCGGAGTATATTGGGGGATGGATTTCTCCTAGGAGGGGAGATAGGAAGACTCCAGAGAACTGAGGCATGAAGATGCTTGAGTCTGTAGCCTGCAAAGAATGAGAGTGGTAGAGTAGATGTCAGGGTTTGGAAAACGTGAAACAAACACATGGGCTTTCTATAGTCAGCTTTGCCTGTTCTGATGGCTTGGGGTCAAGATGTATGAGGGGACTTGAAACAAAAGCAGAGTCACTGAAGCTACCTGTGACAGTCTAGCAAGAAGCCATCTGACATGATGTCACTGTGCAGCCCTTGCCCATGGGACATTCTGGATTCACAGTGCTCCTGAAACAGTAGCAGAAATTGCTTCAGGGTTCAGCTTTAATTGATATGCCATTAAGCCAGTGGCACCGATCGCTTCCTTAGGGTTCATTGCTTATGCCTTTCTCTTTTTGTTCTGCAAACTAGGTTGTCACCCACTACTTTTAAGAACATTTCTAGGAATGAGACAGTTCTGACGTGATATAATGGCTAAGTGGGGAGGAGAAAAAGAAAGTCGCTATTTTTGTTTGCATAGATACCTTCACAGTAGCCAACGTCAGGACCATAACAACTTCACAACGGGTTCATCAAAATTACATGTATTTGACACTTGGCTCTGACGGGCTGACTCCCGGCAACCCCAGCTCATCACTTGATCAGGGAAAGGTGGAGATGAGGAAATAAGTGTATAGAAAAGATGATGTTTTGTAGCCTCCATTTCCCTGTCTTCCACTCTAGCACTCTATAAACAACTGATATTTTTTAAAGCTAAAAAAACCTTGCTTGGCACCAGTGGCTCACACCTGTGATCTTAGCTACTCAGGCAGGTGAGATCTGAGGATCGTGGTTGGAAGCCAGCCTGGGTAGAAAAGTCCCCGTGAGACTCTTATCTCTAATTAACTACTCAAAAACTGAAGTGGCACTGTAGCTCAAGTGGTAGAGTGCTAGCCTTGAGAAAAAGAGCTCAGGGACAGTGCCCAGGCCCCAAGTTCAAGCACCATGAGTAAAAAAAAAAAACAACACCTTTGTAACTAGATGAATGCAGCCAGTTTATCTTCCTTATACCCACATTTCAACCTGATCCTTTGAAAACAGCAGCAATTCAAAATCAAAAATACAAAAATAAAAGCTGCAAATCTCTACACAACAGAAAGATTGTTTTACAAAAGCCATTGAATTCTAGTTCTCTTGGAATTTTAAAGTTAGTCAATTTTGCAAATATTTAATTTCCTTTTTTGTTTAATTCCTGTTGTATAGAGCAGTATTTCTCAATTTGGGGTCTGCAGATACCTGGAAAGATTTACTGGAACTTAGTGAATAGTCTGAATTAGTGCACATATGCTTTTCCAGTAGAGATAGAGAGTAGGTTTCACAATATTCTTAAATATATCCACTACTCAAAATACACTGAATGGCCTGTGTCACCTGCCATGGCTCTCTATGTTGAGTACATAATAACTTTATGGATGATTGTCTCTATGAGTCTAATGAGAGACTTTAAAACTCAAGATGTAGTTACAGTTGGTCACATTTGGTCTATGAATGACTACCTTTACATTCCAGAAAAACTGAATTCACTTTGTGATAGTGGGGACATGGGCTTTACTGGCAAGTGTGGCTAAATAGTAAGGTTTAATATTTGTGGAGAAAGAAACCAAGCCAGAAGCCCATGTGTATCTCTTCTCTATCCAGGAGCTCACTCTAATCTGCATCTGAAACAGAAGATCTGATAAACACAGCTACTAATGGGCAGTGAGCACATACAACATGGATACTATAGATTCAGGCCCTGAGCAGGACAGTATAGTATGTCATTTAAAATTTAGCAATTATTTATTCCATAAGTTTTCCAGTTTATGTGTTCAGACCATATTTAACCACAAGTAACTGGAAGTTAAGAAAGCAAAATGGCAGATAGGGAAGGTCTACTAGCTATTTTTCATAGTTACATGCTCAGCAGAATATGAAACTTATGTCTGTATGCCCATTCAGGATTCTAAAACATTGGCTTCTTCTGGACAACAAACTAGACTTACTTATAGTGTAGAGGGAAAGAAAAAAGAAGGGAGAGAGGGAGGGAGAGAAGGGAATGAAGGAGAAAGAGAAAGGAAAAGAAAAGAATGGAGAGAAGAGAGAAAGAAAAGAGAGAGGAGAGAGATAAAAGAAGGGAGGGAGGGAGGGAGGGGGAGGGAGGGAGGAGGAAAGAAAGGTGGGAAGGAAGGAGGGCGGAAGGAGGAAGGAAGAGAAGAAAGAAGGAAGGAAAGAGGGGAGGGAAGGAGGGAGAGAAGAGAATGAAGGAGAAAAAGAAAGATGAAGAAAGGAAAATGAAGGAAGAATGGACATCAGAGAGAAGAGAGAAAGAAAAGAGACAGGAGAGAGATAAAAGAAAGAGAGACAGAAAGAAAGGAAGTAGAGAGGAAGGAAGGAAAGAAGGAAGGAAGGCAGGTAGGCAGGCAGGAAGACTGACCTACCTGAGGCTCAGGCTATGGAATTGGCAATACTTAGAATTCTAGATTTTAATACATAATCTACCATAGTTTCTTCTGCCAAAGAGAAAGTAATAATAGTAATAGTAGTAGTAATAATAGTAATAGCAGCAGTAGAAGTAGCAATAGTATTAGTAACCGCAATAGCAGCAATAGCAATCATATTAGTAGCAGTAACAGTATTAGTAACAGCAGTAATACTACTAGTATTACTAATAATAACAGTAATAGTAACAGCAGCAGCAGTAGTGGTACTAGTAGTATTGTTGCTATTAGTAGCAATAATAACAGTAGTAACAGTAGTAGTAGTAGTAACACAAATACTTGTAGGGGCAGCAGAAGCAGCAGCAGCAATAGTAGTAATATGGAGAGCAATGAAAGCTGACTTTCTGGAAGCACTTTCTGAATGTATGTTCGGTCCTCTCTGTGACTTTCTCTGTATGTACCACACAGTCTATGCCATGAAACATTACTGCTGTCTACCATTTCTAAGATCACAACGGGAACCACTCATTGGTGAATCAGGAAGCCCAGGAACCATGAACTGGGTCCTTGTGGCTGACCTTGAGACCTGAACTCTAGAGACCTTCTCATCACGTTTTAGGATGGCCTCTGGAGTTCCTGCCAGACTCTCTGAGGGAAACACGGTTACTTATCATGGAAGATCCAGTATCCTTGCAGGTGCTGACAACCAGCTCATGTAAATTCGCTCTGAGGTGGGTGGAGCGATTGGTCTGAAGCATGCTTTTGCGCTTATGATCTCACCACCCTTTAGATTGCGTCAGTCCTTAATTCTGTGGTTTGTTCTGCAGGGACTTCTAATTATAAGATGGATTTTCTAATGAACTTTTATTAATTCAGCAATCTGGATGCTGAATTGTCATTTTTGCTAATAGAAAAAATGGTTTGGTTTATCTTCCAGAACAGTGAAAGTCAGTCAACTTAATTAAACTGTCTGAAGAGATTTTTCTCCTTGTCTTACTCAGCAGAGGCCCACGAGGGAGCTTGCTTTATAAGACCTGTCAGCCACAGTGGCAGTTTGACTCTAGCTTTTTGTTTGAAGCCAGGGTGGATTTGGTGTCCACTACCTCTGAAATTCCTAGTATGATCTCCAGGGCTCCACACTTGAAACAGGGCAAAGAGCAGAACAGAGCCCATGCTACATGGTTTCAGGTCATCAAAAAGGTCCCCACGTACAGGGAGCCTCCTGTGCCAGGCATCAGAAAATAGTAGAGGACAACTTTTATTCCCTACCATAGACAATGCCATAGCCCAGATTTAAAATCTGTCAGAGTACCAGAAAAAGAAAATTACGGAAAATACTAACTACTTTTGTAGCACATAGAAAAACTCATCTCTTGTGAGCAGGCAGAAGTTTATCTCAGTGATTTCAAATAATTAATACTAGAATCTACCAAGGGCATGTATCCTAGAAGTAGCCATCTACAGAACACAAAACAAGACAAAAAAAAAAAACAACAACAAGCAACCCACTACTATGGGAAAAAACGTTCATAGGAACATCTTTACTTTTTCTTCATTGTGTATAATGTGTTTTCTTTACTTGTGGGTTACTTTGAAATATGTAGTGAAATATTTAGCTATATTAAATCAAGTTAATTAACATATCTATAGAGAATTTGGTTTTTTGGTGAGAATGTTTACAATCGACTTCTAGAAAATTGTCTCAGCAGTTTTCAAGCATGCTATTTATTACATTGCTGACTATAGTATACTGAAATTAACTATAGTTGCTAAGCTATACAATAGGACTGCAGAACTTCACCCCTAACTAAACTGCATACCTTTGACCAACATCTCCCCATCCATCCTGCTTACCTAGGCTCTGGTAGACACCATTGCATTTTCTGCCTCTATGAATTCAGTATCCTCCAGTGTCAAAACACAATCAAGTCAACAACAGAGGTGACAAGAAACACATATGCCAATTAAAATCACATTCAAGCCAATTTTCTTTAACATTCTAAATGGCCAAATGTATAGGTATTGTAAACAGGATAACTTCTAGTTGTAGAAATTATCATTTTCTACCTTAAAAGTACATGAGAAAATACTTATCTAAGAAAGTGTCAAGGGTCAATGACAGGAGAAATATATAAAAACCAATGCATCCCTATGTAATTGTCCATGAGTAGTTATCAGGCTCACTGAATCCTTTTATTTAGATAATAACAGTAAAGCTGTGATAAAGTAACTAAAATTGACTTTTGCCATGTAAGGTCTATACAAAGGAAACTTCAAGGCTAGAGATGTGGCACACACCTATATTCCCAGCTACTCAGGAAGTGGAGATTAGGAAAAAAAACCATGGTTCGAGGCCACCCTGGGCAAAAATGTAGTGGGACCCAGTAGGGCGCCAATAGCTCACACTTATGACCCTAGCTACTCATAATAAGATTGAGATCTGAAGGATTGTGGATCAAAACCAGCCTAGGAAAAACAGTCTTTGAGATTCCATGGTCAGTTAGCCAGCAAAAATGCCAAACTGGAGATGTGGGTCAAATGGCAGGCTCAGCCAGAACAGGGGAAGGACTGTTAGGTAAGTATTAAGGAAAGTTGGCAAATTATTTGAGAGGATTCCAGTTCAGTCCCCTCATCCAGGTCATTCACAGCTCTGTCATACCTCAGTGATCCACCCCCCAGCCTCTTTTTTTGCTGGTCTTGCAGCTGGTTATTTCTATGCACCCAGAGGTTCACCTCAATGAGAAATTGATATTAATCCAAATGTTACTGGTAAAAAAAAATAGTTAAAGTTTGCCTCAAGAAAAAGAACTTGATTAAAGGCAGAGGTAAGAGGAGTCCTGGTGGTCTTACTTAGTTTGCAAATGACTATATATTTTCCTGCTAAGCAATATAAAATATAAGCCTAAATGTAAAATGCAAAAGTATAAAGTACCTAGGAGAAAATCTAGGTGGCCTTGGGTAATTAACGAGTTGTACTCTATTAAATTCAGGTTTTGTTTTTTTTACAGGAAACATAGCTCAGTGGTAGAGCACATTCCTAGCTTGTGCAAGCTCCTGGGTTTAATCACAAGAGCCAAAATCATTACTATTTAAAATTATTCTTTGTAAGACACTATTAGAAGAATATAGAACTTAGGTATGGCACACTCCAGTAATTCCAGCTACTTGATGGTGTGGGTAGGACAGTCACAGTCTCAGCCTAGCCCTGGACGAAGAGGTTGATAACTCATCTGAATAATAACTAAGACAAAAAGGGGTGGTGGGAGAATGCCTGCTTCACACAAGCATGAAACTCTGAATTCAAACCACAGTACCACAGAAGAGAGACAGACAGACAGACAGAATGCAAGCCACACAGTGGGAGAAAAAGCTTGTAAAACTTACCTAAAAAATGTAAGAACCCAAAATACACAGAAGTATAAAACATATTCTTGGAGAGAGCAATGTAAACTCTTAAAGAACATTGCTTAAGAGAGGGATATTTGCTGTGTTATGTGTATCCAGTGGCATTCAATTGAAGATAATTTCAGCTTAGCTGGGTTTATTGGGATGCAGTCCTATTGAAAGTCAAGGCATGGCTCCATAAGTTTCTTCTGTACTATGTATACTCTGGGTAGTCTAAAATCACTTATCCTTGATGAAAAAAGGTGTAAGGTTTTCTAACATTGGGTTTTATAGCTATTGAAAGTGAATGAAAGAACCTGGTTGTCATTTTCACAAGGGGTAGGAAGCCTGTGCCGAGGGATGACAAACACCATAGAGAAATAGAATGCCCAGGTCCCAGGATATCAATTTCCTCTCTTAGAGGCCTTCAGGAGTCTCATCCATGTTACCCGCCAAGAGTCCTCAATCATTCTTGTTCACTGCCATCTGTCATCTTGATTATTTCTAGGGATTTCATTTAGTGATCTGAATCCAGAGATTGCCCATCAGAGTCAGGCACCAGGGAGTCACCTTGTATCCTTGCTCCAGTCCTGTCCCAGCCTTCCTGAAATTGATAAATGTCCTCCCTCTCCCCTGGGAGACATGAAGTGCAAGCTCTGGGCCTTATTGATTTCCAGAAAAACTGATGCCTCTTCAAGGCTCCATTTCTATTTCTGAAGTGGCCTTCTGACATGGTTCAGGTCTGTAAATCAGCTACAAAATGCTTTGCTGCTGCTGTTCTTCTCAGCATGATCCTTTATATAGTAGTTTTTTCCCCCTTGTCTTCTTTTTATTTGATACGGAAAATATCCTTGAACTTCAGGTGCATCTTCTTCTTGTGGGGTTGAGGGAGGAGACCTGAACCTTAACCTGAAAGATGTTTTGAAATGAGAGAACAAAAGAACTACAGCCCCAGAATCCATTGTACCTTGACTAGTCTGACTCAGAATGTGTGCCCCAGTAGGTAACCACTGTGCCCCTTGTGGCCAGCAGTGTGTCTCAGCCCTTGCTGGGATAAGAACAGACATTTCTATCACAAGAGTTAGGACCCTGGTCCAAACTCAGGTAGTGACTCACCCTAGAGCTTTGATGTACCAAAAGAACCACACATATCCTTCTGTGTCTAATAAATAACCTCAAGCTACCTAGTCTGTCCAAACCCTGAATGGTTCATCCACCTTACAGTAATCCTCTCATCTGCAATTTTGCATTCCATTGTTTCAATTATCCATGACCGAATGGAAAATTCCAGAAATAAACAGTCCTTAGTTTTAAATTGCACTCCGTTTGAATAGCAATGAAATCTTGTACTGTTCTACTCTGACTTATCTGGGATATGAATCATGCTTTTGTCCATAATATCCATGTGGTATAAACTACCCTCCTATTAGTCAGTAGCCACAGTGCTTGTATTTATGCAGTGCTTAAGTTTACTGAATAAATGATCCCGAAAGCACAAGAGTAGTGATGCTGGTAATTCAGGGTGAAGTGCTTCTTTAAAGTGAAAAAGTGAGCATATAATGTTTTGAGAGAGAGGGAGACACTCCAATCATCATTGTTATAGTACTCTATATTATATTCTATTTTATTACTGGTTAGTGTTAATATCTTACTGTGCTTCACTTATAACTTAAGCTTTATTACAGGTATGCATGTAGGAAAATATATATATAGTTGTCATAGAGCTCAGTGGTTTCAGGTATCAGCTAGGGGTCTTCAATAGTGTATATGCCAAGAAACTGCCAACCAACAGTACTTTAACCAAGAGTTGTCTTGAGTTCATATGCACAAACAACCCAACCTCTGGCATAGCCACTTTCCAGCATCTGTGAACTTTTGTGGATGGAGTTAGTGACCCCATGGCCTTTCTGGTCAGCTCCAAGTCTCCTTAGGAAGCAAAGTACTATCCATGACCTGTCTACAAAAATCTCTTTTCCCCTACTTTGGGAAACCACTCTTTAGCCTGCCTGTAGCAGGGTTCTGGGGATAATGCAGTCATATTATAGGCCATCTTAGACTTCTGTCAGTGACCCGTCTGCTTCCACAGCTTCCTTGCCTGCATTGACTTGTCTCAGCACCATTATTAGGAGTGTCTGCAGACCAGCAGGTTCATAGGTTCATTACTTGTTGTCAGCATCTTCCATTTGCTATGGTCACATCCATGAGCAATGATCCCCATCATTTCTGATCAGTTTCAATGTCTCTAGGCTGAGAAAATGGATTCCTTAGGTAGAGAGTCTTGACACATGAATGAAGACAATATCTGCTTTTGAGTACTTGGTTGGCACACTGACAGCCCCAATGACACTTGAGTTAAGATGACTATGAAGGAAAATTCTAAGGGGCTTTGGGCCTCAATATATCCTCACTCTGGGGACTTGGACAAACTCCTCAGACTCAATGAGACTCAGTTCTGTCTGGGAAAGGAACCATTGTAGCACATATTTACTAGGGTGGTTACAAAACTAAGATATGCATATAAGGTGCTAAAGATCCTGGCTACAGAAGTACAAAGACATTTGAGCTCTTAACAGAGTTATAGTCATATTTGTCTTTTGCTACCTCTTTTGGACTGTAGTATGTTAAGACAGTATGATCAGGGTGGCCTTGTGATTTGGCAGAAATTTGTAGTTTCTTGGTAACAGGAGGCCTGGGTGTCTATAATTAGGACAAGTAGGCCAAGAACAGTCATTTTCTTCCATGGGTACACCAATGTAACTAAGTCACCAATTTCTCTACACTGTGTAGTAAATTCTGTACTCTCAATGTTTAATAATGGACAGACATAATGCAGGTACTTATTGAATGCTATATGAATAAATGAACGATGATGGAGGAAGGGGCAAGCTTGGGATATCTCCCATTCATTTCTTATTATGTGATTGTTCTGCTTCTTTAAGGATAAGAGAGGCATAGCTTAAATGACTATCCAGACAGTGAGAACTATTGAGCTATTTCTCTACCCCCTGACTTCGTGGAATCTTAAAGAGATTTCAAGAAGGACTTAGAGGTAGCGTTTGAGGATGTCCTCAAACAGTTAAAGGGTAGCCATAACCTTCAATTGCAGGGTTTCTGATTCCATGTGAAGGCCATTTTAGCAGATGGGAAGGCTGCTGAGCCATAGAAATGTTCCACGGCATTGCTGTGGGCTTGCCACTTAGTGATAGTGCAGCCAACCGAGCCCTCTGGCTGAGCTCACTTGTCAATATACTCTCTGTCTCCACTGCAGAGAGCTAGGCTTTATGGAATAAGTAACCTACTAATGATTTGCTTGTTTCTTCTAATTAATGACTGACAAAGCCACACAAAATAGGGGCAATGACCAGTTCTTTCTCATTGGTCAAACTATCTCCCCTGATCATGGACTCCAAAAAGAAGCTGGACTTGGTCACTGACATTTACCAAACAATAGTTATTTGGCAGATTTTTGGCTGAGCTAAGCTTTCCAAAACAGTGAGAAAAGGGACCCAAAGAGAAGTTTCTTTACAATTAGAACAAATGGAAAATAAATGTAGGCCATAGCCAGTGGAAGACACTGGACACAGAATTTAACTTTCACATTCCAGTGGCTTGTGAGGTTCTTCTGTGTCTCTCCCTTAACCAAACTTGTATTTAGAATTCAGAAGAGTTGGCAAGAACTTTAGGTGGCATTTTTTTTTTATCAGCTGTACCAGCTGTTTTCCTTCCATGAGGTTAAATGATGTTCCAAATGTCTAAAGGAGCTGCATCCTTCTCTGTGGACACCTGCAGCTCAAAGCAGGAAAGACACTAGCAGGTCAATACACCTAGGAGGCTTAGCTTAAATGCCCCCAGTGGCCACTTCATCTGGAGCTTTGGGGCGGAGCTCCTCCAAACGTTGGGGCTAGTTTGGTTGGGCCTGCGGTGGTAAGGCTGATTGATTTATGGCTTCTTTCTTTTAAACTTGAGAGTGGCTTTTAGGTTTTCTTTTTAATTTATTTTTATTTTAAAGATGATATACAGAAGGGTTACAGTTATATGACGTAGGTAATGAGTACATTTCTTTTTGAACAATGTCACCTCTTCTGTTTTCTCCCAGTTTTTTTCCTCCCGAAACCCCTCCCCCACAAGTTATATAGTTCATTTTCAACAGTGTCTAGTGGATTAGTTCACCCTGAATTAGTTCACCCTTTGTCCCACCCTTCGTTCTGCTTCCCCTTACCCTCTCCAAAACAGATAAACTTACATACAGGACAAAAAGTACAGAATTCAAAAACAGTGACAAAAGAGGAAAAACAAAAGAAATAACCAAAAAATAATCACAAAAAGTAAAATACAAAAACTTTTTGTTAGCCAGGCACTGGTGGCTCACGCCTGTAATCCTAGCTACTCAGGAGGCTGAGAGCTGAGGATTGCAGTTCAAAGCCAGCGGGGCAGGAAAGTTTATGAGACTCTTATCTCCAATAAACCACCAGAAAACCGGAAGTGGTGCTGTGGTTCAAGTGGTAGAGTGCTTGCCTTGAGCTGAAGAGCTGAGGGACAGGCTCCATGATGAGAAAAACAAACAAACAAAACAAAAACAAACTTCTTGTTTCCATTTCTTAGGGTTCATTTTGATAAGCATCATTTTATATGATCACATGCAAATAGCTATTGTATGGCTTAATTTTAGATGAAGTCTCAGATTATCAGAGGGAGATAAGGCCATATTTTTCTATTGGCTTGCATATTCCTAGAAACCAAGACCTGGTGAATATTTAAGGTTTTGATGGCAACAGAACAGCATTACCATGAAAGTATTAAAGGTACCAATTCCAATTTTTTTTTGGGGGGGGTGGTCTAGTCGTGGGGCCTGAACTCTGGGTTTGGGCGCTGTCCCTGGGCTCTTCAGCTCAAGGCTAGCACTCTACCACTTGAGCCACAGCGCCACTTCTGGCTTTTTTCTTTTTGCTTATGTGGTGCTGAGGAATCGAACACAGGGCTTCAGGTATGCAAGGCAAGCGCTCTACCACTGAGCCACCTTCCCAGCCCACCAATTCCAATTTTTATTATGCATCCAAAGAATTAAAAGCAAGGTCTTGAAGAAATATTGACTACTTATGTTTATGGAGCCTTTTATTCATAATAGCCAACAGGTAGAAGAGAAGCTAAATGTAGTATATCCATACAAGGAATATTATTCAGTCTGAAAAAAAGAATTTCTGGGACATGCTTAACACATAACTTTGAGAATATTAGGCCAGGTGAAAGAAATAGTTACAAAAAGGCAAATACTGTATAGTCTCAGAAGTTCTTCAATTATATGTGGTTTCTAGAGTAGTCAAATTCATACTGACTGAAAGTAGAATTATTGGCCAGGGCTGAAGGGAGAAAGAAGCAGGAATTCTTATTCTGTGGGTACAGAATTTCAGTTTTCCAAGATGAAAAGTTTCTGGATAGTAGTTGTACAAACAGTGTGAATATGTTTACACTGAATTGCATATTTAAGAATGCTTGTTAAGGCCTGATTCAGTAGCATTGGAAGGCAGAGATCTAGGAATCACATTGTGAGACCATTCCAGGCAAATATAAGTTTGTAGGAATCCATCTCAACCAATGGCCGGGCCTGGTAGCACACACCTGCTATCCCAGGTACAGAGGAAACACAATGGTTCTGCTTGAGTGACACAGGAAAGCACAAGTAGAAGACTCATAGCCACAGAAAGCGTAGGCATATAAGACCATGCTTTGAAAATAGTCAATGTAAAAAGAGGGGTGGAGGCATTTCTTGACCAGTATAGCTCCTGATTTCAAGTGCAAGACCCTAAGTCCAGTCATAGCAAAGAAAGGAAAAGAAAGGGAAAGGGGAAAGGGAAGAGGGAGAAAGAAAAGGGGAAAAAAGTGCTGGTTAGATGATTTGATTTTATTTTTTTGAGTCATTGGGCTTGAAGTCAGGGCCTGGGCACTGTCCCTGAGCTTCTTTTTCTCAAGTCTAGAATTCTACCACTTAAGACACAGCTCCACTTCTGGCTTTTTCTGAGAAGTTTCTTGGAGATAAGAGTCTCATGGAATTTTCTGTTTTTGAACCATGATCAGATCTGAGCCTCCTATGTAGCTAGGGTTATAGGCATGAGCCACCCCCAGCACCAGCTCAGATGAATTTTTGTTATGTGTGTTTGAACAGGATTTTTAGAAAATCATCCTGAAAGATATTCTCATCAGTTATAAAAGAAAATGCAAAAGAAAGCTACTCTGAGCCTGTTTCCTGTATAGATAGCCAAGGTCACTGAGGTCCATACTTCATTATGCTGGCAACAATCCCAGCCATCCTGTCATGTTGCTGACAGGTATAAGAGTATTGGGATTAGTCCTTTGGATGGCACAGGTGGAATGGCCCTAATCCAAAAGTGCTTCAAAGTCAGAAACTTTTTAAGCTTTGACATGCCACTAGTAGAAAATTCTACACCTAAGAAAATATTGCTTAAAATTACCTTCAAGCCATGTGTATAAGGTTTGATAAAACATAAATCAGTTTTGTGCTTACACTTGGGCCCTGGCCCCAAGATACCTCATTATATATATGCAAGTATTCCAAAAGTGAAGAAAATCCAAAGTTTTAACTACTTCGGGTCTCAAGCATATTGGATACAGAATACTCAACTTGGATTTTATTTCTATGAAATTTAAAATGCATATCACATATCTCCATCAGTTCCCTTGCCAGGAATTTGTCCTGTATATATTCTTGTCCAGGTACACAAAGAATTATGCACAGGGTACTGGAGAGCCCAGTTTGCAGAGCAAATGATGAACAGAAAGGGAGATATCTGTCCACTATCTGGGCTTAAATGAGTCATCCTTCTACCCAGGCAGAAGAAGATGACACAGCTGCATTACAGCCTTTCTTGGAGATTTCCAAGATATGTAGAGGAAAACAGCAGCATGCAGACCACTGTGTTTAATCAGCTACCATTTGTGTGAAAAGAAAGGAGACTGTGTTTATTCCTAAGTGTTTCATATGCATGAAAATACACATGCCAAGACCCTCAGGAGACAGAGTATTCTGCCTGTATCTGAGCCAGGACAGGGTGTGTGGAAGCTGTATTCCTTCTTAACTCTTTGAGGGTTACTTATGAAATGCATGTATAACTTACTGGACATCCATGCCTAATATATTTACTCAAACATGCATTCACAGTTTTAGAGATGACTGTGATGAGAAATGCCCTAGCTATGCTGGCCTCACAGCTATTCTAGGGCCCACTGAAGAATCAAACCATCAGATTCCACCACTCATAAAACACCTGCTCAAGCTACCTTTCCACAGATCAGTTACTAGAATGATAACAGAAGGTACCCCTTGCCACCCAAAACAGAGTTCTCCCTAAGAGAGAGAGAGCACCCTCATGAAACAAAGAACATCTTCCATGTATCTGAAACAAATAATCATTGTTTTTCGTTCTGTTGTTCCTTACCCCTGGTGCCTTCCACTGTGGGTGTTGCCCTTGGGTGATGCCATCTGTGAACATTGTTGCCTAGAGGGCTGTGGGATAGGTGTGTTGAGGACAGCTGTTGTGAGGGCATGTGGGCAGGTGGTGGGGGTCAGTGCCCTATCCAGGGCATTGTTCCAGTTCACTGCCCACCATCTCCACCTGTGTCCTTAGGCTGAGCATGTCTTCGTTCACGCAAGGAAGGAGATTCTCCCCTCTAGGCAAATCACTAATTAGGGAAACAAGAATTTTTTTAAGGTCTTAAAATAATCATTAGAAAGAAAAAACATTTGAGTCCTTATCTTGGGGTTCATTTCGCCTAACATCAACTTATCTGACTGTTTCTGCTTGTCTCAGACATATACTAGTTATTGCAAATAAGGGAAACCATGAACCTATGTTTCTTTGGGCCTGGCTTACTTCACTTAATATAGTTTGTTTTTTTTTTTCATTTCTTTGTTGCTTTGTATGTCCCTCCCCCACAGTATAACCCCTACTCTCACTGTATTTGATGTTGGTATAATTTGTGGAGGGGAAGGGCAAAAAAAAAAAAAAGAACGTTTAAATAGAGATACAGGTGGACCCATTGCAACAATGAGATGTACAAGTCGTTATGTCAAAAAACAAACTTTACAACTTTGGTGGAGGGGGGGAGGGTTGGAGCAGCGGCGGGGGAAAGGGATGGGAAGGGGGAAGCAAAGGAGGAGGCAATAATGCTTGATAAGAAATGTACTCATTACCTTGCCCAGGTAATTGTAATCCCTCTGTACGGTATTTTCACAATAAAAAAATAAAATAATAAAAATAAAAATAATCATTAGCATAATAAATTAGATTCCTAAATTATAAGAACAGAAGCATGGATTGGCCATTTGCCAAGGGCTGGGAATTGACTACCAGAGAATTTGGAGGACAAGGGAAGTGTTTTCCCATCTTCCTAGTGAAGGGAGTTGAATGAATGAATGCCTTTATCAAAAAAATCAAGTCCACTCAAAGTAGTGAATTTGATTGAATGTAAGTTTTTGAAAAATAAATGGAAGTTTCCAGAATTTCCAGAAGACTACATCTGCATGTTAGTGAGATGAATTAGGAAAAGAATACTGTTATTCTATTGATGGCATGGGCTCAAGACCTGAATCCCTTCCTTATTTAGGGATGATGGCCTGAGAGTCCACCCACAGCTCCCTTTTAAGAACATATTTTTATGGTTCTTGTGTTTCTTCCTCTCCCTTTGCCTGACTCCCTCAACAGTACTGACTGCCACTTCCTGGAAATGGTTAGTATTGGCTTTACTTTTGCATATTTTGTCATCCAGTGGCTCATCATGGGGAACAGAACTATCCAAGAAAAAAAAAAAAAAAGGATGAGGTGACGTCTCTGTAGTACCTAAAGGAAAACTTATCTACCAAGGGACCACACATTGTCCAGAATCAGTAAAGATGTGGTATCGCATAGGAAGCCTAGATACTGAAGCGCTTCAGGCCGTTGATCCCAACGGCTGAGATATAAGCTTGATCAAGTCGTCATGCAGTTTTACCCTGTTGAGTGGTGGTGAGAGATGCTGAAAATGGTGTCATTTGAGTATAGTATTGAATTGGGTTCCAATTTTTTGAACACATATATTCTAATACCTAAATCTCAGTTTCTTATCTGTAAAATGCAGATAAAATTAATATGTTCACAAGAGAATCTGCAAGACCTGTTAGTGTGGAGCATTGAAACATTTCCTTATAATGTTTCTTTGGCATCTCTTTTAGAGCCAAGTGAGCAGTATGCAGGCGATGTTGGAGAGATTCCTCTTGAATTGAGTTAATGCCCTGTAATGGGATAATGAGGGACTCAGCAACTGGAGGCCCCAGTGCCATTGGGAATCTTTGTTTCCTTCTAAGTGCACGGCATGGCTCTGCTTTCTTACCACCTGAGTTCTCTCTTCATTTCCCTCCCTAGTTCATTGCTTCTGTACATACCACTCCTTTCACCAAGTCTGATGGGTTCTTCTTACATCAGAGTCAGTGCTTCTGAATAATATTAATCACAACAACAAGGAGAACAACAAGAACAACTTCCAAAGCAAAACACCCCTTTCCTAACTTGGTGAAGGAAGAAATCAGAGGGGGTACGTGTCTCAGCTATCATCCTCAAACTCACCGATTTGGTGGACCCAAAACCCTCTGGAGAACTCAGTCTGGCTGGATACACAATAGCATCCATATCACCAGACAGTAAGAAATGCAGCTTAGAGTTGATCACAGCCCCTTCAGCTGGTCAGTTGCTGTGAAGGTGAAGACAGAGGTCTGTGCACCACACTACCAGCCCAGTGAACTTACAGAACATGAACTCAATTATAGAAACACTTGGATATTGGTTCCACTTGGAGGTCATAAAACCTTGTCCTAAGGCTTTTTAGATTGATATTCTTTGCACTTAGTCTTCATAGGGAGATTTGCTTGCTTTGTTTCCCTCTGAGGCTATGTGTCTAGGATGCTTGCTTCTTCTGATCTGGGATGCAATGAGTGTGTTGGTATTCATCTCCACATGTTTACCACCCTCTTCCAAACACATTTCCATTGTATCACAGTTTCTAAAAGATCAGTGGAGATGGTCAAGGTAGACTTTCTTAAGCAAAGCAAGTGGAAAAGTAGCATGTGTCTGGTCATTGTTTACTCTGCATTTGTTCTGTGGTCCAAACAGGGCCTCAGATCATGCTCAGTTTCCCTCACCTGTGCCAGGCAGAAGCTGGAGGATGGATGCTTGGGAGAACTGACTGGGGTTTCTCATTTCAGCACGCTTCCTGTTGCTCAGCTTTGAAGACTGCACCACCTATCTGCCTGGAATATGTTAAGACCTAGACTGAGAAGTTAGGGAGGCCATCTTCTGTATGACAAAATTAAACACTTGGTTAGGAAACTTCATGTGTGGGGTTTCTACTCTCCTCCCTCAGACTCAGAGAAAGATCCCAGGAGTTTCCTTCTTCTGTAAGGAGGGAGAAAGGTAGCCCAGCTCCATGCAGCTGACAGTATCCTCAAGGAGAAGGCAGTGTGGGACACTTGGCTTCCCAGGGCAAGAGCCACCAGGAGATGGTCTTTTCCTAGAATGCTAATATCAGAAGGCCCTGTGGCCAGGCTTAGTGGCTCATGCCTGTAATCTTACCTACTTGGAAAGCAGAGATCAGGAGGATGACAATTTGAGGCTAGCTGAAGTGAAAAATTCACAAGACCTTCAATCTCAAGCAATGAAAGGCTGACAATGAATCTACCCCTCTTATCCTAGACACATGGATACCTAAACAGGATTTCCCTCAGTCCTGGCCAGCCAGAGCATAAACATGAGATTCTATTCAATAAATAACTAAAGCAAAAATGCCCAGGTTGTGCTGGAAGTGGTAGACACCTTCCTAGAAAGAGTAAGGTTCTAAGTTCAAACCCCTGCTCTGCACAAGGAAAAAAAAAATCCACGTGGATGTGTCTAATTGGGAAATTGGCCAAATATTTTTAACTTCCTTGTTAATGGGCACAAGCAGAGAGAACAAGCTCAGAGCACAAACCTGAGTACTTTCTAGTCACATTTCCCCTTTTTATGTCCTTAAAATTTCTGAGGAGGGCACATGGTATAGTACAATTGTCCTATAGGACAATCCATGCATACAGAACTGCTGCCTGTAATTTCTCAGGACAGGTGGTCATTGTTTGTGATGAAATGGTGACTTACTGGAGTATCAGTCACATTCACAGGAACCAAGAGATACATAGTTCCCCTTCCCTATGTGACTGGTGGCCATTTCCTTCATAACTTCTTATTTTCTCAGCGTATGTGGATTTTCACATTTGAGAATCCTGAGTTAAGATCACAGATTTTAATGGCACATATTTCATTTTATTTAAGTTTAATTACTATTGCAGGATAAAGCAGCCCTTGACTCAAGAAAATGAAATAAACACCCTTGTTGTGTATCTGCTGTGGCATTGTAGCCTTTTTTCTGGGTTTCTAATTTGTATTTACCAAGCACCTGCCATTTTGTAGATATTATTCTAAGCCTGAACATGTTTCTCTTCCTTATGAATGTTTCCCAATTTATTTTTTTTCAAATAAGGTCTTTGGAATGATCCAGAATACCATCAGTCAGAGGCTATAATTTAGAGATACCGAAGTACTTGTCAATGGAATTTTTAACTGTTGTCGAGCTTGAGAATGGTCCCAAGGATCTGCCAGCCCTGAATTCTCTGTGCGACATCAAAGGAAATCCACAGTACATTCAAGAAAGAGTTAGCATAGAGTGTACTTTATAGCACATGTCTCTCTCATTTATGGTTCATCTGTTAACATATGGTAGATGCCTCTCTAGAATATTCTGTTGTCCCATTTTTGCAGATTTCTGGCAGAAGGAAGTAGAGAATTTGGGGGTGGGGGGAGTAGAGAAAGTGTGTGTGTGTGTGTGTGTGTGTGTGTGTGTGTGTGTGTGTGTGTGTGTGTGTGTGTGTTCATTCCTGAATTGCTAACCTATCTCTTTGTAAACCTCACATACATCTAGAGATTGCTGAGTTTATGTTCCTAGTCATTGTCAGCCCCAGACCACACAAGGGATTTTTGCCACTTCACTCAAATTAACTCCCAAAAGCCAAATGTCCTCCCATCTGTCACTCTGAACAGCAATATATATATATATATATATATATATATATATGTTAACCTTGAGCTCAAGGAAGTATACCTCTCAAAGACACAGCCAAAGTCCTTTGGGAACTGCGAAGGTAGTCCCTGATTGATATTCTTCAAATAGAATGTCTTCTCAATCCTTTGAGAAATGAAGCTATTAGAAAATATCTTCTGCCCCTAACTCTATCAATGAAACTTGAGAAGCAGGCCAGAGCCCAAGAGTCCCATGCCCTCTTCTTTCCAAATCAGCTAGCATAGAGAGATGTACAGATACCTGGCCTACATTAGCCTGTCTATGATTAGCTCAAGAAACTGCTTTAAGAGCAATCGTATTTGAATCTCTGAGAGGGCCTGACCTGAACATCTGATTGACAATAATAATTTTGACTTAATAGTTGATACCGTTAGAGCCTTCCAGTTGGGGAGGGGAGGCTGTTTTATCAAACACACCAATGTTGGAAAGACATTGTTCCTCAGTTGTTGTTCTGCATCCCAGATCCCTTTTCCTAGAGGACGTAGGATTCTGTGTTCTTTTCACAAAGCAACAGAGGATCTGCCTACATGGCAGTTGGGGGCAATCTGTTCCTTGTCTTTCCTCAAGGGTTTTGAAAATATGCATCATAGCCAGGCTCTAGTAGCTTATGGGCTTTCATTCTAGCTACTCCGAAAGGTGAAATCTGAGGATTGTGGTTTAAAGCCAGCCCAGGCAGAAAGTTTTGTAAGACCCTTACTTCTAATTTTGTAATACCCTTACCTCTAATTAACAATCAAAAAACCAGAAGTACACAAGAACTGACATGAGGACCAATGAACTAGAACTGAAGACCCAGAAATGAACCCACAAACCTGTAGCCACCTAATCTTCAATAAGGGAGCTAAAAACAAACAATGGAAGAAAGACAGTCTCTTCAGTAAATGATGCTGGCAAAATTGGTTAAACACCTGTAGAAAACTAAAGCTAGATCCCCATATATCATCCTTTACCAGAATCAACTCCCAATGGATCAAAGACCTCAAAGTCAAAGCAGACACCCTGACTATATTACAGGAAGGAGTAGGAGAAACTCTAGAGATCCTTGGCAGAGGCTGAAATTTTCTTAATAAAGACCCAGAAACACAACAAATCAAAGAAAGGTTGGACAAATGGGATTGCATGAAGCTGCAGAGCTTCTGCATGGCAAAGGACATAGCTAGCAAGATCAATAGAAAGCCCACGGATTGGAAGAAGATCTTCACTAGCCATATAACAGACAAGGATCTCATATCTAAAATATACTTAGAACTCAACAAATTAAATCCCCCAACAACAAATCTTCAAAGAAGCAACCACCCGATAAATAAGTGGGCTAAAGATTTAAAGAGAGACTTCACTGAAGAGGAAATAAGAATGGCCAATAGACACATGAAGAAATGCTCAACTTCTCTGGCCATAAAAGAATGCAAATCAAAACAACATTGACATACCACCTCACCCCAGTTAGAATGGCTCTAATCAAGAAATCTAATAACAACAGATGCTGGAGGGGATGTGGCCAAAAGTGAATCCTACTGTATTGTTGGTGGGAGTGTAAACTTGTTCAACCACTTTGGAAAGTAGTATGGAGGTTCCTCGAAAGACTCCATAGAGCTCCCCTATGACCCAGCAATCCTACTTTTAGGCATTTACCCAAACGATTAAAAACAAGGCCATACTAAAGCTACCAGCACAGCTATGTTTATGGCAGCCTTATTTACCATAGCAAGATATGGAACCAACCCAGATGCCCCTCAGTAGATGAATAGATCAAGAAAATGTGGTATATATACAATGGAATTCAATGCCGCCATCAGAAAGAATGACATTGCCCCATTTGTTAGAAATAGAAAGACTTGGAAAAAATTATATTATGTGAAGCAAGCCAGACTCAAAGAAACATAGGTCCCATGGCTTCCCTTATTTGCAATAACTAGTATATGTCGAGAACAAGCAGAAAAAGTAAAAAGCTATGTACATATGACCATATAACCTGATGCTAAGCGAAATGAACCCCAAGATAGGGACACGAGATTTTATCTTTCTTGTTGTTCTTTTTAATGTACATACTATGTGATTTTTTTTTTGCTTCTTTGTATGTTCTTCACCCATAGTATGACCCCAGTTGTCATGGTATTTGATTCCGGTGCCCTGCATCTTGTATATACATTTTTCTAATTTGGAGAGGGGAAAGGAAATAACAAAATGCTGAAATAAGGATACAGGATGATCCATTGTATCAACGAGATGTACAAGATAGTATGTTGAAAACGAACTTTACAACTTTGGGGCGGAGGGAGGGGTTAAGGAGGTGGGGAGGAAAGGGATGGTAGGGGAAAAATAAAGGAGGGGGTAACAATGCTCGATAGGAAATGTTCCCATTACCTCACTCATGTAACTGTAACTCCTCTGTACAGTATCTTTACAATAAAAAAAAATATTTAAAAAAGCCAGAGGTAGAGGCATGACTGAAGTGGTAGAGCACCAGCTTTGAGCAAAAAAGCTAAGAGAGAGTGAGTCTCTGAATTCAAGCCCCAGTACTGGCATTATGTATGTATGTATATATGTATGTATATGTAATATATACATACGTATATTACTTAGGAATGACTGGCTTTGGGGAAAATTTGCTACTTCTCTCAAAGCAATCTACAATTGCTACTTTTAAGATTTTTATAGTTTAAAAAGTTATTTTAATTATACAAATATATGGAGTATGATAATTTTATGCATGTAGATAGTATGTAATTATCAAACCAGGGTAGTTAACATGACTATCTCCTTAGACATTTCCTTACAGTGTTAGCTGACACAGTTATTTATGGTGCAGTGTGATATTTCAGAACATGAATATAATATATGCTGTTCAAATCACAGAATATAAAGTGGTTTATTCATATTTTAAAATAGGAAACATTAATAAAACCGGTCTTCTCCCCTTTTCATGCATCACTAATTTGATTATGGCAATAATCATTTAGAGCATGTAAAGGTGACCTTGCCTTGTCTTAGTGAGGACAGTTCTTCACTGTGTTTCGATGTCAAGAGTCTAGACACGCAAACTATCAATGTCCCAGTCCTTCATCTGAACTTCTAGTAGGCATCTAAACAGGGAGGGCTGGTTCTTCCTCCTGTTCCTCTGCATGAGTATTTGTCATGTTCTAATTTCTCCTGGCCACTGTGTTGTCTGTCCTTTGCATTAGTTCCCCAGTCCTTGTTAGTTCCCTAATCTGTAACTCACCTTTTCAAACATTGTTCCTTCAACATGCTCGGCTTCAGCACCAACCTCTGTTGTTTGACATGGTCCTGAGTTTGTTAAATTAGTACCATTAGTCTGCTTTGTTACATTAATAACCTCAGGTCAGAAATGGCTAATCCTTGTCCTTAATTGACAAAGATGGCCATGTAAAGGCTAACTTTTGGTCTTTTTGGCTCCAGCCTCACCAAATTTTCATTTTAGGTGCTGCCTTCATGTACTAGGAACTTCTTATAATTTCTTCTTTAACCTTGCTCATGTGTCAGGCACAGGATGCACATGATGGGCTTCCCAGGAGTGGTCTCAAGATGATAATTTGTGTGCCAGCCACTTACTTTTGTCATATCAAAATAAGGGAGTTAGGAAAGAAAGAGGAAGAAGGGAAA
The DNA here is from genome assembly GCF_019054845.1 of Dipodomys spectabilis. NCBI lineage: Eukaryota > Metazoa > Chordata > Mammalia > Rodentia > Heteromyidae > Dipodomys > Dipodomys spectabilis. The sequence goes on from NW_024871042.1 coordinate 4,991,511, forward strand.
ACAAATCAAGGGTATGACCTCAGTAAAAGTCCTTCCTAGAGCAGCTTCACACTAATCCCACAGGGCACTCTCAAAAGTGAATATTCCCCATGTACCATCCCAACTCTAGACCAAGAAGCTGGCTTGCACATATGCTTCCATTTATGTTAAGAGGGAGGGGCAAGTAATTAAGGCCCAGACTCTGATAACTGCTCTTGGGCTATACTTTGAAGAAGACATGCAGGTGCTGGCTGTTGGAAGGTAGAAGCAGGAGAGATGGAGGAGTACAGTGAAGATAAAAGGGTTATCCACTGTGTGCCCAATCTGAAAGTGTCAGCTAAGGACACAGGTGTTTGCAACTGTTTTAAGTAATGCCTTCTGCCTTGACAGAATCATGTATGCATGTTCTTCCTTACCCTCTCAACTGGATATTTTCTTCTAAGCAGGACAACATTGTGGTTAAGAGAGTTAGCTCTAGAGTCAAAGACAGATTTCAGTCTGGTTCTGCTTTTGGGGTTGTGTGGCTTTGCAGATTATTTGTCTTTTTGAGGAGAATGTCCACATCTGTTGAATGAAGACAGGTTGCTGAAGAACCAGTGTTCATACCATGGCACCGTCTCAATCCTTGGCATATCCTAAGTTCACCCATCCTTCTCATTTGGACAGTAGAGAATGCTGGGAAGTGAATGATATGTTAGGACAATACCCTTTTCCCACACCACATACACTTGCTATGGACCTTTGACCCTTTAATCCACAGCTCAAGAGTCTGCTGTTTTAAGTTCCTGTGTCCCATGTTCATAGAGATATTGTATCTACCTACTCCTTAGGAAAAAATATATCCTTGATATTTTTCAAAAACTGTTTCTTTTAAAATAATATTTTATCTGTTTCACTAATAAGCAAATAGCTCAACAATATTAAAAATAACCATTATATGACTATGTTGTGGTTTGCTGGGCCACCTAGAGCCTCATGGATACAAGGCACATTTTCTACCACTTGAGCCACACCCCTAGTCATTTTGTTTTGTCAATAAGGTCACTAACTACTTAATTGCCACTAACTAGCTAGACTAGCCTTCAATTCATGATCCTCCTGCCTCCCAGATAACTGAGATTATAGGTCAATTTTTTTGTTTATGGTCACATGACCTAAAATTAGCTCACATAACCCTAGAAGTACATGAGTATCTCATTCATTAAAGTTTCCAGCCCATCACCACCCATAGCCATGGGGCTTACAACTCTGTAGTTTAAGCAGCTATTATTAAGTATGCCATTTCTAATATTTTCAGTAACATTTCATATTTCTGATTTCTGACTCAAGGCATAGAATCATTTCTGACCCTGAAGTTGCTATAGGGCTGACAGATAGCTCTCTGAATTAAATGGCTAGCTCTAGTCTTGTTACTATGGCGACAGAAATCAGCACAGGCTGACCAGGTGACCAGGGGGATAGATAAGCGTCATAGGTGTGAGGCATTTCTTTGTCAGCCATCTCTGTGGCTCTCAGTTCCATCCTATTGAGCTGGTTACAAGAACAGTCATCTCAGATCACACATCTCAGTTGAAAGTGAAGAGCATACCTAAAATCCATAGAACCCAGGCTAACACTTATAGCAAGGAAGGAAGATATATATGATACTGTGAAATACAAAAATAAGGAGTGAGAAATATAAGCAAACAAAGTAAATATTGACTGTGCATGTGTACAGGAACCTAGCGCTTACACAGAGTACATACTCCAAATATTTTTGTGGAATGAATAAACCAAGTACTAAAACCATATTATAGAATTAGGCATCCTTTAACTATTTATTGGCTAATTAAATATTGACTAATTAAATATATAGTAACTAATCTACTACCAGCTTGAAGGTAAGAGTAGAAAAGTCCAGAAATGAAAATATTCTTCAAGGAAAGATAATGGTCAAAAGATCACAACCTGGGAACACTAGTGGGTGGAGGATCAGAAATCTTAGTTAGGGCTACACATAGGCTGAGTTGGTCAAGGAATAAAGCCTTTAGGTCAAGTGTCAAGTAACTCAGTATTCCCTTTCCCAGGGAAGTATGGCTCAGTACTCCACACCAAAGAAACACAAAAATGAGACAACTTTTTAGTTGTATACCATAGATGACCAGTGCTTCCTGCATCTTTGCCTCCTAGGAAGCCTAAGTGGAGACAAATGGATGTGTTTGATGAGCACCCTTTTTTTTGGTTCTGCCACCTTGATCTGCTTTGTTGCATTTCAAATTAAAATAGCTCATACTTCTTTCACAAGGGTTCTAACTAGCTATCTATGACCTTGATCATACAGACTTGTCTGGAGGGAAGAGAGAGTCTGTGATTGTTGACTCTCCTTTTGATAAATATCTCTACATTGCTCAGCCATGACCACCAAGTCTGCATGTAACCAGCATGTGCTTTCTGTGTTAACTGAATGTCTTTAACTATGAGGTGGTCTTATCAGTAATCCTTTCTCACCTAAGTCAGTTCTGGCCATGGAAAACATATGAAACATTTCCAGTGCTTGTAAGAATAAGAAGGGGGGGAGAGAGAAAAAGTAGGGGGGAGGGAGAGGGAAAGGGAGAGGGAGAGAGAGAGAACAAAAAGGTGGTCCTAAAACAGAGAAATGATCCTTGTAGTAGGATGGTTCAATCTATAAGAAATATAAACTCTTCTCAGGAAAGCTTTGCAGACTCAAATGTTTACAGTGTCTCTACAAGGATCTGATCCCATCCAGACTCATTCCTTTCCAAGCAATGGAATCATCTAGGAAAGAAATTTTTATTAAAATATGAAACATCCCCCCCAAAATCCCTCCTCAAACTTCAAAGGGAGATTTGGCAGTTGGAAACCCTCCCCAATTTTAACTATCTTGGAGCTATTTAGGGGTTGGGGAAAGAGCACATTTGTTTCTTGATGCCAAATCTGAATCAATCTGTGCTGTCAGTCAGTTTCAGAGTGCACAGCATGGTAGGCAGCTTTTTCAGGCCCATGGGTTTGGCTTAGAACAGAATGAGTGAGGATTACAGATCCAACTCTGGGCTGCAGGGATTCAAAGGGGATGCTCTGGTCATTATTAAGTAGCTAAGGGTAGGTGAGATAATGATGACATCTGGCATTAATTTCACATTTCAGGAAATTACCTGCCCCTATGAAGACTGACAGCAGTAACTAACCAAAGGAGCTATCTTTGGTTTGGTCCCTAAAGCAGAGATACAAATGTAGTTATTTATTGATGGAGAGGTCTTAGAAGAAGGAGAGTGTGAGAAATTGGAAGAAAGGGGCTCAGCAAAGATGTAGTTTTAGTTCAGGCTACCTTAGCCTGGACCTACAGCTACCATGAAGCATGGGTGACCCCATAGAGCTGGCCTACCTTGAGGTAGAAACTGCCCTTTGTATCCTGAGAGCAAAGGCTTAATCTTCCAGTTATTTCTGGTTGAGGTAGCAAGCACTGGCCAATAGCAGTTTTCTATAAAATTATATCTTTGGAGCCATTAACAGACAACACACACAACACTGGGTGATAGAATTATCAGCTCAGTGAAGGGCTTTTGGAAAGGCATCTACAGCATCTAAAACATGAGTAAACAGTCATATCATCTTCTTTATACCTGTATTGGCTAGGTTGTATAAGTTCTTGTCACTTTACTGGGAAGTATCATCCATCTTCTATAAGAGCTATCTTTCCTTTTGAATCTATTCAGGTCTTAAGACAGGGATAGAGTGGAGGGAGAGGCATAAGAAAAAGTAACTGGTCACACATGAAACCCTTCTTCCATATAGATCACCACCAGCTAATTATATAGCCACTCAACTATTCATCCACGCTTATTAAAAGATGAGGACATAATAGAGCTGGCTCCCATCATTTTATGGTAAGATCATCCCCCCCACACCCCAGGAAAGGCAAGGCTGGCCAATAATGTGTGTGGTCCATACCTTTTGTGTGAAAGATATTTGGAAGGCTTTTTTCTCTTGTATATGTTTGGTCTTGCCCCTGACCATTTACTTTTTCTCTGCCACTCGCCTCTATGGTATTTAGAAATGGTACAAAAGTTAAAACCTTCTCCATTGCCAAACCCAAGTTGCCATTTTCTATCATCCTGTATGGTTCTAATATCTAAATAAATCCTTCTCTGTACTCCAGGCTGAGGTATCCTGATGATACCTGAGTACCTCTTTCCAAAGGATAAAGATAATAACCACGCATTCTGCTCCTTGAGACTATTTGAATTTGACCTTCCCAGGAAAAACAAGTCTGAAAAAAGATAATAATGTGATGAGCAAACACAGAAATGTCTGGAACGTGTTCAAGACCAGTTAAACACTGTAAGAAGACAATCTCACAGCCGCCTCAGTTCAGACTAGCCAGACATGCCTCTGGGACACCCCTGGCTGCTTTCAGCTGGCATGGGGAATGGAAACTTTGGCCATGAGTATTTGTTTCTGTGGCTTCTTCATTCCCTGCCTCATCCTCACTGACAATTTCCTAGAGCAAGTCCAGTCTTGCATCAATCCATTCTAAATACCAGCCTGCCCATTTCAGTGCCGTAAGGATCATAGACATGTGGTGTCTTGATAGAAGGAATATTCTTCTGCAGAACACAGATAGACACCTCTAGGAACCAATGCATTGTGGAGCTTACTGAAGTTACCCTCACTGAAAGGAAAGCATGTGGTGTCATACCCATCCCTGAAGAGTGTGAAAAACAAATTGCTGCCCACCATCCAGTCACCAGTCTATACTCATGTGTCTGGATTCTGATTTCTCCAGTGATTTAGCACAGGATTCCTTTGGGGTGACTGAGGGAATGTTGGAGGAAGAAGCAGTACTTGTGTGGTTCCTGGCTTAGCCTGGTGTGAGTTCATGGGAAAGGGATGTTGAAAAGTGCCCCCTGGAAAATCTGGTTATAGAGCAGGCAGTGGGAGCAGGGAGGCTAAGTCAGGAATTACAATATACAAAACAGAGCCTTACAGAGGAGTCCCTGCCAGGGGGCCCCCCGAGTGTTGGCCATGAAAGCACCCTGAGAATTAAGTGAGCAAAATGGCAAAGGTATCCTTAGGGAGATGGGCAACGCACCTGCTTCTCTTCTGTTCTAGCCACTTTCAGATCCATTTTCTCTAGTGTCTAACCCTTACTTTGTTACAAGTTAAGATCTTTCAAAAGCCCAATTCCAACTTTTTCTGCCTTATAGAAAGAAAATGTTCAGGGCTACAGACGTGTCTCAAGTGGTAGCATGTCAGCCATGAGCAATAGAATACAAAACCCTAAGTTCAACCCCTGGTACCACCACAAAAAAAATAAATAAAAGTAAGCACTTAAGGTATGGATGTCTCATGACCATAAAGAATATAGGTGATAACATGGAGCCCTGGAACACAGGGAAGAATTCTGCAAAAGATGCCAACATGCTTTCCTTCAGAAAATATGCCGGGTAATATGAGAAGCTAAGTTGACTCCTTGCTCATTCTAGGCCTACGACAAATGTCAAAACACAAGAGGACATTGGCCTTAAGTAAGACAAGGCCCCCCCCCCCCCCAAATAAGACAGGAACTTCTTCTGAGGTAGAAAGGACTGGAACCATTCCATTAGAATAGGAAGTTCTGGATATGATAAAGATACCACAGGTCCTGAGCTTGGGGGATATGTGAGCTAAGCTATGCCCAGTGATGATTCTAAAGAGACTGCCCTGGTGGGAGGGACAAGACACTTAGTTTAGGAGACTCGGCCCCAGGAACACACTTGCTTCGTTAATTGGGCCCAGTTTCCTACACAGAATTCTTGAATCATGAATGATCAGGACAATGAGAACAATAATGTATAAACACATTAAAGATGTCTGTTTCCATTGGAGAGCTCGGTTGTTTCTTAGGAGAAACATGTTTACATTTATTTCAATTAGGGAAGAGGAACAATAGAATGGTGAGACAAAGGACAAGGGGGGAAACCAATGCAACAGCGATATACACAAGACAGTATGTTGGAAATGATCTGTACACCTTGGGGGGAGGTAGAGGGGAGGAAAAGTAGGAGAAAAATGAGGGAAGGGTAACAAGTTTGACAAGAAATGTACTTATTACCTTGCTTATATAACTGTGACCCCTCTGTACATCACCTTGACAATAAAAAGAAAAAAATGTTAAAGAAAACCTGTCATATTAGGACATAGGACTCCCCTACCTTTATATCTTCCTGTCTTCTTTCTTCTCCATCTACATGGTCACTTCTGTGCCATGTAAAACCAACCCTTTCACAAGAATACATTTAAACCTGACTTTTCCTAGGAAGATCTTAATCCTCTGGACTTTTTCTCCTGACCTGTGTGTGAACTCTACTCACTTCCCTAGTAATATCTATGGATTCATCATTTCTGATAGAGGCAAAATATATCTTCCAAATTGGCCACAGCAGTAACTCCACATGTTTTTGCAGGATCTTGTCTCACCTCCAGCAAACACTCAAAAGTCAAGGCCACACAACCTCCCAAAATAAGATTGACCCAAACTTAGTATTTTCCCTAAAGGACAGACCATAGTCAAAATGCTCTGAATGAGTTCCTAGACAGGTTATAAATTAATGGTCATATTACTCATATCACTGGCTCTCTCTTTTAAAAAAAATTATGTTAGATAGGTCCCATGGTTTCCCTTATTTGCAATATCTAGTATATGTATGAGTCAAGCGGAAAAGGTCAGATAATGTGATGTCAGGAAAATGAACCCTTAGATGTGTATTTTAATGTTTTTTTCTTTCATGCATGTGTTTCTAACGCATTTATAAGATTATCTCTTTGTTGCTTTGTATGTCCCTCCCCCACAGTATAACCCCTGCTTTCACTATATCTGATGTCAGTATAACTTGTGGAGGAGATGGGGAAAAACCAGTTGTTTAAGGATACAGGTGGACCTGTTGCAACAATGAGAAGTACAAGTTGTCATGTCCAAAACCAGCTTTACAACATTGGTTCGGGGGGGGGGGGGGGCGGGGGGGAAGGAGAAGGATTGGGATTGGGGGGGAGGGGGGAGGCTGGGAAGGGATGTGAAGGGTAAACCAAAGGAGGAGGCTGCAATGCTTGGTAAGAAATGTCCACATTATCCTGCCCATGTAATTGTAACCCCTCTGTACAGTATGTTCACAAATAAAATAAAATTAAATTAAAAAAAATTATGTTAGTACTGGGGCTTGAACTCAGGGCCTTGCTCTCTTGCTTGGCTGTTTTAACTCACAGCTGGCAGTCTACTACTTGAGACATGCCCCTACTTCCAGATTTTTGCTGATTAGATGGAGATAAGAGTGTCGAGAATTTATCTACCCTAGCTGGATTAGAACCTTAATTCTCAAATCTCAGCCTCTTAAGTAGCTAGACTTATAGGTGTGACCTTCCTGTGTGACCCTAGCTCCATCTTGGTACATGCATGTGCAGCTAGATGAGACATTCCCATGCTGAACAGACCACATGGAAAGACCAGGGAGAAAGAAAGAAGGGCCAAGAAGCCCCCGTTGTTTCCAGCCACGGCTGTTCTCATCCCAGTGCCAGTAGGCCCTGAACTAGGAGCCTTCATGTTTCCAAATATAACCACTGTGAGTGGCCAGGTAAGGAGCTGAGCCAGAAAGAGAGAGAAAATGGTGAAATATGCATAATGTTTTCTTGAAGCATTACTGTTAGAAATGATCATTAGGCAACAATATTTAGATATAATATACATATGTACTATCTTAGTTTGTTCTCTGGTTGGTATAGTGAAGTACCATCCTGGGTGGTTTATAAAGAACGGATACTTATTTCTAATAGTTCTGGAGTTCTGAAGTCAGATATCAGGGGGTGCCAGCATGGCTGTGTTCTAGAGTGGATCCTCTTCTGGGTTCCACACTTCCAGATTTCTCATATATCCTCAAATGACGGTAGAGAGCCAAGCTAGAAGCAAGCTTTCTCAAGACTCTTATAAGGGCACTAATCCCACTCAGGTAATTACTCCTCAAGGTCACATCCTCCAATACCATTGCATTAGGGATTAAGATCTCACACTTGCACCTGTGTGTATATACATATATGTAAATATACAAAATGTATACATAAATGATCATGTATGTATATACATGTCTTTGTATTTGTGCATGCAAGCAAAATTTGGAACATATTCTGCCTTCTGACATCCCTCAATTTTTGTTTGTGTCGGTGTACATGTGTGTGTGTGTGTGTGTGTGTGTGTGTGTGTGTGCGTGTGCGTGCACACACACACACACACATACACTCTACAGCCTCTCCATGAAGTCAAGACCATGTTGTAGACTCCCTTGTTATTCTTTGACAGATGTAGAGTTACTTGGCAGATGTAGCAACTATATCCTAAATGCTGGAGTTAAATTGCTGGTGAAATGTGCACATCTGTGTCCCTGAAAAGCTGATTGTGATCATAAAGAAACCAGAGTCACTGAATCTTTCTCAAAGGAACTCTGTGTCCTTGGAAAGAGTCATTTGCCTGAGATTGCTGAGAATAAGCCACTTGCTCAGAGGCTCAGAGAAAGACAAGCTGCTCTTAGCAACCCTCCCACCTACAGATAGTCCACAGCTGGCCTCTCCAATGTTATTAGGCTGGGCTCTGCTTCCTTGATTCTTACTCCCCACAGGATTTGCTGCTTCTAGTCATCAGATTGAAAAAAAGCCCTTTTACCTCTCTCATCTGAGTGTTACCTAGGAGATAGATTTTTATGCTGATAGGCTTGACGGTCTGATTGCATTTATTTGAGCTGTGCAAAATAATCTTAAATATTAGAATCTCATAGCCTATAATATTATTTATAATTTTTAAAGGAGCTCAGACATCAATAGGAGGGCTGAGGCAATAGTTCAGCCATAAAGCACTGAATTCAGTCACCTACATGGGGAAAATACAACATCTTGAAAAGATCATTTTAAAATAATTATTTAAATATTCTCACCAGATCTAGGAAATGCCCAGAAATTTAATGGTTATGAGAAAATGTCAAAGGCAGTAATAATGAAATTCTGTCTTTTAAAAGTCTGTTACTTTATCCTACCCATTCCATGAACTCAAGCATCATTCCTGGTGATGAACTAGAATCCAGCCTCTTCAAGGGCACAGGAAACACTCTCATGGATGGTGGGACTAGAAAAAGTGTTTATTTCTTTGATCAGCTGTTTGCTCAAATGAGGCACATTTGTCCTGGTTCATCACAGTAAATATGTACATTAACATCTGGCCTCTTGTGATGTCATAATCAAGGTTGTGACATCACAAGGTGTAGGTTGGTGCCACCATATCTGTATTATTTGTTCTTGCATAATTGTGTTGATTGGGAATTTCTTTTTATCTGTCTTCAACTGTGGCCAACTCTACAGGGAAATATAACCTCATAAAAGAACACAAAGGCAGTCAGTGACACAAACTCATTAGCTCTGAGGGTCTTCAAGGTCACTGCCTTGGAACAGGGAAGAGATTCACTTATGCAATGACAACATGAAATCTTTCCTTCCTACTCTGTGTTGTCTTCTCTTGTGGTATTTACTATTTTGGTCACACCTGACTTAAGAATAAGACAGAATTTTCCTTTTTTTACTTCAAAAAACTGTTAGGACTTTTATGTGTTCTATGTAATGGCTGGACTTGGTCAAAAATCACATTTTCTGTCTACCTTTATTTCCTTTTCATAAAGCTTCACAAATTTGTCCAGACTTGAAAAGCATTTATTAAACACCTACCTTCTATTGCTGTGAAGTTCAATTTGCTAACGTCATATGGGACATCAAAATCTGACACTTATAGGAAACATGTAAGAGATCCTCCAGATTCCAAAAGAAAAGACAGAACAATTTCACTCCCTTGGCTTTAACTGGTGTCCAATACCATTTTGCCTCTGAACACACATTCTTCCTTCTGAGTCAGGGGTTTCACCTGTCAGGGACATCAGAACTGTCACAAATGCTTGTTTGAGATGGCTTGACCTTGAAATATTTATAGCCAAGGGCTTTAGAATGTTGTAGGATTTCTTGTAACTTCCTATTTTACCAAATGCTTCTTCTGTCTAATCAGTCTTTATCCTTACAAGTTTGTATGAATTTAAGCCTCCTCCTAAGCCTTCATCTTATCTTGTCAGCCAATTCCAACAACCTTCATTTACCCTGCTTTTTTATTTATTAGTGGGCTGTACAGTTAATTCAGACAGTCCGTACTAATTCCATGGAGGACTTAATGTGACAAGTAGCAAGTCTGGTGAATATTTTTGTAAATTTGATTTGTTGTGATTTATTTTGTTTTTGTATCAGGTCATGACAAAGAATATAATCTGGACTTTGGGCTTCTAATGATATAGAGTAGATTATAGTGGATTAACAGTTCTATAGAAATAAACTCCAGACAAGATAAAGAATGATAGTTGTTTTAAAGTTCCGGGAAGTGAATAAAGCAAGCAGAGGCTGGAGAGAATATGAATCTGAAAGCAGGAGATCATACTGGGGATGGGACACACCAGTTGGCTTTTCCTCTTGGGAAGCTAGCATTATGTGGTGTGTAAGGAATGGAGTTCCGGCAGAAGATACAATCTTAGTGAGTTGAGTCATTAGAGTTTTGAGCAACCTGAGCAGTGAATTATTGAGGGAATCATCAAAGAGAAAGTAGTCACTCAGGAGAAGTCCTGAAAACTCCTCTCAAATTTTTGACTGATCTTTCAACTGTGCATGCTTGAGAAAGATTACAAGCAACCCAGGGAGAAAGAGCAGCTGAAAGGCTTAATGGCTAGGAAGACAAAGTTATGAGTTCAAGTTCCCAAACTTAAATGGGCCTGAAAAACAGCTCATTTTTTTCCATGGAAATCCTATAAGGAGCATCTCCAAAGACCAAAGACAGAACACAAGCTTGTTAGAATAGAGTCTTTCCACCCACAAAAGATGACTAATTCAACCCAATCCTAAAACCACCATCACAGATAGCCCTCCAGTAATAAGATCTTTTTGAACACTCTTCAGAAGAAAACAACAAAATCCAAAGTCTCTTCAGTCCATCATCCATGAAATCAAATATACAATAAAAATTATTAGACAAGTAAATTCTAAATTCTCTTGTTTCCGTCTAGTCTACTCCAAACTGTGACAGTCCTGCTCTGCTAATTGTGACAACACACTGGTCTTTCTCAGGCTTCCCCCTTATTATTGGTTCTTACTCTTGGTTTTTGTGAGAAAAGCCTTTTTTCCAATCAAAGTAGTTTGTCTTCTTTCTGGTAATCTTGTGAGAATTTTTTTTCTGAAAAGTTCTTGCTTTGGCCAGGTAGCTTGGGCCTTGTTAATTACATTTTAGTTACAACCTTTTCATGCTTTTAAGATAACCTATGAACATAGAGCCTATGCACTATAGAGTCCTTGTGATCCTCTCCTAAGAATACCCTCCTTTGTGCTTATGATCATATAAAATGATGCTTATTGAAATGAACTCCAAGAAATGGAAGCAAGAGGTTTTACCGTACTGTTTGCAGTTCTTTTCTCTTTTCTTTTGTTTTTCTTTGGTTTATTCCCTCTATTGCTGTTTTTTATTTCTGTACCCTTTGCCTTGGATATATGTTTATCTGATTTGGGGAGCGGAAGGAGAAGCACAGAATGGTGGGACAAAGGGTGAACCAATTCACCAGTGAAATCCACTAGACAGTAGTGGAAATTAACTATACAACCTGTTTGGGGGAGGGGGCAGTCAGGAGAGGAAAAACTGGGAGAGAATGAAGGAGGGGATATTACTACTTAAAAGGAAATGTACACTGGTGCTGGTGGCTCACACCTGTAATCCTAACTACTCAGAAGGCTGAGATCTGAGGATTGTGGTTCAAAGTCTGCCTGGGCAGGAAAGGCCATGAAACTCTTATCTCCAATAAACCATCAGAAAACTGGAAGTGGTGCTGTGGCTCAAGTAGTAGCGTGCTAGCCTTGAGCTGAAGAGTTTAGGGACAATGCCCAGGCCCAGAATTCAAGCCTTATGACACAGAGAGAGAGAGAGAGAGAGAGAGAGAGAGAGAGAGAGAGAGAAGAAATTTTATTTATATCCTGTTAATTAAACCACATCCTTTTGTAGATTGTGAACCTAATCTCAACCAATGTAAGCAGAGGGGTGGAGCCTCCTGGCTTAGGGATAAAAAAGAGAAATAGCCTGTCTTCTCTGTTTGCTTGCTTGCCAGATTTGTCTCTGATAGTGTACACTTCTGCAGAAGTAAACCTTACCTTATTGAATTGCTTTCTAGTTGGCGTCCTTATTCCTGTATGACACCCCATGATTTCAACACCCCAAAATCCTGCATTATTTCTAATAGTTTATACCCTAAAATCCCAGTTGGAAGCCAAAACATATTGCAAAAAGCACCTAGTTATCTTATCTAAAGCTATCATATGCTCTCACCAGAGTGCCAGGATGATTCAAGGAAATGGAAACAAATGGACAAAATAATTTTGAGTTTGGATTAATTGTTGGTCTTTTAATGTCTCTTCATATGCAGTGACATGTTTAAAACGAGGTGGACCCATGATACTTGGAGTCTAGACCTTGAACTCAAAGCTGTTACCTGAAAAAAAATGTTGAGTTCAAATCTATCCTTGAAAAGAATTCCAGGAATAATTGGTAGAATCTTGAGTGTTTATCTAAACCCATATGAAAATGATCAAAACTATCTAACTTGCAATTACATATAAAGTTAAGTGATTTCCTATAGATGGCATCAGCTTGTTTTCCCCTTAAGGTATGGGGCAGAGATTGTCCAGCACAAACAAAACTAAAGACTAAGCATAGCTTGTATGTGTGTGGGGGGAGGAGGGGTGCACGCGTGCACGTGCACCAGTCCTGGGGCTTGAACTCAGGGCCTGGGTGATGTCCCTGAGTTGCTTATTTTTGCTCAAGTTACGTACTTTACTACTTGAGTCACAGCTCCACTTATGAGGTTTTTAGGGGGGATAGTTTACTAGAGATAAAAATCTCATGGAGTTTTCTGCCTGGGCTGGCTTTAAACTGAGTCTCCTGAATAGATAGAATTACAAGCATGAGCCACCAGCACCCAGCTATATTTTTCCCACTAAATTTGCCAGTAATTTAGTTTTCCTACAACTGGCTATGAGTTTTCTTACTTATTCTATTATCATAGACTAAATTTCAAGTTAAGGGTTTATGGGTAAGTAACAATCTAAGCCATATACTTGACTGTATTTAGTATCTTCAGAGTATTGTATTGATATATGCTGCTTTTTTTCCCCTTTTAAATGGCTTATATTTTGAGAGAGATATAAAGGAAATGATGGTGGGATCACTCCTACCAAGACAAAACAGTGTTATGAACGTTCAAAGCCATGCACATATAACCATTTAAGATGATGCTAAGTGAAATGAACCTCAAGATATGGACACAGGAGGTCTGTCTTTATTGTTATTGCTTTAAGTGTACTATGTGATTTTTATTTTTTTGTTGTTGTTGTTGTTTCCTTTGTATGTTCTTTACCCTATGGCATATTCCCTGTTGTCACTGTACTTGATTTTGGTACGCTCATCTTTTATATACATTTGTCTAATCTGAGGAGGGGTAGGGGAATAACAAACTGCTGAAACAAGGACACAGGATGACCCATTGCAACAAGGATACCCACAGGACAGTATATTGGAAAAGAACTTTACAACTTCATGCGGGGCTGGAGGGAGATGGGGAAGGGAAAGGGACAACTATAAGAGAAGGGGTAACATTGATTGACAAGTAAAGTACTCATTGCCTTACTCATGTAACTGTAATTCCTCTGTACAGCAGCTTTACAATAAAATAAAATTTAAAAAGAGAAAACAGTGACAGTTGTTCTCACATTTTAGAACGTTCAGTGAACATCCAGTGTAAAAACAAAAAGAAAAGCCTCACACACACAGCCCTATGCCCATTCTTATAACCATGACAGGCGTTATAGACATAGATCAGCCTCAGCCTAAGTCAGTCATCATGCAGTCACCTGATGAACACAGATGAGACCCATTTTCTGTGCCCAAAATTCACAACCACAAAATGACCTGGAAAAAGAAAAAAAGATCTGGTTTGTGCATTTCACAATATCTTTCTATTATTACTTTTCCATTTAGAGTCCAGTAGGACACTGAAGGCTACTGCTAGCTCGAAGTTTGATAATTTAACACTTTAAACACTGATTTTTGAAACCTCTAGTCATTTAGCATACATATTGTATCTTTTATAAATTAAATGATTAAAGAGTAAACGTATTAAATGCATATTCCAATAGGAAGTTGATCATTTCTTTTTTAAAAAAATCTGTTTTAGTGCAGGGGTGTCTCTTAGTGGTAGAATTCTTGCCTAGAAAATAACAGGTCCTGAGTTCAAACTCCAGTATGACTGAAGAAACAAAAGAAATATTTCAAGCTTGTTTTTCCTAAAAATTTTTCATTGCATCCTTATCCTTCCCATGCATGCTCGGGCCATGGACTTGCTTTTTTCATGGATCCATTGAAGGAATAATTAAGAGGGTTCCTGGGTACATCTGCTTGTTGGTCTCAGTTTCTCTAGGTCAATCATCAGACATAAGAAGTGAAAGATGCAGCATCTGGATTCGATCCTTAGGTCAGTCATTCAAATGTCTGCCAGTCAGAGGACTGGCACCAAAGGACATTTTGAGAAGCAAAGAATTCCAAGAAGGGCATCAGGTTCTGATGGTAAATAAGAATATTTACCGGGGCTGGGAAGGTGGCTCAGTGGTGGAGCACTTGCCTTGCAAGCCTGAAGCCCTGGGTTCGATTCCTCAGCACCATATAAGCAAAAAGAAAAAAAAAGCCGGAAGTGGCGCTGTGACTAAAGTGGTAGAGCACTAGCCTTGAGCTGAAGAGCTGAGGGACAGTGCCCAGGCCCAGAGTTCAGGCCCCACAACCGGACCAAAAAAAAAAAAAATTTACCATAAGTATTTAATTTTCTTCCATGAGAATTCATTATTGACACGACCTTGACAATCCAACATGAGCAGTAAATGCAAGTGATAGGCTATATGTGCATAGACTTTCTGCTATGTTTGTGGCCTGCGATCACTACATTATTCATGAGATCACTGAGTCCTACAGTAGCTACTGGCTCAGAACATGAGCAGTACTAATGCCGTGGTTTTTTATTATTGATAAAAAAATATGTTTCTTGTTCATCAAATTACATCTCAGTGCTTTGCCAGGCCAAACATCTACGTAACTAATGATCAAGGCTCTTTAGTCCCAAAGAATGTCTGTTCCCTTCCAGGAGAAAATCTTGTGGGATGATTGTTTAAAGTCTCCTGCCAATACGGACATGAGAAAAAGAACTCTGAAGTAGAAACTGAGGAGCTTGTCATGGGTGTTGGATCAGCTTCAGTGCCATGGAAAAGGAGCAAAGGCAATTATCCAACCTGCATTCAAGAGTGAAGTGATGCTGTAATGCTATCTAGACGGCCATAAATGCATGAAAATAATAAGTCCACTGAAAATTGCCCACAGGAACTATTACTATTATTTGGAGGAAAATATCACCTGAATATAAATGAGTCCTTTGAATACAAACCTAATCTTCGTTGAAATGGAGAGGTGAACAAATACAAAATTTCTAACTCTTTTTATCTAACTATAGATTTGCTAGAAGTAGTCCCCTAAAACAGACTCAGGTACAAGTAGTTTGTTGGGGAGGTGATCCCCGATAGAGTACCGAAGTGAGATAATGAGAAAGGGAAAGAAGGCATCCACTGAACGCTGTCTTATAAAGACAGTCACCACTGTGAGCAACTTCCTTTTCCTCTAAACTCCAACAGTGTAGAACATACATGAGTTACTTCATCGCAGTGGTGAGGGAGCTAGGATACTTGTCCTCTATCATTCAATGAGACCTCTAGAAAAAAGAGAGCTGTTATTTCTCCAGACATACAGCCTCCCATGTCTGGGCAATATGTTCTTGTCTCAGCTTTGAAGAAAGCCCACATTCAAAGAGATACAAGTGCTGGAAGGTACCATGAAAATGATAGAGCCTCAGGAATAATCCATTGATATCTTGAGAAATACCTCTTACCTGTATGTCTCTATTTCTCACCTTCCCATCTTTATTAACTTTAAATTAAAAAGATGCACCATTTAATAATTACTTGTTTGAGTCTAACTGTTACATATTTCATAACATAAACTTGTATTATTTTTCTTCTCTCACTTTGTGTATTAAGAACTAAGACTCTAAAAGATTAAAACACTTTTCCCAAGGTTTCAGAACTCATGAGTGCTGGACTTCAAATCCAGGCCTTCAGGCTCTAATAAAATCCTAACTTCTTGGAACAGGCAAATATCACACTTGAAGCTTTTTATTCTTGCTATGTAACCCAGGCTAGTCTAGAATTCAGTATGTATCCCAGGTTGGCCTTGAACTTACAACATTCCTGCTTCCATATTCTAAGTGCTAACATCTCATAAGCATATGACTAATCCAACTTTTTTCAGCCAATCTGGCAGTGTGTTTCTAATTATGATCTCCCTCTGAAGGCCCTTGCCCCTGTGATTTTGGTTATATCTTCCTTCTCAAAGACCATTCCATAATCCCATTTCCATTCACTCATCAGTTCATTTAAAACTGAACTTCATTTCTGGTTTTTTACTTACTTTCTTTTGGCATTGAATAACTTATCTATAACATAAGGACTATGTTTTATATCATTGAGAAGTGCTGAGCATGTGATAAGTATGCATTTGTTTGCTAGATAAACTTTATTTCTATCCTTAGGTTCAGGATATTAAAATGACTGGGATAATTTTACAGAATGAAGAACTCTCTTTGCCTCAGATTTACATTTCCTCAAAGACAATGACTATGAACCTTTTGCCTTTCCATAAGTAGAGTCTGGCATCTAGTACATGGTAAAGGCTGACTAAATATGTGGTTCGTTGCATTGTATTGATTTGTTAATCAAGTTTTCAAACTAATTAAGGCTTAGTCCTTAGAAGCAGACAAAATTCAGAAGATGATATCAGAGCAAACTTAAGTTCCCTGGAACAACCAGGGCCCTCCTTTCTGATTCTCTACCTCCACACTATAGCTGGCTTAATTAACCTTTCTGAGTACAAGAAGACAGTGAAACATCTCTAAAACGTTTCCAAAAATTAAATATTTAGAAATTTAACTTGTGCCCTGACATCTCTAATGCAAAATATCAAAATCCAAGGTACTCCCAAATCTGAAACAGTTTAAGGGCTTACATGACACCACAAGTGGAAAATTCCATACCATGAAACTCTGTACAATATTGTACAAACTTACCTTCCAGCTATATTGTGTTTAGACTTGGATCCCATTCCCAGAATTTTGCATTATATATATGTAAGTATTCAAGCCCCATAGGCAAATCCCAAATCCCCAACATTTCTAATCCCAAACATTTTATATAAAGAATTGTCAACTTGCATAATCTTTTACACAGGTTCTCTTATAGATAATTTTTGTCATGATCCTCAGATATGAAAAAATGTCTTAATTTCAGATTACTTCTTGGCCCCTTGGCTAAAATCACCTGAGAAAAGTGTGTTAATTTCTAAATTGAACATTATGCTCAGCACTGGAAAGACAGAGAAAAATAAACTTTCTGCAACTTAAATTTTCACCTCCCCTGTATAATGGAGAAAACAACAAAAATATTTTGGTAAGGCAAAACCTTATATATTAAAACACCATAGGGATGCTACAAATCATATTAGCTGTGGCATCATTCAGAACAGGCTAGAATATACTAGATAACAAGCAGTTCCCAAATCTCAGAGGCCACAAAGATCAAAATGTTTTTACTCATGCTGTATGTACAAAATGTATGTATCAGGACACTGCAGATTCTGATATTGTCACTCAAGGACCCAGGTGATGAAAATTCAACCTGAGATATGTTTTCAGGAATCTTGAAATAAGGAAATGCAAGATAGTGAGTTAGGCACTGGCTTTCAAAGTGACATGTGACACATGTCAGTTTGCTCATCTCTTATTCACTAAACTAGCATACTGGACTCACCCAACAATGAATAGCTTATAGAAAGCAATCCTTCCAAGTCATTGGGACTAAAAGAAATGGGATATTTGTGATCAACCCTAATGAGCACAGAGTTGGGATTAAGTTTTTGGAAGTTTTACTGAAATGTTGTCTTTCTCAACAGCATTTCTCAGTTAATAATTCTCTTTTATGTCTGCTCAAAAGCCACCTCCAGACAAAAAAGTCTCTGTATTCGTTCACGCTTAGAGTCACTTGACATTTATTTTATTTTCATGGATCCCCACTTGGTGTAGGTGCTGGCAGTTGAAAGAAAAGAGATAGGGTTCCTATCCTTATGGAGTTCACAGTGTCCCTGAATATAAGGTACACAGGGTAAGCAAATGACTACAGTGTGGTTGGAAAATCATTTGATGGGTGCTTGCCTGCTACATTGGGACAACAAAGGGAAGATTTTGTGGGAGGCCAAGTCAATACCTCACCTGTCAGAGTGCAGAATGTTCCAGCCAGGGAAAGTGAGAGCAGTTTGTTTTATTAGGGAAGGTGTCGGGGTGGGGTGGGGGGTGGGGGGAGACAGTCAGTGTCTGACACAATAGAATGAGGTCACCCATCACTGCAGGGAAGAGTTAGGCAACAGTGGACCTCACACACACACACACACACTTTGGGGAGCAGTACTGAGAAACCTTTCAATCAAGTTGTACTAGGTAATTTGTCATGAGAAAGTGGCTTGGATGAGAGCCTGGTTGATGGCTACAGCAGCCTGATTTCCTTTTGTAAGACATGTTGAAAGATCTGGTCTCTTAGGATGTGCTTATGTTGCTTGTGTACAACCTGGGCTGTTCCTTCAGTCTGTCTAAAGATGGAATGCTTTTCCTAGCTGCATTGCTTTTCCAGACAAAACAGAAAACACTCTGACCTCTCTGTGCAAACCTCTATTTAGACTCATCAAATGCAAGCCTTATGAACATAGCCAGGAGACAGAAGCAGGGACACTGATTGCTGTTGCCTTGGAAAGGGGAATCCATCCAATTCAGGGATCAGTAGTTTCCATGGGAACAGCACTGATGCTGTTGCTGGTCCCCAGGGCTGGTGGAACATACTGGAAAGAAAATTAAGAGAAGAAAGGGGCAGAAAGAGATTTTGAGGTCTTTGAAGGTGTTTGGGCAAAGCTGCTGCGTTCTCCTACATATGTAGCTGTTCTTAACATGCTACATGGGCCTTGTGATCCCAACTGTTGTGAATGCATAGTTCCATAGATGAAACGCTATCCTGTGGAAACAGATGCCAATGCAAGGTAGACAGTTGATCAGTGAATTGAATCAGTAGCAGAGAGCAATGCGCACTATATGTGTCCCATCCCAGACCAGCATCTTGTTGTTATGTTGTGAGGCACAATGGCTCACACCCACAATCCTAGCCACCCAGAAGGCTGAGATTAGGAGAATCATAGTTCAAGGCCAACTAGTACAAAAAGCATTATCTCAGAAATAAACAAAAAGGGCTGGAGGCATGGCTCAAGCAGTAGAGTGCCTCCCTACCAAATGCAGAACCTTGAACTTAACCATCAATACTGCCCCCCACCTGAAACAAAGATATTGATTGGTGGGTCCAGGAAGCATGGTATAGTACTATTTCATATATACCATCTCTACTTCTCACAGTAACTCTGCAAGAATGACATTAACATACCCATCTTCAGATGAAAGAAATGAGTTCCTGTGTGGTATAGGTAGAATCCGAACCCTAAGTTCGATTCCCCACAATAGGCCTTTATGCAAAACAGAGCCAGCTGATCCAAGAAAATGTCAAGCTCTCAGAGACATTGAGCATCTTAACACCAGTCTTAAGAAAAACCCTTGGTTCTTTTGGATTTGGCATGAGCAACACCCACAGGAAGAATGGCATCAACACCAACGATTAGCTCTGCCAGAGGCCCTGGAGGCCCCACACTGTCTGGCCTCCTGTTTATAGAGAGGGAAACCAAGGCCAAGAAGTACTTGGGGTAGTGCCCTCCAGTCCAGTGTGTCACCCTGTTTCCATAAACTCCTCGTAGTTGTAGCTGTTCTAAGAACACAAGTTCCCACAAGCAGCACCAGAGTGTGTCAGCCACATGGACAGTTTGCCTGGTCTCTGGGGGAAGGAGCTTAGCCTGTGCTGGCAGCACTTCTCTGAGCCATTGGGCCAGCTGGACAGAACTCACCTACTTCATTCCTGTGCTGTGTTTGAGGCCTACTCTCTTAAAGCATTCTGTCCTTCTGACACTTGGTAGGCATCTGCTGTATGCTCTACATCATATTATATGCTTAAACCACCAGTGGAACCAGCATAAACAACCTTCAGAGACCATTGTTGAGATGATCAATAGGCCCAGAGAGATGCAGTATCATGTCATCAAAGGCTCCTCTGGGGAGTGCTGTGCATGTCCAGATTCCCAATTGCAGGTGTTTTCCTTGACTAGACTGTTTCCGAAGGGAAGTTAAAATCCCATCCTAAGAAACAATTTCAGAACCATGATAAGGCAGCCCTGGGAAAAACTATGTTTTGGCAAGTGTGTGCCAGTGCACATGGAAGAGGCCAGATATGAAGGATAATGTCAAGGGCTGCTCCCCACACACAAAATGAAGTTGCTGCTCCAGTGAGTCTCTGGTGATGGGACTCCCCTTGTGTCACAGTCAGTGTCACCAGGGTCATCTGGCATGTCCTTTGCAAATGGATCAAAGTTGCTTCTAACAGAATGGAATTAGATCCTTACTGTGAGGTCATATTACAATTGAGCTATGGTTGTAATCTTAATATTTGGTCCCTATCATACTAGAGTCAAAAATACATGTGTTGGAAGTTGATTGTAACTTCCCTTATGTACCTCTGCATAAGGCATCAGCCTTGATGTGTTTCGAAGGTAGTTACGCAGATATAAATCATGGGGTCTCTCTCTGTTCCTGGTTTTATGTGCCTTTATAGCACCATGAGAGCACACAAGAGTCCTAATCTGGAGACATCTTAATCTCCAATATGATAATATTTGTAGTTAGGCTCATTCTAATCTCCAATATGATCTTTGTCGATGGGCCCTTTGGTTTTGTTTTCCAAAGCTTTAGTACATGTGGTCTACTATGGTCCAAATATTTATTCTTATTTGCAAGCAGTACATAAGTGCTCTGAAGCCATTGTTACAATTTCAGTCTGAGCCTACAGTATTTGCTAAGAGGAGCCACAATGAAAAGACAGGCAGGTTACATGCAACAGATGCCAGGAGACGCTCCCCAGGGGGATATTCAACCTGGTCATTCTTTCCATGATGTTATTAGCCACCCAAATAAGAATTCCTATTGTTGTTCTGGAAGCAAATTATTTTGAAAGCAAGCATTTGACTGACTCACTTCTGCCTTCCCCACCCTTCTCCATACCACCTTCTCTACCTCAGCCATGGGCCAACCACGTCTGTTTAAAGAAAAGTTCCCCAGGGCTCCCCTCTTGCTCTCCGTCCAGCTTCTGGCATGCGCTGTGCTGAAGTAGTGGCTGGCTTCACTCCACAGAAATTTTTCACACCATTTCTCATGACCAATCACTGCTTCTGATGGGGAGACACCAGGAGTTGATGCTGGATCAGAGTTCAAGCTCTGGAGGGCATAACAAGATTGAGTCCCTGCCAGGAGCCTCGATGAGCCCAGGGAGAGATAGGGAGGAAAGTCCCCAAACTCGTTTCTAGAGTCTCATCTCAGATCCTTCCTGATGGGGCCAATATCTTAGGAAGCCCGGCAGTGAACTTTGCTGAGCTTGCTTTAGATCTTTTGGGTCCTCCTCCATCTTGTGTGCAGCCCCCAGCCTGGTCTTTCCCAGGAGTTTCAGGTAAGTTTGTGTAGTCCATATGAGACTAAACTACAATCAAAAATCAAAGCCTGGTTGGGTACTAGTGGCTCACACTTATAGTTCTAACTACTCAGGAAGCTGAGATCTAAGGATTATGGTTCAAATCTAGCCCAGGCACACAAATCCAAAAGAATATTAACCCTGATTAATCAGCAAAAACAGGGAAGCGGGGATGTATCTTAAATGGTAGAGTACCAGCCTTGAGCGAAAAAAGCCAAGTAAGATCAGGATGCCCTGAATTCAAACCTCATTACTAGCATGCACATGTGTGTGCATGCATACACACACACACACACACACACACACACACACACACACACACACACACACAATCTAGTGGGATTCTGGTCTTCACTCACTTTCATTGATCCATTTATTTTTGTTGATGTCAAGAGGATTCAAAACCAAAATGCCAGATTCAAAACCCAAGTTTACATTTATTGACATACATGGTTCATCCCACCCTCAGTTACCCACCAATGAGGTAACAGCAAGGCGGGAACAGTAGAGCTGATGTGGGCACATCACAGATGCAGATTTATACCTCTGTCTTCTTTCTAACATGTGGCCTCACCTCCTTTCATCTGCTGTCCTCAGCCCTTATTTCCTTTATTTAAAAAAAAATTGCCATTATTGGTGCTTGAACTTAGAACCTTGAAATTGCTTAGGTCTGCTTGCTGTACCATGCCTTCAGCCTGGCTTTTTGCTAGTTAATTGGAGATGAAATCTAACCATTTTTTGTTTTATCTGGGCTGGCTTTTGAATTATGATCCTCCAGTTGTTGTCTCCTAAGTAACTAGGGTAATTGGCATGAGCCATTGGCTCTCAGCCTCAGTTTGTCTTTCTTACAAACACCTGACTCCTTGTGTAGGAAACCTGCTGAAGAGCAAGTAAAGAAATAGCTCACTGCCACATACTTATCACAAAATGTACCTCAATCCCGATACTATACACTATTTCTCTGCACTGATGATTGAACTGTCTGATAATCAGAGATAATTTTGGTTAATGCCCTCGAAGGATAGATGGCTGGCTGGTTACCTGTCAGTGATAACTGTCATGACAGATATGTTCTGACAACTGCTCCAAAGAGGGAGACACAGATTCCTGGTGGAGGACTACAGGAGCCTCATAAAGGAGCAGTGATATGTGCTCTTGGCCGTGAAGGGCAGTTGGATTTTATTAGAGTCAGGGAGAGGAGACAAAGGTAAGGGTGGGTGCATACTCCTGGCTGATGCTAAAACCTGTCTGGATGAACAAATAACCAGAATAAAGGTACATAAACAAAGCACAATGCATGTTCTGGGAAAAAGTCTAGGATTCCATCTAGTGGGAACATGAGACCACCTATGTTGCCCCCTGCTGAGCTTCCAAAATGCCTGGCTGATAGAACTGCCCCATAAGCACTTGTGTGAGTGAATAGATACTCTGTGTGTGTGTGTGTGTGTGTGTGTGTGTGTGTGTGTGTGTGTGTGTGTGTGTTGGGGTGGTAGGGGTCCACTGGAAAGCAGCTAGGAATCCTACAGGGCCACCAGATCATCTTCTCAGGCTGTACTCCTGATATATGGGATCCAGAAGAGGTGTGACCAACCCCTCCTGGTGATTAACATCCTGGTCCTGGAGAAAACTGAGGGAAGGGGTAAAAGTTTGACAAGAAATGTACTCATTACCTTACTTATATAACTGTAACCCCTCTGTACATCACCCTGACAATACAAAGAAGAGGAACCAAAAATGATACTAACTGAAATGAACTCCGAGATATGGAAATGAGGGGGGAAAATCATCCTGGTTCTGTGGCAGTTGTGGATTAAGTCAGAAAGGGGAGCAGAGTTGATGAGACAGAGAGGGAGTTGTATTGTGTATGGACCACAGCTCTAGGCCAGGGCAGGAAAGAGTGAGACAGAAGGGAGGAAAATGAAGGTCAGCTTAGTTCGGGGGGCCTTAAACTGTATGGAGTGTAGGCCCTCTTGCTCTACAGGTCCTGCTCAGAAAAAAACGTTTTTATGTATAACAAAATACATAAGGTGACAAAGGAGGGCTGATAATACTGAAATAAAATGTCAGAATAATAGACAATGAATTTTTGTGATAGTAGTTCACATGGTCCTTCAATAAATTTCAAGTCACCAGTGGTGATCTGCAAACAGCCAAAGCACCAAGGTCATGAGGGGAAGCTGTAAGAATATAATATAACACAGTCAGCCCTTTATACTCACAGGCTGTGCATCCACAGAGCCAACCAGCTGACACTGAAATTGGTGTTGTGTGTCTACAGGTCATTTATGAACTTTTTATTGTAATTCTCAGGCAACACAGTATGACAAGTATTTACACAGTATGTATATTGCATTCGGTATTATCCATCATCTAGAGGTAATTCAGATATATCAGAAGTCATTCGTAAGTTGTATGCAAATACTGTGCTATTTTCTAGAAGAACTTGAACATGCATAGGTTTTTGATATCCCTCCTAGAGTCCTGGAATTCAATCCTGTAAGCATATTAAGGGACAACTTCAGTATAAATATTTCTATTAGGTGTTGCTTCTCTAGGTCTGCTACTGTGGTTTGTCATCTATATTTTTGGGGAGGGGAGTGCTGATACTGGGATTTGAACTCTGGGCCTTGTGCTTGCTAAGTAGGTGCTCTACCACTTGAACTATGTCCCTGGACTTTGTGCTTTTAATTACTTTTCAAATTTGGCCTCATGTTTTTATGTCTGGTATAGCCTGAACTATGA
Source organism: Dipodomys spectabilis (assembly GCF_019054845.1). Taxonomy (NCBI): domain Eukaryota; kingdom Metazoa; phylum Chordata; class Mammalia; order Rodentia; family Heteromyidae; genus Dipodomys; species Dipodomys spectabilis. Next base: position 5,016,114 of record NW_024871042.1, read on the forward strand.
TCCTACATTTATGCGTCCAGCAGAGCTGGGATAATAAGTACACACTATCTTGTCTAGGTTTTATTAGTTGAACTAGAGTCTCATGATTTTCCCCCTAGAGCAGCCTTGAAATATCATCCCCTTAATCTCTTCCTCTTGAGTAGCTAGGATTACAGGTGTGAGTCATCTTGCCCAATTGTTACCTCCATCCTTATTTGAGGGAAATACTAAAGTCTAATTAGTCTTGTGAACTTAAAAATACTTTGCTTTTATTCATCCAAGTCCTTAGATGTCATATTAAAACCAAGACTCTACCTCGACAGGAAATGTACTCATTACCTTACTCATGTAACTGTAACCCCTCTGTACAGTATTTCTACAAAAAAAAAAAAAAACATAAAAAGTCATAAAAGCCAAGACTCTAAACTGAGGTCTAATGATGCTGTCCCAGACCTTCAGCATTGAAAATGTCATTTATACTGATTGAGCTGGTTTTCTTTCTCTGTTCTTTAGCCCTGCATGAATTCCCCAGTGACATCTTCAGCAATGAGGACAGAAGACAGGGAGCGGTAGTGCTGCATGTGCTCTGCGTAAGTACCCTTCCCCTGCCTCTGCCTGGATGGCTCAGAGGGTGGAGGCCCATGGGCAGCTGAAGTGCCCATAGAGACATCTCTCTCCCTTTTGTCTGTTTGGTAAGGGTCCTCGGAGCTCTGTAGGGGATCTCCAAATGCCGTATCTCTTCAAGCCATCAATTCATGATCTGAAAGACATTTGTATTCCCTATGCATTATTGCCCAGCTGTAGACTCCAAAGGCAAAGAGACTTGTTCTCGCCATTTACTCTGAGTCTCTCTCTGCTCGCACCACCCACTTGGAGAGTCCTTTTCTAACACACTATTTCCCCTGAATATGCTTTTAACTTTTTCTCCATGTGACCTGCCATTATGTGGTTACTTGTCTGTTCACCTCACTCACGTGCAAGCCTTGTTGGGAACATAGACTTTATTTTGTTCCTGGCATCAATGCTACTCTTATTCATTTCTCCTCTATTACGAAAAAAAATGTTTACTAAATCCATGGATTAAATATGATGACAACTAGCATCGTATCTAGTACAAAGTAGACTATCAGTATGAGCTTGTTCCCTTCTTCGTAATTTCACCATTGCCCCAGTTTCTTCCCTGTGGTCTCCAGGAGTTAGACTTCCAAGTGGCAGTCTGGGGCTCAGAAAAAGCAAGGTACCACAAGCATGGAGGAAATTTCTTGACCATTTGTGACAGCCTTGGAGATTACACAGTGTCATTTCCATCATATTCATTGCAGCTACAAGCCCAGTGATACAAGGAAGAGGACACAAAGTTTGTTTTCATTCTATACATGTAGACAGTCAGTAGGCCAACTTGGGTTCTGAGGCTCTCTGGAGACAGATCAGACATGAGGCTCACTTCTGCTGACCTTGCTTTTTGTGTGGCTTCTGACAATATGGTTTACGTCGCTTGATCCATAAACCACCCAAGCTTGATTCACTTCCAGGTCAAAGCAATCAAATTGTTTACAACCATTCCCATGGGGTGGGGGTGGGACAGCATTAGATGTCTCCTTTAAGCAAAGACACTCTCTGAGAGTACCAGGTAGAGAGTAACACTGGAACCCTCTCACTCCTCCTTGCCCTTTGAGAGAGGTTCATGCACTGAACAATTAATACAGATGCCACTTTTGGCACCACAGAGGCTTCTCTGTCACTGAAGTGAGGAGTCCCAGGCGCTGAGTGGAATCCAGAATTCCCTGGTAGCCGTTAGCACCCTGCTGCCTTGACATGTGAGATATTCAATTTCTACAACTCACCCAAACAGTGAGCGCTTTCATCCTCCCAAAGCAGTGCTGTGGCCTGCAGCTAGCATTACCCTTTCTCCTCACCTCACCCCCACTCAGCTAAAGACCAGGTACCCACATTTTCTTTGCCCTTCATGACCCCAGAATGCCCAAGAATACCTCAGCTGCCTATGCTAGTGTCATTCCACATAAGCATGAAGGAAAACAGGGTAAGAATGGGTAATATGGGCCTCAGACACATCCTTACAATCTGCAGGCATCAGTCTGCAGATTAATACTTTGTAGTACCTCATGCTATGAGTCCATAACCTGATCTCTTCACTTTAGAATTGATAGGGCAGAATTTTCCACCCAGATACCCCAAGCCTTAGAGCTATTTACCCTGGCCTCCATTCAGGGTCTACTTCTTGGGGGTAAGAAACTCAGATGAGGCAGGTTTAAATTTGCTGCTTAGGCCTCACATACATATGTATTGTCCAGGGCAGAGACAGGTAGACCAGTAGGAGTGGGAAATGTCTCTCCTATAAACAAATGTGACAGTGGACTTACTGATGTATCCATAGAGTTGAGGCACAACTCTAATCCACTTTAGGCTGTAATCAAGACATAAGTCAATTTGTACCATTTTCAGCACATTGAACAACCCAAGTTACATACTTATTATTTGCACAGTGCAAGATTCATTTTATTCCCTTTACTCATCATGCCGCCCAGCGTATTCAAGATGTTCAGTGATCATTCAATGAACATCGTTGGCTGTTAGAACTACTACAACAGCAAACAGCATTTAGGGACCAATGGGAAACAGATGAATGCATGAATCAAAATTGCAAGAAGCTGGGGCTGCGAAGGTGGCTTAGTGGTAGAGTGCTTGCCTTGCATGCATGAGGCCCTGGGTTCAATTCCTAAGCACCACATAAGTAGAAACAAACTGGAAATGGTGCTATGGCTCAAGTGGTAGAGCACTAGCCTTGAGCTGAAGAGCCAAGGGACAACACCCAGGCTCAGAGTTCAGGCCACACGACTGAACCCCCCCCCCCTCGCCCCCCCGCCCCTCCGCCCCCCCAAAACTGCAAGAAACTAAATACAAACTTCCTGAACTCTCCTGTCTGGAAAAATTTTCCTGACCCTGCCCCCCCTGCAATGAGATAATGTTGTGCTAGATGGTTGAAGCACCCTCCTCTAGTATCTTATGAAGAGAACCACTTGTGGTCAGCATATGCCATGTGCATAGTGCTGGGAATGATCTGTGTGACTGCTGTGGTTGCTCTGAGAAGGTAAGATCTGGAAGCCAAGGTGGCACTCAACCTTGAAGGATGGATAAGGAGGCAGTTTCCAAAGGAGAAAGGAAAGAAGGATGTGTCCAAGCAGTAGTCGAAAATAACTGCTCAAGGATGCATCAGTGTGAGGGTACAGGGTGTAAGAAGCATCCAAGGACAGGTATGCTGGATAGTGAGTGAAATGGGGAGTTGGTAGGGGAGATGGAGAAGCACTCTGAGGATACTTGCCTGCTGAGTTAGACAAGGAGAGGAGCATCTTTCTGATCTCACCACCCCTCAGCCGTCTTCCTTGCCTAAGGTCAAGGGTAGCCAGAGGGGTTCTTCCTTCCTGAGAAAAGCCTCAATGGATAGAGGAAAAGGTTTAGGGCAATTTGGGTAGGGGATCAAAAAGTCCAAGATACTCTGAGGGGCACCCCAGGCCTGGTGAGTATCCATTCAGAAGTGCTCGTCAAAGTGCCACATCATCCTGTCTAGACTCTGAAGGGCCCAGTCTGCTTCATCCAGGTGAAGAAATGATCTTCAACCAGAGGATTCTAGCAAGCATGACCTGTCACAGGCTGTTCCCCACAGAATGGAGCATGCACAATGTTGTCACTTCATGGGGCTAACTGGACATAAACAAGCCTTTTGAGCAGTGCCAAGAGTTTTACAATCCTTTAGTGAGACCTGGACCAATTCAGCATTTGCATCCAAACTGTACCTTCCCATATCCAGGAGTTTGCTTTTCATGTAAGGCCTGTAGCTTTCCATCTCAGTTAAGTACAAGTTTGGGGATACAGATGATTCTGGGGACTCCTGGCCCAATCCTCTAATCTCAGGTGTCCAAACTTGCTTCTGTTTTTCTTTCATGTAAAGGCTTATCTCCATTGTATGTGATTTGTGGAACTCAAATATCCATTTTGAGCTCAACTTGCCAAACACTATAGCTTTAATTTCCCTTTGGATCTTTCTGTTTTTGTGGATAGAATCCCTAATCCCTGAGACTGCACTTCAAAAAAGGGATTCCATTCCTTCCAACACTTCTTTGTGTGTGTTTTTCTTATAAGTGGGGGAGGAAGGGGAGAATCCATGATCTTCATGTTTTTTTTCAACAACGAATATCCTCAAGAAAGCACATTGGTCTTTGAAATTTGCTTTACATCCTATTTTTCAAGACAGTGAGATATTAAAGGCTGGATTTCCTATTGGTGAATAAATTCTTACCCATCTAAACTCATTGAGGCTCCCTTAATACAGAGAGAAGCCTGTGAATAATTTTCTGGAACTGTGATTTGTTTGTGATTTATAAATATCTTGCAGAATTTTGCTAATTACCCTGCATGACATGAATAGCTGAATCCTTGAGATTATCAGCCAAGCTATTTTTTTAATTCCAGTAAAAGAAGCTTTAAATAATCAATATTTGAGGTTCTCAAAATCAGTGTGGGAAGCTGACTACTCTTAATAGACCAAACTCCACAGCAGGAATAAATACACTCTCTGCACCTTGTCAGCTTTCAAAAGTGTTTTCCTAAGCTTTGAGGTTTCTTTTTCCACTTTAATGTAATTCCTTTCTTCCAGCTGGCAGATATTTCTGTGCTTGTGTGAATGGGAGTTTTAAAGCATCATAACCTGATAACAAGTCTCTCCTTTACTAAGGCAAATTCTTGTTAAATGAATTTATTTAGAAAAGGGCTGCTGCTAACTAGTCCAACAACCTCTACCTCTAGTGCTGTCCGTTGGCATGCTAGGGAAACCATGATCAGTATGAAGAGCTAAGGGTGTGGCTCAATGATAGAGTGCTTGGTTGGCATGTGTGAGACCTTGAGTTTGATCTCTAGCACCAAAAGGAAGGAAAGAGGGAAGGAGGGAAGGAAGGAAGGAAGGAAGGAAGGAAAAGGAAAAGAAGGAAAAGGAAAGGAAAGGAGGGAGGAAGAAGGGAGGGGGGAGGAAGGGAGGATAGGAGGATGGGAACATTTTAGTGAGAATGTTTCTTATTTGCATCTTCATGTTCTAAAGCTTAGACTTGCTTCAAACAATCCCAGAATTTTCATAGGAAGCTTATGGGTTTTCATAGGAATGCACCAGGAAGGATTTTTTTTTCCTTCTGAGCAGTTAGAGTGGCGTCCTTTTATCTTGGCCTCCTCTGATGTCTCAAAAAAGTGGATAGGATACCTCAGCCCTATGGGAAATTCCTGGCCATCTACTTTAGCCCATTCCATCCAGCAGTGGAAACCACCTTGTTCACAAGTCCAACTTCACCTCGACCCAGTCTGCAGTGACCACTGGTGGAATGCATGTAATAAAGGAAGTGGGCTCACGCAGGGTGGGTCATTCTAGGAGACCAGGCATGATACCTGTGCTGCCCATCAAGCCAGGACTTGTGCGGATGGAGGCCCTCCCTCCAGCGATGGCAGAGAGGGACTGTTGCTATTTCTTTTGATGTCCCCCTGGGATGGTGTGCAGAGCTGGATCCCAAGATTGGTGATCTCCCCAGACCTCTCACCTATAGTCCATTTTTTTTTCTCTTCCCCAATCCCAGGGAGCTCAGGAAATTGGGGAAATTTACACTGTGGGCTTACATCCAAATTCTCTTACTCTCACATCAGCTTTCAAATGTTAGCTGGCTTATGTCTCAGAATTCCATTGTGACCTAACCTTGCTCCTCCAAACTGCAGAGTAAACCTATTGGCATTAGTGAGATAGAAAGAGATGAATGCCATTACAAATAGGGAAGGAGAGGCAATACTTAAATAGTATCCTCAGTCTGGTTTTGTGGATTGAGCATGTGTATGCCCAGTTTTCTCTATTTTATATTATTCCCAGTCTAGCAGGGTGCCCCAAATTCCTGGCCACTCTTCTCTCCCTATACAACTTCTGTTTTCTTCAAAGATGTGTTTCTGCTCCATTCTAGCCCTGAGTTTACTTGGTGACTCTTCTATGCCCTGCTTGTTCACAACCTCGTAGTACCTGTTCATTTTTTTTTCATTCAAATCTCCCAGAAGTCTCTCACTGGATCACCTCATTGTTTTTCTGCCTGGCCATGGGTCACTAGTTTGTATAGGCTGACTGACCTCCCTGAGTTAGGTCTGAACCTTTCAGCAAAACTGAATTATACAGCTTCTTTTCAGAGGCCTAAAGGGTGGAATAGTTCTCAGCGGGGGAGTCCAAGCTCTGTAACACAACCTCCTCTGTACAAAGCATTGTTCTTGAAGGAGCTGGACCTGAGGCAGGCCTCTTCCCAGGCCCAGGAAGGAGGGGCTCCCTTACTCCCCACTTTTCCCTTTTAAGTTTGTTTGAGCAAAGGGGAAGCAGCTTTGCTTTGGAAGGGATCTCACCAAATAAATGGCTGTCATGTCCGATCATTTCTACTGTTTAAGTTTGGTATCTTGAAAATGGTTTGCCCAGAGCTGCTCCTCTGCGTCAAGATTGCTTTTGTGAAGAGTCAAAGAATAAACTTACTGATATATTACCTGATTGTTAGGAAACAGGAGGGCAAGAATCCTTCTCAAGGGGGGAAGAAGGCTCCTTCCCCAGCCCCCACCTTCCTTAGCAGTCTGTATATCTAAGCTCCCAGCCCACCTCAGCCTCAGAACTTAGTTTTGTCTTCCCAGGATGACTCCTCTGTTTCTTGGCCCTGAGACTCAGAGTTCCCCTTTCAGACTATCTTAAACCATCTTCATCCAACAGAACCTTCTGTGCTGATTTTATTCATTCTTTCTAAAATGGCATTCACTAGCCATAGATGAAGAACTATTTTTAACTGAGATTTGAACTTAGGGCTTGTGTTTGCATAGTTTGCTTGCTTCTAGGCTGATGCACTACCACTTAAGCTATGCTTCCAACCTGGTTTATTTTATTTTATTTTTAATAAGTTTTTTATTGTGAAAATACTGTACAGAGGGGTTACAGTTACATGAGCAAAGTAAAGAGTACATTTCTTAATTTCTTATCAAGCATTGTTGCCTCCTCCTTTGTTTTTCCCCTACCATCCCTTCCTTCCCACCTCCACAAGAGGTTTCATAGGGTTGTTGTTGTTATTATTATTATTATTTATAGGGTTGTTGTTATTATGTTGTTATTGTTATTATTTATGTTGTTATTGTTATTATTGTTATTATTATTATTTAAGAGTTGTACAAAGGGGTTATCATTTAACATGTCAGTTTATAAGAGTAATGCATCTTGATCACTATCATTCCTTTCTCTTATTTGCCAGCCTGACTTTTTACTAGCTAACTGGAGATGGGAGCTAGTGAGCTTTTCTGTCATAGATGACTTGGAACCATAATCCTTCAGATCTTAGCCTCCTGAGTAGCTAGGATTATAGGCCTGAGCCCCTGGTGCCCAGCATTATTTCATTTTAATTAGTATAAATGTAAATAGCCACATGCCACTGGGATTACCTTAGGAGGCCTAGTGATGAATTCTAACTCAGCATCTTGCTTCCCTTTCCTTCTTGTCCACTTGAAATCAAGAAGCAGAGATAGTCATAAAGAAGGGTTACCAGCAGATGCTCTGCTCCTTTATTTGGTCCTCTTGAGGGATGGCCTGGGCTTGGCTGTTCCAACAAGCAGGATGCAGAAGAGGTACTGGGCTTACAGAGACAAGGGCAGGGTGTCACAAGCTGGGAGAAGAGGGTCATCCAGCATATGAGCCAGAAAAATGTTTGCATTAACAACAAACTCAGTGCTTTAGACAATTCCCTGGGCATCTCCTGGCCTCAGTTTACAAATCCATCAAGTGAAGCATGAGACAGATGCTCAGTAAGTGTAAGGGTTTTTGGTCTTCACATTCTCTTACCCCTACACCTTAGGAAAAGCAGATGACTTGCACTTCTTTAAACTGTCATGTGACCAGTACCAGGTGTACTCAGATACAGCCACTGTTCCTGTGAGCAGCAGGACAGTGTACCCACTGAAGGCCTCTGAGACGGGTGTTTCCTTCAAGTCTGGGGTTCAGGAACAGGGTCCTGATGTTTCTAATTTTTGTGTTTGTAATTGAAAAATAATAAATTTCTGGATTTCTGAAATACAGTAGGATACTTCCCCTGTGTATTGTAGAGTAGCCAAATCAGGCAAATTAACATATCTGCATATATGTATCTTTGTGATGAGAACATTTACAATCCACTGGGGAATGGGGCAGGGGAGGAAGGCTCAGAGTATACCTCAGTGGCAGAGGGTTTCCCTAACAAACAAATCTGGGTTTGATCCTCAGCACTGATGAATGATTGAATGAACAAATGAGTAAATAGAATCCATTCTTAGCAATTTCAGATATGCAATTCATTATCATTAGCCACAGAATAGACAAATAAGAAATGAAACTATCTGATCTCACATAGAGGCAACTAAAATCCCACCCCAGACTGTTAGAACCAATAAATTGCAAAGTTACAATGTATAAAATCAATCTAGGAAAACCAGCAGCATTTTAACATAGTAAAATCTGAAAAAAAAGAAATTACAAGAGCAATCCCTTTCACAATCACATTAATAAAATAACTTGAGAGTAAATTTAGCCAAGGGAATCTATATGGTCAGGTCAGAAAGGTCCCAGCAACAATTCAAACTCTGAGCAGACATGTTTAGTTAAGGGATTTCACCCTGGAAGAGCAAAAAAAATGATTAGAACAGCTTGTGGAATTTGCTGTTTACTCTTGGAAAAGTGCTGAGCATGTCCTTAATTTGTCAGTGTCAACACAAAGCTAAAACTGGTGTCCAGAGAGGATGAGCACAAAGAGAGTAACATTACATTTCCATAGATCTTCAGCCACCCACATCCCTTCTTGCCCATGAGACTTAATTCAGAAAGCCTACATCAGATCATTAGGCCTATATGCTCCCTAGATGCTTGCTGGTGGGTTCATATCCCAGCACCCCTAAGGTGGATATGAAGTGTGATGGTTTAGAGTGTGTGCTTTCAATGATACACACCTCAGTTTAAATCCTGGCTTTTTCACTTACTGGCCTTCAGTTCTAGACAAGTTACTTTGCCTTGCAGTTTCCTCATCTTGCACAGCAGAGAAGCATAGCACCCATGTCATCAGGTTACGTTGTAAGATGCCTGTGGTGCTCTTGGCATAGTATCTGGCACTGAGTAGAGCATATTCCCAGCCTGTCCTCAGGTAGTACTTGCCAGTTGTATGTGCCCACCCGGTTACCAACTCCCAGTGCCTTGTTCCAGTTCTGGATGTTTTCTGTTCCCCAAAGCCCATTCTAACAGTAGGGTAGTCTCTAAATTCCAGGTCTCAACAACTCTGGAAGCAGCCCTTTGTCAGAAAGGGCTTTTGTGAAAGATAAACAGCTCGTTTCCTTTATTCCTCTGTTGCACAAACTAAATATATATTATACACTGTCTTCTAGCATTCCCTGGCAGTAGTGAGCTCTAGTGGTCATTATGATAACTTGCTCTTTAGCATACCATTTTGTTTGTTTTTGTGCCAGTACTGAGGCTTGAACTAAGGACCTTGAACTCTTGTTTGAATTTTTTTCTCTCAAGCTTGGCACTCATCCACTTGAACCTCACTTCCATTTCTGGCTTTATGCTAGAATTGGAAATAAGAGTCTCATGGACTTTTCTATCCAGGATGGCTTTGAACCATGATCCTCAGAGCTCAGCCTCCACACACCTTATCTAGTAGCCTTTTGTTATGTGACCCACTTCCAAGGTCTCCCACTGATACTTAAGGATCTCCTTCCCAATACAGTGATTTGTACTAACATCTTGGTATTGAGTTTCAGTACTGAGGCCCAGGTTCATCAGGCATCACTCTACCCTTCTTACTATGTAAATGAGGTCACTGTCAAACTCAGGAGACTATATAGGAGATGCAGAATTCTGAGACCAGAGTTCCTTCCAGACATGCAAAGGAAAAAGTCTGGTATGAGTTGTTCTGTCTTGACATCACTTCAGCTCGTGTCCTGAACCCAAGGCAAGATAGAAAGCAGTTTGGGGAAGAGGGGAGAGTAGGAATGGGAATAAGGGGAAGGGAGATGAATTTGTTCAGCATATGCTGGGTGCATGTATGCAGATACCACAGTGAAATCTCCTATTAAAAATGTGTGTTAACGGCCAGGCATTGGTGGCTCACGCCTGTAATCCTAGATATTCAAGAGGCTGAGATCTGAGAACCATGGTTCAAACATCCCAAGCAGGAAACTCTGTGCTACTCTTATCTCCAATAAACCACTCCAAAAACCAGAAGTAGCTCTGTGGCGCAAGTGGTAGAGCACTCACATATTGCTGAAGAGCTGAGGGATAGCACCCAGGCCCAGAGTTCAGAGTTCAAGCCCCATGACCTACAAAAAAAAATGTGTTAATTAAAAAAATAATTCAAATGATCATTTTTTTTTTAAAAAAAAAGGCAGTTTAGAGAATGAGCTTTGAGGTAAATGGTTTCAGAGTTAATTTTATGAGATCCCAAATGAAAGTAGTAAAGACAGAGTTTTGTGTTTTAGCTCATTTCTCCCCTGCAGTAGAGCATTTACACATTGGTTAGATACCAAGTGTTTACATATGGTATCCATAGTATGCTCAGGTCCCTCCTGGCTTTTATATTATTTGTCTAACTTATTACTTGGTTCACCTTTTTACCACTCCAATATTTATTTTGTTTTTATTTTTAATATGGTAAATAAACGGTGAGATGACACTGGCCATCACAGAAACCATTGGCAGATAATAGATAACATAGTTATCTGTTCTGTAGGTTACTTACAATCTACAAGAATACTTTTTCCACTGGTAAATGTAGGTACAAAAGTTAAATCAGTGATTAGATACAGTGTTCAGGTTTATCGTGTGTCATAGCTTAAAGAAACAGCCTTTAGTAAATATTCAGCAAATCAGTCTGGAAAAAATAGTCAACTACTATAACTTATCAGAAAATACCTCATGCATATTAAATGCTGTTGGTATTGGATGGGTTTTGCTTTTTGTTTTCTTTTGATTGTCTTCAATTATTTGTACAAAGGTTTTTCTGTTTAACAAAGCAGTTTATGAATACAATATATCTTTATCAATACCACCCTTTTGAACACTCACACCCATCCCTCCCTTACACACCCTTTCCCTCACTCTTCTGGATTTTGTAGGATATATTTTGTAATCTTTTTTTTTGATATATTTTGTATTCTTGACTGCAATCTCCCCCCTCTTCTCTTCATATGTCTACCCCTTTCCACCCTTTTTGAGTACCTGCTTCCTGCTGAGTTGGGGTGTGTGTGTGTGTGTGTGTGTGTGTGTGTGTGTGTGTGTGTGTGTGTGTGTGTGTTGTTTTGTTGTTGTTTACTGACCTTTGATTTTGCCTTTCTAAGAAATTACACTATTTAAGATCTACTTTGAGGGGCTGGGAAGGTGGCTCAGTGGTAGAGTGCTTGCCTTGCATGCCTGAAGCCCTGGGTTCAATTCCTCAGCACCACATAAGCAGAAAAAGCCGGAAGTGGTGCTGTAGCTCAAGTAGTCGAGCACTAGCCTTAAGCTGAAGAGCTGAGGGATAGCACTGAGGCTCAGAGTTCATGCCCATGACTGACAAAAAAAAAAAAAAAAAAAAAAAGATCTACTTTGAGGGGCTGGGAAGTTGGCTCAGTGGTAGAGTGCTTGCCTTTCATGCCTGAGGCCCTGGGTTCGTTTCCTCAGCACCACATAAGCAAAAAGAAAAGAGCTGGGAGTGGTGCTGTGGCTCAAGTGGTAGAGCACTAGCCTTGAGCTGAAGAGCTGAGGGACAGCGCCCAGGCCTAGAGTTCTACTTGGAATCTACTGTATTTTGGTTAATACATTTGTATACAATTGCTTACCAACCCACATATTTACTAACAAATTAATAAGCTAAATCTAGCTTTCACATATAAAGGAAAACATGCATCCTTTATATCCCGGGCCTAACTTCACTTAACATAATTTTTCCAGGTATTTCCATTTCTTTATAAATGGTACAATCTCATTCTTTCTAACTGGTGAGTAAAATTCTATTGTGTATATATACCACATTTTATTCATCCATTTGTCCATTGAGGGACATTTGGGCTGGTCTCATACCTTGTCTAAGGTGAATAGTCTGTTTTTTTTATTTTCACTTTATTGTAAAGATGCTGTACAGAGAGGTTACAGTTACATGAGTAGTCTGCTTTTTGTTAGTAGTTTTCTTCCAGTTTTATTCTCTGGAAAACCTCAATACAAGTCTTTCATTTATTAGACCTTGTGACTTCCAAATAAATACCACCTAGTGGAAACTTAAGTTTTTATTCTGATTTTCCTTCCTTTCCCCTCCCTACCTTCCTGACATAATATAGACTCTAGGTAAGAGTTTCAAGTTTAACAAAAAAAAAATCCTAGCCTTATTGCCAGGGAGATTCTGCACCCTAGGAACCTAAATATGCTATGTGTTTCTTAGGATCATTATATCCTTCTCCAATTTTTTTTCCTCCAGGATCCTTATTTTCCACAAGAAAAAAAAGAAATGGTGCTAGCATGCATCTTCCTGCTCTTATTTTTTTTTAAATTTTATTGTCAAGGTGATGTACAGAGGGGTTACAGTTACATACATAAGGTAGTGAGCACATTTATTGTCAAACTTGTTAACCCCTCCCTCATTTTTCTTCCTCAACTCCCCGCCCCCAAGTTGTACAGTTCATTTCCAACATACTGTCTTGTGACTATCACTGTTGCATTGGTTTGCCCTTTGTCCTTGGTCTCACCATTTTGCTGTTCCCCGTCCCTTCCCTAATTCAGATAAACATACATATATTACAATACCCAGGGTACCAAAATCAAATACAATGATAACAGGAGATAAACCATAGGGGAAAAGCACAAAAGAAAAACAGAAAACACATAGTACATTAAAAACAACAACAACAAAGAAAAACCTCTTGTTTCCATGTCTTGTAGTTCATTTTGCTTAGCATTATATTATATGGTCACATGTACATAGCTATTAGCTGTTTTGCTCATCTGCTAGGTCTATCCTAGACATCTACTAAAATTCTTGCTTTTCTTTGTTTCTCCCCTATAACAAGCTTATTCTTTTCCTTTCTTGCTAGATTGGTTTAGAGGTTAGGACCATGTCTTGGTCATCTTTATGTCCCTGTCATGCCCAGCGTGGCACTTTACATCAGGAATTGCTCACTCAGCGTACAGTGTCTGACTAAATGAATGAAGTGTGCTCAATTTCTTAGCTGTTGAGTAGCAGTTTGTCCCTTTCACTAAGTCAGAGTTGCTGCTAAGTGTTGTCATAAGACTCCAGTGATCTGTCAAAGATGAACTTCTGGAGCCAGGCCTACTTTGCGAGACATGTAGAGTTGAATCCATAGAACACTTCAGTTTACAGGAGAGAGAGAGAGCAAGTTGAAGCAAATACTTGTAGTATGTCATCTATACTAACAGTATACCTTGTTTCTCTCTAAAATATCTGCTGCTCAGATAGTCTGGGACTTGGAAGGACCTAGTAACAAAGGAGATCTTCCCTTGAAGAAAATATGTCTATTTCACAACTTAATAAGGAGTTCTTTCTGAACATTTGTACAAAGACATAACATCTAAACAAACATCCTCATTAATGAGGATTGTAATGTTCTCTAACTTCTGTTGAGCTAAATTCTTTCCCTGAAGGGCCAGTCTCTACAACTAGTCAGGGATTATTTTAGCAACCAAACTCAGTTGCCTACTTATGAAAGGTGTCCAAACATGTCATGAATTAAAGATGGGTGGAGATGTTTGGGAATGTGGCTTTGATTTCCTAAGCCTATTTGGCCTGAGATACAACCACCAGGAAGTAGGAGTCCCTTTTGCCCCAAACTCTGGGAGTATGCCCAGCCAAGGCCTCAGAAGGCCTAAATCTAGACCATCTCTCCATTCCCTGCGATCCCAATTGCTTCTTGCATTGCTCAAAAGCTTCTAAAGACCACAAATTTTTCTTGTTTCTAGAGATCTCTTATTCTCACACTTTGAGGAACTTTAAAGATCCCAAAAGTGGTTCACTCTTTCAATTTATGTAAGGTCTTTGCTTTAGAATTTGGAACCAGATCTCAAAAAGTTGGTGGAAAGATCCTTCAAGTAAAATGTGTCACTCATCAACTTCACTGAGCCCTGAGCTGGTAGTCCACGATTGGCCCATTTGTCAATCTTTTTAGGATAATTGTATGTACCTTAAATTGTCAATGGTACTTTGCTTGAGAGACTTATTTCCTAAGATCTCAATACTATTTCCCCCAGAATCCTAGGAGCAATTTGCCAATAGATTCCTTGATGATGTGAATATGTCCAAGTATATATGATAATTAGGTCCATATGGAGCCCTGGGTGTTAGGCCTTTGGTATATCCTCATAGTACTCAAAGTTTCCCTGTCACTTTCCTATGAGCACATTCCAGAGGTAATCATAGAATCTATATTATCAGCTCTTTCAGTTTTTGAGGTTCTTTTTTTTAATGTACAAAGTTAGAAGCCTAAAGATTTCTTTTTTCCTTCTTGAACTTGTTAAAGCTGACTTTTTCTTTCCTCAGGAGAGACCACAGGAATTAGGCAGAGGTGCATTTTTGGCAGTTAGCAAAATGCTTCTCAGTATCTGAAGCTGTGATGGTAACAGCATTTTTTTTGGCAAATTCTGTACCATCTTGCCCTATCCTGGACACAGGCCCAAATTCATCTGAATTCTTCACCTTAGTTTTGCAGAGTCAGCTTGGGGAAAGACCCATTATTCTTCTCTATAGAGGGCAGGTCCTGGAGAGTAATTTTAGCCTCATGCACAGATCTGAATATATCTATTTTACACACACACACACACACACACACACACACACACACACACACACACACACACACACACACACACACACACACACCCATTTTGTACAACACAATAAGCAGGTCCAGGCAAGGTGACACACATCTGTAGTCTCTACTACTTGAGAGGTAAAGGCCTCAGTCTGAGGCCAGTCCAGGTAATGTTAGCATAAGAACCTAAGTGTAAAACAAACTAAAATAAAAAGAACTGGAGGCATGGATCAAGTGCTAGATCACTTGCTAGCAAGCATGAGACCCTCAGTTCAATCCCAAGTATTGCCATTCGAAAATTTTCAAGATAGGAGATACAGCTACTTAAAATGAAATTCTGGCTGAGTGCTGGTGGCTCACTCCTGTAATCATAGCTGCCCAGGAGGCTGAGATTTGAGGATCATTGTTCAAAGCCAGCCTGGGCAGGAAAATCTATGAGACTGTTGCCTCCAATTAACTAGCAAAAAAAGATGGAAGTGGAGCTGTGGCTCAAGTGATAGAGCAGAAAAGCTCAGGAACAGTGCCCAGGACCTGAATTTGCACCTCAGGATGAGTACCCAAAAACCAAACAAACAAAATGGGAATCTGAAAAAAAAGTATATGTGTGTGTGTATATGTATATCTCATACATGTATGAGATCTGTGTCTGTTTTGTGTGCATGTGTGCATATATTTGCATGTGTATCTCCCTTGACAAATCATACAGCAATCTCTGGATTCATACAGTGTCAGGATATAAGAAATAGAGCTACAAAGTCATAGTAGACTTCTTCGGCCACATTGTTCTTTATCCTTGCCATCTCAGTAACTGTTACTACGATGCATTGCCTTGCTGAAGCTAGACTCTTAGAAGTAAACCTTGATTTCTCTTCCTCTTTTCAATGCATTGTCAAGTGCTGTGTCTTGATCCCATCCCTTTTTCTCCATGTCCACTGCCCTGGCCCTTGTGTAAGTCATTGCTATCTCTCATTGGACCACTGCAAGTGTGTGTGAATAAGTTTCTCCTTTATGAGACCATCTTCCATATAGAAATCTGAGTGTTGCTTCAAAAATATACACAAGAATCATGGCTGTGTGATCTGGCCCATCTGGCCAATTTTATTTCCAACCCCACCCCCCTTACTACTTCTGCCCTAGACCTTCCTCCTCCTTCGCCTCTAACAGTCCAGGGTTCTCCTACCTTAGGAGCCTAGGCACAGCCCTTTATTTGATTTCCTTTGACTATACACGCTGTCTTGTGCAATTAGTTACACATGTCCCAATTTTTTTGGTTTCTGTGTGAACTTTCACCAACAGCCTGCCACCCCAATGTTTTGCCCTACTCTTTGCTGGCAAAGGAATCCGACTACTCTATACCAAAAATGGCAAAAAGTAAATCTTCCTTTCTCCCTTCCTGTAATAAATAGCTGAGTCAGCTCAGGGAGGAATCTGTTCAAACTAGAAAAAACACAGCATGACTAAAGAGATGATTTACTGTGTCCTTCCTTATAAAACCAGTTGGCCTTCATTTTTTAAAAAGTACTAGAAATGAAGGTTTAAAAAACTCTGTTCTGTGAATATATTCGTAGAAGCTTGGTTTAGTGGTGGTGTTGGCACAGTGTGTGGTGGTAGAGACACAGTGTGACAAAGGAAGGGAAGGGAATGCCCTGCACGGTGAGACATGGGCAGAGACTTCCATTGCTTTTCATTATGGTCTGACTAATGACAGGATGCAAAGAAATTGTACCTACTGGACATCAGCATGATAGCCATACTGCTTCTTTTTGGTTGTCTGGTGGTAGTGGGATCGACCTCAGGGCTATATATGCATGATAGGCAAGCTATCTAGCATTGAGATATCACTCCCAGTCCTTCATGCTGCTTTCAATGTCTTTGAATCAACCGAGTTGCTAATGGTCTCTTTATCTGTGAAGTGCAGTGGTAATGGCAAGCCCAACCACTAAAAGAAAGTGCACGTGGCTGCCTGAGAATATCCAGATCCTCAGCTTGTTGATTTCCCTGACAGGTAATGAATGGGTCATTTTGTCCCAGAGACACAAGCTCTGTGACCTTGAGAAAGTCACTTGCCCTTTGGAATCTTCAGTTCTTCATCCTTAAAAGAAGGAAACATTCCCAGGGTCTGCGATTGATGATTTATACAGTCAAAGAGGAAAGGTCTCTTCTGAGTGACCTGAATCCCTATCTCTGAGCACCTGTGATATGGTTAGATTCACCAGAATACAACACCTCCTGGGGAGCCTGAAGTTCCTTCAAATACAACAGGAGAGCTGAGATTGCCCAAGCTCCCTAGGCAGTAGCTGAGAGCTTGAACACTGCAATATGATCAGGCAGTCCCAGAAAGAGGTTCTGTACCTTCCTATCCTGAATAGATGGGCATGCCTCAAAGGCCCTGGGAGTTAGATCAGGCCACAGGACCAATGCAGGTCCACAGCTATCCCATCTGTGGAGTAGGGCTCATATCACAAGTAAGAGTCATTTGCCTAAAAGAAGATTAATATTCAAGTCAAAGATGCTGGACATGGCTGGTTCCAGTTGTTTATAGCCCAGCTGATCACGGCAGTCGCATCAATTCCAGACCTGTCCACATGCATCAGCTTGAGAGGTGAGCAGAAGACCACTCCATATTTATTGATCCTCTGTGTTTATTTCTCAGCCAGCAGATGTACCAGCCAGGGAGCCCCCATTTCAGGTTTTAGCCACAAGTAGACTCAACACTAAGGTACTTAGTCCATTAGAAGGTATCCTAAAATTTCCAAAATAAGCAAACAAATAAGCAACTAAGTAATTAGGACTTCAAGATGCTTCCTTCTAAGATGCTTTCAAAGAAGAATGGGAGAGAGAAAAATGTGGTTCCTGGAAATATATAATGTAGAAACACAGCTGTCGGATTATTTTTGCCTCCCAGTCTTTAAGAGGAAATGGTATTGGCTTGAGCCCACTGTGTGGAGAGGAATGCATTGTGCTGAGTTTTCTGCTTGCTCCTTCTGAGGGTCTGTTATCCTCACCATTATATCAGAGAGTAAATCAGGGATAGTTCAAGGAAAAAATATAGGTTGGATTTAAACCAAACGGGAGGTCAGGATCTTGGGTTTAGTCAAGTGAAGAAATATTCACTGAGATCGTTGTAAATGAAGGATGCAGAATTGGGAGAAGGAAGAATATATAAAGCGTGGTCTACCCCACATAAGAGAATGCTAACTGCGAGTGTTAGATGACAGTAGGAGGGGTAAGAAGCTCTCTAGACCCTGGCATAGACATCAAGTGTTCTGTTACATGGTTGCTGTCATCCCCATTTTGCAGATAGATCACTAGGACTCAGGGATGTTAAATGATTTGCTCCCTGTGGTGCAGCTAGAATCCTTTCCTTCATTTTATAAAGGAGGAAAGTAACTTGCCGAGAAATTGAGGGAAATTCTTCAGGGCACCTTGCTCATGTGTGGAGGAGCATGACCTCAGTTTGTTGAGCTTACTGGGGTTCCAGCAGAGAGAATTTCCCATTCCAGTGACAAAGGCTTTCAGGCCTGAGTGGTTAAGCACATTGTTGGATCCATTTTCCCAGCTTTGTTCTAGTTACAGATCTAAAATCAGCTTTCCCAGATTCCTATAAGCTGCCAATGGATCTGAAGGCCTAAGGACTCAAAACAGAGATCATGGCCATCTCCTAGGTCAAATCTAACACACAGGGAAGGCAGGGACTTGTGGACAGGCTCTGCAGTGCTCTCAGTCTGAACCTTGAGGGACTGGGGTCTGCCTTCCCTCTCCTATATCCATTGAGTCCTCAAAGCCCTGGGTTCTCATCAGAGCAAGGGTCCACTATACCACTGCAGGAACCAAAGACAGTAGTATCTTCAGGATTCCCCCAACTATCTGTTAGGCTGTCTTGTCTGAGTGAGGAAGCCTTTGAATAGCACTCATGATAATTACCGAATCTCCACATATATTGATGAGAACCAGCTACATAAATAGCACAGCTTGATATTTACAAAGTGCCAGTTTCCTGTAAATACAGAATTTGGCAGGTACCACAAAGTGGTTCTTCTACTCTCTGGAGCCAGCACTTGTCCTGTTATAGCTCATTCCAGGGCAGGCATCAGGTCACCTCTACTTGTGGCCAGTTGAGTCTGGCCAGGTACAATTAGGGGAAGCAAACGGCAATCTGCAAGTAGAAACATAATCCCTTAAAGGCTTATTTTGACCCACAGTTTTGGAAGTTTCTGTTCAGAATCAATTGGCTATGTGCTTTGGGATATGGTGGGAACATGTGATAGAGTAAAATCTGTTCACCTTTTGACCAAGATGCAAAAGGAAAGAGGAAGAGGAAGATATCAGTCTCCCAATCCCCTTTGAGGGCATACACTCAATAACCAGGGACTCCTGTATTAGGCCCAACCTTACAAGGTCTCCACCACCTTCCAGTAACATCAAGCTGGGTAAAAACTAGGGACCAGGCCTTTCATACGTGAGGGGACAGTCAAGATCTAAGCATGATGGACAGGATGGTGATTAGTTGCTCTTAGGAATTCATGACTATGGTCCTGTTGTCTCATTCTGATTACTGATTGCATTGGTGTGTTCACTAGGCAAGAAATCGTTCAGACTGCTGGCTTATCATATTCCTGTTCCACTTAAAAGGAAATTTGAAATCAGGATCGTTGGTAACATGGCAGTCACACAGGGCCTCGTCTGCTTCCTGCCCTCTCTGCCTCAGGGAAGCAACCTGGGATGGAAGCCTGTGCTACAGGTCAGCCTGGAACAGTATAAGGGAAGGGCCTCCAAGCAGGCTGGTGCATGCATTCAAAACTGTGACACAGCAGACATTATGGATGTGTTTACTGTTATTGCCTACTACATTTTACAGGCTCAGAGAAGACAGATGACCCATCTAGGACATACAAGAGGTCGGGTCATGTAGAGTTGCTGTTAAATCAATGTCTTCTGGAACTCCAGAATGAGTCTTCTAAAAGACCTATTTCTACAGCCAGGAAAGGGAGCTCAAAGAACCCAGTAAACAGTGCTCCAAATGTGGATCTTCCTTGGCCCAATATTTACAGCCCACAGCCAAGAGAAGCCCTTTGGCCAGTATCTCTGCTGCTATCCCCAACATAGATGCAAATGAATGATCAAATGCCCTATGAAAATGCAGACACTGGGGCTGGGAAGATAACTCAGTGATAGAGCGCTTGCCTTGCATGCATGAGGCCCTGGGTTCAACTCCTCAGCACCACATAAGCAAAAAGAAAAAAGCCGGAAGTGGCGCTGTGGCTCAAGTGGTAGAGCGCTAGCCTTGAGCTGAAGAGCTGAGGGACAGCGCCCAGGCCCAGAGTTCAGGCCCCACAACTGGACCCCCCCCCCAAAAAAAAAAAGAAAAAAGAAAATGCAGACACCATTCCTTCACGTAGACGTTAAGCAGATGATTTTTAAGGGCTACTCGTAGACATGCATGCTACAGCAACTCCTTTATGCATGCTATATTCTGAACAGTATGTGAGGGCCAAGCCAGTATCACAGGGAGGAAGACAAGGAAGGTGCACCTCAAGGGTCACCCGTGGGTGTTAATATCACACAACTACTGAGTGAGGTCATTTCCTGACATTCTGCTTCCACATTGTAGACATTGGCTGGCAGCATTAATGGGCAAGTTTGCATGGATTTGCTTAATTTCCCAAACTATTTTTAGCAGTGGAAAAGGAAGTTGAGAGAGGGAGAAAAATCAAATATTACCAATCTTTGGCCCCTTTATAGGCCAGGCAGTCCTAGGTCATATGGTTCCAACACCAAAGGCCTACTACCAGTGTGAATGGAAATCTATTTCAGTAAGAGTATCACTTGAAGTATATTTGAAATGTATAGGTTTTGAAGCAGTTTTCAAACTAATATTCTCCACAGGCCCTTTTTCCTGGTTCTTGTGAGATAACCTAGCAAAAGAGTCCTGGTTGAGAATGGGAGAGAGAGGGCAAGGACTTGAAAGGTGGCTACTTTAAGAACCTACACACACATACATAGCTCACATGTTCTGATTTAAAAGCAGCTTTTGGCACTGTTCTCCCTTTATACTGCACACAGTTTGCTTAAACCTTCCGGCAAAATGTACCTTTTAGGCTCAAACCCACAGTGGAAGGCTTTCAGACAGAAAAAAGCACGGCTTGTGTGAAAGACTTGATAATAATAGTAATAAGAATGCTGCCTCCAGGCTCCTGCCCTGTGAGAATAAGTTGGAGCTGCCTGAAGACTCCTCAGTGCTTGCTCACTTTCTATGCTCTGGAAAACGCTCATCTCCTGCCCAGCCCTGTTGCCCTTTTATAGTCAGTTAAAATATTAAAGAGGCTGCACCCATTTAGAAGCAGCGCTTTCCCCATTGCCTCGCCTGCACCCACAGCATAGGTAACATTCATCCATCAGCAAGTGTCATGAAGGGTTCAGGACAGGTGCAGAAGAAAGGACTTGTAGGGGGAGCAACTAAGAGAGTGATGTCCTCACCTCCTCCCAGCTCCTCTCCAGCTAGTATCCTAGCATCTCAGATTTGGAAGATTCTTAGTAGACACAGTCTTATTACTTACCTAACTAATTTCTAGGGATAACAGTTGGCATTTTTTTGAATGCCTCTATTCAAATAAAATGTCTTAACCTGAGATTTAAGAGAACTTTAGCAAAGGGACAGGATTGGACTTCAGCAGGCCGATCTTGTGGGGATAGGAGCCATGTGTGACTCTAGATCTGCTCCATGTTCCCCTCTCACCCCACTTTGCTGTTTCAAAGGTCTTCAGCTGCAGCATGCATCATGGTGCCCTGACTCTGTGTGTGTGTGTGTGTGTGTGTGTGTGTGTGTGTGTGTGTGTGTGTGTGTTGTCAGGCCTTTCTTGGGATTTAAGGATCTGGAGACAAAAAAAAAAGAGAGTCTCAGCTCTTGCCTTCCCTTACACCCTGTTAGAGATAAGCTTATAGCAACACCAAAGGAGAATTCAGGTTATCTGACCCAGCAAAGCATGAGTCATGTTCAGATGAACCAACTGGGACCTCCTGCAGTAAGGTAGAAGGTGGGCATTGTAACAATGAGGTGTTGAAAACTACAACTTCGGGGCAGGGTGGGGGGGGGGTCTAGGAGGGAGGGATGAGTTGGGGAGGTGAGGAGGAAAGGGATGGTAGGGAAAAACAAAGGAGAAGGTAACGATGCTGGATAGAAAATGTACTCATTACCTTACTCATGTAACTGTAACCCCTCTGTATAGTATGTTTACAATAAAAAAATATATATTTAAAAAAAGTCAAAAAAAAAAAAAAAAACAAGGGGAAAGATGAGATCAGACAGTGCTAAGAAAGGCAATGTCCAGGAAAGGAAGCACACCTGAGTGGGTGCAAACTGTTCAAACAAATGTGAAAATTGCCCTCCTATCTATTCCGAAACACTAGAGAATGTGAAGTGGGGGAGACCTTGCATCTGTTTATTAGGTTCTAAAAATACCTACAGCAGCCACCCCTCATACATAGTTTCACTTCCTCAGGTCTGTTACTTAAGGTCAGCCATGATCCAAAAACATTTAATGGAAACATTAAACATTTGTTCCAGAAATAAACAATTCCTGAATTATAAATAGCATGAAGCTCTGAGTTGCATGAGGAAATCTGGAACCATCTCTCTTCCATCCAGGATGTGAATCATCTTTTTTGTCCAGTGTACCCATGCTGTATACACTACCCACCCACTAGAAACTTCGTCTCTGGGTTGTCAGATCAACTGTCTCCCTATCACAGTGCTGTGATCAAGTAACCTTTACTTTATGAAATGATGACCCCAAAGTGCCAGAGCAGTAACGATGGCAATTTGAATAATACCAAAGACAAGCCCCAGAGTATTTCCTTAGGAACATTTATTTGTTCCTGACTTAAAAGGAAAAATGCTATCTAGAGAGTTTTTTCTTTATTTTAATTTTCTTTACTGTTCTTATAAAGGTGATGTACAGAGAGGTTACAGTTACACCAGTCAAGTGAATAGTACATTTCTTTTTGGACCCCCTTCCTCAGTCTCTCCCAGTTTTTTCCCTTCTATTCTCCACACTCAAGTTGTATAGCTCATTTTCAATGTAGTGTCTAGTGAGTCCCGCTCCTGCATTTGTTTACCCTTTGTCCCACCATTTCTTTACCTCCCCTTACTCTCCCAAAGACATACAAACAAGCATACGAAACAAAAAGAAAAGAGAATAAAACAACAAAGAAAAAACTCCTGCTTCCATATACTAGGGTGCATTTTGATAAATATTATTTTAAATAATTTTTATTGTAAAAATACCATACAGAGGGGTTACAGTTACATGAGCAAGGTAATGAGTACATTTCCTATGGTGTATTGTTACCTCCTCCTTTGTTTTTCCCCTACCATCCCTTCCCTCCCACCTCCACAATTACACTCCCCCTCTCCCCCTGCCTAAATTGTAAAGTTGGTTTTTCAACATAGTGTCTTGTACATCTCATTGTTACAACGAGTCAACCGATATCCCTATTTAAGCATTTTGTATAATGAAGGGCACGTAGGCATTGCACCTTTGTATTCCTCTCCTAAGAATATCTTCCTCTGGTCTCATTGTGTGTGAATGCCTAGATCCTGTTTAATCTATCATCTCCCAGTAGATTTTAGATCTTGCTTCCACATATGAGAGAAAACATATACTGTTTGTCTCTCTGAGCATGGCTTACCTCACCTCACTTGATTTGTTATCTTGATACCATCCAAGATTTCAGGTACCCACAGAGTATCTTAGATTTGCCCCACCTGAATAAGAGAGGCTGCTTTCAATGCATAGTCACCATAGTGATAATCAGAATGTCTCATCATTTTGGAAAATTTTGATCATCATTTGGGAAACTTAGGCTCCTGGGTTAGGAGGGCAGACTTTTGACGAGGGTCATTGAAACTGCAGTATTGAGCACAAAGGCTACAAACCCAGGAAGCTGAATAAATGATGAGACTTTTCCACTAGGTAGATGAGAAGAAGACTTCAGCCAGGCCTTGCAAGGAAGCACAGCATCTTCATTCTAGGATAAACCAGGCATTATGCTTTGTGGGTTGTTGGCCTCAGAAAGTGTTGGTTGCATAGATTAATAAAAGGTAGTGGCATGCACTACTTCCTATGTGCTCAGCAATCCTGTCCTGCCAGGTGCAACTGATGATGGCTGCGCAGATGAGGTTCATCTTACATGTTGCAGAATGCACACACTGAAATGAGTTGTGCCTCCATCATGTGTATTCATCAAAAGATGGTGTGATAGCACCATCATGTTGAAAACCTTTGGACCTTTTTCTTGCTGGGTAAAGAGTTTGTTGTTTCTCCGCCCCACTGGAAAGTTAAGATGGTTATGCTACTATAGTCACACTTCATTTCTAACAAAAAAAATATGATTATCCATCTTGACCACCCACATAAGCCACATATTTTACCTCCAGTAGATTTGGGCCAATTCTCAAAATCAAAACCACCCTTTCCAGATCTAGTTTGCCACATTTGAAGTTGTTATAATAGATAAGCTGCAGCTGCAAAAGCAATTCTAATAAGAAGTAGTGACATCACAGAAGTCCTTCCTCAAGAACCCCTGAGAGCTTGTATTTGGTCCTGTAAAAGATGTAAGAAATGGCCCAGTAAGGGAAAAGGGCACTTTTCATCCTCTGTCTTGGTTTTAAGAGTCTACATTCTGGTTTGACAGTCATAAAATCAACAGGCAGATACATATAAAAGGATCTGTCAAAGTTCTAGCCCAGTCTTGAGGACGTGGGACATCACTCTGCCCAAATGACATCACAGTCTTGCTCTAAAATCCATAGGGCTAAAGATGGTGGGAATGGAGATTAGTAAACATAACATCTGCTCCTCCTGATAGAGGAACTTCTTAGCAAAGGACAACAGCAAGCTTTGAAATTAAGCATGCATCTGATAATCAGATGTGCAAAACACTGACAACAACTAGCTTTAGGGACCCAAGGCTGGGGTTCAGATGCTGCTTTCTTTGCTTTCACCACCAGATCTAGGATGGTACAGTCAGCAGAATGGACCAGAGGATGCATGTGGGATAAAAGGCACAGATGCAGGTCATTGGAAGGAATCCCTTGGACTTGGATTCTGAGCTCAGATTAGCATCCTAATAGGAGAACTAGAAACATGGCAATGGAATGTGGATGCTTCATTCCAACACCAAATCCAAGGATCAAGGAAGAAGATGACACACTCATTTTTCTTAAAGATTTAGTGGAAGAACAATCACATAGAGTTTTAAAACAATGCAGCACCATTATTTATCTTTTATTACTTCTGAAGCTCTAAGAGGTGAGAAAAAATGATCCAAACCATATGTAGGAAATAGACGAAGCAGCTTTTTTTTTAACTTAAGATGCTTATCATGTAGATGGGGAGATGATATATAATTATGTAAAATGAGTGAATCCTTAGGAATAGATCTGAGTGAGTAAGTAGTTCAAAGAGCCTGCATAGACAAATGCAACTCAGAATTCCCAGTGTCCAAGTATAGATATGAATGTTCCGCTCCCAGCCTCTGCCTGGGTTCTCTTCTGAATCCTTCCTTCTTGTCTCCTGCCCCAGCCAGCTGACCTGCCCTCCATACTTGCACAGAGCTGCTTCCATCTATGTGAATCATGTTTAATTAAGACCAGATAAAACAGCTGCTTTTTTTCTTCTTCTGACTTACTCCCATGTAGAGTTGAAAGAAATCAAACAAGTAGGTCAGCCACACTTCCCAGGCCTTGGGGAGGGAGTGGTACTGGCAGATCCCCCTGAGATGTGTGGGTGTGGCCAATCTGGGCCCTGCTGCTGAGGTACCAACCCCTGCATTCATCCCCTTGGTTCCCTGCTCCCTCCTCCCAGGGTGGATACCTTGAGGTATTTCTACAGTGCTAGAACAAGTGAAATGAGCAGTTTGGAAGTGTGTGCCTTTTCAGGACCCTCAAAGACACAGATAGACAGACACACACACACAGACAAACACACACACACATACGCATATACATACATACATTTTTAGGGTCATGGATACAAATTGATTAGTAGGATGCATTCCAATGCCACATTGCCTCCTCCACCATTTCTTTCTTTTTCTTTTTAATTAAGAGATTATAAACCAAGTCTCATCAATATGTAAAAAAATATTGGCATCTTGGCATCAGTGACTTAGACCTGTAATCTTAGCTATTCAGAAGGCTGAGATCTGAGGTTGGGTCAAAGCCAGCATGGGGCAGGAAAGTCCATGAGACTTTTATCTCCAATTTCTAAAAAGCAAGTACAAGTGTGTGGCTCAAGTGGCGGAACGCTAGCTTTGAGCAAAAACAACAACAACAACAACAAAATCTAGAGGACAATGCTCAGGCCCTGAGTTCAAGCCCCAGTATACACACATACATACACATACACACACACAAATAACAATAATAAACATAAACTTCACAGCTCTAGCAGGAAGGACAAGAAACCTGTTCTTCCTGCCCCATCACTTCTCAACCTTGCCTGAGTCCAATATTGTTTCATGGAATGTTCAAAACTGCACATCATAATATTAACCCCCCTCTCATTTTCCAGAATTGCAGACTAGTGATTCTTCTTTTCAGATGTATCCTAGGCTGGCCTGATAGAGCTCACTATGTTGCTCAGTCTGGCCTGGAATTCTCCATCCTCCTGCCTCATTTTCCTGACATCTGGGATTATAGGTATAAGCCAGCACACATAGCCAGACTAGTGGTTTTTCAACTAGATCCTTTCCAATTTAGAGGTACTTTGATTCTTTGTAGAACAATCCTACAACTTTCAAGCCCTCGGCTCCTGAGGTGAGTTCCTGCATTTGTAGATCCCAGGATCCTGGGTACCATCATCCTGGATTCTATTTTTGTTATTCTGGCAGGTCTTCACAGTGCTGGCTTGGAAGTGTGGTTCACAGACCACAATTTGGGTGTTACCAGAGCACTGAAAAGAATACAGACTTTCAGGCTCCACCCTGAGAGTCAGAATCTGCGTTTTAGGAAGATTGCAAGGAGGCATGTACGCATGTGACAGTGTGACGCAAATAATACTCAACTTCAACTACTTCCCTCTCTGCTGACTTCACTACTGTTGCCTTGCCTCCAGATGTAGCAGCTCGGGTACATTCCCCCTCCTTGGGGTTCTAGTTAAAATAGTATCCTCCAGCTCTGTCCTTTCTAACCACTTGTTGTGACCCACAGAGTTAACACCTCTAACCTTCCATTTCTTCTCTGACATTTATTTTCTCTTGAGAAGATTAACTGCTGCTCACTCCTTAGATCTCAGATGAGAGATTACTGCTTTACTGCAGGCTCCTCTGACCACCCAGGTCAAATCACATCCCCTGTCTGTATGGATTTGTACTATTCTTTACCTTTTCTGTGCTTTACTGTTATCACAGTGTGTAATTACACATGTTTGTAGGATTGTTTGATGAGCATCTCTCTCCCTTGACTAGTCTTAACCCATGAGGCTAGGGACCATGTCCATTTCAATCTATCTTCAGTGCCTTCAGGATCCAAAAGCATCAAGCTAAGTGAAAGAAGGCAGGTATAAAGGGTGAGATCTGCATAATTCTCATGATAGGATATTTCTAGAAGAGGAAAACTAGTGGGAGAGAGCAATTCATTGGTTTTGTAAAGGTAGGGGTGGGAGTGAGGATTGGCTGCAAGTGGATATAGAAGAACCTTGGGGGTTAATGAAAGTATTGTAAAACCAAATGTAGCAATAGTTGCATGATTATATACATTCATTGAAAGTCATAACTATGTACTTACAACGGGTGAATTTTCTGTATGTAAATTATATTTCAATAAAGCTGGTCAGGAAATGAATGTAGTGCGCTGCAATGAACCAGAATTTCACCAGAGACTGCAGCCACACGGCTGCTGTCATATTCCTCCTCTCCTAGTAAGGAGCTGTGCATTCTCAGCAGCAGCTGGGTGAATGGACAGGCCAAAAACAACTCCCTTCTCAACCCACCCTTGCTTGGGGCCCAGCTCAGAGGCAGATGCTGAAATTACAGTTCCTTTGATGGTGTCCCAGAGCCAGAATAAGAGATTCATGATTTCTAATAAACCTCAGCCTTTGCTGTAGTTCTGTCCACTCTTTAATTAGAGTGGTCTCCTTTGGGCACAGTCCAGAACCAGGGCCTTTTCCTAGATATCACGGCAGACTTTAGCAAAATAACAAAGTATTGGCAACTATGGTGGTTCCAGATTTCCCTGCCCTTCAGATCATAAAATGAACTCCCAGCCAAAGTTTGTTGTTTTATATTTCTCTTTTGCCTTCCTTCTTTTCTCCTCTGAATATAGATGTACTCCCCCATCACCATGCAGGGTATTTCAGGTCATATCATTCAGTGTATGAATGGTGTAGTTGTGCTGTAAAAATACGTTGTATTACAAGAAAGGCTAACCGTGAGCCCTTCTCTCATTTGACCAGTTC
The DNA here is from genome assembly GCF_019054845.1 of Dipodomys spectabilis. Classification (NCBI taxonomy): domain Eukaryota; kingdom Metazoa; phylum Chordata; class Mammalia; order Rodentia; family Heteromyidae; genus Dipodomys; species Dipodomys spectabilis. The sequence continues at coordinate 5,044,418 of NW_024871042.1, forward strand.
AGTATCTATCTTGACTGATGCGTATTCAGGCCCTATCTGGTACCACACAGTTGGAATGTCCCTTCTGCTTACAGATAACACACTTGGCAAAAATCAGAAGACTTTGCTTCCAAAATAAATTCATCATTTTTACATACTCTTAACACTATAATAGTGGCCTTGAAAAATCAGTGTCATTAATTAGAGGTGTACTTTTTAATGAATAATGAGATGTTGCAAGATTTCTGACTCTCAGTGGGTCCAGATAATAGGGTAGAATATCATATAACAAATAGACCCCTTATTCATTTTTTTAATTGCTGTGTACAAATTACCATAAACTTAGAAGCTTAAAACAATACTGTTATCTCATGTGTCAGGCGAAGTTTGGCTGGGATCTCTGCCCAAGTTCACAAGGCTAAAATCAGGATGTTGGCTATCAGTAGAGGATATCTTCAGGGCAAATACCTTTGGCTCTTCAAATCTCTTTCAGTAGGATGCGCCTAGCCTCTTTTGAGGGTTTCCCTGACTATGTTTGACTCACCAAGAATAAACTATTTTAAGTTCAACTGATTAGATACCTCCCTCCTGCCAGTTCACATTTGATTGGTTAGAACAGAGTCACAGGATGGTACCTAAATACAAGGGCTGCTGAAATATGTTTTATTACTCTGGTTAGTCATTTCTGCATAAAGTTTTTATACCATGAATAGGTGAGCAACACATTTTGGTGGATAGCTAAACAGGTCCCTATCTCAACTGAATTTTAGAGAAACAATCTAGAATGAATCAAACTAAATGAGATGTTCTCTGAAGTTAAAAGTTGTAATAACGACTTGTACATCTCTTTGTTGCAATGAGTCCACCTGTATCCCTATATAAACAGTTTGTTTTTCCCCTTTCCCTCCACAAATTATACTGACATCAAATACAGTGAGAGCAAGGGTTATACTGTGGGGGAGGGACATACAAAGCAACAATGAAATAATCTTATAAATGTGTTAGAAACAATTGCATGAAAGAAAAAAAAAACATTTGAATACATATCTTAGGGTTCATTTCCCTAACATCACCTTATCTGACCTTGACAATTTTGGTGGGGGGAGGGGAGAGGAGGATTGGGTGAGGGAGAGGATGGGAAGGGATGGGAAGGGGAACCAAAGGAGGAGGCTACAATGCTTGATAAGAAATGTACTCATTATCTTGCCCATGTAATTGTAACCCCTCTGTACAGTATTTTCACAATAAAAAAAAGTTGTAATAGCAGAACCTCACTCAGTACAAACAGAAGACAGGCACAAATTTTAAAAACATTAACATATATATGTATGTATATAACTCATTATTTAATTTTTCAATGTATTTACTAGATTCAGACTTAAAACTTTTGAACTTTTGACTCATTTGAAAGCCCAGTATCTATTCCCAACTGATGAAGAGTTTCTGACTTAGGTTATAGTGCATGTGATCAAATTTGATTTCCAAACATGTTTTGAAAAATGGAAAGCATGAGAAAAAACTTTTCCAAGACAACTAATTTGAATTTTGATATTTATTTCAAAATAAAAGTTCTAGATATTTTTCTTTCAAATACGTTGTTTTGTTTCACATAATCATTATTAGTCCTTCTTATCAAGGAAAAAGTATGTTTGGAAGAAATACAAGTAAAAGCTTTGAATTGCCAAGACAGTACTTAATTGAATTTGCTCTTGAACATTTTCTGAAAGTAAGTACTATGCTATTTTCTAAAGTTTCTCATTCTAGTTTTAATCCAGAAATTACATCAATTTCTTTTATTCCTTCTCTTATTTTTTCTACTTCATGAATTCCTTTTTGATTCTTTGAAAGGCAATGGATAAAAACACATTTACTCATGTGTCATTTGAGAACTCCAAACATAGCTATGGTAATAAAATGAGCGTAAATGATGTTGGGCATTATATCATTTAATTCTTCTCACAAAGGGGAAAAGAAAGACCTACAGAGAGAGTGGTAGAGCAGTCGCTTTGGGGTTTTGTTTTCTTCAAATAGTTGTAGAAAGGGATTTTAATTTAACATGTCAATATATCTTGATCAGTTACCCCTTCCATCGTTCTCTCCTTCCCCCTGTTTTATCCTATCCCCACCTATCTCAAGTTTTCTAGATCAGTTTTTACAAATGTACATTGGGTAGTATGGCTCTATTGGCCCACCACTTGTTTTCATTTATCTGCCCTCCTCTTTTAGTCCTCTCTCCCCTCAGTGAAGACATAGTTCATGCTCCTGGTATTCATTTTGCTGAACTAGGCAGGCACTAGTTTGAAAGACTCTCCTTAGTTTATTAAATGGGATCAATAAACAAGTGAAATTTGAAAAGAAAGATTCTACTATCCTCTTTTGTGTAGCAACAAAATCACAATTAGAAAAAAAAAAAGATGGGGCCTAGGGTATGTGTGTGTGTGCGCATGCGTGCACACGTGTGCACACATGCATGCACAAGGAAAATGGGCAGTACAATTCTACTTTTTATTTGAATTTCATTTAAACACCAGAAGAATGATGTCATAATATAATTAGGTTTGGGACCAATATAATTTCCTTTTGCCTTTACGTAAGGCTTAACTCCTACCCTTCAATCCATGGGCTCTAGCTCCTTGTACTGTACCTGTGTAGATAAGTAACCCCTGAGTCTAATTGAGAGTGGAAGTGCCTTGAAAGCCATGACCAATTAAAGAGCCATATTGAAAAAATTAAAAAGAAGTAGTAATTAAGAGCAGATGAGGCTACGGGTGAGAGCAGAAAGTGAAGTAGACCCTGGAGGGGAGTGGGGTCTGAGAGCAAATGAGAGTGAGAAGCGGAGGAGGGCATGTGACTCGCAGCTCACCTTAAGGGTCGTGTTTGGCCGCTGGGAATAGAAAACCCAGCCAATAGCTTCAACTTATAAGCTCCTATTTTTCTCAAGGAAAAGAATTCAAATGGGGTCAGTTCAGGGATTATGGCAATGGCTTTGCACCTTCCTTAACTTGCTGGCCCTTTCTATCTTCCCATTTAACAAAGTTTCTCTCTATTTCTCATAGTTTCCAGGGGGAAGCCCTTATTAATAAAGACAAAAGGAATACTGAAGTCAGGACATTAGAGAGAATTATCTGGACAGGCAGGATATAAGGATATGAGTAGAATGGATGAAAGAATGTAAGACTAGGGAAGGAGGTATTAGGTATTAATAATGGCAAGGTCTACTATGACTAGGAAAGGCAAGGCTCTGGGGTAGAATGGATCATAAGACCCTTGAACGGTAAGAATTTAAAAATTGGGTGGGTGTAGTAGCTTCCCCAATATTAAAACAGTAGTATCATTATTTTAACGTTAATTCTTACTCTTCCACATCCCATATCCATATGACCTGCCGTTACCTGCACGATGGGGATAGAGATACAAGTTCCTTGATGAAGTTGCTAGCACATGCCCTGAGTCTGTTTACTTTGTATGCAGTTTCCCCTCCACTTCCTCCAGAGAACATTTATCAACCTGTGTTGAGGTATCCCCCCCCCAGTTATTAGTCTGGGTGGAGAGGGGCTGTGCTCCTTTCCTGCTGGGGAGGAATACCCTCCCATGAAGGCCCTTCTGTTCATTTCCTACCCTGTGGGACATGTTGTCAACTGTCTGCTCCTGAGTCCTGGAATCAATTTCAAGAGGCTTCTTCGTTACCTTCATCCTATTTCCATTCACTCCTCAGAGGACCAAAAAGGCTGATCTTTGCTACCAGATCATGGCTGAAGCTCAAAATGCATCAAAATCTCTCTAAAAATCAAAACACTTAAAAAAAATAACAGGGAAGGAGGGGGAAAACGTTGAAAGTTGGCTTTGCCAACTGTGCAAGAAGCAACTCATTTCTTTGCTGTTGTATTGCCCCGACATTGTTGTTAATTGAGTTAACACTCACCTCGGAGAATTTTACTTTCCCTCAAGATATACCTTTAAGAAAACTTACATTTTTTTTGGTCTTTTTCATTTTAAACCTATTGCTAGTACATTCCTGGGAATATTCTTTTTCCATCCAATTATTAGGCTGAGGCAGGAATAAGAGAGTGAGCAGAGAAGAACCAGACACACATTTCTCCTCTCGTATCCCCAGATCTCCACAGACAGTCCCTCTTGGATGTCTACAGGTAAAATTCACCTCATGTGTGCCTACATATCTACCTGATGACTGGAAAATCATCAAACACATTCTTCCAATTTGACTTAATTTCACCACCAAATATCCAACTCTTTTTTTATTGTTAAGGTGGTATACAGAGGGGTTACAGTTACATAAGTAAGATAATAAGTACATTTCTTATGTATACACAACATTTTCTTGATCCATTCATCTACTGAGGGGCATCTGGGTTGGTTCCATATCTTAGCTTTGGTAAATTATGATGTGATAAACATCCTTGTGCTGGTAGCTTTAGTATGGCCTTGTTTATGGTCATTTGGGTAAATGCCCAGAAGTGGGATTGCTGGGTCATAGGGGAGCTCTATGTTTAGTTTTTTGAGGAACCTCTAAACTGCTTTCCAGAGTGGTTGAACAAGTTTACACTCCCACCAACAATGCAGTAAGGTTCCCTTTTGGCCACATCCCCTCCAGCAACTGTTGTTATTAGAGTTCTTGATTACAGACATTTTAACTGGAGTGAGGTGGAATCTCAATGTTGTTTTGATTTGCATTTCTTTTATGGCTAGAGAAGTTGGGCATTTCTTCGTGTATCTATTGACCATTCTTATTTCCTCTTCAGTGAAGTCTCTCTTCAAGTCTTTAGCCCACTTATTAGTGAGGCAGTTGTTTCTTTGAGGATTTGTTTTTGGGGGATTTAATTTTTTGAGTTGTAAGCATATTTTAGATATGAGGCCCTGTTGTATGGCTAGTGAAAATCTTCTCCCAATCTGTGGGCTTGCTTTTGATCTTGCTAGCTATGACCTTTACCATGCAGAAACTCTGCAGTTTAATGCAATCCCATTTGTCCAAACTTTCTTTGATTTGTTGTGTTTCTGGGTCTTTATTAAGAAAATTTCAGCCTGTGCCAAGGAGCCTTAGAGTTTCTTTTATCCCTTTGTGTAATGTTTTCAGGGTATCTGCTTTTACCTTGAGGTCTTAGCATCTCATTCTGACCATCTACAGAGAAGTTTAGAATTAAACCATTGGTAAGGAAATGGAAAGACATGAAAAAATTATATGAAGCAAAGTTGGCCAAACCCAAAGAAACATAGGTTGAATGATTTCCCTCATTTATTGTAACTAGAAAATGGCTATAAATCTACAAGTAAACATACTGGTTTATAAAAGACAAAAAATTACACTTAGACATGATAAATTATACAGAAATCTACACATTCACACAGTGAGACCGAAGGAGAGGAGAGGACTGCAATGTTCAATATCTATGGGCATATGATCATATAAAATGACATTTATTGAAATGAACTTCAAGAAATAGAAGCAAGAGATTTTATGTTTTTTTTCTTGCTGTTTTTTTCTCCCTAGTCACTGTTTTTTATTTCTGTGCCTTTTTTCTTTTTTTTTTTTTACATTTCTTATAGATTTTGTAATTTTTTTTATTGTGAAAATACTGTACAGAGGGGTTACAATTACATGGGCAAGATAATAAATGCATTTCTTATCAAGCATTGTCGCCTCCTCCTTTGTTTCCCCTTCCCATCCCCTCCTCTCCCCATCCCCTCACCCAACCCTCCTCTTCCCCCCCCCCCCCCCCCGGCCACCAAAGTTGTAAAGTTCATTTTCAACATAAGGACTTGTATGTCTCATTGTTGCAATGGGTGCACCTGTATGCCTATTTAAACGATTTGTTTTTTTCCCTTCCCCTCCACAAATTATACCAACATCAAATACAGTGAAAGCAGGGGTTATACCGTGGAGGAGGAGGGACATACAAAGCAACAAAGATATAATCTTATAAATGTGTTAGAAACAATCACATGAAAGAAAAAAAACATTTGAATACATATCTTAGGGTTCATTTCCCTAACATCAACTTAACTGATCTTTTGTGCTTGACTCAGACATATACTAGTTATTGCAAATAAGGGAAACCATGGGACCTATATTTCTTTGGGCCTGGCTTACTTCACTTAATATAATTTTTTCCAAGCCTTTCCATTTCCTAGCAAACGGGGCAATGTCATTCTTTTTGATGGAGGCATAGAATTCCATTGTGTATATATACCACATTTCGTACCTTTTTTCTTGTATGTAAGTTTATCTGTTTGGGGGAGGGTTGGGGGAGAATGGAAATAGAGCCACAAAGGGTGAACAAATGTAGCAGTGATACTCACTAGATGCTATGTGGAAAATGAACCGTACAACTTGTTGGGAGGGAGGTCAGGAGGGACAAACTGGGAGAAAATGAGGGAAGAGTTGACACTGTTCAAAAAGAAATGTACTCATTACCTGACTTATGTAACTACAACCCCTCTACACATCACCTTTACAATGACAATTTTTTAAAGAAAAGAAAAATGGAGGCATCTTCCCATTTTCCTCCAGTTTTACATTCCTCGCCATTATTTTATTGACAACAAGAACTATTGCTTCACTGCTTATTAGCTGAATCTCTGGGCCCCAGTGAGGAGGCTGAATCTAATTTCATTAAGAAATCACACTTAATACCAGTTTCTTACATTCACTTTTTACTTGGTGGTTAAACATTTCTAAGGATTTTTTTGTCCTCTTTCTATTTAGGTTTTCATGGCAGCCTCTGGTCTCATTGGCCTGTTAGAGGCCAGGCATAGAAGCTCCCTCCCCAACTACCTCAAGTATACGTCTCTATGAGCGAGAATAGGCAGGATTACCTGAAATGATTCATATGTCATCTTGATTCTTCTGAGAAAGAGACATATAGTTACCCAGATCATAGATAACAGGCAGTATGCAGTGTGGTGGGCAAATGCCATGGAGCATAATTCTCAAAGCTTCCAAATGTGCCAGACTGGCTTTGCCTATCCTTTCTTCCCTCCCTCCCTCCCTCCCTTCTCCTTTTCCTTCTCCAGAGAGTTATTCTGCTAAGTCATAAGTACCTTATAGGACACAGCACAGCATATGTGCTTACTGCTGTATGTGTGTGTGTGTGTGTGTGTGTGTGTGTGTGTGTGTGTGTGTGTGTGTGTGTGATGAATATAGGTAGTTTGTGGTATTGGCAGAACATTTAAAATCCATGGAAAGATGGTAGATTGGCCACAGTACTGTAAGGTGACTCACCTCATCACAGGAAAGTAAGGTGACTTTCATGGTGAATGTAAACACAGAAAAGTGAAATCTTACTCATCAGTGCTCCTAACAATCTCTTTAGCACAGCTCTGTAAGTTTCAAGAGGTAGAGTCCAGGTGGGATTATTCCTTGCTTGTCCTTCAGAATGTCTTTGGCATTGTGGTACTCAGTAAATAAGAACAGAATGAGTAGGGCGTGTGTGAAAGGGATACTGATAAATGCATTTGGGAAACACAGTGTTCTCTGTGTCAGATGACTGTGAAACAGTGAGGCCAAGCATAAATTTTCCATGTGTGTATGTGTGTGTATGTGCTGGTCCTGGGACTTGAACTCAGGGCCTATTCACTGTCCCTGAGCTGTTGTGCTCAAGGCTAGTGCTCTACCACATGAACCACAGCTCCACTTCAGCTTTGTTGGTGGTTAATTGGAGATAAGAATCTTACAGACTTTCCTGTCTAGGCTGGCTTTGAGCCACAATCCTCAGAACTGAGCCTCTTGACTGGCTAGGATTACTGGGGAGAGTCACCAGGCACCCAGCTTGAGGCCAAGCCTTATAAGCCTTATATGTTATGAAGTCAAAGGCAGCACCCTTGACTGAGGGTATGCATGCATTCAAGCACACAAGGAACCATTCCTGCGAATGTTTTAGAAATGTACACCATGGAAAAGCAGGTAACTGGAGGAGGAATGGGTGGGGTTGGGAGAGACAGAGGGAAACAACAGAAGAGAGGGACAGAAAAAAAAAGTACAGCGTGGAAAATAGAAAACATTCTGGTGTACAAAGGGGAGAAGCATTCAGAGAGCCAGACCAGCCTGTAGAAATTTCTGGTGAAGTCTCTGAGAGTGAAAGAAGACAAAAAAATTCATAAAAGGCATCTGTTTGGGATGTTTCTTCACATGGTGGAAAGGACAGTGATACTTTCTGGGGCTTCTTTTAGAAGGGTTATTAGTCCTATTCTTGATAGCTCCTTCCTAATGACCTCATGAAGGTTAATGTTACATTGGTGGTTAAATTTCAGCACATGAATTTGGGAAGGATACAAGTATTCAGAACATAGCACTAAGGACATCAAAAGTTGCCTGTTGGAGCCAGACATGTGGTACACAGCTATAATCCCAGCTATTTAGGAGAGAGAGGTAGGAGGATGGTAAACTCATTGAGCTCAAGACAATCCTGGCCAGCAAAACTGTGTTAAAAACAAAAGCACTTGCTGTGTCATAGGGGAGTTCTTACGTTTAGTCTTTTGAGGAACCTCCATAGTGCTTTCCTGAGTGGTTGAACAAGTTTACACTCCCACCAACAGTGTCTCTTTTGGCCACATCCTGCCAGCATCTGTTATTATTAGTTTTAGTTTTTTTGATAATGGTCATTTTATAACTGAGGTGAGGTGGAATCTCAATGATGTTTAGATTTGCATTTCTTTTATGGCCAGAGATATTGAAAATTTCTTCATGTGTCTCTTGGCCATTTTTATTTCCTCTTCAGTGAAGTCTCTCTTTAGCTCTCCCTCATTTGTAATAACTAGAATATGTCTAGGATATTCTTAACAGAGACTCACAATAGCTCAGTAGCTATGTGCATATAACCATATAAAATGATGCTTATTGAAATGAAATCTGAGAAATGCAAATAAGAGGTTTTTCTAGTGTACTGTTTACAGTTAGTTCTTTTGTCTTCTTTCTTTTCCTTCTTCCCTGGATTTATTCCCTGTTGTCACTGTTTTTTATTTCTGTCCCCTTTGTCTTGTATAGAAGTTTATCTGATTTGGGGAACGGAAATCATAGAAATGGTGGGACAGAGGGTGAACCAATGCAGCAGTGATACTCACTAGACACTATGTTGGAAATGAACTTTACCACTTGGGTGACGGGGGAGGGAAGAAAATGAGGGAGGAGTAACACTGTTCAAAAAGAAATGTACTCATTACCTTACTTGTGTAACTATAATCCCTCTGTATATCACCTTTATAACAAATTGTTTTTAAAAGGTCTGGGGTATATCTTAAGTGGTAGAGTGCTTGCTTAGCAAGAATAAGGCCTTGGGTTGTATCCCCAGTACCATAGGTGTTGGGGAGAGGTATCTTTCCCAATATGCTTTGGGCATGAGGATAATTCGAATAAATTTATTCTCTCCTAACACAATATTCTCATGGGAAAATCATATGTGGTACTAATAATCAGTTTGTCTTATTAAAATGTCCTTTCCCCCCATCCCATTACTCAAACTGGTAAAGAATTCTGTGTCAGCTGAATAAGTTCAGCATTAAGTAATTTAATGTGTGTTTTTTCTGGCAAACTCTAAATAATGATATCAGTTTGAGAAAAAGGCATTGTTGTTAGCTGGAGTGTTAAAATGTTGCTGTAATGGCCAGTGTGTTTGAGGAAACACCAGGCTTTCTGAATCGCATTTGAGAAACAAAAGACATACTAATTGTTTCAGTCAGTTATACTAAGGTATAATTTTAGCCCATCAATTCACTATTGCTAGGTATGTTTTATTTTAACACAACTTTAATTAATATCCAGGCTATAGAATAGTAAGCTAGTAGAAAATTCCCATCTGCCCTTCACCAAATTTCCCCTGATGTTAACATCTGTATTTTAAAATGATGAAACTATGAATTGACATCGCTACAATGCTCTGACTCAACCTACAGATCTTAGACTAATTCATGTTCTGTACCAGCCAACAGTCCCATATTGCATTCAGCCTCCTTAGTTGCCTCTAAACCTTCCTTTACATTTTATGGCCTTTACAATATTGAAGAGCCCAGAACATTTAGGGTTTGTCCTCTCTTATCTCATGATTTGATTATAGTTGATTATAGTCTGTTGAGCAGACTTCCATTATATAGGAGAATTGATGTTTGCCTGTCCACTCACCAGCTGACAAGTATTTGATTATGAGTTAAAGTGCTATGACCATCCAAGTCCAGTCATTTATACCGAAATTTTCATTTCTCTTAAACACTGGGATGGTAGGGAAGTGCATGTAGAATTTTAAAAGAAATTGTGAAACTATTTAACAGTGTGACTGTAATTGGTTTACCTTCCAGTTTACAACTTATGGATGTTACACTTTCTCTACATTTTCACCAATATTTGATATGGTTATTCTGTTTTTTGTTTATATTTGGTGAGGTTGTTTATTTGTTTATCTTTTATGTTTTTTAGACAGGGTCACACAGTATAGTCGAGGCTCACCTCAAACTCTATCTTGTCCATGGCTCTCCTGCCTCAGCTGGGATTATAGGCATGGGCTATCATGCCTGGCTATGGTTAGTCTTTTTAATGTTTGTTGTTCTAGTGAGTTTGGAGGGATATTTTACTGTGGTTAGATTTGCATTATATTATTGGCTAATAGTACTAAAAATCTTTCATGAGCTTTTTGTTTATTCATTTATCTTCTTTGAGATCTGCTCAGATGTTCATTTTAAATTGGGTTCTGGAGTTGTCAATATTCATCATATATAAGAATACATGTACTTTATAAGATATATTCTGCAATTATTTTCCTTCCAATTTATGGCTTTCCTTTTAATTTTCTTAGCATCTTTTGAAGAGGAAAGAGGGTTTTGTTTTTGTTTTTTAACATTTTAATTGGTATGGTTTCCTTTTTTTTCTTTTTCTTCTTTTTTTCTTCTCATATCTTTTTTCTTATTGTGAAAATACTGTACAGAGGAGTTACAATTACATGGGCAAGATAATGAGTAAATTTCTTATGAAGCATTGTAGCCTCCTACTTTGTTTCCCCTTCCCATCCCTTCCCTTCCTCCCCCCTCCACCCCCCACCCATCCCTCCTCCCACCCCACCAAAGTTGTGAAGTTCGTTTTCGACATAACGACTTGTCTCATTGTTGCAATGGCCCACCTGTATCCCTTTGTTTTTTCCCTTCCCCTCCACAAATTATAACAACATCAAATACAGTGAAAGCAGGGGTTATACCATGGGGAGGGACATATAAAGCAACAAAGAAATAATCTTATAAATGTGTTAGAAACAGTCACATGAAAGAAAAAACACACTTGAATACATATCTTAGGGTTCATTTTTCTAACATCAACTTATCTGACCTTTTCTGCTTCACTCAGACATACACTAGATACTGCAAATAAGGGAAACCATGGGACCTATGTTTCTTTGGGCCTGGCTTACTTCACTTAATATAATTTTTTCCAAGCCTTTCCATTTCCTAACAAATGGGGAAATGTCATTGTTTCTGATGGAGGCATAGAATTCCATTGTGTATATATATAACATTTTCTTGATCCATTCATCTACTGAGGGGCATCGGGGTTGGTTCCATATCTTAGCTATGGTAAATAAGGCTGCAATAAACATAGTTGTGCTGATAGCTTTAGTGTGGTCTTATTTGTGAACATTTGGGTAAATGCCCAAAAGTGGGATTGCTAGGTCATAAGGGAGCTCTATGTGGAGTCTTTTGAGGAACCTCCATACTACTTTCCAAAGTGGTTGAACAAGTTTACACTCCCACCAACAATGCAGTAAGGTTCCCTTCTGTCCACATCCCCTCCAGCATCTGTTGTTATTAGAGTTCTTGATTCTAGCCATTCTAACTGGGGTGAGGTGGTATCTCAATGTTGTTTTGATTTGCATTTCTTTTATGACTAGAGAGGTTGAGCATTTCTTCATGTGTCTATTGGCCATCCTTCTTTCTTCTTCAGAGAAGTTTCTCGTTAAGTCTTTAGCCCACTTATTTATTGGGCAGTTGTTTCTTTGAAGATTTGTTGTTGGGGGATTTAATTTTTTGAGTTCCAGGTATATTTTAGATATGAGACCCTTGTCTGTTGTATGGCTAGTGAAGATCTTCTCCCAATCCATGGGCTTTCTATTGATCTTGCTAGCTATGTCCTTTGCCATGCAGAAGCTCTGCAATTTCATGCAATTCCATTTGTCCAACCTTTCTTTGATTTGTTGTGTTTACAAGTCTCTATTAAGAAAATTTCGGCCTGTGCCCAGGAGACCTAGGGTTTCTCCTATTCCATCCTGTAATGTTTTCAGAGTGTCTGCTTTGACTCCGAGGTCTTTGATCTATTTGGAGTTGATTCTGGTGCAGGGTGATATAGAAAGATCTAGCTTTAGTTTTCTACAAGTAGTTAACCAATTTTGCCAGCACCATTTACTGAAGAGGCTGTCTTTCTTCCATTCTATTTTTTTAGCTCCCTTATCGAAGATTAGATGGCTATAGGTCTGTAGATTCATTTCTGGGTTTTCAGTTCTAGGTATGGTTTCTTTTGTCATCTTTTCCCGACCCCTAGAGTTTCCCTTCTTAAGAGCAAATACCAGATTTGTTTTTGAAAGATAATTTATATCTTCTCATCTGATCCATGAAACTAATATGTATATATACATTTTATTATTCTTTAAGTAGTTGCACAAGAGTCGTCATTCAAGACTGCAGTTTGTGAGTACAGTGCATCTTGATCAGTGTCACTCCCAAACCACCTCTTCCCATACTTTTCTTAATTTTTTAGAATATGTATTGAATTCTTGACTGCATTCTCCCCCATTTCTTCTCTTTATTTATCTACCCTTCTCTCCTTGACTGACCCCTTTCAAATACTTGCTTCCCTAGCATTTATCTTGTTGAACTTTAATTTTGCCTTTCTAAGGAACCACAGTATTTGAATTCTCTCTTGAATCTTCTGTATTGTATTCCACCCAGCATATTTACTTATATGTTTATAAACTAATTCTAACTTCCACATTTTTATGGATATTACCTAGAAAAATTTTGTGTAACTCAAGGTCACCAATATTTTCTCCTGGAATTATTATCAATTGGCAATTGCTGCTAGCATTTTTTCCTTTTAGTTTCTCTAACCACTTACCACGAAATCTAGTAACAAAGCATCTACCAGTTTTATGTACTGAGAATCATTAATGCTCTGGCCCACAAAGAAATATTTCTAATTTCCTGGAAAATTTTGACTTTTTTATACTAACGATGCTCATATGTTGGCACTGTCAGGGGTACCTCCTATTCGTACTCTGAATTTGGGTGTCTAGAACAATGACTAGAGTGAAAAAGCTACTCTGAAGATAAGCTGAGGAATATTCTGCTGCCCTGGTAGAAGCCCCAGGCAGAAAGTCAAAGAGTGACAGATGAGGTAGAAACTTTCAGTTGTTAGCAGTAGATCAAAAAACGGGTATATCTGCTCCCACACTTTTTTTAAAGCCCTGCTGTCCATTAGCACCAGTGGACAATATCTCCCATTAGATCCACAGTCAAAGGCGTTATTCCCTGTTTGGCACATTATTGTTAAGATATAACTAAAAAGAAGCCTTTAATATCCAACAGTACTGTTTTCCTTGTTGGCTGATAGCAGTAGATTCAATGTTCCCCCTTGACCAGATCCTAGTGACATTCCCTGCAAGAGCCTTGCTATCCACTCTTCTTTTTTTCAATTAGTAGACTTCAAATTTACTCCCTTACTGGTTCTTAAACAGATAGAAATATAAGTAATACAATCTAATAAGTGAATTTTCCCATTTGAGTCACTTAACTATTGGAATTTGTGTTAAGGGATTGGGGGCGGGGCACGGTGTACAAAGATTGTCTTACCAAACCAGTAGACAAGTCATAGTCAGATAGTTTCTTCCCTCTGTGATCATATCATGAGCTGTAGTAGCAAGTCCACATTCCTGAGGTATTTCCACTGGCTTTTCCTTGCTCGGATGTTTGACCCAATATTTCTGTGGTTATGTAGATAAGAGAAAAATCTTATCATGACAGATAATAAGATAGTTTCTTAAATGCAACAGTCCAGACTTTCTTGGAGCAAACACCAATTGGCTATGGTTCTGTCATATGTACTGGGGAAATGTCCCACAGATGTGGAGCAGATGGGCCTAGATTTAGATACCATCTGCTTTCAGTTGCAATTAACACTGGATCCAGGGGTGGGTTGTATTTTACCATCGAGTTGGCCATCCCCATTGACCACTAGGGAATCCTAAAATCATGTGTTTTTTGGAACATGAAACTTGGGTTAAATTTCTTTGGTTGGGCAACAACCTCTTAGAGACAAAGGAAGAAAAAGAAACCAAGGTTCTTAACCAACCATTCCCTTGTGCCTGCTTCTATGGAAGTAACCTCTGTAGAGAGGAAAAAAATGGGCCAATCTTGTGATCATGGAAGGAAGAGAGTAAGAGTACTTTCCTTGGTTCATTCCTATTAAGTCGCATCCTCTGTGCTTTCCTATTTTATTAAAATAGTAGTGATCCCACCAGCAATTACCTAGAAACTTACTGAATATTCACAACATTGCTGCTATTAATTCCCCCATTTTATAGACAAGAAAAACCAAAGCTGTGATGGTATTTAAATACTTAACCTCATATCACACAGCCAAGGTACAGATTCAGTCTGATTCCAGCTTCTTGACTGTAGTAACCTCACTGCCTCCACTGATTGACTTATAGTTGAAAAGAGCAGCAGTAATCACCTAGCAAATTTCTTCTCCCCTGTTTTGTAAGGTGCAAAATAAGAAAAAAACTCAAAGATATCACTGTCTTCTAGACCCTTTATAACCTCAAGGGATTTCCCTTGTGCATGCCTTTAGAGGGTCTCTTGGGTTCCTATTTGTAAGTTTGCTTCTTGCTTTTTCAGACTCCTGGGAGAGGGAACTGGAAGGATGATTAAATTTTAACTTTCTGCCTTGCAGTCACAGCTCCTAATGTTGGTGTCAGCATCTACATGCTGCATCAAGAGTCAGTCTTTCTCATTAATAGGAGAACATCTCACATTTTTCCTCTGACAACAGAGAGGTTTTGAGTATAGCAATCTACTCAAAACATCTTTCTCTTGAGCCTCGATTGCTTTTTTAAGGGTACACTGCAGGCAAACAGATTGCAAGAAGAACAGATTAAGACTACAAGACATTTGTATTGAGGAACCATTTTCCCTGGACTACCCCTCAATTGAAACCAGCCTACATCAGCTAGACAGAAGGAGCCTGTGTGCCCAGCCAAGCTAATTGTCTGACAAAAGAGATTTTGAATCTTCTAGTTTAAAAAATCCATAGTAATCATCTGGTAATTATTTTAATGGATTGTCATTGAAGGGTGAAGTTGAAGCTTTGGTATGGCTTAGCTAGCTCTACTAGTTCTTAAGCAGTAAAATAAAAGTCAGACTTTAAATCCCACTTGAGCCTGTTGGCTTTGTTCATTTACACACAACCTCAAACTGGCTCTCTGCCCACAATGATCCAGTGTGTTGACCCTGTACATTCATCACAGGAAGGATCCAGTTAGACACCCTGAGATGACTCATTGTAGCCCACCACCACTATGACAAAACCTCCTTATACTCCAGGAGCTCATCCTTTGGGACTGGGTCGGTTCTGCCAGTATGACACAGTAAGGATGCATAGTTAGGTAATGGTCCCTCCTTGAGAAGGTTGTTGTGGCCCCCACATGTGTTGCCTAAGGTGATTCAGGGTGTGAGTCTACCAGGCATGCACTCATTGTTGTAATTAACTGGAAAGATGATGTCACTTACCTTGATCTTCCAAACAACACAGTCCTGATACCACTGAAGGTAAATAACTGATCCCTTTGTACCTGAAGTAAATAACTATGTAAAGTAAGTATAAGAAGCATCTTCTTGCTCTTTGCCCCCACCTACCTATTCCTATCCATATACATTTGGTAAGTGATCACCTCATTCCATCCAGCTAAGGTTTTCAAATCTAATAGTATATAGTATTTACCAACATCCAGTAAAATGTAGTTTTCCACCTAAATGTTAAATATCAAAACTTTGAATTTATCAAGACATTCTCAACTTTAGAAAAGTACAAGAATATGAAAAGCAGTAATAAATACAGAATGATGGGAAATATTCTTCAGAATATTGACTATATTTGTGCCAGTGAAAATGAATTACTAAATGCTTTTAATTTTATATATACTTTCATTAATAGATGATGAGTTTTGCCCCCCATCCTTCATAGAGTCAGTGTTAAAAATATGTAAAGTGTATGGGTATGAAGAGACACCAGATTGCCAGGCTGTCTTAAAGTGCTTGGGTCTCAGGCCTGTTTTGGTTTTGGTTACTCAGCCTTGATTGGCCTGCAGTTCCAGTGTTTGATGTTATCTGACTGCCTTGAGTCTCTACCTCCCTTGACCATGTTTGTAGAGACAACAGGGGGGGAAAACAGGAAGGCAAGAATGCCAGTATCTTGGTATCTTTAACAAGCCTGCCATCTTTCAAATGAACCATGTAGTGTAATAGATTTAGTGCTAACTCTCGCAAGAAAATTACTGCCATATCATATCTTTCCTTGGAAAGGTTCAACTTGGGTTATTAATGAAATCCTTATTAAGAAATTGGTCTTAGCCAGGCGCTGGTGGCTCATGCTTACTAATCCTAGCTATTCAGGGAGCTGAGATCCGAGAATCACGGTTCAAAGACAGCCCAGGTAAGGAAAGTCCATGAGACTGTTATCTTCAGTTAACCACCAGAAAACTGGAAGTGATGCTGTGGCTCAAGTGGTAGAGCGCTCACTTTGAGCTGAAGAGCTTGGGACAGCACTCAAGCCCAGAGTTCAAGCAAGAAAGAAAGAAGGAAAGAAGGAAAGAAAGAAAGAAAGAAAGAAAGAAAGAAAGAAAGAAAGAAAGAAAGAAAGAAAGAAAGAAAGAAAGAAAGAAAGAAAGAAAGAAAGAAAGAAAGAAAGAAAGAAAAATAAATTGTTCTTATAGCCTTAAAATGACACTCTGTCTTGCAGAGTATTAGGCACTCTAGGCCTGAGGATGCAGAAGTGTTTGAAAGTATCCTAAACCTTTGCACTTTTCATTTTCATGGACTATTGGCCTGAGGAGAGTAATTCCTCAGTGTGAGGTGCTCTTCTGCAGTAAGAAAGTTGATTCCTCTTTCCTAGAATGAGCTAGAAAGGTGATGAAATGAAGAAGTAGATAAGGACTCATATCTTTGTGGATATGTTGTGAGTTATATCTCAATCCTCATCCTCCCCTTCAAAGGCCCTCTTTTTTCCTCTGTACCCCCTCTTCTTTCTCTTCTTCCCCAAGCTTCCTGGTGGTCTTTTCTGCTATATCACTTCTCCATTCTTTATTCTTTCCTTTCTTTCCTGCACTAGAAAATCAGTCTCGAAAGACCTTTTTCAAGGCTCCTGTTCCTATAGTTCCACCTCAACCAATGAAAGACAAGTCAGGAGAGGGGAGGGTGATAGGAGAGAGCATGGGTCTTTCACTTGATCCTACTCCCTCCAGGATTTAGCATCAGCTCGGCCTCTTTTCTTCCTTTGTGATTGTCCACCTGTTCAGCAATCCTTCCCCACCCTCACCAAGCTGTAGAAACTCTATTCCCCTCCTTGAGTCAGAGAGAGGTAACTGCTTTCCACCATTTTGAGATTCTAGGTGTGTGAAGAGTCATTGTTGATTTTCCACACTTTGACTGTGCTGCTAGAAACAAGCCCGTTGTTAACATGTCTTCAGTTAAAAATAATGTCTTTATTCAAACTTCTTAGAACTGGCTTTTGTTTCCTGCTGGACCTAATCAGGTACCACTAGCTGTTCTCTTCCACTATTCTGAACTTGACTTCTTCAAGATGTCCTGTTTAGTTTTTGCAGTATTTCTTATTTGTAGTTACTAGACATACAGGAGTCCCTCTTAGTATGTTCCCTTGGACCAGTAGCATCAGAACCACCTGGTTTGGGGTTGGAAATGTAGCTTCCTGAGTTCCAGCCCAGACCTGTGAATTCAATCTTCTAGAAGTGTTTCTAGGGGTATCTTCTGTTTGTGAATTTCCCAGTGACTCTGGTGAATATTAAGTGATATGGTGATATAGTAGCACACATGATCTTTTGTTAAGAAATTAGAAGATCTGGCATTGAGTCTTGTCATTTCCTACTTGTGAAGTAGTGATGGCTGTATGTAATACTTCAAAGTCTCTGCTACTCCCAAAGTGTGATATAAAAGATCTTTGATTTCCATTAAGAAGGTAGTCCTAAATCTTACCAATACCATTATTACTTGTTACCCATATTTATAGAGGAAGGGAATGTTGAATTCCAACTAGAAGTTAGTGAGAAAAATTGCACAGCAGAATAGATAGCACTAACAGTGTTGCATTGTGTGTCTCAATATAGTTAGAAGAGAGGAGGACTTTGAATACCTTCAACAAAAAGAACTGATGGAAGTTTAAGATAGTGAATATGCAAAGTATCCTGCCTAATCTTTACCCAATGTATATATGAATCAAAAAGTCACATTGTGAGTTGGAATGTAGAGCAGTGCTTGCATAGCACATGACAGGTCTGGAGTTCAGTCCCCAGTGAAAGAACAGCAATAGAAAAAGATAAAGGGTGAACAAATGCGGCAGTAGTACTCACTAGACACTACGTTGAAAATGAATTATATAGCTTGTGGGTGGGGATGAAAGGGCGAGAACTGGGAGAGAGCAAGGGAAGGGGCAAGATCGTCCAAAAAGAAATGTGCTCATTACCTGACTAACATAGCTTTAACCCCTGTCCACATCCTTTTTATAATAACAAGAAAAATCACTTTAAAAAGCAATCACATTTAAAAACTAAAGCAATCACATTTTGTCTCATAAAGAAGCACAAATATTGTCTCAGCCAATAAAATAAAATTAACCAATGGTAAGAGTAGCAATGATGTGTTCTCATTCAGATCAACAAACTGTGCAAAGCTTTCTTTTTCGATAAGTAAATTGTAAAAATACTGTACAAAGGGGTTACAGTTACGTGAGCAAGGTAATGAGTACATTTTTTATCCGGCATTGTTGCCTCCTTTGTTTTTCCCCTACCATCCCTTCCCCCCCCCACTTCCTCAGCTACACCCCCACACCCCACACACCCTCCGCCTAAATTGTAAAGTTCGTTTTTTGACATAGCGTCTTGTACATCTCATTGTTGCAATGGGTCAATCTGTATCGCTATTTAAATAAAATCTTTCTAAATGTTCCTTGAGTTCAGGGGCTTATGGACCCAGGTTAAAAACTTCCATCTAAAAGTAATCTCCAGTGGCTGGGAAGTTGGCTCAGTGGTACAGTGCTTACCTTGCATGCATGAGGCCTTGGGTTCGATTCCTTAGCACCACATAAGCAGAGAAAGCCACAAGTGGCACTGTGGATCAAGTGGTAAAGTGCTAGCCTTGAGCTGAAGAGCTCAGGGACAGCGCCCACACCCAGAATTCAAGCCCAGGACCGGCAAAAGATAAATAAATACATAAATACATAAATAAATGTAATCTCCATGGGGCTGGGAAGGTGGCTTAGTGGTAGAGTGCTTGCCTTGCATACATGAGGCCCTGGGTTCGATTCCTCAGCACCACATAAGCAGTAAAAGCTGAAAGTGGTAATGTGGCTCAAGCAGTAGAGTGCTAGACTTGAGCTGAAGTGCCTAGGGACAGAGCCCAGGCCCAGAGTTCAGGCCCCAGGACCGACAAAAATAAATAAATAAAAATTTAAAAAGTAATCCCCACAGAAGAGCATTTGAAATCTGATACAGGTGTTAGGAGTTTATTTACTTCCACTAGAAGATAGCCCATCCTCCTTCTGAGTCATAGTGGTCAGAATTCTGACTCAAGGTCACCTTAGTTCAAACCTTGCCTGCACCAGGTTCATGAACTTCCCTGTGTCTCAGATCCCAATGTGAAGCTAAATGACACCTCTCAGATTAGGAGTCAAAATGGGGAGAGGTATGCCTGACACACATGGAGCACCGATATCAGCACAGCACCAGCACAGCTGTCTCCAGACCTTCCTTCACTGGTTATCAAGGGAACATGGCAATGATTACCAGGGACTCTGACGGCAGGGAAAAATAAATGACTTCCACAAAGACACAGGAGCCAATAGTTCAGGGAGTGGACAGTGTACACAAGGCACACTGAGAAAGGAAAAGAAATAGAAGCTAAAGAATACAAGGAGGTATCTAAAGGTTCTTTCTTTGCTAAAATACCTTCCCAGAGATAGCCTTCTTTGCAATACCTCCTCTTCTTTGTAAGGTTCTAAAACAATGGCTCCCAGTGTGGTCACCTCCAAGAACACTGAACAGCAGTGGACACAACTGGACATTTATTTATGTGTATGCTGGGAACTGAACCAAAGGCTGTGCTTTCTAGGTAAGTGCTCTGCCACTGAACTATCTCACCTCTGGGCATCATGAAACCCCTTTAGGGTAAAATAATCATAGGATTTGTGCTAATGGCACAGCTTCATTAACGTGCACTTATTTCATTTAGAGTTTGAGTCCCTATAAGACTGGTACTGACTCCAGAGACCTTGTCAACTGACTTAATGACTGTGGGGTGGAACTCAGGAGGGAGTCCCCTGAACTTTAGAAAGACAGTTATCGATGAGAATGGCACACCTTACATCTTAATTTCTAACTGTATTTCATTCCCACTCCACAATCTTCTTTAATTCATTTCACTCGTATCAATTTGGGTTCTCACAGAAGCAGACCAGAGAAAAGGACTTTCTGTGGCTTTCTGTGCTATCTGTAGAGGAGTAGGAAGTGGGACAGAGACAGGAAGGGTGCAAATGAAAGGCTCGTACACAGTGGGCAGCCCTCTAGGCATGTGGAACTTCATCTGCCAGAGAACTTGGAGGAAGCATAGTTATCCCAGCTGTAGTACAAGGGGGCTGGGCACTGCTCCCTGACTCCTATTGGTCACTCCTATTAGTTGAGGACTCTAAAGAGGGTCATTTCCCACCGGCTCTTGACCCTGCTAAAAGATTTGGTGAGAGTCTTCAGAGAAGCAGAGGCAGATTCCCCCACTGGATAATTCATGAATTCTAAATGAATAAAGCCTGAAGAACATGCTAGGCATCAGGTATTGCCCTTTCAGCTTTCTTCCTCCAGTCCTCCTGTTCAGAAAGCTTTTTCTAGGCTGTGAAGCTAAGCTTGACCCTCTTTGGTAACTAGTGTTGGTGAGTATTTCCAGATGAATGATGTCCACAGAGGTAGCAAAACCCAAGAACAAACATGCATTGATTTCTGCTTTGGTCTCATGGGCTACGATACATAGAGCCTGTAATGAGAAGGAATGCGCTAAAAATAATAATAATAAGTTCCTTTTTCTCAGCCTAATCATATGATCACTTGAAACTGAAACAGAGAAGGAAAAAGATCTCTATTTTAAAAAAATATTCAAACCATATTCCCTGAGAGATTTCAAACAATTGCCATTCAGGCCAGTGTTGTATTCCCTGGGATATGCTTCTCCAGCTATACCTTCATTGAAATTAAAAACAGAGACAGGAGTGCAGATGATGTAGTAAAAAGAAATTATCTGTGAAAACTGCTGACTGTAGATGACCCATAAAACAGCAGGTTAACGTGGGGCTGCTCAAATCCATTTGCCCTCACGATTCAGAAGCACTTATGTCTTAACGACATTTCAGCTAGAGCCTGTTCACCTCCATTAAGTCACAGGCCACAATGATTTCTTGTTACCCTACATATTTTGTATTTTAAGCACTGTCACCAAAGTTCTTCAGTTTTATTTGTCACAATCAACCTTTGAAATTACCTGATGAGAACTATTGGACCATTTATCTTACAACATCCCTATTCAGTTTCCACTTCTATGAAGGCTCTCTGGCCTCCTTCACTACCCCTGCTCAATAGAATTTCCTCTGTGGCCCATATCTGTGAGGGACTCATGGCTTCAGGCTTATAAACTTCAACTACTACTAAAACAAATAGGGGATTCTTTCTCTTATATAATAAGCACAGGGGGATTTTGAACATTAGTTCAAATGGAGACTGGTGTCCTTGAATACTGGACACTCTTAGTATGTTGGAATCTATTTCTTAAGCTTTCTGTCTCACTCATGGTCATATAGTAGCTACTGCCTTTCAAACATTAAGTTAAAGTTCAAGGCAGAAAGAAGGATATTAAGTTGGACCTGTGCCTTATTCTCATTGGCCAGATGGTGCCACATGACCATGACTAGTTCCAGGGAGGCTTGTAAAGCTAAAGATAATGTTAATCAGAGCAGTGTTGGAGTTGTATTCACACGGCAAAAGTGAATGGCTATCAAATACAGTGAAAACAGGGGTTATACCGTGGGGAAGGAACACTGTATTTGATGTCGGTATAATTTGGGGAGGGGAAGGGAAAAAACAAAATGTTTAAATAAGGATACAGGTTGACCCATTGTAACAATGAGATGTACAAGACACTATGTTGAAAAACAAACTTTACAATTTAGGCGGGGGGGGGGGGGGGGGGGAGGATGGGGGAGGAGGAGGGGGGTGAGAAGGAAGGGAAGGTATGGGGAAAAACAAAGGAGGAAGAGGAGGCAACAATGCTTGATAAGAAATGTACTCATTACCTTGCTCATGTAACTGTAACCCCTCTGTACAGTATTTTCACAATAAAAAACTTATTTTAAAAAAGTGAAGGGCTAATGTATAGGTAACCAAGCTGTCTATCTCAGGATCTTCACAGGTGCTTTTTACTAGGGGCAGTTACTTACCTTGGATATTCCCAACTGGAAATTAAGTCATTCTTCATTATCCCAGGACAGTGACTTTTTAAGTCTCAGACTTCCCACCAACCAGTGCATCTGGAGTTGGTATCCCCATTATTTTTTAAAATTTTCTGTTCCAGTCCTAGTGCTTGAACTCTGGGCATTGTCCCTAAGCTTCTTTTGTTCAAGGCTCACACTTTACCACTTGAGCCACTGTACCCCTGGCTTTTTCTGAGTAGTTTATTGGAGGTAAGAATCTCATGGACTTTCCTGCCTGTGTTGGCTTCAAACCGCAATCTTCAAATCTCAGCCTCCTGATTAACTAGGATAACAGGCATGAGTCACCAGTGCCCAGCTGGTGAATGAATAAGTATATAATTTTTAATCCCAAAGCTGTGACTTCCTTAGAATAGCATTTTTTTTCTTGGAATTGTGCATACTTTAAGCATATAAATATTATTTCTGCAGATAAGAGAGTCTAAGGTCTAGGCTGACCTGAAAATTCTGTTCTGTTGTCTTGTCTCCTAGGAATTTTTCAAGTCTGCTCTCCTGAAGTTACTCATTTTTGTTGTTTTCACTACAGTGGTTGATATTTTATCTTGGCTGTATGTGTTACCTGTACATCAAAGGATACAGTCAACATATTGCCACAGCAGTGCTATGCAGCACATGGCTTCACAACCTCCATGACATACAACAGTAAGCCATTAGTTGGCTTGAACTTGAACTGAACTTACCCTAGGTTAGAGAATTCACTGAATGTTTCTCACCTGATCTCTTATAGCCTTGGCAGGGACAACTTCGGTGACTCAGATCTGCTTCACATGTCTTTTTTTTTGCTGACAGGCTAGCTTAGGCAGATCCCCATGACATTATTGTTGCAACAATAATCATTATGTGTGAGGTGTGGTGTTCTGCTGTGTTCAAGCCCCTTTGCCCATTCATTACCATGTTCTGCTCACAACAGCCTTGTAAGCTCACTAGAGAGAACACTGATTCGCCTCATGTTGAGGGCTAAATGAGGTGAGAAGAGTCATTCGAAGTCATACAGTTCAGAAGCATCAAGCCAGGACTTGCTGTGAGATCCTGCACCTATCCTGGGCTTCCCCCAAGGCTCCAGGCTACATCTCTTTCAGCAGCTATTTGTGCCCAGCCAAAACTACTTAGGCATTTCTTTTGTAAGATTCCAGATATAACATCAGATACTCTGTGAATAGTATACTGGGATCCATTCACCTCATATGAAACATCCTATGCCAGCTGATCAGGGACAGGGTCCTTTGAGAAATATGACACACCAGGCTTCACAAGAACAGATTGCCAAAGTACAGATTCCCACAGGGGGAAAGAGAAGTGGTTATGAAACTTGAAGTAAAACTCCAGAAGATCCTTTTTCTTTTCTTCTTTTTCTTTTGTCATTTGTGGGGCTGGGGCTTGACTTTAGGGCCTGGACACTGTCCCTGTGCCTCTTTGTGCTCAAAGCTATGCTCTACCACTTGAGCTACAGAGCCATTTCTGGGGTTTGAGTGGTTAATTGTAGATAAGAGTCTTACAGACTTTCCTGCCCTGGCTGGCTCCACGGTCCTCAGATCTCAAGCCTCCTGAGTAGCTAAGATTACAGGGTTGAACCACTGACATCCACCTCAGAAGACCCTTTCTCTAAACCTGCATCACTTGTCATTTCTGGAGAAGATCCTCCATGGTCTCCATCATTTTGGTTGCTGTTGTAGGGCTTGGATTCCAGATTATACTGTAACACCTTTTGGGTACCCAAGGGTTGGGGCCAGTTCAAACATGTTTTTATATTTTTATTAGCATACGTCAAGGGATTTTCTGTGGTGATAATTAAGTGAGATATTCCTTACGAAGTACCAAGTACATGCATGGAGTTTCTCATAACCAACAGTAGCAAATGCAAATCATTATTATCTATGATATGATCATATCCTTCTGAAATACAGGAATAGTCAAATGAATCTGAAAACTGCCTTACTTCAAAAAATAAATAAATACTTGTGCCAGTTGTACTGACAGTGCCATCACTTCCAGTAGGCTCTCTGTATCCTATATCCTATATTTGGACTTTGTACCTTTGTTTTGCTCCTTTGTTCTATTTACTTGCGTATTTTTTTGTTTGTGTTTTGTTTTCTAATAAGAACCTGTTTTCCAGTGAATAATATGGGAGAGATTTATCATGGGGGTATGATAACACAGAGGCAAGCCTGCCCTCAGATGCCAGGGACATCCCTTCCACCAGCAAGGAGCCCTACTGCCTCGCAGGCCTTTCAGGGAGTCTCCAGAGGTGATTTGTCTCACAGGGTGTCTGGTTGATAGCAGGCTTCCCTGCCTCTCCCTGCCTTATGCATACAAACTAATGTGGCTTTCCATAGCTATCACCCTGAAAAGCACTAAGAGTTCAGTCAATTTCTGCTGTATTTTTACTTATTCCTCATACCAATCCAAGCATTGATATTACAGTGTGTTAGATGGCGCTTCTTGCCTTGAAACAAGATCAATATTTAATATGGGAACATGGTCCGGGTGAGATGGTTTTATGGACTTCTAAGCAGTACTGGCTGCTTCAGTGAGTTGAATATGTCAGTGATGGACAGCTTATTTAGATCTTGGTTAATCTACAGATGTGCAGTTCTGTGTTTCAATTACTGAATTTGGATGTCCTTTCAAGGATAATGTTAAGACCTGCATATTATTGGATCAGCCAAGTCACATAGCAAAAGAGGGTTTGAATCCATTACAATTTGGATATGATTTTTCTGGCTTATCCACCAGGCTGTAAAATACAGCATTAATTATTTTTAAATTGAAATCTTCTAAAAACAACAAAGGCAAATAATTTTGTACAGATTATTAATATGTCAATCAATAAAAAGCTATTTTTAAAGATTTCTCTGTATGTCCATCTTACCAGATCCTCAGAGGTTAGAGAAGTATAATAGGGTCTTTACACCTACACACCAACCACCTACATAGAAAATCACACAAAAAGACAAGTTCAGAGTGGAAAGATAGAAAATATGAATAATAATTTTTCAAAGGAGTCACACCAATGGAGAAACCATTGCTATTACTGTGATGAATGGCTTTACAAACTCTATGTACAGATGCATATAGACAGAACACATATGCCTAGAAAATGTAACAAAAGATATACATTACTATTTTTAACACTTTTTACTTAGCAATGTACTATGAATGTATTTTTTTATGAAAAGGTGGATGTTCCTCAACCCTTTTAATATTGTTACATTGGACAATGATTCATAGTTTATAAAACTCATCCCTATGGTATACTTTATTAACTTCTGATAATTTTACATAGCCAGCAGCTTGGGAATAAATATGTATTTGTGCATTTGTCTGGTGTTTCCCAGAATTGGAAATGTTAGAGTGTACTTTAGAATCTTAGAATCAGGCAGAAAAGACAAATGTTTATGTGTGTGCATGTGTGTGAATGCACACACACACGTATACAGAGGACTAAAAAGGGGACTAAATTAGTTCAATAGTCAACAGTCAAAAGCTTGAGACCATTTTATACTTAGGTTGCTACAGAAGGCTTTGTGAAAGACAACTCTTGAGTGACAGAAACTCAACCCAAAACAGCCTAAGTGTACAAGGCTCATGAAATTGGAAAGCTTAACTTGGTTTCAGATTGAACTGGGTTTGGTGTCACATAATGTTGGTAGGTGTTTGTGTGTGCGTGTGTGTGTATGCATGCATGTGTGCAGTATTCTCAGGTGAGCTCTTTTTGTAGGACAACTGGCTCCAACGTCTCTAAACCTGAGAGAAGTGTTTAAATAGGAAAAGAGGCCCTCTCTCATATCTTCTCTATTAATCTCTACATAGCCCCATAATCAGACTTTCTATTCTCCTACCATTGTAAGACAGAATAAATTCTGGTAGCTAACCTGTGTCTTACAATGAGGAGCAGGGGTGAGAGGATCGAGGACTCCACGTTGTGGAGCAGTCCTGTTCTCAACAGGAAAAGATGCGGAGATTCATTGAACCACAACTCAACTCATTGAGGTTGCTGGAAATTGAGCCATTGTAGATTCTTTAGGCTACAACTAATTGGGAAACTCCAAATCAACATAGCCTCAGCAATGCTTGTAGTATTTGAGAGAGTCCCGAGACAGAGTGGACTCTAGTAATATATGGCAAATGACTCAGTGATCCCATTAAGGACTCAAGTGCTTTCCAACTCAGGGTTAACTTCATCCTAAGTCCAATTTCCTCCAGTATGACTGCCAGTGGCAGCTAGAGCCCAAGTTTACTGTCCAAAAGTAGGAACATAGGGTGAGGAATGGCTCCCTTTGTCAACACAAACATTGAAAATATGTGGAGGGAATGGGGTTCCCTTAAAAAGGAATGGGAAGGGTTGGGAATGTGGCTTAGTGGTAGAGAGCTTGCCTAGCATCCATGAAGGCCTGGGTTTGATTCCTCAGTACCACATAAGCAGAAAAGGCCAGAAGTGGTGCTATGGTTCATGTGGTAGAGTGCTAGCCTTAAGCAAAAGAAGCTCTACCATAGTGCCCAGGTTCTGAGTTCAAGCCTCAGGACTGGCAAAGAAAAAAAAAGTGGGAATTAATGTTGGGTAGTCAGCCAACAAATGATATTTCATTTCTTGTGGAGGAAACATGAGGTTAGATAAGGTGAAGTAATTTCTGTCTAGAAGGTAGACTTCTAAGAGCTAGCCTGGTTATAGTTGACCAAGATGTAGAAACAGGTTTGCAAAGTCAGCCCAGCATGGATCAGGATAATAAGCAAGCTCAGTTTGGAAATGTTCATCTGTTTATTCTCCTTCATTTCAGACTACCTATGAGGCACCAATCCTGTACCAACTTCTGGAGATATGGCAATAATTATGAGATAAATTCAATGTCCTTATAAATTTCTCATGGGGGAGAAGTTCAACAGATAAATTAACCTAATATGGTATCAATTATAATGAGCGGGGGCAGATGAAAAGGGGTAAGTGGGCTGTTAGGTTGACATTTGAGGGAGAAACTGAGGGGAACATGGAGTTGGTCATTGAAATACTGAGCGGAAGTGTTCAGAAACAGCAAGTTCCAGGGTCCTGAAACAGCCATCCATGGCACGCTATGGAGAAAGGGGATGAAGACAAGAGGCCAACGGCCAGCAGTGAGGTAGAAAGGAAGCTGAGGCCAGTTCACATCAGGTCTTGCAGGCATTGCAAAGACTTTCTACTTGCTGTGAGTCTGAGGGTACATTCGTGAGAACAAAGAACATCGATGAAGCAGAGGCTGACCAGACCCTCAGACCCTCAGCTCTGCCTGACCTTGCCTCTTTCTTTTCTCCTCTCTTCTAGGCCATGTACATGTTCTACGCACTGGCCATTGTGTGCGATGACTTCTTCGTCCCCTCCTTGGAAAAGATCTGTGAGGTATGTCCCTTGTATTCCCTGTGTGTCTGGATAAGCCCTGGAATGGGTCCTGTGCTATGATTGGATTCCAGCCTCCTTGCTGAAATCCTGGTGAGACTTAGATGCCAGACACCTGCATGTGTGAAAGAGGATGATATTAACATAAAAGCTCAGTCTCTTTAGCATTCCATAATATCAACAGATCATCAGACTTTAACCAGCCAGCTTTTCCTGCTGCATTTAGCCATAACTGGTGCTAGAATGGTCCCAAAGTGTCCCCAAGGACCTGGGGAATACCATAACCTGGGGCCACTCAATTCCCTTTTGGAAAATGGAGTCATATTTGCATGCACTCCATATATCTCCTCTATACCTTAAATCATCTCTAGATTACATGTAATATCAAATGCTATACATATGCTGTAAAGATAGCTGCCAAACTATGTTGCTTATGAAATAATAACAAAAATTTTCAAGACAAAAATTTGGAGCTAGGTGCTGGTGGCTCACACCTATCATCCTAGCTACTAAGGAGGCTGAGATCTAAGGATCACAGTCCAAAGCCAGCCCAGGCAGGAAAGTCTGTGAGACTCTTATCTCCAATAAACCACCAAAAAACCCGAAGTGGCGCTGTGGCTCACGTGGTAGAGCACTTGCCTTGAGCTGAAGAGCTCAGGGACAGTACCCAAGCTCAGAGTTCAAGCCCCACGACTGACCACCCCCCCCCGAAAAAAATTAGGCATGTTTTATTTAGTTTTATCCAATGTTTATCAGCCATCATTGGTTGAATTTGCAGATTAGAGCCCTCAGGAAGGGCCATCTGCCTTTGTGTTTTGCTTCCCCACTTTCTTTTCCTCTTTTAGATCTTGCCATTTCTTGCATCCTTTTCTTCCTCTATCTTCCCGTCCTCCATTTCCTTCTGCTTTCTGAACTGTCTCAAGATAAGAATCCTGTGACACCACACACTTCCCTCAAGACTCCTCTCTGTATATGTTACAGACAAGGTTCATGAGGAAACCCAAAAGGCACTAAGGTAAAAGAACTGGACACAGAGATCCAGGAAAGTGTCTAGATCACAGATCATCACAGTGAACACTTAACCAAAGAGCATGTTGAATCTCATTCATCAAAACATATTTACCCTATCTAAGAACTCTCTCATTCTCTTTCATCTCTCCATCTATTCTGAGGCATGTTTTGATTTATCTTCAAGATTTAAATTTATGATTCATTTATTGTTCATTCGGCATCCTAGTTAGCAGAGAACGTGTCTCCCAGACAGAGCTCCCATCTGGATCTCTAGTTTTATTATGTCAATGATCCTCAAATCTTGGACAGCAACTCCTTCCCATCCTCCTCCCTTCAGCATCTGGCTCAGTAGATCTTAGGGAACAAGGAGGGAAATGGCTAGAAGTTACATTTCTAAAACATTCCCAGGTGATGTCAAGGATTCTTACTTGGAAATCACACTTGGAGAATCACTAACTTAAGCCATTTCTTCTACATTCTGGAAGGTTGTTTTTGTTTGTTTACTGTTTTGGTACTTATAAATTATCACTCCACAATAATATACTGATTTCTGCCCCCAGACAGTCCCCCTTTTACATTCATGTCTCATTATTATTTTCATCCTCCCCCTCCTCCTCCTCATCATTTAAGTCAAAATTCCACAAATGAGTAAAAACCTTTGATGTTTGGCTTTTTTGAACTTACCTTACTCCACATGATGAGCTTGAATTGCATCCATTTCCTTACAAACAACATAGTTTCCATTTCTATGGCTGAGTAATACACCATGGTACTAAATATCTATACACACATACACATATACATTATATTGACACCATATTTTCTTTAGCCATTCATTGGTTGGACACCTTGGTTGATTCCACATTTGACTATTGTGAATAGATCTGTAGGAACAGAGAAACCAGAGCCTAGAGACTTTGAGAAAACTTGCTCCAAGATCACCCAACTAGTTAGGGGAGGAATCATGATCTGAACCTGTCAGCCTGAGCTCTACCCTCCATGCTTTCCTGCCCCTCTGCTCCACAGAGATGAGCTTATCCTTGTCTGTCCCTAACTCTGCCTGCTGACAAGATACTGTGGTTCCTTGGGGGGACAAAAGCCGAGCAAGGGAGAAAGCTCAAAGGGAAATTGGTTTCAGCTTTTGTGAATGATGATTTGGGAAAGAAAGCTACGTTATTCAACACATCATAGCTAGGGATAGATTCTTAGTTTCCAATCCTTTAGAGTCATTTACAATAGTGAGGTTGGTGGGAAGCAAGTGAAGGAAAAGGAAGAAAGAAAGAGGACCGGTGTCACGGTGATCCTGAAGCACATGTCACGCCCTGGTGTTAACAAAGTCCCTACTCCACACTACCCACTTCACCCACCCAGACCTCAGTTTGCCCTTTTCCTTGTGTGAAACCCCAACTAAACATAAGGAGGTTTCTTCATGAGACATACAAAGATGTCTAGCACATTGGGAAATCCTATGTCTAGGGTGAATAGAGGCAAAGGAGGCAGGGAGAGGGAGAAAGGGAGGAAGGAAGGGAGGGCATCGAAGGGTGAAGCCACAGCATTCGTTCCTGGGGCATAAGCAGAAGCTTATGGACCAAAGATGAAGTCAGATGGGAAGAGCAAGAAAGCTCTGAAGCCATGATAAAGTCTCCAGGGCAGCAGTAGGTCTTTCCAAGCAGTAAATATTAAGCTAGGCTCTGCTTAGGCCCAGCTCTGTGCCAAAGGCTGTGGAGGAAACCAAAATACAGTATTGTTCTTTCCCTTTAAAGATTGACAGGTTCTAGAATGATATCATTGGCTCTCTGTGTAGTAAGTCTTGTATCTGAGCATTCAACCTTAGATTGGAAATATTTTTTTAAAAAGTTCCACCTGAACTAAATATGTACATACTTCTTTCTTGTCATTATTTGCTACCAGTATAGCAATTATTTACATAGTAAGTAATCTAGATTTACATATGAAAGATTTATAGGTTATATGTGCACACTACAAACATCTTCAAAGCTTAGTATCCTTGTGGTTCCTTTGCTAACAAACATATAGATGGCTATCTACTAAGAGGGTGGATGAAGTGATGGGAACTTAGAAAGTGAAAGAGCACAGGGATTAATGATGCTGGGGGTGGCATGGCAGGGCCTGTACAGGGGACAGGACCAGAGGAGTGGTGCTTGAAGGAAAGATCTTACTGACCAAACATTTCAAGAAAATATAAATGTGATGGCTGGATAATACACTCCCATAATCTCAACACCCAGGAGACAGAGTCAGGAGGTTTGTGGGTTAGAGGCCAGCCTGGGAGTTACAGACCCAGATCAAGGGCTTGTAGTAACTTCTTGGATCCCTGTATGTCAGGCTGGAGAGTAAGGAATTCTTCCATGCCCGAGAAGCAGCCTAGAACTTACCCAGACTATATCATAGCCATTAGAAGTGTAGAGGCAAGAAAGTCTCTAGCTGCTGATTCTAAGACCCTAGGATATTGCCAAGGATCAAGGAAATTGGAGATGAGATAGTGAATGGAAGGAGACATGGGAAAAGCAACAAATGGACTGGATGAAGAAGAGAGCAATAGGACATGAGTCAGCTTCAGAGGCTGTGGAGCCTGGGGGGAGGGAAGGGGCAAAGCTCACCACTGTGGCTCACAGCAGACCAACCACAACAGATCTGAACTCTGTGTCAGGCTATCTTCCTTGCCATCCTCTGCTCCACAAGACTGAATAATCCAAGCATGCCTCTGAGCCACGGTTTTCCGTACCTTATGGGTTTGATTTTCTTCACTCCTTGTGAGAAGTTGTGCTGTTGAGTGCAGAGCTGAGGAACCCAGGATGCAAGATAAAATTCTTCTCCTCCATTGGGGTTCTTGCTCCATGCCGCTCCTTGCCCCACAGTCCATTGTCCATCAGTCCATTGTCCATCAGTCCATTGAGCCAGTAGCTTTCCCAAGGCCATGCTGCCCCTCTATGGCTGAGCAAGGGGGTGCAGGTGCTGTGGGAAAGGGAGGATGGCATTCCAGACTAGTGGTCTTGGCTGGGATGCAAGAAAGGAACTGACTGCTCACCGAGAGCCAGAAACTCTAAGCTAAGTCAGGATGGAGTACAGAAAACACAAAGACACTAAACAGCTTCGAGTGTTTATTACTTGTCCTCTTGCAAATCACCTTTTGCTCTAACAACCTGGATGATCCAGAGAGTCCATCGTGTGAGCCACCTCAGCAGAGATGCCATTTGATGGCTTTCTACTCCACTCCGACTCTGCGGCCCAAGATATGAAGGTCAAATACGGGGAGTGAATATCAGAAGGGGACCCCACAGGCACACCTTCCCCCAGAGCCACCTTTTTAATCATCATAAAATGAAAGCTCCAAAACTGCTTCCCATGAGCTGTATTCAGCCTGAAGTTATCAAGGTGTTATAAAAATCAGGACATGCTGTACACAAATTTGGGTTCTTGTTATCTGAAATCATAGTGTCTGGCAACACTGAAGATACAGCACAGCTGTGCTGTCAGACAGGTGAATGCCCACTGTCACAGTGTGCCTGCCATCCACTGTGGCTTCAGCCTCCTCACTCCTCACTCCCCTTCTCCCAGAACACCCCAGGATGCTTTGGACTTGGGAACTCCTCATTCTTCCCCAGAGCTTTTGACTCTTGAAAGCCATGCGTCCCCTCCAGAATCCTGCCTAAGAAGGATGGGGAGAGGAGCTTTGTCTGAGCAAGGTCCAGGAGGAGTGTCTGGGCTCTGGAAAGAGAAGGAAATTCAGAAGGTCTGAAGATCGGAGCCAAGCCCCAGGTCACACTGAAGCTCTGACCCATCATTTTTCAGGGATTGAGACCTTAGGAACCATGCTCACCTGCACTCCCCGTTGGGATCCCAACTCACCTGTGCTTTGTCTTTTTTTCTTCCACAGCGTCTACACCTCAGTGAAGATGTGGCAGGGGCTACATTCATGGCAGCAGGCAGCTCAGCCCCAGAGCTGTTTACATCAGTCATAGGTACGTAACCACACGAGGGCAAGAGAACACATCTCAGCCTTTGCCTACTTTAAAGCAAAGTGCTGTAGAGATAGTGGCTCCCAAGCTGGGTTTGTCGGCCATGATAGCAAGTGAAGACCAGGGGGCCCTAAGCAGAGCATCAGTTCCCACAGTGCTGTTGGCTTATTTAAGTGATACTTTTTTTCTATTTGAACTTGACCCAGACCCAGGACCCATAAATCAGTTTCCCCTTTGCGAAGCTCCCACCAATCCTCAGTTGTTTCCCGTAGATCATGAAAATAATCCGGTATTTGGAAAGGTCACCAAGTCCCACTAGGATATAGCTAGGCTATTTGAGCCAGGCTGACATCTAGTCTGTGTTTCAGGGGTCTTCATCACCAAGGGCGATGTAGGAGTTGGCACCATTGTGGGCTCTGCAGTGTTCAACATCCTGTGCATCATTGGTGTCTGTGGACTCTTTGCAGGGCAGGTAAGAAGGACAGCTCTTTTCTGGTGGTGAAGCAGGGAATCTGGAGTTGAGGGGCATAGTGCAGAGATGGGTTTTTCTTGCTGGGATGCAACTACATCAGGGACCGGTGATCTTGGGAAATGGTAAGTTGGAGTCTTGTACCCTACAAAGTTGGACCAGCTGGAATGGCCATCTCTGAAGATTAATGAGGCATAGAATCATCAGTTCTCTATAAATAATAGCCATCTTGAAAGATAGAAGTTATGAATTTGAAAGTATCGCTCATATTGATGGGCTATGGATGTGGCCTAGGATGAACTAAAACAATTTTCAGTCTAGTTTAGCCCAGAGGAAATAAAATAAATGAGAGAAAATGAATAGGAAAAGACCCACATTTTTTTCTGCCAAAATAATTTGAAGTGGTCAGTTTCAGACACAGCTTTTCTTCCTACAGAGGTGGCATTTTATTTCTGTGTTTGCTTTGGCTGCTTTAGGAGTTCAATGGGGGCATGCAGGCCTATATGTTGCCTAGTGCCAGGAATTGTCTCATGAATATTGGTATCTACTTTACAAAGTCTTGGGAATTTGATTAGAAGTCACCTAAAGGTGAAGCTGTCAGTCAGCCCAATTGCTTCTAGGGAGGAAAGAAACTTCTAGAAAAAGTAGCTTCTAGAAGTCTAGTGAAGTGACTCCACTTGTAATACTGACCATAATCAGTGACCATAATCACCCAGTCAGCAGCTTCGATATGGTTGGTGCTGTGCCCTGCTGGAAGTGGCTGGTTGACATGAAGGGCTACAGACAGCATCTCCTGACAGCTTTCTCCCCAACGCTGTGCCAGCCACCATCTCTTTTCAGCAGCCAGCAGGCATCCCTCCTGTCGGTCTTTCTGATGCAGACTCAAGAGTACCCATCAAGGTACATTTAGGTGCACCATTGCTGGTCTCTATAGCCCATTTCTTACTACCGCCTTTTCATGTCATTGGTTTGTCTGAATTGCCAGGTTGTGTTTGTTTGTCACACTCTTA
This sequence comes from Dipodomys spectabilis, assembly GCF_019054845.1. Lineage (NCBI taxonomy): Eukaryota > Metazoa > Chordata > Mammalia > Rodentia > Heteromyidae > Dipodomys > Dipodomys spectabilis. The sequence continues at coordinate 5,079,027 of NW_024871042.1, forward strand.
AGTAACAGGGAGAGGGGTAATTTTTTTTCCAGTATTAGAACTTGAATTCAGGGCTTCATGCTCATGGTTTGCTTTTTCCATGCATGGAGGATGCTACTCTATCTCTTGAGCCATACCTCCACTTCTGCTTTGTGCTGGTTCTTTGGAGTTGTCTGCCTGAGATGGCTTCAAACAGCAATTCTCAGATCTCAGACTCCTGAGTAGCTGAGAATTCCATAGATGTGAGCCACTGGTGCCCAATAAGTGGGTCATCCTGATCTTGTCAGTAATCAGCTCCAGGGTTCCCAGGCAGATAGGATCCTTCTGAAAAGGGACTTCTAGACAGTTGTTTCGGCTCATGATGATTTGCCCAGCTCATTGGACTGAATGTTTTCTATTTTCCCAGTGATCTGCTGTCTTAGATTTTGTGGGCCTGCACTACAGAGCTTTTATAATCCTCCTGTGTATGTGGTTGGCATATCTTGCCTTTGGTGCTTGTTGCTTGCCTCTGCTTGGTCACCGCCTTTTTGCCTCCCAGAGATGAATAGTCACACCAATGGAGTCTGTTGCTATTAACACTCTCTTAATTAGCATTGTCACCTTTAGCACTATGATTATTAGGCTGGCCATTATTAGTGTTGTCATTAGTTCATTAGTCATTTGTACCTGAAGCTTGATTGAAAAGCAAGCCCAAAGGGGGAAGAGATCATGTAGACTCGAAACAAATGACTGGGTGGGGTCTAGTCAGTGTCACACACAACTAATTACTTAGGAAATGGCTTTAATGCATATGTAGCGCATAACTCATCAGCAACACAGTTCTTCATCAGCTTGGTTAGAATGCCTGCCTCCAGGGCACATGGCTGCCTGAACTTCAGCAAATGCTGCTGTCTGTCCCTGCATCTGTGCTGGGTCATCTCACAACTCAACCTAACAGCCAGGATTGGTATATAAGTCCTTATAGTGACTCTGGGAGCCAGATGTTCCTTCCAACTTCCTTTGTCCTGTTCCCATTTGGAGGTTTCCAAAACTATCCAGTTCTCTTTTCCAGGGTTTTGTAGAACTCTAAAAGTCTTTGTAGAGGAAGCAAAATTGTTTTTTAGAAGGAACATGGACAGGGGAAATCTGACTGGCCTAAGAACACATTTGGACTCTGTCATTTTCTGAATAAGGGACTTTGGAAAAGTTACTTCTCTCTAAGTCTCAGTTTCTTATCTACAGAGTGGGTAGAAGCACCGCTATGTGCTAACATTGCCACCATCATGAAACTAGACATGCAAACATTAATAGTACCTGGCCCCCAGGATGTCACTACAAGTTACATACCATTATCAACTCCAGTCCCTAGAGTTCTTACCACCTCAGTCAACCCCAGATCACTGGGAAATTTGACAACTTACTTGGTGAAAGTAAGGAGCATGAGGGGTTCCCACCAGACACATGATGGGGAAAAAGGAGGAAGTTAGACAAGTCTACTCACTGAGAATCAAAATAAGATATTAACAGGACAGTTTTAGAGGACTAGCACTGGGGTCGATGTTGCCTGATGAGTGGGAAAATAAAAATCTGGATCCTTTTTTTCAAGAAAATAAAAACTAGAAATGAAAACTGCCTAGCTTTGCATTCACAGAAACCTTCCCAGGAGGCAGAGCTGGTTCAGTGGAACATTATGGCAAAGGATAGAAATTGGGAATTGACGTGATTAGTAAATCCAATCATGGGTCTCACTTAGCATTATTATTTATGTTGATCTGCACCTTCATTTGGCTGGGAGAATTACTAGTGAGTGTCTGTGGGTCTCTCTCTAACGAATTTCAGTATAAAGGGCAGTACATGACGAAGTCTGTTACCCATCTGAAATTAAAGTAATTAAGCTGTAAGGTTTGAGCTCCTGTCTCAATTAGGGTTTTGATGAATTCAGTGTAATTAAATGTCTGCTGTATTTGCAGTTTGCAAACATACCCAATGTTTCAGTGTTCGCCTAAGGTGCTTTGGGGAGTTTTATGGGACTGGACGGAAATTGCTTCTTAGAAACCGGCTTGGAGGGTTGTTGTTGGCATTCCTGCAAGACATTTACAGGTCTGTGGTCCTACTAGGTTGATTTTTCTTTTAAGAATAAAGAATAATACTGAAGAGAGAAGGTCTTGATGCAATTTTACATATTGCATTGAAAGGACTTCATGCCAATTTTGTAAAACAATGTGCTTATGAACTTATATCCAGCATTCAGAGCATGTTAAGCTTTAAATACAAAACCACAAACAGAGAGTAAACAGTTTAACTGCATCCCAGATTAGGACTTCATCTTCTGGTTATTACAGGCCGGCAGATGGCTCCAGCTTATTATAAAGAGCTTCCACATTGGCTTCTGGCATCCTCAGAATGTTCCTGATGTTCTTTGGCAAGGCCCATCTAATCTTGGCTGAGTTTACCTTTCTTCAGATATACCCTATCTGAACTGGCTGTTAAAACTAAGTAGAAGTTGCAGGTCTGAATTGAAACTGGCCTTTGTTTCAGTATCCCCAGGAGACACTAAGCAAACATTCAAGTGCAAGTAGTTAATTTTGAAAGGTAACCCCATGAAATGCCAGCAAAACTCAGAGGAAGTGAGGTAGGGAAGAGGAGGCAGCTATGGAAAGTATGCTATTGAGCAAGTTATACTGTGGACAACTGGGGTTTCATTCAAATGTTGGAATTAGATATCCAAGAGTCTGAATAATTTCATGTCACCCACCAACTTCTATCATTCATTGGTTAAGTTTCCTCTTTAAGGAATATGAATTCTCTAGCAATCCTGGTTTGTTGAGCATCAATAGAGTGGACTTTGGGGCCCGCAGAATATCCAGCTAGACTGGCATTGACTATTAAAAGGACCTGAAATGTTACAAGTAGGTATGTATAAGGGGGCCCATAAAGCAGAATCAAGACTAAAACTTTAAAATAAGCCATGTTGAGCTTCATCTTCAACTCCACTGGAGGAAACACAAGCATCAATACCAGTGGACTATTCAAAGATCAGAGCAATAGGTTAGGGATATAGCCCATTGATGGAGCACTTACCTAGCATGTGTGAAGCCCTGGGTTCAATCTTCAGTGCTAGGGGAAAAAAACAAAAACAAACAAACAAACAAACAAGAGTCCAGAACCAGAACATCTTGCATTTAGAGAATGTCTTATAATGTAAAAAAAAAAAAAAAGCAGCTATTGAGAAGGAAGGAAGGTGTGACATTGCCCCCCCAAAAAGTATTTATTACCTGACATGATTATTAAGTCAGATTATCATAAGCCAGGACTTATTGGCTGACTTCTCTATATTACCTTAAGAATAACTATTAAAAACTGGGGGCCAGTGGCCTCACATCTGTAATCTTAGTTACTCAGGAGGCTGAGATCTGAGGATCACAGTTCAAAGCCAGACCAGGCAGGAAAGTCCATGAGATTTACCTCCAATAAACCACTTAGAAAACCGGAAGTGACACCATGGCTCAAGTGGTAGAGTGCTAGCCTTGAGCTGAAGAGCTGAGGGACAGTGCCCAGGCCCAGAGTTCAAGCCCCACAACTGACAAATAAAACAAAAACAATAACTATTAAAAAGGCCCAACTATTCTTTATTAAGCCTCTCTAATATGCAGGCCCCCTACTCAATGTTCTGGGAATGTTTGTAGAAATACACTGCTGAGTTTTGAGATAATGCCATTCTTACTGACCACAGGAAAGTAGATACTGAAAGCTTGGGGAGAAGGTCTACCCATGTAGTTACGACTAGAACAGACATGTTGGCTGACTGTAAAACCTATTCTCTTCTCACTATGCTCTTAAAATATCAAGATGTAATTACTGTATCTCATGATTCACCTGAGATTTTTTACCTGTGCTTTATAAGTCTGGCCTGTACAGCTTGAAGACAATGCAAAGAATGGACATATCGGTACAAGATGGAGTCCAAGACTGATGATGAAAGTACTCAACCCAGCCTGGAACCATCTAAAAACTTCTAATCACACAGCATCTTTCGCAGGGCAGAGGGATGGTTTGGACTGATAAGCATAAAGGGAGCTCTACAGACCATCCCAGTTTATACCTGGGTTCCTAGCCTTCTGTTCCCCCAGATAAAACCTAACACATGGCCTGTCATGTGCCAGTTCTGGAAAGCATTCAGATCCTCAAGAGGGACTGGAAAAGGCAAGGCTTGAAAAGTCATTTGCTACCAATGGCTAAGCCTACAATAGAGTTAAAGGCCTTTTTCCCACTATTTTAAGGGAGATGAAAGGATACAAAAAGAGATTCCCTGAGGCATGGAGGAAGTAAGGGGTCAGAAGCAGGATGTTTTGATAATAGGTGCTGTGAGTGGTAGGAAAGCAAAATGCATGGTGCAGGAGTGAACGAAGGCCAGTGCCATGGCCTTTGGAGCAGTCATTGGATTTTAGGACCCAAGAAAACAGAGTTTCTCCCTGTGTCTTTTACAAGCTACCTAGTCAAGAAGGAGGTCCCTGTCTGAATGCAGATCCCTAGCCCCACTCCCAGGCCAACTAAATGGGAAGAGCAGCTGAATCTGCTTCAGCTCCAACAGCTGCATTCACATTCTTAGGCTAATGCTGGCCAGAAAGTACAGGCATCCCTGTAGCATGAACAGTCTCCCTTTGATGTCCTAGTCATGTAACTGGCCATTTGCCTAAGGCAATCTCCTCATTGTCTCAGGTAGTTTCTTCTCTCTGGCTGTTCCTACCTTCTTCCCCTCTAGGTCAGGTCCTGGTAGAGTGCCATATGTGATCTTTATGCAAGACACTTATTTCCAGGCTCAGAGTTCCAAGCCCTGAGCTGCTCCATTTAGATTGCCTCCCTATCTTTTTACCTCACATCTCTGTGTTAGCTTTGACTTTGTCTTCCAGAATTTGTTTCTGGTTTCATTTACCTCTTTGAACAGTCTTCTGAAATCAGATCCATTCACAGATCCACATTTAGATTAGTTAAGAGGCTTTTAGTTTCAGGTAACAAAAATTATCCAACTCTAACTGGCATTGTGTATGTGTGAGAGACAGACAGACAGACTGACTGGGGATTGAGCCTTAGGCCTTGCACATTCGAGACAAGTACCCCATGACTTGAGTTACTCTTCTCATCCTTCCAGTTAGCACCTTAAACAAAGAGAATTAATTGGTGTTTTAATACCAATAAATTCAGAGGAAAGTGGACATCAGGTATGATATGATCAAGGATCCAGCCCTATTTTCATTATTCTTTTGTCTCTCATCTCTGTCTCCTTCCTGAGACGGTTTTCCTTCATAGCAGAAAATGACTGAGGCAGTTTCAGGGCTCATATATACATATCACATTGATCAAGAAAGAGAAAGAGTATAACTTCCTGCCCATACCACCCTCCAACCTCCACTTAGCATCGTCATATAAAATCTTGTTGGGCCAACTCAGGTCTGATTAAACCATTCTGGTGAAGGCACTTGCATTGCCCTATTGATTTAGGTTAATCACAAACCACCTACCCATATCTTTTCTCTCCTGTAGATAAACATCTGATCAGTTCCACCCAAGATGTATAGGTTTTAGTCTCTAGTTCTAATACAAAGGTAAGTGGTGAAAGGGAAAGGCTTGTTCTGCCACCATGCTTGGCCACACATGAACGGTAAAAGGCACAGATTGCTGCCCCAGGATGTTCTGTGGGCATACATTTGTTATTTCTATTGAGCAAATAACCTAGTAGTATTACTGCATTGGATGGTGTGTTTGATTAAGAAAAAAAAATGCCAAACAGCTTTTCAAAGTAGTTGAACTATTCTATTTTCATCAACAATGTTAAAGATTCTGGTTACTTGTCATCAGCACCAACATGTGCTATTATCAGCTTTACTTTGTTTTCTTTCTGACCATTCTGGCAATTGTGAGCATGAATAGCACCTTGCTGTGCTTTTAATTTGCATTTCCCTGATGAGCCAGGATATCGATCATCTTTTCCCTGCAGATTTCCCAACTTCTTTGGTGGAAAAATCTGTTCAGAACTTGGTGTGTTATTGAAGGTTAGCTGTCATCCTACTCCATTGTCCAGGCAGTCTCAAAGTCACTCCACTCAACCACTCCTCTGAGTCCTTCTGTCCAATTTGTTTTTATTTCCCAATCAATAGAGAGTGGGACCATTAGAAATGACTTCTAGTGGTCACGGCAATGCTTTATTAGTGTTTTTGTTCACATTTGAGTTTACAAGAGATGTGCTGAGTATATCACTACTCAACTCTGCAGAAGAAAATGAAGGGGTCACTTCCCTTGTGCCCAGCAAGGCCAAATGCAGCCATAACTGAGATGTCAGAGGCATCATCACAAAATATGAGGAAGAAAGCCAGATGTGCTCTTCCTGGCAGCTGTGGATGTAAATCCCTTTCACATAATTAAGCCTCACATCATCACCCTGGGAAGTGTGAATCAGCACCTATATCCTTAGAAAGTGTTTCTCTGGTACTGCCATAGACCATACAAGGAGCCCAATGCCTTGCCACCATTACCAATGAGCCATTACCAATCCTCTCAAGAACAGAGTCTTAGCTCTTGACACAAAACCATTTCCTTCCAGGACACAGTGCATACCACACTTCATTTCAGACAAGTGGGCTCTGGGCTCTTGGTTGGGCTCTGGAATCTCTTGGTTGGCTCATACCTAAGTGAACCAAAGCTAGGCTGGCCCTCAAGAAAATCACAGAGTAAACAATCTTCTGGGCACTTCTAGGAAGCTGGTGAAAAAAACTTGCCTTCTAGAATTGGGCTGAAGGATGCTAAGACTCCAACAAGGATGGTTGATTGGTAGATTGTTAGATAAGTAGGTGGGTAGAGAGATATGTAGGAAAGTAGATGGATGCAGGATGGATGGATGGATGAATAAATGATGGGTGGATAGAAAAACAGAGATATTAATACAGTGGGATAATGAACTAGGAAGGAGACACACAGTAAGATCTACAGTGAGTGCCTGAGAGAACAGGTACTCTTACAAAGGGCTTTCAAAATGAAGGAAACTCTGCAAAGGCTGATGGTTTAATGTAGTGGGAAAAAATACTACTGTCTTCCACTTTGAGAAGAAAATGTTACTGCTTAAAATGTACCTTCTGATTCAAGTGTTGCTACAATCATGAGTCACTCCTCAAGTAGAGGAAACACCCCATCTGAACACACAGACAGCCGTTGCCCCTGGAAACACTGGGAAATGCTGGTCTGCTGGCTTCATATGCTAGAGTAAGCAAACAGCAGTGCCAAGAGCAATAGGAAGTTGTGCATCCAGTGACCATCTCCATCCTCAGCAACCATGAAATGCATGATGTGGCTTCAAAGTTATAACCAATCGATCTCTTTTCTGCCAGGAAAGAGTGATGGTGCTAGACTATAAGATCCTCCAGAGTCCAACTAGTTTCTATCTGATTCCCAACATAGCCTCCAACAACATAGGAAGAGTAGTGCTGGCTATTGCTTAGCACTCAGATGATCTTTTTGTTGTTGGTGGTGGTGGTCATGGGGCTTGAACTCTGAGCCTGGGTGTTGTCCCTGAGCTCTTCAGCTCAAAGCGAGCACTCTACCACTTGAGCCACAGTGCCACTTCTGGTTTTCTGGTGGTTAATTGGCAATAAGAGTCTCACAGACATTCCTGCCTGGGCTGGCTTTGAACCACAATCCTCAGCTCTCAGCCTCTTGAATAGTTAGGATTACAGGTGTGAGCCACCACTACCCAGCTTCAGATGATGTTTGATAAGCTGAGTGCCTGAAATCCTGGTGGTTGGATGGATGTCACAACTTGTTTTTAGGCACACTGAATGCAGGAAAATTGAAACAGTAGAAACTCTTTGAGAAGAACCCACGACAAGTCATAAAACAGAATTAACAGTTTAATGTTGCCTTCTGTTCACTGACTATTATGTACATACAGGCACAGGGCATGATAAGTGAACAAAATAGGAAAGATTCCAGCTATCCTAGAGCTTGTAGACCAGTAATAAATCATAGAAAAAGAACATGTGGACCAATAAATGATTTTAAAAATGAAAGTGGAAATGCATTGGGGAGTAGGCTAGAAAATGACAGGTGGGGGAGGTGGAGAACTGGCTTTAGTGAGCTTGATCAGGGAAAGTATATCAAAAGAACACTGGATTATGCGGGCAGCCCCATAGGAGAAGGTCTTGGTCTAGGAGAAGAAAATACCAGGTAGAAAGGAGAATAGGTATACATGACTAAGCCTGGCATGGATGAGAGTCAGGGAAAAAAAAGGCCAATTTCAAGCCTAGTACAGGAGGAGGAGTGAATGTGGTAAAAAGAGAGTTTAGGGAAGGTGACAGGAAAAGATCAAGTCTGACCCAGGGTCCTGATGAGAATTTGGATATAATGGGAAGCCACTGAAGTATTTAACTCCACAGACTAGCATTTTCTGATTAATCCTTTAGGGAAATTACTCTGGCTACCTTGTTGAGAAAGGTCTCTATGGGGGCAAGATGGAAGCAAGGAGACCAGACAGAAAGTCTGTGGCCTATCTTGAGTAGTTTTCAGAATGGTTTGGTGATGTGGCTGAAAGGATTTGCTGATGGACTGAAAATAGGCTTGATGCAATAAGACAAATCATGGAAGACATTAGGACATTTTTTTACTCAGGACATTTTAAAGAATATTTGTTGACTCTACTAATGATTACAGATTGGCCACGAGCACTTGAGGAGTGTTTTCAGAGTGTAGACAGACTACATTCAGCATATCCTGAAGTTGACTATTGTGTGTTGAAGGTGACCTTGCGAGATATACACTGAAATAAATACTGAGATTTTATTTTTTTAATTGAAAATTAATTTTCAATTTAATTTCACAGCCCACACTAAAAGGTCCCTCAGCTAGAGAGTCGTAGTCTCTGGCAGCATGGCCCAACCTCTCTGAGCACCCAGTTCTATCAAGGGGCCAGCCTGGACTCCTGTTGGTGACAATGTAATGAATGTACTGATTGGCTCTTTGTAGAATCCCACATAGAGTGACACCTAAGCCCTGGCTAGCACTGCCCATCTCCAGATGAGCCTGACTTTGTGAATTTCAAATAGATGAAGATTCACAGACTGCCTGGTTTGGCTGTGGTAAAACAAGAAATGAATCAGGAGAGTGTCCCAGCCTTTACACTAGTCTGCTCAGGCCATCATGTTCTCTGTCCTCTCCTCTCTCAGCCTCTTTCCCAGCTAGCTCTTCAGCCAGCTAGCTGTTGCCTATTGGATCAGCACATATTGGGATGCAAAAAATCATTGAAATGCCCTTATTACAAGTTCTCTGAGCTCCTAGCCATCCCTATCTCTCCTCGCTAAGCCAGTGAGCAACAGAGATTCAGTTTACAACTTTAAAGTGAAAAAAGAGAAAAAAAAATTGAAGAGGTTTTTTTTTTAATTGTGCTGTTTTTATAATATGAAGGAAAAAGGAAAAAAAAACATCTTTCAAGGTCAATCCTTCCCCTCCCAAGCCAATCTCCTTTGACAGATGTGAAGTAAGACATGTATACCCTCCCGATCCAGCTGCTCTTTCCTGCAAGAGAAAAACAACTCTGCGATTAAAAGGAAACCTTAAGACTGGACCTGAGCCTGAATCTCCAAGTGAGAAAAACAAATGCCATTCATTAGCCTGTCCAGCTAATGTGCAGATCATTTGGGGCATGGAGAGCTCATGGACAAATATCTTATTTTCACTGGCAAAGGATACTCTGTCCCTCCCCTGGCTCTACCAAAGGGGCCATTTACTTTGTACGTGCAGAAGGGTTAAGTTCCTTCCTCCCTTCCCTGGGAGATGGGAAAGAAAACTGGCCTCGTGTGCTTTATTTATTTGTGACTTTTTTCTCCAAGATGACATTGCCGCTGTAGTTGGGGCATGGAAAATTGGAATTTGTGTATTTGATGCGGTAGCCAACAGCTGAGAGACTCAAAGACTAGGTGCAGCTGTTGTAAAACACTGACCCTTGACCTTCGTCATTTTCAGATCTTGGCCATTACGTTGTGAACCTTATTTTTTTCCGCTCTCTTGATCTGTCTTTGATTATCACAGCTTCTAAAACCATGTGTCCTGCCTCCCCCCGGTGGCATCTTGTTTTTCCTTTTTTAAAGACAGTATACAACTTCTGCTCCTTGTTATTATCTATTTTTTAAATTGAGAACAGCATTTGTGTTAATACCTAATCTTTATTGGGATCCGAGTTGGTTTAATACAAAATTATATGTATTCACTCATTTAATCCTTATTTCAACCAGTACTATGATGTAAGTACTGTTTTTCTCATTTAGAAGGAGGTAGAGAAACTTGTCCTGGGCCACACATGTAGGAATAGCAGAGCGTGGATTTGGAGCTAGGTGGTTTGGTTCCAGAATGTGTTCTCAGTCTCTGTAGGGCACATGTAAGTCAGTGAAGCAAAGCTATTCAGAGGGACCTTCTGTGGTGAAAGGTAGAGGAAGGTTGACCCTCACCAAGAAAAGATAAAGTTGTCCGAGACTGCCATACACTCTTCTCTGGTCTAGAAAAACACCTCTAAAACCTCTTTGTTTTAGAGTCTCTTGTAGAAAATGCTGAAACTTGCTACCCAGGTGGTCCGTCATCTGAATGAAGAACATTTCTCCTTTCAGAAAGAGACTCCATTCCTGCCTACATTTATATGTGCCTTGATTGTGGGATTTAGGAATGATTGAAAAGTAGTGTGGGATGAAAAATTTTTGAGGTCCTTTCTGATACCTGTATTTAATACCTCTGTACTTTGCTGCAGTGGTATCCTACTGCCTAGAACAGCAAAGCCTGCACTTCCCACTGTCTTCTGTTCATAAAGGTGGCCCAGAATCAATTTATTTATCCCATTCTGCCCATGGTCTCTATTCTTTCTCTTAGGAGAGTCCACTGTTTCAGGAACATGGGGATAAAATTGACAAGGGGAAGGAGAGCACCCAGTTAACTCCTAGGTGACCTGTGAATCAAAGCTCAGAGTTATTCATGGCAATATGTTTATTTCCTTTCTCAGAAATTTGGAAGGTTTTGGCACATGCTGCCTGTTAAGACTGGTACAAGGTGAAAGGCTCAGGCAGTCTTTCAGAAGGAAGGCCTCAATGCTGTTGGTTTCAGAAATGTGAACCGTCAGGGTTAAGAGATATGTAGCCTTTATGCAAGTAAGGGAATGAATCTCTCAGCCCTGTAGGCCTTGTCTTGCCTGAGGCTCTAGCTTTATACCCTGCCAGCTGAGCCTAGATGAACACCATCCCTCTCCTCCCCCCCACCCCCCCCCCAACACACACACACCCTCTCTAGACAGATCCATTCTATGCAGGCAGTAAGCTCCAGGACAGCTCCTAGCAGGAGCCTTCATGAAGGCTCAGTACCATCCAAAAAAGTAAGCTCTACAGTTTCATATGAGATAAACAATATCAAGCTAAAATATAGTTCCTTAATCTCTATGACAATAAGATAAAAGAACATTGCACATCTGTCATCTCCCATAAATGAAAATGGATTTTAATGAAATGTGAAGCTACTCAGTTTTAATGGAAGCAAATACTTAAGATATATGGCTCCAATTCTGGCCCTAAGCAGAGAGAATAATTGTAAATATTAGTCATCTTGTACTAGGCACTAGGCTAAGTTTTTTTTTTTTTATAGAAAGGCTGATTGCCTTCAAATCCTAGCCTCCTCGCAACTGGACTATGTGAACTGAGGACAATTACTTAACCTCACCATGCCTTAGTCTTCTTGTCTGAGAGTAACAATAATACCCACCATTAATAGTGCTGTTACTGGACTCAGAAATGTTTGTATCTGAGAACACAGAAAATTGTCACTTCATAGGAAATAAATACATTAGCTGAGCGGGCAGTTCATCTGCTCAGCACCGAAGAGAGGAGTGTTTTCCTCCTCCCAGAGGACTGAGAAAGTGAAGCTTCAAAGGAAAAGGTGAGTTATTCAGGATCCTGCAGCAAGTAACTGCAGAGCTGAGCTCCCAATGCCCAGATGTGACTGACTCCACAGCCAAAGTACTTCACCTCTACCCAGAGGCCTGCCTACAGCTCAAGCATGAGCACAAGCAAGAACATGAACGCAGTACCAGTCCTTCCCCAAGGCTTCGCTGCACCATGGTCCTAGGGATCCTGCCAGGTCCACTTTAATTTTCCCATCTTTCCCTCACTCTGCACATTGTAGTTCATCAAGATGTTCTCTGCTGCCCAGCTTCTACCAGGCAGCCCCGCCCTTTGCCTATGCTGCTGCCCCAGGCCTTGGCTTGGCCTCTCTGCCCAGATGAGAGCTTGTCTGGAGAATGCAGGCTTTTTCCACAAGGCTCCTGGCCTAGAGGCCCTGGATTTATTTTCAGCATCTGCAGCTGCCTTCTCAGACATCCCCTGTTCCTTTGGTACGCTGATCTGTGGCTCTCCTCTGGGAATACCTAAGCCTTGTCTACCAGAGATCAAGGAAATGGAATCCCCTCCATATGGAGATTGATATCCAAAGATGAGCAGAAAAAGTGCCACACCTAGATTCTACACATCTACACCCTCTCACCTCATTCCTGGGGGGAAATGCCCAGCCACGCTGAAGCCTCCACTCTTCATTTTCATCATAACCTAGTGGCAAAAATAAGGACGTGACCAGGTCATTCCTGGTTACTCACAGGGAACAGAGATTTGGTACAACTCTTTCTCCAAAGGAATCTGACACATGACTACAAAGCCAGGGCTCCTGGAGTTTCAGAATGTGTAGGACCATGGTCCAAGTTGGCATTATGGGTTTGAGGATCTTGCAAATCAGACCACATGGAGCACTGGAGTTTTCCTGAAGAAGGGTATGAGTTCATATTTTTGTCATAGAGAATACTGTGATCAATATCCCATGTCAATAATTTTGCTTCCTAGGATCCTAACACTATATGGTGTTCAAATCTAGATTTTATCATGATCTGCTTTAAGTAAGACAATTGGAATGTAATTAAGAGAAGGCAGGATCAATCTTATTTTCTGCTAGTAAGAAAAATTGAGAATAGTATTTTTAAACAACATTACTTTTAACATATGTTGAATATTTTAGGTACTGTGGTTGTGCTATGGGCTCTACATACATTATTTTTCTCAGTCCTGTTGAAGAAAGTACTGTTGTTAACCCCATTTTACAGATGGGAGCACAGGAAGATAGCTCAACAGTGGCAATGTCTGTGGTTTAGCTGGGAGAACTTCCATTTATCCACTCTGTACACAAGCCTCCACGGCACCCTTCCTAGGATGATAGGGGGTCAGAAGAGCCCTTTGCCTTCTACTGTATCCAGAGCTATCTGAGTCTCTTCTTTATATAGTGAAGCCATGGCTGGTTTTCAATATCTCAAATTCATACTTCAAACCCAGGGCTGGCTAAATCTAAAATTTCATCCATTCCACATTCTCAGCTATTTAATTCCAAAGCGGTCCCATGCCCTAAGCCTGGCTTCACTTAAATATTTCCTCTTCACAAGCAGACACATCTGAAAGGTTCCCTGTCCACATACACAAAATCCTTGTCTCCATGCTCAAATACAGGAAACAAGTCCTACACAGATGTCTCTCAGCTCTCTTTCTTTCTCTTTGGTGATGACCAATAAATGGGTGTGTGGAGAGTTGAAGGCCAGTTTGCATGTCCTGCAAGACCCTATTCTGCTACCACTGGGAACATTTCCAACCCAGGTGGGCTTACACACACCAAGATTCACCTAAGTTGCATCTGGAACACACACAGTGTGTGTATAGTTAGGTCCCAGTAACATGTCAGGTTTTCCATATCTTTGAAACTATTGCTCTCTTTCATGCCCTATAATTTCACAATATGGCACTAGTGAGGAACTCTTAAGTTTATCCAGTGAAGCCCAAGTAGGAATTAGATATAAAAGGATCCTTATGTATAATTAAGTCTCTGGTCCTGATTGGCCAGAACTAGGCCTGCCACACCAAGTCCCTTGGACTGAGTTTAAATTTAAAGAGGGTCTTATCTAAGCACTGTTGACCACAGCACAGCATCTGCCTCCTGATCAGATCAACTCATTGGGGCATGATGTACACAAATTCAGAAAGCTCTACAAAATCTTTTTCTTCTGATGGATGAAAGAGTTGACGTAGCTTGGGGATGACAGGATGCATTGTATTTTCGCATCTCCAACCTTGTGTACTGAATTTCTCTTCTATGCCAAGGAAAAGAAACAAGAAACAAATGTTGAGTGGGGATTGGTGGATGGTGTTTCTGCTTTGTCACATGGGCCCCATCAGAGATGAAATCAATGGATTCCATAAATAGTCCACAATGACTTCATATTTGTGACTAAATCCTTCCTGAGTCTTAAGTCCTGTTCACCCAGCAGGTTCTCTATTGCCAAACCACTTGGCAATTGTTTGAAAGAAAGAAGTCTTTTCTCCATCAGAATGAAAGAAGAGATTTTTCTATAGCCTTTAGAGTTTGGCTACATTTTTTCCTCTCAGTCTTTTTGTTTTTTAATTTCTCGACTGCTTTCTCCATTCTGGAACACTTATAAGTGCATTATCACTGGCCTTGAGGCCGAACATGTACATAATAAAAGGGGGCGGGGCTACAAATTCCTGGGGTGCCTCCTGCAGCTGTCTAGGCCCTGTTTCCCTTCAAGGCTGATATATGTAACAGCTGAGCCAGCTAATCTCTTCTGATATTTCTGGGCTACATGAAGCACCATTGTTCACAGGTCTATAAGAATTTCCAAGGAGAGACAGAGACACCAGTGTCCTTTTATTACAAAGGGCACAGAAATCTTTGTAGTCTTCGGACAGCACCAAGTGATCTGATCACTGAATCAGTTAGTTTAAAAATCTAAGAGGGATACATGCTACACATTACATGTAGCTATACCTGACACGTATATATTTTCTTGTGTATTCATTATATTAACATTGAAATTTGAAAAAAATTACATTTAATATCCATGTGGCCATCCTCCCAAGATGGCATCCCATAGACTTCAGCCTCCAGATATTGAAGCTTTTTAGTCTCCTCTTACCACGAACAAAGCCAATAGTACATTGTGAAAATGGTCGCATGAGGCTTACAAGACTTCTGCTTACCTTTCTTTGTTGGCTCGCTTTTTCTGCGGGAAGCAACAGCCATGTTGTGGGATGCTCTAGTATCCCTGTTGGATAAAACTACATGTGAGAAACTGAAGCCTGCTGCCAGTAGCACAGATTTTTCTGCTCTGTGAGCAAGCCACCTTAGAAGCAGTTCTTCTATGCCATGAAATGACTGTGGGCCCCAACCAACATCTCTACGGCAATCTATATTGTCATCAAGCCAGCATGACCCAGCCAAGCTACTTCCAAATTCCGACTTCTCATGAACTCTGTGCGATAGTAAATATTTATTGTTTGAAGTTGTTAGGTGTGAAAATAATTAGTTGCACAGCAGTTGATAACTCATAGGTAACCATTTCCCCATTTGACAAACAAGAAAGCAGACTCTAAGACATCAGGATTTAGTAGTAAGTGGGAAAGCAGAAATCAGACATTTACCTCTTTTATGCAAATAGTTTTCTTAACCTCTCTGTCCTCCTACCTGTGGCATTCAACTTTTAACAAGCAAATGATCTAGGCCCCGTCTTGTTTCTGGAATAGTCAATTCTGTGCTCCCCCAGTGGTTTAAAATGGTCAAAGACTGGACAAAGAGAAGTTCTGCACTATTTGTATCAAGAGTTTGATTATATTTAATTAAAGACCTATACTCACAGGCCCACCTACAGCTGTCAGATGTTTAAAGGCTTTCACATTATATTTATTTCCAGTTCTTTCTCTTGTGATATTTTAAGATCACTTAAATCTACTGACTCAATATTGGTTCCAATTATGACTCCTACTAAGGTTTCTCCACAAAAGAAGTTTTTCTTTTCTTCTTTTTTTTCCTTAAATAAATTGTAGCCTTAGTACTAGAATATAATAATAGCAACCTGTGAGTTCCTGAAGCCAACATCTTCTGATTCTTAGTAATTTATATTGACTCCTAGTGTGAGAATGAAGGTCAACCCTCTTCCTACCAGCCTAGTCAAGCATTTATTGTCATCCAGTGCTATAGCATGTCTTGCCTTTTTATTTTTTTTAATATTTTAGTTGTACAAAAGGAGAGTTGCCATTTACCAAACTAGTTTATGAATACAGTACATCTTGACCAATGTCACCTCTTTCCTTTCAACATTTTCACCCACCCCTGTCAACCCATCCCTTCCCTTCCTTACAACCCACCCCTTCCCTTACTTATAGTAATTTAGGTTTTGTATTAATTTATTTGTCATTTAACAAAGCAGTTTGTTTATACCATGCATGATTTGTTATCATTTCAACATTTTCACCCATCTTCAACCCACCACTTCCCTTATATTTATTATTATTATTATTATTATTATTATTTCACCAGTCCTTGGATTTGAACTCTGGGCCTGGGTGCTGTCCTTAAGTGTTTTTTGCTCAAGGATAGTGCCCTACCACTTGAGCCACAGTGCCACTTCTGGCTTTTTATGAGTATTTTATTGAAGATGAGAGCCTCACAGATTTTCCTGCAGGCTTTGAACCGCAATCTCAGCCTCCTGAGTCGCTAGGATTATTGGTGTGAGCCACTGGCACCTGGATCCCTTACGTTTATTTGTGGGGTTTATTTTAACTCTGTGGCATATACAATTAATTCTTGCTTGTATTCCTCCTCCTTGGCCCCTTCATTCTTCTACTTTTCTCCCTTTGGCTCCTCCTTCCCCTCTTGCAAGTACCCGTTTCCTAGTACTTATTTTGTTGGGCTTTAACTTAGTATTTTTTAAAGAATTATACTATTTGTGCTCTCCATAGAGTCTATTACACTTCAGTTAATTCATTTGTAACCCAGTGTGCTTACTTGTAGATTTATAGGCACATTCTAGCTGCTACAAATGAAAGAAAACATGCAACTTATGTTTCTCTGGGTCTGGCTTACTTCACTTGATATAATTTTTTCTAAGTCCTTCCATTTCCTTGCGAATGGCACAATATCATTCTTTCTAATGGATGAGTAGAATTCCATTATGAACATATACCACATTTTCTTGATACATTAGTCCACTGAGGGGCATCTGGGCTTATTCCATATCTTGGCTATGGTACATGATGCTGCAATGAGCCTTCTTTTTAAATAGTCTTTAGAGTATAGGCCCTTGCCTTCGATCCCTGGGGTCTCTGTCTAGTGAGCTGATTTTTCAACATCTTTCTTAATATGTCACAACCAGAGATTTTGAGCTTCAGTTTTTCATACAAATCAGTCTGTTGAACTTGATAAACCAAAAGTAAACAAGTGAAATGTAGTATCTTTGAAAGGAAGAACAAAAGCAATATACCTGTCAAAAATGCCTTTTTTCCAACTCCTTTGTACTCAATGAAAGCAAGAGTCAGTGGCAAGAGTTTTGGCAGCACTTGAAGAGATTGCACCTCGCTTGTCCTCCCTGCTCTGGAGAATTGTTCTCACCTTCTAAAGCCAATTCTAACTCCAGCCCTGAATGTCTAGTCTGGTGACAGTCATTCTTAATGCCTGGGACTTCATGACGCTCCCCAGCTGGACTGGCTATCTAGCCATAGTGTATGATAGCCAAGCAAAAGAAAGTTGGCTTAGCTAACCAGACTCCCTAACCTTTCCCTGAGATCAAGTGAACCTGCAATAGCAATGCCCTGAACTCCATGCTCAAGATAATCTTCTCCCTGAAATGTGTGGGGTGTTGGTGAGACAGCATGCTTTGGCTCCAGGAGAATGCATCCAGTGAGCACAGGCTTGTCTTGTTCTAGCTGATTGCCATTATGAGTGGCAGTAACCTTTAAATAAGCTCCTCTGGATAATTCTGATTGAGATTGGCTCAGAAAAGGTAGTAGCAGTTGATATTTATGCTCATTTTGAATTTCATAACTTAGAGTGTTTAAAAATATTTTAGTGAGGAAAGGTGTGGGGTTGGGAGGGATGGGGGAGAATATTGAAAGTGGTGACAATGATCAAAATGCACTGTACTCATAAACGGCTTTGTTGAATGGAAACTCTTGTGTAATAACAACATTTTTGAAAATAGTTTGGTGTTAAAATGCATAAACACAAATTTATTACAGAGAGATTTCAAGTTCTGTTACAACTCTTAAGATCTCTCACTCAATTTGAATCTACATCTTGAGCAGTATTTGTCTTATGACTTTGATGAATTAATATTTAGACCCCAAGAGTGTAGCCTCTTCTTTTTGAGTGACTACAAATAGAAAGCATTTGTGTCTCACTAGGGTGTAGGTGAGAAGTCTGCGGAATCTGGGGCCATGAGGATGGAGGATGTAAAGGGTGGAATGCCAGGGAAAGTCACAAACCACGAAAGAAAAATCTATGGCCTAGAAGAATGTTAGAAACAAGAACTCATCCTTCAATTTGCAGATGATTGGTCTGATGCTCAGAAGGGGGTGTGGCCTTCTAGGCCACACAGCTTGGACTTGATTTCCACAGTTTTGTTTCACATCTAACCTCCTTTGTTGTTCCAGTGTGTATGTGGGCAGTGTGTGACCATGCTGGTCTCTCCACCTAGTGTACCTGTTAGCATCTGCTCCTGTGCAGTTCCTCAGGCCTCTTCAGGAATGAAGGAAGAAACATGAGACATGGGGGAAGGAGAGGCAAGTGAATGAGTCCAGATGCTTATCTTCAAGGAAACCACCAAAAAAAAAAAAAAAAGCTTAAGGATTCTCCTAGGAACTCACAATGTAACTTACCTCCTTCTCCTGCTCTGCTTGCCAGTTTACAGCAACACAAGCTCCACATAGATATCTTTGGATACACAAAACCCAGCTAGAAACATTCTTTCCTACTACTCCATTTGACAGAGCATTCTCTTCCTTCTAAAATCCCTCTGCCCCATAGTGACATACCTTCCCCATGGAGCATCAGTTCATCCTGCTCTTATATGGGATGTTCTTATCAGATCTCAACTTCCTTTTCTGAGTATCCACTCTTCATCCCTGGCGGTGACTTCTCTTCCATCTTTAGGACTTGGCCTGCCAAGATCATTCCAACCTGAGTCTTCAGAGAAAGCCTCCAGTTCAAGGTATAAACCTTGAGTTAAACTTGCCTGCCATGACACCTGAGTTCTTTCAGATGCATTAAAACACGCATCTGGCTTCTGTCCCAGACTCTTCATACTTCACTTGCTGTCAGATTTGACCCATTCTTCCACAACAGCATGTCTGTTAGATGTTTCTTCATCTCCAAGACGATTCCACTGTCTAGTACAGACTGGCTTCACACTTGGTCATCTGGTCTCCCAGAGTCCCCTCATGCCTCTGTAACCCTCCCTCCTCACCTGAGCAGACTTCTTGAGCCACCACTCATATTCCAACAGCCATCTCAAATGCTTGGCTGCTTTTCACTTACCCACATTCACAGCAGAACTGAACTACTCATTGTATGATTCTCATTGTCCCACCTGCACAGTAGTTTGTGTTTTTCTCCTAGTTGGAATTCCCTCTTCACCTCTATTTATTCCATATCACCTCCTCAGCTTCAAAAGTACATGTCATTTTTATTCTTCAGGGCCATGTCCAACATCACTTCCTGCAAGAAGCCCTCTCTGATTTCACCAGGTGAACATAATCTCTTCTACAAATTCCATAGCAGTCTTTGAATGTTGTTGCTCGTATGTGCAGATTATATTCTCTAGTAGATTTCTCAGCTTACCCAGCCAGACTGATTTCTCCACTCTTTGTTTCCTTTGGTGCTGATGATACAGGAACTAGGGAATTGAGAAAAATATATTAATATGCATTAGCAATATAAGATTAAAATATGCATCCAAACCAAGTGAAAAGCTTCAGTTTGGTAAGTTTGAAGTGCCAAAGGAATTATACAGACTTCAAGATTCCAGTGCGTGGTTCCATAGCAGGAGCTAAATTGGCTCACTGATAGCTGTTCTGTTTGTTCATGGGTTCTTATGTCTATGTACTGTTTTATGAAAAAGCATCACTAAGCCAATGACTTTCTTTGTAGATTAACTCCATTTTCAGGTATGCTTTTGTTTCTGTAGAATCACCATATCACAGCTCTAAAGCAGAAAAGTAACATTATGGCTTTTTCTAAGTGGACAGAGCAAGAGTATGATATGTAGTGAAGCCAGGGGACCTCAGCGATCTAAGTACGTTGTTCATTATCTGAGTAACTACCATTCACAGATTGCACTGGACACACAGAATTCAATAATGAGCTGACCACGTTACAAAAAAAGTAGACCCTCTCATCCATCTTTCCCAGCTTCACAATGCCATCTTTTCCCATTCATTACATCAACCTCTTTGTCCAGTTTGTAGCTCTCTGTTGGAAGTTGTAATACCCCATAAAAATGCAAACTGACTGCATGACTGCAAAAGGAGGCTGGAATGCTAGCAAAGATGGAGGACTTCATAAAGTGCTGGTGTTGGACAAAGGCTCACAGCCCACACACTGAGCATTGACAAATGAGAGATTCACAGTTGAGGATGGAAAAGAAACAAGGATGATGACATGGCCTCTCTAACCTTCCAAAAAAGGAGGATTAGAAAATTAAAGGATTAGGACAGAGTCCTGGAAAACTTGATGAAACTCATGCAACATTTTCCCCAACTCCCTTTATGACTATGTAGGAGAATGAACTATGTAGTGGGGGAGGGGAAGTTATCTAGTAAGGAACAATCAAGGCTTCATTCTCCTTTTCTGTTGCTGCAAGCAGGGTATGGTAGCTACTAGAGCCTAACTTATGTTTTAAGGAAACATTCTGTTCCTATATTTTATTTTGCCAGATAAAATTTAAATGCAATCATTTCTTTCACTTATGCAACTTACTACCATTTCATATAGTTTATATGAAGGTACCTTTCATTTTGTCTTTACTTTTCATCATATTTATTATGCTTAACTAATAAGAAATGTTTCTTTCTCTGAGTTAAAAAAGAGAGAGAGAGAATACTGAGGCCAAAAGGGTTTGGTATGGAGGTCTCTGTATTCCCATGAGTTGGGTGGGAGCTAATAGTAAGAATGAGACTGTATGGTGCTTGCCATCACATTCCACCAGCATTTGGCTGAAGCCTCAAATCCTCAGTTTGTACTTACTGAGTCAAAATCAGGTCTTGAATTGCATGTAAGGGAACTCGGGTAGAAAACTACCCCATTTGTTTTCCTTGTGAGTTAACCGAGTCTATTACTGTAATTCCAGTGAAATAAGGTTTCCCTGAAAGTCGGTACCTTGTTGTCTTTTCTTCTTTCCCTTTTATTCTCTCCTTCTTCCTTTCTTCTTCTCCTCCTCTTCTCTTCTGTCCCCCTATTTCTTTTTCTTTTCCTCTTTCTCCTCCTTTTCCTCTATTTTTTCCTTCTCTTCCTCATTCTCCTTTCGCATCTCTTTCTCCCAATCTTCCTCTTTCTCTTCTTCATTCTTCCCTTCTCTTTTTTCTGATTTTTAAAGATTTTTCTTAACTAAACCTAATTTTACTTACACAGAGATACACTGAGATCACAGAACCATAATTTCTCTTCTCTAAAGTGTGAATCACTGATGCTAAAATAAACCTTAGAGATGACCTGGCCATCCTTCTTTGGCCTAGGAACAGAATGGTGGTCTGCCTCTGCCCCAGTCCCATGCACAGCTATATCAGGAACCCCTAGGCTACTACCCACTCTGCCTTCTGTAGGGATGGCCACAGAGAGAAAGGATGAGAATCTGGGGGTGACATCTTGCAGCTTTTCCCTTCTGTCCATTTTTTTATTTCCCAGAAGCAGAACCTTAGAAAAAGATTCAAGAACAAGTAATTTATTCAAAACAGGGTGGTCACAAACATTGGACACATGTGGGAGGCAGAGACCAAAGAGAAAAAAAAAAGGTAGCCAGCAATGTGTTATCTAGCTGCTTGCTGCTGCTCTACACACTGGAGACTCAATGTATGGGTAGAATTCTGGGAGATGGGAGAGACCTGAGATGTATATATACCAATTCTCATTAGTCACTAGTGCAGAGCTGACCTCTGAGATGGTGACTCCCCAGAACATGCAGCCTGCGGCATATGGGGGCAGCATGGGCTCAGGCAACCAGGAGATGCTCAGATAAAAAAATTTCAGAGACTGAAAGTTTTCAGTCCAACCTGTATGGGGGGAAATGATTGCTGTAGACAAAATTAAAGCTGGGTACCACTGGGTCTTCCATGTACTATGTCCTGCAAACACATTACAGAGTTCTAGCATCTATTCTCCTATGCCCAGATTGGAAGTTACTTGCTTCACTATAACAGAATACATGAGATGATCAGCTTATAAAAAGAAAAGTTTGGGCTAGAAATGTAGCTCAGTGGTAGAGTATTTGCCTAGCCTACACAAGGCCTTGGATTTTATTTGCTCTCAAGACAAAAAGGTTTTAAGTTGCTTCATAGTTTTGATCAGTTGGTTCCATTGATTTTGAGTCTATGGTGAGCAGCACACATCATAATAGATGTATGTGGCAGAGCAAAACTACTAACCTCGTGGCTGTGAAGCAAAACAGAGGAAGAGGTTCTCTTCAAGGCCATAACCTAAGGACCTCCCATTAGGTCTCTTTTTCTCAAAGGCCCCACCACTTCAGAATAGTGCCACACTGAACCCAGTCTTTAACCTGTGAACCTTCAGGGACATTCAAGATCCAAAATACTGAGCAGCCCGAGTCATCTTTGAAGGCCAAAGGTAGTACATATCACCACTCTACCCAAGGTCGTATCATACCTAGAACAAAAGCCAGGCAGTAGCCTCTGAGGTCTGATTCCTTGTTATCCTTTCGAGCTTCGATTTGCCATTTGTGATTGGTTCATCAGAAGATTAGATGTATTCTGTTTTGACTGACAAGGCCAGGGAGGGACCCATAGTTCACTCCTTTCTTTATCTCCTCTAGCCTCACTGGATCTTTGCTGGTTCCTGGATACACCACTTGATCCAGACTTTGGGCTTTCTCTTCTTTCTTCGATGAACCCCCTGCTCCAGATATATGTACCCTCTGCTCCACCCTCGGGTCTCTCCAACCTACATTATTGATCACTTTTCTTGTGCATCCTACTCATGAGTTCACACATGCCCTCACCCAGAACTCCCATTTCTTCCTTTGTTCTGCCTTGTTTTTTTCCATAATATGTTATCATAAAACATGCTAATTTAACATTGATTCGTGTATTATACACCTTCCTCCGTAATGAGACAAAATGAGTCATAGCAGTGTCTGTCAGTTATGTTTCCTGATGTCTCCTCAGTTCCTAAACAGTGCTTGATAGCTATTCGGTAACTGACAGGAACCAACGTTATGATAAAGTGTTCATTACTCCTCAGTGGTTTATCACTCAGGGATACAGTTTGCCATTTTGTTTTGAGTTTGTAAAGGGTTCATTAGTTTTTTTTGCTGAATTTTCCTTTCCTGGACTATATGATAACATTCCATTTCTGTTTTCTCTGCCAAAGCAAAGCACATTTATTCCCTATGTAATCAGACATGAAAAGCACCCCTGCGCCTTGTTCATATCAGGACATGTTTCCTGGATTCTCTTTGGTTCTCTCAACCACCTTTATGGAATTTGGCTGCAAAACACCTGTAATTCATGGGTTGTGTACACCTCATCAGGGTCTCTATTTGAGGATTGTGACCAGAACTAGAGGATATTAGTTTCTCAGTGCATAATGACCATCTCTTCCTCATTCATATGAATCACCTTTTCACCAAGATGAAGACAGCAATGGTCCAGGTAGCAACGGTTCTTAGACTTGGCTCATAATATTTGAGCAGTTCCCTCTCCAGGTGTTTTTCTCAGGCACCACCCTGTTCTTTATTTAGGAGTGAGAGTCTTTGCATTCCTCCCTCTTATACTCTCCATGTTTGTCTTGACAGAGGCTGTTGACATCTTTCTAAATCTTCATTCTTTCACTGTGAGAACTCTGCTTCTTCTTGTCTGTTTGCAAATCTGATAAACAGTTTCAGAGGTGTGATAAAGGTGGAGCCAGTTTACATCTGTTGAATAAAACCGCTCTATCTTGAAGGTATAGATAAGAATGCTGGTGGGAACAGGGCCCAAGCAGGTGACTCAACACTTTCCACTGTTAACGATCACCTAGGAATACGAAGCAGCTCTAAGAATGAACCTCTCAGATTCCTGATGACAAGAAATGCTGATAGCTCGCCACTCCTCTAATCTTAGCTACTCAGGAGTCTGAAATCTGAGGATCACTGTTTGAAGCCAGCCCAGGCAGGAAAGTCTATGAGGAAAGAAGGAAGGAAGGAAGGGAAGGAGGGAGGGAGGGAGGGAAGGAGGGAGGGAGGAAAGGAGGGAAGGTAAAGAGAGGGAGAGGAAGGGATGAAAGAAGGAAGGAGAGAAGAGAGAGAAAGGGAAAGGGAGGGAGGAGAAAGAAAGAAAAGAGGGAGGGAAAGGAAAGGAAAGAGAGGGGGAGGGAGGGAAGAAGGAAGAAAAGAGAGAAGAGAGAAAAGAAATTGAGTGACCACCTTGGTGGGTCATAGCAATGTTCTGAAATTGATCACCATAGTTAAGCCAGGACTGTATTTCTTCCTGATGGTTTTCAACCTATGGATGAATGATATAGGAGTAATAAATAGTCCTGGGAAACCTAGGACTCCTCCAATGAGTGATTTAGTTTGGGATTTCTTTGATAGACACATTTTCTTAGAACTTAGACTAAAACTTAAAATTTAGATTACCTTCTAAGCTGTTTCCACCAAAAGCAACCTGTTGATATTCCCTTGAGTCTGGTAACCCTTATAAGAGTCTGTAGCTAGATGTACATATGACCATATAAGATGATGCTAAGTGAAATGAACCCTAAGATAGGGACACAAGAGCTTTTATCTTTGTTGCTGTTGTTTTAATGTACTTATAATGTACTATGTTATTTTTTGTTTCTTTTGTATGTTCTTCCTCCATGGTATAACCCCTGTTGTCACTATATTTGATTCCAGTGCCCTGCATATTGTATATACATTTTTCTAATTTGGGGAGGGGATGGGAAATAACAAAATGCTGAAACAAGGATACAGAACCATTGTGAAAATGAGATGTACTACGTTGAAAACGAACATTACAACTGGGGAGGAAGAGGGGAGGGGAGGGATGAGTTGGGGAGGTGGGAAGGGAAAAACAAAAGAGGAGGTAACAATGCTCGATAGGAAAGTACTCATTACCTTACTCATGTAACTGTAACCCCTGTGTACAGTATCTTTACAATAAAAAATATATTTTAAAAAAAGAGTCTGTGTCTAGGTAGGAAACTGGATTGGCAGGAGGGGCAGGTATTCTTACCATTTCTGTAGAATTGCATGAAATGGCCTGAGTAGCGTTTGCAAAGTTTGTGGTTGAATGTGTGATTGGGCACTTGGAATTTAGAACTTAACTACTGGAATTGAATCTTATCTCTCCACTTGCTGTCTGTACAACATAGAGCAGACTGCTTAAATTCTCTGTGTATCTGTTTCTTGGTCTGTAAAATGGGTTTGTAATAGGAGCGGTACTTCATGGGATCATTATACTAGTTAAATGCATGAGTGCATGTAAACACTTAGAATGACACTAGACATCTAATAGTATGAAGTGAAAGGGACCTGGCATTACACTCTTAACCATACAGTGCTTTAATCTCAGAATGTGGTTCTTACCGGGCCCAAACCAAGCCCTTCCCTCCCAGAGGCTGTCCCATAGTGTCCTGGGCCCATTGCCCTCCTTTGCTTCAGGCATTGGTCTTTTATTGCAGAACCTCATAATGACCCATTTTGCTCAAGTTACGCTTTTCTTTCTTTCTCTTTCTTCTTCTTTTTTTTGGGGGGGGAGAGGGGTGTCAGTCGTGGGCCTTGAACTCAGGAGCTGGGTGCTGTCTCTGATCTTTTTTACTTAAAGCTAGTCCCATCCCCACTTTGAGCCACAGCACCACCTCTGAGCCATAGCACCACTTCTGGTTTTGAGGGAGTTAATTGGAGATAAGAGTCTCATGGGTTTTCCTGCCTGGGCTATCTCTGAACCATGTTCCTCAGATCCCAGCCTCCTGAGTAGCTGGGATTACAAGGATGAGCCACTGGTACCTGGCTATGTTGTACCTTTTTTTTTTTAAGCCCACTTTACTCCTGTTATTCTGAACCACCACGGTGAGACAGGGAGAGCAAGTGGCATACAGCCCTAAGAACCAAATTTGCAGCCCAACTGTAGAGTCAAGAAAGTATAGCATGGGAGATTGCAGCGCCTGTGGAGGCTCTGTGCTTCAGATTAAATTGCCACCAACTTTACAGTTGCTGTTCCCAGGTAGTTTCCTCCTGCAGAACCTTCTGCTAAGTCTGAAAGTGAAGAATGAGCTGAATTAGAAGGAGCATTTAAGAAAGATCAAATAATCTACCGGTTAGCACTTAACATCCCCAATCACAAGTATGCTGGTGGTGGTGGTGGTGGTGGTGGTGGTGGTGGTGGTGGTGGTGGTGGTGGTGGTGGTGTGGTGGTGGTGGTGGTGGTGGTGGTGGTGGTGGTGGTGTGTGTGTGTGTGTGTTGTGATTAGTAAGTCTCTTCTGTTTGCTCATTATCCCATCTGTAATCTCTTCTTTAAACCATAATCTTTTAAGCTTTAATTTCACAGACTATGTGGAATTTAGCTTTATCCTTGAACAGATCTTTATGGGATAGAGGCTCTGAACTCCCCTTCCAGTTGATTTTGTTATTGCTTGGCTTAGTTTGTGCATGCTTTGATTTGTCTTTAACCAAAAAAAAAAACAACAACAACATTATAGTAGGCAAGAACTGAAGCAAAGTCTCGGAATGGTGGATGAATGAATCTTATGCGGTTACTGGTGAGAGTTTTTTGGAGGAAGATGCTGAGGTAGTGTTCATAGTGCAAGATGTTATGTAGGCCTCAAGATCTATGAAGGAAAGGAACGAGAAGGTAAAGTCAGGCTGTGTGATATAAGCTCACCAGACCCTGGCAAAGATTTATGGAACAAATAAGGCCCATGTTAGGCTTGAACTACCAAAGACGTGTCCTGGTAAGTTGGCTCTCTGCAACTGAGTGGTAGCCACCTGATAACCACACCCCTACAGCTCGGCATCAAGTGCTTTTATGGAGAAGGTTTTGGTATCTTGTTTCTGTGCCTACCACATGTGCTAGGCAAGCCTCTGGAAAGACTCATGTAGAACCTCTGAAAATTCCTGGGCTCCCAGAAGAAAGGAAGTGAAGTGCAATTGGGTGAGAGCCTAAAAATGTTCTAGCAAGAGCTACGCCCTCCCAGTTTTCAGGCCTACTCTTCATCTAAGACAGCTGACCTTTGCTACCAAAGAGAAGATGCTTGGAAATGGACCGAGATATTTATGTGCTCAAAATCACCCCTAAAAATTGAATTGCAAGCAGTATTTAATTATCCAAAAGGTATCAGAAGGCCTAGAAGACACTTCAAAACGCCTCAAGTTCTGAAGGCCTTGTAATAAGCCAGACCCTTAAGGATATCTTCCATTGTCTCACTCCTAAAAACATCTCAGTACTGTTTGGCCCCCTTAGGCAGACATCATTTGAGGCCTAGTTAGGAATAGAATGAAGGAACAAACACCTGGAGTTCCTCACGGGACAGAAGGTCTGTGGGCAATAACATACTCTCCCTTTAATTTGATGCTTATTGAACACCTCCTTGTGGTGAATGCAGCAGATGAAACCCTTGCCTGCACTTTTGTTCTCCCTTGGGCACGCTGGGCACCATGCTGGAGTAGCACATCAGTGTTAACGACATGATCTCACCCTTTAGAGCTTACAGTCTCACAGGACAAGGCTCAACATGAACCTTACTCCATAGACTTCTCTAAAGCATCTTCATCTGAGCCCACTATAGGGTTTGATGAGTTTTGAGAATCTAGGCAGCCATGAAACATGCCTCATGGGTCCATGCCAAGGCATTTGTGCCCAACCCACTCTTTATCGTGGTTTGATGTCTCCAGAGCATCTCAAGAGATGTTGGGGAAGGAAGCTCCCAGGACGGTGACAACCATGGTCCTTCTAATCACTCTCCTCCAGGAAGAAAGAAATCAGCAACCCACATCATCTTCAGGGCTTAGAAACATGCAGTGGAGCTGGTACTGTATTAGTATGAGGTTTCTTCTCATAGAGGCCTACAGGACACAGCCAATGAGATTTAATTCGGGGCAGATTTGGGAAGGCAAATGTTGAGGAAACCTCCTTTCTTACAGACCAAGACTAGCTGGTCTAAGCTGATTCTCTAAGCTTTGGAGCCAGGCTGTCCCAGCAGAAGTGTGATACCCACAGTACCGACCCCAAGCCACCCCCAGGTCCATATTCTCCCAGAACCCCTCCATGTCCATGCACCTTCTTTGTATCACAGCAATGTTTGTTTTGATTTTTTCTTTTAACTTAATGGAAAGAATGGCAGTGTTGCAGCAAGAGTTCATGTTATATAACTGTGGGGTAATGAACAGACAGGGAGCTCTGAGGACCCCGAGACTTTCTTTTTTTGATCTCCAACTTCTAAGCCAGATTCCCAGAGAGCTTTAAGACACTCCTCATCATGTTTTAAGTAATTTCATTTCCAATCTTGGTGTTCGCTGTCTGTTTCCTGATTCCTTTCTCACTTTGAATTGGCTTCTCTTCCATGCATTACTATGAAGCACTTACTGTGAAATCTGCAAGGAAGAATTAAAGTCTGATTTAAAATGCTTTTGTTACCAATGATGGGAAAGGCTGGAGAAGATAGTCACTGAGGGGACCCACCTTCCGGCCACAGAGTGGGATGGGTAAGAACACAGGCAGAGGCTGCCTGGGTCCTGACTCCACACCACAAATACGCTAGTCAGCTAGGGCTGTGTAACAAAGTGCCTAAGCCAGAGAGGCTTATGAGGCAGAAATTTATTTTCTTTTTTTGTATATAGTTTTATTGCAAAAATACTGTACAGAGGGGTTACAGTTACATGAGTAAGGTAATGAGTCCATTTCCTATCAAGCATTGTTACCTCCTTCTTTGTTTTTCCCCTACCATCCCTTCTCTCCCCAGGTCCTCCCTTCCCACCCCAAAGTTGTAAAGTTTGTTTTCAACATAGTGTCTTGTACATCTCATTGTTGCAATGGGTCCACCTATACCCTTATTTCAGCATTTTGTTATTTTCCTTCCCCTCCCCAAATTAGAAATATATATACACACAAGTTGCAGGGCACCGGAATCAAATACAGTGACAACAAGGGTTATACCATGGGGAAAAAACATACAAAAGAAACAAAAAAATCACATGGTACATTATAAGTACCTTAAAAACAACAGCAAGGAAGATAAAACCACTGTGTCTCTATCTTGGGGTTCATTTTGCTTAGCATCATTTTATATTGTCATATGTACATGGCTTTTGACCTTTCTGCTTGTCCTAGACATATACTAGTTATTATAAATAAGGGAAACCATGGGAGCTATGTTTCTATAGGTCTGGCTTACTTTACTTAATATAAATTTTTCCAAGACTTTCCATTTCCTAACAAATGAGGCAGTGTCTTTCTGATGGAGGTATAGAATTCCATTTTGTGTGTGTGTGTGTGTGTGTGTGTGTGTGTGTATCATATTTTTCTTGATCCATTCATCTACTGAGAGGCATCTGGGTTGGTTCCATATCTTAGTTATGGTAAATAAATAATGCTGCAATAATCAGTTGTGCTGGTAGCTTTAGTGTAGCCTTGTTTGTGACTGTTTGGGAGAAATTTATTTTCTCATACCTGTAAAAGGTTAGAATTCTGAGATCAAGATATCATCTGGATTGGTTCTTCCAGGCCTCTCTCCTTGCTTCCTCGGTGTACCTCCCTGTCCTGCTCTTTTATGAGGGCACTAGTTGGATTGGAGCAGGCCCTGCCCCATAGGCCAAATTGATTGACTTTTTCAAAGCCCTGTATCCAAGTACAGTTACATTCTGGGAACTGGGGCTTAAAATTTCAACATAGGTCAGGCACCCATAGCTCATGCCTAGAATCCGGACTACTCAGAGAGCTGAGAGTTGAGGATTGTGGTTCAAAGCTAGCTTAGATAGCAAAGTACCTGAGACTCATTTTTAACTAGCCAGAAAAATTCTGGAAATAGATTTGTGGCTCAAGTGGTAGAGTGCCAGCCATGAGGGGAGAAAGCTAAGAGATAGCACACAGGCCTTTAGCTGGGGCCTGGGGGTGGGGGTGGGGGTAAAGATTTCAACATGAATTTTGAGAGGACACAGTTCAGTGCATAACAAACACTTAGGTGACCTTAAGTAATGGGTACAGGGATAGCACCTGATTGGGGTTGTTAGCAGGATTGAGTTAATATAGTTTGAGTTAGAATATTGTATATTTAATTGTTTACATGGTTATTGGGAACGATTACTATTTTAGAGGAAATTACTATTTTGAAGGAAAGCTGAGCTAATTCTCAAGGCCTAGCCCTTGGCCTCCAGTGATTGATGGGCACAAGGCAGACCCAACTGTGTCTTCAGGTTCAGAAAGCATCTATAGTCATTTATAGTCAAGAGTTCAGATTCTGACAAGCCAGCGGCTGGGTGAGGGCCAGAGCTCCCCACCACCTTCACAGCCTTGCTGCTTATACTTCTCTCCCTATCCCCCCATTCCTACCCACCGCAACTTAAAACATGGCAGCAAATCCTTTTACCTTCCTCCTATCAGCAATGGCAATGAAATCCCCTCTCCTGTTATCACTAGCTCAGTGATTGCCTTCCAGCACAGAGGAGACAGAATGGGAGATAGCATATGACTCTGAGATGACATGAAAGGTACTTGGGCTCTCCCCCCTCCCCACTTACATTCCCCCCCCACACACACACAGGCCCATATTCTCATGACATGGTATTTTGGGACATGCACCATCCTGAAGCAAGCCCCAGCTGCCATATTGGATAGATCTCATAAGAACAGATAGAGCCCAATGCCTGAAGCTCCTCAACCATCCACATCCCAACTGAGTATTTCCACTCCAGAACCCAGACATGAGTATAAGTGTTTGTCACCTGACAAATCCTCAAGCTTCCCAGTCAATAACAACCAGAACAGACACAACCCATCCCTACAAATCTATAAAACTGTGAGCCTGAGAAGAGTTGTTTTATTTCACCACATTTTGAAGTAACCTGTTTTAATAACACAGCTGGAGCAAGTATATAGATAAAAATCCAACCACTTTGGGTCAAGCTTTGTAGGGAGCTATTCAAGGCTCCTCAAAAAAGGAAGAAGCTGTAACCAGCCTCTTAGAAGCCAATAACAATGAATTCTACAGCCTTTTTAATAGTATTCTTACATTTATGTAACTGAAAATTGCTAGACAGAACTTTCATTTGTTGACCAATGATAGTTAATAGTCTTAGAAGATCAAGTCTGGTTATAGGGTAGCAGTGTGAATGAAGTTATCATAGAAATTAAATTATGACCAAAAAAATTCTTGGTGGAGACTGAGTAAAGGAGAATTATAATTGGTCATCCATGGCTCACACCTATAATCCTAGCCACTCAGGAGGCTGAGATCTAAGGATCTCAGTTTAAAGCCAGCCCAGGCAAGAAATTCTGTGAGACTCTTATCTCCAATTAACCACCAAAGAAGCCAGAAGTGGAGCTGGGACTTAAATGGCAAGAATGCCAGCCTTGAAGGGGGAAAAGTAAAAGCTTAGAGACAGTGCCTGGCCCTGAGTTCAAGCTCAAAGCTGCACAAAATAAGTGGAAGGAGGGAAGGAAGGAAGGAGGGAGGGAGGAAGGGAAGGAAAGAAGGAAGGAAGGAAAGAAAGAAGGAAGGAAAGAAGGAAGGAAGGAGAGAGGAGAGATCAGGACATACCTGTGGGTTTATTAGGATACTTTATTCTGCAAGCAAAACACTCCCCTGTGGCGGGGGGTCGGGGGGGGGGGTGGCGAGGAATTCCCCTGAAATCCACCAAAAGGATCCTAAGACCTCTTGCATCCTCACAGGCCCTCCTTTGTATTTCCAGAAGAATTGGACCACTTTTTTCCTTGGCCTACTCACTTTACAATGCCCAGGTTTAATGAAGCTATTGAGCATCTGTCAGTGTGCCAAGCCCCTGAGGGTCTCTCAGTACCACGAGGTGGTCATCCTGCAACGCCTCCTCTTCACCTTTACTGTTAAGCAAGTCTTTTTCTCCAGGTAGCTTCCAGCGCACTAGAAATAAGATTAAATGATGCTACTAGTTCCTTTGGGGATAAAGGCAGTAATGGTCATGAAGTCTTAATGAGTCAGTGTGCTATCAGTCTTCTCTGGGAAGGAGAGGCAGCTTGGTGAGATCGTGATTGCACTTGAACACCTCAAATTCAAGCTCTTTTAGAACCCAGACAGTTGGTGGTTCTCTGCAGTGGGAAGCCTAATAGACACTGAGAGATAGATGTGTCATTATTGAGAGAGAAGGATTGCAAGAGTAAGAACTGGCCTTATCAGACCCTTGCACTTTGATGTTGAAGCGTGATGGCAGTAGAAGTGTGAAGGAAAGAAGCTCATCAGGAAGCAGGCAAAGGGAGCGTGCCTACCAGCTGTCCTCAGTGTCACCAGGCCAGCAGTCCCCACATCATATAAAGCTTCACCTGCCAGGTTGTCATCATGTTTCCTTTCCTGTGTTTGCAGACAAGCTGGAAGGATATCTCATCTGCTTTTACCTGAGTAATGAGTCCCGAGCTCCCATGGTAGGGTGGTAGCTGGGAAAGGAGGAGACAGCATCTACAAGGAGCTGCAGCTCTTTGCAAAGGCAGAGGACAGAATGGAGGGACTTCCCAGCCCTCATTACATTTGCCAGAGTAGATGTTGGAAAAACCTACTTGTTTTTTTGTTGTTGTTGCTGTTTTTATGGTGGGGGCTGCAGTACTGGGATTTGAGCTCAGGATCTCAGGCCTGCTAGGCCAGCACTGTATGGCTGAGCCATGCCTCCAGACTTCGTTTTTCACTGGTTATTTTTAGCATAAAGTCTTTCTTCCATGCCTGATCTCTGATCTGCCTGTTTTAGACTTCTTGTAGTTGCTAGGATTACAAATGGAGTCACCAAACTTTTCCTGCCGAGGCTGGTTTGGGAGCAAATGTGATCCTCTCAAATCTTAGCCTCCTAGGTAGCTAGGATGATAGGCATGAGCCACCAGCACCCAGCAGGACCTGCCTGCTTCCATTCCAGCAGAATGAAAATGTCACTGGTTCTGACAAGATTTATCTAAGAAGGAAACTTCTGTGAACTCTTGGCTTCTTTCTGGAATGGGTTTGATGTGATGTGTGCCTTTAGATTTTCTATTCTTTTTCTTCGGGAGCCAATTGATGATTCATTTTCTAGACTTTGGACCCTTACTATTTAGAAGTAACCAAAAGAAGCAAAGGACATTATTTCTAACAAAGGCCAAAGACAGCCTCCCAGCTTCCTGTCCTGAAGGAGACCTTTAGGCCAATACCTTCTCACTTCCTCTTGAACGGTAGCCACACAGGGAGCTTGAATGAACTCCAGGTTTGACATGATCAACCTGGTAAAGAGAGTCAAAGTAGTTTCACCTTGCCCCTAGATCTCTAATTGGATGGTTTCTCCTTCCTCTCCCCTCTAATGCAACCTCTGCTCTGGTGCCTAACTTCCTCAGGCTGTGAGTAGAGGCAGAGGATTTGTTTGATTGGTCTGGTTTTTACTACAGATATTCAATAATGTTCACCAAGGTAAAGGCCTGGGACCTGACACTCTTGGTCAGAGGGGTGCTGGCCCTGGTCCCTCAGGAATCATATTCATTCCCAAATGCGTTCTGTGAGGGGTTCTTTTTTTTTAACTAAGATTCACACATTTATGTCTGTCTCAAATGCCTGCTTACTTCTAAAGCAGCACTGCTCACACTTCATGGTGCATGCAGGCCACTGCTGACCTGAGAAAAGTGGAGACTGTGATTCAGAAGGGCTGCAGTGGGTGCCTTTCTAACCAGCTTCCCTAGCCACACTAAGGCATGAGCCTATGGAGCAGCCTCCTGTTTCTGCTCTTTGCAGGCTCACCAGAGCCAAATAGGCTACCTGCTTTCCTTCAGAGATGTTCTTAGCTGTTCGGTTTCCAGGTTATTACCAGAAGGCATTGAAGCCCAGAAACTCCAAATCTCTTGGTAGCCAATTCAGACTTGTCAGTTGCATCAGATTCCATTCATCCAAGCATCAAAAATATCTGGAACTTCTTTGTTGGACCAACATCAGGAGAGATGTGGGAAGGAATGGAATCTGAGAAAACTGTCCTCAGGGATTCTTACACACTTACCAAGTCAAGCAACCCGGGTGCAGGGAGGGGGAGGGAAGAGGGAGAGTGAGGGGGAGAGAGAGAGCGAAGGGGAGAGAGAGAGTGAGGGGGGGGGGAGAGAGAGAGAGAGAGAGAGAGAGAGAGAGAGAGAGAGAGAGAGACTAAGGAGAGATTAAGTGAGCAAGAAGGAAAGTTTGTAAGTGTGTGCCTGCCTGTGCCCGTGCTGGGAGCTCCAGGGACTCAGCAGAACACTTGGGTAGGAGCAAGATAGCACAGTGGCTTGGTGCAAGAGAGCTAGAGCATGTGTCAGGCAGGTGACTGAGTGTCCAGGTGCAGTGGCTCATGCTTATAATCCCAGATGCATGGGAGGCAGAGAACAAGAGGACCTCAGTTTGAGACCCAGACAAAAAACTTGGGAGACTTCCATCTCAATTAACAAGCTAGACATTGTGGGGCGGACCTGTGTTCCCAGGTATACAGGAAGCTTTAAGTAGGATGACCACTGTTCAAGCCATTCCCATGATAAAAATATATTTAAGCTGGGCACCAGTGGCTCATGCCTGTAATCCTAGCTACTCAGGAGGCTGAGATCTGAGGATTGAGGTTCAAAGCCAGCCCGGGCAGGAAAGACCGTGAGACTCTTTAATAAACCACTCAGAAAACTGGAAGTAGTGCTGTGACTCAAGTGGTAGAGTGCTTGCCTTGAACTGAAGAGCTGAGCCCAGAGTTCAAGCCCCACAACCGACCAAAAAAAAAAAAAATATATATATACACACACACACACACACACACACACACACACACACGTATATATTTAAAAAGTGAGATCCTATCTAAAAATTAAATACATAGTCAAAAGAGCTGCTGACCTAGCCCAACTGGCAGAGCACCTACCTAGCAACCACAGGGTCTTGAGTTCAAACCGTGTACATAAATAAATAAATAGATGGATGGATATGATGATTCTACTCTAAACAGCCATGCTGTGAGCATGAGGTCATCAAAGGCTAAGTGGACAAGAGCTACAGGACTTACAGGAACACAGAGGTGGTACCCGGGGTAATTGGGCTGGGTAATGTTCAGTGTTTCTTACAGGCCTAGAATGGGGCTGAAGGATAGTTTCCTGCATGTCATGAAATCCACAGCTATCCTTCACATACCTGGAGGTCTGGGAAACAAAAATCTGTTTCAAAGAGCATGGTCTAACACATTTCTACTCTCATTCCTGAAGCTCCTATGTGCTTCTGGAAAGGCCACTGCCAGCACACCCTGCTCTGGGCTAAACTAGGGGATAGCATATCTGAAAGTGGACTTAACATTCCAGCCACGCTGGATGGTTTTCCAACCCTGGAGCGGAACGTGGAGTTCACATGAGTTCAGTGGTAAGGACTTGTTTAGTTTTGCTTTTAAACAAGGAGAGCTACCAAAGCAGTCACTGGAATGAAAAGAGGTTCTCATTTTTGTGGTACTGGGATTTGAACTCAGGGTCTCATGATCACAAGGCAGGTGCTCTACCATGTAAGCCATGTCCTCAACACTTTTTGCTTTAGCTATTTTTTGGATAGTCACAAATGTTTGCCTAGGATTGGTCTCAGACCACAATCCTTCTGCCTGTGCTTCCTTTGTAGTTTGGATAATAAATGAACCACCATATCCAGCTTCCACGAGAGGTCATGCTGAATTTTTCCCTGGTCTTGCATGGCCCTCCCAATCTCTAAGTCCCAAGTAGCTAGGATTGTAGGGATGTACTACCTGCCACACTTGGCCTCATTCTGGTCTTCAATTGAGTAAGAGAAAGGAGTTCTTGTCAAAAGGTGCCATGTGCTGTCAGCTTGCTCAACAAACTTGTAAAACCTGGCAGCACAGGTCCAGGTTGCTGTCATGTATTTAATTTTCTGGTGACCACTGTCCTGCCATTAGCCCTTCCTCATATTCATTGGAACACTGTGTGCTGATTAACCCACCATCAGCACATCCAACGTGGAAGCAAACACTTCTTCAACAGCTTTTACACGTCCAATTGGTGGTACTATTTATTAAAGGTGCGTATTACCCTGTTGATTTATACTGTCCAGAATGGTAGCTGCTGACCACACATGGCCCTTTCAATTAAAATTAGATCGAATGTCAGATTCAATGCCTCCATCACACAAGTGCCAGTCCTCAGGCTTCTCAGCGTAGGGCTGTGGAGAGTACCCACGAGTCCTACCATCACAGGAGGTTTTATTGAACAATTCCTGTAACTAATCATGTGCACCATCTTGGTAGTCTTTCCAGTGGCCAGGAGGAAATGAATGGCCTTGCCCAGAAATAATCACATACTAAGGAACAAGAATAGGTATGTGTCCTTTGGAAGAAATATCATACCCAAAGGGACTGAGCTTTACCTGTTAATAGGCACCAACACACATCCCTGTTTCTCAGAAAGGAGAGAGGGAGCTGAAAAGTTGGCTTTGTTCCCCATAAAGTCTTTTCCAGTGAACTGGCCTGCTAAGTCCCCTTGTCAGATGCTCTACACAGACCTCTATCCAGTAATCTTGTAAATCTCACTTGCTTCCTCTTACTTTTTCTTCAAGAGCCTGCCCTTGGGTACCTTGAAGCTCTTGTTCCAAGGAATTTTCATTTACACATACCATTATACCCAGGCTTTTTTCTATGATGTTTTGATTGGACTCTGCTTAGTTATCTTACCTAAGCCTCAGAAGGTCATTTTTCCAAAGTCTCTTGGGGACTTCCGTGCAGGCAAGTACCCTGGAACCTGTCAGACTCCTTGAGGCCAAACCTAGAAGATAGCCAAGAATTTCATGTGACATAACACTTGCCTGGAAAAATTGAAATGAAGTTATTGCTGTAGTCACTGCTGTGTAACAAACAGCCCCTTAAATCTCAGTTACTCCCAAATATAAACATTTATCTCTCACTCAGCCTTCATTCTAGGGCCAGACTGAAATGGCAGTTTTTACAAAAGGGTAAAATATTCTGGGCTTAATACCAAGCTTAGAGAACAACAGGTTATCACATCTGCTCTCATCCCAGTGTCCAATGGAAGCCACATCACCATACCTCAAATCAAGGCACTAACATGCGCATTCTTCATTTTGTAAAAAGATCTACAAACATGCCTACAATACAATATAAACCCAGGACTGAGGGGGAAATTTGTGCCTGTTAATTCAGCCCCACACACTGTATTACACAGATTATCTAGATCTTGAAGAAATAAAGTAAGCAGGGTAGGGTTGGTAGGGTACTGTCTAGCATGCCAGAAATCTATAATTGAAAGACAACAAAAATAAGATCATTACTTACACCAGGAGTGGTAGCATTGGTCTGTAAGCCAGGCATTCCAAAGGCAGAAGAAGCAGGAGGACTGTGACTTTGAGGCCATCCTTGGCTGTATAATGAGTTGTAGGATACCTTGGGCTTTGTAGTAAGATCCTGACAAAGGAAGAAAGGAAGGAATCAGAGAGCTAGGAAGGGAAGGGAACGGGGGATACAGGAAAGAAAGGGCTCAGAGGGCCCCTGACAGAGCTCTGACTCAGTAAAGCTGCTATGGAGGTCTCATTTATCTATTGCTGTATGACAAACTATCTTAAGATTTCAGGACTTAACACCATTGCATGAAGCTCGCAACGGTGTGGGTGAGTGGATGTGAGCCCAGCTGAGTGGGATGGTCCTTCTGGTCTGGGCTGCTCCTGACTGGCTGGGTTTACTTAAATGTCTCCAGCAAAAAAAGTTCAGCCTTGCTTAGACCAGCAGGCTAGCCCAGGCTTGTTCACATAGTGGTGGGAAATTTTCCAGTATGAGAATGGATGTTAAACTTCTTGAGACCAAGGCTTAGAACCTGCCCTTGGCATGTCAGTGTGTTGTATGACTCAAAGCAAGTCATCTTGGATTGGATGAGAAATGAGCAGGACACAGCCACTTCTAGGTTGTACAAGCTCCAAAGAATCTGGGGTTATTTTTGCAGCTGGCCAGATGAAGCAAGGTCATATAGTCTAGGACTAGAAAGAAAATGCCAAGGTTCAATTTACTATGTAGATGTGACCTGAGGGGTAACAATTACTAAGCATAGGTAGAGTTGAGAGAAGGAATCTTCTTCAGTGACTACGCAGTAGGACATCATGAAATACCCTGTTCGTACTCGATAGGACAATATTAAAAAAGAGTCCAGCATTGTAGTTTAATGGCAGCTGGTTATTATCAATCCATTATTATACCAACAAGTACCCTGAGAAAATCCACGGGGTGGGACTTTACTAAGAAAGTCCTCCTGTCTCCCTCTCCTCGTTCAATAGCACTTGTCAGTTCTTTTCTAAGAAACAAGGTGCAGCTGCTGTGAACAGCTGATGGTAACAGCTGTTCCAATAACACCAACCCCACCTTTCTATAGTTTCATTTTTCCTGGGAGCCAGGGACTGCAGACATGCATGGTGTTATTTGTCCGGGTAGGATGTGTCTATTCAGGACAGTTGGCCATTGTGAATGCACGTAGCAACTCTTTGAAATCCTTATCTTTCCCATATAGACCTGGTCTCTTCTTTCATCCTGAGTTTTAAGGCAACAC
The DNA here is from genome assembly GCF_019054845.1 of Dipodomys spectabilis. Taxonomy (NCBI): domain Eukaryota; kingdom Metazoa; phylum Chordata; class Mammalia; order Rodentia; family Heteromyidae; genus Dipodomys; species Dipodomys spectabilis. The sequence continues at coordinate 5,117,817 of NW_024871042.1, forward strand.
TATCTCCATATCAGGCATGTGTGTGTGGTGTGTGTGGTGTGGTGTCTATGTGTGTGTGTGCAAGCACGTGTGTATGCGTGCACACAGGCACGCACGTGTGCCAGTACTGGGACCTAAACTCAAGGTGTAAGCACTGTCCCGTAGCCTTTTTGCTCAAGGCTAGCACTCTACCACGTGAACCACAGCCCCACTTCCGTATTTTTTTTGGGGGGGGTTAATTGGAGGTAAGAGTTCCATGGAATAAATTGTAAAGATACTCAGTGAGCTAAAAGAGAACAGGAGCAAACAACAAACTTTTTTTAATGATGATAAACAAAATGAGAATCTAGACAGAAAGAGAAAAACTTTAAAAAAAAAAACCTGGAGAACAGAACAACTGAATTGAAAGAACAGTCCCTAGAGTAGATTAATAGTAGATAAGAAAGAATCCATTATTCAGTGAGAGGGGCAGGAAGGAAAAAGATCAGAGGATGCCACCCAGTGGACTAATCCATGCATCATAGAAAGGCTATGAGCCTATCTGAAGGAATAAGACTGATAGATTTCTTGTGTTTCTGGGTCTCTATTAAGAAAATTTCGGCCTGTGCCAAGGAGACCTAGGGTTTCTCCTATTCCATCCTGTAATGTTTTCAGAGTGTCTGTTTTGACTCTGAGGTCTTTGATCCATTTGGAGTTGATTCTGGTGCAGGGTGATAGATAAGGATCTAGCTTTAGTTGTCTACAAGTAGTTAATCAGCACCATTTACTGAAGAGGCCGTCTTTCTTCCATTCTGTTTTTTTAGCTCCCTTATCGAAGATTAGATGGCTATAGGTCTGTAGGTTCATTTCTGGGTTTTCAATTCTATTCCATTGGTCCTGGGGTCTGTTCTTGTGCCAGTACCAAGCTGTTTTGCTTACTATGGCTTTTTTACAACTTAGTTGGGGGTGGGGGAAGGATCGGGTGGAGGGAGGGGGAGAGTATGGGAAGGGATGGGAAGGGGAAACAAAGAGGAGGCAACAATGCTTGATAAGAAATGTACTCGTTATCTTGCCCATGTAATTGTAACTCCTCTGTACGGTATTCTCACAATAAAAAAAAATAAAAAATAAAAAAAAAGACTGATAGAAACTTGCTAAATACAGAGGAATTTCAGAAGCTCAAAGATTCCCCACAGGACTGATCCTGAGAGACACCACACTAAGACACATTACAATCAAAGGGTCAAAAGCCAAAGCAAAGTATCCTGAAAGCAGAAATATATATATATATATATATATATATATATGATTTTTTTTTGGTACTGGATTTTGAACTCAGGGCCTTGCCCTTGCTAGGTTGATACTCTTTCACTTGATCCATAAACCCTACCCCCTACTTTTTGCTTTATATATATTTTTTGTCTAGAGTCTTGCCTTTTGCCTGTGATCCTCCTATCTCTTTCTCTCATGTAGCTGAGACCACAGGTAAGTGTTATTATGCCTGGCTTGTGAGTTATCCAGGCTGACCTTGACCTACAATCTTCCCAATCTCTGCTTCCTCACTAGCTAGGATTACAAGAGTAATTTGACAACAGTGTGACAGTCATCCTTTACCATTCTCATTTTCTTGTAGAACATGGTTTTTGTAAGTATGACATAAGCCACTTATATTAAACTCCACTTACACCAGAAGAATTTTTAAAGGGCCTAGCAGCTGCCATGGGAAAGGCCTGATTCCTTACATAAACTGTCTGGAGAGATGCTCCCATAGAGCAAAAAAACAGCCCACAACCAGGACAGCATGGATGAGTGGGTCTGCCTCTCAGCAATTCAGATGCTGGCCCTCAAAGAGCTCAGTGTATGGATGGAACGTGTTAACTACTAGGAATAAAACTCAATTACATTGACAGTCATCTTCGTTATGTAGAACATAATCAGCATGACCATGTCTCTGTGCATGTGTAGAATGTGGTTATCAATTACTTCATTATGGAAGTATAATTGTGAATGATGAGTCAAAACGTTAGCGTGTTTTACCAGTATATTTAAAAGAAAGTCTAAATGCCTCGTTTAATTTGTTTAAGCTTATAGATTAATAATGCCTCTCTTCCCTCTATCATGGTTTAGATGATCCAGAAAAGCAGAGGTGATAATGTGTTTTGGGTTTAAAAAAAAACAAACAGCATTCTAAGCCAAGCAACAGTGGCTGACACCTCTCATCCTAGCTACTCAGGAGGCTGAGAAAATCCATAAGATTCTCTTTTTTTTTCTTTTCCTTTTTTTTTTTTTTTTTTTGCCAGTTTTGGGCCTTGAATTCTGGGCCTAGGTATGTCCCTAAGCTCCTTTTGCTCAAGGCTAGCACTCTACCACTTGAGCTACAGCACCACTTCTGGTTTTCTTTGTGATTAAGTGAGATGAGAGTTTCACGGACTTTCCTACCCAGGCTGGCTTCAAAGCATGATTTCAGCCTCCTCAGTAGCTAGGATTACAGGTTATAAGCCACCAGCACCTGGCTCTATGAGAGTCTTGTCTACAATTAATCACCAAAAAGCCAGAATTGGAGCTGTGGCTCAAGAGGTAGAGTGCCAGCCTTATATAAAAATGTTTAAGTGACAGAGCCTAGGCCCTAAGTTCAAGTCCCAGGACTGGTACCAAAAATAATTTTGCTATCACTTTTCATTTTATCATCATTATTAAGCTTCCATGGGCAATACAGGGACAGTCTGAGCAAACACTTCTGTCTCATAACTCAGTATGACAATATTCTTTTTTTGGGGGGGGGGGTGTTCGGTCGTGGGGGCTGAACTCTGGGCCTGGGCGCTGTCCCTCAGCTCTTTTAGCTCAAGGCTAGCGCTCTATCACTTGAGCCACAGCACCACTTCCGGCTTTTTTCTTTTTGCTTATGTGGTGCTGGGGAATCGAACCCAGGGCCTCATGCATGCAAGGCAAGCACTCTGCCACTGAGCTACCTCCCCAGCCCCTCAGTATGACAGTATTCTTTAGGACCAAGAATGGGTGGCGAATTTCTGTAAGTTTGAAGACTAGTGCTGAGATGGTACAGCTTGCATGAGCATCCATGGGAAATGGTATAAGGGCTGAATACATGGCTTTGAGAATACTATGCTGAGTGAAATAAACTCCACACACAAGGACAAATGCATAGGATTTTGCTTATGTGCAGTACCCATGCCAGGAAGTTGGAAAGGAAAACTGGGCAACTGTTGCTTAATGGGTACTAAAAGTTTGAAAACATGAAGAAGTTCTGGCAGTGGTTGGTAGTGATGGTGTGTATTAATAGCTATAAAGGTTGTGATACAAAGTCCACCACAAAAGCACAACAACGTGAATGTATTTAGCAGATTTAGTGGTGATGAACTGTGCCCTTGAAAATTATTAAGATGAAGGGGCTGGGAAGGTGGCTCAGTGGTAGAGCGCTTGCCTTGCATGCCTGAAGCCCTGGGTTCAATTCCTCAGCACCACATAAACAAAAAGAAAAAAGCTGGAAGTAGCACTGTGGCTCAAGTGGTAGAGCACTAGCCTTGAGCTGAAGAGCTGAGGGACAGTGCCAGGCCCAGAGTTCAGGCCCCATGGCCGGACCCCCCCCCAAAAGAAAATTATTAAGATGACAAACTATGGACAAAAAAAACTAGTCAGTGTGGTATCTATAAAGAATTTTAATATTTTAAAGTTTGAGAGTTTTGTTATTTCTCATATCTTCTTTTTCATCTCTCTCTTGCTTGCTTTCTCTCTGCCTATTTGTCTGTCTCTGTTTCTTTTGAGACAGAGTTTTATCTAGCCCAGGGTGATCTCAAACTTGTGTTCCTTCCGACTCAGCCTCCTGAGCGCTGGGGTTATAGGAGTGTGCCACAATGCCTAGCTCTGAGTTAAGGTTTGAAATTGCAGTGTGGTTTGGGGTCTCACTCTTGTCATTCTCTCTTGGTACGTCTCTGCAGTTCCTTCTGTGGAAAACGACAGTGACCACATGCTTTTCAACGGGATATGAGTTAAACACCACACAGTGTCTAATGCAGAGCTCGGGAGTCCCGCTTGGTCTGAAGAGAACAGGACATTTCTTTTTTAATCTCGGAAGGACTATACCCTATACCCTTGATTCAGAGCACTTCCTGGCCATAGAGTTGGTGGAGAGATCCATGCTGTGTGTCAGGAACACAAGCAGGACAGTGGAGCCTCTATCACAAATTTTTATAAACTCAGTGGCTTAAATGAATTCAGCTTGTAGTACTGGAGGTTAGAAATCTAAAATCAAGGTGTCGGCAAAGCTGCGTTCTTTCGGAAGCCTCTGTGGGGAGAGATCTGTTTTCTGCCTTTTGCCACTGCCCAGCCACCTAGCGTCCTGGACTCTGGCCTCTTCCTGTGTCAATTCATCATCTTGCTGCCATGGTCACACCTCCTACTTATCCCTCTCATCCTCTTCCCCCTCCCTCCCCTACTTGTAAGGACTCGTGGGATTACCTTGGGTATGCCAGGATAATCCAGGATAATCTTCCATCTCAGGATCCTTAATTTAATCACATCTGCAAAGCTCTTGTTACCAAGCAAACTAACATGTCCTTGGGTTCCAAGGATTAGGATATGGACATCTTAGCTGATTGTACCAAACAATCTATTTTCTGCATAGACCATCAGACAGGACCTACATGTCAGTGCTGAGCCCAGTGCCAAGGAGAAGGAGCAATGATGCTGTAGGTGAGACATTCCCAACAACACATTTGCCATGGGGAAAGCCTCTGAAGACCTATCCTAGACTTGTAGTTAATTGATCTCATGACTGGACCACAGACCCTGCTCCCCAGACTGTGGTGTATCCTCACTCAAGACACAGAGACTCGCCACCCCCACCTTTTGTTTTTATTCCATGAGAAAAGAAAAAGGAAGTCTTTTCTATAATGCATCCAAACATGAGCTTTTGAGCCATTCATCTGGCTCCATGCTGGGCAGATTACCATGACCCATGGCTGCTCACATCTTTAAAATGAAGACTACGTTGTATAGAATAGCATGGGGTAGTCAGTGCTGCTACCACAAGATAGGGGTAGATGGCTTTGATCAAAAAATCTTACCTTCTTGCTGTTTAGAAAGCTGAAAGTTAAGAGTAAGGTGTGGGAGAGCTAGTTTTTTCCTGAGATTTTTTTTCTCTTTGGCTTATATGTGGCCATCTTTGTCCCTCTATCTTCACCTGGTCTTCTTTGGGTGTAATTCTGTATCCTACTAAATTTTCCTTATCAAGAAGCCAGTTGGATTTCCTCAATTAATTTAATTACCTCCTTCAAGACTGTATCTCCAATACAGTTGCATTGTAAGATCTTTGGGGTTAAGACACCCCAAATCTACTCAGCTAAGTAGCAAGCATTTATCTTAAAGAGTTGCATGAGTATGCACCTGTAATCCCAGCTGCTCAACAAGTAGAGATAGGAGTATCTTTGTTCAAGCCTGGCCCAGGCAAAAGCAGGAGGCTACCTAAAAACAAACTAAAAGCAAAAGGACTGAGTCATGACTCGAGTGGTAGAACATTTGCTTACCCCAATTGGATATCTTCAGTATGGGGGGAGGGGGTGGTGAAGAGGGGTGATTGGGAATTAAATGAAATAATGTATTTATAGCATATATTAAAGTTCTCTGAACTTAGAATTGAAAAGTTGGAGGTGGTTCAACTTCTCTAAGCCATTCCCTCATATGAAATTGTGAAATGAAACTTCTTTTTGTGAGGATTAAATGAGTTTAACATTTAAAAAAAGAGTTGCATGAGCACTGAATTAGTTAAAGCATACAGAGAAAATTCCTTAGAATGGTGCCTGGTATTTATAACCATTCAATAAAATGCTGCCGTTGTTGCTGTTGCTACTGCTATTGTTATTCAAGGAAATTGTCCAGCACACCCTCCCACCCCTTTCTATATCTGCTATAAAATAGTTCACAGGTTTAGAAAGGAAAGAAATACTTCCTGTACCTTCTACTTCCTTTCAAGTTTCCTACTCAAGCTTATTTTTATAATCATGGTCATTCCTAAATATTGAGACATTGTCAGTCTAAGGGGAAGCATTTAGGTCTTTCTCTCCGTGGTTTGTATGCTTGTCTAAAGGTAGGCTGCCTTCTTTTCGACATGTTTACTATCAAGGAAGTCCAGGGTCAACTATTTTCACTTCAGCAATCCTGGATTTGATTTTCACAGGCCACTTTTGATATGGTTAGTTTATTCCTGCCACCCCCTCAGAGCCAAAGTTCTAGCAGTCATAGAGAAACAGAGACTCATCTACACATTTCAGTTGCTTAGCTGTCACCAAAAACTTCCAGGAAGACACTAGACCCTTAAGGAGGAAACCAAGGGCTTCAAAACATGTATATCTAAAGCATCCCTCTAGTATTCATCCAAGATTTGTTTCAAAATGTTCATAGCAGCTTTAATCAAATGTCAAAACTGCTAGCATCTCAAGTGTCCAACAGGGAGATGGATGAACAAATGGAATACTGCTCAACAATAAAAGGGAACAAATTACTGATATACAATGTAGATAAAGCTCCAAAGTACAGTGAAGAGTTGAATATGGAGGCTCATGCCCATCAACCCAGCTATTTGGAAAGCTGAGATTGGAAGGTGGTTCTAGGTAACCCCAGAGCAGAAGAGTTCAAGAGACTATGTCTCCACTGAAAGAATCTGTCATGAGGTGATACATGCCTGTCATCTCAGCAATTATAGAAACCTAAAAGCAGAAGGACCACAGCTTAGACATATGCTGGGAAGGACCTAACACCTTATCTCAAAAATAACCAGCTAGCCGGGCGCTGGTGGCTCACACCTATAATCCTAGATATTCAGGAGGCTGAGATCTGAGGATCACAGTTCAAAGCCAGCCTGTGCAGGAAAGTCTGTGGTGCTGTGGCTCAAGTGGTAGAGTGCTAGCCTTGAGCTGAAGAACTGAAAGACAGTGCCCAGGCCCAGAGTTCAAGCCCCATGACCGACAAAAAAAAAAAAAAAAAATCCAGCAAGTCTGCCACTGGTAACCCATGCCTCTAATCCTAGCTGCTCAGGAGACAGAGATCTTAGGATCAGTGGTCAAAAACAGCCTAGGCAAGAAAATCTGTGAGATTCTTCAATTAGCTACCAAAAAGCCAGAAATTGAGTTGTGGTAGAGTGCTAACTTTGAGCAAAAGAGCTCGGAGACAGTGCCCAGGTCCTAAATTCAAGCCCCAGGATAAGAACATGCGCATGCACACACATGTGAGTGTGTGTGTGCACACACATGCACACACACATGCACATGCACAGATACAAAGTACCAACAAAAAACAGTGCTGGGGGCACATGACTCAAGTGGAAAAGTGAAGGACTAGCAAGCAGGAGGACATGAATGTCAATCACAAAAAGCTACAGTGAAGAAGGGTACTTGCTATATGCTACATGCATGATAAAAGTTGTCAGTGACTGAGTGACAGGTGGTGACTGAGAGACACTGTTCTGGAAAATAGAAATATTTTCTATCATGGCTGGAGACTACATGAGCATACCAAAAAAATTCTAACTTATTAAGTTATATATTTTATGGTGGCACACTTTATTGCTTATAAATTATACTTCAAATTTCCTATTTAAAAGTCATCATTAAGTAAAACAAGATTCAACTAAGATAGAAGGAAACTAGTCATTTCTGCAGGGTGTGTGATTAGAAAGCACCTTTAACTCTTCACATTTGTCCAAGTGTTGTCTTCTGGTTATATCCTGTGTCTAATTCATTGATAATGGGGAACTGTCCCCATTTTTTTTGAGCAAAGAACATATCTCTTTCCCTGAAGTGAGTGCTGGGAGGAGGGGGAACACTTACCTCCCTTACCTCTCTCTATATTTTTATCTAAATATTGTTCAGCTCCTTGGGGAGGGCCTTTGATGATTGGTGGATTTATTGGCTGTCTTAATCCCTTAGCTCTGCTCTATTGTTTAAGGCGGATCAAGCCTGGATGTGTTATTGATGTATTATCATGTTTTAATTCTCAATTCATTTAATGTGGGAGGATTATGTCTTCAAAGCACATGTTATGAAATGCCCTTATGTTCAGTTTGCCCTGGCTGTAGGATTGATTCATGAGCGTCACCTGCTTTCCCTACTCTGAGTCACCAAAATTTCTTAGAATAGATTGTCTGAAAATGAACTGCAGCCAGTAGCCATAAAAGCATAGCAACCAGTATTTTTTAATAGGAAATGATCACTGTGCACCTGTAAGAGAAGAACTGGGGCCTGTGTCCTCACCTGAAAGGGGGCATCTTCCCATCCTGGAGCTCCCAAATATGGTTGGGGAGAGTGATCACACACCCATTTTAAGTCCTTTGAACGCACATCCCATTTTAAGTCCTTTTAGCTCCTGGCATAGCAGCTATTCCATTCTTTAACCAAAAGTAGGTAGAAATCAAAAAGTAGGCTGTGAAAGTGAAGATTCAATCCTTCTTGCTCTTTGTTAATTGATGAAACCAGAGAAGCTTGGATTTTTCCAGGTTATGAAAAGGAGACTTCTAACATCATATCCAAGCCTGTGAACTGAAAAATGGCTCATTCTATTTCTTATCACCTTGGCTTACAGCTCTTTAATTTTCAGAGCAAAGTAGAAGGAAATGGAACATGCTGCGTCCCCAGGATTCCATTATCCGTTCACTGACACCTTTTGAAATGCTTCTTTCCACAGGCTGGTAATATTACATTATGGACACCAAATGCTAATGCAATAAATTATGTCACTTGAGGGAGGGTCTTACTTCCATATGTTTAACCTCAAATTCCATGTAAGGTCTGTTGTCTGATTTCTGAACTCACATGATACGTATTAACTTCCCATTTGATCAACACTTCGGACACAAGGAAAGCTCTATGCCAGCTTGGAGACCAAGTCCTATGATGATGAATTACAGAGCAGGCACCAAAATGTCCCCGCAAGTTTGAGGTGGCCCTTTCATGTTATGTAAATGGTAAGAAGAGGAAACACTTATTCCCTAACCCAGAAAACATGCATTTTAAAATAAACTATGCACCACTCAGGTTTGGATTTCCTGTCTCTTTAGGGAGGTATCTTGTAAGAGAGCTAGAATCATACAGTTCTGAGGTCTGAAGAGATGATTTTTCCCCAGCTTCTTAAACAGGGTTAATGCTCAAACTAGATCAAGTAAGAAAGCCCCAATAGGAGCTGTGAGTGTAGCTTAGTGATAGAGTGCTTGCCTAGCATGCATGAAGCTCTGGGTTCAATTCCTCAGTACCACATGAACAGAAAAAGCCAGATGTGGTGCTGTGGCTCAAGTGGTAGAATACTATTCTTGAGCAAAAGAAGCTCAGGGACAGTGCTGAGGACCTGAGTTCAAGCCCCAGGACTGGCAACGAATAAAAACAGAACGAAAGAAAGCCCCAGTAAGTAAAGCTTCTCATTTGTAGCTTCATCCTCTAAGCTCTAGCCTCCTCACACACAGTTGCTTTCTGACCCAAAGAACCTAGATGGCTTCCCATGCCAACTTCATCGTAACTAGATCCCATTGTTCAGGGCCAGGGCTGTGCTCCCTCACCGGTGTCTTCCTTTTTACACTCAACGTTTATGTGACTCGAGGATTCCCCAGCTCTGGGCCAGTCAGTGCTTCTTACTTGGCAAGTGCTTGTACATCAGCTGTGCATCTTATTAAGATGCACACTCTGATGCAGTAAGTCTGCAGTTGGGCCTGAAAGGCACATTTCTAACAACTCTCCAAGGATGGCCACACTGCTATCCTGGACTTGAGGTAAATTTGCAGCAGGCACGTGCTTCACTGTGGAGACAGAAAGCATCTGTCTCTTTAGTCCTCTGAGGACTGACTCCACTTCTGTACTTCTCCACTTATGAATATTGCAAGCCGCTTTCATTCTTCCTGAAAAACTACAGACATATGGCCAACTTTCTATCTATTACAATGGACCAAACAGTACACATAATTGAAACCTAAATATAGCCCCAGTCAGGATTTTCTGCCATTTGTTTCTACCTCCTGCACCTGAATTTCTACCAGCACTGCCAGGATAGACCCAGAAACACATGACCTCACATCCTCCTGCTGGTGGAGAGATAATTAAATGACCAAATGCCAGGAACTAACAACAAGTAAAACCTCAGGGCTTCCATTTCTGTAAATTGGACTAGGGGGAAGTCAGTGGATTTGGGTAAAGAAAAAATTTACAGTATATTATCCATGCGTGAACAAACATTGGCAAGACCTGTGACACCATCTCCTATGGAAATCTAGGATGCTTTCATATGTTCTAGTTGTTGCTGATATCTCCCAGTTTCCTTCTTTATTCATCCCTTTATTCTAATGATTGCCTATTCTGCTAATTAAAAAAGAACTTACCAGCTCTCATTTACAAAGAAGTGCATATATTAAAATAGCTTCCATATTTGGATAACTGAATTTCAATAAACAAGTTCTTGCGACTCTTTGCTGTTTATTTTATGTCTCTGATACATTCTACTGAAAGGAGATCCAGAGAGGATGAATGAGTGCCTAGCATAACAGCTAGGATAACAGGACAGCAGCTGAGTCTGGGCTTTGGAGTTGAGGGGCACATGGCAAGCTGAGTAGTGCTCGCCTTGTCTAAAGAGACTGTTACAGATCAGCTCCATGGTGACAGGAGGGTGCCTTCCACGAGAAAACCCTGTCGCCCTACCCCCAGAATCACAATGTATATGTGGATAAGTACCTCAATTAGCAAGTACAAAGTAAAACTGATCAAGCCAACAAACAGAATAAAACCACCATCAGTATCCAGCCTGAGACACATAAGCGATGTAAAGGGTCTAGCTTCCCAAATCACTCAATTGCCAGTGGTGTGCTCATCCAGTAAAATGCAAAATCATTCTCTTAATCCATACCTAAAAATCTTCCTGTATCTTATGTGGTAATCTAATTAATAAGCCAACCTCAAGTTGCTATGGAGTGGTTAATATTAAAGCTAACATGTAAGCAGGGCACTGCTGGCTCACATTTGTCTTTCATCCTAGCTACTCAGGAGGCTGAGTTCTGGAAGATTTGCGTTTGAGGCCAACCTGGGAAGAAAGGCTCACTAGATTTATCTCCTAAGTAACCTGCAAAAAGAAGGGATGGGGAGGCATGGCTCACGTGCTCGAGTTCCAACTAAGTGATGGTGAAGTCCTGAGTTCAAGTCGTGAACAAAAAGGAATGAATGAACAAAAGGGAGGGAGGAAAGTGAAAGGAAGGAGAAAGGAGAGGAAAGGAGAGGAAGGGAAGAGATGGGAGAGGAAGGGAAAGGAAGGGAAGAAGGGAGGGAAGGGGAAGAAGGAAAAAGAAAATCTAACAGGTAATATTAACTAATAAACATTATAGTTTCATTGTCTAGTAACTTTTTTTTGTGGTTCAAGGGATTTGAGTAACGTTGTTATTGAATACCCACATATACCCAGAAAAGTGATCATACCATCAGTATGAAATGCTTGATGAAATTTCCCTAAATGAGCTCCACTTGCTCAACAGACTTGAGTCAGGCACTTAGCATTGCATTTGTTATCAAATGCTAGTCCATGAGAGCCTGGGAGTGAATGCAGGTGCACTGGTCCCTGGTCTCTAGCATGGGCAGAGGGCTCTGGGGCTCAGAAGGCAAGCCAGGCCCTGTGATTACAAGACCCACATTTTCTTGCTGGCAGTGGAGCCAACTCTGAATTCTGATGTGTGTGTGTAAGCACTCTGAACTACCAACTTATGAAGGCCAAGTAGTTAGCTTCCATTTAATATGAAAACAGCTGCACATAATGCATGTTGTGGAGAGGGAAGAAAGCACTTGTGAGTTCTGCAGAGGCCTCAAGTTGTCTTGAGCATGTCTTGTTTCCTGTGCTCCATGAAGAACATTCAAGAGATGACTCTGTGTGCACTGTCCTGATGTGGCCTCTTTTCTATTTAAATATATCACTAGTAGCAGTTTACTTACTTATGTCATTTTTTCTTAACATAAACCTAGAAATCAAAATGAGATTCCTCAGAAAACATATATAAAATTTAAACTAAAACTAAAAATGCATTGTGTGTTCCTGGACATAAAAATTAATAAGCAGAAGTTCATTATATTTTTTCCAAAGCACAGTTTTGAGTTTGAACTTAGGGCCTTGCATTCACTCATCAAATGTTCTAGTACTTGAACCATACCTCCAGCCTTGCTTTTTTCTTACTATTTTGGCGATGGTGCCTCACAGACTTTCCTGCCCTGTCTGGCTTCAAACCACAATCCTCCAGATCTCAGCCTCCTGCGTAGCTAGGATTATAGGTGTGAGCCACTAGCACCTAGGTATTGTCCATTTACAATAGTAAACTTCTAGGGAGTCTGTTAGATTTCAGTGGGGTTTTTCCAGCATAAAAGTATTTTCAAACTGTAGTGGAACAACCCACTGATTTACCATTTAGAAAAAAAAAGCCCATGTCAGGTTCTCACCTGAACAAACCTTAATGCTGATGACTTCAGACTATTTGGAGGACACCCATAGCCCTTCCTAGCTCCAAAATGAATGGCTATATATCCTGAGACAAGAATTCGTTGTAGAAATCATGTCAGCTCAAAAGCTTGCCATGAAACTCATGTTACAATTCTCATATCTTTTTTTTCTGTGAAATTTGTGTGAAATAACATTTCTCCAAGAAGATAGCAGTTTTGTGTCATATAACTATTATGGTACTTTATCTGCTTCAATGATTTTCCTTTTTAAGAAAAAAAGTCAAACACTCACAAATTGAGGGTATTTATGCCTTTGAAAATGTGCCTGCCATGTCAAATTCTATCACTTGACAAGAAATGTGGCTATAAATATTATGTTGTGTTTTATACATGCACAGCATCCTTAGGTATGGGGTGTCTATTATCATATATTGACAGCTGTATATAGATTTGCAATGTATATGTATATACTTTTATCCTCAACTATTATTTTTAACCTCCTAAGAGGAAAAAGAATTCTGAAAGAGAAGAGAATGTGTTTTCCTGTGTTTTGGAAGTGTGATTTCTTTCTGCATTATGCCATTCTGAAGCTAAATGAAATTATAGGAAGGAAACTGAAGCTGAATATTCAGTAGAGAATGTGTGAAATGCAGTCTAGAAATAGAGAAGGAAATACCAAGATGACATTCCAGCTGGGAGGGATTCCTAGAGCTACAGGGGAAGTAGAGTCTCTGGCTGGATTTCTTGCGGGCTTTCCTCAGGACTGACTTTTTATCATCTCTATGACCAATCAGATTAGGGGCAGAATTGCTCACTTTGGGTTTTTCCTTGAATCCTTGCTTCATTGTAATCCCTTTGCCAAGGAAGTGCCAAGGAAACCAAACTGGCTTCCCATCAGCCTGCTCTGGGTTGATTGACACCTGCCTCCAGCTGCAAAGGACCTTCCCTTTTAATGCCAGCACAGTTCTCCCTTCCAGGAAATATGTTCAAGGTCAAAGTCAGGTGGTCACTAAAATCCATCTAAGAGATTTACAGACAAAAACAAAAATTAAAGAAGTGTCCAGATGTGGTGGCATACTCCTTAATCCCAGCTATAAGAGAGGTATAGATAGGAAAATCACAATCCAAGACCAACCCCAGGCAAAAAACATCACCCCATCTAAAAAATAAAATAATATAATAATAATAGGAACTAAAATTTAAAAAAAAAAACAGGTTGGGTCTACCTTGTGATTCAGTTGGTAGAAAACTTGTCAAGCAACCTTCATCCCCTGAGTTCAAACCCTAGTAATGAAAAAAAAAAAAGAAAGAAAGAAAAACTATTCTTCACTGAGAATCAAAAGAACGGTGTGAGCCCCCATCAGTCAGTGTAGTTGCACTGATGGAATAGTGAAACATTCAGTTACCAGTGACATGAATTTCATTTTGAAAGCTAGCCAGAAGGACCAGTGGTGTCAGTGTTGATTTAGTTGCTTCTCTCCTAGGGCATGTCCATCCCTAGCATATACCCCCATGATGTCTTTTGCTTAATGTCTTTCTGCTTTGATAGCTTGCTCTGAATCTCCTTAAAGCAGTTTATTTTTTAGATTTAACGGTGGCTGCTGTTTTGGTTCTGTTTCATTTGGTCTTTGAGCCTTTAACAATGCCCCTTTGGCCACAATTGCTAATATACTTACCTTACAGCTTTAAGTAATAGAGAAAAAGCCCCCCACCCCATGGGAAGCAGTCACAGTGATCAGCTGTGTTGTTTGTTAATACTGACCTCCATTGGAGTGTTTGTGCACAGGGACTTAGAACCCAGGATTCCCAGTTCTTCCTCAGTACACCTACTAGGATCTTGGTCAAGTCTCTCAAATTTGCTAAACTCAGATGGCTGGCAAAAAGAGGGTGAGGCCCACTGGGCACACTGGTGACGCATGCCTATAATCCTAGCTACTTTGGAGGCTGAGGTCTGAGAATCGAAGTGCACAACCATCCAAGGCAGACAGCATCTCCAGACACATCTTCAATTAACCAGCAAAAAACTGGGGGTAGAGACATGGCTCAAGGTTGGAATACAAAAATGCTGAACAAGAGTGAGAAGGGCTCAAGTTCAAGCTTCAGTACTGGGAAGGGGAGAAAAGGAACACCTGTATGTTTGTGTACAGATTGAATAAGATAACCCAAGATTCCCCTCAGCCATGCTGCACATCTTCCAAGTCTTAGCTGGCAGCCTGGAACACCTCACCCTGCTTTCCCTCTCTGCTTCCCAGAGGTCAAACCTGAAGGTCTCTGTCACTGGCCATTTCCTCCCAACCCAGTTGTTATTGTTTAATCCTATCTTTGTATCTGCCTCTCAGAAGATCCAGATTAATCTGCGCAAAGACCCTCAATGAATTCCTATTGATTGGCTGATTGATTGGGTCCAAGACAGCAGACAGACATAAGATTGTCTCTGGTTTGTCACTGGCTAAAGGGAAAATTGATCTCTCAGCCTAAGGAGGAGCAAATTTACCCTTCCTGTGCCTTTTTTGTTCTATTTATGTCCTCTACTAGGAGAATAAAGCCAGCAGAAGTCATACTGTTGGACTGTGTGTGATGGTACATATTAGTTTACACAGAAGGCAATGATAGGAGGATCATGGTTCTAGATTAATGCAAAAGTCCCTATCAAAAATAGACATACCCGGGCACCGGTGGCTCACATCTGTAATTCTAGCTACGCAGGAGGTTGAGATCTGAGGATCACGGTTCAAAGCCAGCCCTGACAGGAAAGTCTGTGAGACTCTTATCTCCAGTAACCCAGTAGAAAACAGGAAAGTGGTGCTGTGGCTCAAGGGGTAGAGGGCTCACCTTGAGCTGAAGAGTGCAGGGACATCGCCCAGGTCCAGAGTTCAAGCTCCACCACTAATAATAAATAAATAAATAAACAAACAAACAAAGAAACTTAGAAGTCTTGGAGTGTGTCAAGTCATAGAGTGCTTATCTAGCAAACCCAAGGTACTGCTTTCAGTTCCTATTACCAAGACCAATAAAAAAAAAAAAAGATTCCACTGTCTGACAGTCTATTTTTTATTCTCTTTGTCTCCTTCTTCTTCAGGTTGTGGCTCTCTCCTCCTGGTGCCTGTTGAGGGATTCCATCTACTACACGCTGTCCGTGGTGGCACTCATTGTGGTAAGTTGATCTTTCTGTTTGGGTCAGCATATTTCACGGCACAGGGCAATGCACAGCTCCTCTGCCTGGAGCAAAGGACACTGGTGGTGAATGGGCAAGTGAAGGTCTATGTGTGGAAACAGCTTTTCCATCTTCCTGTTACTTTGGTCACCAGAATTTCTGCCTGGTAACTGAGTCATGGAAAGGGGAATTATAACTTAGGATATCTGAGTCCATAGCAGTCCCGTGACTGTTTCTGTAACCCTACTAACCATTTGCTCTGACTTGCCTCATGGTTCTTTGACTCCCATCTTGAGTCTCCAGGATGCTTGCTTCTCTTTCACAGTACCTCTTACCATAATCACCTTTGTGCCAACACCCTCCACCTGTGTTCTTAGTATGAACATATGCCTAATATCCATTTGTGGGTACATGACTTCATATTCAACCTCATGTCCCAAATTCAACACATCTCTAAACTTGATGTATTCTCCCAAGATCCTCTTCCTATATTTCAGCCCCCATTCTATCACAATCACTTAGCTTAGAAAAATGATACTAAGTTGACATTTGACCTTTGCATCCCATGCATTAGAGTCTTGTAGAAATCTGTCCCATATCCCACATGGAAGGGCCTCTCTACATCCTGGGACCGAATTGATGCAACAGCCATGTTGCATCCCAGGGCAGGCAGGTCAGGCAGAAAGGCAGGCAGGTCAGCCATTTCTTCCCCTCACTTCTTTACCCTGAGTCAATCCTCAGAGCCCCCTAAGTCTCTACTAGGGCTGAGTACCTGCTCAGCCCTTGTTTAACTGATCTGTGGTACCTGTTTGGCGTGGGGGTGGGGGGAGGAAGCTGGGCAACTCTTTAAGTTTGTCAAGCTGATCCATGTGGAAGAAAATAGTAGCAAAATGGAAAGAACAATGTAACAGAGGTTTGAAGCTCTGACTCCCAATGCTGGTCCCTTCCCCCTCCCCATACACACACATGTAATGGTTTATTTTATACACCAACTTGATTGAGATGACAGATCCCCAGTGGATTGGCGAAATATTATTTCTGGATGTATCTCCGGTCTTTCAGGACAGATTGGCCTTTGAATCCATACACTGAGTGAAAAAGATCACTCTCACCAATGTGGTAGATGTGAGTGAATCCCTTGATGACCCAAATAGAACCGAAAGTCAGGAATGGTGAATTTGCTTTCTTCTTGAGCAGGGTCATGTCTTCCTCAGCCCTTAGACAGCAGTGCTCCTGATTCTTGGGCCTTTTAATTGGAACTGGAATTTACACCATTAGTTTCTTGATAGTTAGGGCTTTGGAACTAATCCTGTTGGGTTTTATAGGCTGTAGGTCATAGAACCTCTCAGCTTTCATAATAATGCAAGCCAATAGCTCATAATTATATGTATATATAGTAGGTATGATTACATGTGTGTATGTATATGAATACATATCTCCTATTTGTTCTGTGTTTCTGGGGACCTGTGACTGATACACCTGACTAATAATCTTGGAGAGATCGAACCTCTCTGGCTTTCAGTTGTCTTACCTACAAGACAAGAAAGAAACATTTAAGACATCTAATGTCATCTGTTTCACATAGCACTCACCTACACATTATTTTATTGGAACTTTCTATGCCAATGAACTAAACATGCTGTTTGATATGCAACATGGCACTTGGAAGCAGCTGGGTTCTTCAAATCTTCATGTTGAAAATCGCGGGTTTACCAACCATCGCAAGGTGTGCTGTAAATATGGAGTTATATGTGCATTGACACTTGTCCTCCAGAGCTTCTAGGGCTAAGAATAAAGAAGATCAACACCCAACTCAAGAGGAAAAGGGCTCCGTAGGCCATGCTGGAGTTAAAGATGTACTTCATCTTTTCAAGCCCTGATTAATAGATTTAAAGATGCAGGAGCTGTGTTCTTATTCTTGGCTGTTACTGTGGAACCTAGCAATCTCTCCTTTTGGCCCCAACCCATACTTACCGAATTCTCTTTTCAGTGAGATTTGTCCTGAGATCAGCCAACCTATGCTCATCATGTGTTGTTGTTTTTCACCATGTGCTTGTCTGCCTTTTGGGGGTATTTTAGCATGATTTTTGAAAAAGACTTTTTCAAGAGAGATGGATAAGACCTAGTGTAAATGAACACAACTATCTACTTTGCTGAATTCCAGAAAGAGATGACACAGCTCATAAAGACAAGGCGATGAAATGCAATGGAGAAGGTCAAAGTCTGCCGGGAGCTCTGGCTTAGCAATCTCCACTCCCAAGAGCGATTTCCCTGGTGTCAGTCTTCTTAAACTCTGTTTGCAGCATTGACACCTCCTGGACTGTATGTGAAATAACTTGTTTGGGGGCCAATTTATCTGGACCTGTCCAAGATAAAATAAATGTAAAATTGCTGTTAATGATGTGTGAAGAAGTAAAGAGATTTGGCTTCTTGTGGGTCGCAGGTGATACTCCCCTGAGCCCGATCTTTGGGATAAACAACCATCCACCCTCAAGGCAGAATGTATAAATCACAGAGCGGAGGCATTCAATGTGCAGGCTGCCAGGGCAGCTCTGTATTTCCTCTGACAGCAACAAACTACAAAATCAAATTGGCTTTACCCTCATTGGAAAATGTACACTGTATATTTCAGACATGTTTTCAAAGCCAGAGTTTGGCGATCTTCAGGAACATTGCATTTAACCATTGTTGAAGAAGAAATGGAGGTGATAAAGTTTGCATTCTCAGGGCTGGATCTTGGTTCGTCTTCCTTGGACTGGTACTCTCCGCAACTTCCGCATGCATTGGAAACAACTAGCCTATTGAAAATGCAAGAGCCATTGAATTCCATTCCACAGGCTGTGGCATGAGACTTGGGAAACTGCATTTCAGCCACATCTTCCTCCACCCTCATGGGATCCTGATGCCAGAAGCTCAGCACAGCATTTTGAGAGCACGTTTGAAGGTTCTAGCAGGGGAGTACAGCTACTCTTACACCCTTTGCCGAAGGGCATTCCTCCACTGTGAGCAATGGTCATTGTCTTTGACCGGAGTAAGCATGGAGCTGTGAGGGAGGAAGGCGACACCATCTGGCTAGTCAGATCATCTGATTCAACCCTGTCAATCGCTGGGGTGACAGGTGTCACCGCTTACTCACCCTCACATTCCACAGGGTCTTGAACCCTGCTTGAAAACCTTTGCCTCCCAGAGTATTCATCCTCATAGCCAGGCAATAATCAAATCTTGAGAGTCCCAAAGAAAAGGTATCATGGAAGCCTGAGGAACTCAAGTTTGTCTGGATTTCTAACTTCTGTTAGTCTTCCTGGATTATCTATTCTTGTTAAATAGAAGCAACACTCTCTAGGGTCATTTTTATTTAAGGCTTAAAACTGAACAAAGAATGAAAGAACGTCACATCCAGAAACACTGCACTTAGCCAAAGCAATGCTCATAGTGTCTCCAAATCTCTTCCACGGCCAAGCCTCAGGCTGTCACTCACAAATACACTGTAGCCTTTTTTTTTTTTTTATCAGGGTTTCTTGTTCTCTTCCTACCCAAATAGCATGGTAATGAAATCATTTTTCTTCCTGTGTTCCTTATAGAATACAAGGCCTCTCTTTAGGATTTTGCTATGGGCACTTAAGACTCCTTTATTTCAAAGCCCTTTCTCCCGCCCACAAAATAATTACCAACCTTCCCAAACAATTTATTTAGCTATTTAAGTTTTCTTTTAGTGTTCTCCCCTATTACAGGGTTCTGAAGTATCAGAACAAGTAACTGTTGTTCCCCTGAGGTTCTACAATAAAGAGCCCATTCACCCACAGGGCAAGATCAGAATAAATGGGACCAGATGCTATTTCTGTGTTCATCTCCACCAAGAGGCCCCTTGGAGTGGTGCTCAGGAGCCCTGAGGACAACCATGGGCTCTAGACATCCAAAGAGCTGGCAAGATGGCTTCTCCAGAGATGTTGATCTGCTCCGGGGCAAAGGGCTCAGAATAGGCCAGGAAGGAGCTAAGAACATCGTCCTGCCCAGAGATCTAAAACAACTGATATGTAAACAGACACAGATGGGACAAGAAGGCAAAAGCCCAGGTGTAGGACAAGTACAACCGATAAATCTAAAGAACAATTAATAGAGAGACATCACGTCTGTATTCCCAAAACCCATTACCTAAACATTGCTCAGTACAACTTTATTTGCTTGTTTGTTCTAATGAGAAATTAGGGAAAAAGAAATGATTATTTCAAAAGCATAAAATATGTTGTTCTCGTGCTCGTCCCCCACCCTTTCTCTGTCTGTGCAGTGAAGCACCAGACCTTGGGAAACCTGGACAGTACCTGGACGCTTCCTCCGTGACTGGAGGCGCCCTAACCTATTAGGTCCTGAGGCCATGCTGAGTGCTTTTGTTGTATTTCCCTATCTCCCTCAATCAGGTCCAACAGATGTCTACAGGCTACAGGTCATTGCAATGCCCCGTCTGCCTCTCTGCCACCCACCAGGAGCACTTGGACCTTGGGCATCTCAGGCCTCCCATTCCTGCCCTTTTTCCAAATTCTAGCAGGCCTGTCTCTTTCCTCTATTGAAATGTTACTGTAATTTACATAATCATGTAATTTCCATAAATGCAAATGATTCGTTGCATCATCAGTCTAACAGCTGCCCTCAAAGAAATACTTTATTTTTACCCTTCATCTCAGTTTGAGGACAGGAACTCAAGAGAGTTTCAGGAGGAGAGAAACCTCCAGGGAAATTGCAGAGGCCTGTGGAGCAGGTTCCTCATCACCAGGGCTGGTACTCACTAGTGCTGTCTATCCGTAGCCATGTTGGAGGGGTCATCAAGGTAGCCTGGGCACAGGCCCAGCAGTGAGGCTAGTCAAAACTGATGCTTCCCTTTCCATCTCAGCACTGCTCATTGTCACTGCCCAGGTGAAAGGATCTCAAGATGATTAAGGCAACTCAGCTGAGCACTGCCTGAGATGGTCGGTGCTTTCTGTATGAGTCACCATTTAGTAGCAGTAACATGATATTTGAGGTCAATTACAAAGAGAAAAACTTGGTATGGACCTCTGATGAGAGTGGCTCATCATGGCAGGAGTGTGTGATAAAACAAACCTCTTACCCCAAGAGAGACAATGAAAAGAGGCTGGTTCCCACAATCACCTCAAGGGCATACCCTCAGTGAGCGCTGGCCAAGGTCTTATTAGCCTTCCAATAGTACCACCCAAGGGACCAGATCTTTGACAACCGGACCTTAGAGGACATTCATCCAAACCATGGACACTCCCCAAAGACCTTCTGTAGTGATTAGAAATAGTCTGGAACTTTGTATTATTATCCAATATGGTAGCCACTAGCCTACACTACATGGCTACTGAACTCTTAAAATAGACCTAACAAGACTGAAGCTTTTTTGTGCTTTATTATTTACTGTTTTCTATTGTTTTTAAAAATTATATTTCTTATTATCTTTGTTGCACAAGAGTTACCATTCAACTTACCAATTCATAAGTACAATGCATCTTGATTGATGACCTATGACCTATTATTATTCCCCCCCTCTTTCCCAACCTAACCCCTCCTCTCAATTTTCTTAAGTTCCTGGTGTATAGATGGGCTGTTATTAGCCAGAAGTGGCACTGTAGCTCAGGTGGTAGAGTGCTAGCTTTGAGCAAAAGAAGCTCAGGGACAGTGCCCAGGCCCTGAATTCAAGCCCCAGGACTGGCCAAAAAAAGACTTATATGGAATATTCTGACTGGATTCTCTCCCTCTTGGTCTTTATTCATCTACACCTCTCACCTTGGCCTTCTCCTCACACCTTTCAAGTGCCATTTTCCTGGTAGTCATTTTGTTGGACTATGAGTTTATTTTTCTAAAAACATAAAATTGCACCATTTGAATTCTTCCCTGCAGATAGCACATTCCAGTTAATACACTTGCGTACACTTGCATACAACCCAGGATGTGTTTACTTGTACATTTATAAATACATACTTTTCATTTTATTAATCTTAATTAGCTAAATGTATATCATTATAGGTAACTAGTGGTTGCTGTATTGGATAGTGCCATTCTACTGAGCCAAGCATCCCATAGGAAATATAAATGCACCCTCACAAGCATCCATAGCATAGATCAATACTCAGTGGATCAAGGGTGTATACCAGGGCTACAGAAAACAATTTTGTAGTTTAATGCTCATGACACGCAGGCTAGCCAGTGAATGAATACCACTACAAATGGCAAAATCAAGGCTCCAGAAGTTAAATGACTTGTCCGAGGTCAGGGAGCTGCCTGCCTCAGGTTTCCCAGAGCAGGTCCCTAAGACAGTATGGCTATCTTCATTGCTGCAGTTGCTACAGTGTTTGCAACTAACACAATCCAATTTTTCTTCTACCTAAGTCTTCCTGTTACTGTCTTTTAAATCTTCCTGATTTTATAGTTTTATTTTTAGTCAGAAAAGAAACAGGTTTTACTCCTCCTCTTAGAATTCATGAGGACAATGAATCTTAAATATTATTTTTAAGAAATCTTTTTTTTGTTTCTGTGCTGGTCCCGGGGCTTGAACTTAGTGCCTGGATACAGTCCCTGAGTTTCTTTTATTGAAGTCTGATGCTCTACCACTTGAGCCACAATTCCACTTCTGGGTTTTTAAAAGTTTATTGGAGATAAGAGTCTTATGGACTTTCCTATGCAGTCTGGCTTTGGACCATGATCTCTCAGCCTCCTGAGTAGCTAGGATTACAGGCATGAACCACTGAAGAAATCTTTTTATCTTGCCTTTTCCATGGAAGAGAAAAGAAATCTTAATGGTCACATTAGTCATTATCCCTCAACATCCCACCAGCCTGGGCCTGTTTTTCCCTGGGAATTAACTGTTTCTCTCTCTTTCTTTGAGTATACTCATTGTACCCCATTTTCATTTCAGCCCTCCTTATACCCATGTGGCAATATCAGTGTCACAGGCAATGGCTGTGAGAGACTGACTAGGGTCATACAAACAAAAGTTCCCTGTTTTGCAATCCCTGCTTTTGATAGGTGGAGGACCTGCTTTTAAAGATGCTGCCAAAGCTAGAGGACTAGGGTCATCCTTGCATTCGTTTCTTGAACAAGTTCATGGGTCAACTGGCCTTAGAGAATGCAAGCATTCAAAAGGGAGTCACCCAGCTTTAATAAGGAAAATGATTTGGAAATCCTAGTTTGTGCTTTTTGTCTTTTGTACTTTCTTCTGCTTTGGAAACATTCATCTTCTATTTTCTAAATTTATGTTCTCATTTCTCTTTATTCCCTGGAGTCTGCCCTTGTACATTTACATACAATGAGCTGCTCTTTTCAAACCCTATCTCTAGGACATCTATTTCCTTCCTGCAAACACTGACACCATCCAGTCAGCCTGGTAGGTGTCCTGAACTGGGAATCTCTGTGTAGCCTTAAAAGCATCAACCATTTTCTGGTATATTTCACTGGATACCTCTCTCTATGCAATTTACTCTGGCCTCAGCTAAGCCAGGTAAGCCAGACTAAATACCTCTTAATCCCAGAGCTGAAAAAGTAAGGATCCAAGATGCAGATCAACTGAGGAGTCCCCGTGCTGTATGGAATGAGAAAAGCCTGTGGGGAGCTAATAAGGAAAAACGAAAGTTTTTCGTTTCCTGAAAGAAAGTGATGGTATTGATTTTTCTCCTATTATTTTCACGGCTTAAAATTCTAGTGATGCCAATGATTATCACAGAGGCTATGTAACCCTGACTGCAGCAGTGTCGCCACCTCTGTCTCCTGGTTACAGTTGACAGGACGGACGTGGTTGTGTTCAAGGAGCCGCCCACTCCCCTCCCAGCCTCACCTCTCCTTGGCCCCCCTGCCACCCTCCCTCAGTTTTTCCTCTGCTCTTCGCATCTTGAGTGCAGCCATTCCTTTGGCACTTCCCTAGGATACTCTGACATCGAGGGATTCACTTACCTGATGTCAGCCTGTCTTGCTTAAAAAGAATTCTAGAGCAGACACCAGGATTGACAAGCTGGTTTCCATGGCACCCAAACGTTTCTCTGAAGCCTGGGGAAATGAGTGGTTTGTGTGTGTGTATGTGTGTGTGGTTTTTTTCATTCCTGGTTGGTTCACATTTAGTCCAACTGCAGAGCACATGGAAACCTGAGGCGTAGCCAAGGATAGCTTTGGATGGACTGGATGTGGGTCAGAGGCCAGGATCCCTGCCCCACCCCTGTTACTTAGCAAACCTGAGGTCTGGCTGTCAATCAGCACCACCCGTATGTGGTCTGTGAGCCATCCCAGTGCCTGGCCCCACGTATAACCAGCCACATCTAGAGACCAGAGCTGCTTACTAGAGACTTGCTTTCAAAGGACCAATTGTGGAAAAGCTAGCTCAGTTCCAAAGGCTACACAGGGGGTCTGTAGATTGCAACTCCGGGATCAAGTGTCCACCTACATGATCATTTGTCCCCAAGAAAGAGCATTAAGCAGAAACTACCACTGCCCCCACCCCCACCCCAGAATACCATCTTACCCAATGATAGCCATAGGTTGGCCAGAAGCCCTTCAGCAGGCTGTCTGCCTTGAAGTGCTTTCCCTCCTTCCAGGAGATTTAATGAAGCTTTGAAAATGGACTTGGACTGACTTCATTTCAATTGGACTGCCTTGCCAGGGTAAAATGAGTAGAGGATTGGAGTGTGAGCACCACCCAGTGGCCACTGGTGGGAACTGAGGCTACCATATCCTGTTTCAACAAGAAGTGATTTGAGTTTCTTCCACACTAGAACTACTGCTATAAGAGGTGGAGGGAGTTGTTTTGTTTTCTTACAGCTAGAGCCTAAGAACAGAAGGGTATGCATTGCTTATCCCAAGATAATTGAATGAAATAAAATCTGTAATAGCAAATGCATTTCTCCCAAACCATCTGCAGCCTCAAGCAAAATTAACACCTGCCCATGTTGTTTTACGAACTTGAAAGTCTAATGATTTTAATGCTACACCAGGCTGGTGTCACTTGTCCTCTCCGAAAGGGGCATTTTGCCATGCGTGCCTGTTGCCTGAACAGCCTCCACCTGCTCCAAGTACCACCTCTGAGCATTCAGAGTCTAATCCTAATGCCCTTCCTTCTCATTTCTCTCAACAGACTATTTCCATTTATATCTTCCACAGGCCTGCCTGATTTCAAGCCCCTGTCATCCATGCTGTTGTACTTTTATGAGCCTTCTTTTTATGCTACATAGTCCACTTCACATACAGGGATAAACCTGTACCATGCTTGCTCAATCAGCCACAGGACAACTAAGTCCTCTTGGCTTTATGAAGGCCTCAACATCAGCACGGTGAACCCTCAAGTGATGGCATATCCTCATGATAGGAAGAGAAATCAGGGGGGAAACTCTGTTGTTTGGATGTTTACAGATCTCTACTATTTGTTAGAACTTGCAGCAAGATGACCTTCATTTCTCTTGCCCTATTGACCTCCCTGAATCACACCTTTGCCTTTCCCTTGTCTACGCCAATCCTTCAGGTTCACGAGGCTCTACCTCTAACTGGGTAATTTGCCCAATCTCATCCAAGTTGTCCCAGTCTCTGGTTTACTTTGATTTACTGTAGATTTTATTCACAGTTTGGGGACTTTTGTATAATGAAGCCCAGTCTCATATTTTTCTTGGACATGATCCTTGAAATTATTAAAAGCTACAGCCATGTTTATCCATAATGATTCCTAGAAAGTACAGAGGAGGTAATTTTTGTGAGTTCCAGAGTGAGTGAATTCCAAGCAACTCCTTTTGAAGGGCCTGTGCCCCCGTTTGTGGGAAAGGTCACAGAGAAGAAGAGCTTACTAAAAAGCTGTATTTGTATTATTGGTATTGCTCGCTTTCTCTGACAGAAGAATATTTAATTGGCCTGCTCTATAAGCTTTCCCCTCCCCTGCTATCTTATAGTCTCTTAAGTGGCTATGAACAGATTGTGCCAGCTCATTGCTAAGACTACTATTGAAGTAATTAATTAATTTAAAAAAAATGTTCCAGCTTAAATAATATAGTCTGTTCCATTATTTCTTGATAGCAATTTTTTAAAGCTGGTAATTATACAAAAACAACTGTGAAGGCTCCCAAGGATTGGAATTCATACCATCCAGCCTAAATTATGGCATTGTTTCTCCCCCCCTTTCTCTCTCTCTCTCTCTCTCTCTCTCTCTCTCTCTCTCTCTCTCTCTGGCACTACTAGCATTTGGCCTCAGGACCTCACACTTGCTCAAAGCTGGCACTCCACCACACCTCCAGTCTGGCTTTTTGCTAGTTGTTTTGTAATAAATTCTTGACTTTTCTGGCTTTGAATCAGGTGTGGGCCACCAGTGCCTGGTTGTTTTTCCTTTACTCTTTCCATTCTTTCCCATTCTTGTTTGGCGTTCTCATCCAAATGTCATCTTGTTGAATTTAATGACTAAGACAAGAGGAAAAGAAATGATGGCTTCGGTGTCCTTTTTTGAAACACCTTATTAAGAGAATAAGTTACAAATGAGTGTGTGTTCCTTTTTTCCTTCTCTTGGAGCTTCAGGATATGAGAGCACTCCCTGTACATGTCTTTGTGGGATGTCTTTGAGGTTTGGCCTGCATCTCAACATAACTGGTGCTTACTCTCATCAATAGGGACTGAAGCGGGACGTACATTGTTAGCTACATTTACCATCTGAGTGTCATAATGACACTTAAACCCAGATCGATTAGCAAGCATCTGAGTCTCCAGGGGGTCTTCCTCCAAAGGGAAGTACACCTCAAAGATGGTCATGTGCAAAGCAGCCACATTTCCTGAGTGCAGAAAGGACTGTCAAACATCTCAGGTGTCCTGCCTGAATAGCACACATGCGCCCATTTGATTTCTGCATTCTTATGTGGGTAGATAACTGTATTATGAAAAGAATACCAAGTTAAGAGCCAGTGCTGAGTTCTAGAGCCAATGTATAACAAAGCAAGTGCCCCTTGAAAGTTACTTATGTTCGGTAGCCCTATATAAATCAAAGGATTAGCATTTTTCCCATAAGTGGGAAATGATCTTATGCGGTATATGAACCATGGCTTAACCAACGTAAATCCTGATGCATACGTTCTCTTGATCCTGACTGATAAGAAAATCTGTTTGGCACTTGTGCCTCTCATTGCTTATAACCTTCTTTAATCTCGGTAGGGCCAACTCCTGCCGGGGGCTCAGGCAGCCAACAGTGCCCAGCCAGGATCTGCACCCACTGATGTTACTGCATTTATCTTTCAGGGTCCCTCTCTCTATGCGATGCCAGGGGTATTGATCCCCTGATTCCAAGCATGAAGTAAGGTTTCTTGTGGTGATACATGAAGTCCATTAAAAGAAAAACATTAGAGCAGTGCTGGTGGTTCACATCTGTAATCCTAGATAATTTAGGAAGATGAGATCTGGAGACTCACATTTCAAAGCCAGCCTGGGCAGAAAAGTTCACAAA
The DNA here is from genome assembly GCF_019054845.1 of Dipodomys spectabilis. Classification (NCBI taxonomy): domain Eukaryota; kingdom Metazoa; phylum Chordata; class Mammalia; order Rodentia; family Heteromyidae; genus Dipodomys; species Dipodomys spectabilis. Next base: position 5,144,830 of record NW_024871042.1, read on the forward strand.
GACTCCATCTCCAGTTAGCAAGGAAAAGACCAGGCTGGAGACGTGGCTCAAGTAGTAGAACACCAGCCTAGCAAGCAAACCAAGCAAAAGTGTGAAGTCCTTGAGTTCAAAGCTTGGTAGCAGAGAAGGAGGAAGAGAAGGAAGAGGAGGAAGAGGAACATGGAACACAGAGAATCATGGAAACCGAAGAAGCTGCACATTGTTCCTAGAAGTGTGGCAATCTCACAGCTGCACACAGGAGACTAACATTTGGAAGGACCTGCCCCCTCCTCTTTCTGCTTCCCAACTTAAAAGTCTGCAATGTCTTGCTTTACAAAGAAGGATAGTGAACCTTTCCCATTATTACACTGTCGAACAGAAGTTGCAGGGAGCTACCTAACCTTGTTCCCCTCTCTACATTCCCACCCCAATCTGCCAGCCATACCTTCTGCAAACCCTGGCTAATGACTAAACCAGAAAGTTTGCCCACAAGAGCTTCCTGTACCATCCTAGCTCTTATTACCCTGTACCAACAACAAAAGTCGATGTACCATCTTAAAGCATCGTGTGTGTGTGTGTGTGTGTGTGTGTGTGTGTGTGTGTGCGCGTGCGCGCGCGTGCATACATTTCTAATCTTGTCCTTTTTATTTTTTCCCAGTTCATTTATGACGAAAAGGTTTCTTGGTAAGTATCTCTTTTCCTTTCTCTTTTTTTCTTGTTAGGTTGTGATTTCAAATGTATCAAAGAGACTAGAGTTAGGGTTTAGAAAAGACAAGAGTATCATAACAGTCTGGAACAACTAGAATTTCTTAGGAATTCTGTGTAACTCAACAAAGACATTATTTTGGCTTTCACCAAGCAAACCTATGTTCTAGTGGAGATCTTCATATCTAAGGTGTTTTTATCATCCAGATACAATATTGTCACCTTCCCATGCCTTTCTACATCCAACCATTTGCTATGCTATGGCTAAGATTGGACTGATCGTTCTAAACTGTATCGGTGTGTCTCTCTATAACAAAACACTTCAGATATAATCAGCTTATAAAGAAAACAAGGTTTATCCTCACTCACAGTTTTGGAGGTTTTCATCCATAATCAGTTGGCCCTGTTGCTTTTGACTCTTTGACATTGAATTCTGGTAAAAACTTCTCAGTCCATCACTTTACAGCTGGAAAACAGAAGAAATAGACTAATCCCACTATTGTTTCAAAGGACATGCCCAGCAAGACTTTAAATCCCCCACTGGGTGCCTCCTCTTAAAGGTTCCAGGACCTCTCTACCTCTCTATAACACCTCTCTATGGGAATCCACACCTTCAATGCGTGAGCCTTTAGGGGCATTCCAGATCCAAAATATAGCAGTATCCAGACCAAGTTCAGCATTCCAAATTGAACATGTCCCTTAAGAGTCAGGATCCAGGCACATCAGTGACTTTTAACCCATTGACGTGTTTATGGATATTAAAAAAAAAATAGAGAGAGAGAGCTCTGAATATCAGTGGTTATTTCTGATAGAAATGTTGGCCCAAATATAGGATATTTTGCATTTTGACCAACTGTCCAAATTTCTATTCTTGAGTCAAGTTCTGAGCAAGTCAGATGTTTGAAGTGGAAATAGAAATTGATTGTACTGTGCATTCTTGCTACATTTTTTCCAAATATTTGATCTGCAGAAGTAGAACAGTGCAAAATAACCTCTTAGGAATAGGAATGATTCTGTAGTTAGAAAACTTTCATGGAATCACTTAAAGCTTAGAATGAGCTAAAGAAAGGGTTTATCCAGCTTCACTTTCAGCAAAATGAGTGTTAACCCTTTGTTCTAACCTTCTGTTGGAGGAAACATGTGTCTTAGGACATCACTGTGATTTGTAGAATTTGAGGGATGGCAGGAAACCTATCTCACTGATAATGAATCTTATGTGTTATACTTTTGCCAGCCTTCTTTATCCCCCATCCAAGAGGGGAGAGGTAGATACAGCTTAGAGAATATCCTTTAAGCTACATGATCTCCACATTGACTCATACAAAATAAGAAAGTCTTGAGCTGGGTATCAGTAGCTCATGCCTGTAATCCTACCTTCTCAGGAGGCTGAGATCTGAGGATCACCATTCAAAGCCAGCCTAGACAGGAAAGTCTGTGAGACTGTTATCTCCAATTAACTACCAAAAGGTTAGAAATGGTACTGTGGCACTAGCCTTGCACCTAAAAGCTCAGGAACAGAGGCCAGGCCCTGAGTTCAAGCCCCAAGACTTGTACAAAGCAATCAGTCAAGAAGAAGGATTATTTTAGGACTATTTATTATTAGGACTAATAGTGATCAAGAGCCTGAAAGGGATTAAAATATCTAGAAGTACCCCATGTCAGAGTTAAGTTGTAGTCACCCCAGGGTGTGGCAGATTCCCTCAGATACAATTCTTGGAGATAAAGTGCAGCGCAAGGAAACTTCTAGAAGCAATTTCTTGAAAACTAATGCCACCATTAGCAAACTCACTACTCTGCCTTAGTGAACAGTCGGTGCTTTGAATGCGGCTTGATGTGGCTGGTCTTTGCTAACAAGGTTGCCCTAAAGACAGCAAGTTATGATTGCAGTTCGATCTCTTGATGTCTTCTGCTGCTGTTATGCAGGAAATTCTTAAGGGTTTTTGTATCCTTTTGAAGGAAGCTCTCTCTGTGTCTCCTTCATGGCATGGCTGCAGTGGAAGCCCACAGGGAGAGAAGGTGAAAGCAAGCTTTAGGACCAGTCAACTTTAGTTGTTACCATGAAAATGTCTTTCCACATCTCAAACAGGATGGACCAAGAACGAGAAGAGTCTATGTCTTCTTTCCAAATCATTTTCCACTTGTCATACTATATAATCCCACTCTAAGTCAGACCCCCAAGCCTGCATCTGAAGGCTCTAGATGTTGAAAGGCAGCAAGTCACTGGGCCTTGTGGTTGAGCATCAAAGCTCCTGTATATGGAATTATGAGTACAGGAGGGCTGCAGATAAATGAGGTCCAAAGATGTTGTGTGCCTTGTTCTAGCCTGAAGGATGTTGGAATCATAAATCATTCAGTCATCACTGCCAGGAAAGAACTAAGCCAGGGGAGCTTCCAGGGCCCCAGAATAACACCATTCCCAGAGTGCAGGCCTGTTGTGTAATTATTGTTATTACATGCAGCGGCTGATGGAGAGCATTTTTCACATGGGTAGCGCTGAGAATTAAACTGCACCACTGGCCCATAGCTGCTTTGGGACTTCCAGGGATTTCAGTTCCTCATTTAGGGAATGCAAAATATATTGAACTCGAAGATATTTTTCACTGTTAACTTCTGCTTTCTTACCCAGCCAACCCACAGCATTCATTTTGTTGAAAGGGTATGTGTAGGAGCTGATTTCTTTCTTTAAAATCAGATTCTTTAATCTGAGCAATCAAAGCACAGTAACATTTTGATAATACTTCAAACAGTGGATTCCATTCCTCATTATAGAATATTCTAGCATGGCCTAGAAATTGCAAGGCATTTAATTAACTCACTCCAAATCTTCAAAAAGAAACTAATTTCAGCTGTGTTTATTTTGAAACAAGAGTGCTTCTTTTTTAAGGAGGAAATGAGCTTCACCAAATACAAATACAATCATCCCTTGGGGGTTTGGATCCTGGTCATACTGAAGATACCAAAATCCAAGGTTGCTCCTATCCCTTAGAAACATCATAATATGTGCACAGCATTTGCACACTTGCTCCTATAATACCTAATGCAATGAAAATGTGACATAAATAGTTATGATGGTATGTTGTTTAGAAAATAATGACAAGAAGAAATGTCTATACATGTAGAGTACAAATGCAGATCTTTTAAAAAATATTTTCAATCTGTGGTTAATAGAGTCAAAGATAAGGAACTTGCAGGGTGCACAAATACAAGACATCCCCATCTTACATGGTAACTTCCTTGGTACCCTTTCAAGTACATCTATGATAAAAACAAGGTCTGCCTTGACCAATACATGGCCAAGTGGGGAGTTTGGATTACAACCTGACCAATCACGGGCCATCCTCTGGGACATGATGTGGAACTCACCTTCCTTGATATCCCTCCCTCTAATCGCTTTCTTCCTCTTTCTCTTTCCTTCTCTCTTCCTCTCTCTCTCCTTCTGCCTCTCTCTCAGGTTCTCTGTTTTTCTTTGTCTCCTTACCTTCCTGTCTCTCTCCCTGACTTTGTCTCTATCTCAGTCTCTCTCTCTCTCTCTCTCTCTCTGTGTATGTGTGTGTGTGTCTGAGTGTATATCTCCTCTCCCTGCCTGTACCATTTCTATCTAACTCCTATGCATCCAACAGCCTCTGAAACTCTTGCCAATTCCTCTAGCTTGTTTTACCTTTGTGTGTGTGTATATATAAATGAATAATCTCAGTGAATTCTTAAGCTTTAAACTGATTTATACATAAAGGCCTGTACTCATAGCAAAGTACATGAAAGACTTGCCACTTTCCAAGAGCTCTTTAAGGTGAGCAGAAAAGGAGAATCTTCCTTTTAGATGAAAGAGAAAGAGAAAGATGTTGAATGCCATATGCAGCATAAAGATGTCTGTAGACCAGAAGAAGTTGGCCACCCACCTACATTGCTCTCTGTATCACTGGCATCAGATGTTTTCTGAATGGAGTGGTGTGGGCCAAGAGTCACCTTCTGTACCTGTTCTGGTTTGTGTGCAGGTGGGAGTCTCTAGTCCTTGTGCTGATGTATCTCATCTACATTGTCATCATGAAGTAAGTAACAGACTTCCATACCTTTTTTTCCAAAACAATTTCCTATGCCTAGAATTCTGTGGTAACAGAGGAAGAGGAGGGAGGAAGAGGAGGCATCAAGCTGGGTTTCAGTATCCATCGCCATAAACTCATTTAAGCCCTTAGCAACATAGTGAGAGTCCCTGTGATCCTGGTGACGAATGATAGCAGCAGCCCTTTGTAGTCCACATGGGATGACTGCCTCACAGTCATCCGTGTTTCACGGTTTCTCCATGGTTCACTGAGAACTCTCTAGAACCCTTGCTACCTTTTCAGGACTTACTCTTGACTTTCACAAGAAAGAAATTGTGTTTCTACATGGGGTGAGGGGAGAGGAAAGCAGAGAGAATTAGACTTCTAAAACCCAAGAAGCCCATGCCTGCAGACTTGCTTCACTTCTGTTGTATTAGTCATCCATTGCTGTATAACAAATTACCCCCAAAGCTCAAGAGCTTCAAACTACAAACACATATTATTTCAAATCATTTATGAGAATTAGGAATCGAGCAGCTACTTCACTGGTGTAGGAGTGGTCCTAGCTCAGAGTCACTTCTGAGATTGCAGGTAAGATGTTAGCCAGGGTGGCTATTAGGTCCACACACAGCTCAGGTCATCACATGCATCCTCCCTTGGATTTCTCAAGTGGCATCCTGTGGCTCAAGAGAGTATGAAGTTTCCAGCCACACCTTCTGTGATCTCAGAAGTCACACATTGCTCCTGTTATAGTCGATATATTAGGACCAAATCACTAAGTAAAACCCACTGGAAGGCTCCATCTATTGAAAGAAGAGTGTCAAATACTTGCTCATGTATTTCCCAGATAGCCCCTCTAAGTTCTTTTTACCTCCTGGCATCAAGGCAGCTTTATTTGTATCAGGAATTATATTGCTGATGCGTTCATCCTCTGGGTAAACTGAGCCTGCTTGTGTATGTTTTTGCCTGGTGTCACTGAAGTACAAGTTAAAATCATCAGCTGCTTCCTGGGGACATAACTTTCAAATGACTTTGAACATTGGTCTGAAGGTTCAAACACAATTTCAGATGGACCAGATAGGTAGAAAGCTTAAGGGAGTGCGTGGCACCGGTGTGTGTTGGCAGGATTGATTTCTGTACACCGGTCTTTGACATTTGTTCCCCAGGCAAGGCATATGGCCTAGTGGACAAGAAAGAGCAAGTGCTTTTCATTCAGCACTGGCTGCAGGCTTCACCCCGCCACTTCCTCCCCATGGTACCTTGGTCAAGTGATTTGGCCATTTTGACTGTTTGTTTCCTGCTCTGTAAAATAAAATTAGTAATTCCAACCCCAAAAGATTTCTTTCTTTCTTTTTTTTTTTTTTTTGCTTTTTAATGAGGATGGAGTATGACAGCTTTGGGGGATTTTTTTCTCAGTTGTATGAGGCAGTTCTAATTCAACACGCCACTTTATGAGTACAATGCATCTTAATCAATGTCACCCTTCCATCATTCTCCCCCATCTCTCCCAACTCGAGCCATACCTGCAGTTTACTTGGTTCCATTTTTCACATCTGACAACTTTATTAAGTCAGCAACCTAATGTCCAGTGTTGAGAAATCCCTCATTGTATAACAGTATTTCCTGCTCTCCAAACCCCACTAAAGGAAAAACACACAATAGTTCTTGCAAGGAATTGTCTCATGCAGGACAATGTTTTAATCGGGGGGAGAGGGTTTCTGTGGCAGGGGTAGAATCCCTGTATCTCCTCCAATGGGAGGAAGAGAAGCATCCTATCAGAATCTAGAAAGTGGGCAGCTTTGTCTTTGGGAGGATATTAAACATGCACAGAAGTTGACTCTTGTGACCACTACCAGCCCCATCAACCATCAGCACATCTTAGTTGCTCCATCCATATGGGATCTGTGTCCTTCCCTCCAGGCTATTTTGAAACCCCAGACATCAAATTTGTTCACCTGTAAAATTTTCAGCATATTTCTCAAAGTACTCATTTTCTAACATAGCCACAATTACTGTTACCATACCTAAAACTAATGAAAAATGAAGACTAATTTCTCAATATCTTAAAATAATCAAATGTTCAAATTTCCAGCAATCTCATAAATGCCATATTTTATAGTTTGAGTATCAGTAATATTTTTTAAAATCAGAATTTAAATGAATGACTTTTTAAGTCACTGTAATTGCTGTCAGCCTACTTGGGATCTCTTCCCACCCGCAAATTACCCAGCTGTTTTGTGTGTGATGGTCTTCCTTCCAGTTCATTCTGTCACAAAGTTTAGTTGTTTGCCTTGCAGAGCTTGCTATGGTTTAGAAATTGACATTGATGAACCTATATTGTATTTATAAACTGCTTTGTTAAATGGCAATTCCTTTGTAAAACTACTTAAAGATACTATATTTTTTTAGAAAAGAAAGAAATTGTTGGTTGCATGCTTTGTTTCCTATGTGTCAGTGTGTGACTGCTGATACCCCCTCAACCTCAAGTCATACCAAATGTGGGAACTAAAGAAGTGTGTTCCTGCTGAGGCTGCGGCTTTCCTGTGATCTACCTTGGGAATCAATCAGATCTACTTGACTTGGTATCCATTCAGGCTAGACTGTGTCCTGAATGGTAGTGAATGTGCCTTCAAGAGGCACCACTGATGGTTTCTTTGTCTCTTGTTTGTCATGTTGGCTGCCATTGCCACTGAATATCTGGATCCACTAGTCCATGAAAAATAGTGATGTTCAAATTCTATCCCTACCTCTTACACATTCTAAGAATCTTCCAGGATCTTTTTTCTCAGACAACATCCCTCACTTTGGACTAGTTTTCCATTCCTCTTCATGCACTGTGGGAACAACCATGGGCTCCAAAGAGTAAGAGGAAGTAGCTCAAGGGAAAGAGGGTCCAGGCTACCATGGTAGCTGACTTGTCCCCATCATCACCCCACCTTAGAGCTGCTCTAATGGAAAAGTAGGCGCAAGGATATAGCAAGAGGGGACTCCTATAGCAGCAAAAGGGACGAGAAAAAGAAAAGAAATACAAGTTGTTTGATCTTCTAGCTGGCAATTGAGATTCTTCTATTTCTGGAGGCTACTCCTATAAGAAGCCACAGGTCAGGCTAGGAGTCTCCACAAAGGAGTTTTTCTTTGTCAGTAAATCATGAAGACTTCAGATCTTTGAGTGGGAGAAGAAAGAAAAAAAAAAAAAAAAAAACAGTGTGGCCTACAGTGCTCTGGAAACCCTGTCTAGATCTTTGCCCACAGGTATCCAGAAGTTTTCTAGGATTAGTCCATGAGAATTTTCTAGGACTCTAGATCCAAAACATTTAAGGAACTTGTAAAAGCCTCTTCCCTTTCAACGCCAATCTTCATAGTCTCTGCCCAACTTGCCTGCACTATACTCCAGTTGTTCTTATTACCCAGAGATCTTGGCATTTTCTTGTTTTCCTGGTTGGCAGAGTTGTGACTAATATTTGTCTTTCCTTGTGTATCCTTTTAGTATTTACAAAGAAAATACTCCATCATTTTTCAGAATTATAACTCAGAATTTCTCATAAGGCCAAAAGCCAATCGGACCAGGAGTTAGGGTACAACAGTAATAGAGATTCATACAGTAAAAGGTTTGACTAGGTGAATCAAAGGGCAGCAAGAGATAGACATAGACAGTCAACTGGCTTGTAACATATAAATCATGGGTGACTGTGTGGATGGGACATCTCATTCCACGCCATGTGAGGGCCTGATAATGAAAGCCCTGGATGTGTGATCCAGGTGCAGTAGACCTTGACCATCCATGGAACCTTGTCTTAGCCTGTGCATTCAGATTCAGAGTATGGGAGTTCAATCCCAGAGATAAGAGGTAGCAAAGAATGTCCTGGGCCATTATTGATTTATGCTATGATCATTTTATTTTCATTTGCTATCCAGTCTTCATTTTGGAAGTGACTGTATATGGTAGTGAAAATGGAATGACGAAATAAGAACAAATCATAACTTGAGGCCTGGGATTCCACTTAATACCTCTAGGTCACAGGAGCTCCAGGGCGGATGCAGTCAGAGTTGGGAAGTGGAGAAATGGAAAATGTTGATGACCTCTTTCTGCTTTATTGCTTTGCTCAGATATAATGCTTGCATACATCAGTGCTTTGAAAGGAGGACGAAAGGTGCTGGGAACATGGTCAATGGATTGGCCAACAATGCTGAAATTGATGACAGCAGCAACTGCGACGCAACTGTGGTGCTACTTAAGAAAGGTAACCAGTAGATCCTGTGGCCAAGAAGGAAGTTCTGGAGTCTAAGTCCTCCTGCCCATCTCCTAGACACACCAAGCCATCCTAGCTGACCTTGAGGAAACACTGCCTGTCCCGAGAGAGAGGAGATGAGGCTACAGAAGCTTGCTTACTTCCTGTCCCCCCTTTGGCTGCATCATGGGGCTGTCTCATACCGGGTAATGGGTCAACACAGAAAGCCATGTGGAGATTTACCGAGAACACGTTTTCTAAAAGTCATATGGGAAATAAAGGCAGGAGATCCAATGAGAGCTGTCCATGGGTTTTGAGATACTTATTCTGTCATACTTGGTTTGTGTGACTGTAATGCAGGTTTTATAACCTCTCAGAGCCTTATTTTTCTCTTCTGATTAATGAGAATCATTTTCATAATGAGTAAGTCAGATAAAATACATAAAGGAATTTAGTGTAATAGTCTATAAATGACAAATGTTGTTGGTATATTATTACACATATCCAAATTAACTTTTAAGCTACATTAACTCAGTTTCCAAGCTGCAAAAGGAGATAGGAAATTACCTTTCAAAGTAATTATTGTATTCAATAGGTTCTTACAAAATAACTGATATATTAAGGGAAATAATATGGTAATCTCTGATAAATAATATTCTTTTGTAGAGGAACATACAAAAATACCATTTAATTTTGCCTGGGATTTCATTTTTCATTTATTTTTTAATCCCCTGAAATGTGTACCATAAAATTGCTTTTCAGGAAAAAAAAAAGAAATTACAAAATCTATACCTTATTTTCAATTTTATCTCTGGAGTCTGGGTAATTACTAGATTTTAAAAATCAAATACTTGATATATTTTTCTGAGTATTAGATATATGTTTAATAGAAGATTTAGGTTTTATTTAGTATCATTCTCCGTGAAGATTTTATTCATCTTCTTGTCTGAAAAGTTTATAATCAGAAAAGGAACTCTTAGGGGACCAAAGAGAGCTACCTAATATTAGTCAGTGTTTCTACAAATCATTTTGAGGTTAAGTGGCTTGGAAAACAGGAACTAGTATTAAGAGAAGCTATGGCCACTACCTATGAGCTGTGAATATTTACCATTCATTCACAAGAGTAGGATTGGGCCTTGGTGAACATTTTTTTTTCAGTCTCCCACAAAATCATTATGCAGAAACCTTGTCCCCAACCCCCTTTATATTGGTTTTCTGGAGGTAGACTTCTCACTTATCCACTCCCTTGTCCACTCTGCTCACAGGCTGAGCTGCAGGGCAGTGTATATTCCTATACCATGACTTCTACCTAGCCCAATAGTCTGTTCTATAGTGTTTAACAGTTCTGTATGAATATTGCTGGCTTTCAAAGGGCGTGATTACTAAAAGTGTGGTGTGTTTCCTGTGCCCCAGATCTAAAAGAACCTTTAAACATGAGGAATTCTCTTAAATTATTATTATTTTTGACCATGTCAGTGAATGATGTTTCAATTCTTTAAAGTTACCTCAATAAGCTATTAATAAGAAAAATGTTGACTCCTCCAAATTTTTTCCTGCGGTAACCTTCCCTGGATTCATAGGTGGAGGGAACAGAGATAGAGAGAGGATGGGTGGGTATAAGGACAGATGGATGGATACATGGATGGGCTGATGGGTAAGTGAATGGACTAGTGGATGGATGGGTGCATGCATGGATGGATGGATGGATGGATGGATGGATGGACTGGTGAGTGAGTGGATGGAGTGATGTGTGTGTAAGTGGGTGGATGGATGGATGAATGAATGGATAGAAGTGATATGAAAACAGAAGAGAATAGGAGAAAGAATGAATAAATGCCTATTTCTGACATCAATGCTGATTTCTTTTACCTTTTACATTTCCCTAGCCAATTTCCACCGCAAAGCGTCAGTGATTATGGTGGATGAGCTGCTGTCAGCCTACCCACACCAGCTTTCTTTCTCTGAGGCTGGACTTCGAATCATGATCACAAGCCACTTCCCCCCCAAGACCCGGCTCTCAATGGCTAGCCGCATGTTAATCAATGAGGTATCTGGAAAAGCATGGCCTATCTGCTTGACAGGGGTGGGAAACAGAGAGAAGGAGAGAAAGCTTCCTGATTTGAAAGAAGAAGTATCTGACTCAAAATTTAACTTAATAATATCCCTCAGCCCTTTTCCAACATCTTGGCTCACTGGCCATAATTGTATGTTGCTCCTTACTCTTCCCTCTATTGAAAGACATAATCTAGCTCCGAGTTATATAGCAAAACTCCCCTACGTCTTCCTTCCTTCCTTCCTTCCTTCCTTCCTTCCTTCCTTTTTTCCTTTTTTTCTTTCTTTTCCCTCTCTCTCCTCTCTTACTTTTTTCCTTCTTTACCCCTCTTCTCTCCCCTTCTACTCTTCACCCTTTCCTCTCCCTCCACACACACACACACACACACACACACACACACACACACACACCCCGCCGCCACGCTTTCTATCCTTGGGCTTGAATTCAGGCCCTAAGCTCTGTCCCTTAGCTTTTATGCTCAAGGACAGTGCTCTACCACTTGATCCATAGCTCCACTTCCAGCTTTGTTGGTGGTGAATTGGAGATAAGAGTCTCTCTCATAGACATTCCTGCCCACACTGGCTTTGAACCACAGTCCTCAGATCTTAGCCTCCTGAGTAGCTAGGATTTCAGGTGTGAGCCACCAGAACCCAGCTACATTTTCCTTCTATCCATCTGAGTAAAGTCTCCAATGTGATCTTGAACCAAATTTGTTGCTAAATAAAGTGTACCTTAGGTTAAAGTAATCTAGAGTTTCTGACCTAATTGTCCTTTCTCTGGAATGATGGCCTTATTGATCACACTGGTCTTAATACAGTTCCGTGACTTTCTCACATATGGAATAAGGATTCCTATAATCTAGAGAAGGAAGATAACTCCAATGTGTAGACATCAAATAAACGCTGGAGCAGACCCTGGAAGGTTCCTCTAAAGGGATTTACTAATTCCAATGGATTATAAACTCTTTCCTCCTAGAGGGAGCTTGTCTGAATTCATTGTTCAGATGCTTATCATCCCTTTGACTGTGGTAAACATGTCACTTTCTCTTTCCAGAGACAAAGACTGATAAACAGCAGGGCTTATGCCAATGGGGAATCAGAGGTGGCCATTAAAATCCCAATTAAGCATACTGTGGAGAATGGGACAGGACCCAGCAGCGCCCCAGACAGGGGTGTGAATGGAACTCGGAGGGATGACGCTGTTGCTGAAGCTGGCAATGAGACAGAGAATGAGAATGAGGACAATGAGAACAACGAGAATGATGAAGAAGAGGAAGAGGAAGAAGACGATGATGAAGGACCATACACGCCATTTGACCCACCCTGTAAGAGATCCTTTGTCTGGGTTTGGTTGGGCCAATGAATGAATGCCTTGACTTGAATGATTGTTTTACTATTCCATTTTTCTTTTCTTTTCATTTCTTTGTTGTTGTTGTTGTTGTTGTTGGCTTGAACTCGGCCTGGGTACTGTCCCTGAGCTCTTCAGCTCAAGGGAAGTGCTCTGCCACTTGAGCCACAGTGCCACTTCCAGTTTTTCTGGTGGTAATTGAAGACAAGAGTCTGGGAAGACGGCTCAGTGGTAGAGTGCTTGCCTTGCATGCATGAGGCCCAGAGTTCGATTCCTCAGCACCACATAAATAGAAAAGCCAGACGTGGCGCTGTGGCTCAAGTGGTAGAGTGCTAGCCTTGAACAAAAGCAGCTCAGGGACAGTGCCCAAGCCTAGAGTTCAAGCCCTAGGACTGGCTAGAAAAAAAAGTCTCATGGACTTTGCTGCCTGGCTTGGTTTTGAACCACGATCCTCAGCCTCCTGAGTAGCTAGAATTACAGGCATGAGCCACCAGTGCCCAGCTACTATTCCTTTTTCTTAAAGCCTCTATAGGAACATAAATATTTTTATATGAAGTTTCTACAGTGGGTAGTAACACTGTTGTTAAGGTCCAAATATGACCAGCAGGGTGGCCCATGATGATAGGTTAGAATTTGAGTTCTGTTCTGATTCATTGTATGAGCTGGGCATAGTGGCTCATGTCTATAATCTCAACAACTTGCAAGGCAGAGATAGGGGAATCACTGTTTGAAGCCAGACTAGGAAAAAAATAAAGTTCACAGGACTTCATCTCAACTAGTGCCATAGATACAGTATAGCACAAACCTATTGACCCAAGCTAGTATGGGAAGGCATAATGTCTGGGTGCTATGACCTGTGCCTAAGGTAAGTGAATTGTGGGCCAAGCATGTACCCAGGCAAGGAGACCCAGTCTCAAAACTAAATAAATGAATCAAACAAACACAAAAGAAGGTTGGAGGTATGGTTTGGTTCAGTGGCAGAAAGCTTGCCTAACAGGTGGGAAGCACTGAGTTCAAACTCTAATACTACCCCAAGAAAATGTTGTATGGACAGTGATCCCCTCTTAGCTTTTCTGTAGGAATGTGTAGTGCTATGGAGGACATGCAGTGACCCTGTGGTGGCAAGATAGCTTGATCCTCCAGGGCAGAAGCATTTCGCAGCCCTCTGCCCATCCCATTACAGCTGGCTGAAGCCTTTCTCCTTGCCAGCACCAGCCCTGGGGACGCAGGCCCAAATCCCCTTCTTCTCATTTCCTATCCCTTACTTCTATTCAGTTCCCTCTTTTTTTCTCCCCAGAACTTGTTATTTCTAGGGCTGGTGCTATGGGAGGAGCAGATCTGGGTGGAAATCTCATCTGCAGGTCCTTACCTAGTGGGACTGGTAAACAACCATGCTTGGCACCTTGAAAGGAGGTGAAAGCTCTCAGAACCTGAGCCATCAGGGCTGTGCCTCTCCTCTGATTCCCGGACAGCCTTATTCTCTACCTTGCTCATAAGTAGAACAGATGGACTAAGCCTGAAGCATTTGCTCTTCTTTTCTAGAAGCTTCTGGTTGTTTCGGGGCACTATCAAATCCCTGGGGTGTAATTAATGTGTGCAGCCTCTTTAGATGTCTGAATTGGTGTGAGGACCATCTGTGGAAGGATTTCAGAGCCCATCCTCTAAGGGCGGAAGTGAGAGCAGAGGGTCTGAGGCCACTGTTGGTTTGGGTGGTCTTGCTGTGGCTGCTGAGATGCTCCTCTGTGTGTCTCCAGGAGAGATCAATGAAAACCCTAACCCAAGCCAGATGAGAGTGGCTCACGCCTGTAATCCTAGCTACTCAGGAGGCTGAAATCTGAGGATCATGGCTCAAAGCCAGCACAGGCAGGAAAGTTCTGTGAGACTCTTATCTCCAATTAACTAGCAGAAAACTGGAAATGGCACTGTGGCCCAAGTGGTAGAGCACTTGCTTTGAGTTGAAAAGCTCAGGGACAGTGCCCAGGCCCAGAGTTCAAGCCCCACAACCCACCAAAAAAAAAAAAAATCCTAACCCAAACCACTCACAAGCCCAATCACTGCTCCTAAGATGGAAACCTGTTTAGTCCTTAACTAAAAAATATCTGTGCAAATTCTTATACTCCAGCCAAATTCCATAACCATCCAGCCAGTTAAATTATAGCTTGTTAGTAGATTATCTTATTGGGGAAAAGTAAAAGTGTATAGTAAATAGTTCTCCCTTGTCTATAGCTTTGTTTTCTGTGGTTTCAGTTACTTAGGTCAACTGTGATTAACCACAATCAACCATAATTTGAAAATGTTAAATAGAAAATTGTGGAAATAAGCTGGGCACCAGTGGCTCATGCCTGTCATCCTAGCTACTGAAGAGGCTGAGATCTAAGGATTGTGGTTTGAAGCCAGCTGGAGCAGGAAAGTCCATGTGATTCTTATCTCCAGTTGACCACCGGAAAACCAGAAGTGGCTCTGTGGCCCAAAGTGGTAAAGCGCTAGCTGTGAGTGCAAAAGCTCAGGGACAGCACCCAGGCCCTGATTCAAGCCCTACAAAAGAAATAAAAAAGAAAAACTTGTGGAAAAAAAATTGAATTCCTTTCTGAGTAATGTGGCAAACCCTTGTATAATCCTTCTACATCCCACTCAGGATATCAATCATCCCAATATCCAACATGTCCAGGCTGTGAACGCTACTCAGCTGCTGGTCACTTAGTAGACATGGTGACTGTCTTGTATCATTATGTTCAAGTAACCTTTCTTTTACTTAATCATGGCCCTGTAGTGCAAAAGTAGAGGAGATGGCAACTGCATTATAGTATATTGCTATGATCAATCTGTTTCTTGTGTTATTATTGTCTATCTCTTCCTGATTTGTGAATTAAACCTTATCACAGGTATGAATATATGGGAAAGAAGCAGTAGATGTGGAGATCAGTACTATCCACCAGTTTCTGGCATCCACTGGGATGTGTTGTCCTGGCTCTACCCACTTGCCACCTTTCAGACATGTTTCTTGGTTGTCTTAGTCCCTATCAACCAGGTGAAACCCGTCTTAAGGAGTAAATGTCCCAACACTTCATTCTTCCCTTACAAGTTGCTCTTTTTTTTTATTTCTTTCCTATTTCTACCTTACCACAAATGTAGCAGCTACAATAAAAATCAACTAATTAGCTCACAGTTTGCAGGTAAGGTCTGAAATATTGCACAATTACCTCTCTCTCCTGTTGAGTTAATCTTTGTAAAAAGGATGAAACTTTCTAAAAGCCTAGGAAGGAATATAATTTTAGAATCAAGTCCTCTGCTATTAAAGCCAAGTCACTCACCGAGGAATATACTAGAATACATGCCCTACACTTCCTGGCATGTGGCTGGGGTGTGGGTAGGAAGCAGGGAGAGAATTCACATCATTCTGGCACGTGGGCTCTGTGGAAGGGAGATCTGTGTTCTCCGATCCCTATATTCTTGGGGCTGGGAAGGTGGCTCAGTGGTAGAGCTTGCCTTGCATGCCTGAGGCCCTGGGTTCGATTCCTCAGCACCACATAAGCAAAAAAGAAAAAAGCCAGAAGTGGTGCTGTGGCTCAAGTGGTGGAGCGCTAGCCTTGAGCTGAAGAGCTGAGGGACAGCGCCCAGGACCAGAGTTCAGGCCCCACGACCGGACCCAAAAAAAAAAAATCCAATCCCTATATTCTTGGTGCCTGGAGCAGCATGTGACACAAAAGACACCCAATAAATATTTGCTTAATGAATGGCTAAGCCTGTCCCTTTGGGGCTTTGTTTGTACCAATGGTAATGAAGCAAAGAGTAAAATAATGTCCAAAATTGCTTCAGACTCAAAGAGGAAAGATAATCATTTTTACTCTTTTGTCCACAATCACACATTAGGGCCAGCTAAAATGTGGATTGGCCTTGCTGGACTGCTTTGAATCACTGAAAACATCCCTTTTGGTATCATTTTGGTTTCTTCAAGCAGTTATGTTTCTTACATTATCCTTCAAGACATATTTTAGATAACACTCATCGAATGGCTACCTTTAAGGCTGTCATTACAAAGCAGTATTGATGCACCCCTGTAATGAACACTGGGGCTATGCCTTCCAGAGAGAGCAACCTCCCCAGCCCAAATGGAAATATTTGGAAAGCTGCATGCAGCTTTGTCTCCTCATTCCCCTTTGTCCAGCTTTGCAGTTGTGTGTGTGTGTGTGTGTGTGCACGCACATGTGTATGCCTGTGCATCTGTGTGCCTGTGTGTGCTAAGACTTGAACTCAGAGCCTTAGTGCTTGCTCTCACTTGATTTTTCACTCAAGTCTGGTGCTCTACCATTTGAGTCACACCTCTACTTCCAGCTTTTTTTTTACTAGTTAAACAGAGATAAGAGTCTCAGGGACTTTCCTGCTTCAGCTGGCTTCAAACTGAGATGCTCACATCTCAGCCTCCTGAGTAACTATGATTACATGCATGAGCCCCAACCCCCATCTTCTCTCTTTCTCTCTCCCCCCACTCCTTACCTGGGAGTTCCATTAGGGATCAGCTAAGGGAGGGGATTTCAAGACTCCCCGCGGATAAGTGCCTCTTCTGTCCATTGCAGGATCTAGGAACATGCAGAAATCCAGGATGCACTTGGACTCTAGGGAATCTGACTGTGTTCTAGATCCTGCAGCATGTGAAGCCCCTCACAAGGCGCCCCTCAGAAAGGCTTGCTCTGCAATCTAGTCAGCCTCAAGGAGGTCGCTGTCTCAAGCCTCGAATTGAACAAGACGCATAGCCCATCTTTCTTAATATTTGTTTTCTTGTCTTTGATCCATCTTTGTTGGGTTCTTAAAAATAACAATTTTCTTTGTTCTAATTAGATTGTTTATAGTAGCAATAATATTAATATTGGCTGAGCTTACCTGAGGCTTCAGAGGACCTGAGTCCTGAAGGAAAGCCTGTGGAAAAGGGAAATAGCAAATAAAGATGAGAGGCTGAGCCCAAATCAGGTAGGGTCTCATAGACTATGGTAGAGCAATAAAGTTCTAGTCTGAAGCTAACCAGTGGAAGTTGGTGGAATAGTCTAGAACAGTTTGCTTTTTGAAGCTCTGTCTCTTGCTGCCATTGGTAAATAGAGGTAGGATAGGCATTGGGGTAGACTCCATAGGAAGCCAAGTCTCTAGCCAGGCCCTGATAGAAAAACTGAGGGAGAGAGGGCTGTGGAGATGACAGAAGTGCCCTGAGCAGCTGCCAGGGTTGGGCATGGGGGTGAAAGAAAAGGAAGAAGCAAAAACAACTCCAGAGATTTTTGACTAGAGAATTCTGCAAGCTTCTATTATTCCAGTACCTGTCCAATGATCATTTCATTTCATTCTCCTGGTGTCACTGTATCCACATTTCACAGAAGATAAAACTGAGGCTTGGGGAATTTAAGTAACTGAACAACTCAATTCCTACACAGAATGGGGGCTGGAGCCCCAACTGAGTGAGAGAAAAGCTCCCTCGCCCTCTAGACCACTCTGCCATGTCTGTCTGTGGGAGGCCGGGGTGCCAGCAATGATGTTAGGTAATTTTTCTACGCAGTTTTAGAAAAAAAATAGAGATAAAATAAGATTGGATATTGGTTTAAAATATAATATTAATTTTCTTAAGCCTTGCAGAAAAAGTTCAATTTAAAAAAACTTGTTCAAAGTATTATGAAAAAAATACCAACTTTCTCTCTTAATTTTAGTAGCGGTCATTTTGGAAAACTATTCCCAGCCTCTTAGAAAGTGAAGCAAACATCTATTGCATGACTCAGCAGTACCCCCAGGTCTTCACCCAAGAAATCAAACCATGTCCACTTTTAATGCCCTGACACTGACCACAACCAAATGCTCATCCACAAGATAAGCAAATTGTGGCACAGTAGAATGCTACACCGCAACTAAAAAGTAATCATTGGGGAATGTACAAGATGGTTTAATCCACGTAGAGTTGGTGAACGGAAAAGCTGATCTGTGGTGGTCAGAGTGAGAGTAGACTAGAGAGACACCATGAACTTTCTGAGAGACAGAGATGCTCTGCATAATAACTGAAATGAGCATGCAGGTATTTCTTTCCAGAGGTGAATTCCCAAGCCAAACTTAAACTGATATACTCCAAATATGAGTTTGTGGGTATTGCTGGTACACAAAATCTCAGGCAAAGGTCCCCCATGCGTGTTAACAGGTCATTGTTGGCAGATCCTTCATCATCTAGGGAATTGTTAGTGAGCTAGAAAGCAAGTATGCATTTATAAATCCTTGCCTACTTGGGATGCAGACACTAAGAATGTTCACTAGATGGCACTGTGTCTCCCAGTACTTTATAATTTGGAAAAACTTCCTTTCCAGACTATCCCAAACTGGTAGTCTTCCTAGCTTCCCTGTTCAAGCCCCTTACACATCTGTACACTCCTTCTGTGTCTTCTTTCTTTTCCATTTGTTGCATTTGCCACACAATCTCCTGATCTAACTAGCAGGTGGGCAGTGAATAACTTTTTTAAAAATTCTGTTCTTTGGTGATGGAAAGCCATTTGAAGACGAGACATACTATATGACTTAGTTCTGGCGCAATGCAGGGGGGTAGCAGAACAAAGACATGGCTAACTTGTTTTTTGCTTGCTTTTCTTTTTTCCAGCTGGCAAACTGGAAATCATGAAATGGGCATTCACCTGGCCACTGAGTTTCGTCTTATACTTTACTGTCCCCAACTGCAACAAGCCCCGCTGGGAGAAATGGTTCATGGTGACGTTTGCTTCTTCCACGTTGTGGATTGCAGCCTTCTCCTACATGATGGTGTGGATGGTGAGGGCATGGAGGATGGCGGGTGTTGCTAGATCTCTTACAGAGAAAAGCACACTAAAGTAGAAGAGAATTAAAGCTGAGGCTTCTGCCAGTAACTGTATCCTATCATAAACGGCATAACAAACCAGCCCTAAACTCATTGGCTTAGAATCCCAAGCATTCATTCTGCTCTTACATCTTTGGTTTGAGTGATTTGATTCATCTTAGCTGGGACTAGCTATCCAGCTCTGCTTCAAGTTACAGGCTGGTTAAATTTGATTCAGACAACAGATTGGATCCATGTCTATTCTGTTTACTCCTTTTTTCTTTGGGCCAATAGTGATCTGGAAATGTTTCTCTCAGGGTGACTGAAATGCAGGAGGCCAAGTGGAAACACTAGGCGCCCCCTTGGGGCTTCCTTTGGGACTGACTTACCATTACTTTCTCCCATACTCCTTTAGCCAAGCCCACCATTCCTGAGTGAGGAAAACAGGTTCTACCCACCACAGTGGAGGTGCAGCAGGGTCACAGGCAAAGGGCCTGCTGGAAAGTGACGATCTGGGAAGTGATGGTGAATCTCACCCTTCCCCTAGCTTCAGAGTCTTAGTGAAGTACAAACCTAGTTCATTGCAAGTAGAGTTAGAAATTAAAAGCCATGGCAAAACTGTGAAAATTCAATTAACATGCTTGAGTCTTGGGCATACTCAAGGAACTAAAAAGAAAAGTTTCTGAAAAGATTATTTTGAAGATAAGAGCAAATTTATACACTTGATACTATATTGAATTCTCACCCCTGGCCTTAGCAGTCATTTTGCTGTTTGGAAGGTCTGATAAGTTGTAAGAAAATAGCTGATGGGAAAGGAAAAAAAAAAAAAAAAAAACAGGAGGAGTTAGAGACCTGGACCTCGTGGGGCCATCAGTTCCCCCAGCCCTCCATACTCAACCACAAACATCATAATAACACCAAAAGTGCAGCAGGTCACTCCGGGATGAGCCAGAGACCACGATCCTCAGGGACATTACTGAGGGTTAGGAAAGAAAGACATGGTTTGGCCAAGATGCCAGTCATTCCATTTTACAAAGGCTCCTCAGAACAACAAAATAGAAAGGTCTGTTACCACCTCTCCTTTCTTCCCTGGAGACTAGAAGTTAGAAGACTGTGGCCACTCCAGATTAAATTCAGCTCTGAAAGGACATGAAAAACACCCCCTGCCTTGGAAAGGAGTGAGCTAAGTCCCCCAAACTTTTGGACAGGGAAAGAGCAATCAAAGCATTTGGGAGTGAAATCAGCTCTCCTGAGGAGGTGTCTTTTTCAACAGCTGCCCCAGGAGTTACTGTAAGAAAACCATGTTCCGTAAGACAGCTGGTTTGTGCTTCTTGTTATTTTATAGAAAGGGACAATGGTGTCCTAAAATATCCTCAGTAGTTGCATCTTAGAAATCCCTTTTCCTCAGGCCCACCTGCAGGGAAATTGTCTCCTTTTCGCCTTACCTGTCATTTGCTACAGCTCCTTTATCATCTCTCTTGCAAATGTGTTCAGCCTCATCAGGAAATCAGGGGGCCACAGTGGGCTCATCTACAGAATGCAATCTCAGGTATACCAGCTTCCTCCCTTTGCCCCAATTCACACAGAGAGAGACAGAGAGACAGAGAGAGACAGAGAGAGAAAACTACTGCCTATCTAGTGAGCCCATCTGGCTGGCTTGGAATGTTTTCTGTCACTTCCCAGTGTGACCTGGGCAGGTGCCTCCCTGAACCTCAGTATCCTCACCTGGGAAATAGGAAAAGCCTAACTCATTACAGATAATTGAGTTACACCAAAGCCAGTCAATCAGTAAGGGACTGTGGCAAATAAGAGGGACGCTGATCAGCAAGATGACATTGTCACCAGGGAATGGAGGATGGGAAAAGCTGACTGTGGCTTTCTGACAAGACCAGAAAAATGTGTAATCCAGCCCCTTTCTGTATCTTGCTTCTTCCCACAGTAATCTGCCGATGAGCATGCTTAAGTTCCTAGCATCCTAGCATCCTAGCACCCTGAGTTCAAATATTGTGTCCTACCTCTGTCTGGTCCTTAAAAGTCTAGTACTAGGCGGGTATCAGTGGCATACACCTATAATCCTAACTACTCAGGAAGCTGAGAGCTGAAGGATGGTAGTTCAGGACCAGCCCAGGCAGAAAATCTGAGACTTTTTTTTAAAATAAACAGCAAAAAGCAGGGCTGGAGGCTTAACTCAAATGGTATAACACCACCCTAGCAAGCACAAGACCCTGAGTCTAAACCTTAGTACCGGCAAAAAAAATAATAATAATCTAGTCCCTCAGACAACTTATGTCATCTGAAAGGAACAAATGCAAAGGGAACTTGAATCTGGCAAGTGTGGATTCTTTTAAGTGTAGCATCTGATGGCCCACGACCCTTGTCTTATCCCCAGGATGTTCATTGTCCCCTATGTTGATAAAGCAGAGCTTGCCTCTATCCCCCCAGAGAGATGGTCCAGGTTGGAACCTTTTCTGTTTTTTTTAATGAAAGGAAAGCTGGCAGGAAGGATTCCCAGGGTCCCTTACCTCATACCTCCTCCTGCTTCTGCCAGGTCACGATCATTGGTTATACCCTGGGAATTCCTGACGTCATCATGGGAATCACTTTCCTGGCTGCCGGAACCAGTGTGCCTGACTGCATGGCCAGCCTCATCGTTGCCAGACAAGGTGGGACATCTGGGGATAATAAGAATAAAAAGAAAGAGAGGAAGGGAAGGAGGAATGAAAGGGGAGGGCAAGATGGAGGGAGGGAAAGAAGGAAAAAAGAAAGAAGAAAGGGAAAGAAAGAGAGAGGGGAGGAGAGAATAAGGGAGAGAGGGAGGGGGAAGGAACCCAGGGAGGGAAGGGGGAAGAGAAGATCTTTCTATGAGAGAGAGAGAGAGGCAGGTCAGGCCCATGTGGCAGCTAATGGGCCACAAATGCCTTTTAGAAGGAATGGCAAATGGCCTGAATGCTGAGTTTGTTAGCTTCCTGAGATAAGAACAGGGAAAAAAGCCAGAAGGTTCTACCCTTGAAGAAAGCAGGATGTTTTCCTAGGCAGCACCCACAGGTCCTCTGGTTGCATTGTTGAAAATTGTAATAAATCCAGTGATAGCTAACCTTTTCTAAATAAGGCATTTTAGGTGTCCCAGCATTTGAACAACTCTGTGAGACAGGACACACATACTTCCATTTCATGGATGTTGGAATGAAAGCCTAGAGAGCAGTGAATGCCACATCAAAGCTTTATCCAGATCACACCTCACAAAGCCGCAGCTGCTAGAGCTCAGTTTTCAGCATATGACAGACCCTTCTCTCCTTGGAACTGTGCGGCCAGCAGGGTGCTGGTGGCTCACACCTGTAATCCTAGCTATTCAGGAGGCTAAGAGCTGACAATTGCAGTTCAAAGCCAGCCAGGGCAGGAAAGTTAATGAGACTCTTATCTCCAATTAACCACCAGAAAACCAGAAGTGGAGCTGTGGCTCAAAGTGGTAGAGTGCAAGTTAGCCTTGAGTGAAAGGGCTCAGGCCTCCTTAGTTCAAGCCCCACAACTGACAAAAAGGGGGGGGGGCCTCCCATCCCCATGTGGACACTTTTGATGGCCATACTCACTGTCACTTAGGTACCTGATGGATGCTGGAGACATTTATTTTACATCAGTTCATTGTGCAGCTACAGAACTTACCAGTGTCCTCTAAACATCCTCACAAAACTACTGACTGCATTATCTTGATACTACTCAATTGCTCACAAGAACTGCATTTGGTTCAGAGCAGTCAGAACATGATGCTAAAATGTAAAATGCATAAGTTGATAAGCTTTTGAGCCACTGTATAGACTGAGTCCATTCCTTCTAGAAGCATGGCTCAATACCTTCACAGAATATTTCTTTTTTTTTAATCACTTATATTGAATCAGTGATCACATTTGAAGTTGAAGTTCAATAGTCCCATCAGCTGTGTGTTTATGTATTTTACAATCTGTGTCATTTCATGTATCAGTGTATACAGCCCAGCAAAATGGCTTTCCAGCCATCAGACCAAAGACTGGGGAAAGTCCAATGCCCCCCCCCAATCCCGGGATCCCCTCCTCATATAAGTGTCTTCTGGTTCTTGCAGGAATGGGGGACATGGCTGTATCCAATTCTATTGGGAGCAATGTGTTTGACATCTTAATCGGCCTCGGTCTCCCCTGGGCTCTGCAAACTCTGGCTGTGGATTACGGATCCTACGTAAGTGGTGTCCTACATAAAGTTTCCTTAAATCCAGAACCACCTCATCTCAGCTTGTAATGCCCTTGGCCACGGAGACTCTCTTAGGGTAGAGGAGATGTGGTATAGAAATAATAATGTTGAAAAAGCAAATCATTCTTGTCAACATCCTTCCACACATGCTCACGGGACATTTGGAACTCTAGAGCAGAGACAGGCAACTTTTTTCTATCAAGAGCCAATATAGTAAGTATCTTGGTCATCGTTATCATGGGATAGAGAGTCTCAGTCACAGCCACTGACAATACCAATGTGCGAGGAAGCAGCCCCAGAGAGAGCATAGTGGTTTCAAGACAACCTTATTTATACAAACTGAAATTAGAATGCTTTCAATTTTCATGCCATGACATATTATCCTTCATTTGATTTTTTTCAACCATTAAAACCAATGAACTATTAAATCATTCTCTCTTTGGGGGTTTTTTGGAAAGTAGTGCTGGACTTTGAACTCAGAGCCTTATGTGTGCCTGCTAAGACATCATTTTGGACTCTTCCTAACAGAAATTCAGGCACTGGCTTATTCCATCATGTGGTTCTCTCATCTTGGAGTTTTTCTTCTCTAGTTACACCAAAGGCAGAGAAAGATAAGGCATGAATGATAGTACAGATCATCTTTTAGTGAGAATTAGAAGTGGCTTTTGTCCTCTCTGACTCCATTCTTACTGCTGAACCACACCTCTAGCCCTTTTCTTACTTCCTTACTCTGGCATTGCCCAGACTAAATCCAACTATTTTATGAGTTACATCCTAACTGGGATAACTGTGCCCAGCTCCTAGCTGGGCTCTCAGAAACTTTCCTACCAAGGCTGGCCACATCCTCCCAGATACAGCTGTTCCAAGTGTCTAGGATTATAGGTGTGAGTGCAAATTGTAGTCACTCTTAAGTCATGATCTGTGTAAAATGAGTTGGTGGGACAGATTTGGTTGCTGAGACACAATTTGCCAGTCCCTACTCTAGTATATTTGGACTTGCTTTATCTCCTTTTGTGTGCCATGAGGCATGTTAAGATATACTGAAGAGATGCATCCAGGTTGGCCTCTAAAAAGGTGTCTGCCATTGGTTGGTTACAGGATTCAAAGGACCCTCCTAAAACTTGTAATCTAAAGAATGAGACTGATGTCTCACTTTTGTGAATAGATCCTTGCCAACCAAATTCACAAGAATTTGATGTTATCAAATACTTAAGTACCAGGCAGAGGGGATATTTATTTGGGTAATTTTTTTCTCTATATTTCTGGAGAAAAAATTCTCACGTGGGAGCTATTTTTGGTGTCCCGTGAGCATTCTTAAGTGCAATGACCCACCAGTAACATGCACAGCAATCAATACCAAGTTATGTTCATGGATAAAATTTATTATAGCAAAAGGTGTGGGGTAAAGGCAGAAAAAGCATGAAATTCAAAGAGGTCAGGTACAGGATTCCAGTCCCTTCCCTACTGGGTTCTTTCTAGCAGTGAACTACAAGGATTTATGTGAGATGTCTGCTTAGAAAAGACCCCTGGAGTCTGAGGCTTTGGGGGATGCAGTGATCAATTCTTCACTAAGAACAGCTGTAGGAACTGACTCTCAGAGTACCAGCACAGAGACAGAGTATACTTTATAAAGCTTCCTAGGCAAGCTGGTGAAGCCTGGCCCTTTGCTTCATTTATATAAAACAGCATCATCAGTCAGTCATGTTCTGAGCTGCTACCTTTTCAGGATTTGCTCTGCCTCCCCCCTGGCCCCAGACTGGAGCTACATTAACACCTCTGCACAGATGATCAAATACTCTTCAATTTGTTAGACTGGCAGTCTTTGCTACTATGTTACAACAACTCCCAGTATCTTGCGCTGGAGTAATCCAGCAGTGGTTTCTTCTTCAAACTCTGTGCAGCAGAAGTTCCTCTTCCAAAGGACTCTTGCCAGCAGAAACTCCGGCATTGGGGCTTATTCCATCTTGCAGATGTATCATCTGGGAGTCCTTCTTCTCTGACTAAACAAAAATCAGAGAAGGAAAAGACATGACAGATTGGACAGATCATGATTTGCTCAGAGCTAGAATCTGTTTATGTCTTCTCTGTCACCATACAATAGTCCAGCTAAGTCATAGTACCCACCTAGACACAAGAAAGAATGAATCATGTAACTGTGGGTCACAGACAGGTATCTATGTTACCAGGAAAGGGAGGAGAGGCAGGTGGTAGTGAATGCTAGCAGGCTCTCCAGTCTCATTCATGTGATGGAGAGTAGAATCCAAGCAAAAGGAATCTAGCCAGAAACCTTTCCTGCAGCTGGTATATTGGAGCATTTTTCTCTGCCACATAAGCAGAACACTCATGAGCCTGACATGCTGGGTCACATGTGAACCACCTGTCCTTTCTGTTAGTGTATCTTTCCTGTTCTCAAGCTGAGAGCAGTAGGATTAATTAGTAGTTTAACTATCAATAGTTTAAATATCATTAAACTACTTGTCATTTTGTTATAATAAGAGTTCTTCCAAGGACTGGGAAGGTGGCTCAGTGGAAGAGTACTTGCCTTGCATGCATGAGGCCCTGGGTTCGATTCCTCAGCACCACATAAGCAGAAAAAGCCGGAAGTGGCGCTGTGACTCTTAAGTGGTAGAGCGCTAGCCTTGAGCTGAATTGCTGAGAGACAGCACCCAGGCCCAGAGTTCAGTTCCACAACCAACAACAACAAAAAAAAAAAAAGTTCTTCCACTGCTGAAAAATCTCTTGAAGTTTATCTACAACTGGCTATGTGGACCTTTTTTTTAATCTTGGGGTAAAAGTAACTTGTGCTTTATAAAAGAAAGCTCTGGGGTGGTGCTTGCAAGAAGGAACTTTCTATAATGATGGAAATAGTCTACAGCTGCATTAGCTAACACAGTAGCCAGATACTACACCATGGAAAAGGTGTAGAGTGTAATAATAGAACTGAGGATTAGACCTCCCATTGCATTCGTACAAGTTTTCAGCAAACAGTTCTGTTCATGAGTTAGGGGAACACTATACATCCACTAAGGTGGGGGTATGGATGCTTCATAATTATGATACCCCTTCAAGACCATACTTTATATAAACAGTTCCATGTTTTTGTGGTTTGAACTCAGGACAATGTGTTTCCTAGGCAGACACTCTCCCACTGAGCTCCACCTCCCACCTGTTTGAAGGCTTAAGAAGAGACAGAATGTCTTATGAGCGAAGGGTAGAAATGAGAGATTCCTGGTTCCATACTTCAGGCCTCCCTTGTCATCAGTTCAACCCCACCACCCTTCAGCCTGCTTGCCCCACTCTGACAGAAGGCCTGAAGTTAACATGCCCTAGCTTCCTTAGAAAACATGACTGACCCTATGTTAGGATTTAGTCTTCCTGAGCAGTGTAGCCAATAAACATGCTCCTTCGCCTAGCTAAATTCTAGCTCACCTACAACCCACTTCATTTTTCCACTTCCCTCTTAGAAAGTTATGAAGCAGTAAAACTAACTCTTAATCCCAACTGCTTTTGGTTTCCTCTGTTGATGTCTAGAGCACAGTAGCTAAAACACAGACAATGAATGGGTGCTATTATATGGCCCAGATCATGAATCAGTAATACATTTTTATCACATTGACTCTTCAGCAAGAGATGTACAGGTAGGACAGGGGATGAGATTCTTTGTGTTAGTCTGGTGGATTACCTGACACAATCAATTTATGAAGAGAGAAGGTTTGTTTGGATACATGGTTCTACGGTTTCTAATCCAAGGTCAGGCCTCTGGTGAGGTCAGGGCATCGTGGTGGGAGCTCATGGCAGGGCACTCTGCTCACCTTGGGAAGCAGAACATAGAAGAAGAGCAAAGACAAACTAAGTTTCCACAATCCAGTCAAGATCAGGTGCTGAAGGACCTATTGGGCCTAATGATCCATAGCAACCCCCAACAGCACCCTCCCGGAACCGAGCCTTCACACATAGCCCTCTAGGATCTCTTGGTTTTTATTTTATTTTTTATTTTAGTTTATTTCCTTTTATTTTTGTCAGTCATGGGGCTTGAACTCTGGGCCTGAGTGCTTTCCCTCAGCTCTTCAGCTCAAGGCGAGCTCTCTACCACTTGAGCTACAGCACCACTTCTGGTTTTCTGGGGGTTTATTGGAGATAAGAATATCACGGACTTTTCTGCCCAGGCTGTGATCCATCTCAGATCTCAACCTCCTGAGTAACTAGGATTATAGGCGTGAGCCACCAGCGCCCGGCTTTATTTTTTATTGCAGTTACACACAGGAAAAGTTATGGAAGGTAAAATCAACAACTTTCAAAAAACAAAATCAAAGATCATCCTAGGAGCAAACCAAGTCTTCTTGCGAACTTTGAACTTTTCCTGAACATGGATGTCAGGCCTAAAATTCCAGCTCAGTTAGACCCACTGTCTATGATAAACAATTCCCTTAGTGGCCTACCCTCATCTCCTCTCTTCTGGCATTCTCCCAACACACTCTAGAGGACAGAAAATTAAACACATTGTCACATCAGTAATTTCTACAGCTATGAAAACATACTTTTTCCAGGTCTCATTAGCTAATCACAGTGTGATATCATGAAGACAAAACTTCAGTCCCTATTAATTGTTTGGCACAAATGTATGCTTTCCATCTGAAGATGACACAATGAGGTCACTGGTCATTCCTCTGAAATTGTACAATAACTACAGCTAGCCCTGTCAAGGAAGATCTCCTTCATCCTTGAACTAGAGGGGAAAAGGCAGAGAAACCAGATGTCTGTGACAATAACTATGGCAGCTATGGTGTACAACAATCCTCTTGGGGGAAACTTTGCCTGGGAAGATTCTAGAGAAAGTTAGGTCAAATTGCATTTTCTTCCATATGCTGCTATTTCTGTAACCAGTGCAGGAAAGATTTTCATTTTTTTTCCATAAATGCAAACAACTAATATAGACCTCTCTTTTAAAAAACAGAAATTGAGGGATATGATAATCAAAAGTTCATGAGCCCCAGGGGAATGAATAATTCATTTTTTTTATTGTGGGAGACAGGGGTACAGCTTCATTCTAACGCAAGTAGAATCCAGATGCTCCAGTGCGCTTTGTTTCCTTGACTTTTAAAAGTCCAAAGGAGAGTGAAATAAGCCAAGATCAGAGAGACAAACGGCACACAGTCTCCCTAATATGCGGATGTTAAATTCAAATGCAGTGAGATATGAGAAAGTAAACAGGACTCAAGAAACAAAGGACCTCTTACTAATTTGTCATTGTGTTTTTAGATGACTCTATGTTCTTGACCCCACCTATTGTAGATACATGTGTACCTGTGAGGGAAGCGAGGAGAAGGGCACAGAATTAGAGGGAAACAGGTGAAAAAATACAGCAGAGGGGTTCCTCAGCTGCACTGGACATTGATGAAAGTGAACTAAGCAACTCGGGGTAGTGACGGAAGGAAAGGAGTGAGAAAGAGGGAACGGCTTACAGTAAGCAAAAGGAATGCAATGTACGTATCACCCTATGTGGAAGAAATAGTTGTACTGTCAAAGTCTGTAGAGTTCATAAGCTTTATAGACCATGATAATGACAATTCACCTTGTGAAGGTTAAACTGTGTTTGTGACTTTAGCTAGATATCACTATGCCATATTGTGAAGTTTATGTAATATTTACTCCCAATAAGGAAACTTAAAAAAAAGAAAAGAAAAACGTCCAAAGAAAACCCAGGTACCTTTCAAAACTCATGCCTGTAATCCTAGTTACTCAGAAGGGTGAGATGTAAGGGTGATGATTCGAAGCCAACCTGGTCAATTGAAGATGAGTATTAGGAAAGTTCATGAGACTCTGATCTCCAATTAATCACCAAAAAGCCAGAAGTAGAACTATGGCTCAGATGGCATAGTGCCAGCCTTGAGGGAAAAGGTAAGAGACAGTGCCCAGGCCCTGAATTCAAACCTTAGTACAAGCACAAAAAGTTTAAGAAATATTTTTCCCAAGAAAAACTAAATATGGTAGCTCACTCTTGTGATCCTAGTTGAGAGGCTGAGGTTGGGAGGATCATTATTAAGGACCAGCCCAGGCAAAAAGTTCACAAGATCCCATCTCAACCAGTAAAAGCTGGGTGCAGTGGTGCACCCGCCTTCCTAGTACAAAGGAGACTTCAGTAAGACTATTGACATCCAGGATAGCTTAGGCAAATGGCACTTTTTCAAAAACTAATGTGAGTTGCTGGGCACTGGTGGCTCATGCCTGAAATCCTAGCTATTCAGGAAGTTGAGATCTGAGGATTTCAGGTTGAAGCCAACACAGGCAGGAAAGTCTGTGAAGCTCTTATCTCCAATTAACCACTAAAAAAAAAACTAGAAGTGGAACTGTCAGGCAATTGGAAAGCACTAGCCTTGAGAATAGAGCTAAAAGATGGCACCCAGGTCCTAATTTTAAGCTTCAGGATTAGCGTGCACATGTGCACGCGTGCGCGCACATACACACACACACACAGACCCCTACA
The DNA here is from genome assembly GCF_019054845.1 of Dipodomys spectabilis. NCBI lineage: Eukaryota > Metazoa > Chordata > Mammalia > Rodentia > Heteromyidae > Dipodomys > Dipodomys spectabilis. The sequence goes on from NW_024871042.1 coordinate 5,174,690, forward strand.
AAAGCACTTATACAGGCACATCACAAACTAATGAGACAAAAACAGGGAGCAGGGAGTGGCTCAAATGCTAGAATGCCTGCATAATAAACGTAAGACACTGAATTCAAACTCTAGTACTTTTCAAGGACAATAAAAACACAATTCAAAAGAAAAAAATCTGATTAACTTATTTTTCAGTAATATTCACAATTTGAAACTATTAAAATCTGTCATATATTTTGTTGAAATTGTGCACTCAATAAGCTTGCATTTCATAAGATTGCCCAAAGTGACAGTAACCTTCACTATTTGGAAATTTTCATCCTGAATCAGGACTAGAAGGTAAAGAGGCAATAAACAGTAATGGGCCAACCACTGCGCTGAACAAAGGGAAAGGAGTCAGAAAACCTTCTAGAGTTTTATTTATCCTCAATAGTTAGCTCTCTGCTTGAGAAGACTGTTAATGAAAGAAGAATCTCCAAAAACAGATCACCTCAAGTCTTGCCTAAAAATCTTCAGGAACTGATCCGCTCTAGTGTTATCTAAGAAATCTCAATGAACAGTGCACCCCAAATCAACGTGTGGGTGCTGCCCAGCTACAGAGTCATTCTTTACATCCTCTTTCTCCATGTCCCCTTTGCCCCATTACTTAAGAGTATTGGGCATTTTTAGTAACATACCCAGAAGCCCTTTTATTTAGAATAACTCCAAGAAGCTAGAAGGTGGCCAAACATCCAAGTTGTCTCTCTAGGTGGAAAAAGTTTGGAGATTGGTCTTGGTAATAGCATTCAATTTTTTTGGTGTAAAGACTTTCATCCTGGTCAATTCCAATCCACCAGCATGTTATCTTCCTGCAGGTGAGTTAGAAAGAGCAGCACCCAATTGCTTTCTAGATCTTGTTTGAAATAGCTCCAACTCTCTGTGGGTAAGAATAGAGATTTTGTTCTTCAGAAAAGGGAAAGCTTGTTCTAGCTGATGGAGTCAGACTCCAGAAACTGACAACTGCATGTGCTGAAGCTTGCCAGGAAAGATGAAAAAGAAAGACAGGGAGACATCAAGACCTGATTTGGTTTACTGATCCACTCCAACAGGCCTTCCATTGGACGTTTGAGCACAGGTTGGGGGGGGGGGGGATACAATCTCTATGCTCAGCAGGGGAGTTTAGGGGAGGCACCAGCACAGAGATTCCAGAGCATGGCATTCTGGAAGTGCTCCATTTTGTGGGATTGGCTTTGTGCAAGAGAAGGAGATGTTGGTTGGCTTTGGGAGAACTTTGAAAAGGGCCTGCAATATTTCTTGGGCTCCACAGACCCAGTTTCTTCCAATGCTCCTGTAAGCTGAGCACTGTCCCTCACTTTTTTACTCAAGGCTAGCTCTCTACCACTTCAGTCACAGTTTCACTTCTGGCTTTTTGGTGCTTAATTGGCAATAAGAACCTACAGGGGCTGGCTTTGAACCGGGATCCTCAGATCTCAAGTAGGATTACAGGCCTGAGCCACCAGCACCTGGCTAGATGTTTTTTGTTTTTGTAATTTCCTACCCAACATCAGGGTGAGCTCTCTGTTGTAACTTTATGATGAGCAGAAATAGTTCCCTGCCTCCTGAGTTTGGATTTGGCTGTGGGTTAGACTGAATGGAAAAATGAGTGGACCTGAAACAAAAACAGACTTGAACTAGATGTACAGTTCGGTGTGGTCTCTGGTGCCCTTACCTTTTATCATGAGATGAGACACTCGAACTGCACCTGGCTGAAGCTTGGAGCCAAGCCATATTCAGCCAGACACATAAAAATCCACAGATGCATGAGTGAGAAGCAATTCCAATGGAGTTCGGAGGCTTTTGTTACACAGCATTATGGTAGCAACAGCTGACTGATAAACCCTAATCCTAACTGAAAATCCTAATCATTTCCTTCTCATGCAAGATGCCTCCTAGCTAGTCTTGCTACCATCTACCTTGTCTGGGATACAGCCTTTTCTCCATGAATTTCTCAGAATCTTCTTTCCAAAAGATACACATGATTGCATATCTTCCTCTCCAACACCCATTCTTTCCATTACCATGATTTACAGTGCCCTTTACCATGTGACCCCCTCCCCTGACTTTCAATTTATCTTTGACCACTCATCGCTGTGTTCTCCCACCCCCCCCCCCCTCAACTCCCTCACATACCTTCCCTTCCCCTAGTCACATCAGCTGCCTCTGGGGAGGGGTGGTGAGGTCCTTCAATGAATCAAGCCTTGTTATATCTTGGTGCTCTCTGCAAGTAGTTCCTTAGGCCTGAGAGAAGTTTTTTGCTCATATCCCTATTTGCTTTTTCTGATCATCTGGGCTTGTCAAATAGCAGCAAGTTTCTCACTATCCTCCCAACCACTGCCACATACCCTACACCTCCTGCACAACCAGCCTTCAGGTGAGCATATACCCTTCTTTGGGTAGGAATTGTTGGCATGTTCAGCGTCTTCCCCAAGCTGTTAGTCTAGGGGCAGAGGACTATGTCTTGCTTACCACAGCATCCTAGCAGGTAGCAGGTGTTCAACTAATGCTTGACCTAAGGAAGTGTGGGGGGAACACATTTCTAGTTACCAATTCTTTTTAACCTCAAGTGGATTCCTGCTTAGAAATAAAAAATAAAAATAAAAAATACAGCTACTCTTCTTCTCCTGTTTCCTCTCATATTTATGTTACATTTCTAAGCTCTAACTCAGAAATAATCAGTTTTGCCCTGGCTTCCTGCAGCCTGCCCAGTGACTTTTGCAGTTCTGAGGTTCATCACCATAACTGGACAAGAAGTGTTCATTTCCTAAACTTGGATTTTTTTAAAGGAATTTTTCTTATTTAGGGCACTTAGATAACTAGCTGGCTTCTGAGCAAACCACTGAGTGTAAGAAATGTCAAAATCTGTAAAAGTATATTCGTTCCTCCCTGCCAAATGCTTGAACCTACTGCTAGGCACTAAACAGCTGTCTGGATGATAATTATTCCATAATTATGACTTGGAAATCCCATCTGGACAAGATGGAAACATTGCTTCGGAATTGTCAGCAGGTCCCTCGCGAGGTTGGGAGAGGCCATTAAACCCATACAAGCTGCTTGCTTCTGAGGTCAGAGATGCAGAAGGATGTCCCAGGGTTATGCAGGATAAATAGAAAGAGGCCCCGAGTGTCCTTCAGGAAATGAAGTCAATTTTTTGGGACAGTCTAGGGGTAGAGATGAGGGCAAAGCAGTAAATGCTTGTAGCAAATAAGCCTGAAGTTTGCTTTGCCATGAACCGGAATTATTTTTCCAAAAGACTTCTTCATCTCAGCATGAAGCCACAGAGTGATCCCTCTCCTCCCTCACCCCCATGTGGCTGGGCCTGGGGAATTGGCCACTTAATGGCATGTTGTAAAAGGCAGGGAGAGATCTAAACTCCTTTCCAGGGGGACCTGGAAGGAGCCATTCCTCCTTAAGTCTTGACCCTTGGAGTTCAGACACTGTGTTAGCAAAATTAGGTGACCTGAGCTCCACACAGAACTGAGTTCCTCCCTGCCCTAGAATTCCTACCAGGATAACTGACCACACCCACTCTCTGCCCTTACTTACCTGCAGGCAGAGTACTTTACCCACTAGCCCTAGAACAACTTCCTGGATAGGGGCAGATGCCAAATTGCTCCCTCTCCCAGGGGAGATATGGCCCCTCTAGTAAACCTTATAATAATCTTTCTCCTGTGCCAGCCTGTCTCCCCATGGTCCCCTAGAATGGCTGTGATGGACACTAACAGGTGCTATTTGTAGGAAGGAAAGATGGCTACAGATCTGAGGGGGAAGGGGTGTATGCTCACCTGAAAAGTCTCACTGTGTGACAATGTAGGTGTCCCCAGGAACTACCAACCCTAGGACAAAGATTTAGGTGAGGAGATTAGTGGGTAGGGACAAGAAACTCAAGTATGAAAATAGAAACGATGGGCTGGGAGGCATCCCTCAGCGGGTGTATTAGCAGGTCTGTTACCACTATGGCAACTGGAGCTGACTCAGATTCCAGTAGTGTGTGGCCCCTGTCTGAGAAGGACCCCATCAGAAGGAACAGAGACATTCTTACCTGATCATGACTATCGTTAGCACCTGGAATCAATTGATGGATGCATTTGCAATTTTAGGCAAGAGCTCTCAGACACAGGAGTAGGTGCAGGAAGTTGGGAGGCAGCTGTCACCACCTAAATAGTGACATCTGGGGCTGGAGGATATGAGTGGTTCAGTGGTTTGCATGTGTCCCCTAACAGTTTAATCCCCCAAATCCTATTCTAATTGTATTTAGAAGTGGAGCTTTGGGAGGTGATCAGAATTAGATGAGGTAGGGCCCTGAGATGGCACTAGTGGCTTTATAAGAAGAGAGGCGTAAACTGGCCTACTTGCTCTGTCTCTCCATGAGATGCCCTCACCACGTCATGAAGCAGCACAAGGCCCGAACCACATGCCAAGCAGATGCTGGCACCATGATTCTGGGCTTCCTGGCCTCCAGAAATGAGGGCCAAAGTAAACTTCCATTATATAAATTACCTGGTCTCAAGCTATTTTGTTATAACCACAGAAAGTAGACTAAACATGTTCCACCATGGCTTCTGTGGGTCTCACAAATTCATTCAGGACTGTGACCAAAATGACAGGCAGGAAAAGCCCAGATGTGACTTCTGAGAGCAGGTATAGGTATAGAGGAAGATCCAGGCTCCCTCACCCCCACCCTGTCAGGGGCCCCTCAGGATGCTATAAAGTGTCTATAATTTAGAGTTAAAGCAGACTTGACCTTTCTCCAGCCTTATAGCTTGACTAAAAGTATCTTAGCTTAACTTGCCTCATCTTCAAAGGGAGAGAACAAAACTAACACATTACCCATGCAGTGGCACGGACACTCTGTATGGCTAAGAGAGCCCTGGGAAAGGAGGGGAGTGAGGGGTGTTTACTGTCATTCATTTACTTCTTTTCGATGCACTTGTTCACTTTCTCATCTCTGTTAATCTCAGGGAAAGAGATTCCTATACAGTGATACCATCTAATGTAAAGCCAAGCTCAGTAACACCCAGTCGGAAACTAGACCCAAACAAGTGTTCACACTATCCAAACCAGAAAGTGCTGAGCAACATGCACCATGTGTTTCAAATTATCAATAAATGAGCAAAAATCCAAGGGCTTATTTTTTTTTCCAAAAGAGTTCTTGGATTGGGTGGAGCTGACCTCAAACCATAAAGAGATCTTAAAAGTATGAGGAAAAATCGGAATCCTTTAGGCAGAGGTATTAGATCCCCAAACACAATGGAGTTTGGGGGTAGCTGTTCTGTGAGCAGCAGGAATTTGTGAAATTCGGTGTGAATGCAGTGCGTATGCATGCATGCATGCATGGTGGGGTGCATTCCTTTTAATGCTGGAAGCAGCCAGCCCTGTTTCCTCCAGCTGCCAAGAGGATTTGGAAAGTGAAAAGGCATATTTCTTTTTTTTCTTCCCTTCACAGTATCTCCTTTACTTAATTTTTAATTGTATTTTTATTATCTTTAAGTCAGCATACAAAGGGGTTACCATGAGACGCATACTTGTGAAGGCAAGAAATGAAAACAACTTTAGATGTCAGATGGGACTGTCTGAGATGTGCCTCACTTGTTCCCAGATCAGCCTTGCCATGAAATTTTTCTCTATTTGCTCTTGCTCTGCCTGGCATCTGTGGAGCAGGGGGCAAGAGAGAGATTTAGCTCAACACTATGCAGACTTGGAATTCAAAGGCTCTTTTCCAAGGTAATCCAAAAGTGAGAATGGTCTGGTGCTATTTTGTCTGGTTTGTAGGCTCCAAAAAACTAGTGTTGCTGCCTTGAAGGACAGTTACTATGTGTTTGTTGAGGTAGTAGTTAAATGCATTTGTCAAAACCATTAAAAACTAAGTGCCAGTGGCTTGTGCCTGTAATCCTAGCTACTCAGGGAGTTGAGATCTGATGATCCAGGCTAGAAACCAGCCCAAGCAGGAAAGTCTATGAGACTCTTATTTCCAATTAACCACCAAGAAGCCAGAAATGGAGGTGTGACTCAAGTGGTAGAGTGCCAATCTGTAGTGCTAGATCCTGAGTTAAAGGCCCAGTACTGACCACCACCCCAGCCCATCCAAAAAAATCCAAGAGTAAATACACTTGAGATCTATGTTTTATTGTACTCAAGTTAAACATCAGCTTTTTTAAAAGTCTCTCTCACAGACACACAAAAATTTTATATATATATAGTTATATAATATATATTATATTATATATGATATATTATATTATTTAATATATAATATAATATATTCTATATTATATTATATATTCTATATTATATTATATATAATATATAAAATATATATTATATATTATAATATAATTATATATTATATAATACATATTATATATATTATATACACTATATATTATACATAATATATTATATATATTATATAATATATAATACATATTATATATTATATATATAAGAGAGAGAGAAAAGGAGCCAGGCAAGCCAGGCAAACATGGCTACACCTGAAATTCTAGCTACTCAAAAGGCTGAGACCTAGAAGATCCATCATAGTTCTAGGCTAGCCCAGTCCCTTCCCCCTCCAAAAAAAATCTCTAAGATAAACAGGGATAGGGGATTGGGGAGAAGCAAGGCTGGAGAAATGGCTTAGAGCATTAGCCTGGCCAGTAAAGTCCTGAGTACAAAAGAGAGAGAGAGGGAGGGAGGGAGGGAGAGAGAGAGAGAGAGAGAGAGGGAGGGAGGGAAGAAGGAAGAAAGGAAGGAAGGAAGAGAAGGGAAGGGAAGGGAGGGAGGGAGGAAGGGAGAAGAAAAGGAAAAGAAAAAGAGGGGGAAGGGGACTAGGACTGTTGAGTGCTTGCCTAACATGTGCAAGGCCCTGGGTTCATTCCCTAATAAAAGAAAAGAAAAAACTAATGTAAAAGAGTACTGGTAATGTTGGTACACCTATAATTACAGTTACTTGGGAGGTGTGGAGATTGTAAGGATTGAGTTCGAGGCCAACCCCAGGAAAAATGTTAGCAAGATCCATCTTAACTAACAAGCTAGGCATGGTAGCATACATCTGTGCTCCCAGCTACACGGAGTTGGTTCAAAGCCCAAAAACTCAACACGCTATCTAAATAATAAACTAAAATATTTTTTTAAAAAGAGAGGAGGGAGACTATGGATGGGGCTTGAAGGGCAGAGTCCTCCCTCGGAGGTACAAGGGCAAGCATTATAAGTGGTGAGCTTATAAGAAAAGAAACCAAGAGTGCCAGGGAAGTGAACCCAGGCAGTTCGCCCACAGGTGGGGAACGATGGTCCACACTCACTGAGAATGCATTACATAAGAGCTTTCATGTGGATTAATTCTGTTCATTCTCAGAGATCTCTACCATGTAGGATTGTCTTAGCCACATTTTACATTTTCCATAAATGAGGTTTAAGGAACTTAAATGATTTCTCCATGATGGTTCAGCAAGTGAATGCCAAATCAGGTATGGCAAAACTGGGGAGGTTGAATCTGAAATCTGTGCCCTTAACCAGGATCAGCAGACTATTTCTATAAAAGGCCAGAGAACAAGCATTTCAAGCTTTGTGCGTCAGTCTCTGTCAATACTACTTAGCTATATTATAGAGTGAAAAGAGCAAAAGCTGGGTACTGCTGGCTCATGCCTGTAATCCTAACTACTCAGGAGGCTGAGATCTGAGGATCATGGTTCAAAGCCAGCCCCAGCAGGAAAGTCTGTGAGACTCTTATCTCCAGTTAACCACCAGAAAACTGAAAGTGACACTGTGGCTCAAAGTGGTAGAGTGCTAGCCTTGATCAAAAAGAAGCTCAGGGACAGCACCCAGGCCTTGAGTTCAAGCCCCATGGAATGGCAGGGGCAGGGGCGAGGGAGGAGAGATAGGGAGGAGGAAGAAGAAGAGCAATGGATACTTAAATGAATGAGCTGAATTTACAAAACAAAAAAGCAAAGGGCCAAATTTGGTCCAAGCATTATAGTCCATTGACGCTTGTCTCAAACTACTACCCATAGTCTGAAGTGGAGAAGCCTGAGTCAGACTAAAAGCACCTGAGAGAACCTAATTCCTGACTTCCACATTTATATGGAAAGATAGCACAAGGCATCCAGAATAAGTACAGGCTGTTAGAACTCCGATCGATAATGAAAAAAATGTAAAAATATTCCCCAGGCTACCCAGAGAAGACAGCAGAGAAAAAGTGTGCGAAAGTGAAAAACATTCAAAACCCCCACAAAAGATCCACTTGTCTTTCATCTTTGAAGCCAGATTTAGAATTTCATCATCACAGTTCTTTGAATCACTTTATGTGACTGTAAGAAGAGTAAAGCTTAAAAGCTTTGATTTAACATGATTTATTTTGAAAGTGATTAGCCAGACAGAATTTTCCTGTTTGGATCTTTTTTCTTTTTCTGTTTCTTTCTTTTTTCTTTTTCTTTCTTTTTTTTGAAGGTCATGGTGCTTGAACTCAGGGTCTGGGCACTGTCCATGAGCTATTTTGCTCAAGGCTATCACTTTGAACCATAGCACTACTTCCAGTTTTCTGGTGGTTCATTGGTGATAAGAGTCTCATGAACTTTCCTGCCTGGGCTGTCTTTGAACCATGATTGTCAGATCTCAGCCTCCTGAGTAGCTAGGATTACAGGCATGAGTCACCAGTGCCCAGCTAGGATCTTTATTCTTACTGACCTTTGGTTTCTTAAGGGTAAGAAATCATTTGCCTCGATTCTTGTTGCTGATGAGGTTTCAGATTCTAGAGCTCAGAGCCTAAGCAGGGCTTCGAAGAAGATCCAAGTGGTACTGAAAATTGAGAGCTCAAAGGATTTGAAAGTTCATTCACAGTTTCTGCCCACCCAAGGAATGGGCAAGTGAGGACAGGTCAGGCAGTTCTTCCCACTGCTTAAGGACCACCATGATGCTCTGGGAACCCACCCCGTCTCCAATACTAGCCAGGTATAAGTATATTGTAGGATCAGTGTCAATAGTGTATTTGAAAGAGAGAAATACTGTTGTGGTTGCTATGTAGCCCAAGCCAGCCTCAAACTCATGATCTTCCTCTCCTGGCCTCAAGTGCTAAGATTATAGGCCTATATCACCATGATAGTCAGGAGAAAGAATCTGAGGAAATGTGTTGTTGAATACCAGCTGATTTTAAAAGGAGGGGAATCTAGCCTCAGCCAGGTTAGGAGTCTACAAAAAAATCAAGCTACCATGGAAAGAGATGTATGGTTCAAGTGGATCAGCCAAGGGAGAGTGCAAGTTCAAAACCCAATACCAACCCTAAAAGAAGTTAAGCTACCAGTCAAACTAGACAGGGCCGTTCCTCCACTTGACCACACTGAATTAACAAGATCAACCCATTGCTTGTGTGTCCTGGAGCTGTGCCTTGGTTCCTTCTTTATTTTTAGGAAATCATTTGATGGTTGGGAACTGGGCTCTGCTCTGATTCTGCAGGTGATAGATTCTGAGATTTTGAGTTTCTGGAGAGAATCCAGCTCACTCCTTCTGCGACAGAACACTGCTGGATGTGAGATGTCTGGTGCTTCAAGTCCTCACAGAAAGGGTTGGCTGTTTAGGACATCCAGTAAAAAAACAAACCCAATACACCCATCTGTGGAGATACAGCCATGCTCCCATGCCCCACAACGGGCAAAATGAGGGCAAGCTGTGCCTTGAACCTTGTCAGACAGAGTAGACAAGTCAGCTTTGTCCTTCTTAGACACGAACATGGGGGGCGGGAGGGCAGAGATCTCCTTCACTTCAGGAATCCATGTACATTGTTGGGGGGAAACGGGGAGAATGGCAAACCTCAAACCTGAACCCACATGAGAATTCCAAGAAAAATAATAATAATAATGAAGTTCTATACCTAGAACCCTTGGAAAAGGAGAAAAGTGAGTACATTTTGTGCTTCCTCTAAATCCATGGTTCTAAAATTTGCTGAGCATCAGAACTGCCCCGAGGCTGCTACCCACCCACAGGCCTCAGCTGACTCAGCTGGTCTGTGTGGATCTAAGGTCATGTATATCTAAGAAGTTCCCAAGGAGCACTGCTGCTGCATTCATTCTGGCTCCACCCCTTTGGGAACGGCTACTCTCTGGAATCCCTTCTGTGTCAGCCCTGTCTCAGGATTTCAGTCACAGGCAGAAATAGTATCCAAGTCAGCCCCTTGATCCCCTACCTGCTCTGCCCAATATTGTAGCCACTAATCATATGTGGCTCTTTAAACACACATTTAAATTATTCAGAGATAAGCAAAGATTAGACATTGAGGTCCTTTGCTCAGCAGCCCACCTAAGTACTGTATTTGAAGGCAAAGATAGAATACATTTTATCACTGCAGAAAGATCTTCTGGGCAACACTGTTCTATAAGAAATCTGAAAATTGTGGCCAGGTGCATGGCTCAGGTGATAAGCACCTGCCTAGCCAGTTTGAGGCCTTGCGCTCAAAGCCCAAGACTACAAAAAATAATAATAGAACAGAAAAATAAATAAAACTCTAAAAATCATCTCTCTCCTCAAAGTTTTCCATTAACCTCATTGCATTACTGTGACACACCAAATTCCCCAAATTCTTTTACTAATATCAGAAATGGCATTGTAACTCATCCCTCTTCTGTAGTAACTCACTAGCCCACCTCACCTACCTTTTCCCATCAATTTATGGAAATACACATTTTTATGCAAAATGAAAAATGTATTTGTATCTTCCCATCACCTGTCTAGTAAAACTCACCCCAAAACTAATAAGGGTCTGAGAAAACTCATGATCTCTGGATCAAGTTGACAGAGCTGATGGATCTCTGGATCAGGTTGACAGAGTTTTATGGTCAGCAAGAATCCTGCAGTGCATGCTAAAAATCTGAGTGGCATTGAGTGGGTCCATCGGAGGCAACTCTGTGGAAGGTAAGGACAGACTTGAACCAAGAGTGGACAAGGACCAGCTCAGAATCCTAGGAAAGCACGAGTCCCAAGTACAGGACACAGCTGTCAAAACTGGCATCTGCTTTTCCATTCTAGAGGAGACAGTTGGAACCACTGCTACAGTGAGCTAAACAGATCAGTCTAACTCTGGTTAATCCCTCTTTACAGATTCGGCTGAACAGCAGGGGTCTGATCTACTCTGTGGGTTTACTCCTGGCCTCTGTCTTTGTCACGGTAAGTTGGCAGCTTTCTTTCCAAATTCGCATGTCCAAATGAGCTTGACCTCCTGGTAAATGGGGAAAATAGACATGTAGATGTCATATCTCCTAGCTAGCTGCTGCCCACTGCATTTTCCCTGCCTTGCTCCCTTTCTGAAAGGAGCCAGCCCTGCTCTCCAAAGCCTCCAAAACCTTGAATAAGCCTAAAATGTGTATTGAAGACAAAGAAGAGGGCCAAGGTTCTGGCTCAGAGGTAGAGTACTTGACTAGCAGGCGTGAAACCCTGGATTCAATTGTTAAAAAGAAAAAAAAAGAACTTCTCACTTTTTATGCAAGCTAGCCATTGTAAGGTAGATTCCAATGAACTGATTCTCCCAGGTTACAAAACATTTTCCTCAATCCGTGGATGTGACCAATATGCGGCGATGAAGAATATATGTTGTACCATTCCAGTCACTGCTGGGGCCAGTGCATCCATTCATATAATTTAATATTCTCTGCCTTACCTGCATGTTTGGTGGAAACAAATTCATCTGTTGGTGTAAGTGTGCAATTGAATGTAGGCTGTCATTTTTTTTTTTTGGGGGGGGGGTCCAGTCGTGAGGCCTGAACTCTGGGCCTGGGCGCTGACCCTCAGCTCTGCAGCTCAAGGTTAGCGCTCTACTGCTTGAGCCACAGCGCCACTTCTGGCTTTTTCTGTTTATATGGTGCTGAGGAATGGAACCCAGGGCCTCATGCATGCAAGGCAAGCACTCTACCACTGAGCCACCTTCCCAGCCCTGTCATTTTTTTCACCTGCATGTGTCGAGAAGTGGAAAATCAGAAGGGCAGACAGAAAGCAAGAAAAATAATTTTGGATGTCAGAGAGCAGCGGTCAGAAGATACTTGAGACTCCACCCTGAGTGTTTTTAGGGAAGAGAAGCAGACCATGGTTTAGAAGCAGCCAAGGGGGCAAGGACAGTTTCTTCACCTGCAGGTCTATTGCTGGGAAGAAGTTCACGCATAATAGAGGAACCATTAGGCCAGGACTCCACCTGAGAGCAATACCTCTGAGTCCTCCTGGAAGAGTCAGACCCTGTTCTGGCAGATTCAGGAGGCCTAGAAACCATGCTGAACCAGTACAAAGAGAGCTATAGGGTTGGAGTTCACTTTGGTGGTCTTGTCATTTTTGTTTAAAATACTTTGCCACCACCTGCATGTTCTGGCTTCCTCTCCTTTTGATGTTCCTACCTTTCTCCAAGCCCTAGGGCTTGAACTCAAGGCCTGGGCACTGGCCCTTAGCACTTTTCACTCGGGGCTGACACTCTACCACTTGAGCCACTTCTACGCTTTGGGCTTTTACTGGTTAATTTGGAGATAAGAGTTTCACATGCTTTTTTTTTTTTATCCAGGCTGGCCTTGAACTATAATCTTGAGATCTCAGCCTCCTGAGTAGCTAGAATTACAGGACTGAGCCACTGACAGCCAGCTGAGATATAGGTTTCACAGGCTGAGAGACAGCACTGTGCCCCTTCCCGAAGTCACTCCTCCTGGTGGCCTCTGACCTATTCTGTATGTTGCAGGTGTTTGGCGTTCACCTGAACAAATGGCAACTAGATAAGAAGCTGGGGTGTGGGTGTCTCTTCCTGTACGGCGTGTTCCTGTGCTTCTCCATCATGACGGAGTTCAATGTGTTCACCTTTGTGAACTTGCCCATGTGTGGAGACCACTGATCCTCCCGGCCGTCTACAGAGGCCCAGGTCCTTCTTTTCTGTGCAATACGAGACCCGGCCGCACCCCGAGTCACATGGGCCCCCAGGGCTGCGGCATCCGTCTCTCCCGTGCTGTCCACAGGCCTCCACTCATATCCTGGTGGCCCAGGCTCTCCCTGTCACCTCCCTCACGCCCCATCTCCTTGGTCCTACCTCCTGCCCGGCCCCTATCACCTGCCCACCTGCCCTTCCTTGCCTGGTCCTTGTGAAGACATCCAGCATCCACGTGAATTTTCAAGCTCCACTTTGGAACAGTGACTGAGATTTTAGAACAAAACTGGCTGCTAACTGGCCCAAGCCAGGCACAATTTACTACAATTCCCTCCTCCTTTTTTAAGTTATTTGATGGAAGACTACCCTAATTTATGACCCCGAGACTGCTGAAGAAAGAGAGGAGAGGGTCCATGGATGGTGCAGTATTTAGGACTGTTTTGTTTGGAGGTGATTCCTAGCTTACTGGGTTTAGAGGGTTGTTTTATTTGGGGGGGGGGTCCCCCTTTTGTTACTTTCCTTCCAGAGATCGAGGACTTCCCTTGTGTCTTCTTTCACTGGGCTCTGGCTTAGTTGGTGATCTGCAGGTTATACTGCGAAGCTCCTGGTGGGGAACTCCAGGTGTATTGGAGAATGCATGGATTTCGCACTTACTTCACTGGGCAAGGCCACTAGAAACAAATGCATGACATTCCCCCCCCCCAAGGGTACCTCCACCTCACCAATGTCCTGCGGACATTACCTGGGTGGGGCAAGGGAGACACAAGGTGTTGGAAGAAGAAAACCCACTTCCCACACGTTCACTTTGAGCATCTCTTCCTCACTAGGTTCTTTCTAGTTTTTCAAGCAATAGCTCTAGCCTGCCAGAGGCCTCTTGACACAGAGGCCCTGGCTAACTGTCCATCTGCGAGGTGCCAGGCAGCCAATGACAGAAGCCTCCCCCCCTCCAGCCTGTGAGTCTTTGAGATATGCTCTTGTTGCTTGGCATGCGGGGTGACAGGGAGTGATGTAGAGGCCACTACTAACTTCCGGGGAGGAGTTATAGACACTGGTTTCTTGGAAAATGGAGAGAAGCGCATTTTGCACACAGATGTCGTCAATTAAGTCCCAATTTGTCACTTGGTATTGAGTACACTGGACCCTGACGGCTGGCTCTCGGGCAAGCAACCATCCTTCCTCGTCGGATGCTACCACCAACTGGCCCGGCTCCACCCCTCTCCTCCCAGAGGGATGGCCAGAGAAGGAGAAAGCAGAAAATGAACACCTTGGAAACCATAGAATGTGTTAATAACCACAGACTTGCTCAAGGGCATAAGTTATTGTGAATGTTCTGCCAATCACTGCTCAGCAGCCCTGCTAGATTTTGTATGATGCTGAATTATTATGCAGATTAATTCCACCGAGTTGAGACCTACCCATGCTTGTTACACTTGTATTTATTGAAACTGTGGATTCTTGCCCGCCCGTGCTGTCCCTCCCTCGTATTTCCTTTAAGCACTGATCACTTATCATTCATTTGGTATGGTTTTTTCCAGTCCCTTGTACACATTCTGGTATGAATTGTAAAAAAAATAATAATAACAATAACCTGCTACAAATTGGTCGAATGTTTCTGTCTAGAGTGCAAACCAAGGGCAGTATTAGCCCAGGGCACACCTGGCCAACCTAAGACCAGGAGAGGAAATCACCAATTTGGGCTCTCAGAGCTAAGACACACATTGATTCTGTTGCACATTTTGCACTGGGTTATGGCGATTGTTTTCTTGGATGGATAATGTAAAATAAACTTCTCTGTTCTGTATCCTTCCTTGGACAGCGCGTCTTATTTTCTCTCATGGAATGTTTTGTTTCACAGCCAGGAGAATGCACAGAATGGAGAATGATTGCAGTCACTGTCTTGGCCAGTTATTTACATTTCTGCTCTTTCTGGATTGACTCGCCTAAAAAAGCTGGTGTATGTATGCGTGTGTCTTTATACACACATACATAACATATGTATGCAGATACACGTGTATATACATACATTCCAAAAGATCATATATAACAGATACATATATATGATCATATATACATATATGTGTATCTATGTACATATGTGTGTATATGTGTGTATATATGTCTGGCACATTGCAAAAAGCAAATGACAAGTTGTATGCTCACTCTTGGACCTCTAGTCCTATTCACAGAACTGTAGAACCCCAACTGTCATAGTATATACATGGCATTATATTGGAAATCCTTTCTTTCAGGTAAACCTGAGGGGAAGAATATCAGTCTTGATGTTGACCTTCAGCAGTATTCAAGTTTGCCATCCTGATTTTAATGTTTTCAATCATGAAAATTAGGCGCTCCCCTCATAAATGATTCCATAAAAGAAACAGTTGCACAGAGTTGTGATAAGCCAGGTTCTGATCCTATGAGACCCTCAAAAAATGATTACCTAGATCTAAAATTACTTCACCTGATTTGTAACACAACTAATCTACAGGAATTAGAAGACAGATAGCTACTAATTCACAAAACCAACGTTAGTGAACTGTTCCCCTCCCCCCCCCCTCTCTCTATATATACTCCCAAGGGATGGGGGAAAAAGTAAGTACTTACATTTGTTTTTTACTATATGCATCTTAGAGGTTTACTACTATATTTGTGTATCTTATAAATATAAGTTTGAACATGGATTACAGTGTTTTCATTGCTGTTGTTGGTGTTCATATTGCTCAGATACTCATATTTATATTTATATTATTTGTATTATGTACTATAGTATTTAATTAGAGTAGCTTTAGTTAGTTGTTCTTTGTCTTCAGGAAAGACATTTTATCAGAAGCTTGATTTAAAACCAAATACAAGGGGCTGGGAAGGTGGCTCAGTGGTAGAGTGCTTGCCTTGCATGCACGAGGCCCTGGGTTCGATTCCTCAGCACCACATAAACAGAAAAAGCTGGAAGTGGTGCTGGGGCTCAAGTGGTAGAGTGCTAGCCTTGAGCTGAAGAGCTGAAGGACAGTGCCCAGCCCAGAGTTCAGGCACCATGACTGGCAAAAAATAAAAAAAAATAAAAATAAAAAAAATAAAAAAATAAAAAATAAAACCAAATACAAGCCATGGACCAGTGGTTCACACCTGGAATTCTAGGTGCTGAGTAGGCTAACATCTCAGGATCACAGCTTGAAGCTGGCCCCAGCAGGAAAGTCTGTGAGACTCTTATCTCTAATTAATCACCCAAAAAGCCTGAGGTAGAGTTGTGATTCAAGTGGTGAAATACTAGCCTTGAATATAAAATCTCAGGATCAGCACCCAGGTCTTCAGCTCAAGCCTCATGACCAGCACACAACACACACACACAATTTTCTGTGAAATCTTTAGAAACTGCACTTTCAATTTCTCAAAGTAAAACAATCCTGGCACAGGTTAGATTCTGTTCTCAGCCATAATGTCTGCCAATCTAGAAAATCTGAGAAATTCCTTTATGAAATGAGAATTTAGCGTATTTCTGTCTGACTCTCAGCCATGCCCAGTTAACTCTTTGTCATTGGAGGATATGATTTCCCACATGTCAGCTAGCTGATGTTACAAAATTGCTGATGGTTCCATTTTTACTATTTCTACTGCCCTGGAACTTAAGAATGGTTAGGTCTTCACAAAGTCACTAGATACCCTGAAAAGCAGTTTTCTGAAATGGCTGGTTTTAAATTTGGAGACCATGGTCACACACATACACACACACACACATACACACAGACCTAACACAAAAATTGTACCAAACACCTGTACCAAACACATCTATATGAAAACAATCCAAAAGATTTTCGAAAGTTTCAAAATAATCATCTGTCTATTACATAACTACAGGAATGGGAGATTGAGCAATGTTTCTCTGCTAAATAAAATCTTAGTTATTTATCGTATCATCAGCCAGAGATGTCAGCACTTTTGAGATGCTGAAGTGAGGAGCTGAGATCTTGGGGAGAGGAGATTGTAGTGTGTGTAAGGTAAGTCATGTCATATCCCAGAGCTGATAGCATGGTAACTCCATACTTCAGAACACAGGGTAGAGAAAACTCCACCAGCATCTTCAAAGATGACTTACTGTTGCATTCAGAGCATTTATTTACTTAATAACGCATACCCAGGAGTTTCATGAACAAGTTTAAATAAACCTTAGTACAGCAAACTTTCTTGCCAAGTGGTAGATTTGAAACATAGTGAGTATTCACAACTAATTCCCATTTCATTCCAGGGCTGTGTTTTGGCAACAAGGAAGATTTAAGACTGATTTTGTCATCTATGCCATGGAAGGGGTTTTCTACTTGAATTAATTTACATAAACATATGTATGTCTACATTAAATTGCTTTAACTCACAGCTTATCTTATTTATCAAAAACTAGATTTGGTGATGTTACAGCTTCTGGTTTGTTGGCATAATCAACCCAGTAATTTATTCCAGAAAACTACACACAAAACTTTGAGTAAAATGTAGTAAGGAATTTCAGAATCCATGCAGTTGCTTTGTGAGAACTTCTGAGATATTGCCCATTGGCCATGCTAAGAAGTGGATGTAGCCCAGCACAAGTACTTTCATACCTTTAATCCTAGCTACTCAGGAGGCTGAGATTGAAGATCATGGTTCAAAGCCAACTCAGACAGGAAAGTCCATGAGACTCTTATCTCCAATTAACCACCAGAGAACTGGAAGTGGTGCTATGACTCTAAGTGGTAGAGTGCTAGCCTTGTGCTCAAAAGCTTAGGGACAGTGCATAGGCCCCTGAGTTCAAACCCCATGACCAACAACAACAACAAAAAAGAAGTGAATGAAGGCACTTGCAGCATAAAACTAGTATTACTGAGTTCTTTCAGGAAAAAAAAAATAACTCCATCTCCATTACTGACATGTCAGATTTCATC
The DNA here is from genome assembly GCF_019054845.1 of Dipodomys spectabilis. NCBI lineage: Eukaryota > Metazoa > Chordata > Mammalia > Rodentia > Heteromyidae > Dipodomys > Dipodomys spectabilis. Next base: position 5,192,489 of record NW_024871042.1, read on the forward strand.
TCTGTCAATGATTGGTGAAAATGGATTCACTTTTCAAATGTGAGATACTAAATGTGAATTCCAGTTATCATTGCTCTAAACACAAATAGATCTGAAGCAAAATGCCCCATGCTTTATTCTTAGGAGAATTTATTTTGTTATTTATTTTATACACCAATCCCATCATCTAAAACTTTATCATCATTTCTGGTGAATTTGTTCCTTCCAGTTGCTTAAATATTCCACTCAACTTCTCTATAGAAAAAGTCACTTTAGGGCTGGGAAGGTGGCTCAGTGGTAGAGCGCTTTCCTTGCATGCGTGAGGCCCTGGGTTCGATTCCTCAGCACCACATAAGCAAAAAGAAAAAAGCCGGAAGTGGCACTGTGGCTCAAGTAGTAGAGTGCTACCCTTGAACTGAAGAGCTGAGGGACAGCGCCCAGGCCCAGAATTCAGGCCCCATGACCGGAACGCCCCCCCTCCCAAAAAAAAGGAAAGAAAAAGTCACTTTACCTGCAAGTATCCTTCATTGGGTCTCAATGTTTTCCACCTTTTGTGTGCTTTAGATTTACTAAGAGATTTACTAAAATGCGGATTTCTGGGCCTCACATCTCAATTTCTAGACTCAGTAGGGATAGTCCAAAGAAGCTACATTTTACCAATATATATCTACTAATTACCAATTCCTGTCTACTAATGAATCGCTAATGACCTAATCTCAATGTGCTACTCCAGTGTAAATTGATCTTGCACAGATGATTCCTTTCTCAGAAAAGAAACTAAAAGCTTGCGTCAGAGTGGACTTCCAAGTATTTCGGACACTCACCTGTAACCTACAATGGTGTTGCCTAGGAAATAAGCGCAGAACATGCCTCAGATCTGCCTGAGACTCAGAAATCTCCATTTCAGATCATGGCCAAGAGTCAGCTCCTGGGCGGAATGTGATTAAGACTCTCAGGAAAGGTAGGCACATGGCTTATCCCTATGACAACCTTCCTTTGGTCCTGGGCTCTAGGCGTATCTATAAGAATTCAAAAAGGTGTGATACAGGGCTGGCAGTGTGATTTAAGTGGCAGAGTGCTTGCCTAGCAAGGACGAGGCCCTGAAACCTCAGCACTGTTGATGCATATAGACAAACAAGGTGGCATGGTAACTGCCACATGTTTATGAAGGCCATTAAAAATGTTGCTCTGAGTCCAGAAATGAGTTAAAGGTTCACAAGTATAATCCAAAGTTAGGGTGGGCCCGGAGGATGAGTTTAGCCTTCCACCCCAGAAATGGAACCTTCTATGCTTGGTTCATACCAAGCCTGCCATGGCATCACTATGCACTATATCACTATGCAGATGTCCTATCTTAAGAGGGTTTTTAGGTCTTTGTCAACCATGTCTATGCCAGATGAGTCATCAAGATTATTTCTCTAGGTTATGTGTCTTCCTTTAGGCTATTTTTGTTCAGATTCTAGAGCATAACAATCACTTGGGCCAACAAAGAAGGTAAGAAGGAAAGAACTACCCTTATTCCTTTAAAAAAAACTGTAAAAAATATTTCCTTTAGTGTAACTAACACAAGGAGTTGTTATTTAACACAGCAGGTTATGAATATAGTGTATCTTAACCAGTGTCATCCCTTTCAACACTCTCACCCATCTCTCCCCTATCCATCCCTTCCTTCGCTCCTCATAATTTTGTAGGATATGCACTGGATTCTTGTCTGTATTTTCCCCCTCTTCTCTTCTTCATTTGTCCACCCTTTTCCCCTTGGCCCTACCCCACCACTTTCAAGTATCCATGTTTTCCCTCATGTGTGGAAGCTAGGTTCAGCTTATAGACTCCTAAGTAAATACATTTGGGTGGTATACAAGTGTATAAAAATGTATTAACTGAAATACACTAGATTAAGGGAGCTCTCAGTGCAATCCTTAGAAAGCCTAAACCTGTTTTTTTTTTTAATACACTTAAAACAACGAAAGCAGTGCATGTGTGCTTTTAACATGGTGTTTTTCCTCCCAATTCTGGCTCCTATTTTCCACATCTCACTTCTCCCAGTCTATCCTGCCTCTTTGGCACTTGACCTCTCTCTTCTACTTGCCAGAAGTGGGTTTTTCAGGGTTTCAGAAGTTCTCATTGTCAATTGAGCTAGGATGAGGACTCATTAATAGGCCCCAAAGTGATGGGGGTTCTGGTTCACCTGACTTCTCTGATACATGGAATAAAAACAGGCCCATTTCTACCCCAGCTTTCAAACTCTACATAAAGTTACAACGGCCATGACATTGTCATTCTTGCCATGGAAACTGCCACACAGAGGAGATAGCGGCTGTCAGCTCAAGGATGGGGACCCTCTTCTGTCCTCTCATTCCTCCAAATGAAATCACTGGATCACATGCCAGCTCAGACATTAACGTAGACGAGAGAAGCAAAAAGGTGGTTTTCCTCAAGAAACAGAGTACCGTGTAAACAATTTAGCTTTTGATATAAGATAGATCATAAATTTTTCTGAATGTCTCATTTTTGTCTGTACCTGTACTTTATATTTATAGTCTTTGGCTTTCTAATATATATATGCTTCTTTTTTACGCCGTCTGTAGGAGAAAAGAAAACTTTGGGTAACCTCATTCAGAATTTTTAGTGTTCTAGAAACTAAATGCATTTATTTCAAAGTACATGTGGGATCAGCAAGGTATAATGGCTCACAATGATAATCCTAGCTATTTAGAAGACAGAGATGGGAAAGATTATGGGTTTCAGATTAGTTTCAGGGAAAAAAATCCTCAATACTCCATTTCAGCCAATAACTGGGTTGGTCCCCTGTCTGTCACTCAGCCGCACTAGAATCACGAATAGGAGAATTACAGCCCAGATTGGCTGAGACATAAAACTAAAAAAGTAAAATGGCTGGAGGCATGGCTCAAGTGGTGGGGCACCTGCTTAGCAAGTGTGAGGCCCTTACACTTAGGAGGTCAGAGCTGACTTGGCCAACAAATTCAAGAATATTTTCCATAGTATATAGAAGATACTGTTTCTGCCTGTGACCAAGTGAGGCAGGATTCCAGAGGGCAAATGTTCTCAAAGGGTAGTCCTGAGATCACAGAAGTGGAACAGCCCCTAGGGAACTTGTTAGACCTGTGTGACCTCAGCCAGGAGCTCATATTTGTAATCCTAGCTACTCAAGAAACGGAGATCAGGAGGGTCATGATTCAGAGCCAGCCTGGGGGAAAGACTCATAAGACCTCATCTCAGCAGGAAAAGCTGAGTGTGGTGGCATGAACCTCTTATTCTAGCTATAGAGGAAGCATAAATAGAAGGATTGTGGTCCATGCCAGCCTGAGAAAAAAAGCAAAGAGACTTTGTCTTGAAATTAACCAGAGCAAAAAGTGATGAGGATGGCTCAAGTGGTAGCAAAAGAAAGAGGAGAGATGAAGGAAGAAAGAAAGGAAAGAGAAAAGAAAGAAAGAAAGGAAGGAAGGAAGGAAGGAGAGAGAGAGAAGGAGGGAGGAAGGGAAGAGAGACAAGAAAGAAAAGGAAGGAAAGAAGGAAGGAAGAGAAAAGAAGAGAAAGAAATGAGAGGGAGGGAGGAAAAGAGTAGGGAAGAAAGGAAGGAAAGAGAAAGGGAAGAGAAAAATATTGGATCTCAGATCTCAAGCCCCACCCAGAACAACCTTCCTTCCTTCCTTCCTTCCTTCCTTCCTTCCTTCCTTCCTTCCTTCCTTCCTTCCTTCCTTCCTTCCTTCCTTCCTCCCTTCCTTCCTCCCTTCCTTTCTTCCTTTCTTTCATGCTGGTCCTGGGGCTTTTTTGCTCAAGGCTAATGTTTTACCACTTGAGCCACGGCTCCATTTTCTGCCTTTCGGTAGTTAATTAGAGATAAGAGTCTCAGACTGTCCTGCTCCAACTGGTTTCAAGCCACAATCCTCAGATCTCAGCCTCCTGAGTAGCTAGGATTACAGGCATGAACCACGGGCACCTGGTAAGATCCACATTTTTAATAAGCACGTGAAGATTCACATGTGAGAAGCACTGCCAGCAACTGTCTGCCCTCTGCTTTTGAGAAAAGTCATTACATATACTTTTCCACGAAGTCACTATATTGTCACTGGTATCACAGTGAATTACCAGAACTGCTAACTGTGGACAGCCCCAGTTACAAAGAGCAATGCATTTGAAATCGTGAGTGGATTGTGAAGTGTAGAAGGCAAGCCAGTCACATTTTCCTTCCAATATATTGCTTTCATTTTCATGGGAGCAGAGAAGGAAATGTGGAGAATTCAATTGGAAGGCAAAGATCTAATTCAAGATACATGCCATCTGATTTTCAAATTCACCCCAGTCCCTTCATTAAACTGGCACTCACATCAGATACACCACAAGATATCTTGGTAATGTTAGAAATCCCTTGAGTTGTATGGATGAGCAAGACCAGTCTGTCTCCTTTCCATTAAGTCCTGGAGATGGAGTCTAAGCTTTTCCTTCTAAAGCCCTGGGGAGACATTGCTTTCTTGCAAGATAAGAGGTTTTCTCCTTTGAAGCAATGGGGAAAAGTAAACCCACATGTTTAGTTGTTGTTTTTTTTAAGCCTGGACAGAAAATAGAACAAGTTGCAGAATGGTTTATAGCAGGGCATCATTTTTTTTTATACAATGTAGAGGGGACAAGTCCCCTGGGGGAAACATTTTGGCTGTGAATTTTGATCTGATTATTGAAACCGCAGCTGGATAGCAGCAAGGGTCAAAGCTAGAAGCAAATACAACCAGGAAGTGAAATCACAGATGAGTGGACCACAGGGCACAGAGATGGGATCATTTCTACACCCAAGGGAATGACAATCCACATGAACCCAGAGTAGAAATCTAGCCTTCTACAACTAGTGAGGTGAATTTAATCACAGCTCTTGGCATACCAACACCTGGATACTAAACCCAGACAGACCCTGAATTTTCCGGCAGGTTGGATTTTCCTGCTATTCTTGCTCCATAGCCATTCCACCCTTTATTTTGAATCCCCAGTGCAAATACAAAGCAAGGCAATTGGGAATTTGTGTTGAATCCCTTTCACATCTGCCGGAGCCATTATTACAGAATTGTATTTTCCAAAAGCACAAGAAAACAAATGAGGTATTCTATTTTGGCATTTTTATTTCATTCTATCACAAAGAATAGCAAAGCGGTGAAGAGACTATTTGTGGCCTCCTCCCAGGACTAACAAAAGCCTGGCACAGCAAAAGTGCATTCGTGCTTTTACAAGCATCTCTTGTAGGCCACTGCCAAAACAAATAAATAGATAAAAAGTATGTCAATATCTAGGATTCAGAATCTTTCCAAAATGATTCGTGTGCAGAAAGCAGAATTCTATGTAGGTTATGATTTATTAACATTAGTGTAAAAAGCCAGAAGGTAATGCACGGGGTTCCATTAACATTTTCAGATTCTTGTCACTACAGGTATCTGCAGAGACTGAAGAATACTAGATAAGAGACCTGATAAATGAGCTCCAGGACCACCAAACTCACAAATTCCATGATTTTGGTCTCTTGGCAGAAATGATTTGCCCCTTGCAGATAAGACTCATGCCTATCATCCTAGATACCCAGGAGGCTGAGATCTGAGCATCTTGTTTTAAAGCCAGCCTACATAGAAAAGTTCAAAAGACTATCTCTCCTTAACCAGCAAACTGTCAGACTGGAGGCATGATTCTGTGATAGAGCGTCTGCTGTGACAAAAGACAGAACCTAAGTGCAAGGCCTGAGTTCCAGCCCTGTTACTGGCAAAAGAAAATAGAAAAAGGTAGACCAATCACATGCATTTACTTCTCCGCCCTCCCCAAGCCCCGTTAAAATGAAAGTAAGGAGCTACACATGGAAGGAAATCTCTGAAGACTTACCAAGAAATTTGAACCACAATAAGTTTCATGAAGATGCAGATGCAAGCAGATGTAAAGAAAACAGGAAAACAAAGCAATGGAGGGAAGATCATGCATATTCCCGTGAATATCACAACTCGGAGGGGAAGGAAGAGAGTAAAGAAAATGTCCCAGATGAAAACTAAATCAATTAGAAGGGGGAAACTCAAACTAAGACCACTAGATTTCTTTCAACAGCACTAGATATGAAGCCCGGTGGAGGAATGCCTTCCAATTAAGAGCAAAATTTACTTGGAATTAAAATGTCATGGTTAATCAACATAGCCACAGAGCATGAAAGTAAAATAAATACATTTTTAGTTATAGACTCTGCAAGGGAGCTTCTGGAGCTCTTTGTTTTTTTTAAATTCATATTATTTAACTTTTGTTGTTTGCCTATCAATTAATTTTTAATAAGTTTTGGTTCTGGGGATTAACATAGCAGCTTTTGTGTTAAAAACTTGAGCCACAGCTCCCCTTCCAGCTTTTTGGTGGTTAATTGGAGTTAAGAGTCTCATGGACTTTCCTGTCCAGGCTGGCTTCAAACCTTGAGCCTTAGAGCTCAGCCTCGTGAGTAGCTAGGATTATAAATATGAACCACCAGTGCCTGGCTGCCTATCAATTTTTTACATGTTTAATTGGCATAACTTCTTATTTGTGAAAACAATACAATGCTTCAACACATGAATACACTGTGTAATGATCAAATCAAGATAATTATCATGTCCATGAGATCAAACATTTATTATTCATTGTGGTGAAAGCACAAGTCCTGTCATTTAGATATACTCGGAAGTGTATGGTACATTATTAACTGTACTCACTGTTCTATGAAGTAGAACAACAGTACGTACTCCCTGTAGTCCTTTCTGGGATAAAATAAAAAGAGAAAAAGGAAGATTTGAGAACCTAGGAAATAATAAATCTATGTAGATGTGCACAGAAAAAAAAGTTGGTATAGAAGTATTCCAGTAGGTCTAAAAAATAGCCAAATCAGATTAAAACGAAAATGCAAGTCTCTGGAAGTTTACTTTTAGAGAGAAAATGGATTCGCTATAGCAGTTTGTGGGATGGAAAGACTGGGTATTTCTGAAGCTCTCTAATGGCAAAAGTCCTCCATTGACAATATGAACATTTTCTTCAAAAAAGAAACAAAGGTAATAATAAAAATAAAGTAGTAATAACAAAAAAGTAAGGGAGGAAGGATAAAAGGAGGGAAGAAGGAAGAGAAGAAGAGATAAAGAGAGGAAAGAAGAGAGGGAGAAGGAGGAAGGAAGGGAAGGAAGGAAGGAAAGGAAAGGAGGAATGGATGGAAGGAGGAAAGGAGAGAAGAAGGAAAATTAGAAACTCATGCTCCATTTTAAGGCAATGATGATTCAAATATGGAGCAAGCCAAAACTGAGTCTGAAATGTAGATCACAATTTTGAAAGTGGTACCAAGTGCCAATAGTTCTTTCCCTTCCTCCAGGCCTCAGGGCAGGACAGGCATGACAGCTAGTAGGAATCTTTTTCCCAGGACTCCTTCTTGTATAAATTTAAAGATGAAACTCCATTTGTTAGGAAATGGAAAGACTTGGAAAAAATTATTTTAAGTGAAATAAGCCAGGCCCAAAGAAACATAGGTCCCATGGTTTCCCTTGTTTGCAATGACTAGTACATGTCTAGGACAAGCAGAGAAGGTCAAAGTCTATGTACATATGACCACATGAGATAATGTTAAGCAAAATGTACCCCAAGACAGGGACACAAGTGTTTTTTTTTCTTTCTTGCTAGTGTCTTTAATGTACTTACAATGCACTATGTGATTCTTTTGTTTCTTTTGTATGTTCTTCCCCCATGGTATAACCCTTGTTTTCACTGGATTTGATGCTGGTGCTCTGCATCTTGTATATACATTTTTGTAATTTGGGGAGGGGAAGGGATATAGTGGAATGCTTAAATGAGGATGCAGGCTGACCCATTGTGACGACGACGAGATGTTCAGGACACTATGCTGAAAATGAACTTTACAATGTCGAGGGGAGGGGGGGCGGGAGGAGGTGGGGAGGTGGGGAGGGAAGTGATGGTAGAGGGAAAACAAAGGAGGAGGTAATAATGCTCACTACAAAATGTACTCATTACCCTACTCATGTAACTGTAACCCCTCTATACAACATTTTCTATCTATATATGTATATATAATGTATATAATTGTATATAACTGTAACCCCTCTACAACATTATATACATATATATATATAAATATGAAACTCCAAACTGGAGTATGGTGTTGTGATGGAAAGCCAGTCAGTGGCACTAGCCAAGACTTGTTGTTCTGCAAGACTTGGGGCTTTCTTCGTGGATTTCATCCTCTTCTCTCCCAGGCCTGTCAAAATCCCATGTAGTGGCAGAATGGTCTGTGATCCATGCCCTGAAGTTATGCCCTGTAGAATCCAGTCCTCCTCAGTTTGAGCAGGGCCTGTGACTTGTCTCTAGACAATAGAATGTGGCAAAACAATTTAAAAGGACTACAGAGTGACCTGCATATAAAATGCCATCCTCTCAGAATGCATCAGAGTGCAAGATCATATTCTACTAAAGAACCTCAAGGCCTGACCTGGTCCATAGTAAACCACCTACAGAAAAGGCCACAGGATAGGGGACTACAAGTAGCCTTTGGGAGCTGAAAGATGAAACACAACAGATGAGCAATGGCCAAACCACATCTAAATGCAACTCTCACCCACAATCCTTAGCAACCAGCCCAGGAAACCAAGCCACTATCTATAGCCAGCTCCCCAAACCAGCCTACCTACAAGTCAGAATTGTGGTGAAGCAGAAGCCCATGTCTAACACCTGTTTCAAGAAGCCAAACAACAACCTTTGTAACCATCAGTCCCAAACTACCAGTACTTGATTAATAACTGATAATTTCCTTAATTCTGTCCCACTTCCAATTAAGGACTAACCAGAAATAACAAAATACACACGCCTTATCAGTCACAAAGCATACCTGTTGCCGAGCTAGCCCACAGACAACGTCTCCAAAGCCAGTAGCCTCCCACCAGGGCATCTGCGAAGCCTTCCCTTTTGTGCACTAGAAGAGTTACCAACTTTTCTGCCTGCCTTGGAATCCTTGAAAAAACAAAACAAAAAATGAGTGAGCCCTGGGGCTGTATCAAACTCAGAGTGAGTACCCTGTGCTTGTGCTCATTTATTTCCACAGAGCTAAGAGTCTCTGTCAAAACAGCTGCACAAGGACGTAAGTTCTGTCGACAACCATTGGGCTTACAAGAGAGCAGAGATGATAGTTCAGGAGAAGTCTCAGATGAGTCCAAAGTCCCATCTAGCATCTCCATTGCAGCCTGTGGGACAGTGGGTGCAGAGGACACAGATGCCTTCTTTCCATACTCCTGATCCTTGGAAACTTTTTAAGACACTATTGTAGCCACTACATTAGCTACATAGCATCAAGGCCCATGTGAGAAAAGAGGGATCCAGGTGTTCTATTAGCTTTTCATCACTATAACAGACCCAAGATAATTGACGTATGAAGAGAAAAGTTTAGTTTGGCTCATGGTTCTAGAGGTTCTAGCTCAGGACTGAGATGGTAGAGGGGTGGCATTTTCTTTGTATCAAGAGCAAGGTAGCACACCATGGAAAAACTCAAACCAAGCCATTGCAGTACTGACATAATATTTATAGAGATTTAAAAATAAGCAATACTGGTTATCTGTGGCTGTGGAATAAAAATATACTTAGTGTCTTAAAACAATAATTGCCTAGCCAGGTACTCATGGCTCATGTTTGTATACCTAGTTAGTTAGGAGGCTGAGGCCTAGAGGATTGTGATTCGAAGCCAGCCCTAGCAGAAAATTCTGAGAGACTCTAGTTAACCAGGTCAAATGGCAGACTGAAGGCATGGCATAAGTTTTTTGGTTGTTGTTTTTGTTTTGTTTTGTCAGTCGTGGGGCTTGAACTCTCGGCCTGGGCACTGTTCCTGAGCTCTATCAGCCTAAGACTAATGTTCTACCAGTTGAACTACAGAACCACTTCTGGTTTTCTGATAGTTTATTGGAGATCAGAGTCTCACAGACTTTCCTGCTGGGGCTGGCTTTGAACTATGATCCGCAGATCTCAGCCTCCTGAGCAGCTAGCATTACAGGTGTGAGCCACCGGTGCCCAGCTTTAGTCACAGTTTTATGACCAAGCACAGTGACCTCCATTCAATAGATAATCAAAACGCCAGGGGTGCTTGGCTCACGCCTGTAATCCTAGCTACTCAGGAGGCTAGGATTTGAGGATTGCGGCTCAAAGCCAGCCCAGGCAGTAAAGTCTGTGAGAATCTTATCTCCAATTAACCACCAGAAAACTGAAAGTGGTGCTGTGGCTCAAGTGTAGAGCACTAGCCTTGAGTTGAGGAACGGAGAGACAATGCCCAGGCCCAGTGTTCAAGCCCCATGACCAACAAAAGACAGAAAAAAAAAAAAAGATAATCAAACCTTATATATTGAAGAAATGATTGTTCAAGTGAGTATACTTTCCAAACCATTGGAGAGTATATAAAAAAATAGTAAACTGCACCCAGGAACTTAAGAAAATAGTCACATTTTATCAAATACCTAAAATCTAACACGGCATAGTCTAAATTAAAGTAAATTCTTCAGATGAATTTAAAAATAAATCTATTGTTCTATAAGGACTCAACTCAAAGTGATTTAAAGAGGTTGAAAATAGAGGATGGATAAAACTGCATTAGGTGAAAGCAAACATAAAGGAAGCAGAAGTCATGATAGGAATTTCAATCAAAGAATAAATCAAGGCAAATGAACAGTGAATGAGGTGAAGGAGGTTTATTATACTGATGACTAATGCGATCCATGGTACAATTATAGCACACATAAATATTTATGTACTGTGTAACACAGCATGGAAATGCTGGAATGCAAATAAATGGTTGAAAGTCAAAGAAAAATGTCAGGACTCTGATGAAATGGAATATGTGAACACATCTGCCCTAAATCCATTTTATTCCAGCAAAGGGTTTATATCTAGATATAAACTAGGAGACTGGCTGGAGAATAAAATAGTAAAATAAAATGACAGACATCGATTAACTATGTAAGATAAATGCATATTTAATTACTTAGAGTTCACACTAATAAACAATTTTTAAACAACCTTTATATGCTACACATAGATCTAGGGGTGCTTAATAGGCCTGTTTTCTGATGAGAATATTTCTTTTAAATTGATCACAATACCATATCACACACACATAAAAAGCTTCAACTGAATTATAGAAAGTAGAATTTGTACAAGCTACATTTCTGGATTCAATGAAATAAACCTGGGAATTAATTACAAAAAATGTAAAGACCAACAAATGTCAATGCTTAGAAATTGTTATGGATGGGACCTCAAATGTCCCCCAAAGTGCATATACCAAGTTTTGGTCCCCAAGTCTGTGGTTACTGGGAAGCAGTGGAAGGTTAGGAGGCTGGGCCTCAACGCAGGAACTTAGCTCACTGGGGCTGTGCCCTGGAAGGGAATCCCTAACTTTAGGGAGATGAATGGCTTTGCTTCATCATTATGTTCTGCCTTTAAACAGACCCAAAGTGACAAAAACACAAGCAAACATAAGCCAAGATAATATCTGAACTATAGGCGACATAAAACTTTGTTCCTTATAAGTTGATTTTCTCAAGTATTTTGTCTACTAGGTAATTCCTAAAGCTTACACATAGTTAATTCTCCACAGGTAATCTCTGTCTTTTATGATGGGGATTGGACAAGTATACACCATCCATTACCAGGACAGACCAATCAAGCAATAAATGCCATAATAGTTGTTATAATTGTTTTATAATTTAAACCTTAAAGTTACAACGATTTTTTTTTTTTGTCAGTCATAGGGCTTGAACTCAAGGTCTGGGCGCGGTCCCTGAGCTCTTTTGCTCAAAGTTAGCAGTCTACCACTTTGAGCTACAGTGCCACTTCTCATTTTCCTGGTGGTGAATTGGAGATAGGAGTCTCATGGATTTTCTGGCCTGGGCTGCCTTTGAAGTGCAATCCTCAGCTCTAGGTACCTGTGTAGCTAGGATTATGGGTGTGAGCCATGGGTGCCCAGCTAACAGTGTTCTTTTCAAGTCATCTTATGGGCACATGACATTTTTCTCTATTTGTTGCCCTCCACAGAGGAGAGAAACAAACTGTTGAGTTGCTAACTCTGAAAGATGCTTCAAGAGCTTATATGCTTGATTGACTTTACAGGGGAAATAACTTCATTTAGAAGTGACATTTTCTTGGCTAGCTGGTCCACGGCTGACAGTTGTATCCTGCTCAAATTCTCTGCAGCTGACTGGTGTGGCCATGACTGCCAATAGAGGCCTTAAGGTACGAGGTCAGAACTGCCAAGTGGATGGTGAGAGGGAGTTACTATACTCCCACATTCTGGTTCTCCTTTGACTAGTGTCTGTGTTTTAAAATTCAGCATCCTATTGTTTGCTGATGGCTCACGCTTATAATCCCAACTGCTCAGAAGGCTGGGATCTGAAGATTATGAGACTCTTATCTCCAATAAACTACAAAAACCACTGGAAGTGGCGCTGTGACTCAAGTGGTAGAACTCTAGCCTTGAGCAAAAAGAAGCTCAAGGATAGCACCCAGGCCCTGAGTTCAAGCCCTAGGACTGGAGAAGAAAAAAAAAAAAATCAGTGGCTCAAGAGTGCTTGTAATCCTAGCTACTCAGGGGACTGAGATCTGAGGGTCATGGTTTGAAGCCAACTTGAGTAGAAAAATTAGTGTCACTTTTTTTTTTGTTTTACTTTTCTTTGGTCGGTTGTGGGGCTTGAACTCTGGGCCTGAGCTCTGTCCCTCAGCTCTTCACCTCAAGGCTAGTGCTCTACCACTTGAGCCACAGCACCATTTATGGTTTTCTGGTGATTTATTGGAGATAAGAGTTTCATGGACTTTCCTGCCCGGGCTGGCTTTGAACCTCGATTCTCAGATCTCAGCCTCCTGAGTAGCTAGGATTACAGTCCTGAGCCACCCAGACTCGACTAGTGTGACTCTTATCTCCAATTAACTATCAAAAAAGCCAGAAGTCTTGAGCTAAAAAGCTAAGGGACAGTGCCCAGGCCCTGCATTCACACAGGCTCTGCTGTCACACACACACACACACACACACACACACACACACCAGCCTCCCTTCCCTGCTCCTGCCCCAACAGTCTCTTCTTCTTCCTTGTTTTGTTTTCTCCACCTCTTCTAAGTCGTGTTTGGCTGATTTACTGTCATTCTGTCTTCCATTAGAAAGTGAGTTCTAACAGAGCACAGTGGTTCTTTCATTCACTCCTGTAGCCCAGGTACCTATAAGCATGTCCAGCACATTGCAGTGTTGGTGAGTTTTCAACCATGTTCTCTTCTCCCTCTGAAGTTTCAATTGTTTTTGTTTGTGGAGTAAAATGGTGACAAATAGATTTATAGGAAAAAGAAAACCTATGAATTAATTCATGTGCAGAAACATGGCAGCCTTATTCAGAGTTCAAGACTCAGTGAGAGACCCAGACAGCTGCTGAAGCTTATATAGCATTTGAGCTGCAGAAGGAAATCAAACCTTGAGCTACTGAAATGGAGGGGCAAAGTAGGACTGAAAGGGTGAAAAGAGGCAAATGCACCAAACCCAATTCCTAGGTTAGGTAGATGAGTCTCCACAACAGGATACCACTTGTGATAAACTCTGTCTGGGCCAGGTGCTATGTCTCCATATCTTTTCCTGTAAAAGATCTTTCCTGAAGAGTGTCCTAAAGAAAGACTGTTTGTACTAGTGTATACCTTTATTACTACAAACCCCCACAAATGCCAGCCATCTGGAAATAGGCTAATATATTGGGAGGGCTTATTTTTATTTCACTCTGAAGGGACTCAATAACAATTGTTGACAGTAGAAGATATTTGCATGGGTAGGGGCAGGGAGAGCCAAATAGGCCCTATGCTTTGGAAAAGACAGAGTCTGTGAGACCCCACCCTCCACCCCATGGAACACTGTCCACAGGGGAAAGGTTTAAAAGGATGAATGGAGACTAAGGGTGGGGGAAAGAACGTAGGCCAAGCATCTGCAGCATTTATTGGGGTCCTTTGTCTATAAAACTGCATCTCTCTGGGACTGAAGCATGGGAATAAGAGGAAGGAATGTGGGGCCCTGTATAACTTCACCTATTCCTTTGGCCCACATACCCAACCTCTTAGGAACTGTAGTCAGCGCTACTTTCAAAGGAAGTAAGACTGCTGACCTCTCCTCACCTGCACAGCTATGAGCCTGCTCTGCCCCACTTTCATCTCTGTCTGGATGCTCTCAGTGGCCATTTAACTTGTCTCTTGGTGCCCTACAGTGGGGATCTCCAAATGGTCACCTTGAGTTTTCAGCAGCACCAGTCAGATCAAATAGCACCCTCTGGTCAAATCCTCATGAGCTTCCACAGGAGCCCCTTCACAGCCTTGTCTCTGACAAGACAATCCCCTTGCTCTTCAAGTCTTGGTTCTAATAGCTCCTGCCCGAATGACCTCACACCACCTAACTCCACCTATTTAATTCTGTAACCTGTGTCATACCCCTCCAGATAGCGGATTCTTTTCCTCCCTCCACCATGACCTCTTACAACCTTCGCATAACTTACTCGTTAATGCTCATAGTATCTCTTTTGTCGCCCACTCTGGCCATCGGAAAGTCCTCTCCACCAGGGCAGGGAAGTATTTGGTTTATTTCCTAACCCACCCCAAGCCTCTAGCAGCAGCTGTCCGGTTGTCAGGTGTCTGGAAACATATAGAGAAGGACAGTGGGTTTTGTTTTGTTGGAAGCTGATGCTAAATGACACATAAATCTTGGGATGTTAGAAGCCAGGATTCGAGTGCAGCAGTACAATGACATCTACATCCCCGTTGTTACGGGTCTGCTAGTGCTAAGATCTCTCTGGCCCTTTCTTTCCCACCTCTGCGCAAATCAAGGCTCCCTTTGGACACTTTGAAGGTTCTCTTTGGGAAACAGGCCACTCTGGCACTCTGTCAGCAACTAGCACCGCAAAGGTACCGTCCCTGCCGAAACTGGGAGACTGAACGATTCCAGGCCGGCCGGCTGGACTCCCCCAAACACTATGATAGAGTTCATTCCTCCGGTCGGGCTCCGCCCCGTCCCCGCCGCGTCCCTCTTCCTGGTCTTTCTGAGAAGCCTCTAGCTGGGTTGCAAAGGGATCTTCAGCTCGAGCCCCTTCGGGCCGGGTGGGGTGGGCGGCCCCCGGCGCCTCTGCCCAAGCTAGGATCCAGCACACGACCCGCAGCGGGGCTTGCCAGTCTCCGAGCTCGTCTTGCATGGGAGATGGTGGCCGGGGACAAAGGGACGCGGCCGGCACTGGCCTGCGCAGTGGCGCGTCTCCAGCCTGAGCCTCGAATCCCCCCGGATCTGAGGTCGGGGGGCAGCTCTAACCACGGGGAGGTGGTTGCGCCTACGTCCGAGCAGAACAAAACTGGTTTTCCGGGGTGGGGGTGGGGCGCAGAAGGCGGGGGGGGGGGCGGGGGGCGGCGCGGAGGCGGTCGGCGCCATGCATCCAACTTTGCCTGGGTTAGATAAACTTTGGGATCTCAGCCTCTCTGCTGGCCGCCGCCACCCTGGTAACGGGGTAAGCTAGGAGGGTGGACCGCAGGGAGGTGGGCGGCACCAGGGGGCGGGGTGATCGGACCCCCAGGGTCGCGCAGGCGCCTAGCTCGTCACCTCCGACCTGATCGCCCCCCCCCCCCCCGCCCTGCATTCTCTCTGTGAGCTCCTGGGGGTGGGCAGGGGGTGGGGAGGAGGTGGTGGCTACCGCCGGGTTGGGGGAGGGCCAGACGCCGACACAAAGCCTTTTCCTCCTCCTCCACCCCTCTCTCCTCCCCAGCCCCCTCTTCTTCCTGATCCTCCGGGGCGGGGGGAGTCCAGCCCCGCGCTCCCCCGCCGGGCCACTGATCACCACCCCACCCCCACTCCGCCCGCCTCCGTGACCTGCAGGGAGGCCCCCTTCCCACCCGCACGAGGTAAGGGGGAGGCAGCAGCGGAGACCCCACCCCCTGCGCCCTGCGCCCTGCGCCCTGCGCCCGGGGGACTGGGGGGGAGGCGCGCGCACCGGCACGCTGCGGGAACAAGCGGGTGCGCTGTCCCCCGCGCTCCCACTGTCCTGCCCAGAGTCAGCCCCAGGGTCCTCCCGGGTTGTGGGGTGCGGTGGGGGCGGGGGCGAGGCACCGGGAATCGGGATGCCTGCCGGGACTAGGGGCCAGGGTGACGTTCCGCTGCGCTGGGCGGCCTCGGGTCTAGGAAGGGTCACCGGGTGTCCTCGGCTGACCTCTGCCGCGGTGGGGATGAGAGGCCACCCCAGGAGCTGCTTGCCCGGGCTCAGTGGCGTGTGTGTGTGTGTGTGTGTGTGTGTGTGTGTGTGTGTGTACACACCAGAGTTTTTTTTCCCGACTTGCAGGGTCAACCTGGTTGCCTGCCCTGTATCAAGTGCACCCGGGAGCTCGCCCGATGCAGGGCGCAGGCTGCCGGAGACCCCAGGTGTCTTTAACCCCCCCTGGTGAAGTTCCAGAGGGACAGGCATGAGGGCTGCTTATATTTTGGTAGTGATCGATGGCAGTGCCGTGGGTGCAGGAGGAGTACTAGGTTCCAGCCCCAAAGGGTTCCAGGGCCACATTCTGGAGGCCTCCCGGTACCCCTCTGGGCTCAGCATTCGCCCGTGAAGTCCACCCGCCCGCGATGGAGCACCCCTGGTATGGCCGGAGGTGTTAGGGCTTTGCAGACCTGGGGCTTTAAAGCCTGTGATAATGTTGCTAAGGCATCCAGGGCCAGGTTGGTCCCCTGGGCCCTGAGAGGCGCCTCTCTTTCTCAGAGCTCTGAAATCCCTCAAGACTCCTAGTGCAGAGAGGCAGCCCACAAACCCACACTGCGTAGTGGAACTTGCTCGCAGGATTTGGGCATGTTGTGATTTGTTGGGCTCTCACTGGAATGTGTAAGGCAACTGCAGGGCATGCTTCCACCAACAGGAGTTTGTAAATATCCAAGCAAAGAATAAAATAAACACTTGGCAGCAGTCAGTGTAAGACAATATTTTGTTAAGAGAAATGGAACCTAAAAAGAAAAACTCCACACTAAACAAAACATCAGCCCTTTAGATAAAGACAGGTTACCGTGATAGCCCTCATCATTGTGCTACAGGGACAGGGCTTTCTAATCCTCCCCTCCTCCCCCCTTCCCCCTTTACCAACATTGGCCAATGGGTGTCCACCGGTCATTTTGATGGACATTACAGCTGTGTGACCTTTTGTCCTGGTTCAGATGGGAGGACGGTCTGCTTGCTGTGGACTCAGGATCCTGTCTTCCTCTTGGCTTCAGGCCTTGTATGTCTCCAGGCCCTTGGTCCTTCTATTCTTCAAGGCTTCATCTTCTGCACATGATGTCACAGGCTATGGACTGGGAGGGGCCTAGAGCTGGGAAGACACATTGCATTTGGAATTTGGGAAGAAAGCCCTTGACTGGAGCTTTGAGGGGACGGGAGCGGAACTCGCTCTCCTAGCTGGAGACATTCTCCCTGCAGATAAGGAAACTTGACTTCCTTTAGGTTGTCCTGTGTGCTTGTTGAGAGAGAACATTCCAGCAGCTCTCTTCTCCCTCGCATCCATCAGCCCCTTCCTTCATGCCTTCTCTAAAGCCAAGGTCCACAACCTACTCTAAAGAGAGGTTCCACTTTAGAACTCTAGGAACAACCTTTTCTTTAAGCTAAGTTAGCTTCTGCCTGGAGGAGGCAGATAAATCATTTCTCCTGTCAAAGGAGTGTTACACTCTGAGGTCCATAATAAAATAGGCTTGTTCTCTGTCTGTCTGTCTGTCTGACTCTATTTGTCAGTCTGTCTCGCCCTCTCTCTCTCCCTCTCTGTCTTTCCCTCCCCCCCTTCCTCTCTCCACCCCCTCTCATCTCTCCTGTACTGGGATTTGAACTCAGTGCCTTAAACGTCTTAGGCAGGAACTCTACTAAATTGAGTCACGTCCTCAGCCCTTATTTGTTTTATTTATTTATTTTTAGGTAAGAACTCACATATTTGCCTTGTTCCAGCCTGGACCACAGTCCTCCTACCTATGAGATGACAGGTCTGACCACTACACCCAGCTTATAGGTTGAGATAGGGGTTTTGCTAACTTTGTGTCCAGAGTGACCCTTTCTCTAGATCTCTGTCTTCCAAGCAGCTACGATTACACTGTGTCTGATTGCTTATGTTGTTTTGACATAGTGTTTAACTTCCCTTCTATACACAGTCTACCTACCTACCAAGAATCCTAATCTGAGAATTTCAGTAAGGAAAGCTTCCCATTTTCCTTCTCTCTTCCCTGGTATAGTACCCCTTCTGCCTATCAGAATCCCTTGTGTGGGCTTATCACTTCCAAGCACTATGTCATGGACTCCACTTATCCATTGTCTATGGTCCAAAACCATATTATAGTCTTGCCACTAAAGGAGTGAGTGCTGATTGATTGAATGAAAAGTATCTTGAGCCGGGCGCTGGTGGCTCATGCCTGTAATCCTAGCTACTCAGGAGGCTGAGATCTGAGGATCGCGGTTCAAAGCCAGCCCGGGCAAGAGAGACCGTGAGACTCTTATCTCCAATAAACCACCAGAAAACCGGAAGTGGTGCTGTAGCTCAAGTGGTAGAGCGCTCGCCTTGAGCTGAAGAGCTGAGGGACAGCGCCCAGGCCCAGAGTTCAAGCCCCACGACTGACAAAAAAAAAAAAAAAAGAAAAGTATCTTGATAGCAGAGCATTTTGAGGAGTTATACTGCAAGAAATACATCTTTCTGACTGGAATGCATCTAAGGAAAGCAGATTGCATTTTTATAGTTCTTTATAAAATGCTTATCTAGTTAGTGGCTCAGTTGTTTCTCACAATAATCTTAGTTTTGTTTTATAGGTGAGGAGATGGAGGCCTAGAAGGGTCAAAACACCAAGGTGGGAGCCAGGGCTCCAGGTAAGAATCATTCTGCTACACCTCAGCAGACTTCTAGCAAATCAGTAGACTTGCAAAGACTTGCTAAAGGCAGACTCCAGATAGTGTGGTCTAGAGCAGTAGTTACCAAGCTGTGAGTTAGCAGCAATTTTACTGAGGACTTACTGGAGTTACTATGATAAAATATGTCAGGGAAAGCCTAATGGTAAGCTGGATTTTTCAGAACCTTTGTTAGTAAGACATGCTTTAGGACTCTAGGATGGCACCACAGTGTGTGATATGCTTGCCAACTTTGTTTGGCCACAGAGTATCTTCTAAGTGCAGTGTTGTTCCAAGTAGTCCACTTGGAGAAGTTGCTTTGTGAGTCCCACGTGGTATGTGGTCCTCTAGGTAGGAAAAATATGTGTTTTCTGGACATTTGGAAGTCATAGTAACCCACACAGGAACATTTAGAGTCAGTTGTTGCTTTGCTAGCTCTGTGCATTCGATCAACATCAGTTGCCTAGGGTTTGATCAGATCTGAAGTTGTAGAAGTGTCTTCCTCTGCCCATAATCCCTCTACCTCAACCAGCCTTTACATCTCTCAAGGGTATTTCAAATGTAGCCATGCATATGGGATGGAAATCCCAGAGCTTCTGCACTGAGAGCACTATTTACTATGCTTAATGACAATAATAATTATTATTATGGATGGAATTCTTAGGAAATGGAACAAACCTAAGGAGGGTCTTAGACGTGCTAAGCAAGCATTCTCCCCCAGGCTACACTCCAGCTGGAAAGAAAGCTCTGTTTCATCTTGGTTTCATCGCCTCTGAGGGTATAGATGCACCCAGTTCTCTTGCTTCCTCTCTTTTTCTCCTGGGCACTGGCTGTATGGATTCTCTAGAGTGTCAGTGTTCTGCATTTCTCATGAAAAGATAGCAAGAGTCTCTGAGGGACTCAGGCCTGGAACAAACAGCTATCAATTATTCCTCAGCCCAGGAGGTACAGCACCCACTTTCTATGCACCCATATTTGAAATCAGTTGCTTCTGAATCAGAGTCTTAACTGGCAATGTGCTGTTATGTACTCTTTACAGATCAGAAAACCCAGATCTTCAGTTGCCATTGAAGAGGAGTAGTCAAGTCAGAATTGTAGGGACTCAAAGACAAAGTGTGGAGCTAGGTGTCTCATGCCTGTAATCCTAGCTACTCAGCAGTCTGAAATTCAGAGGATCATGGTTCGACATCACCGTAGGTAGTAAAGTCCAGGAGACTGTCTCCAAATAATCTGACAAAATATAGGCTGGTGGGTGGGGTTTGGCTTAAATAATAGAGCAACAGCCAAAATAGTAAACTGAGCAGGATGAGACCTTAAGTTCAAACCCTGATCGTGGCAGAAAAAAGAAAGAAAGAGTTAGGGGGAAAAGATAGAGGTGAGAAAGAGGAGGAGGGGCAGGGGAGAGAGGGGGAGAGAGAGACAGAGGGGAGTGAGGGAGAGAATGAGAGACAGGAGAATGAGAGCTGTAGGTTAATGGAGGATCCTAGGTATATTTTTGTGGATTTAACTTTCTCTTGAAGACATTTCTAGGACTCCAAGGCAGAGCAAACGTATCTCAAGATTTGTTTCTTAGGTTTTTCCCTTGTGTGGAAAAGAAAGTCTCATTCAGAGATGCCTTTAGAATAGGAGTGTTTTGCACCTTACCTGTCAGATAAGGAGGGGTGGAAGTACCAATGGTGAGCGGTGAGGAAGAAGACCAGAAGAGTAATGAACAGGAGTGGACTCCTGGAGTTTAGAGTCAGTGCGCACATTTGAATGCTGTAGTGTGTGTGACCAAAGAAGAGGGTAGAGAGGAAATACTGAGATTTTAAACCAACTAAGTTCAGAAGTCTGTATGTCATCTAGCAGGAAACACAAGGAGTCCCAAGGACATGGTGAGGACAGAAACAGAGTGATGACAGGGAGCAGTCTGTGGTCAAGAAAGGAGTCAAGATAGCATCCTGGAAGCCTGAGCCTGCATTTGGTCTAGTGAAGCAGAGTTAGGGCAGACACTCGTCTCACAGAGAAAATAGATTCATAAGGTCTACAAAATTGGCAATTTCCAAAAATACCCAGGCTTAGTCTTAAACTAAACAATCTCCCATATAAACAGGAAGCCTAGCTACTTGAGGTGTAAGAATGTAAATACAAGTGAAACCTCTGATTTTTAGTTAATGGAGTGTGCACATCATCTTATGGTTTTTTTTTTCTATCCTTAATATTCTATAATAAAACTATATTTTTTTGTCAGTCATAGGGCCTGAACTCTAGGCCTGGGCACTGTCCCTCAGCTTTTCAGCTCAAGGCTAGGGCTCTGCCACTTAAGCCACAGTGCCACTTCTAGCTTTTTCTGATTATGTGGTGCTGGGGAATTGAACCCAGGGCCTCATGCATGCAAGTCAAGCACTCTACCACTGAGCAACCTTCCCAGCCCCAGGTTGAGAGATCTTATGGCACAATATTTCGTGTCATTATCACTTTTACAGATTTTAGCAGTAACTAGAAAGAATATTATGATCCTCTGTTTTCATTCTGCTAAAAATAAATATATTTGTAGAGAAGAGAAAAACAAATCCTAGAAGCTCATGTCCAGTGGGTGTAGAGGAGAAATTGTAGAGCCAAGGATGGGGAGGAAGAGCCCTGGCTGGCAATAAACTGGACAATCTAGAATCTTCATCCTGCTAGCTCCTGAGCAGCACCTGTAAAATTGATTAGGACCCAGGCTCTCTCAGGTCAAGCACTTTTAATATCATCCAGAAGTGTGGAGAGTCTGCTGAGTGGGCTCAAAGCCATCCAAGTTAAATACCACTAGCAAAGGACTCAAGAACACTGTCCCATCATGATAGAATAAATGTCTAAGAAATAGGATTTCTTGTAGCTGAAACTGTTTTGAAACTTGCTCATGGTTTAGTAAGAGTTTAATTAAATATAGTCTTTTTTTTTTTTTTGGTCGATCCTGGAGCCTGAACTCTGGGCTGTCCCTCAGCTCTTCAGCTCAAGGCTAGCACTCTACCACTTGAGCCACACAGTGCCACTTTCAGCATTTTCTGCTTATGTGGTACTGAGGAATCGAACTCAGGGCCTCATGCATGCAAAGCAAGCACTCTACCATGAGCCACTTTCCCAGTCCCAGTCATTATTTTTAAATAGAAAAGATTATAAGAATAATGTTGGTGGGGCTGGGAAGGTGGCTCAGTGGTAGAGCGCTTGCCTTGCATGCATGAGGCCCTGGGTTCGATTCCTCAGCACCACACAAGCAGAAAAAAAAAAGCCGGAAGTGGCACTGTGGCTCAAGTGGTAGAGCGCTAGCCTTGAGCTGAAGAGCTGAGGGACAGCACCCAGGCCCAGAGTTCAGGACCCATGACTGGACCCTCCCCCCCCACCCCCAAAAAAAGAATAATGTTGGTTTTTTTCTTTTATCAGGATTTTTTTTTTTTTTGGTCAATCGTGGGGCTTGAACTCTGAACCTGGGTGCTGTCCCTCAGCTCTTCAGCTCAAGGCTAGGGCTCTGCCACTTGAGCCACAGCACCACTTCCAGATTTTTATGTGATGCTGAGGAATCAAACTCAGGGCCTCATGCATGCCAGGCAAGCATTCTACCACTGAGCCATCTTCCCAGCCCTGTTTTTTTTTTTTTAAATGAGGCCATAGACAACCTGAGATAACGTATTTCTGGTTATCTAATTCTATTACTAACTTTGAATAGCTGCCAAAGCAAATGGTCCCTGATTGAGAACTCCTGGTTCAGTTATGTAAAAAAGTTTATGAAAGTATGTAGGTTTCTTTGTTTAAATTACCTATAAATATGATGTAAATGATATTGCTGAGGTACAAACCCAAAAGGGGTTCTAATGACTGCTGTGCCATTTTTGTTTGATGGAGACATGTGGCTATTGGCAGTACATAGAGACAGGTATTAGCACAAAACCTTCCACTTGCTTGAAATTCTCAAAATTTGAGCCATTCTAAAACTCAGACTTGGGCCAGGCACCTGTGGGTAATGTCTGTAATCCTAGCTACTCAGGTGGTTGAGATTTGGGATGTAGGATCTAGGATCTCAGTTCAAAGCTAGCCTGTACAGAATAGTCTATGAGCCTCCATCTCCAATTACCCAGCAAAATACTGGACTAGAGATATGGCTCAAGTAGTAGAATGTCGCCATGAGTGAGAAGGCCAAAAGAAGATAGATCTAAAATACCAAGACATAAATTATACAGGTCTCTAGGTATTCAACATAATGAGACCAAAAGATGAAATTCTTAGGAGAGGAACAGAAAGTCACAATGCCTATGTGCATCTGATCATACAAAAAACTGTATTGAAATGAAAGCAGGAGGGTTTTTTTTCTTTTTTTGCTGGTTTTATGTTCTCTCCTTTTTTTTGGTTGGGTATGGGGCCTGAGCTCTGGGCCTGGGCACTGTCCCTCAGCTCTTCAGCTCAAGGGTAGCGCTCTACCACTTGAGCCACAGCACCACTTCTGGCTTTTTTATGTTTATGTGGTGCTGAGGAATTGAACCCAGGGCCTCAGGCATGTGAGGCAAGCACTCTACCACTGAGCCATCTTCCCAGCTCTTTCTTTCCTTTTTGTTTGTTTATATGTCTTTGGGTGGATAAGGGGAGGCACAGAAATGGAGGGGAAAAGGGTGAACAAATTCAGCAATGGTACTCACTGGACACTGTTGAAAATGAACTGTACAACTTGTGGGTGGGAATGGGAGGGACAATTTAGGAGAGAGTGAAGGAAGAGATGATATTCTCCAAAAAAAAAAACGTACTCTTCACCTTACTTACGTAAACTGTAACCCCTCTGAACATCAACTTTATAATAACAATAAAAAAAATCAAAGGCCAAAAGAACATGAGGCCCTGAGTATAAGCCACAGTATTGACCAATCAGATGAGAAGCATTTGCTTTTTCACTTTTTAAAAATTCTGCTAGTATTAGGGTTGAACTTGTGTTTGCTCAGGTGGCTTGCTTCCTTCCAGCTCTCATTCTTCTACTTCCAGCCTGGCATTTGGGTCCAAAGTAGAGGTGAAGTCTTAAGGACTTCACTACGAGTCTCAGCTCCTCGAATATCAAAGATTATAGGCATGGACTATCAGCATTTGGCTGTTTCCCTACTTTTTCACGAGTAAACTCTTAAAATTTAACTGCATATATTTATGCAGTAAATGGGCTAAAGAGACATTTCAGTTTCCATAGACAGAAATGTTTTTATTTGCCAGGTCAGGATACTAAAATTCAGAAAGCTGAACATTTTTGTAACTTTCAGTAGTTACAGGAACTTAGTCATTTTACAAAGTTTTTTGTTTTTTGTTTTTGTGGGTTATGGGGCCTGAACTTTGGGCCTGAGCGCTGTCCCTCAGCTCTTCAGCTCCAGGCTTGCACTCTACCACTTGAGCCACAGTGATACTTCTGTCTTTTTCTGCTTATGTGGTGCTGAGGAATCGAACCCAGGGCCTCATGCATGCAAAGCAAGCACTCTATCACTGAGCCACCTTCCCAGCCCACATTTTTTCTTTACTAGACCAAGTGTCAAGATTTACCTCTGAAATAGCTATTTCCCACTGCATTTATGCTATGTCTTCATACTTTTAAAAACCAAATGGAGGCAGATGTCCTGTGCATTAACTGTTTGGTAGGATTTCACTAGAACTTTGTATCTAGAGGTGAGCCAACAGCCTATACCTGGCAACAGTGCAATACAAACAGCAGCCACACCCATACAAGACTAGAGCCGGGTGTATCCAAACTCACACAGTTG
Organism: Dipodomys spectabilis; assembly: GCF_019054845.1. Lineage (NCBI taxonomy): Eukaryota > Metazoa > Chordata > Mammalia > Rodentia > Heteromyidae > Dipodomys > Dipodomys spectabilis. The sequence continues at coordinate 5,217,138 of NW_024871042.1, forward strand.
GGGACACTCAGCACTCGGTAGCAGCCTGTCCAGACTTCTCAAAAGTGCTGGGGGCAGGGGCGGTCTCATCTTTTTGACATCATCTGGAAGTGTCACCCTTTTCCTAGGTGAATGTTTGCTCATTTCCTTTGGGGTTTTTTTTTTATTATATATATATATATATATATATATATATATATATATATTTATTTATTTATTTATTTGTCAGTTGTGGGGCCTGAACTCTGGGCCTGGGCGCTGCCCCTCAGCTCTTCAGCTCAAGGTGAGCGCTCTACCACTTGAGCCACAGCGCCACTTCCGATTTTATCAGTGGTTTATTGGAGATAAGAGTCTTACGGACTTTCCTGCCCAGTCTAGCTTTGAATTGTGATCCTCAGATCTCAGCTTCCTGAGTAGCTAGGATTACAAGCATGAGCCACCGGCGCCCTGCGTCCTTTGGATTTCTTTAATGGTTCTGTGCACAGGAAATTTTTTGGAGTCCTGGACAACTAGCCCTTTGTATTTTCTTGGAATGTTTACGGATTACTGTTTCAATTCCTTTGGAATAATCTGGCAGGTGGTTCCTTAAGGAAGATGGAAACTTCACTTTTTCCCCCAATACTTAGTCCTTAGAGTTAGCACCCTTTGCTTCACAAACTGCTCTTCTCCAGCTCTGCCCCCATTTGCTACCTTTGGAAGGGTAAGCCTCACTCTGAGGTTTGGAAAATTTACTCTTTCGTTCTTTCAGTCAAATTTTATTCCATGGGATTTGTTTGGAATTATATTCAGCCTAGACACACGTGGTGGCGGGGGGGGGGGGGGGGGGGGGGGGGGAGGGGGAGCGGGGAAACCAGTAGTTTTGGGTCTTCCTTTATGTGATAGACCTCATCACTGAATAAAAGGCTGGAGGCCTTGTGAGTACTGGAGCTGTATTATGTGCACGGGTTCCTGGGCTGCCTGTGACACAGGGGTCCGGTGGAGACCAGGTCTTCGGGTTTCAGCACTGTTGGGAAATGTGAGGGCTTGGCTGGCTCCCAGGTTCACTTGCTTCAAAAACCTCGTAGCCTGGCAGGGAATATGGACAGACACAGGCAAGGACAGGGCTGAGTGGTCAGTTTCTGACCTGGGAGACAGACCTACTTGCATGGAGTTTGAACTTAAAAACTTCTTCATTCAGAGTTACTTTCCTTTGCAGTGGTTTTTCTACATGGCAGCTTAAGGGTCCATATAAGAAAACAAGCAGAGATTCTGTCTTTTTAGAAAAGGCCACTTCCCTCCGCTCCATGCTGCCCCCCCCCACCCCCACCCCTCCAGCCCTTCCTTTATGAAGCAAGCATGGAGGTGTTAGGCTGTCATGGCTCTTGGATGGACTAGGAGGTTTTGTGTTTTGTTTTGTTTTGGATGCCTGTACTAGAGCTTGAACTCAGATCCTGGGGGCTGTCTCTTAGTTTTTTCATTCAAGGCTAGCACTCTACCACCTGAGCCACATTTCCACTTCTGAATTTTTTGCTAGTTCATTGAAGAGAAATGTCTTCATGCACTTTCCAGCCCAGCTGGCTTCAAACTCCAATCTTCATCCCCTTGTGTAGCTCAGGTTACAGGTTAAGGAAGGAGACTCCACCCTATAGACATTAAGACTTGTCCTAAGGTTTCATGCCTTGGAAACAAAGGAGTCTAGGAGGGAGAGAGGTGGGGGGGAAAGGAAGGAGGGAGGCCTGGATTAACAGCCAATGAAATGACCCACAAGGAGTCTCACCTCCCTGGACCATTGCAGTTATTTCCTTCAGAGTAGCTCCCTTAAAGCTTCTTAACATCCCTGGGGTTGAGTGAGGTCTGGTGCATGAAGTAACAGTACTTCATGTCCTCATGCCCTGTCTCTCAGGGTGGAATTTCAAGTTTTAGCATCTGTTCATGGGTTGCCCTGCCCATTTTTCTGTATTCTGGGATTCCTGATTTAACCTATAGTTGTATACTTGCATCACAAACATTTCCCTGGGCACATCTCACAGCCCAATTGTACCTAATACTTTTAGCCATTGTCCTTTTGCCACACACTTTATAGCATTTTGGGCTACATATGTGATGTAAAATAATATAGAGATCTTTGTTTTTTTTAGTCATGGGGCGGGCTTGAACTCTGGGCCTGGGCGCTGTCCCTCAGCTCTTCAGCTCAGGCAAGTGCCCTACCACTTGAGCCACAGTGCCACTTCTGGTTTTCTGGTGGTTTATTGGAGATAAGAGTCTCATGGATGTTCCTGCCTGGGCTGTCTTTGAACCATGATCCTCAGATCTCAGCCCCCTGAGTAGCTAGGATTACAGGCATGATCCACCGGCGCCCGGCTTACAGAGAACTTCTTACAGTTTAAACCCTATATCTACAGGACTCTGGGGTTGGAGATGACCATTTCCATGAGCAGAGCTAGAAAAGGACAGAGGTGGGGTTGGGTTTACAGATCTCTTTCTACTCAAGGACATTTATTCCTGCCCCGAGCATTTGTAAAGTATCTCCAATAGGAAGACTATGTAAGCTACGGTGGATGCATTCAGTGGTGTTACTGAGTGGCAAGTGGGTTCCTAGCAGGCTTGGTAAGTGTGATGACCAAGGGCACAGAGTGCTGGTGGGCTGGGACAAAGGCCATGTCACTCACCAGGTTCCACCTAGAAAACAAGGCTGTCAGCTGGGTTGTGGGATACAGGAGGAGAGAGAGGGAATGTGGGGTCTAGAACACTGGAAGGCTTTCAGTCCCAGAAGGGAGGCAAGAATGGTCCATGCAGAACAAGTGGAGCTTGGGGAAGCATCATGACCTATAGAATCAGAAATTAGACTGTGTGGGGAGCAGATGGAAGTCTGGGTAGGGACAGTCTAATCCACAAACAAATGCTCCGGTCCTACATGGGCATAGGACCTCCTTATTTTTTTTCTTTTTAATTTAAGCAGAGTTCATTCTGTAGCTCAGATTGGTATCAAACTTGCCACTCTTGTTTCTGCCTTCTGATTATCGGTGTGTACTGTTGTATCCTTTTTTTAAAAAAATTACAAAGAATCATCCTTCTTTGTCCATAATGAGATAGAGGAGATTTCAGAGGCCAAGATGCATGTGGAAATGGACTAGGAAATAGGGTCCTCGTGGACAAGAGAATATAGAGAGGAGGAAGGAAGGAGCTGGCAGGGAAGGATGCTAAGCCACGGTGTATATCTAGCAAATCCCACCGAGAGAAATTTGGAGTCCCAGGAAATTTCTGGAGACCGTATAGGCTTCACAAGAGCAGCCAGCTTCCCAGAGTACTCATAGCCCTGTATTGGTCAGACTTTGGTTCAGGACTGCCCCAAGCTCTTCTGTGCACTGTGCACACAGGCAAAGCAAGCTCTTAGGTCCGAGGACACTTCCATGGAGACACAGATGCTGGCTGTGCAGGCAAATGGGCAGAGATGTTGTAAAGAAACCTGAGAGTAGCATCTGCCACTGACTAGCATGTCTGTTCTCAGCCTGGCTCAAGCAGAAAGAGTGGACTGTACAGAAAAGTTCACCCTTCTTTTTTTTTTTGGGGGGGGGGGTCCAATCGTGAGGCCTGAACTCTGGGCCTGGGCGCTGTCCCTCAGCTCTTCAGCTCAAGGCTAGCGCTGTACCACTTGAGCCACAGTGCCACTTCCAGCTTTTTTCTTTTTGCTTATGGTGTCTAGGAATCGAACCCAGGGCCTCATGCATGCAAGGCAAGTGCTCTACCACTGAGCCACGTTCCCAGCCCGAGTTCACCCTTCTTTACTTCCTATGACCTCCTTGTACTGCAGGGAACAGGAGTGTCTTACTAACCCTCTTCCAAGGCATGGTGCTAGGGACGGCCCCCTGTACATGTCTTGTACAGTAGCCTGACAGAAGCCATCTTTCTTGGCCATGTTTGCCTCTCACTGTTGAGCTGAAGACTTAAAATAAATTAATGTATTTGCTTGGTGCCAGTGGCTCACACCTGTAATCCTAGCTACGCAAGAGGCTGAGATCTAAGGATCACGATTTGTCACAATCCATCATGACCAGAGACAGTACAATGACTGGGAGACCCTGCTGAAGAACGGAGATTTGAGGGGCCAGAGGGACCTGAAGCAATTCCTGTCGTTGGATCTCTAGATCCCATTAACAAGGGTTTTTTGTTTTGTTTTGTTTTGTTACTTGAGTTTAGTATGGGGGAGGTGACGGTAGGGGTACGTGCAAAGGCTAGGGTTACAACCAGAAACATGAGGCAGAGTTTGCCCACAAGTGATAATTGACTTCTTTCTCTTAGGAAACAGAGTAAACACTCCAGCGTTAGCACACTCTTATCTCCAAGGTTTTAAGCTTTTAGTATCCTAACAGCTCTAACTTAAACACACTTAGGGCAGTAAGTTTTGCCTCTGTCTACCTCTACTGTTTGGCCTTTTCTGGGCACAGCTCTGGGCCTTCTGAATGCTGTCAGAGATTACATTCAGATCTCTTAACCCTTTCTAGGTCTCACAGTTCAGCTCCAGGGGTTCTCACAGTGGTTCAAGGCCAGCCTGGGCAGGAAAGTTTATGAGACTCTTATCCCAATTAACCACTAGAAAGCCAGAAGTGGCCCTGTGGCTCAAAATGGTAGAGCACTAGCTTTGAGCAAAAGAGCTCAGGAACAGCTCCCAGGCCTAGAGTTCAAGGCCCATGACTACTACCACCACCACCACCACCAAAATTAATATATTTTATTAACATAGATTAGTTGTGATGTTTTTGGTGCAATTTCGTTGTAATATCTCCATATATGTACCCCATCAACTTCCCCTCATTTCTTGTTTTGGTGCTGATACTGGGATTTGAATGCAGGGCCTGAGCACTGTCACTCAGCTTTTTTTTACTGAAGGTTGGTGCTCTTACATCTTGGGACATACCTCCACTTCCTTCTTTTTGGTGGTTAATTGAAGATAAGAGTCCCATGGATGGGCTGGGAAGGTGGCTCAGTGGTAGAGTGCTTGCCTTGCATGCCAGAGGCCCTGGGTTCGATTCCTCAGCACCATATGAGCAAAAAGAAAAAAAAAGCCGGGAGTGGCGCTGTGGCTCAAGTGGTAGAGCGCTAGCCTTGAGCTGAAGAGTTGAGGGACAGCACCCAGGCCCAGAGTTCAGGCCCCACGACTGGACCTCCACCCCCCCAAAAAAAGTCTCATGGACTTTTCTGCCTGGAGGTTGGCTTGAACCACAGTCCTCTAATCTTAGCCTCCTGGGTAGCTAAGGTATAGTTGTGAGGCACTGTTGCCCAGTTATGGATTTTATTTTCACACACTCATATAAAGTCTTTTGACCATATTCACTCTCATTCCTTTTATCTATTCACCCCCCCCCTCCTTGCTGTTACCTCTGAGTAAAGCCTGATTTTTTTTCTACTGCAGATTTTATACTTTTAGAATTTGTTGTAAATGTTCTATATAATTATGAGATGCCTATAGGTAGGTAAATGTCCTTCTTGGAAATAGTTAGCTTTCTGTTTTTGTTAGTTTGCAGGTTCTCTGCAGAGTATTAATGAGTTGTAGGATAAAGGATTTTTGAGAACATTGGGTTTAAGACCCCAGAAAATGTGAATCTCAAAAGAATTCCTAATCACACAAGGGCACAGAAACAAACACCTTCAGGTTATTATTTGTTAAATCCTCACTCCATATGCACACATAAGCATCTGAGTCTACAAGTATCTTCCCACCCCTGTGCCCATCTCTGAGTTGCTGCGTAGGTCCTGCCAACTAGATCATCCAAGGGCCACGTATGCAAATTGCCACAAATTTAACCACAGCAGGTCTTGGAGATGATGCATGTTGTTACTAAGGAGCACAATTCAACATGAAAATCCTGCCACTTATAAATCATCAGTAGGAATTCCATGAATGTGCTATTCTCAGCCTGCAGCAGCTAGAATAGAGGTGGACAGGAAACTTGGAATACCACTGCAGGACCATGTGCCATCAAATGACATTTAAAATATTTTGGATCAAGTTCTCAAGATATATCATGAGGAAGTCTGATTTGAGCTATTGATGTAAGGTGGGAATCCATCTCTTTTTTAGTTTTTCTTCCCCACTAAGGTTTTTTCCCTCTAGTTTAAGGATCAAGAAGGATCATAAAAATAGTTATTTCAAGAGGGAAAAAACCCACCTACAACAATGAAAAAGAGATAGCCCAAAATGAGCTACTATTTTCTCATAGTCCATTTAAACTTCTAAGTCATAGTTGGTTTTCAGCATTCTTAGGGATTTTTATTTCCCATGAAAGGCATTATAATGAAACTTGAAAGGCTTCCAAGAAAACTGTACTAAAGTCTTCCAGACACTATAGTCTTTTCATAAGAACCAAGACTTGCTAGTTTGTAGGGATTATGATTTGGTGCTCTGTGCCTGCTAAGCACACATTTCTTTCTTCTGAGCTTTAACCCCAGTCTCAGGTTTATGATTTGTGTGGGGTTTATTTTTTAGAAACAAAGTTTCAATACAGCTCAAGCTTGCCTTGAACTCATAACTCACTTGCTTCAGCCTCCTAAATGCTCAGATTACAGATGTGCATCACCACACCCATATGGCACTTATGACTTCTCTTACTTTTCCTTTTCTTCCTCATTCTTCTCCACATTACTAGGGATAGAATCTAGGATTTCACACATTCCAAAGAAGTGCTCAACTCAACCACTGAGATATAGTCCCAAACTTCTGGCAATTTTTTAAAAATCAAATAACTATTCTAGAAGCAGAGATACATATTGATAAATACAGCAAAATAGTTTTTTTCCTGGGGTATGGTTTTGGGGTTTGAACTCGGGACTTTGTCTTTGCTAGGCAAGTGGAGACACACATTCAGTCCCTTTTTACTTTACTTTTCAGATGGAGTCGAGTTTTTGTTTACAGCTGGCTTTAGTCTGAGAGCCTTTTGCCTTTTGAGAAGCTGGGATTACAGTTGTGAGCTACCATGCCCAGCTTATAAAAAAAGGCTTTTTTGTGTGTCAGTACTGAGGCTTGAACTCAGGGCCTTGAACTCTTGCTCAACTTTGTCTTCTCAAGACTAGAGATCTACCACGTGCATCACAGTTCCCCTTCAAGTTTTTTGCTGGTTAGTTGAAGATAAGAATCTCAGGGATTTTTATGCCTAGGCTGGTTTTGAACTATGATCCTCCCATGTCAGTTTCCTGAGTAGCTAGTATTACAGGTATGACCTACCAGTGCCCAGCTACAAAATAGTTTTCAGAAGATTGACTATTTGAAGATAACATATGAGTAGATGATCAATGATATGAACCCTGTGTAACTGCCTAGGTCACATGAATCTGACCCTGCATGGACCTGGCCAGGTCTTGTGTTATATGAGTCAAACCCCACTCAGAAGCACCGCAAGATCCCAACCAGTAATCACTGCATCTCAGGGTAGCAGACATCCCCATGTGCCAAACTCTGCTGAGGGCATCACATGCGACCATCTGAACAAATTTATGAGGGGGTTACCTTGAATGTCACCTCTCCCCCACCCCCGTTCATGCAAAATAGTTATATTTGCCTTCTTTGGGATTCACTTATAGAAATTGAGGCATAGAGGCGAAGTAACTTGTTTAGAAAGTTCTGAAGTGACAGTTTCAGAAAGATTAAGAAAGTACAGTTGCCACAGTCCAAACCAGGTCTTTCCAAACCAGGCTTCATGCTCTTCACTATTCTGTCCTGTCTCCAGAATTAGCTCTGCGAAATACAATGTGCATTCATTTCCTAGGACTGTGTATCAGAAGACCACAGACTCAGTGACTTCAAACAGAAATGTGTTTGTCTCATAATTCTGGAGACAACAAAGTTGAAAATCAAGGTGTGGGCAGTGCCGTGCTTCCCTTCCTAAATTTGGTAAGAAACTCTCCAGGCCTGTCAAGCTTTGTGCACCAGGATTCCTTGACTTGTGGGTGATTGAGTTGAGTTCTCTATCTTCATGTGATGTTGTTCTCATGTGTCTTCATAATACTTTCCTTATGTGCATTTTGGATCAAGGACCTATCTAATGATTTCATCTTAATTTTGCTAAATCTGCACATCCCCTACTTCCAAATGAGGGTGAAATTCTGTGGTAGTGGAAGTTAGAACTATAGCATGTCTTTCTTGAGTGTTATGATTCAGCTCACACCCAGGATAAAAGGAAAGACTGATCCAATATCCAGGAAGTGCCTCCTGGGATGTTCTCAGTGGCAAGTATGCAAAGTGCCTGATATGAATGGCCTCTTTCCTGGGCTGCCAGGAGTCTGAGATGGATGGGTGCAGTAGTCTTGAGAGACCTTCTCCAGAGGGTAAAAAGGCAGAGGAAGGGAACTGAAGGCTTTAGGAGATGGACAAGCAAAGTGCATAGTTCTTGGCCATTGACTTGGTAACATACTATTCGTTGAACTCTTGTGGATAGTTTCTATAATCGTCTCTTACTGGCACTGGTACGTGCCAGGCTCTGGTCTTTGGGGCTCTATGTCTTCTTCCTGCTGGCTTCAGGTGCTTGAGAGGCCCAGTGACTCTGTGGGGAGATCAAGTAGTAAAATTTCAAAAATCCTGATGGTTCATGGTTTTGGATCATAATCAGCAACAGTCATATAATCGATTATATAATAAACACAAGTAATCCCAGTATTGCATATAAATAGTGAAAAATATTATTGTTAAAAATGACCAGAATGGAAGGAACACTTTTAATTTGGGCAAAACTCACTACTATGCTCTTGAGTATTCTTAGACTTGAAGGTAGGTTCCTTCCTTCCTTCCTTCCTTCCTTCCTCCCTCCCTTCCTCCCTCCCTCCCTCCCTTCCTTCCTTCTTTCCTTCCTTCCTTCCTTCCTTTCCTCCCTTTTCTTCCTTTCTTCCTTCCTTCCTTCTTTCCTTCCTTTTATTTGTGTGCCAGTACTGGGGCTTGAACTCAGGGCGCCGTGCTCTCCCTTAGCTTTTTCATTCTGAGTTGGCTTTCTAGCTCTTGAGCTGCACACCTCCGAGGTTCCTTCATTCCAACCCTCACTGAGGTTCTTTGTCTGATAGGACAGTTGCTGTAGGAGGCTGTCAGCCAGTAGCCATAGGCACAGTTTGGAGGCCTTTGCCTCCAGAAAACTGGAAAAGAAAGAGCTCATGCACCAAACTCAGCTTATATAATGTGTGGGAAAATGGCTCCCTTTCTACCCCAAGTGGCCAAACACCAACCAGTTTGTTGAAACAAGAGAGTTTTGAGATAGCTTGGGACTGGAAGAGTCTCAGAAAGAGTTCCAAATAACCCAACCATGCTTTCTGTTCCCAAAGGAAGTCAGATAGATAGGAATGTGGACTGAGAACATGGTTTTTCCCTTAGAACATCAAAGTGATAAATTTGCAACCAGAGAAGTAGGGGAAAGATCAAGAGCCAAGGATTACAGGAAAAGTAAAGAAAATGTTTTCTATCACGAAAAGCCATGATTTCTCCTTTTGTCTTCTGCCACTGTGGCAATGCGAAGGAAATGAGAATGCCTATACAAATCTTTCCTACCTTCCAAAAGGACAGAAAGAAGCGGCACCCATTCATTTCCTACCAAGTCACTGCTGAGTACCACTGATGCTGTCAGTCAAACTAGTTGAATGGAGAGCTACTTCCTGGATCTCGTCAGCCATTACTCCATTCCACCTCATTGTTCACTCTTGTGAAGTTGATGCTGTAAATAAACAATAGGATTTTGTGTTTAAAAAAAAAATCTCCCTGCTTGCTGATTACAGACAGGATTTCAGTGGAACAAGAGTGGCCACAAGGAGAAGACCGGGATTGTTGAGTGTTGGCTGGACTGTAGGGAAGAATGTTGGATAACATTGGGAGAACGATCTGGAAGTTCTGTGATGCAGTTTGACACAAGGAGTGAGCAAGCGTGGATACCCGTGGCTGGTGCTGGACTTCTTGCTGACCAAACTGTGGCAATGATGGTGACCCTTAAGGAAATGATAAATCGGGAAGGGAGAGTTGCACTACAGTAAAGACTTCCATTTTGTCTGTCTTAACTTTATGAGAACCACTCAGAGGTGTGGAGTAAGCCAGCTCTATACATCTGGAACGGGAACAAGAACTTTGGGTTACAAGTCCCTGGGTGGCAGTTTCTAGCAGCAAGCTCTGGAGGTGCTGTTCTAGAATCAGCAGGGTGGTCATAAGTGCAGAATTTTATATTTGTGTGTTGTTCTAAGTCTTTGAAAATGTTATAATGGAAGGATTGGCTGCCACCATCTGGAGATGTGACTTTGTACTCACAGCTTGTCACAGAAGGTATCAGAAGGCTAGTCATACAGGGGACGGTTTTAATACCATGTTTGCCTACATCTCTTCAGCCCGTATTTTACTAGCTAAAACCCAGCCAAAGAGGTCCTCCCCCAATTCAAGAAGGAAGGATACTATGAGGCTCCTCATGCATGTACTGTGTGTGTGTCCTGCCAGACGTGGTGGCGGCTGTGCTGTGTGTAGTTACATAGAAACAGCTTATGCTGTTCAGGAGAGAACACTAATAATGATTGTGAAGTAGGTTGAGCAAACTCCTGTGTCCTAACCCTAACTCTTTGAAGGTCGGTGTAGAAAAGCAAAGTGGCATCAGCCCCGAACTCTTAGGTCTGTGTGTTTTCCCATGGTTTTATGAGCAAGGCAGAGAACTGCAAGGAGAGGTAATTTTCTGGGTTCCAGGTCTTCTAAGGAAGGGATTTCCAGGGACCCATTGGTGGCCAATCTTCACTGTAGTTTGTAACTATAATCCTTTCTACAGGTAGGGATGCAAAGCCTAGAATACAGGTACTGCAGACTTACTAACGATGCTGTATCATCAGAGAAGGGTGACAGTACTATAGTAGTAGAATGGTTACTCAATTTGGAGTACTTTTTTAGAAATTATTTTGGTGTGTATGTGTACCAGTACAAGGGCTTGAACTCAGGATGTAGGCGCTGTCCCGAGCTTTCTTTGCTCAAGGCTAGTGCTCTACCGCTTGAGCCACAGCTCCACTTCTACCATTTTTAAATGGTTAATTAGACATAAAAGTCTCACAGACTTCCTGCCTGGGCTGGCTTTGAACCATGGTCCTCAGATCTCAGCCTCTTTAATAATGGAGCACGTTTTCAAATTTTAAAAATCTGTTTAGTTATTTGCGGTTTTCATGCTTAAGTGGTAACCCCTTGTTTACTTGGACTCTGCATAATCTGGGGGCTCCTATTAGTCAAAGAGTAGACTGGAGAATTACAGGAGAATTAGTCATGAAATAGTCAACAGCTTGGTCACACTATATTAGTCTGCCTGCATCCCGCTAAAGCTTTTGAAGGAAAGATTTAGCTCAAGTCTATTCTTTGCTGTGTGCTCCAAGCTTAACCCAATTTAAAGCATAAAATATGTATCAAAATGTTGCTTGTTAAAATGTTACTACTAACATGTAACAGTTTAAAAAATTATTGATTTAGTTAACTGAATTTCCCAAAATTAAAGAAAAAAGCAAGGCTGGGAGTAGTGGTACATGAGTATAAGATGGAAGGAAGAAGATCTCAATTTGAAGCCAGCCCAATGGCAAAAGTTACTGAGACACCATCTCAACAAACAAGCTAATGTGGCACACCTGCTTCCTCATTACTCAGGAGGCAAAGGTAAGAGGATTGCTGCCTAAGGCTGGCCCAGAAAATGTTAGTACAAGATTCTATCTGTAAAACAGACAAATATAAAAAAGGACTGGAGGCATAGCCCAAGTATGAGAGCACTTGACTAGCAAGTATGAGGCCCTAAATTCAATCTGAGTACCTCAAAACTAGCAGAATCCAGAAGTGCTGACTGTGAATGTTTATCTGTGTTCCTGGGTTCTTTGTGCCTCCCTTGATAGAGCCAAACACACCAAAGCCAGCAAGCTGAGTAAGAGCAGGAGATTCTGAGTTCAACCCTTGAGCTAAGAAAAAAGAAAAAATTAGCTTTGAATATAGTTTAGTGGTTAGAAAGGAATTTAAGCAATTGTATATGGATGAATGTGTGTTAAGTTTCTTATTTCATGCTATCTATAATTTATGTGCTTTCACACAATGGACTATATTCGTGGGTTCTGCATCCAAGACTCAAGTAACTTGAGAAAATATTTAAGAAATAAAATGGATCTATTCTGCCCGGGAGATTCTTTTTCCTCCTGGTCCCTCCCTAAACTATACAGGGTAACATCTGCAAAACATCTCTATTTCTATGAAGGATTATAAATCATCTAGAGGTGATTTCAGATATTCGAGAGGATGAACATAGGTTAGAGGCAAATACATACAAGCCTCAAGCATCAGTGTGTTTGGGTACCATGGTGGCTCTCGAACCTGTGCCCATAAGGATATTAAATTAAAAAAAAAATCCCTGAATGATGAAGACTAAATTTGTTTCAGTAAAATTAGTGTTTTTAACGTAGTAAATGTCATTATTATTTAAACACACAAAATTATTTAAACACATAAAATGGCAATACAACTATGGCAGTTACCTAGAGCCAAATCTCTTCTCATAATGGGGGTAAAAATAGAGCCAACAGAATGATGATTTACATACAACTCTAGGATTACTAAGAAACAGCATTCTACAAACTTCAAATTCCTTATAAGCATGAAGATAAGTACCCAGGTCCAGTCAACATTTTTTGTTGGACTTGAACTCGGGGCCTGAGTGCTGTCAAGGTTAGTGCTTTACCACTTTGAGCCACAGTGGAGCTTCCATTTTTTGGTTGCTTCCCTGCCCCCTCCACCTCAGTGGTTTATTGGAGATAAGAGTCTCACAGACTTTCCTGCAGGGGGCTGGCTTTGTACCACAATCCTCAGATCTCCTAGCCCCCTGAGTAGCTAGGATTATAGACATGAGCCAACAGTGCCCAATTGAGATACATCTTGAGAAAGGTGAGGCATCCAGGAGACACATTAGCCTAGGAAAGGCACTTTCTCCTTGGAGAGTTGGCCATGTCTAAAGAGAGTGCAAAGGGATAAAACTTAGAACCATACAGAGATTTTAAAAGAAAAAAAAATCATAAAATTAAGCCACATACTGGTGGCTCACACCTGTAATCCTAGCTACGTGTGAGGCTGAGATCTGAAGGCTGAGGCTTGAATCCATCCCAGGAAGCAAAGTCTGTGAGACTTTTATCTCCAACTAACCAGCAAAAAGGTGCTAGTGGAGCTGTGATTCAAGGGGTAGAGTGCTAGCCTTGAAGGGGAAAAGCCACGGGAGAGCTCCAGGCCCTGATTAAGGACACTATTTCACTACTTCACCAGCAGAGGGCATGCTTGAACCAGGAAACCTTGTTAGCCACCACAAGCTATCAACACTTATTGCTGGTCCAGGAAAGAAAATATGGCAAAAAGAACAGAAGGTAGCAGAGAGCAGGAACAGAGCCACAGTCAAAAGAAGCAGTTTGAGAGTCAAAGCATTTTGGATGATAAATGTTCTCACTCTTTGGAAGAAGAAAATCAAACTTTATTCCTATGCCATACAGAAAATCCTATTTCAGAAATAGAGGTGTGACTCCAGTGGTACAATGCCAGCCCTGAGCAAAAAAGTCAACAGAGCACAAGGCCCTTAGTTCAAAGCCATATTTCTTGATGGATCATAGGTTTAAATATTAAAACTGAAATGATTAGCATTTTAAAAGGATACATACAAAATCTTCATGACCTTGGAGTACATAAAGATTTTTTGTGTATGTTTATGCCAGTAGTCCTGGGGCTTAAACTCAGGGCCTAGGTGTTGTCTATGAGCTTTTGTGCTCAGCATTAGTGCTCTACTCCTTGAGCCACAAGTCCACTTCTGACTTTTTGGTGGTTACTTGGTGATAAGAGTCTCACAGACTTTCCTGCCCAAGCTTACTTTAAACCATAATCTTCAGATCTCAGCCTCCTGAATAGGTGGGATTAAGGCATCAGCCACAGTATCTGGCATAATGATGTTTTTACATGGACCTGTTCACTTAAAGATTACATGCATTACTGTATATAAAAGTTATACTTCAATGTCTCCCTCTCTTTTTGTTTTTTGGCACTCAATTTTCTTCCTATTCTGTTATGACTCTTCTATTTCCACTAATTCTATTATCTTGTTTTGTCCACAATTCTTATTTTTTTCTTATTTTTTTTCTTCTTCTTATTTTTTTTTTGGCCAGTCTTTGAACTCAGAGCCTGGGCACTGTCCCTGAGCTTCTTTTGCTCAAGGCTAGCTAGTACTCTACCACTTGAGCCACAGCACCGTTTCTGGCTTTTTCTGTTTATGTGGTACTGAAGAATCGAACCCAACCTTCATGCATGCTAGTTAAGCACTCTACCACTAAGCCACATTCCCAGCCCTCCAAGATTCTTATCACAGGTCAGTTGTTTCCTGTTATTGTTTTCTCTATCTTGGGCATTTTACCTACTTGAACTGGTAGCTTCACCTGCATATTTTCTCTTTCTTTTTTGTTAAACTAGGTGCTTTCCTTAAAAAAATGTATAGGTGCTATTTTTTCTCTTACAATTTTTTTTTTTTTGTCGATCGTGGGGCTTGAATTCTGGGTCTGGGCGCTGTCCCTCAGCTCTTCAGCTTATGGCTAGCATTTGAGCCACAGCACCACTTATGGTTTTTCTAGTGATTTATTGGAGATAAGAGTCTCACGGGGGCTGGGAAGGTGGCTCAGTGGTAGAGTGCTTGCCTTGCATGCATGAGGCCCTGGGTTCGATTCCTCAGCACCACATAAGCAGAAAAAAAAAGCCGGAAGTGGCGCTGTGGCTCAAGTGGTAGAGCGCTAGCTTTGAGCTGAAGAGCTGAGGGACAGCGCCCAGGCCGAGTTCAGGCCCTTGACCAGACACCCTCCCCCCCAAAAAAAAGAACCTACAGGAGCTGGCTTTGAACTGCGATCCTCAGACCTCAGCTTCCTGAGTAGCTAGGATTACAGGTATGAGCCACCAGCGCCCAGCACAAAAAAATTCTTGAGATAAATATTTCTGGAACTTAAAGCAGAAGACTCTTTGTGCAGAAGTGTTAATATATCTCAACGTCAACATTTGGACTGAGTCAATAGTACAACCTGGCGTCCTTATTCTGTCTATATTGTGTCTATTTCAGGCAATGGATAGATAAGGGATAAAGTGTTTTCTGCACCAGAAACATTCATGTTTAGACATACCCAGAATGGTTATCTCAGTTCCTTCTGCAATTTTGGAAAGGAAATATGTATTTCCTTCCTTCCTTCCCTAATCCAGTATTTTTCCCTCAGGCAGTTTTTCATGGTTGGCAGGTGCTGGCAAACAGGACCCTTGTAGGGCTGTGGATCTGAGCAGTTGACAGGGTCAAGCTGACCATGAACTGAGAGAGAGAGGAATTGTTCTTCATGGGGAGGAACTGCCCTGGGAAGGGATTCACAGGGAAATGTACTAGAGGGGAAGTTAAAACTTTAGCAGACCCTTCCATCCCTTTCCCTTCTTCACCTGCCAACTCTGCCGCTTCCCTTCCCTTCCTTCCTCTCTTCCTTCCTTCCTTCCTTTTCTTTTTCTCTCCTTTTCTTCCAAGGATCTTGTTCCATGGCTTAGGCTGTCTTGACAAGAGTAGTATTTGATACCAAGAGAAAACAACCAAGTTAGCCACTCAGTCCTTTCACCTGTGAATCTTGGCTTTCTAAAGATGCAATGCCCTAGGTAATTTTACATCCTTTTTTAGAGGAGTCAGGGAAAATAATTCTCTTTATCCATTTTCTATCGCCATAACAAAATACGTCAGTCAGATAATTTATAGAGAGCAGTGGTTAATTTAGCTCGTGGTTCTGAAGGCTGAGAAGTTCAGTTGGAGTAGCCGCTGGCATGGCCATGGAGGACATCTCACCTTGAGACAGAACAGTTGTGCCGCAGACAGCTAGCTTTTATAGCAAAACGAACCTTCCCCCTCTCGTAGTCCGCTAAGTCATGACCCAGTCCCTATTCTCTTAACACTGGTACATTCAGCACTAAATTTCCAGCACGTGAAAATTGAGCAGCCCATTCACATATCCAGCATCACAATTAATGATGCAGAGAATAGTGCGTCAACCATGGTTATGTACACAATGTGAAAAGGGGGTTTTGTTGGTGTTTTTCAAAAGCACTGAGCAATGCAAACATTCAGGAACATTTACAGTCTGCAGTGACGTCATCCAACATGTACATAAGCCTTTTAGATGGCTTCATTAAAACGTATCTACACTATGTATCAGAATGTTTTTACATAGAAGAATATTCTTCATCTCTCCAACTCTTCCAACTTGCTTTTTTACCTGATAAATATATCCTTACACAGGCTTGAGAGCTTCTGATGAGACTAGTAACAGTGTTTTCCACACCACGTAGTGTTGCAACCCGCTGTGTGCTCCTTAATCTGCTGCAACTGGGAGCAACACATGAACCAGACCATGGAACTGAGGTTTGGTAACACCAGGGGACCTGTAGCCTTCCACCAGCCACACATCCCAAGGTTCCAATAACCAAGGTTTTTATTGGTCTTGTGCAAGCAAATAAGGTACAAACTTCAAGTTGTGACAATATTTTGTATACAAGTGGTAGGTGATCTTCTTATTCTGGGAAGGAGAGCTAAACAGTAAACAGCTTACAATTTGCATAAACCTAAATCTTCCCTTAGGCTCCCACGCAGTTTGAGGTGGAATCTGACTTCTTGTTAGGCTAGGACTGATTGACCTTTCTCATCCTTCAGAGAGTGTGTTAGGAGAAGGCATTCCAAACTCCCAATCCCTTCAGGGTCTCACTGCAAAGTACCTAATAGATTCCCTAGTCAACATTTAATTAACAAGTAGTTGTGATCAAGACAACCCTTCCTACCCCCATATGGAAATTACCTTAAAGCTTAGGATGAAATGATGTTCTTAAGGTTAGAAACAGTTAAGTAATCTTCAGAGAAATTGTACTTTTGAGGATCCCATGTAAGTTGGGAAGAATTTGCATATCTCTAAGGAACACCACCTTGTTCAGGTTCAGTAACAACTTAAAAGCAGATGCCCTTCGCTGCTGCGCACACACTTGCTCCCTTGCTACCCCAGAGAGATGGACAGTTTCCTAGCTTGTTCTAGCTGCTTAAGCCTGACTCAAAGAGTCAATCAGTCTGTTCCATAGACAGGTTTTAATATACAGTTGTGCTTTCCATGTATACAGGCATGGTTTAAGTAGCTAATACTTTATATTTCTTTTCTTTCCTTTTTTTTTTTTTTTTTGCCACTCCTGGTGTTCGGGCTTAAACTCAGGGTCTGGGCACTATCCTTGAGCATCCTTTGCTCAAGGTTAGCACTCTGCCATTTCAGCCACAGCACCACTTCTAGCTTTTTCTGTTTGTGGTACTGAGGAATCGAACCCAGGGCTTCATGCATGGTAGGCAAGTACTCTACCACTAAGCCACATTCCCAGCCCAGTGCTTTTATATTTCTATGTGTAAGACTTTATGGCATGTCATATATATTAAGTATAAGTTAATTTACTAGGTCTAATGGTTTTTGGTAGCCATTTAATATAATAGCGCTAAATATTAATATGAGATAGTAGTACAATATTATATTTTTAGTGGTTATGTTTTTCAAAGTCTAGTTGCCTTTGGAAGTTTACTAATAGTCTGATGGGATTTTTCTTCCTTTTGGGGTCTCAAACAACTTTTAAACACTCCTAGATGCTATTGCAGCATATGCATGTAATCTGAGACCTGTCACACATTTGTTTTGACCTCTGTGGGGGTACTGGGGCTTGACCTCAGGACCTCAAGCTCTCTTAGTTTTTTCTTTTTGGTTCAAGGCTGGAACTCTGCCACTTGAGAGCTACACCTGTTCTCCCTGCTTTTTTGGTAGTTAATTGGATATAGTCTCTCAGGTTTTTCTGCCTAGACCGGCCTTGAACCGGTAATCCTGCTATCCCAATCTGCTGAGTAACTAGGATTACAGGCTTGAGCTACCAGAGCCTGGCCAACAACATCTAATTCTTTCTCTTTTGTCCATATGCTAAGGGTGCTGGATATCTAAAATTCTAATATGTAGTAGAGGCTTCTGGGATAGAAAATAGCTTGATTAATATTGAGGGTAATAACAGCAAACTTCTTTCTTTTTTTTCTTTGTTGTTGTTCTTTTAATGTACTATGTGATTTCTTGTTTCGTTTGTATGTTCTTCCCCCTATGGTATATCCCCTGTTGTACTGTATTTGATTTTGGTGCCCTGGTATTGTATATAAATTTATCTGAATTAGGGAAGGTAAGGGGGAACCAATGCAGCCATATACACAAGACAATATGTTGGAAATGATCTGTACAACTTGGGAGGAGGGGGGATTGGAGAGGGAGGGAAGGTGGGAGAAAAATTAGGGAAGGGGTAAGAAATGTACTTATTACCTTACTTATGTAACTGTAACCTCTCTGTATGTCACCTTGACAATAAAAAATAAAAAAACAAGGAAAAAATAAATCAATAGAAAAATTATATATATGGAATTGTTTTATGCATTTCACTATCTAACTTGTTTTTTTTTTTTTATTGTAAAAATACCGTACAGAGGGGTTACAATTACATGAACAAGGTAATGAGTACATTTCTTATCAAGCATTGTTGCCTCCTCCTTTGTTTCCCCTTCCCATCCCTTCCTATCCCCTACCCCCCCCCCCCCCCCACCGCCTCCCAGCAAACCTCTTTCTCTGTGAGAAGTTACATGTGCCTTGTACTCACCTCCCCAAGTGCTGATTTGTTAAATTCAAATGCTAGGATGCTAAACCTCAGTCAACAAGTACTGATAAAAAGAACCGGTATCATGATGCATGCTGGGATTCACCATAGCTTACTGGGCCAAGAGCAAAACTAAGCTCAGCACCCTGAACCACACACACGATACAACAGTAAGCTCCACCCCACAAACATCAAAGGATTTTTCAAATCCGGAAAATGCTGCATAAAAAATATAGGTAGGAAATAACTATGGGCAAAATATCATAAGCTCAGGCAAGAGCAGAGGTATGTGTGACTTTGGCCTTTCCTGTTTTGTGAAATGAAGGATTTGTTATAGGATGAACAAATCTGAGATCTGAGGATAGGCATTCAAAGCCAGCTGGGGCAGAAGAATCCATGAGACACTATCTTCACTTAGCCAGCAACAGAGTTGGTGTGGAGGTGTGGCTTGAGTTGTAGAGCACCAGCCCTAAGTGAACAAGCCTAGTGAGAGAGAGCGCGGGGGGGCGGGGGGGGGCAGGGGGGGGCACCTGAGCGCAAGCTCTGGTAACTGGCATAAAAAAAAAAAAGAAGTTGTTCCAGACGGCAGCTGGTAGTATGGACTTACTCTTTGAGATTTAGGTATCTTCTTGGGAGTTCTGGAAATGTCTTTATTAGAGGGATAATCTTTAATGATGTGTTAGATTATATTCAGGATTGCCTTCAGCACCGTTGATAATCTGTGAGTGCACTGAGTCATGCATGGGTAAGGTTGAACACATTGAGCCTGGCTTTAAATCAGCGTGGGAAGCATGGGAAATGCTACTACGTGTGACTGGTAGTTAGAGCTGAGCAGCATTTTCATAAAGTTCTTGTTCTGTGTACATAGGTACATGAGCTAGAGCCTCTTTGCCACTGTGGAAGGCCGTGAGATGAATCTGGAAGTCGAGAGTTGCGAGCTCACTGTTTCCTCAGCCCCACCACACGTTGGAGTCACCTGCAGGGCTCTGAACACCTGTGGGAAGTCCGTTGTAGTTTATTGGGGCTGTAACCTAGGTTTGGCAGTGGCTTAATGCTTTTCATGAGTGAGAACCCATGAAGAGTCGAACTCAGTGATTGAGTTCTACAAGTAATTCCTGTGTTTGCCCTTGGGTTTGAGCTCATTTAATTCTCCGTAGAGCCATGCCATCCAGTAAACTAGAATTGTTGCAAGGTATGTTGGGAACAAGGGGACCTTTAGATAGATGTACATAATGGCTTTTTGCATCAAGGGAACACAACATGAATCTAGGAGAGCACATGAATGAAGGTTTTACAGTAGTCTGAGTAGAAAAAAGTGGTTGCAGAATTTGGAGAGAGAAAGCAAAAGGGAACTGAGAACAGTTTGAATTGTTTGAATTCTGCCTACTCCAGATGAGTGAGCCTTCTAGAGTCAGCACCGCACAGCCTGGGCATGGATGGATTGGGCTCTTTCTACTTCAGGTCTCAGTTTACAGGTACCTCTAATTAGCACCACAGCACCACTTCCAGTTTTTCTGGTGGTTTAGTGGAGATAAGAGTCCCACAGGGAATTTTCCTGCCCAATCTGGCTTTGAACCGTGATTCTCAGATCTCAGCCTCCCGAGTAGCTAGGATTACAGACGTGAGCCTCAGGTGCCCGGCAATTCTTTGCTTTTTTATTGGCACATAATTATATATAAATTATAACATAAACAGCATAAGGGAAGCACTAGAACTTTTGTACATGAAAAGATAAAATTATATTACTCACAGTCTCCTTTCACTCTGTGTTTTGTGGTATTCATCATGTGAAGGTAATTAAATGCAACTTCTTTTTCTATCTATTAATAAAGGTTAGAAGGTTTTTGTGAGATGATTTAAACAGAGCTTAAAGTTTACTGAGATTGTTTTCCAATAGCTTTGCCTATATGTAAAGTAAGAGTTTAGAGAAAAATCTGGATCATGAAGAAAAAGAAGGGCAAGAACAGTGGTATTACCTTTAGTCCTAGCTACTAAGAAGATTGAGGTAGGGGGATCACCTGAGCAAAGGAGTGTGCGACCAACATAGTGAAACCCTGTCTAAAATATCAACCAAACCACCAAGGAAAGTGGGATTTAAAGTAATCCTAAAGAAGGTGCTGATGATAGTGATGATGGTGTTGGTGATAATGTGATGTTGGGAAGATGGCGGTCAGCATTCTTGAGAATGTATTGAGTAGACTGCAGTGGACCAATGCATTCCATGGATTGTTTTTCTTGATCTTTCAAACTACCCTTTGAGGTAGGGTATAATGACTGCCATTAGGTGGGTTATAACCATTTTGATAACTGCCCCATTTTATACATGAGGATCACAAATCAATTAATTTTCCTGAAAGATTCCTCTGGGACTGAAGACCAAATACAGTGCATCCATCCTGAGTCAGATCAAGTAACTGAGGAGGGCCCAGGGCACTAATTCCAGACAGAAATGTAATTTGGGCATGAAGGATGAAACGTATGGACATTGTCATGTGAAGGTCAGAGGCCAGTTAGAGAGCTGGCAGAGGAGTTGAGACAATGGAATATTATAAAAAGCATTGGGGAAAAAGTACAGTATCATCTTATATTTCCCTAAGGATAAGAGCCTAAAGAATGGAATAAGCAAATAGAATGAACACACGACAAACATTGATATTTGAAAAGAAACATGTTTGTATGGATATCAGAATGTACTCCACAATTAGATACAATCCAAATGAAAAATATCCATTCTAGCCAGAATGGCTCATACCTGTAACCCTAGATACTTAAGAGGCTGAGCTCTAGAGGATTACAATTTGATGAAGCCTGGGCAGAAAACTCCATGAGACTTTATCACCAAAATAACTGCTAAAAAGCTGAGAAGAGGCATAGCTCAAGTGGTAGAGAACCAGCAGAACAAGCAAGCCAAGCAAGTATGAGGTTCTGAGTTCAAACCCTAATACTGACAGTAATAGTAATAATATATCCACTCTGTTGAGGATGCATGTATTAGTGGTATTGGCTAAAGAGAGCTTAAGCTGAGGTAGCTGTCATACTGTATATTATTGATTGAAAGCTTTTCACTGTATTGTGTATCATGGAAACCTTTGGATGACATTTTAATGTGCATTCATTATTTCTTAAGTTTAATTAATAAAAAAGAGAGCTTTTTCCATGATTTAATATTTGTGATTTGCTTTCTTTGCCAGCAAGGTGACTGCATTCCTGTGCTTAAGTCATTTTGAAAAGGACAGGGTCCCAATCAGAGACAGTTACAATGAAGAAGGTGGCAGAGCCCTTTCTGAAGGAGTTGATGTGGTACAAGGAGTAGAAAGGAAAAACTGAATTGTCATTTAATGGACAGAAGTAGGAGGAAAGTTGTTAATTAGTCCTATACATATTGTATTTATTTTAGTGTGAGACCACTTGGATTCATTAAATCGAGCATCTGCTTGGAGTTTAGAGAGCGTTGAATAGGAGGTGCCTTTTCTTAGTTCCTGGTCCACCTGTGCAGGTGTGGTCAGCACTTTGAGCAGTGTCTAGTGTCCTCCCTGAGCCTCTGTGTATGCTTGTGCATCATTTGTTGTTTTGCTGTTCTTTGTTTTGTCTTGTTTTGCTTTTGTGCAGATACTGGGGCTTGAACTCAGGGCCTGGGCACTATCCCTTAACTTTTCTACTTAAGAGCTGGTACTCCACCACTTGAACCATACCCCTACTTACAGCTTTTTCTGTGGCTAATTGGAGATAAGAGTCTCATGGACTTTCTAATTGGACTGGCTTCAAACTTCCATCCTTAGATCTGTTTCCTAAGTAGCTAGGATTACAGTCCTGAGCCACCAGCACCCAGCCATGATTTTTATTTTATTTTTATTAATTTAAAATTATCTTCAAGTAATTGAACAAATGGATTGCCATTGAACAAAGCATTTCATAAATGCAATGCTTATTGATCAGTGTTACCCCTTTCAACATTCTTTGTTTTTGGGGGAGGGGGGTCTGGTCGTGGGGCCTGAACTCTGGGCCTGGGCGCTGTCCCTCAGCTCTTCAGCTCAAGGCTAGCACTCTACCACTTGAGCCACAGCGCCACTTCCAGCTTTTTTTCTTTATGCTTATGTGGTGCTGGGGAATCGAACCCAGGGTCTCATGCATGCAAGTCAAGCGCTCTACCACTGAGCCACCTTCCCAGCCCCCCTTTCAACATTCTTACCCACCCATCCCAACTCATCCCTTCCCTTTCTTTTCTTTTTTTTTTTGGTGGGGGAGATTCACTGTGCTACATCTCCACCCTTTTCATTTTACTTTTTTTGTGGGGGGACATGTCTGTCGTGGGCCTAGTACTCATGGCCTGGCACTGTCTCTATTCTTTTGCTTAATGCTAGCACTCTACCACTTTGAGCCACAGCTCCACTTCTGGTATTCTGGTGATTAATTGGAGATAAAAAGTCTCCTGGATTTATCTGCCAGGACTGGCTTTGAACCGTGATTCTCAAATCTCAGCCTCCTGAGTAGCTAGGATTACAGGCATAAGCCACTGGCACCTGACCTAGTAGCTGTGTAGCTAGGATTACAGGTGTGAGCCATCAGGACCAGGGTAGTATACACACTGAATTCTTGACTGTACTCTCCTCCACTCCCCCTCTTCATTTGTCTACCCTTTCTCCCACCCCACCTCTTATAAGTATCTGTTTCCTGGTGCTTACATGTTGGACTTGGACTTTGCCTTTCTAAGAAATTATACTATTTGAGTTCTTAAATGCAAACAAATCCTGAATGATAGATTCTGTGTGTTTTAGATGGAGAGAAGCAATCTGGACTTCTAAACTTCTACTGGAAAGGATGAAAGGTGAAAGTTCTTCAGGATTCTGGGAAGACAGTGCTGAACTGAAGTGAGAGAGAAGGGGTGCCAGCCCCAAAGGGTAGGTACAACATATCTGCCAGTCAAGTGAACTTCCGGTTACATTATGAGGCCTGGTTTGGTCTGTTCCAAGATTTTTTTTTTTCTTTTCAACTTGGTCACCATTTTAATTCATTTTAACAAAGCTAAAGGTTTCTTTGCCATTTCCTGTCTTTCCTGTTAGATAAAATATCTTTGTGCCAGACTTGTGTTAGTCAATAACATCAATAAAATACAACTATAAACTGAACAATAATAGGAACTGTCCCTGGACAGTAGAATATATCAGCATTTTTCAAGAGAGGGGAACAGCCATTGGACACCACTGGGGAACTAGCATTGGTATGTGTTTGCGTTATGTCCCCTGCAAAGCTCATTCTTGAGGTAACAAACAACGTGGAAGGATGTGTTGGATTATCGACACAAAGCCTTCATAAACAGGTGAATGCTTTTAAAAAATATTATCTTTAGTTGTACAAAGGAGTTGCCATTTAGCAACGCAGTTTGTGAATACAGTGCATGGGGATCAGTGTGACTTGGGTGAGTGTTTTTTCTTGTTGGAGTGAGTTCTCACTTGGATTGGGTCTTGTTGGATTGGTTCTTGTGAGAGTGGCTTGTTACACAGTGAGCTTGCTACCATGTGGCCTTTAGCCGAATCAATGCCAGTGCCCTCCCTCTTCTTGGACTTCCGGAACCATGAGCCAGGATAAACCTCTTTGCTTATATGATTATCTGGGCTCAGGTAATTTGTTATAGCAATGGGAAGTAGGAATTATGGAAAGATGAAATTTGTAACTCTTGGTGCACAGGAATTGTGGCTGTGTTATTTTTCTTTAACCTTGTGTGTATATGTCACTACAGGTATTTGAGAACTATGAAAAAAATCTTTACATTATCCAGAACATCCAGCACTTAAATCTACACTATGGATATATACTACTACTACTACTACTACTACTACTAGGCTGGGCTGTGGTGGCTCATGCCTGTAATCCTAGCTACTAAGGAGTCTGAGATCTGTGGAACATGGTTCAAAGCCAGTCTGGGAAAGAAAGTCTGTGAGACTCTATCTCCAGTTAACCACCAGAAAACCAGAAGTGGAGATGTGGCTCAAATTAGTAGAGGGCTAGCCTTGAACAAAAGAGCCTAGGGACAGTGTTCAAGCCCTGAGTTCAAACCCCACAACTGACAAAATAACAACAACAACAACAATAATAATAGGACTGACAGTAAGACCAGACTATGAGACTATGTAAAATGTTAAGGGAAGTTACTTCTTTAATTGTATTTTGTATTGCTTAGTCAGCTTTGCTACTTAATAAACTACCCTCAGTCTTAATACAGGCTTTATATCCCTTCTCTGAAACGCTTAGGATCTGATGTGTTTGGACCTTTGGACTGTTTTTCTTTTAGATTTTAGAGCATTTGCATAGGTGTTGCCATTTTGTGGCTGTATCTGGCCAGTTATATATCCCTAGCCTGACAGAATGAAATGAGAGCAGCAAGTAGAATTTTAAAAAAACCAACATTTGAATTCTACGCACATACGTTTCCTGACATTTTGAGTTAAGGCTTTGAATTCAGTAAAATGCCATTTTTTCACTTCTCTCTCTACCTGGCTCTCTCCTCTGGCATGGATATAACATAGCTTGGAAGAAGAGGCAAAACTTTCATGCTCGTTGGAATCTGGAGCCATAAATTTGGAATCTGGAGCCATAAATTTACAGGATATTTTCCAAGCTGGCCTGGAAAAAAAGACTTGCTGTTTTATGCTTTTCTTTTTGTTATTGAAGTTCTAAGGCATAAAGCATGTGCTAGAGGAGACATGACTGCTAGATTCCTGGCTGTGTACAAACGTAAGGCTTGTACCCTTAAAAATGTCTTTTCAACACCTGAGTTATTTACACCATGCACAATGCACCTGCATTGTCCCAGCAAGCAAGCAAATGAGCACAGACTCTTATGCTTGTACATCAATATTTGTACTTCTTTAGATTGCTAGAGCTTTCTAATTAAGCTACTAATGAAATTGTATGCTTTGTTGTTGGGGTCAGCACTGGGATTTGAACTCAGGGCCTTGCACTTCCTATGCAGTCACCACTGAGCCACACTCCAGACAATCCATATCTATATATCTATATCTAAATATATATCTCTCTCTATCTCTCTATCTTTTTTTTTTTTTTTTTTTGTCGATTGTGGGCCCTGAACTCTGGGCCTGGGCA
The DNA here is from genome assembly GCF_019054845.1 of Dipodomys spectabilis. Classification (NCBI taxonomy): domain Eukaryota; kingdom Metazoa; phylum Chordata; class Mammalia; order Rodentia; family Heteromyidae; genus Dipodomys; species Dipodomys spectabilis. Next base: position 5,242,897 of record NW_024871042.1, read on the forward strand.
CTGTCCCTCAGCTCTTCAGCTCAAGGCTAGCACTCTACCACTTGAGCCACAGTGACACTTCCAGCTTTTTCTGCTTATGTGGTGCTGAGGAATTGAACCCAGGGCATCAAGCATGCAAGGCAAGCGCTCTACCACTGAGCCACCTTCCCAGCCCCCGAAGAGTTTGAATTTTATCCTTTCTTAGCTAAGTGATATGATCAATACAAATGCTCTGTTGGGATTGCAGTTGTGGCAGCAGCCACAGCTCCCATGTGATCACCAAGGAAGCAACTGCAACTCTGCAGTGCACTGTGTGCCAAGTTAGAGTGTTTGGTTGATAATTGACTAACAATATTTTCAACTTCCCTTGGGTTTATAAGGATATAACTCTATCCTAAACTGAGGATCAGCTGTAGTGTTGATTGGACACATTCTCATTGTGGACACAGGACATCTGGGAGATGGTATTGACCTCATCTCAAAGTTGTTTCACTCAAGGAGTGAGGGAGCTGGGATAACTATCCATATCTCTTATTCTTCAGTACGGAGAATTACCCCAGGAGCAAAGACTTCTTAGTACCCAAGAGTCACTCAAGTATGCTCATGATCTCAGAGAGTCTTGAGCAAGAGAGGCATGTAGACCTATGATAAGACACCCTTGTCATGTCTGGAATGGTGGGTGCTGAGGGGACACTGGCGACGTACCATTAGCACAGGCTACAGGGCACTCAAGAAAGTGTGAGGAATGGAAGGAAGGAATGGATTGCTTGTAACACTGAGAGAAGCAGAAACTGACTTATATAACCCGTACAAAGAAGAGGAAGAGCTGATGTGGAACTCTCTTTCTTCCAAGTTTTACTTTTGAGTAGGAAGTTAAAAGTGTACTACATAGCTGGGTGCCAGTGGCTCATGCCTGTAATCCTGGCTACTTAGGAGGCTGAGATCTGAGGATCACGGTTCAAAGCCAACCTGGGCAAGAAAGTCCGTGAGACTCTTATCTCCAATAGACAACCAGAAAACTGGAAGTGGCACTGTGGCTTAAGTGGTAGAGTGCTAGCCTTGAGTTAAAGAGCTCAGGGACAGCACCCAGGCCAAGTTCAAGCCCCAGAACTGGAAAAAAAAAAGTATTACATAATCATGTTTAGAGTATGTTCTCATAAAAATGCCTTTATTGGGATATAATTTACATATGGTAAATTTCACCCATTTTAAGTATACATGCATGTTAGTAAGTGGTAGTGTTCTAGAAGTTTCATATAAGTGGAACAATATAAAAGTGGTCATTTGTGCCAGATTATTTTCACTCAATATAATGTTAAGAAAGCAACCCACGTATTTCCCTTTATGCTGCTTAATTGTACTTCATTTTATGAACATTTTATATTTTGTTTTTCTATTTTATGGTTGGTAGACAATTGGATTGTTTTTAGTCTTATGTAGATGTAGAACATCTACATGCAGGACTTTATGTGGACCTATATTTTCACCTTGAGTAGAATTTCTGGGTGATAGGATATGTGTATATTTATTTCTAAAGTTGCCAAATCATTTTCCAAAGAGGATATACCATTTTACATAGAAGCTACACTTTAAGAGGTGAAGCTGGGCATCTTTATTAGAAAGCTGGCATCTGTAAGTGGACTCATGCCCTAAAAACTTGCAGCAGCAAATGTAGCTAACACAAAGCTTACACAGGCCAAAATCACATATAGTGTGAGGAATTAAACCTAACAAAATTGTTTTATGTAAGTAAAGCAAGCCTGGTGAGGAACAATTAGGGGCTTAGGGCAAGATGCCACGGTAGCAGTGAGGATAAGATGGTGTTGCTTGGACCCAGTTTCCATATTTCACACCAACTGTGAATGAGCATTCCAGTTTATCTCTGTCTTCACCAACTGTAGACGTTATCAGTATCTCTTTTTTTGTTGTTGTCAGTTGTGGGGCTTGAACTCTGGGCCTGGGCACTGTCCCTCCACTCTTCAGCTCAAGGCGAGCACTCTACTGCTTGAGCCACAGCGCCACTTCCAATATCTCTTATTTGAAGTATTCTAGTAGAAGTATTAGGGTAGCTTATTGTGGATGTAGTGGTTTTCTAATGATTCATGATGTTCCGTAGCTTTTTATGTGCTTGTCATTTGGATACTTTCTTTGGTGAAATATCTGTCCCTTTAGCTTATTTTGTGTTGACTTGCTTTCTTCTCATTGCGTGGAAAGAGGTTTTTTCCCTGTAGTTCAAAATTATTTTCGCTGGGCTCCAGTGGCTCATGCCTGTAATCCTAGCTACTCAGGAAGGCTGAGATCTGAGGAATGTGGTTCAAAGCCAGCCCAGGCAGGAAAGTCCGTGAGACTCTTATCTCCAATAAAACCACTAGAAAACCAGAAGTGGTGCTGTGGCTCAAGCGGTAGAGCGCTCGCCTTGAGCTGAAGAGTGCAGGGACAGCGCCCAAGCCCAGAGTTCAAGCCCCATGACCGACAAAAAAAAAAAAAAAATTTCCAAATAAGTTTACAAACTATTTTAGTATCCATTATCACCCACTCTCATCCATCAGATTGTCACAGTGAGGAATTATTTTATGTGTGAACATCCTTTGTAAAAGCAAGGAAAGGAAGGGAAAGATCATATCAGATTTTAAGGGTTGGGTTTTTGTTTTGTTTTGCCACAAATAGTCATTGTCTAGCAACAACAGAAGACAAACATCCTTGAGTGCTTTTTTGTCTGTGAATAGGAAACCAGTGATTAAAAATTTCCAGACAAGAAAAGCACAAAATTATTTTCTCCCTTTCTACAGTAGCTATATCATTCGCTCAGTTTTTTTTGCCTTTCCCCATTGGGCATGATGGCAGATCATGTGGGAGACATTTGCCTAACAGTCCAGGATGAGGCTATGTGCATAGAGCTGTGGTAGCCTACCAAGCCTATGTGTGCTCCACAAGAGGTTCCCCCAGTCCATTCTACTCCATGGCAGCCTCTGCACAACCAGCCCCATTTGTCCCAGTCCCCTCTCTTTCATTGGCCACTAAATCCATTCCTCGCTAGTGCTCTCATAGAGTAAAAGTGAGTCCTATAGCTAAGTTATTGAGTTCAAATAGAAACTAATGGGCTTGTCAGCCAATAGCAGCTGCCATAAAAGACAACAAAGTGAAAAGATAAATGTCCAATTCTCTCTCTCTCTCTCTCTCTCTCTCTCTCTCTCTCTCTCTCTCTCTCTTTCTCTCTGTCGGTCATGGGGCCTGAACTCTGGGCCTGGGCGCTGTCCCTCAGCTCTTCAGCTCAAGGCTAACACTCTACCACTTCAGCCACAGTGCCACTTCTGGCTTTTTCTGCTTATGTGGTGCTGAGGAATCGAACCCAGGGCCTCACGCATGCAAGTCAAGCACTCTACCACTGAGCCACCTTCCTAGCCCAGGGTCTTTTGCCATCTCTTCCTTTGGCTTTTACTGATTGCTTTCAATTTCTCAAATACTTCCATTCATTCATTAAATCTTTATGGCCACCTCTGATGTGCCAGGCTTTGCATTAAGCAAGAAGATTTAGTAGTGGACAAAATAATTAAGTACATTTCCCCAAGAGGCTTTCTTCTAGTGAGAGAAACGACAGTAACTAGCCAAATACATGTCAGGTTATAACTAGCATTACAAAATGAATGAAATACAATAAGGAAATGTAAATAGACAAGTATGTAAAATCTCTGGAAGGATATACTGTAGCAGATAAACAAATAGAGGTGTTGATTTCAAAATTAGTCTCCTAACATTTCTGTGACAAACTTGCATTGCTTCTGTAAGATTTTCTTCTCAAGGTGCCAAACCCATTAACTTTCAATATCTATATGATTAGTTGTATCAACTGTTGTGTCATAATTTTGTAACTAAAAATATTGAAGGGGCTGAGGGTTTAGCCCAGTGGAAGGGCGCCCACCCGGTGCGTGCAAGGCCCTGGGTTCGGTCCTCAGCCCTGGAAAAAAACAAAAAATAAATAAAAAATAAAAATATTGAAAAAAAGTCTGTGGGAAATAATGTAATTTATCTGGGTACGGGTACAACATGTTTTAGGAATTTTGATATTTGGAAAAATATATAAGACATGATAGAAAACAGTATGTGTTTCTAAAATGTCTTTCAGGTACGTCATTTGAAATGATGAACAGTCTCCTCATGTCTTATTAAATGACAAAATGTGTTCAGTAGGTCAGAGTAGATTTTTTTAAATGATACCATTACATATAGGACATAGAAATCAATTATTTGGTTGCCAAATACCTTTGTTTTGTTTTACTGGCATGGAATGCCAAATGTGTGTTTGAGAAGTCATACCATAAACTATGAAGATTTCAGTGATTTGGTTAGCTTGGTCCAAACCTGACCAAGTGCAAACAAAAATTAATCACTTTAAAGCCTCACCCAGGCTGTTTGCCTTGGGCTCTGCTTTCTGGTTAGATACAGACTTGGTACAGTCAGGAGTGGTCAGGTTGCACATTTACTCCATCTCTCTTCCCTCCTCCGTGCTTCTGCAAGCTCCACTCTGCCCCTTTCACTGATTGACATTATCTTTCACCATGTTCAATTCCTAACATCGCTATGATGGCAATGGTGACCCCTTACAGAAACTGGGACAGTCACACAATGGCCCACCCACCCTCTCTATCCAAAGCTTCTCCTTCCCACCCACATGGTCTTATCAGCCCTGTCCTATACTGATCTTAAAATCCATTAGCCATGTCTGGTGCCAGAATAAACCAAATCTTCTCCAAATGGCACCTCCATATTATGTTTGATAAAGTTTGGTCATGTCATATTTACTTAATGTAAGCACTGACCAACAAAAGCAATGGAGCATAGGTATGCAGAGATTACTCACTGGCTAAAACTTTAAGCCTGAGCCCCAATGGCTTTATGTGTTAATTCCTGGTTTGAAAATGGTTCCTCCTGGTATCTTTGAGGCTTTCTTTCTGTTGTGTGCTTTTTTGCTTGTTGATAGGATTCTGGTGAATCTAATTTTACTTTCTTACTTGACACTCCTATATAATTCATTATTAGAAATCAAATTATACTGGTTGAGAAGCCTATAATGAGAATACTGTTTACAAAGGTATTTTAAGCAAAAATTAACAATTAAAAGTTTGATAAATGCTGGGCACTGGTGGTTCATATCTATTATCCTAGCTACTCAGGAGGCTGTGTATCATGGTTCAAAGCCAGCCTGGGCAGACAAATCCAAGAGATAAGAATCTCTAATCAGCCACTCAACTGGCTCAATTGGTAAGCACCATCCCTGAACAAAAAGCTAAGGAAAATTATAAGGACTTGAGTTCAACACCAGTACTGGCACCAAAAACAAAATAAACAAACAAAAAAAACCCAAAACAACCCAAAGTTTGACAAGTAAATGTGAAAGAAGATATATTTGAGATTGGTTAAAAATATTGTTTTAATATATTTTTTCTTATAACAAATACCAGCTTCAAGGAACAGAACTCACTTCTTTTTGTACCATTTTGTCTAGGCTTTATTTTGCTGTTACTTTTCTCTCCCTTCTTTGGGTGTTTCGAAAAAGCAGAAATGACACTGCCATGCCCCCTGTGGTATTCACAGCTTTGTGATGTATTGGTATGGTTTGGGTTTTTGGTTGCTTTTTCCCCCTGCGTAACCTTTTCTTTTTGGTAACATGAATCATAGTTGCGTTTTCTTCTCTGAGCATTGTGACTCAATGCTGTGCACTTCCTCTGCAGCGTGTTCTACCAGAGACCTCACCCGAGTTTTCTGGAAAGTTGATTATGGTGACTGAGCGTGGTGCCCCCACAAGACCCTGATCGGTGTGAGCTCTGTAGCTGCCTACAAGGGCAGGTTGAACGCAGCTACTATGTCTTCCTTTGGGGAAGTAAATAAAGCTTCAATTTAGGGGCTGCTATGGTTTGTAGCAATAGATGGATCCATCTTTATTCTCTAACATACAGAGCCATTTGGTACTAAAGAGGTCAGGCTTGCCTGGGCATAGGCTCAATTTTATTATGTAGGTGCAGTTTTTGAAACCCTTAGAATGGATTCATTTATCTCAAATGGATTTTCATCTAACCGACTTGAATCTAATTTTAGAAAAAAATGGAGCCGAGGAATTGTTTTCCTTAGAGGCTAGACTTACAATAATACCATACCTTAAAACCATACCTTAGCCAACCTCAGTTTGTCTCAGTGGGTGTTTTGTATTGTATATAGCATTGACCACAAATGCCAGTTTTAGCAAAGTGGTCTTTTTATATGTGTCCAGGTTGCAGGGGGTAGTGATTTTTCATATCTGTTATCTCCCACTGCCTGGTGTGTAACAGATGCCAACTGATGTTTGTGGATTGGGAGAATGGTTGGACTGGGGGAATAGTTATTCTCCCATGCAGTTTATAAACTGGGGAAAGTAGAACAGAAAAGGTGAAAATCCAGTGTTTTAAGCCAGACTCTTTCATTCACATTTATCAGGAACGCAATATGGAAAAAAAGATTATTTATTGGTCTGAGGGGGCACGCAGAGATTGCAGATGGGGGCCAAGAGGCTCCTGACCAGTAACCCACTCACAGGAGCATGCATCCATGTCTGTGCACATTTCATTTAGTGACCCTATTGTTTCAGGCACGTAGGTTGTATTTTGCATCCCAATTGTGTTGTCTCATCCCATCTCCCCAAAGCAAGTTACAAGAATCATTCGCTATGACCCAAAAGAGTTTTCGATGGTACTCAGATTTGCACTTTCAAAATTTCTTCTTTTCATTCTTACAAACTTTTATTTTGGCACAAAAATGTAACTTAAGCACATCTAACCAAATAGCTTGTTTGAGTATAAGTTTAAGTTAAAGGGTGAGTCCAATCTTCCTTTTCTGTGGCTCACAGCATGAAGAATGGGAAGCTAGTACACAAAAGGAGAGTGCTGGGGAAACATTGATCTGTAACATCACCGGTTCCAGATGTGAAGTTTCCCTCTAGAAGTAGGGACCCTTCACTTAGAGATTTAGTCCCAGGTCCCAGGTTCTTGACACTTGAGTCACAGAGTTAGGATTTCTGGACAAGTCATAGTGGTAAGAAAACTTGGCAGAGCTTTATGGAGTAAGCAAACAAGCAGAAAGGGGCACACTCATATAGACTGTGGGCGCTCAAAGGTGGGCACCCTGTGCTCTTTGACAACAGAAGTATCTATGTTGGTTTTTTTAAAGGCAGGGTTTGACTTAGGGTTATTCTAGGATAAGTGTTTTTTTTTTCTTTTCTTTTCTTTTTTTTTCTGTTCTTTTGTTGTTCTCACACCTAGCGCATTTAATCACTCTTGGTGTTACACTTTTATTACTTGGGGTCAGGGTCTCTTAAGACTGACCTGCTCATTAAACTTTGATCATTGATGTTTGGATACATGTCTTTATGATGTCCTTGCTCAGTTGTCAGAGCACAGTAATTCTTTTTAGTCTGGCAGCCAAGGTCAGATGGAGAAATCTGCTCTTGTTCTTTTCTTTTTCTTGTGCTAATACTGCAGCTTATGAAGGAGGGTAAAGGTTACAGCAAAGAAGATAGTGCTTCTGTGTTTCTAATAGAACTACTCATTAAATTCAGTGCTTGTTTCTGAGTACCTGTCTGCTGTACATCATGCCTCATTTTCTCTAATGTACCCTGCCTCCTCTAAGATCGACCATTTGGTCTAAGTCATTTGTCAACTCACCTTCCACAAATACCTGCTTGCACTTAACCTTTTAATAAAACAGCTTGAACAGGATAGGTTTGATTCTGTTTGATAGCAGTCCATCACCTGGGGGCTTTATAGTATGTGAACATTTAGCAATTATATTGCCATCATCTTACACAGTTTTTCAGTTAGCTAAAAGGGTACCACTTGATTTTTTTAAACTTGAATCCGCATAACAGGTCTATCCTGATTTTCTGTTTAATAGTCCTGCCAAAGACATACATAATGTAGCTAAGCTGACATAGTTTGTCTTTAGAAAACTAAGCTAGCCCTCAGTGATGATTTTTTTTTTTTTTGGACAAGATGGCCCATTTTGCAAAAGTTCCCAGCCAGAGTCATGGATAAAATAACCCTCAGGCCAGTGTTGGTGGCTCATGCCTGTAATCCTAGCTACTCAGGAAGCTGAGACCTGAGGATTGTGTTTCAAAGCCAGCCTGGGCAAGAAAGTCTGTGAGATTCTTATCTTCGATTAACCATCAGAAAACCAGAAGTGGTACAGTAGCTGAAAGTAGTAGAGCGCTAGCCTTGAGCGAAAAAGCTCAGGGACAGTGCTCAGGCCCTGAGTTCAAGCCCCAAGACTAACAAAAAAAAATAACATCATAGTTAGAGTAAGCTACTGTGGTCCCTATCTATAGAACCAGGGATCATTATTATCCACCAGCACCTCCTCAGCCCTCATAAATGCTTAAAGATGACCATAAATAATTTCATATGCATTTTACTTTTAGCCATAGCTTGGCATGTGATCTTTCCAGAATAGAAATGGGAATGTTTATACAAGATCCTGCTCATGGACTTTAGGAGACAAGGTACTTGTGAGTGCTGGCTCCCTCTTCCCAGTCTTGTAGTCTTGATTTGAGATTATGGTACCTGAATTAGGATTTGCTTTTCCTTTGTCCTACTACCAGTCAACCATTTCATGTTTCAAGAGCATCTTTTCACAATCATTTCATGGTCTTATCAAGCTTTGTTTTATTTTTGAGACACTCCTTTTCTGGGTGTTTATCTTCTGGACACTATTTTATAGATTCACTGCACTGCTTGGGATTCACCTATGCCTCCAGGACCCTTACCCATCCTTTGTCCCTTCTATTCATTTATTGCAATGTTGTCTATGCAAGCATATCAGCTGGTTGCCATCATGCTTTGAAAAATTGCATATTGGCTTTTGTGCTATCTGGACTCCATTTACACAAATTTCTCACTCCTGTCTGAAGGGAAGAAAGCTACTTTTTTGGAGACTCTGACTCACCTTTACAGTTCTTGAAATGTCCACTTATAAAGGGCAAAAACCTGACTAGATTTCCCACTGTCAGCTATTGCCAACGTACCGATGATGTAAGAATTACCTTTCCCAAAGCCTATGACTTCCACTTCCCCAATCAGTTCCTTCTCGATGACTGGAAGTAAGCCAAGAATAGCAGTTCCTCTCCCTCCCTCCCCACTGTGAGGACTGAACCCACCAGTGACTTGGGTCAAGGGTATGTCCTGTGTGTTTTTGTCACAGCCATGCCATGAGAATGTGTGAGGATGGTTGAATCCCACTGTCAGTTCTGTGCTCTCTAGCGGGATGAGTCACTTCCTCCAGTTAGGGTGATGTTGTACTACTTTATGGTTCCTTCCTCATTTATCTGCCTCATTTTCCAACATGAAAACTCATGGATAGATGCATAGATTTAATTGTTCTTAATTTACAACTATTCTCCAAAAAGGAGGGAAAATATCTACTTTTTATGAACAGAGCATGATAAAATAGGGCCTCTGTGTGGCATATTGTAACCACAGCTCCATTCTGTTCAATCCATTGATTCCTATGAGGTTCTGTTGAGCTGGTCATCTCCTTCACCATGCCTAGATCCAGTCTTGTCTTTCTCTGACTCTGCTGCATATGGCTGCTGAGCAGGCCCTGCCAGCTACTTTGTCTCAGGCTGCTTCTGCTAACTGGCTTCTTTCAAGGTTTGGATGTTGTAAAGCCCTGGTGGATATGGAGGGTAGAAGAAAGGAAGAGAAAACCAGGGCAACTCCTTTCTTGTACATGTACTTCATCGATGTTATCAATTACCTGGCACTGTCATTGGAGACCCAGTTACATTGTAAAATGATAGGGCCAAGAAGCTGTTGAAATGTTCACCTATGAAATGGGCAGAAGCATTGATGAGAGGCTCCTGGAGTTATGATTTGTCAAATTCTTTGTAGACATTTTGCTGGCAGATAGATTTGTGATAGAAATGAGAAAGAGGAGATGAACAGTTATTGGAAACCCAGAGTTGTAAGGAGTGCTTACAGATGAGAATGATGTGCTAAGACTCTAGAGCAAGAGATATGATAAGAGATGAAATAAGAGGGGGAGGGAGGGTCTAGTGTGAGTTTGTATTTAGTCCTATGGGGGGATCTCTGAATGCCCTCAGAAAGCCAGGCTCTGTTAGAATGGCTCAATTTTAATCTACTCTGTACATGGAACTTCTAGAGATGACATTCTTGACTCACACTGGTTCAGGTTATACTTATTTTTTTTTTTACTTTAGAATACCAGGAAAGTACTGCAATTTGAGAGAATCTTACTGCAGATTTTGGATTTTGGTCTGTTCCTCACCGATTGATATGCAATACGATGGTCACAATGCACAACTGTAGGCTAATGTCAGAGTTCTGAGCTATGTAGGATACTAAAGTAGGTGAGGTGTCTTCAGCACATTTGCAACTTAGGATAGCTTCAGCTTGCAATGGATTTATTGGGACAGAATTCTACCCTAAGTGGAGAAACATCTTCATTGTGTTTGATGAAAGTATGATGTGGCTTTTAACATTTTTTTAAAGCTTTTAACATTTTAAATCCACTGTTAGAGCTGGAGTGTAGCTCAGTGGCAAAGTGCTTGCTTAACAAGTGCAACATCCTGGGTTTGATTCTCAGTACCTCCCCCCCCCCCCCAAGAAAAAAAAAAAGAAAGAAAAAAGACAAAAAATAAAACCCACTGTTAATGGGTCATAGACTATGTATTGGTCAATCTTTCTTTTTCCTCCCTCCCTCCCTCCCTCCCTCCCTCCCTCCTCTTTCCCCTTTCCTTTCCCTCCTTCCTTCCCTCCCTCCTTCCCTCCCTCCTTTCCTTCCTTCCTTCCTTCCTTCCTTCCTTCCTTCCTTCTTTCCTCCCTTCCTCCCCTTCTCCCCTTCCTCCCTTCCTCCCTTCCTCCCCTTCCTCCCCTTCCTCCCCTTCCTTCCTTCCTTCCTTCCTTCCTTCCTTCCTTCCTTCCTTCCTTCCTTTTCTTCCTTCCTGACAGTGTCTTAAGGCTGCATTCAGTCCTCCTGCCTCAGCATCCCCGTTGTTGACATCCCTAGGCCTTACTTGGTCATGGTTTCTAAGGCACACATCTCAATCATCTCTATCCTGCTGGTTTAGGCAGGGGAGGATAAGAGGAACATAATCTTCACAATCATAGGTGGATCAAGAAGCAGGCTTTAGGCTGAGCTTTCCAAGTGATGTCCACATGGCACTGCAGAGCCATTTCTTCTCAACAGGCTGGTTACTGCTAACACAGTCAAGGGGCTACTGAGTCAGGAACATGCCCCCCCCCTCACCTCCAGATGCTGTTCACAGTCATGCCAGCTCTGCCATGGCCCCTGACTGCTAAACAGTACTCCAGCTCCATCTTCACTGCTCAGTTCCCAAAAAAGCTTGTGTGAGCCCATCTGCTTGGCAGAGCCAGGAGCAAAAGACCACACCCAACAACAAGAAGGGTAGGAAATGCTGTGTGGATTGGGTTGAGTTTTTTCATTTCGTGTTGGAAATACAAGCTTTGCCCTGTAAGACACTGCCAGAGGATAAGGAGAATGGTGAAAAGATTTGAAGCATTCACAGGTGGCAAGGGACTACCCCCAAGAAGATACCTATTTTTTAAGGGAAGGGAGTAGAAGATAAAAATTGCGTTCTAAAATGTAATTTTGATCAAACAACTTGGTTTTTAAGTCTTTCATGAGGATAGGATGACTCTATATGAAGTTATAGGACTTAGGGGTTGTTGTTGTTGTTTTGTTTTTGTACCGGTCCTGGGGCTTAACCTAAGGACTTGGGTACTGTCGCTTCACTTTTTCACTCAAGGCTGGTGCTCTGTCACTGGAGCCACACTCTACTTCTTTTTGCTGGTTCTTTGGAGATAATAATCTAACAGACTTTCCTTCCTAGCCTAGCATTGAACTGTGATCCCCAGATCTCGACCTCCTGAGTTGCTAAGATTATACGTGTGAGCCACAGGTACCGGCATGACTTAGTTTTTAACCTATTCTCTTGTGTTCAAACTCGTGGTTCATTAACTTGTATGCCACATCTCAGATCATTTACTTTTCATTGCTATGAAATTCTGTCCTCACTTCTTGTATCATCCTTGAATGGCATGGTGAAATCCATCTGTTAACCTAACGTATAGAGACTTCCTGCTCCATGAGAAATGTCCTGCTAACAGTTAGTTCCAAGTCTCAGCCCTGTGCACCTATTTCCTCCTGCACAGAATATAAAGGCAAATGCTATCACAGCCTATACCAGGCCAGTAATTTTCTCCCCAGTATCCTAAATGTGACTGGGCTGGAAATTTCCTGTTGCTGAGGAATAGAGCATTTGCAATTGTCAGGACTATTAAGGACTACGTGTCCTTAAAATGAAGGAAGTAGCATTACTGTGGTGATCAGACCTGCATTGTCACCAGATCCCACCAAGGAGGAACTTGTTGTCTCCTTTCTGGGAATGCTGACCACAGGTAGCCTCTAGTAGATTTTTTTTTCAGAGAGCTGCCTAGTTCAAAGTTACCTGCACTCAGTGACTGATGGTAGGAGGTGGGGGTACAAGAACGTAACCATCTCAGCCCCCCCCCCCCAGATGCTTCTAGAGTCCACATGGGGAATAATCTCCACTTCCCTCTGTACCCATGCCTGACTCCGTGTTCCCATTCCAAGGCACTGATCCCCTAGGTACCTCTTAATAAGCCTTCTGCACGCTAACCTTTGTGTCAGAGTCTGTGCTCTGCATACCCAACTTTGAATAGTTAGTATCTATGGGAAACACGCACACAGATGCCCCACGGGCCACATTCCAGCTGATGCTTCACCCTCCAAAGATCTTAGGAATGCACAGCTGCTAATTGCCCTCAACCAGATAATATTGCATGCCTGGTGCTGGGGATTAGTTTTCTTTTGAAAACTTGGTGTCAATTTTTTACATGAATTGTTTTTAATCTGAAAAAGATCAGATCTTAGTTAATGATACAAATGGTAAAGTGTTTATGTGAAGTAGAGGTATATATAAAATATCCCTGAAATAGGATGGATTGAGGGATGGATTAAGGGATGTAGAGATGGATAAGTAGGTTGTAAAACAAATCCATTGTGCATTGATCTCCTTAGGAGATCCCTTGAGGTGCCCCTTGTCTATGGAAATCCAAGGCTGCTCCAGTCCCTTGTATGCCAGCATTTCCTTAGAACCTACACACATCTCCACGTACTTGAAATCATCTTTAGATGATGCACAGCATGCGATACAATGGAAATACCATGAAAAGTGTTATACTGTACTGTTGGTGGATGATGACGAGAAAAAAAGATGTTGTACATATTCAATACAGTCCTGAGTTTTCCTCTGGATATTTTCAATCCTGATTAAATTCACAGATACTGAGCATTTGTATTGTCAAGTGGGAACATTCAGGCGGTGCGTATGTGGGTGTTCACACAAACGTTCTTTCAGTTTTACTCTATTTGAAAATTGTATTGTGCAACATTAGAAAATAGATATAACTGTCCTTGGAATGGTGAACTGAAAATGTCCTATTAATTTGTTTCAGATAAAGTTCATCCATCTACTAGTTGAGATTAAATCAGTGTGGTTTCCCTGATACACTGAATCCATCATATTCAGCAAACATTGATTGAGCACATTCTATGACTACATATAATTACCATGATGATCCAGGAAGGATAAAGCAATGTAAGAGCTGTAACCTTCAATTTATTGTAGTAAAGAAAGCATATATAAAAACTTAGTATTTCATAGCATGTCATCTTTGATTATATTTGAGGTAGGGTCTGACTATGTAGCCCAGGCCGACCTTGTACTTAGGATCCACTTGCTTCAGGGATTACAGACCTGTCAGGTTTAACCTAGACTTTTTTTTATGATTGGTATTTATTTTTCTTTTCTTTTTAAAACTTTAAGAAGTTGTACAAGCCAGGCACCGGTGGCTCATGCCTATAATCCTAGCTACTCAGGAGACTGAGATCTGAGGATTGCAGTTCAAAGCCAGGACAGTCTGTGAGACTCTTAGCTCCAATAAACCACCAGAAAACCAGAAGTGGCACTGTGGCTCAAGCAGTAGAGTGCTCGCCTCGAGCTGAAGAGTGCAGGAACAGTGCCCAAGCCCAGAGTTCAAGCCCCACGACTAACCAAAAAAAAAAAAAAAAAGAAGAAAAAGAAGTTGTACATAGGGGTTTCAGGTCAACAAGTCAGGTTATGGGTAGCAATGCATCTTAATCAGTGTCACCCCTTACTTTGCTGTTCCTCATTTTTCCCAATTCCATTCATACTGTCAAATTATAGTTCCATTTTTACATATGTATATTGAATATATTGACCATTTCCCTTTCCTTTCTCTATCCATCTACCCCTTTTTCCTTTGCTGACCCTCTCCAACAAAACATGTTTCAGTTTTCTGATAATCATTTGTTAAACTGTTATTCTTTTAATGGAGTTACACCTTAAGAATCCTTCCCTGAGTATATCCTCTGTATATTCTGTTTGTGTATTTGCATATAACCCAGTTTGTATATGTTTTCACATATGATATAATTTAGATCTAACTTCCACATAGGAGAGAAAACATGCACAGTTTGTGTCTCTGAGACTGAATTCACTTAATGTAAATTTTTCCTAGGCACATCCATTTCCCTGCAAGTCATATAATGTTCTTTCTGATAGATGGGTATATTCACATTATGTATATATTACATTTTCTTAGTCCATTCATCCATTGGAGTTCATTGGGGCTGTTTCTATAATTTGGCTATGGTAAATAGTGCAGCAATGAACATGGTTGTTCAAGTATCTTTACTGTAACCTGACTTGTAATATTCCAGATAGATGCTCAAGAGTGGTTTTGTTGGATCATAGGGTAGCTCTATGTCCCTCAGCTCTTCAGCTCAAGACTAGCACCCTACCACTTGAGCCACAGCACCACTTCTGGCTTTTTTCTGCTTATGTGGTGTTGAAGAATTGAACCCAGGGCCTCATGCATGCGAGGCAAGCACTCTACCACTGAGCCAACTTCCTAGCCCCTCTGTGTTCATTTTTTTGAGGAATCTAACATCTGGCTTCCAAAGTGCCAACACAGAATATAAAGTGCATTTATTAATTCGATTGTCCAGATGTTTCCAGCAATAAATAATAATAGCAAACACTTGTACAAGGCTCATTGTGTCCATGGCAATATTTGAGTTGCCTGTATTATGATTCATCTCTTCCTTACATTTCTAAGGACATGAGAATGTGCTTGGATCCTTGAAATGAAAGGAATTGTGATTGACAGAGAGTGCCAGCTGTGTGCTCCAAGTTCTGTCACTGAATTTGTAAGCCAGAGATAGTAAGGCAGGCCAGTTGCTGAGAGACTTGGGTTCCTCTGACAGTCATCACTGGTTCCATAACTCCCTGAGGGGCTGGCCAATTTGTTTTCTCTCAAAGTGATCTACGGTGCTTTGTCTACCCTTTCTTCCTTCACAGGCCCTGATTCTCTCCTGAGGGCCCTGCCTTCACGGTCTAGGCACCTCCTAACATCCCTTCCTCTTACTATTGTTATATTGAGGGCTAAGTTTCAACATGATTTTTGGAACAACACATTTAAATAACATTCAAGCCATAGTAGCTTGTGTACCTCGAAGCTTGCTGACATCATTCAAATTAATCACTGAGCTTGCCTGTCCCTTCCTGTGGAAACAATAAGAAAGGCTCCGCACAGTTTCCCACTCACCCCCTGCCTCCTTGCAGACCCCGGTGTTGTCCCATGTGACTTCTTGTGTCATGGCTGCCCCTCCTCTTGGTATCTGTGAGAATTTGCAATCACACAATACTGAATACTAGGAAATTTACAAAGAAAAGAGGTTTATCTAGATCATTGCTCTAGAATCTGGAAAGTCTAAGATGAGAGGACTACCTCTCTCTTGGTGATGGCCTTATGGTAGCATGCAATTAAAGAAGAGGACAGCTGCTTCAGATGCTTCCTAAGAATCTGCTCTCAAGATCACCACCCAGTTCCCATGGGAACCCCATTGATCCTTTCACGAAGCCAGGGCCCCTGTGACTCCAGTACCTTATAAATGCCCTACCATCTCTCAATACCACTCAGTTGACAGTCATGTCACATTAGTTTTTTGTTCTGTTGTTTGTTTGTTTGCGGTCCTTGGGCTTGGACTTAGGGCCTGGGCTCTGTCCCTGAGCATCTTTGTGCTCAGGGCTAGTGCTTTACCATGTGAGCCACAGTATCACATCTGGCTTTTTTTGAGCAGTTTATTGGAAATAAGAGTCTCATGGACTTTCTTGCCCAGGCTGGCTTCAACCTGCAATCTTCAGATCTCAGTCTCCTAAGTAGCTAGGATTAGAGGCATGAGCCACCAGCATCTGGCCACAACATTAATTTTGGTGGGGACAAATTGTTTTGAAACCATAGGAACAAGTTACACACTCTTTCCAATGGATGTTGTCTTCTCATTTGTTGGCTTTGCCATACCAACATCATCATAAAACATATTTTTAAGAAGTCAATAAAGGCCAACATCCTTGGGTGTCTAGCTTTTCTGAGTCATTGTTTGCAACTTGTTGAGCTCTTCAAATACCATGAATGTCCAGAATGTTTTACCCTCAAGTAGGTGGCTTTTGTGATCTCACATGCAGGAGGAACAAGACGAAAGCTTTCTTTTTTTTTTTTTTTTTTTTGTGGGGGGGGTCCGGTTGTGGGGCCTGAACTCTGGGCCTGGGCGCTGTCCCTCAGCTCTTCAGCTCAAGACTAGTGCTCTACCACTTGAGCTACAGCGCCACTTCCGGCTTTTTTCTTTTTGTGTATGTGGTGCTGAGGAATCGAACCCAGGGCCTCATGCATGCAAGGCAAGCACTCTACCACTGAGCCACCTTCCCAGCCCGAGACGAAAGCTTCCTATATGAGTAGGTATGTGTAAATGAGGGAGTGGAGGGAGAACATATAGGTTTTTTTAGCCTTATTGGTGCTCCACCCTGCTGAGGATGTTGGCTACTAACTGGACTCTCTCTCAAGGATTCCCCCCTCCCAGCAGCACAGGCTCAATCAGTGGCTGACTAGCATGGAGTATAGAAAATCAGCCCCCTTCCAGTTCCAATTCAAGAAGTCCTTCCTACTTGCTCCACTCTCCTTCTCATCAGATTCCCTCTGCCCAAGCCATTTCCCCAGACATCCCTACATCAGGCTCTGAGTGAGACCCACAGTGGCCCTGGTTACCTATGGTATACATTAGATGGAGTGTGGAGTGATCTTGAACTGAGGAGTGGGGTTTCCTTCCTGGGTGGAGTAGCTGTGGACCGTTTTAGGAATCCTGCTCATAATTGCAGTATTGACTGTCAGGGCCCAGTGGAAGGCTGAGCCTGAGGCAGCTTTTTAAATATCCAACCTCCAAGAACAGGGGAGAAAGCCAGGTGCAGTGAGTAGCTCATGCCTGTAATCCTAGCTACTCAGGAGGCTGAGATCTGAGGATCATGATTCAAAGCCAGCCCGGGCAGGAAAGTCTGTGAGACTTCTTATCTCCAATAAACCACTCAAAAAACCATAAGTGGTGCTGTGGCTTAAATGGTAGAGCACTAGCCTTGAGCTGAAGAGCTGAGGGACAGCACCCGGGCCCAGAGTTCAAGTCCCTGACTAACAACAACAAAAAAAATGGAGCATGGTAGCTTGAACCTGTCATCCCAGTTACATGGGAAACATACGTAGGAAGATCACATTCCCAGCTACCTCAGGCCAAAAAAAAAAAAAAAAAGTACTGAGATCCTATTTGAAAAATAAAAAGACTCAGGGTGTAGCTCACCAACCTAGCAAGCACAAGACCCCAGTGCAAGCCCAGTACTACAAAACAAGATAGACGTCAAACAATAAAGGAAATCACGTGTGCAAGTAGCAAATTACTTAGCAATCAATTTGCATTTCTTCATTCAATTTTTGCTTAAGTGGCAAGGGACCCATTTTGCTAAAGTAGATACAGCCAATGAGTATAAATAGCAGTGAGGATTGACTGCCAGTTCCACCTGGTTGGTGGGACTCTGCTTTGTGCTTTATGCTTTGCTAAGCATGAATGCTGATGAATGACCCTTTCCAAATCCCAGCTCCTTAGCAGTGTCCATAGCACGTACAGACCTAGCCAGAGCTTCTGCTCTTCTTGGTCCTAGTCCCCTCCTCTCCCCGACCTGTCCTCCATACATATCTCCTTGACAGGTTTGAAGGAAGTTACTAGTTCTTCTGGAGTTAACAAATATATAATCTGAAAATATCTGTGGCTTTTAAAAGGTGTATAATAAAATTCATCATTTTTAAAGACTTGACTCCAAATACTCAGAAATATATATATATATATATATATATAAATATATATATACACATATATATTTGGTCAGTTGTGGGACTTGAGCTCTGGGCTTGGACGCTGTCCCTGCGCTCTTCAGCTCAAGGCGAGTGCTCTACTGCTTGAGCCATAGCGTCACTTCCGAAATAAATATAATTTTAAGTCATGCACAAGAGATAATTAGAAGTATAGCATTTAGAAATCTGTAATGTAAGCTAAAGAAAACCAGAAGAGTCAGGTTTCTCTAAAAGGCCATCTCATCTTCCCCTTGAGATGCAAACACAAATTACTTTTCTTAGACATTAAACACAAATATAGAGAATTGAATTCAGAGTGACTTCATTTTTGCCAAAAAATTTCCAGTTAGTGAGCCAATGTGGGTAATCTCCTTACTCTGTGAACATGTTCATTGCTGAAAGCTACGAAGGGGAAAGCTCCTGCCTGAGAGGAGAGGTTGCATTTTACTCCTTGAACAATGCAAGTGGATGAGGGAAGCTCTGGTGTTGTTGGGTTCTGGGTAACTTGGTAGGAGCCAGGCAGCACCTCTGATCCTGTGGGGTAGGGACAGGCTACCTAGTGTCTGGGACAACCAGGTAAGTCACCCATCTTGTACATTTAAAGAGATACCTGAGCTCATTTGTCTGTAAAACATCATTGCTTGGTCACTTCTATTCTCATGAGCTTACCCTGTAACATCACCATGGCTATGCACATCCATGATTGTGCCAACCATTAGCAGAAGTGGGTTCTAGAATAAATGTTTTGGAAGATAATGCTATTCCTAACAGACCCCAAGTTCTTCCAGGTAAACTTTTATTTCAGTTTATTAATATTATAATGAATTCATAGATGAAGTTTTCTTCAAATTATGCTTCCCATCAAAAATAAAGGATTTATCCTCAGCTCCCACACCAGCAACTTAACAATTAGATAATGAAGAGATGTGCTGTTCTTGTTACACACCACCAGCTTATTCTTCAGTAAAACTGAACTAATTAGATTTCACTTAATTTCTCATGTTATGTAGCTGTTCCAATTAGAATTGCATTAAATTTTTATATTAAATTAAGGAGTATTTCCACTCTTAAGTATTTCTGCTTTAATAACTTGGAGATCATTTATTGAAATCTCGCCTCATTTCTTCTACTAGGGTGGCATAATTTTGAATGGCTCTTATGTTTATTGAATTACATGATTCTCATCTATTTAATTTTTGTAGCTATTATGATGAATAAGGATAATGTATTTCTATTCCATTACTGAGGTTAATTAAGTAATGCAGTTGATATGTTGCATCTTTAATTTTACTGACCTATTTTATGTCCTTCAAGACACTTTTTAAATTGGTTTTCAAACATTATAGTATATAATTACTTTAAAAAGCGGCACTGAGTTAAAGTCATATAATTCTGGAAATATTTATTTTAGAGGAACTAGAAGATATTGGAACAGTGTCATCTTGAATTCCTGCTATTGTTTCAATCTTCAATGTCCCTTAATAACCCATGTTGTTAAAAACTTGGGCTCCAGTGTGGCAGTGTTAGGAGCTGGTGGAGCCTTTAAGAGACTAGACCTAATGAGAGGTATTTATTGGGTTATGTCCTGGAAGGGGACTGTTAGACCCTGACTTCTTTCTCTGTTTTCATTCCCTGGCCATAAGATGGGCAGCTCTGCTCTGCCATTTATGCTCATGTGGAGATGGCTATCTGGCTACAAGCCCAGAACAATGGAACCAATTGATCATGGACTAATATCTATAAAATAATAGATTGATTATATCAAGTATTTTGTTATATTATGGGAAAGCTGACTAGTCAACTGTCACCATTGTTACAACTATTATTTATTGCATGCCATATGCAGATACTTAAAGATTTTATATATATGATTTCAGTGACTCTTTAAGAGCCCACTATGAAATGGGTAATCTAGTGATCTTAATTTTACTAAGATGGAGAGTGATTTTCAAGGAGGCTACACACACACACACACACACACACACACACACACACACACACACACACGTTACAGAGCTTGAATTTGAGCCAGTCCTGTACATGTCATAGCAAAAAGGGAAACACTAGACAATTTTAACTTAATAGACAGGATGACATGTTTAAAGAAAAATAAAATACTTTGGTGGAAGATAAAGGCTCTGAGAAGTCAACCAAAGGGCATTATTCCATTTTTGATCTTGGGTAATTTCCTAAGTAAAAAAAAAATCTCTCTCATTGTTAGTTTTATTTGAATTTTTATTACTAGAAATTTTCAACATGCTCAAGTTGGACATGTATCTTTTCCTGTATGCTTTTTTCTCATGGTTGCTTTTATTTCTCTTTTATAGCTTCTGATTTTACCCTTGGGTTAGTAGAATGTTTTGTTGATTCATTTGAATGAATCATTTTCTAAAATTCCTAGCAAGTGTTAAGCCATTTTACTCTTTTATGTTTTAATTGTTTATGATATATGCTGATGCATAGATACCTTAAATTTTTCTTTTTGGTTTTTGAGACAAGAATTTATGTTGTAACTCAGGTGTCAGTCTTCTTCCTTCAGCCTCCTGAGTGCTTGGATTGCAGGTGTACACTACCACACCCAGCAGATACCTTAATTTTTTTTACCTTAACTTTTTTTTGGGGGGGTCCAGTAGTGGGGCCTGAACTCTGGGACTGGGTGCTGTCCCTCAGCTCTTCAGCTCAAGGCTAGTGCTCTACCACTTGAGCTACAGCGCCACTTCCAGTTTTCTGGTGGTTTATTGGAGATAGGAGTCTCACAGTCTCTCCTGCCCGGGCTGGCTTTGAACCACGATCCTCAGATCTCAGCCTCCTGAGTAGCTAGGATTACAAGCGTGAGCCACCAGCGCCCGGCTCTTTACCTTAACTTTTATGTGATAAAGTTTATCAGTCTTTTCATCATTGATCATTGTTTAGGAGGAGCTTTCTAAAAGTACATGCTGAGAATTATGTACTCCCCATCAAGAGACAGTTTTATGTCATACCTCTAATTTTATTATTAGTGAGTTATTATATATATTTTGAGTGGAGAGGGGGCAAGACAAAGAAAGTAATTTATGCAGCTGATACAGTGAATTCACAAAAATCTGAGTGATGTTTTTGAGTCAAAATATCTTCCCAGCTTGACAAATAATAATACTTGAGATCATTAGCTTAAGGTTTAAACATCATCTCTCATTGGAAGCTACTTCCATCTCCTTTTAGCATGAAAAGAAATAACTTGTTAGTATATTCTGTCTTCTTTTGGAACAGATGCTACAGTAAGTCAGTCTAAGATTAGAGACAACATGCTATCCTGAGCAAGAACTTGTGGGCTGAGTCTGCATGTGTTTCAAGTCTTTAGGAATAGACATCAGCCCTAGAGGAGCAGACTGGAACCAGGGTTGGCCAAGTTTAACCATGCCTTTAATGTAATTTATATAATCATTTACTCTTCTTACACATCATACAAATTAAAATATGATTTCTATACCATAAAGTCCACTCTTTTAAAGCATAATGATTTTCAGTATAGACACAGATTTTTTTCTTTGTTACTAGCTTACTGGTATTTTACATTTGATTACAGCAAATTTAAATATAACCTAGAAGTACATGAGAATTCATGAAAGAGAAACAGGAATAAGAGAAGAAATGCATCATCTCCAGAGAGCCAGTTGTCGCTTTTCATAAATGAGAACTATGTTTGGTTTAGAGAGTTTTACAACCATTACCAGTACTTAGTTCCAAACTGTCACCTCAGAAAAGAAGCTTGGTAACTGTTTGCAGTCATTTCCTCATTCTTTTTCCCCTCCCAGCCACCAGCAACTACTCATGTAGAACTAAAAGTCCCATTCCAGACTTTTCTTGTAAATAGAATCATGCACTGTGAGGTCTTCTAATTAGTATAGTAAGCCTGTCTGCCTGATTCATGGATTTATTTACATGTAGTTTTAAAAATCAAAAGAACTCTCATAAACAAAACTTTAAGTTAGGGCTGGGATTGTGGCTTAGTGGTAGAGTGCTTGCCTAGTGTGCATGAAGCCCTGGGTTCAGTTCCTCAGTACCACATAAACAGAAAAAGCTGTGGCTCAAGTGGTCGAGTGCTATCCTTGAGCAAAAAAGAGAAGCCCAGGGACAGTGCCCGGGCCTTGAACTCAAGCCACAGGACTGGAAAAAAAAATTAAATTTTACCACATTAATTAGACGTCTGAGCATTACACATGTCAGTTACATTGGAGAAGTTCTCAGTCCATCTTCTGGTATCATCAGTTGTGTTTGAGTCATTCTGTGAGTTGTGGAGTGTTTCTCTCCCCCTGATTCAGAAAAACTCTGCTCCTCATCCTCAAAGAGCTGCTGGTTCCCCAAAATAAGGTAAAAGTGAATATTTTTAATATGAATGAGAAGTGAAGCTCTGAGATTTGTGGAAAGGTGACATGTCTTTGGCAGAAGTCAGGTGGCATTATGGGAAAAATGAATGAAGCATTACAGTGCAACATGGAACTCTGCATCCTTATCCGTGGTTTTTGTCAACAGCAGTTTTCTTGTACCCAGATACCCATGTATACCAAAGGCCTACTGTATTCAAGTTTCATTCATGGTGTAGCATATATCAGCAATTCATTTCTTATTATAACTAAATGATATTTTATCATATGGGTATATCATTTTCCTAACAGTTGATAGGCATTCGGATTACTCCCATCTCTTAGCTAACATAAATGCTGCTGCTGCAAATATTAGATAATACTGTGGCTTTAGCCACGCCCTTTTCCACTGTGATTCATCCCCCTGGGCCTGAAGCTGGTGGTAGATACTCAAGTCACTTTCCTGTAAGGATAGAGTAGTTTATTAACCAAATATGGTAAAAATCTAAGCCCATAACCTGGATGGGTTTATTGCAGTCAAGTTTGGCACTATCTGGAAGCTCAGCAGGAGTTGGCATAGCCATACTCTAGTATCTAGTATCTTTTTCCAATGTAGTACCTTAGGGCAGGGATGCTACAGAATAGGGAGGGAGAGCCCCATTCTGTCTACTAGAGTCTCCATAGATCCATCACCAAATCCCATCTACTAGCCTGGCAACACAAGCTTGTTACCACCCTCAAGGTCCTGCAAGACCTTTGGAATTTTTTTAAATCCATACATGAGTAGACCAAGCTATTGATTAAGAACAGGATTCCAGCAGGAATTTGAATGAGATTGTTTGCTTAGTAGGAGGGCTCAAGTTCAAGGCTGTGCCTGTGCCCCAAGCTTTGTTGGTGTGCCTTGTTATTTATCTCCTGGTCAGCTTTCACCTTTACCTAACAACCATATGGTTTCCATGTGAGGAATAAAATTACCAGTGAGAAGGAAATGAAATCAAGGCAGCTGTGGGGAGAGGCCTCCTTTCTCATGCAGTGGAAAGAACTCACTCACATACACTTTAGAATTTGCCTACAGCAAGCAGAAATTAGATCCACTGCCTCATCCCAGCTGCCCAGTGAAGTGGGATGAGCAGGACCCAGTACCCACATTTTACTAATGCAGAATTAGAAACTTGGAGGTTCTAGGTTGTAAAGCCAATTAAATAATGTAGCTGAGCATGCCTCCTGGGCACGTGCCTATTGTTTCCACTCTACCGAGGGCCATTCACCTGCACAAAGTCTGTTATGTGATAGTAGAATTGGTGGACTAGAGAAGACCCTGTTCTCTTTTCTTTCTCCAGTCTCCTCCTGGAGACTCCTCTTGCTTGGCCGCAGTCCAACCCATACCCCTGACTTTTCCCCTGGGTTGACTTCTTGAACCTGTATAACTCCTGTTCTACCTCCTTCCCCACTTCTTGACTTATCTTCTAGTGTGATGTAATTCACAAATCCTATCCATTCCCTCCTCGTGCATCTATTGAATCCTCTCTAAAGCCGATGACTTCAAACTAGACAAGGTGTTTGAAATGTACAATACTGACATGTTTAAAGTGAGAGCAAATAGGGTCTTCAAATCAAAACCTTCTCTGCCAATGTTGGGAACTTGAAACCTGCCTTCCTTTTAGGGCACAATGGAATTTGCAAGTGTGTGTGTGTGTGTGTGTGTGTGTGTGTGTGTGTGCGCGCGCGTGTGTGTGTGTGTGTGTGTGTGTGTGTGTGTGTATACAATTTTCTGACTAAATACACCAAATGTCATCAGTAACTTTTGAGGATACTTCAAGAGAACAGGATGTTGCACATTTTTTCAAGTTTTGTTTTATTGACCCTGAAAGTTCAGTCCCTTGGCCTTCCAATGCCAGTTCCCAAATAATAAAAGCAGAGTTCTGAGGAAAAGGAAATATTTATTTCCTTAGTATTATTCACCAAAGAAGACAGGGAAATTCAATACCAAAGTGCTGTCATCCTACTTCTGAGAGAGAATATCTGATTTTTAAAGGACAAAGTCAGCAGTTTAGCTCAGGCTATGTGATGAAGTGCATATTCCAGACAAGATGGCAGCCTTGGTTCTTATCTCTTATCTCCTAGTCTGCTTTTGCTTCCTTTCTGAAGTTGTTGTATGTCTTCTTTGTCAGGAGTTTACTCCTTCCCGGTGGTCAGGAAGAGATAAAAAAAGAATGGGTCAGGAAAAGATTGGCTGGTTTAATTGAAAGAATTGTTCATCTTGGGCTTTCCAGCATAGTGGTAGGAGAGGAGAGGGGAGAGAAGGGAGAGGCAGGCAGATTGAATCCCTAAATAACAAGCACAGTCATCTCACCAATAATGCAATTTTTTTCCCTTTGCACTGTTACTTACAATGAGGATGTAAAATTTCTACAATCAAAGGGGGAAAAATCCAAAATAATATTTTAATATGATGATCTGTGACCAGTAATGCTTTAGGAAGGAGGTCTCTAAAAGAGAGGAGGTTTCAACGTGGCCCTTTGTGTACCAAGATGTTGTGTTACAAGAAAAAAAAATTGAGAACATTTAGAGATAGAGACCAAGAAAGCATATTGTAAAGTAAAACAAAGAGAAGATAGAAAGTTAGTGCTTTACCCAGGCCTGGGTGCAGACACAGCTGATAACTTGAGTGATGAGTACTTTAACATCCCAGGTGTTTATGGTGAGAAAGTAGGTTGGGGCTTAGCTCAAATTCACCTGAGGAAAAGTATCTTCCTTTATTTTAAACACATTGTGCATTTCATCATCCTTGATGCTAACACTGTTTTATCCATTGGGCCCAAGGTTGACCTGCTAAACTTAAAGCACTAATCTCCTTCGCTCCTTTAAATGTATGTGTCCATCCTTGAGGAAAAAAAATTTTTTTAGAAAAACACTCTTCATGTCCAAAGGAGTCTTTATTTTTTTTTTTTTTTAGAATGTCTGTTTTAAGATTTCCATGCATAGTCTTAGAGCTTGGTAATCAGCTGGGCATAAGGGGAAGGTCAGAGAGTGAAGACATTGCAGTATATGAGGGAAGGCTTAGGACAAAAAATAGTGCTTCTAGGCCAGGCACCGGTAGCTTTTATCTGTAATCTTGCTATTCTGGAGGCAGTCCTTTGAACAAACCAAACACGAACTTTTTCAAAAGGACTTTATTATGTTTTTTTGTTTTTACATTGAAGCTGGAACATGAATTGGCTCTTGTTCCTTCAGTTCTATTGAAGCGAATGAGACCTATAGCCTCACCTGGCCTTGTGGATAACAAAGACAGTGTATAGGATGAAAAGGCCACCATTGGAATCAACCACCCTCTTTGTCTTCTAGTAAGAATGATTCTGTTTTCTGGGGAAGATGATCTAGGAGTCCTCTTTGTGTAGTGTTCGTTGTGTGATTAAGGTTTTTCAGAAATCAAAACCTGAGTGTCTCCCACTATGGAAAATCAGGGAGAGGCAACTGGACCAGCCTGGAAAAATAGGAAGCCAGTGGAGGAAGCACGTGGGTCTCAGGCTGTATTTAGTCAGGACACTCCCCTGTGCTTCCTCTGGGTCGGGATCCTCTGGGGGACATTTGGCAGTTCCATAAGAAGGTCCTTGGGAAACATTGTGAGGAGGCTGAGGACCATAGAATGGACTTCTGGAAGGTCTACCAGGGCCACCCTGGGGAAATTTAATGTTTGGTGCAGAGACCGAAGCCTGGGAGGGCGCCTGAGTACTCAGTCAGCCCTTGTGTTCCAGTGGCAAGGTTGCCTCAAATGGAGTGAAGGGTCTTTGGAGGCTGAAAGTCCTAAGATCAGGTGGACCCGTTGATGTAGCCTGTGTGACTTGACCACAGGTAGCATCATGATGGGAACCTATACAAGACACAGACAGAGTGAGAAGCTAAGTATTGGGGGGGAGGGGAGTTGTCGCATGACTCCTCAGGAAGCCAGAGAGGAGAGTGGCTTTCACCTTTGAACCCCTTACTCTCAGGAGAATTAACTCAATCACTCAGTCCTTTCTCTCTCTTAAAGGATCCCATCATGGCGTCAGGACCAAGCTTCCAGCACATGAAACCCTGGGGCACAAACCACATCCGAATCTTAAGTCATCAAAATGTTTTCAAATACACCATG
Source organism: Dipodomys spectabilis (assembly GCF_019054845.1). NCBI lineage: Eukaryota > Metazoa > Chordata > Mammalia > Rodentia > Heteromyidae > Dipodomys > Dipodomys spectabilis. The sequence goes on from NW_024871042.1 coordinate 5,269,692, forward strand.
ATGACTTTATGAAAAAAAAAGTGCTTTTTATAGTTCTATGAAACATGGAATGCCATGGCTCATGAACTATTAGTAACTTTTCAGACAGCATGATTTATCCAAAATAACAAGCTTCAGCATACAGACACCTTAAGTGGGAATGCCAGAAGAAGAAACCATGAATTTTCTGGTTGTCGGTTATGTTTAAATCCTTCAGCATGTCCAACTCCAGTGCCACAGCAATTTAAGCACGAATAGTCTAGAAATGATGTCGGTGGCGTCTTTTTTTCCACTTTGGCTGGTAAGATTGGAAACCACTTGTAATTGCAAGCCTGGGTTTTGGGAGCTGCTCATTAAACACCTCATTACTTCAGATATTTTTAAGGATATAAACATCCTTTGCCTCTAGAGGAATCCAAGACCAACTGCTGTTCTTAGATACAAGCTAAAAGACTGGATCCCTTCAAGACTTAACTGAAACCATGAAAATACAAACCTGATAAATAGTTGTTTTCACCTCTGCTAATGTTTTTTCCTTTTGCTGATGTTATTTTCAACGTTAGCTTATGATAACTCTGAACTATCCTGGTATCTCAAGACTATGTCTCCTGCAGGGGACACAAGCTCAGAAAACAGTTATGTAAAGGGGTGTTTGTCTGGTGTGTGGTAACTGGGGATAGTGGGGCCTGTGGCCAAGAGATCCTTCCTCTGTAGGAGAGAGCACTAGCTACTTCTGGGTTACTTAGAATAGGACCTATGTTCCCAGCTCTTCCAGTTTTTCAAAAGGCTCCAGAAATCCAGATTTAGCAGTGGTATATCTCTGCTCTTGAACATTGACAACTATCCTGTTTGGCTTTTGTGTGGTTGAACATTAGGCAGGCTGATGATATTGAGTGGATGCTTTGCCCTGCAGCGGCCTTTCTTTTTGTTACCGAATATAGTAATGGGTTGGCAGAACTGCCAAAGGTATTCTGAAGGGATGCTTTGTCCATCCCTCCTTTTCTTTCCATCCTTCATCTAAAGCACTCAGCATTATCCCTTAACAAAAGCCCAAAGTGTTTAGCTGTTCCTCATGGATCATTTTGCCCTTGCTGGTAGAATGGTACACATAGGTATTTCTTCTATTCTCTCATCCATGGGATACACTACAACTCAGCATTGGAATATTTCCAAATGAGTGTTTGGGGCTTCTTAAAACTTGAATTTTAAAGAACTATTAAGTGCCCATGCAGTAGAAGTGGAGGTTCAAGTGGGATCCGCAAGAAGGTAGAACTGTTGGCACCATAGCTTCAAAGATTGAGAAGGGGTCAGCAGAGCTTGGCTGTTCAGAGTCACTCTGGTCCCGCGGACTGCTGAGCCATTATAGTGAATACAGTGGGAGAACCTGCATGTGCTGCCAGTGCAAAGTATACCCTGGACTTGGAAATAGTTGAAAAAAAGCTCCACTAAAAATCATTGCACAGGCCCAGAGCACAACTCTTTTAGACTCCACCATCCAGATGGTCTTTCTTGCAAACACTCTGGTGGTTCAGTGCCCAAGCAGGCATAGATGCCATGTACATGAATGGGCATGGCTGTATTCCAATAAAACTTTATTTGCAGAATCAGGCAGGGGCCAGATTTTCTGCCTCTTGTTTGTTAAAAGCCAAGGGGGGAAGGAGGGAACAAGGACTTCTATGGGGCTGGTAGTTGTCTGCTTCTTGATCTTGTGCTGGCTCTGTTAGTGCAATAACTCTTTTAAAATTCATCAAGCTAGGTACAGGTGATGTGTCTGCTCTTCTACAAGTATGTTATGCTCCACCAGAAGTTGACTTAAAAAGCAAAGCCAGAAATGTGCTTCTGTACATGTGGATCAGAGACAGTCCATTTCCCATGCTAAGAGGTAGAGTCATTCTTTTGATTCTCTTCCACTGCTCAGCAATTTAGCTCTCCAGACTCATTTGGCTTCCTTCCAAGTCTCTCTAGCTCTGTCTTACTATACCTATATTGAGTACAATGGTCACTACTTCAAGGGACAAAATAAGAGCTACTGGCCTTTTGCAGAGCTTTAAGGCTACCAAAAACATAAACTGTATTAAAGCTGCATATGCTTAGGCTACCAGACGGTGCCAATTAAAATAGAAATTCTAGTACCCTATGAGCTCATCCTGTCTGCAGAACTAATAAAACCAGGTTTTAATATTTTAGCCCTCAGAATATAGCCAGCAAAATATAACTTTTCCTTCTGGGTTTGAATATTGACCAGCTGCTCTCAGAACACTTGCTCCTTCCCACTCCAAGGTTAGAGCACTGGGAACCCTGCACCCGGGCTCCGAGGTCAGGACAAGTGGATTCAGATGCAGCCGGTACTGGTTGCCGAGAGAGAATTCTTTGCCCCCAACTCTTGCTCCTGATACACAGTGAAATTGCTGAAAGAGACCTTCCAGAAGTGGAAACATTCTTAAATCAGTCTTTTAACTTTTCGCCTGTGGATACAGCTGCGTTGACACAAAGCCACGTTTGAGACATGATGTGTCCGAAGCCTGGCACCACGCAGTGTTTTTCTACTGGGACCCATAACCACTGCCTTTTAAGAGTAGCCCTGTGTTCAGCTTCATCAATGTGGTACTTGAACCGGACTTTCAGCTGACCTCCAAAAGGAAATAGTTTTAAAAGGAAGAATTTTTCATCTGCCAAGAACCAGATAATACACAGCACAGAGAAAAGCCAGCGTTTTGTAAGCATTTTTTTTTTTTAAATCCAAATACAAGTCTCTTAATGCCTCAAAACAGCGGCTTCCAGAAAATGCAAAGTTTAATAAATGGAGCTAGAAGGAGCAGTTTGAAAGATCAACATTTTCCTTCTTTGTTCCTTGTGATTTAAGGAGCAAGTTCCTTTCTCCTGAGCCTCCTCTTAGGTCTATTTCTGTTTTTAGACAAGTAACTATTCCCATTAAAGCAATACCATTAAGATACCCTCCCCTCCATTTGTTTTCCTGGGTTGTGGCTTGTAGGTTCATTTTGTTTTGTTGATTGCTATAATATTTGTACATATTTATCAGGCTTAGTATGTCAGTCCGTACACAGGTAAATGTGACAATAAAATTGTGGTGGTTATAATTTCATATTTTGTATGTGTTTGAACCCTTCAGGTCTTTTTTTCTATGTACTTTTGCTATATTTTGCTAGTGTTAAGGCTTGAACTCAGAGCCTCTTGCTCTTGCTCAGCTGGCCCTCTACCACTTAAGCCATGCCTTCAGTTTGGACATTTTTGCTGATTAATTGGAGATAAAAGTTTTTTGGATTTGTCTGCTTGCTTCAAACTATGATCCTCAGATCTGAGACTCCCGAGCAGCTAGGATTACAGACATGAGTCACAGGTGCACAGCTTGTAATTTTGTTTTTGGCTGGGGCGGGGGGGGGGGGGTGGTGAGTTTTATTGAGTAATCTGGTGCTTTTTATGTCCTGTATAAGAAATATTTGTATTTCTTGTTTTCCATGTGGCATAATCCCAGATTCTCTTGTTGATCCCACTACGTGCCAGAGTTCATATGTTTTCTTGAATAAGGAGTATGGAAATCAGGTCCAGCTAAATCCAAGTGAAGTAGGAAGTGTCAAAGCTAAAGTAAGAAGAGGAAGGTCATCGAGTTTGCAGATTAGCTTGAAGCTGGAAGAGGCCCTCCGAGTTTTGGTCCAGGGGCCCTAGAAGGAAAGTCATATTCTAGAGGACTTGAGGTTGGTATGCAGATGAATGCCCTGCTGTCCTGCTCACATCTCTGAGTTGTATCTCTTCAGCTGTTTCGAGGGGCCTACCAAACCCCTTCATGAGATCATGGTCAAAGTCTCTGATCTGTTGCTTAGAGATGTGAACAAGTCATGATGGTCCTGTTTTAGGGACATGATGCTAATGTCTGGTAGCTACCACTTTCCTTGTAAGTGCTCCCAAACCGTCATTTTAACAATCTCCTCTCGACCCTATCCAGGAACTCAAACCTCCATTGGTACAACATTTACTCATCTTTAATCTCCTGACTGTACTCTCATCCCTAAAAATAAATAAATAATCAGATTACTGTCAATAATTCCATGATCTCATGTTTTCTTACCACCCAGGGGAAATGTGTGGGTCTGCTTTTCATAATGAGACCATGGCAGAGCCCGTACTGAACTGCCCAGACAGCGGGGATCTGTGCCAGACAGGGGTTGGCAGGAGACCCAGGACACGCAGGGACAGGGTGAGACCTCTGGGAACCCTGTCGAGGGTGGAAGCTTATGTCTTAAAGGGGTCCTAGGTGAGTCAGTGGCAGTTGAGTTGAAACCACAGTGTTGGAAAGAAGGGTTCTGGGAGACTGAGCAGCTGGAGGCTTCCTTTAGAAGGCTGAGAAGCTGGAGGCTTCCCCTAGAAGATAGAGCAGCTCTGCAGGCAGAAATGACTTCCAGGGCAGACCAGCCATTCCAGGAGTTTTATCCTTGGAGTTTTGCAGCAACAGGAACAGAGTTGAGTCACCTAAGAGCAAGTGTTTGGTAAGAACAAGATGGGAAGCAGCGATCCATCTCACAAAAGTGACTTGGATGCCCTCGGGCCTCCAGCTGCCCTTGAGGGTGGGTGAGTGTGATAAAGCTGAAAGAAGATGCTTGGAAGCCTCCTATTTTGGTTCCAATCCTGCCCTACTGGTGTTAGTCATCCAACAACAGTCCATGTTAGATTGGCATTCTCAGATTGGCAAGAGGATCCAGCGGCATAGAATGTATGCCATGACAATTTCCCTCTTTTCCTCTTGCTTCTTTGGTTCTTCCTGTCGCTACAAGCAGCAGCCAGCTTTTTGTCCTTAGGTTTCTTAGTTGCTTTGTAACCCTTTGTAGACCATAGAACAGTGACAATCCCATCCATTCTTTGGCAACAGCTACCAACTCCCACTTCTGTGCCTTTAGCACGTTATCTTTCCTAAAGCCAGCTCCATGGTGCCCTGCCTCCTGAACTTGCCACTTGGACGCTCAGCAGTTCCAAAGATCAGCTCACCATCCCTCCCTAACCCTTCTCTTCTGCAACCACACTCTCCATTTGGAGAACCTAGTTATCAGTCCCCAAACTTGGGACTCATGAGTTGTAGTACAAGTGGTTTATCTGGAAGGTGATCCAAAGAAATCCCCCAATGATCACCCCTAGGAATTAGGAAGTGAAGAAGGGAAGGGGAGAAAAGAGAAAGGAAGAGGAGAGGAGGACTGGGAAGGGAAAAGGATGGAAGGAGGAGGGAGGGGACTGAACCCGAGGGGAAAGAGAGTATGGTATCGGTGGAGACAACAGCAGTGTAATAAGCTGTCTGAAAACTCTGAGCTCCACTGTAGAGCTCAGCTCCAGGATCTCCCATTCACCCCTCAGCAGCCTGGTCAGTCATTGATCATTTCCACCATCAGTGCTGTCCAGTGCTTCCATCCTGTCATACATATGGCAGCCTTGGGTCACAGGGACCAGAGAAAACTCTGGCAAAAATGACCCAGATGCCAACAGGGGCAGGTCAGAAGCAGGGCTTGTGACTAGCATCCAAGGAAGCCATCCTTTATAAAGTGGACTAGCCCCTTACTTGGCTCATTCTTCTCTTATTTTCAAGCTGACTGGCTGGCCCAGGAGGCCTTTTGCCACTTTCATCCTCCTCCTCCTCAGACTGGATCACTGAACACCTTGAGAGCAGAGAGCAAACATTAAGTCATCTATATCCCATAAGGAAATGAATGAATGGAACAATTATAGAGGATATGGCATCCTATACAGACTATCTTTGTTGTTGGTAGTGGTGATGGTTTTAGGTCTTAAACTTAGGGTCTGGGTGCTGTCCCTGAGCTAGTTTTTCTCAAGGCTAGTGCTATACCACATTGAATCACAGCTTTCCTTCCATTTTTTCTGATGGTTTATTGGAGGTAAGAGTCTCAGAATTTTCTTTCCCAGGCTGGCTTCAAACCACAATTTTCAGATCTCAGCCTCCTGAGTAGCTAGGATTACAGACATGAGCCACCAGCGCCCAGCTCTATATAGACTCTTTAGAGTTGTTCAGATAATGTTGGAAGGTAGTCATGATCATAAGGCCAGGGCTAAGAATACCTTCCTTTCTTTCTATATTGCAAATCCTAAGCTAACATTGCATCACTTGGATGGCCAGTCTTCCCCTGTTAAATTCAGGGTTAATGGTTTCCCCTGTGGCTCTATCTTCTGAGGTATAGTGTAGTTGGCAGAGTTAAGGCAAGAATTGGTCGAATGATCTATTTTAAGCTCACCAAGCCTCCCAGCAGGTATCATGTTGTTCCCTCTGCCCTTCTCAGTCTAGTCTACCTCCCAAACTCCTGTTCATCCTTTTAATGCCCATTGCAATTGCCCCTCCTTTTTTTTAAAAATTATAACTTTCCCTAATTGTTTTGACTTCTGGAGAAAATTGACTTTTCCCCTATAGACACTTTAGTCTCACACAGCCTTCCACCACAGCCTTGGTTGGACAAATCTCCCTTCAATCAGACTTCAGTCAGGCTCCGAGCCCAGCTGTGTACTTCCATATGCAAATACAGTTTTAGCTAGGAACATTGCAAGGATCTCACCTTCCATATCTGCTCCAGTTTCTCTGCCTCTGTTGTCCCCCAGGTGATGCCTGATCACCCGGCCTGCCTTCAGCAAGCCTAGCCTAGACAGAATTCCTGTCTCTGATATTTCCTCTGAGTTTGCTGTCCACTGATCTCTACCCTACCCCTCTGCTATCAATTCCCACTTTTGTGCTGTGTTCAGAGTTGTACTTTCTCTCTCTCTCTCTCTCTCTCTCTCTCTCTCTGTGTCTCTGTCTCTGTCTCTCTCTGTGTCTGTCTGTCTCTGTCTGTCTCTCTCTCTGTCTGTCTCTCTGTCTCTGTCTCTGTCTCTGCCTCTCTCTCTCTCTCTCTCCAAAATCCCATTGCCCTGGTCCCTGTATTCATTGTGGGGGTCCTGGATACACTCTGCCTTACTGTGTTAGAATGGAAACCATAGAATAATTTTGCTTTAAAATACTATGGGAACTGTTCTTCAGAGTAAGAACCAGGCTAGTCTTATTCACTTTTACGTTCCCAGTGCTTGGGAGCTCTGTCTCCAACATCAAATCCTTAGAGTAGTTTACTGAATTCAGTACTCTTTCTCATCTGGATTTGATCTCTAACCTGGTTTTAAGGGTGTAACTTAAGAAAAACATACTGTGGTCAAGTACCAATAGCTCATGCCTATAATCCTTCCTACTTAGGAGGCTGTGATCTGGAGGATTGCAGTTTAGAGTTAGCCTGGGCAGAGGCTCCATGTCCATTTAACCAGCAAGAAAAAGACTAGACTGTAGGTATGACTCAAGTGATAAAGTACCAGGCAAGCAAGCCAAGCAAGTATGAAGCCTTGAGTTCAAACCTCAGTACTACTGGGGGCAGGGAGGGAGAGAGAGAGAGAGAGACAGAGACAGACAGAGAGAACAAAAAGAAGGGTAAGGAAGAAGGGAAGGAAAAAAAGTAAGTGGCTGTACTATGTACTGTGTCTTTGGCAGAGAGAAGCCACCACCCTGTGCTTGGCTCCTACATGGTCCTGTGATCATTTAATCTCTTAGTCTGTATGTTCTGGTCTGCCCACCACTGACGGATGAAAGCTGGTCTGTAATACCCCAGCTCCCTCTCTCTCCTAGATGGAATGACTATGGGCCTTGACCATCAGAAACCATCTCCACTTCACTTTCCCATTCACCTACTCTAGTTCCTAGGTTCACATCCCAGGTTATACATCCCATGTAATCCTTTTCTTGGGATTTGCTTCTGAGAGAACTCATATGATGGCCATGTCTAGCACTAGCTCAGAGCCCACCATGTGAGCTGCAGATCTGTTATTGTGTCTGCTGCCATTAAGCTGTTTTTCCCCAGTAGGAAACAAAGATGCCCACAGAGGGAGAGCCTTTCTCCCTCTTCATGCTGTAGTGAGGAGTCTGGGGGTAGTGCCATGCTGGGAGTGTGCAGCCCCAAACAGCTGGCTTATACCATGCATGTGTAGCTGTGGCCTACATTGCCTTCCAAAGAGCAAAAATGGATTGGGGGTGGGGAGAACAAACTCTTTTCATATAGAAATTACAGATACATAGTAAGTATAGAGAGAGCCGTAGATCAATAGACACATCTACAGATAAATCCATCTATAGCAGATAGATAGATCACAGATACACATTCAGGAATATCATATGTATGGTATTAAATTTTAATAAAGGGCTCAGTGTAAGTGGCTCAAGCCTCTAATCCTAGCTACTCAGGAGGCTGAGATCTGAGAATTACAATTCAAAGCCAGCCTGAGCAGAAAAGTCCCCCTGAGACTCTTACCTCTAATTAACCACTCAAAAACAAAAACGAAAAAACGGAACTGCAACTGTGGTTCAAAGTGGTAGAGTGCTATCTTTGAGCAAAAAGAGCTCAGGGACAGCACCCAGGCCCTGAGTTCATGACCCCTAACTGACAAAAATAAATAAACAAACAAACAAACAAATAAATAAATAAATAAAATTTAACAAGGAACAATCAATTAGAAAAAAAGAGTTTGGGAAACACTAGTTCAGAAGATGTTTGAGAAATTATTATTGAGCTTCCCTTGGCTTTTGGTGATTCTGGATTGTGATACTGAATTTGAAGGAAAATGAATAGTTGAACTTTCATAGGGTTATTTGGTTAAGTTTGCTCAGTAAAGAATCAAGCTTTTTTGGCAAAACATCCATCTGCTTGTGGTTAGGATTTTTCCTGGTTCTTATTACAGCCAGACTTGGTCATGTTTGGAATCTCATAAGGCTTACCACCAGGTCACCAAACCTTTGTATCCTTCTGACTTCTCAGAATCTCATCTGAAGCCCTGGTTTTGACTATGGGGGAAAAAAGGACCAAATTCTTTAGCTCCAATGTGCATTTCCTTTGACTGAAAGTCTGATCTCTAAAGACCTTAAAGTCTTGGCTAGGTGCCAGTGGCTCAAGCCTGTAATCCTACCTACTTAGGAGGCTGAGGTTCTAGGTTCAAAACCAGCCTGGGAAGGAAAGTCCATGAGACCCTTATCCCCAATTAAACACTAGAAAACTGGAAGTGGCACTGTGGCTCATGTAGTAGAGCACTCCCCTTGAGCTGAAGAGCTCAGGGACAGTTCCCAGGCCCAGAGTTCAAGCCCCACGACCATCCAGAAAAAAATTAGTCTGAACAATAAATAAGTGAATAAATAAATTAAATAGAGATCTCCCAAGATATACAATAGGGTGGATTAAAGATGTCTCACTCATTAGGGAGACCTGAGGAAGCTTTCAAATCTGGGTCCAAAGACAGTGGAAATTGGACTGGCCGGTGTTGGGTCATTCCCAGGGGACCGCTGAATTACTTGCAGTGCTTGCTGTCTGAGCAAGAAACAAAGCTAATTATCACCTCCCCAGTAGAGTGGTGCTCTACTAAACAAATGGTTTGTGCAGATTGTATCTGGATGATTACATTTTTGGTATTTTGGGTTCTTAAGATCTTTTGGATTTGCCGTAACACTCTGAATGGTGGTCTACCAGAGCCATCAAATCTTTGACTGGCTTTATTTCTTCCTTTTCCCTTTTGTGGGGCATCTGAAGGAGTAGTTGAGAAATCTAAGTTACTCAAAGCCATTTCCAGAACTCAGTGCATTCAGAGGCTCGTGGTCATGTGCCCAGCACCTGCACAGGTGCTTTTGCAGAATCATGTGGTGTTACCACCGCCAATTTCACAAATCATGGAAGGCAGAGCTGAGGAAGGCTATGATGCCAGCATCATGAGAGGAAATATTTTAGTGTGTGGTGTTAAAGGTCCACACGTTATAGTTGTGGCATTCAAGTTGCTTTCTGAAGAAGCTATGCTCCTAAAAATTAAATGGAAATGGACCCCCCCACACACACACATACACGGAACAAATAAATAAAAATCTATGGGACTAATGAACGTTGGGCTGAAAATTTCTCCTAAACTTGGGGTGATGTGACAGGGAGTGATTCATAGAGACACTAAATACAGAGGTATTTTTGTTCAGTGATACTTGGATTTGAACTCAGGGCCTCACACTCACTAGACTTGCTCTACCACTTGAGCTACTCTCCCAGCCCTTTGTACTTTAATTTTCTTCTTTCTTCCTTTGTTCTTCTTCTCCTTCTCCTCCTCCTTTTCCTCCTTGTCCTCCTCCTCCTCCTCTGCCTCCTTGTCATCCTCCTCCTTCTCCTGGTCCTCCTCCTTTTCTTCCTTCTCCTCTTCCCCTTCTTTCTTTTTCATCTTTTTTCTTCTTTCTTCCTTCTCTTTTCCTCCTCTTCTTCTTTCTCCTCCCCCTCCTCCTCCTCCTTTCCAGGTAAGATCTTAGACTTTTGCCTAGGTCAGCCTGAGAACACGATCTTCCTACCTCCATCTCCTGAGTAGCTGGGATGGATTACAGACAAGGTAATTTCAGAATCTCACTTTTTGCACAGGTTGGCCTGGAACCATAGTTCTCCTGTTTTTGATACCTGAGTAGCTGGGATTAGAGGCATGAGCCACTACTCCTGTTTCATAGGGTGCATTTTTAAGCTTGTCTTTCTTTTTTGGGGGGGAGTAATGCTAGGGATTCTAGACTTCATGGATGTTAAACACATGTTTTTCCATAGAGCTATACCCAGCCCCTTTCCTGTATATCTCAAACATAATTACATACTAACTCAACAGAATACATGCCTACTGATGTGTGTTAGGTTACATTTCATACCCTCAAAAAAACACTCACAAACACACAAGCATTAACTCATCAAACCATGTTGCTAGATTAACTTCTTTCTGAACACTCCTTGGAATGAAGCCTCCCTGGGCCTTGAATGCTTGTCAGCCATGCATTCTCCAGGGTGGCACAGTGAGCTGAGCCCTGAGCCATTCTTGGAATTCTGTTATGTTTTCTTTTGTATAACAGGGTGGTGGAATGCATGTGCAGATTTTAAGATGATTTCAAGCTGACATAAAAGCTTCAATTATAGGACAAAGAATTCTAACATGCCATGTGTCATGATCAATACATTTTTTAACATTTTGACCACATCTGTTTTATTTCTTTCCTCTCTTTTCACCCATGCATGTGCAAATCCCACATGCATGTGCGCGCGAGTGCATACACACACACACATACACACATGTATATTTTTATAAACCATTTGACAGTAAGTCATATGGATTGAAGCTCTTTACTACTTTTCAGTGTTTGTTTCTTAAGAACTGGGGAGTGGGGTTTTTATTGTTGTTCTGTTTTGGGGTTTTGCTGTTGTTGTTATTTATGAGGTACTGGGTTTGAACTCAGGGCCTTGCCCTCACTTGGCTTTTCCTCTTAAGACTGGCTGTCTACCACTTGAGCCACACCGCTACTTCTGGATTTTTGCTAGTTACCTGGAGATAAGAGTCTAGTGGATTTGTCTGCCTGGGCTGGCTTTGAACTGTGATGCTTTGGCTTCACCCTCTTGGGTAGCTAGGATTATAGGCATAAGCCACCGGCACTTGGCTAGAAAATAATCTTACCTCATCACAATACAGTTATCAAATTCAGGAAATACAACACTGATTCAATGTTTTTGGCATTACTGGGATTTGACCACAGGGCTTTGTGGTTGCTAGGCAAACACCATTTGAGCCTCACCACCACCTCTTTAGACTTCAGTGTATAGATAGATTCTTGTGCTTTTTTGCTTAGGCTGGCCTTGAACTGCAATCCTCCTACTTACTGGTATTATAGGAGTGTGCTAACATGTCCTGCTCATTCACTGAAATGTGGCATTCATAACTTTCTGACTAAGCTGATCTTGAGCCATGATCCTCTCATATCTACAATCTGAGATTTCATATGTCTACTATAAAACCTAACCCTCACTGATGACAATATTTTAATCTCTGATCCATACTTAGTCTTACCAATTATCCATTCATATTGGGACAAATGCAGGTAGAGGAGTTGGGATCAGTCATTGAATTTAGTTGACATTTCTTTTCCTTTTATTCTTTTATTTTTGGTGCTGGACCTGGGTCTTAAACTCAGGTCCTAGGCACTGTCTCTGAGCTTTTGTGCTCAAATCTAGGGCTCTACCACTTGAGCCACAGCTCCACTTCTGGCTCTTTTTGATGGGGTGAGTGGTTGATTAAGGATAAGAGTCTCACGGGTTTTTTCCTGGCTGGGCTGGCTTCCAACTGCCATCCTTAGATCTCAGCCTCCTGAGTAGCCAGGATTACAGATATGAGCCACTGATGCCTGGCCTTTTCAAGATTCCTTCAGTCTGAAGCAGACCCCCAGCCTTCAGTTGTCTTTCAAGATCTTGATGTTTTGGAAGCATGGAAGCATGCAGAGCAGTTGCTTTTTCAGAGGTTTGTTCTGTTCCTCTTGTGCAGACTTGGGTTTTGTGTTCTTAGCAGGAAAGTGCGTGATGGGGTGGTTATCAGAAGACTAGGCTGTCATGAGTGTGTTCCATTATAAGTGGCTTTGGCTCTGGATGCTTGCTTCAGGGTTAGTCTTCCACATTTCTCTGCAGTGGGAAAATTTTTTTTTCTAGCACTAGGATTTATTACCTAGCTATCATTTATTTATTTATTAAAATTTTTGTTCTGTTACTGGAGCTTGAATTCAGGGCTTCAAGCTCTCAGCGTTTTTATTCAAGGCTGGTACCCTACCACTTGAGCCACACATCTAATCCTGGTTGTTTTTTTTTTTTTGCCAGTCCTGGGGCTTGAACTCGGGGCCTTGGCACTGTCCCTGAGTCTCTTTGTGCTCAGGGCTAGAACTCTACCACTTGAGCCACAGCACCACTTCCAGCTTTTTTTTTTTTTGGTTGGTTGTGGGGCTTGAACTCTGGGCCTGGGTGCTGTCCCTCAGCTCTTAAGCTCAAGGTGAGCACTCTACCACTTGAGCCACAGCACCACTTCCAGTTTTCTAGTGGTTTATTGGAGATAAGAGTCTCACGGACTTTCCTGCCTGGGTTGGCTTTGAATGGTGATCCTCAGATCTCAGCCTCTTGAGTAGGTAGGATTACAGGTGTGAGCCATGGGCACCTGGCTTACTTCCAGCTTTTTCTAAGTAGTTTATTGGAGATAAGAGTCTCATGGACTTTTCTGCCCAGGCTGGCTTCAAACCTTAACCCTCAGCCTTCTGAGTAGCTAGGATTATAACTCTGACTTTTTGGTGATTAGTTGGAGATAAGAATCTCACAGACTTTTTCTGCTTGGACTGGCTTTGAACCTCAACCCTCAGATCTCGGCTTCCTGAGTAGTTAGGATTATAGACTTGAGCCAATGCCTGGCTAACTTTTTTCTTTTTTTCTTTTTCGTCCATCATGGGGCCTGAACTCTGGGCCTGGGCTCTGTCCCTCAGCTCTTCAGCTCAAGGTGAGCGCTCTACTGCTTCAGCCACGGAGCCACTTCTAGCATTTTCTGCTTATGTGGTGCTGAGGAATCGAACCTAGGGCCTCATGCATGTAAGGCAAGCACTGTACCACTGAGTCACCTTCCCAGCCCTCCTGGCTTTTTTTTTTTTTTTAAGTATATTTGAATTGTGTTTTTTGTTAATTCCAACATAAGAATTCCCAACTTTATGGGATTAATTGCTGATTGCTATGGAGAAACAGACAAGGAAGTATAAAGAGAAAAATAGAAGAGATTTCTTAAAAGATTTCTTTTTTTTTTTTTTTTAAAAAAAAGGATTTCATTATTAAGTGGATGGTGCCTGTGTTGGACCAAAGCACATGGGTATCCAGAAAAGACTAATCATTTGGTAATATTTGAATTTTGGATCTCAGCTTCAGTGCATTTAACATTTCACCTTGATGCAACTTGCAAGTAGTCTGTCCTTGCAAAATTTTCATCAATCTTAAGTGTGTAAGATACACTCAGGAAATGATAGCATTTTTAGGAACACATAGATTGTATTTAAAATATGGCTTCTTTTCTCCCCCCTTCCTGGATTTTACATTGGAAAAAAAAAAGTCAGTCAGTTGTAAGAACAGCACCAAGTAACCATGATCCTGCTTATGATTCCTGAAAGGAGCTGTGAAGCAGAATGAGAGGCGATTCAAACACAAATGATTTATTGAGAGGTGATCTCAGGACCTCCCTTAGGAAAGAGGGGACAGAAGACCCTTCTCCTGGGGAAGCAGCTATTAAGGAAGCAGCTATTAAACTGTAATCCTCTGTGTGTGTGTGTGTGTGTGTGTGTGTGTGTGTGTGTGTGTGTGTGTGTGATTGTGATTGTCTCAGCTGAGGTCTCCTAGAAGCTGACCCTGAGACAGGTTTCTAACCTGTCCAGACCCCAGTAGAGGAGCTTGAACTTGGATCCCCTAGTTAAGTCATACTGGAGAGATGGGGGAGCTTGCAAAGTTACCACTACCAGCAGGTGCACAGCTGTGCTCCACGCACTCTGTGGCTGTAGACCTTCCCTTGCCCATAATTGGGCATCTAAGCTATTTTTAGAGAACTTGGTCTAGCATTAGAGCATTCAAAGGTCACACGTGAAGCCTCTCCACAAAGAGAGGTTGGTGCTAGTGAGAAATGGCTTCCCTCTTCATTTTTGTGGGGGTGCTGTACTTGGGAGGGGACAGAGTTAATGTATACATCATGGCTCCTCTAAGGAGTCACAGGCAAGAGCTTTGGTCAATTGGAGCCTCCATGAATGAGTCCCAATTTGTTTCAGGCATGTGGAAGAGGAGGACTCTTAGGATTCGGGAATTGTGGTTTTCAGGTGTTCTTGCAATGACACACTTGGTTTGCTGGGTAAATCTGGCAAATTTTCAGAGCTATAGTTTCTTTGTATACAGAACAATGGTTCTGGGTCATTATGAGGGGCGGTGGTGTGGGAAAAGTCTGTGGAGAAGGTCGTCTTGGGGTGTTCTCTGAAGCATGTATAAGATTTGGGCTAGGGAGACAGAGCTGCTGTGGGGTGGCACTCGAGTTAAAATGCAAAGGTGAGGGCTGGGACAGAGCACCTGCAGTTGGGCCCCACCTCTCTCCCCTTGCTGCACACTTGTGTGGGTTTCATAGGCTGCTTTAGCATGGTGATCTGATAGCTTGGCAGAATGAGTGCCCTCTGGAGTTTCTCCCCAACAGTGATTGGCAAGAGTTGGTGATCAGTCCCAACTTCCTCCACCACTGTCACAATTCACTTCTCACAAGTCTCTGCACTGTTTCCTTTTTTTTTTTTTTTTGGTTGGTCATGGGGCTTGAACTCAGAGCCTGGGTTCTGTCCCAGAGTTTCTTTGTGCCCAGGCCTAGCACTCTACCCCTTTGAGCCACAGCACCAGTTCTGCTGGTGAATTGGAGATGAGTTTCACAGGGACTTTTCTGCCCAGGCTGGCTTCAAACTGTGACCCCTCAGATCTCAGCCTCCTGAGTAGCTAGGATTACAAGCATGAGCCACTGGTGCCTGGCCAAACAATTAAAAAAAAAAAATCCCTTTTCTATCAAAGGATGTGGCAGGTGCATTGGACCCATAGACCTTTGCAGATCTCTGATGCATCCAATTACATATCCCAGAATTACCAGGCAATATCCACAGAGTGTTCACAATTGCATCTCTGCAGAACAAAATTTGCATCTCATGGGGAAGAGAACCATTTGCATTATCATCACTTTACCGCAACATACACAGTTGAAAATACATATTTTGATCCTGATTCTTTACAAGTCCAGCATTTGCAAATGTGCCTTCTGACTAAAGTTTATTTGTATCTCTCAGACCAATCATTGTGAAGCATTTACAGTCATTAGTATACATGTCCAAGGAGGAAAAACAATAATAATAATAATTGAGCCCCCAACACACATCTTTCCTGTGGAGCTAAATAAGGTGGTCTGCCTTCTAGTTCCAGCTTTCAGATTGTAATCAAAGGTCCTTTTTCTGTAGTCTATCTAGTGCCGCATTCCTCACATTTTTTGCGGTTTGTATGTGTGTGTGTGTGTGTGTGTGTGTGTGTGTGTGTGTGTGTGTGTGATTTCACTGTTTATAACAGCCTCATCTTAGCACAGAAGTGCTGTCTGGTGGTCCTGTCGCATGAGAATGCTGTGATGTGCTTCACTAGATAAGCATCATCCAGACATAAAACAGATGCTGTCCACCATGAGTTCAATGTTAATGAGTCAACAACATAGTCATCTAGGTGATTTTTAAACAGAAATGCATATAGCTCCTACAGCTCTTAGTCAATGAAGCGTTGCGAACAGAGGCGGGCAGTAATCAGACCTTCATGCTGCCAGAGTGCCAAGGCCACAATACTGTGACAGAGATAGGTCACACACCCACTGTGTGTGTGCCTCTGTGTGTATAGTACATTTGCATACGCATGCATGCGCCCAGTCGTTGGGATAGAACTCATGGTCTCACATATCCTAAGCACCTGTTCTTCTTCTGACCCATACCCCCACCCCTTCCTCCTCTTATAAACTCAGCCATGGTGGGTCCACCCTGATGGCCTTATCATCCTTCTAGGTCTTACTTCTAAACACCAGAGCTGTAGTAAGTTTCTACCTCTTAAACAACTTACAATCGGGATTAAATTTCAATAACATAATTCATCTGGGGACACCCTTAAAATATAGCAGCCAGGGCAGAGCCATCTACCCTGGTGCAGGCCTGCGGGATGGATGGGGTTGGATCAGACAGTGGCCAGGCAGACGTTTGGGTGTTGCTGAAGCCATTAAGGCTGCCGTTGTCCAAGGCTGAGTGGGTGTGGGGAAGGAGAGGGGAGAGGAGGGATGTCTGGATGGAAGACTCAGCAGAATTGCGGAATGATAAATGTGGACAGTAAAGTGGCAGAGTGCCAGGTCCTGCTGAGGTTGTGGCCTGGCGTTGTCATTAACAGGAGAGGGAGTGAGGATTTCAGCGGAACAGAATGTGAAGTGGAAAAATCAACATTTGAAGCTAAATGTGAGAGAAAGAAACCAGAAACATAGGCTTCTTGTGCACTTTTTGTGGATTAGCTATCTCTGGGTCCAGAGAGGGAGGAGATAAGGACACAAAAAGAGAGCGTGCCACACACCCTGGGTGTTTTGTTTTTGTTGTTTTCTTTTATTTTCCCCCTAGGGGAACCAGACAAAAACAATTAGTTGTGATCCAAAAATAATGGTCATATGTGCTGATGAGATGATTTGATTTGTCTCTATTGTCTTTGCATACTTTAATAATACAATAAAGAGGGAGAGTATATAGTCTTTTATAAAAGACAAGCCAAGTGCCAGTAGCTCACACGTATAGTCCTAGCTAGTCAGGAGGCTGAAATCCAGAACATCAAGGCTCAAAGACAGCCCAGGCAAGAAAGCCCATAAGACTCCTATCTCTAAAATAACCCTCCAAAAAGCAGGGCTGGCCTAGAGCCGGTGGCTCATGCTTCTCATCCTAGCCAGCTACTCAGGGGATTGAGATCTGAAGATGGTGATTTGAAACCAGCAGGAAAATCTATGAGATTGCAATTAACCAACAAAAAGCCAGACTTGGAGCTGTGATTCAAGTAGCAGAGCACCAGCCATGAGCAAGCAAGCATGCTTAGGAAGCAAGGACTTAGTTCAAACTTCAGTAGAGGCAATAAAACAGAAAAAAAGAAGAGGAAAATTCTTTACAAGACCCAACTGTTTTCCACCTCATTTCTTAGAGCAAGGATGGGAAATTTAAGTCTTTCCTTCCCCTAATGCAGTGATTTAACCACATGCAGAAACACAGGGGAAGTCAGTTTGTTCTCTCTGGGATTCTGCATTTGTTTTTGGTGGACTTTTGCGTTGTCATCTTCAATAATGGGGTCATGACTGCCACTCACCTGGAGGTCGCACTGGCATTCTGTTTTATGGGGGAAAAATGCAGGAGCTAAGAAAGGGGCTTGGTTAGGTTCTTGTGAAGACAGAGTGGGTCTGCATGTTACAGAGGGGGCAGAGGCCTCTTCCAGCTCACAGATTCTATGGAAAGTCCAGCCACAGAGCATGTGGACACTGTTCACTATATGTCTTTTCCAGCCTGGCATGGCAGGGCATGCCTGTAATCTCAGCTTCTTTGAGCTCCTGTCTCAAAGAAGGGAAGATAAACAAAAAAAGTGTCTTTTTTCCTGACTTTTTTTTTTCTAGCAGGTTATAAAGTCAACAGTATGGTACTATAGGTTGTTGGCCTTTTAGCTTACCTTTTCATTCTTCTTTAAATTTAATTTAATTGTCAAGGTGATGTATAGAGGAGTACCTTTTCATTCTTGAAGCCATGATTTTTCCTGTCATCTCATGCTCAGGGCCTACGTGCTATTCCTGAGCTTTTATGCTCAAGGCTAGTACTCTATCACACTGAGCCACAGCTCCACTTCTGGCTTTTTTGGTGTTTAATTAGAGATAAAACTCTCCTGGACTTTCCTTCCTAGGCTGGCTTTGAACCATGATCCTTGGATCTTAGCCCTTGAGTAGCTAGAATTAAGGGAAGAACCACTCATACCCAGCTGACAGTGCTATCCTTTAAAAACTCTTTGCAGCCAGGGTTACTTGTGAGTAAAATCTCAATATGCTTGTAGTTTCAGTCCATGACTCATTGGTTCCATTGTTTTTAGGTCTATAGTAAGGCAGAAGAAGTATTTTCCATAAATTTAAAATTAAATGGCTATCTAAATGGAAAAGTACTAACTCTCTTCTCTCACATCATACAGAAAATCAACTTGGCATGGATCATAAATCTATTCATATAAGCTAACACTATGAAGAATGATAAAAACAATCAAATGGAACTGAAAAAAAGTTTAAATCAGTTTAACTGTACTTTATAAGAAAATTGGCCAAGGATGTAAGATAACTTCATGGGATTTGTTCCAGAAAATATTTTCTCCATGAAAAGTATTGATATTGGTACCACTCCAATTGAAATATTTGTGTTTATTAAACAACATGGAATTTAAAGTTCCTTGAAGTCACCAAGATCAGATTGAAATAACAAGGTAGAAAGATCTTCCAACTGTCATCCCCAGCTGTTCTAAGATCAGAAAAACTAAATCAATGGCATTTTATTCAGGTCAGATAAAAGGAGGAGGGAGAGACTGGGGAGGAAAGGAGAGAGAGAGAGGTTGAGAGAGAACCTAAAGTCCATTTGCCTTTGCAAGGGGGCCCAAAGAGGTAGAAACATGGCTTGTGTTTGTTCAACTCATCCCTGAATTGATGCATCTTTGCGCAGATGATCCCAAACTCTCCCTCAGCTAAGAAATCCTCATCAAAGTTGACACCTAGAATAGCAAATGCTGTTCTACTTTGAGCAGCCGCTTCATCAAAGTAGTGCCTGCCTTAGTTTTCTCCAAGATCTTTGAATTAAACATCTTACTAGGTGATTCTAAGATCTTAAAGTTCTCCCTGAGTCTGAGAATTCCAGGCTCCTTTGCTCTTCTGAAGCTATGAAGCAAGCTACTATGGTCAAGGTGTAATGATGAACAGAAACCTTCCTTAAACCCACACCTGCCCAAGACTGTCAAGTGTATATCTTCTCTCCATTCCCTCCTGTGGTCCACCAGCCCCGAGTCTAAGCCACAGGCTTCGGAACAGCTTGTCCCTCAAGGGACAAAATAAATATTGCCAACATGGGTGAGGAAGAGAGGTGATATGGTTTCTCCCCTCCAAAACTCATGTTCAGAGACTAGTAGCAGAGCCCCGAGTATTTGCCTAGCATGCACAAGTCCCTGGGTTCCAGTCCTAATACCACCAAAAAAAAAATAATAATAAATTCAAGCCTCATGTTGGGGTTTAATCAAGGTATTCAGAAGGAAGAAAGTGAATCCAACTACCATTCTTTGAGAGGTGATTAGGAATAGATGGGTGCATTAGGGTGGAGCCCCAGGGGTGAATTCCAATGGCTTTACAAGAGAGGAAAGGACATGCCTGTGTAGGCTCCTGTCGTTCACCTTTTGATGCGGTGCACCATCATGAGACTGGGCCAGGACCAAGGCCATCACCAGATGTGGCCCTCAGATAAAAGCTAAATGATAAACCTCTTTGTCGTGTCATCCAGCCTCTAGTACTGCCTTACAATTGGGTAAAATGGCCCAATCCAAGGGATTTGCTGGAATCTAATTCTTGAATGGCCCCAAGGGGAAAAGTGAGCGTGAGAGACGAGGAAGGTAGTCTCCTAGACAAAAAAATGGACTTTCTAGTAGCAGAAGTTGTGAGTGCCTACCCACCCACTGTCTACAGAGGCATGGGCGGAGCTCTTGTGGTATGGATGAAGCTAGAGCTTCTAGGAGTCTGTGAACTACAAGGGACAAAAGGAATGGCTCCTCGTTGGAGTTAGCCCCATTTATAAGCTGACCCCCAACATCTTGCTTTGAAAAAAAATGAGTAAGAGTCACGAACACTGTTAGTGGTTATTGTAATTATATACGGTAGCACAAGACTGTAATCTTGGCTACTTTGGAGGTGGCTTAGTTTGGATCATAGTCTGAGGTAAGCCTGGGGGAAAAGCGCAAGACCCTCTCTGAAAGATACATTAAAAGCAGGGGTGGAGGCATGTCTCAACTTACTTGATTAGCAAGAGCAAGGCCCTGAGTTCAAACTTTAGTACCAGGAAAAAAAAATCACCATCATCATTTTATTTCCTCAGTTACTCAAGAAAATTGAGGTAGTGGACAGTGTTCCTAATTCTATTTAAAAACGTATTCCCTTAAGTTGGGCACCAGTAGCTCACACCTGTAATCCTAGCTCCTCTAGAGGCTGAGATCTGAGGATCGAGATTTGAACCCAGTCCAGGCAAAGAAATCTGTGAGACTATTATCTTCAATGACCAAAAAGCTTAGAAGTGGAGCTGTGGTCCAAGTGGGCACTAACTTTGAGCAGAAAAGGGACAGATTGAACCCAGGAACCTGAGTTTAAGTCCCAGGCCTGGCACAAAAAAGTCACAATAAGGAGGATAAGAATAGTTTATTGCTTCAAATTTCTGATATTTCCCATGAATTAGTTTCTTCCTCCCCGCACCTGTGTGCCTGTGTGCCCATGTGCCCGTGTGCCTCTCTCTGTGTGTGTGTGTGTGTGTGTGAGAAAGAGAGAGAGAGAGAGAGAGACAGACAGACAGACAGACAGACAGACAGACAGACAGACAGACAGACAGAATTTCCTGCTTGGGCTGATTTGAAACTACAATCCTCAGACCTCAGCCTTCTGAGTAGCTAGAATTAAGGTGTGAACCACTAAGCTCCAGGCTAGTCGCATTTGAATGAAAAGTTTTCATGATTTCAAAACTGTTAAAAATAGCTTGACACTTGAGCAAGGAAAATCATGTTGGACAGACAGAGATACAAGACACTTTCGTGTATATATTAATCAAGCCAGAGCCTAACTTGTAAAATCCATGACAATAATTTTAGAAATATGCAGATACCTTTCCTAGATCCAGGCACAGTGTGGCCCAAGAATGTTCTACCTAAGGGACAAAAAGCAATGAAAAGAAAAGTTGGCCCTGTGGGAATTGTTTAGGGAACCTAGCAAAAGGGTAAAGCATGCTTATCAGATCTGGACTTTTCCCATGGCTCCTGGGCATGGTTCATTTTCTCCAATTGCTGTCAATTTGGCTGTAAAATAATTATAATAATGAGATCTTGTTTACTAAGATTGAAGTCCATTTAACCATTAGGAAAAAAAAAAACTAAGAGTAATGATTAGAATTTTTTTTCTTCTTTCCTGTTTTGACCCAATCTCTCCTTTGCATTAGCAAAATGTCTTTTAATCAGACTTCTTAGCGGTGGGTTTAATATAGGTGCACCTGCTGTTCTTTTGTGGATTTATACTTATGACCTAAAGCAAATAAAATAGGAAAGGAGGAAGATTCAGGTGATGTTGGCCAAAGGATACAGAATTTCATTTAGAAACAAAATCCATTATATAACACGGAGACCATAGTTACTAATAATGTATATCTGAAAATTGCTGATCAGTATATGAGGTGAAGGGCAGGTCAGTTCTCTTGATTTATCAATACCACACTATATACATTATTGTGTATACCATGAATATAATTTTTACTACTTGTCTATTATTAAAATACTGCCAAATAGTCCCCCACCCCCAAATAGGAAAGGTACAATTTGACTGCAAAAATCAAGAGGAAGGGAAAGGAGAGAGAGAGGGGGTAGAATGGGGGAAGATCCACGTCTCAGTGTAGTCATATGCCTGTACCAACATTTCTGTCAGCCACAGACCGCATAGAGAAAGCACCGTGGTCGCCTAGGACTATAGCACCTGTGGACAGAGACATGGGAGCCATCTTTGTTTAAGGACAGTCTGTGATACTCACCCAGAATGGATCCCTGATACATTGTATATCATCAGTCTTGCCCAGATCTGGTCAGGTAGCCTGAAAGCTACAAGAGACTGTACTCAGCCCAGGTCTATCAATCAGCAAACTAAAATGGGAAACTCTACGTTTAACCACATTCCCCCCCCCCCCCCCCAAAGACCCACCTGCCTTTATGCCAGCAGGGCTGGCCTCAGCACCTGAGCCTGGGGCACTCCATGTAGAATGAGTCCGGCAACCAGCCTTGAGCTGTCTTGCTGCCAGCCCACGTGGAGCCCAGCCCAAGACAACTCATCTTCACTTTTAAGGGCAGTCAGTCTCAGAGCCACCTGGAAAGCCACAGCTAGGCTGACCTTAAAGGGACAGAGCCTGGCATTTCTAGCAGAGTGAGGGGTTATTCACTTCCTGCCTTTGTCCTTCGGTCCCTGCTCTAGCTCCATTTTACAGTCTTTCTTTTATGGAAAGAGTTGGCAATTCCCAACTGCATGCCATGTCCTTAGTCCCATGGGAGCTGATGGGTCTTTCTTCTTTGCTGCTTTTAGCTAGCACCTGGAAAAGTCACTGGGCACTTGACTCATTTACTAGCCTTTGGGGAAAACAGGAAATGTTTTCTTCAGAGGAAATTTATGGCCTCTCAAACGATGGTACATTTGGGGTTTTTAGTCCATCTATTAAGTGGATAGTTTTAGGATATAATTGCCCGGTGATATCTGGGGGGAAAAGAGGGAGATCCCCAACTCCAAGGTAGAAGTGATCATATTAGATTATGTTGCTGCCAGAATTGTGCCAAGAATGTTAAAAGGTTATGGTTTGGAAAGGAAATTATTGCAACTACAGGAAAGACTGTGTGTGTGTGTGTGTGTGTGTGTGTGTGTGTGTGTGTGTGTGTGTGTGTGTGTGTGTGTGTGTGTGTGTGTGTTGTGCTAGGGCTTACATTTATAAGGCCTTAGATTCTTAGGTTTTTTTTTTTTCCTTTCAAGACTGGTCCTCTACCACTTCAGCCACACCTTCACTTCTGGCTTTTGCTGGTTAATTGGAGTTAAGAGTCCAGGGGATTTATCTGCCTAGGCTGTCCTTAAACCTTCATCATATCACAGCCTCCTGAGCAGCTAGGATTACAGGTGTGAGCCACCAGCGCCCAAACAGGAAAGATTTTAAACCAAACCTCTCCTAGTCTTTTAAGACCTTTAGTTTTAAAATAATAATAATAATAATAGTGTTGAAGAACATACCTTCTGCTCCAACTGTGGGAGGATCTTCAGGGTGCCCGTGGTACCCCCATCAATGTGTTCCTGTCACCTCTTCTCATCTGTGTCTTAGGACTATCATTTTAAATAAAGAAACCACTACCTAAATCTTTTGAAGAAATATGATGAATCTGGGGCAGAATTCAAGCTGGATGTTGCACTGAGGACTGCTTGATATTAAAGTATGTGTGAGTGTGGTTAGCAGTAGCTAATTAAACTAGCAAACGTCAGGTCTCTAAATGGCTCCTTTGCTTAGCCAACAGTCCCTGCCTGTCATGTCTCATCAGCAAGGGTTTGGGTATGGAAAACGTCAAAGCAGAACAAAGAAGCTTGGACCTGGATGAGGAATGAAGTCTTGGCTCCAGCTTAGCAATTCCTGAACTGTCAGGCTACTTTGAATCCCCTGCTGGGAAAACGTCTGGAATTCAAAGGAAGACAGGCGTTAGGCTTGCTTTAAAGCAGTTTTACTTGAAAGCCTTTTGAAATGTCTATGCTTCTAGGTCTAAACAGTTTGTGCCCCAAGGTTCCCATCCTGCTCTTGGTTCTGAACATAGAACTGTGTTTTCTTCCTGGAGTGGCTCCAGCCTGCCCACTTTAACTAATAAGGGATTGAACTTCAAAGGCCTCGGAGCTTGGGCTCCACTCAGATGCTGAGCCTGAAAACCTGAACTTCTGGTGTCAGCATCACCACAGGAAGCTTGCTGCATTCCTGGGATCCTTTTGCAACATTGATCTTCATCTTAGTGGGATCTCCATTGGAAAGAAATGCAGGGAAGATACTGCTGAGCCTTTAAAGTGACAGTGCCTTCAATGAGGTGAAGGATTTGTAAGGAAGGTGGATGTGCACTGGGTTGTTTGTTTTCTTAAGTGACATTCCACGTGCAGATGTCTCCACCCACTATGGATTTGAGCTGAGAGACAACTTAGAAGACCCAATGAGAGTCTCTACCTAGTCCTTGCTCATGGTGTGCATTTACTTCTCTGTGGTAGACTCTGCTTCTTACAAATATTTGTTGACAAGTAGTTGGGGTGTGTGTGTGTGTGTGTGTGTGTGTGTGTGTGTGTGTGTGTGTGTGTGTGTGTGTGTGTGTGTGTGTGTGTGTGTGTGTGTTCTTGTGCTGATACTGGAGCTTTAACTCAGGGCCTCCAGCTCTCCTTAGCTCTTTTTCTTAAGGCTGGAACTCTCCCACCTGAACCGCAGCTCCACTTCCAGGTTTCTTTTTTTGTTTTGTTTTGTTTTTACTGGTTAATTGAAGATAAGAGCCTCAGGGATTTGTCTGCTCAGGCTGCTTGGAACCAGGATCCTCTGATCTCAGCCTCCTAACTAGACTAGCTAAGATGACTAGCATCAGCCACCAGGGCCTGACAATCAGCTTTTCCACTTGTGGAAGCATCTCTGCCACCTCCCCCCCCCCCACACACACACCTTACCCCCACCCCAGTTTAAAAGGAAACAGCCTCTATGGATTTGCAAGAGACTGCCTTGGCTTTGGTACCTCCCTCCTGGTGCCTGTTAGGGAACTGCTTTTAATTATCCTTAATAGTGCCAGAGGCATTTTAACTTCCTACTTCTTCTATTGTTACTCTCCCACACTAGTGGCATTGGGATGAGCTATGTTCTATGTATGTTATCCCAAGGAACGTGGGAAAGGGGTTCTTTCCGATCCTGGGATGGTTTCAGTGGGTAAAGAAGGATTGGGACTCACTTAACTATATCCATGCATACCAGTCTGGGTTAGGTGTATGTATGCATCTAACTACCACTCTGGATGGAGGCTTTGGGGCCCAGAGGGGAGGATGATTCGTCTCTATTCCCCATGTCTAGAAGGGGGAAATCCAAACTTCAATAACCATGCTGATGATTCAGGACTGTGTTGTTCAGTTTTCCTCTACATTCCAGCATGAACCCCCATGGCCACCCTCCCCGCTCCTCTTGGGTGATCATGGATCTGTTTCCAAGCTGTCCCCTTACACAGATCACCTCACTATACACCATGGCCCAGGACTGTGTTCTAATCTTGCTGAGTTCTAAGGAGAAAACAGAAGGATTTCTTCCCCAGTGCCCTTGGGCTGACCCTGCCTGGGGAGAGGGTTAGCTGAGCTCAGGACGACCTCTCCTCCTTCCAGGAGGATTTCCTGGCACACAACACAGAACCCCTTTCTTCCACTCTCCCCTCCTTGATCAGCCACATTAAATCTATAAGCTTACGGAGTAGATTACGGAGACATGTAATATTGGTCCCTTTTGGACTCAGGCTTGAGGTCAAGCAAACACACAAAGCCATCATTATACTCTCCACAATCCTGAGGACCTTCTGCGTCAGATGCTGGAGCTGGGGGTGGGGCGGCGAGGTGGGGCATGGTCTAGGAACACTGTTGGCTGCCACAGGAAATCAGGCTGAAAGGAGATGTAAGGGCTTTGGTGGGAAATAAATGGCACTGTGTTGTTGACGGAAAAAGATCTTGGCAGGACTGTTGTTGTGAGTGTTCTGTGGCTTAGAAAGGAATTTCCTACAGGCTGGACTAACCATTAAAAATGTCTCTACCTTCAGGAGTCCCCGGCATGCAGTAAAGCCTCAGTGGGGGAAGAAATGTCAGCTCAGACCATGGGCGCCCGAGGTCTGGACAAGCGAGGAAGTTTCTTTAAGGTAAAAGAAAACTCCAGTTGGGAGCTGCGTTCTCATCTCTGCCTCTGCCTCTGCCTGGCTGCCCTGCGGAGCTGCAGCTCTAGCAGCTGCAGAGGGAAGCCTGCTGTCTGAGCCAGCCTGGCCAAGGGAGCTTGCTTGAGCCCAGAGTAGCGGTTACCACATTTTACAGTGGACTGGGGGGCTGTGATTTACTGCTTCCATACAGGCTCAGGACTTGGGCTCAGAGCAATGCCACACTGGGCAAGAAGTGGAGGGCTCTTTGTTTAGGAACTGCTCAGTCTTCCTTTTCCACTTGGGTGATAGGCTGAGGAAGGTTAGACTTGCAGGGAATGGGTGCTGTAGACCTGTGTGAGTTACCCATGGTGTGGTGGTATGAAGAGCTTACGTGTTCACAAAGAAAAGTGCCAACCAGTTTCTGGGTCTCATCTTAAGAATGAAGAAGTGTTATTTACTGGTGTCTTTTATTAAACATTCCAAAGACTGTTTACATGAGAAGACAAGAGAAAAACAATGATAGTCAGGAGACTACATTACCTTTTTGCTTAAAGATTTTAAATCGGATATATATCTTTTAATATATATGAATATATATTTATATATGGATATATAGGAATATAGATCAATATATGTGTATCCTATATATAGAAAGAAGTTTAAGGCTTGGCAATCATTTCTAACTTACACGTGGGTATTGGTTCCCTTGTAGAGGATTTTTGTGACTTGTTTCCTTTCGTTTACCCCATGATTGATGTATATCTATCATAGAAAATGCAAAATCATACTCAAAATAATGTATAAACTGGAAGTAAAATGTAAAGATAAAATCTCTTGTAGGTAGGTGTGTCTCCTCAGACGAGGAACATTGAGGAACCTTAGTACTGAGAAGTTATTATGTTTAATAATTACTCTCGTCATTACAGGTGGAAAGGATGTATTGGCTCTTATTTATAGAGTCTCTGTTTTTGAAAGATAACAACAGATACTGTATCAATGGTTGATTGTATGAAGTCTATTAAAAGGAACTGTTAATGAAGCCAAGTTTATTACTGAAACAGGGCAGGTCACCAGGAAGACCGCTCTTATCATTACCTAAGCAAGGCACAGTTGGCAGGCGTATTTATAGCATTTGCAGGTCTGGACCTAAGTTCTTTAAGCAGCATTTTGGAAGTTTGTAATATAATAGCTCAGGATGGGTGGACACAGTAAGACAGATTCTTGAAGTGAATCTTGGCTAGTAAATAATTGATAAGTGAGCTGCTTCCCCAGGTGAGCAGTCTGTTCGCTAGCACAAACAGTTTTGCAGGAATTTCCTGCAGCAAACAGTGAAGTTACTTATGAGTTTTATAGCTTTAACTTTCTGCCTCACAGATCCTAGAAGAGAGTTATATTATATCTACACAAATGCACCCAATTCTCCTAATAGGCAAAACTACATCAACATAAGAGGTGTAAATTCTCATTGATTTACTCAGTCTTTTTTTTTTTTGTCATTGGTCATGAGGCTTGAACTCTGGGCCTGGGCACTGTCCCTGAACTCTTCAGCTCAGGTGAGCACTCTACCACTTGAGCCACAGTACCACTTCCGGTTTTCTGGTGATTAATTAGAGATAGAGTCTCATGGACGTTCCTGCCCGGGCTGGCTTTGAACTGTGATCCTCAGATTTCAGCCTCTTGAGTAGCTAGGATCACAAGCGTGAGCCACCAGTGCCCAGTTGGTTCACTCAGTCTTTATCAAACCTGTATGGCTTCCATACATTTGAGGCAGATGGGAGGATGGGAATCCTCAGGTCTCCTGTAGACCAGAGCTAGAACTTCTAGGTTGCAGTTTTTGCCAAGATATTCAAGCATAAGGGCTGATCCCAAATCCTGCCTTAACCTAAAGCGTTACCTAAATTGGCCTAAATGTTGGTTTGTCTAAAATTACCACCTTGTGATCCTCAGGGAGCAGTGTGGAATTGTATCTTGCATAGTGTTTAGATTTTTAAAGGCAAAGCAAAAGAAAAGTATGGAGAAAATTGCCTTTGAAAATTCCTTAGGAAGATGTTGAGTTGGACCCAATAGAATATCATAAAATCCACAATGGCTAGATATTTCTGCAGTCTTGATAAACCATATTTGTCTTTAGTTTTCAAAGGAACAGCAGGTAATGTAATTGACTTGTATTTCTGAGTTATGTGATGTGAAAAATCAACCAAGTAAGAGGTGATATTTCTGAACCCATGGAGAGCCTTCTTTCTTCTTGTTCTTTCCTGCACTAAATCCCCCTGGAGAACATGTTGGCAGAGACATCTAAACTGTTTAACTTACTACCTGTAAGTTTTTGGTAGCACTTCAATGGCTTAAGCTAGATGTTCCAGGTCAATGAAGGAGTTATTTTATGCTTCTTTCTTTCCTCTTCTTTATCAACATTGCTATTCTGTAATCCCTCACCAGTTTTAGGCATGACATTATAAGGATGACGTAAACTTCTGTTTGGACATAAGCTAGAGTTCCATTGCTGAAATGGTTTGTCACTCAGTACATCCTCAGACTCACTGGCACTTCCAGAAACACTTTATGTAGAGTTGCATATTTGTGTTTAGATCAAACTCTGACCTAGGCCAACAGGGGAAAAAAAAACCAGAAGCCATCCTTGATCTCATAACCTTTCAGCTTGTAATAAAGTACAACATCACACCCATCATTCTACATTGCCAAAGAAAACAAAAGAAGTGAATGGAACTCTGAGAACATAGAACCTAACTTCATTTTGGAGAAATCTGTTCTGGAAGTGGAATTGGACTGAGAACTGAGATTAACCCTGTATTGTCTAGGAAGGTGAGGGTGGCGCTGGATTTCTGAGTGACCATCTCAAACTATTGTAATGTCTCTCTCCAGAGACATCTGGAGGGCCCTATAACTGATAATTTCATGAAGGGTGAGGATTTGGGGTTGCATGCTTGGATCACAGCTGAATTCCATTTGTTTATTACCCTTTCTTGGCTATTACTGCTCATGTGATTTTGTACAAATCATTGGACCTCCTTTTCATCCTTATCCTCCCTCTCCAGTTTGTGTTTCTAAGCCAGAGTTGCTAACCAACAGCAGCAAGCTTTGATTTGTGGTTTCCCATCTGTCCTGGCTCAGGAAAATAACTCAGGTTAGGGGACAGGAGGTACGTGGAGAAGGCACAGATGGGCTGGACATTGAAGGTTCATTGCAAATGCCATGTGTCTATTGTTCCTGTGCAATTACATCTTGGAAGCTTTGGCCACATAAATCCCATGATGGGCAAACACATTTCCCACAGTCTTTTGCAGCCCCATGTTCATTTTCCTCAACCACCTGTGAAAAATAATGCCTTCCTGTTCTACAAGGTCATCATGAAAACTTATGGGAGGGTAGTGTAGGCCAAGGTTATCTACAACAAAGTGTGTATATACGTATATGTGTGTGTGTATGTGAATGTATGTATATGTGTGTGTATATATTACAAAGAGTTTGTGTTATCTGATCTAAAGCCCTTCCATGTGTGTGTGTGTGTGTGTGTGTGTGTGTGTGTGTGTGTGTGTGTGTGTCCTGGGACTTGAATCCAGAGCCTGAGTGCTGTCTCTGAGCTTTTTTGCTTACTTTATCATTGAGCCACAACTCCACTTCTAGCTTTTTGGTGATTAATTTGAGATCATCATCTCAAAGACTTTCCTGCCTGGTCTAGCTTTGAAACATCCTCCTCCTGAGTAGCTAGTATTATAGGCGTGAGCCACCAGTACCCAGAGTAAACCCCCCTCCTTTTATAAATGAGGACTAGCTAGCTCACACACACAGGAGCCAGACCTGGCTCACACTGACTGCCTAGCCCTCTCTCCAGATAGCTCTCCCAGGAAGCTCCATCTGGAGAGGTTGCTGAAACATGGCTGCCTTCTCTCTGGAGAAGCTGCTGGCTTTTACTGGCTGTACATGCATGCCTGTCCCAGCTGTTCCCTGCCCTTAGGTCCCAGGTCAGCCCTCCAGATATGACTTTCCAGGAATGCCCTGAGTTTACAGGCTAGCAATTACTGTTAGTGTTTACAAATTGACAATTGCATGGTTCTGTGGAATAGTGTTTCCAGCTCATTGTGGCCAACAATTTCTGATACTGTTGCCTACAGGTCTCAACTTGTACTCATTTGCTCATGTGGTCTGGGGGATTTTGACTTTCTTAAATCAAAAGTGAAATAGATTTCTACAAGTATTTCAACCACATATTTTTCCAGTTGTGTTCATAATTTAAAAGATGCCATGAAGGAAGATGTACTTTTGAAAGACAGTTAATGCATCATTTTCAAACATGACATTAGTCTTGTAGGATATAAACAGCCACCAAAGCTTTATTAACACTCAGGCTGGTGTGATGGTACATGCCTGTAATCCTAACTTAGTCAGGCTCAGAGTTTATGGTTCAAGACTAGCCCAAAGTTTTTGAGAATCTATGACAAAACCAAACTGGATGTTGTATGATACATGTCTGTAACCCTAAATACTTGGGAAGTAGAGGTAGGAGAATTACGAATCTGAAGCAGAAGCATGATACTTTATCTGAAAATAAAGTAAAAGTAAGAAGACTTGGAGCTTAAATCAAGAGGAAGAGCACTTGAGACTCTGAATTCAATCCCCAGTATCATACAAAAGGAAAAAAAAAAGCTTTAGTCATATTTGGGAGGCTGAGGCAGGCAAATTGCAAGTTCAAACCCAGCCTGGGCTACATACTCCTCTCACACAAAAGGACACCAATAAGTAGATAGAGCTAGTTCAAAGAAAGCTTTCATAATTAGCATATTTTCACCCAATTTAGAAAGGTACTATGCCATAGGTGCTGTATAGGTTTGCTGAGTTTAAAAAAAATCAATGTCCTAAAAAAAACCAATAAAATCATAATCTTCAGGTTTATCTGTTTTTCTGAACAGAAATCTTTAGGATGGCAGTGTGTCTTGCAGTGTGTGAGCCCTTAAGGTCACATAACAAAGTCACACATAGCTGTATTTCCCTAGGGGGGGGGGGAAAACAGTAACTAGTGGAAAATTTATAGCACTACATACTTTTACCAGATAAATCATGCCCTACTTTTATTTTTTTCCCTGATTTCTAATTCTTTTTCCTTTCTTTCTTTCTTTTTCTTTTCTTTTCTTTTTTTTTTTTTTTTTTTTTGTCGGTCATGGGGCTTAACTCTGGTCCTGAGCCCTGTCCCTCAGCTGGTCAACTCAAGGCAAGCACTTCTGGTTTTCTGGTGGTTAATTGGAGATAAGAGTCTCAGGGGCTTTCCTGCCTGGGCTGGTTTTGAACTTCGATCCTCAGATCTCAGCCTCTTGATTAGCTAGGATTACAGGTGTGAGCCACTGGCACCTGGCTCTGACTTCTAATTCTTAAATAATGTTTACTAATAATCAACACTAAAATCATTTATCTCTCATTACTTGTACAATACCTCCCCTACCCTTGTCTTCAAATTTATATAACCAAGGCCTTTGCCTTGATACAGCAGATGTCTTTGGTGAAATTTTAGAGCCACAGAAACTTAAGTTGATTGGTTTATGTACCAATCAACGTATAAACACTCAACTTACTAACACAAGTTGATTGGTTATGTGCTGGAGGATTTCTGTGCTCTCTTTAAATACTGTAAAATCTTCACAATGGTGTTCTGGTTGCTCAGAGTCCATAAACTCAGGAAAGGACAGGAGAAACAGAAGCTTCTTAATACGCTAATGTTGAAGGGAAACCACAAAACTTCTGCTATGTTCTATTCTTTAGTAGTCAGCCTGAGCCAGCATTCTCTCACATGTTCTCTCTTTCTGAAAAATTACTCAAGTGTGTGGCTTGGTGAATGGGGTACCATTTTTGAGACCAAACATTTAATCACAAAGCCAAAACACACAGGACTAGATGGGGTGATGTGGTAAAATGAGTGAGTAGGGCTGGTATTGGACAGATGGGAGACAGAACAGCTGGAGCAGTCAGCCCTTTCTAGGAGGGGAAGCTAACTCTGTTCCAACCAAGTGCTGCCATAGAATGATGCATGTAGGCTTTACATCTTTTCAAGGGGGGCCAGAAATCCAGACTTTTATGTGCAATAATCCCAACTTTAAAAGCTAAGTACCAAAGAAAATGCTTGTGAAGGCCAGCTCTGGTCTGTGATATTCAGTCTAAACTCCTGGTTAGTTCATGTCGCAGAGGAAGGGAGCCCAGTGTGGATAGCTTATGTGTTAGCTTTCTACTACTATAGCAAACACTGGAGACAATCAACTTTCAAACAGCAAAGGTTTCTTTTGAACATCATCAGGTTTCAGTCCACAATTGGTAGCCCCAGGACAGTAAGTATGTGGTGAGGCAGCAGGTCTTTGTTGGAACATGTTTTCTTCATGGCCAGGAAGTGAAAGAGAGGAAAAAGAAGGATCTAGGGACTCATGAACCCTTCAAGTCCACACCCCTGGATACTGAAAGACCTCCCACCAGGCCTCACCTTTTTTTGTTTTCCCCCAGTAGTGGGTCTTGAACTCTGGATCTTGGTGCTGTCCCTTTTGCTCAAGGCTAATACTCTATCATTTGAGCCACAGCTCCACTTCCAGCTGTTTTTGGTACTTAATTGGAGATAAGAGTCTCATAGACTTTACTACCCAGGCTGGCTTTGAACCACCATCCTCAGGTCTCTGCCTCCTGAGTAGCTAGGATTGCAAACATGAGCCAATAGCACCCAGTAGGCCCCACCTCTTAAAGATTCTACCACCTCCCAATAACACCTTCTGTGGATGCAGCCTTTAGCACATGGGCCTTTGATGTATATTTAATATCCAAACTATAGCAATCCACTTCTTAAGGCTACTACCTCCCAGGAGATTCTGTGTAGACTTGTAGGCAAGAAGCCAAAGACTAGCCCCTGTTTCTTCTCCAGGCTTCATGTTTAGCATTAACAGGGCGGGAGATTCAAAGTTAGGAGTTCCACCCAAACCTGGAAGACAAGGTATCATCCAAGAATAGATTGAGGGAAAGATAGGAGAGAGGGAAACATGTTTCTCTGGGTCTTGAGAGCTTATTTAGAGGGGAGCGCAGCTACTTATATTCCTTTGAGCAAACAACAGTCCTCCTCTATCAGAGATGGTGGTCCTAGTCACCTCAGCTCCAAACTTCAGAAGGAACGGATAGGGAGTTGAGAGAGGGAGGGGATACCAGTGTAACCAGCCAGATCAACCAAATCAACCCTGACAATGAGTAGGTGACAATGTCACATCCTCTCTGGGTCTTGAGAAATTGAATTGACTTGAGCCAGCCCAGCATCAACAGCATGAGGAGAGCACATAGCTGACCTTAAGTTTCAGAGGCTGTTTCTCTCCTGGGTTTAGCAATAGGTCTCACTTTGGCTGATGGAGTACCTGGAACCTTCTGTCCCACATGAAAAGATGTCAAGGAAATAATTTGGACGGAATATAGTCTTCTTTCACCTCCCTCTGACCTTCCTAAATCGTACCACATGATGCAATGAGATCACGTGATAATCTATCTCCATGTGTCAGGCTTTACTTAAACAGAATATCCTACAGGTTTTTCCAGGTTCTTATGATGACAGGTTTCCTTTTGCTTTTACCTTTTTGTTTTAGGTGCTGGTACTGGGCCTTGAACTCAGGACCTGGGTACTGTCATTCAGCCTCTTCACTCAAGGCTGGCACTCTACTACTTGAGCCACAGCTCCACTGGTGATTGATTGGAGATAAGAGTCTTACAAACTTTCCTGCTGGAGTTGGCTTCAAACCATAATTCTCAGATCTCAGCCTCCTGAGTAGCTAGGGTTACAGGCGTGAGCCACCAGTGCCTGGCTAAAGTTTCCTTTTTCTTAGACTGAATAGTCCATTGTGCATATGCATCACACTTTCATTAGATGGTCAACTCTTGATAGATACTTAGATGGAGGCTAATACATCAGCTATCATGAGTGAACTCTAGAGTGCAGATGTCTTTGGCCCTGATTTCACATCCTCTGGAATGTTAATGGAATCGCTGCATCATATGATTGTCTTATTTTTTTTTTTTTTTTTGTCGGTCGTGGGGCTTGAACTCTGGGCCTGGGCTCTGTCCCTCCGCTCTTCAGCTCAAGGCGAGCGCTCTACCACTTGAGCTACAGCGCCACTTCCGGTTTTCTGGTGGTTTATTGGAGATAGGAGTCTCACGGTCTCTCCTGCGCGGGCTGGCTTTGAACCGCGATCCTCAGATCTCAGCCTCCTGAGTAGCTAGGATTACAGGTGTGAGCCACCAGCACCTGGCTGATTGTCTTATTTTTAATTTTAAAAGAACTTCTATTCAGTTTTCACAGTGGTTATCCTAATTTGCATTGTCATGACAATATGCGGTATGATCTTCTCCAGTTCTTGGTTCTCTTTCATCCTTTTGATAAGAGCCACTGGGACAGGTGTGGGGTATAGTTCATATGGCTATCTAACCTAGTAAGTATAGTAGTAGCATTCAATGGTAGTGTGCAATGGTCACTTACAAATTAATATAAGCTAGTGCTTTCAGAATCTTTGTTTGAGATTAGGTTAGAAAAGGAACTTGGGTTTGTGTGTTGAGAGGAAGAAGGTGGGTAAAAGGATAATAGGGCTCAGGGCCTTCCCTGTGGGTGGGCTGGGCAGCATGGGGCACCAGATGCCAGCAGTGGAGTGAGAACAGTCAGGAATGATGTGAGGAAGTAGTGAGTGAAAACCTAGATTAAAAAAAAAAAAATCTCTGGGCTGGGAAGGTGGCTCAGTGGTAGAGCACTTGCCTTGCATGCCTGAGGCCCTGGGTTCGATTCCTCAGCATCACATAAGCAAAAAGAAAAAAACCAGAAGTGGTGCTGTGGCTCAAATGGTAGAGCGCTAGCCTTGAGCTGAAGAGCTGAGGGACAGCACCCAGGCCCAGAGTTCAGGCCCCATGACCGGACCCCCCACCCAAAAAAGAAAAAAAAAATCTTCTGACATTTTCCATAAACCATTGCCCTGAGCTTGGCGGCCGTGTGGCTCCCAGTGAGAGGCCTTCAATTTAGCCTCATCTTTCTTTAGTATACAAGGACAGGCAAGATTATCTTTGGAGTGAGAAAACTTAAATCTTAACCTGATTCCCCTACCTACTTCTCCTATGACTTTGCACATGTTGGTAACTCTTTGGGCCTCAGTTTTCTCATCTGGAGTGAGAGATGGATCAACCTACTTCCTTGTAAGACTGCTGTTAATAAATTTAAAAAAAAATCGGCCAGGCACTGGTGGCTCATGCCTGTAATCCTAACTACTCAGGAAGCTGAGATCTGATGATCGTGGTTCAAAACCAGCTGGGACAGGATAGTTCATGCCATACTTATCTCCAGGCTCAAGTCTTTGAGTGCTACCCTTGAGCCAAAGGAGCTCAGGGACAGCTTCCAGATTGAGTTCAAGCCCCAGGACCCTCACCAAAAACAAGACAAAACAAAACAAAAACCCAAGCAAATCAATATCCCTCTATGCTAGTGCCTGGTACTGGGCAGGGGCTTTGTAAATATTCACTCCTGTTGACCAGCCAATCCCAATTTGACTGAATGCCCTGTATTTTATCTGGTAACTCTGAAAGAGAGTTGAATATCGAATAGAAGCAGGGACAATTTGGTGATTGGGTGGCTTCGTTTTGATCGCAAAAGCAGAGAAACAAAGGGAGCTGGAGATGTGGTTGGTGAAGAAGCAGTTGGCACTCGCTTGTTGTCAGGAGAGGGGGCCATTGGCTCATTTTCGTGGTATGAATAACTTAGGGTCCGTCTTGTTTCAGACTTGTCCCTGGTGACCTTGAATAACTGGCGCATCCTTGTATGTGTTATTTACACCGGGATGTTTCTCACTTGCTCATTCTACTTGCAGATTCTGGGCTTGTTTCAGAGTCTCCACAGTACAGGCCACTTAGGATTTTGTTCTGTCCCAGGACAGCAGCTGGTTCAGGCTTGGCCACTGGGTTTCTGTAAATATTTTTAGTTGCCAGAACTTGAGTGGGGGAGCTACTGGCCTCTAGTGGACAGAGGCTGCAAGTGCTGTCAAACCTCTTCCTTACAATTCAGCCTCAGGCTCCGTGGTCCTAATCTGTGCTATAAATTAGGAGATGATTCTTTCCTGCTGGTTCTCTAGCTAGTTGTGTATCAGCCATGCCAGCAGGGAATATTTAGCACTCATGTCCTGCAATGTCCTCCAGAGCACAGACTGTCTTATTTTGTATCACCTGCACCAAGCTTAGTACTTGATCTGTGATAGTGGGTGTTCAATAAAGATACTGAATGAATGTGTTGGTGGCTCACACCTGTAACCCTAGCTACTCAGGAGGCTGAGATCTGAGGATGGCATTTTGAAGCCAGCCCACGCATACACAAACCTGAGAGACTCTTCAATTAACCACCAACAAAACAAAACAAAAACCCCAGAAGTAGAGCTATGGCTCAAGTGGTAGAATGTCATCCTTGATCAAAAAGGCTAAGGAAGAGCACCAGACAATGAGTTCAAGCTCAAGTATGCATGTACGTGGGCGTGTGTGTGTGTGTGTGTACGCACACACACACACAGCTCAGTATAAGATGGGTGCTGATTGCTCATGCTGGTAATTCTAGCTGCTCAGGAGGATGAGATCTGAAGATCAGGGTTTGAAGCCAGCCTCAGCCTCAGAAGGAAAGTCCATGAGACTCTTATCGTCAATAAACTACCACATTTTTTCAAGGCCAGAAACGGAGCTTTGGCTCAAGTGGTGGAACACTAGCCTTGAGCTAAAAAGCTCAGGGATGGCACCTGTGCCTTGAGTTCAAGCCCCAAAACAGGCACCCATGCATGCGCTGATTCACCTAAATGAACTGAAGAGACACTGTGGCTAGGCACTGAGTGTGAGCTATGGTAGCAGGGCTGTTAGTAGTTGGAGAAAAGTGGAGAGGGAGAAGGGGAAGGCACAGAGATCTCTGAGTGGGTCTTGGGAGGTGACATTTAAGCACTATGTGGGACAGAAAGAGATAAGGTCAAGTGCTTCTAAGCAATGGAGCTGCATGCATGTGCACAGGCCCAGAGCAGAGACTCTGAAAGAGGAACACGGTGGGAGTGTAGAGGAAATCAGGCTGCGGGCTGGCATGAAAGGAAGAGAGAAGTAGGGTGGATCGAGGCTGCTGGCTGGTTGTGGGTTGCGATTCTATTCTTAGTGCATTGGAAAGCATGGAGGCACTGACCGATTACCTTTAGAAAGCACTGTCCTCGTCCATCAACTAAGAAAACTAACATGTACAGAGAAAACAAGTAAGCAGGAAGAAAGGGAGGAAAGGAAGGAGCAAAGGGGCAAACCAGAACTCATGTAAAGTGTATCCCATAACTGGGCCACCAAAAATGCATACTAAAAAGATGACATGTCTTGTTTTGAAGATAACTCAGGGACCATGGCACACGGTAAAGGTAAAGAACAAGTTTGGGTAGGGACAGGACCAGTTGCAAAAAAACCCCCAAACATATAGAGTTATCACCCAGCGTTGTATCCAACACAGGCAGTATTGAATGGTTCTCTGATGTATTTGTTTTAATAATAATAATAATAATAAACCTATTTGTTCCAAAATATATCTTGGAAAAAAGGCAGCCTCTGCAACAAATGGTGGTGTGAAAATGGGATAACTATCTGTGGAAGACTAAAACTGGATGGATTCCTGTCTCTCACCCGGTCCTAAGATCTGTTTAAGATGGCTTGAAAACTGGAAATTTGAAACTACCACAGAAAAATCATAAATATAACACCAGAAGATAAAGGCATAAGCAACAACTTCCCAGAAAGGACTCTAGTAACTCAGCAAATAAGAACAAGTGTTGATAAATTGGATTGCATCAAATTAAAAAGCTTCTTTGACACAGCAAAAGAAATGACTAACAGAATAAAGAGATAGTTTACAGAATGGGAAACATCGCTTCCAACTATCTGATAAGGAATTAAAAACAATGCATAAGTAGTTCAAAATGCTACATTCCTAAAGAACCAACAATTCCATTAATGGCCAAAGGAATTGAACAGACATTTCTCAGATGATGAAACATAATGGTCATAAATAAATGGAGAAACATTCAACATCTATGATTATAAAGAAAATGTAAATAAAAAATGACACTGAGATTCATCTTACCTCAATCAGAATGACTATTATCAAGAACAAACAATGGGAATGTAAATTAGTACAACCACTATGGAAATCAGTAGGAGGTTCTACATAAAAATAAAAATAAAAACTAGCACTACCATATGACCCCATAATACCAATACCACTCTTGGATATATATCTGAAGAATATAAATCAGCAGTATTTACAATCATCAAGCTATGGAATCAGCCTAGCTACCCTCCAGCTGATGAATGGATACAGAAAATGTACATATACACAATGGAGCATTTATTCTGCTATAAGGAAGAATGAAATTACATTATTGGCATGAATGGAACTAGAGATCATCATGTTAAGCAAAATAAGGCAGGTTCAGAAGGATAAAGATTGCATGGTTCCTCTCCTATGCAGAATCTAGACAGAGAATATAACATGAACATGCTGGGGATGAAAGGAGGGGGAAGAAGGAACAGAATGATGGGGGAATAATACCAACATACACTATGGCTATGTATGAAGAAGACATAAATTAACTCTGTCTTTTCAAAACTGCTGACAAATGGGGCCAGAGAGGATACAAGAACAACAGAGAAGGCCCATGTGACCAAGGTACAATATATGTCTGGTGAAATAACATGGTGAAACCCTTTTGTACAATTAATATACACTAATGAAAGTATTGGCTCTAAAAAAAAAAAAAGAGAGGTCAACAACACTATGATAAAGTGTTGAAGAAGAGTAGAAGTCTGGATTTTGATGCCATTTTCCTGATGTGTACATAAAATCTTGTATTTAAGTGTTAACTTCTTCTAACTGCCATAAAGGACAGGACATGTCAGCCTGTGTGAGGCAAGCGTGTCCCAAAAGCCAACAGAGAATGACCTGTGACATGTAACTGCTCTTCCTGGGGAAGGAGGTGAGGGACTGTTTTTAGATAAGGAGGCTGCTGAGCTGTGCTCAGCTGGGCTCTTAGATAGAAGCTTCCGCTCCAAACATCATCCCTAGCTTCCAGACAGGCCTTCCTCTGCACAGAGAGCATCCTTTTACTGTTCTTATTGCCAGCAGGAAGGAAGTGTCTACCCACCAGGAGGATGCGCAGATACAGGAAGGTGAACTCAGAGAGGAAGAGGATGGGGTAGCATTGGAAGAGCCTTGGGGTCTGAGATGAAGCTGGTCAGTCTGACCCGGGGCCAGCCTTAGGGGCACTCCAGGGGTCTGCATAGTTTTAAGTATAATAGAGCCCAACATTAGCGCATCAAAGCTGTGCCTAGCTTACCTCAGAAATAC
Organism: Dipodomys spectabilis; assembly: GCF_019054845.1. NCBI lineage: Eukaryota > Metazoa > Chordata > Mammalia > Rodentia > Heteromyidae > Dipodomys > Dipodomys spectabilis. The sequence continues at coordinate 5,309,223 of NW_024871042.1, forward strand.
CAATGGATTCATGGTTCTTGCTGTGATTCCTTCACACCATTTCTAGCTGTGTGATGTTGAACAGGCTCTTGGAGCCATGGTTTCCAAATTTGTAGGGTGGGATTAAAAAGGGCCCCTGTCAGCTCGGTGCCAGTGGCTCATGCCTGTAATCCTAGCTACTCAGGAGGCTAAAATCTGAGGATCATGGTTCAAAGCCAGCCCAGGCAGGCTTTGAGTCCGTGAGACTCTTTTTTTTTTTTTTTAATTGTGAAAATACTGTACAGAAGGGTTACAATTACATGAGCGAGATAATGAGTACATTTCTTATCAAGCATTGTAGCCTCTTCCTTTGTTTCCCTTTACCATCCCTTCCCCCCCCCACACCCATTCTTCCTCCCCCCCCCCACCAAAGTTGTAAAGTTCGTTTTCGACATAGCATCTTGTACATCTCATTGTTGCAATGGGTCCACCTGTATCCCTATTTAAACGATTTGTTTTTTCCCTTCCCCTCCACAAATTATACCAACATCAAATACAGTGAAAGCAGGGGTTATACCGTGGGGGAGGGACATACAAAGCAACAAAGAAATAATCTTATAAATGTGTTAGAAACAATCGCATGAAAGAAAAAAAACATTTGAATACATATCTTAGGGTTCATTTCCCTAACATCAACTTATCTGACCTTTTCTGCCTGACTCAGACCATGAGACTCTTATCTCCAGTTAACCAACAGAAACAGGAAATGGTGCTGTGGCTCAAGTGGTAGAGCGCTAGCCTTGAGCTGAAGCGCTGAGGGACAGTGCCCAGACCCAGAGTTCAAGCCCCATGACCAACAAAAAATAAAAAAGGCTCCTGTCCTGTGATGCCAGGAAGTAGCAAAGCTCCAAGTCATGCATATTTGTGTGTGTGTGTGTGTGTGTGTGTAAGCAAGAAAGTGCATGCATATTGATGTCTAACTCACCCTTAGCAACTGCCTCCACTACCCATATGGGCTGATTTTGATCAAGGTTCTTTTCCTTTTTTCCTCGGCCACCAGGTGAAGAAGTTAGGGCTCAGGGAGGATGCAGTCTTGCTCCACGGGTTCCCTAAGAAGTAAGAGACAGAGCAGACTATAAGCTGAGGCTGTCGGGTACCAGAACTCATTTGGCAGCTAAGTTGGCCTGTGCCAGGGCAAATAGCCACTTGGGCGTTGGTCCCCTGGTGCATCAAGCAGGAGCCCTGGGGAAGGGGCTGTGCTGGGTGTGGTTGGGGTGCACTGCACCATGGTATGGCCCCTGCAGGAAGGGGTGTGGTGCCTGGGTCAGCGGGCCACACTTGGGTTTCGATATTGCAGATGGTGAAGGCAAGGAACAGAGCTTACTCAACTTTGCAAAGGAGAGGATTCCCAGCAATAAGAATAAACATATATATGTATTTATACATACGATGTAAGTTTTGGAAATGTTCTGGGAGAAATCAGGAAGGGCTTCCCTAGCAGCCTGTTTTTCACTCCCCTGTGCATCATTTGATGTGATCTGCGTTCCCTAGAAGAAGAGTGGCTTTTTACTGAGAGAATATAAATGTCCAGAAAAGTTGCAAGCAGAGCACAAAGAATTCCTGTGTACTCAATTACCCAGATTCCACATTCACCATGCCTATATTTTGTTCCCTTCGCTTGACGATTCTCTCATTTCATCTTTTCATATAAAGTTATATATGTTCAGTAGCATCGTTTCTGAGCATTTGGGAATATATTGGGGATGTTCTCTATTTTTTACAGGAATGTTTTCTTAATGTAAGCATAGCAAATGATCAGAACCAAGAATGATACATCAGTCCAACACTCTTCTCTAATCCCAACCCCATCTGGAGAGTTTGCTGACTGCCCTGGCCATACCCTTAAACCATTTCTTTCCCCCTCAGGAGGAGAAAGAGAGGATGGAGAGAGGGTGTATATGATTGACATATTTCAGTATACATGTATGAGGATAAAAAACCCATTAAAATGTTTTAATAAAAGGGAATAATAGAAGGGGTGAATGTTTTTAAAGCATATATTGTGAATGTATGCAAATAATACAGTAGAACCCTTTGTGCAATTTATATATGCTAATAAAACAACCCATATGTAGTTCTGTGGTATTGAATGCACTCAGATTGAGTAACCATCCCAACTATCCAGTTCTGAAACCTTTCCTCTTGTAAAACTGAAACTGTACTCATTCAACCATTCCCCACTCCCCACTTCCCCTCCCCTAATTCCCGACAGCCACCATTCTACTTTCTGTTTCTATGAATTGGATAACTCTCGATGCCTTCCTGTAAGTCTATCACATTATCTGTCCTTTTGTGACTGGTGTGTTTCACTTACACAGTGTCTTCATGATCTGCCCGTACGATCACATGTATTAGAATTTTCTTTTCAAGGCTGAATAATATTCCATGATAGGGATATAACACATTGTGTTTATGCATTCAGACTGGCATTGCTTTTAGCTTTAGCTTCAATGAATAATACTGTGGTTTATTACATGGATTGGGTCCTGTTTTTAAGGAATATTATTTAGTCCTCCTGCCTTGAATAAGAATGTTGAAACTTCTCTTCAGGCCCATGTACATGTGTGTTGTGATGGGTCTCTGAGAAAGCTGAACTTGAATCTGAGTCCCTCTTGTGTCCTGTAACTCCCAGTGTTTGCTGGCTAGAACAGGTGAGTGGCTTCAGTAAGAGTCCCATCAATCCAGTGATCAGAAAAGCTGATAATTTGAAGACCCTCCATATCATCTCACATAGGATCTGTACTTATGTACATTTCCATCCACAGCCTTCTTGTCCACACCAGCACTTACTGTTAGTTTTTTTTTAATGGCCTTTCTAATTATGGCAAGGTGATACCAGATCATAGATGGTTATTTTGGGAGTTTGGAGGTACGTGTGTGTGTGTGTGTGTGTGTGTGTGTGTGTGTGTGTATGTATGTGTGCACCCATGCATGCATGCATGTGTGTCTGTACTAGGACTTGAACTCAGAGCCTGGGTAATGTCCCTTAGCTTTTTTGCTCAAGGTTAGCACTCTACTCCTTAAGTTACATCTCCACTTTCGGCATTTTGCTGGTTCATTAGAGATAAGGTTCATGGACTTTCCTGCCAGGCTGGCTTCAAACCTTGATCCTCAAATCTCAGCTTCCTAAGATTATAGACATGAGCCACTGGTCTGATTGTGGTTTAATTTACATTTCCATGACCACTTTCATATACCTGTTCACCATTTTGTTTGTCCTCTTTTGAGAAATGTCTGTTGAGATCCCTGATTTCTTTTCCTTTTTTTTTTTTAAATCAAGATATTTGTTTCCAGGCTATTGAGTTGTTTGAATTCCTTGTTTATTCTGGATATGAATCCCAGATGTAAAGTTTACAGCTATTTTTCTCTTTCATTTCCTTTGCTGTGCAGAAGCTTTTCAGTTTGATGTGATCCCATTGGTCAACTTTTTGCTTTTGTTGCCTGTGCTTTGAGGTTCACTCCTGCTGGGATCCTCTTGGGAGGCTCTATGAGTCCCTGAGTTATTCTACCTAGGGGTGAGAAGTTGGGGGTGTTTATATGCCTTCTTCCCTTAGTTCTTGGTTGAGGGAGGGCCGCTCTGAGGTATTCACTCCTTAGAAATTCCAGTCTGCCCTGTGCCCCCTCCTGACCACAGTGGACCCTGAATTCTTGGGCAAGGTATCCAAGTAATTACAGTAGAGGCCTGTAGAAGTAGAGGAATGGGCACCTCTGAGCACCATGGGTTCCCATGTAGTAGATACAAATGGGCCCCCCGACAGGCTTCTCATCAGAGTTCAGCTTCTGGAGGAAGAACCAGCCCTGGGTATTCAGTAAGTTTCAGATGTCAGTGATTCATCTCCCAACCCAAATGTTGCTGGTCATCTACATGGGACTAAAAATGACTGAGCTGCACACTTGCTTACAATAGTCCCTTTGCATAATACCTCTGTCTTCTTCCTTCTCATTTATTTATTTATTTATTTATTTATTTTGGGTCTGGTCGTGGGGCCTGAACTCTGGGCCTGGGCGCTGTCCCTCAGTTCTTCAGCTCAAGGCTAGCGCTCTACCAGTTGAGCCACAGCGCCACTTCCGGCTTTTTTCTTTTTGCTTATGTGGTGCTGAGGAATTGAACTCAGGGCCTCAGGCATGCAAGGCAAACGCTCTACCACTGAACCACCTTCCCAGCCCTCTTCTTCCTTCTCTTAATCAAATACATGTACTCAGAAGACATTAGAAAAAAAATTCATGTTCTATTTCCATCTTGATAGGAATTTCAGCTTTATGTCCCACTCTAGTTCTTCTCCTTTCAACTCCCACTCCATCTTTAGTTTTCTTTCTTCCCTCCCTCCCTCCCTTCCTTCCTTCCTTCCTTCCTTCCTTCCTTCCTTCCTTCCTTTCCTTCTTCCTTCCTCCCTCTCTCCCTCCCTCTCTCCCTCCCTCTTGCTTGCTTTTTCCCTTTTTCCCTTTTTCCCTTTCTCTCTTTCTCTCTTTCTCTCTTTCTCTCTTTCTCTCTTTCTCTCTTTCTCTCTTTCTCTCTTTCTTTCTTTCTTTCTTTCCTGCCTTCCTTCCTTCTCTGGCTCTGGCTCTGTCTCTGTCTCTGTCTCTCTCTCTCTCTCTTTCTCCAAATGATAACTGAAATTCTCAATTATTGCAGTTACTGTCCTCAGGAGCAGGGCTTTAGGCATCTTTTAGTTATTTTTATAGACGTGTGCTCCCCAGACAAAGGTGGTCATCCTCAGAGCCTTCTTGTCAGTAGATGTGGAGAGTTCTGTGTTTGCATTCTCTCCCCCAACACCCACATGGAAAAGGCCCTGTGGGGTCTGGGATGCCTTGTATAACCAACATATTTCACCTCGGTGCATGGTTGTGTTGGTAGAGCAGGAGCTGCTTTATGGAAATCTTGCCTGCTCAGATGCTGCACTACTGGTATAGGGCAAAAACCATATGGGGAATACTAGATGTTTGAAGTAGGTCATGTAGAAGCAGTGGGGCATAAGGAAAATTATAGCTCTGAGTTACTCTGTATTTCTTTTAACTAGACACAAAATAAATGCCTGTCACATAACTAATGTTTTAGAATGAAGAGTGACTGTGATTGCATATTAAAGGGAAAAAAAGAGATAGAGCCAGGCACATTGGCACACACACCTATAATCCCAGCACTTAGGGGACTGAAGAAGGAAGATAGCAAATTATAGCATAGCCTGAGCTACATAGTGAGACCCAGCTTAAAGGGGGGGGGGGGCGCATGGATAGGTGAGTACAGTTGTTCTGAATAGCCAGCCCTGACTCCAAGGTGTAGAGACCATAATTCAGCAAGCCATGAAACTTGATAGAATATCTATTTCCTTTCTTTGTAAGGCCTATCTCAGTGAAGTGACCTATTGTCAACATTTCCATTTGGCAGAATTAAGTTCCTGTTGTCTAAGTCGAGTCTCTGCTAAGTGCCCCCCTGCCTTAAAATGACTTGATTATTCTGCTCAGCCCAAAAGAAAACCAGCTGTTTTTCAATAGGGAAAAAAATATAGAATTTTTACAGGAGAAGAAAAAAATTATGTAAAGAAAAAAAAGACTCACCCATATTGTACCACTGATACTCCACCACCAATGAGCCAGTAAATATCTAGACATTGAGGAACCTACATATTTCTCTGTCTGTAGTTCTATGTGCATAATTGCAGTAAGTGCCTCCATCTATATTAATAGATGGGCTTATCAAACACATGGTATTTTGCAACTTGTTTTTTTCCACTAAATAATGTAATATATTGTTATTAACACATAATATGTGTTAATATGTTATCACAATAAATACCAGAATTGACACTTCTCGGTTGCTTAGTATTCCATTATACTGCTGTTTCATGCTTTATTTACCTAATCCACGGTTAAGACAGTCATTTTTCCATTGTTCACCATTATAAATAATGCTGCCAAGAACATTCTTGTACACGGCTGACTGATACTTTGGGTCAATTCCTAGAATTAGAAACATTGAGTCCAATTGTTTTTATATGATAAATGTTGCCATATGCATTCAGATTGCCTTCCAGAAATGGTGAGTCATGTTTCTCTCCAAGGCTTGTAGAAAGCCCGAAGAAGACAGCTGGTCAACAGGAAGGTGGAAAAAGGGAAGTGACATGACTGCAGTATCTGCACCGTTAGGTCCAGGAAAGTAAAGCTTACCATCTGGGGAGCACTATGTTTGAGCCAAAAGAGGCTTTAGAAACTCATTGATCTGCTTAACGCATGAGGGCTCTGAAGTCTGAAGAGATTAAACAACCACCAGGGCAAGACCCATGTGTCCCAGTTGGCAAGTCCGTTAAAAATGAATAGTCCCAAACTTCAGGGTTAATTTTCAAAAGTTTGAATATGGCCATCCAAGTCGATGTGTTGGAAACTTACACCCCCATTGCAGCAGTGTTGGGCAAGGTAGGACCTGTGAAGTTGCCAGTGGGTGATGGGTGCTGAGTCTTCCTCTCACATGAGCAATGTGTTGCCTTTCTGCCTTCTACACTGGACTGACATGGCCAGAATGCCTTTGCAGGAAGTCGGTTCCTTGACTTGGGCCTTCCCAACCTTCTTCTGAACTGGAAGAACTATGATTTTTCTTCTTTATGAACTGTCTGGTCCCAGGTATTCTATTATAGCAGCACAAAACAGACCATGGGCAACATGCCTTTCTATAGCCTGGGTCACACCTGGAGAGAACCCCAGGATGGAAGGCCTGTTCCTTGCTGAAGCTGCAGAGCCTGATGCTTAGTGAGTTACTCTAAGCCACAGCTATATTCTCAGCACTCTAGGGTAAGCGTCCTGAGGTTGGCCTAACCTTCATAGTGAGACTCTGTTGAAAGAGAGTTTCCTGTGAATTATTCTTGAAAATATAAAAGAAGAAAAATTCAAATTCAAACTAAAATACAACTGCTCAAACTAACCAGTGATACAGAAGACGCTCATGACAATCCTTAGGAATTTCCTCCTCCATGGTGCTTCTGTTACATAGTTTGTTACTCAACCTGCAAATGCTGAGCCACTAGCAAAACTATGGCACTCTTGTCTGAAGTCTGGGGTCACAAAATAACAAAGTACTGGTCTCAGACAGGGACAAAATATATCAAGGCCTTAGCAGAACAGTGACCTGAAAATACAGCCTCAAAGCTGCTTCTGTTTCATGTGTTGGACACTACACATTGCGCTTCCTAAAAATATTTTTGCTGTTTTCTAAGGATGCACTACTCAATTGAAGTTTGTGTCTGATTGTTCTGAGGATAATTCCTAATTTGTGCCTGCCAGTACTGGGGCTTGAACTCCAGGGCCTGGATATTGTCTCTTAGGTTTTTTGTTCAAGGCTGGTGCTCTGCCACTTGAGCCACAGCTCCACTTCCAACTTTTTTGCTAGTTTACTGGAGATAAGAGTCTCATGGACTTTTCTGCCTGGGCTGATTTCAAAATGTGGTCATCAGATCTCAACCATCTGAGAAGTTAGGATTCCAGGCATGAACCACCAATGCCTGACTTCTAATATTATTTTAAAAGGAAAAAAAAAATCCCACTATGGGTTTGTCATCTAGAAGCTACCCTGAACCAGTGGTTCTCTCAGCCTTCATAACTTCTATTATATTGGTGAGGAGTATCCGACAAGGTGGAGCCAACTTTGGTCTCTGATGTGTTGGTAGATGCAGCTTTTAATCTGCTTATTGGGGGTGGCTGCCCTTCAGTAGAGCTTCTAAGATCAGAAGAGACAATTCTGTCCTCCATGTCCAGCCACAGAAGTGGGCTTTGGTGATGAATACCTTCAAAATCATGAGCAGCCTCTTTTTTTGTTTAGTGAATGCCACATTTCTGCTACTTCCCCATTCTGTCCAGCTGAGATTATAATGGACTAAGTGAGCTCCACCCCATCCTGTCCCTATTTACCCCCATCTGGAGGGCAGACAAACAGGGAAGTTACCAGGAAGAAGGCCGAAGAGGGAAGGGCAATGGGTTCATTCAACAAGTAATGTGTTCCAGGGCCTGCTGTGGGCTTCTCCAGTACTGTAATGAGCAGAAAGACACTGTGCATTATCCAATCAGGCATGGTATGATGGTATGGCAGGAGGAGGATGAATTTGAGGCCTGCCTGGGAGAAGACATAATGAGACCCCCATCTCAAAAAAAAAAAAGGATGGGTCCCAGTGACTCATACCTGTAATCATATCTACTCAGGAAACAGATCTGAGGATCATGGTTTATAGCCAGCCTGAACAGGAAAGTCTATGAGACTCTTACCTCCAATTAACCACCAGAAAGCTAGAAGTGGGATGTGGCTCAAGTGGTAGAATGCTAGCCTTGAGCAAAAGAGCTGAGGGACAGTGCTCAAGCTCTGAGTTCAAGCCCTAGACCCCCTACCCCTACAAACACAAAGAATGATCCATGTTGAACTAACCATATTAGCTACCTCTGGGTAGGTAAAGGGAATATAAAAGATCATCACGGGAGATTAGTTGTAACTACAGTACTTAATTTTTTATTGGGAATGTATTCATATTTAATTTATAATTATAATTAAAAACATGAGTGCAAAAATATTTGTGTAACACAAGTTGAGGGGTGTGTGTGTGTATATGGATGTGTGTGTGTGGTGGTAGGGTTGTGCTGTGGGGGGAGCCCCGAAACCTTTATACACATGTACTCATTGAGCTACATACCTAGATCTTACCAAGTACTTATAAAGGCAAGGTTCTTCTGAGATGCATCTTGGCAATTATGCTGTATGCAAGAGGAGGAAAGTCTACCCAAGGAGGATGCTCTTAGGAGAGGAACAGAAAGGCACAATGCCTGTGTGCATCTGATCATCTAAAATAATATTCATCTAAATCAACTCCATGAGATGAAAACAAGAGGTTTTTTTCTCTTTTTTTTTTTTTTTGTTGTTTGTGTTTTTTTTTCTTTTTGTTCTGTTTGTTCATTTATATGATTTTGGGAGAGTAAGGTGGGGTACAGGAATAGAGAGAAAAAGAGTGAGCAAATGCAACAGTGGTATTCACTGGGCACTATGTTGAAAATGAACTATTCAACTTATGGGTAGGGATGGGAGGGAAAAAGCAGAGAGAGCAAGGGAAGGGGTGACATTGTCCAAAAAAGAAAGCACTCATTTCCTGACTTATGTACAGTAAGCCCTCTGTATATCACCTTTATAACAACAGCAACAACAACAACTCACAATGTGAGTTCCCGTGATTCTTTTAGAAAATTCGTGGCATGCACCCCCCCTCCCCCCGAAGCAGGAGCTCCTCCAGCCCTGCAGGGGCATGCTACCTTCCCATACCTGAGTAGAATTCCTTCAGGAAAGGGAAGGGTTGCCTCAGTTGCTTCTCAGATGGATAGCTGGCAGGTGAGTGCTGATTTCCACAGTTTGGCCTCCCAAAAGTGTTTAGAAGTGGTAGTAAAGAAGTGGTTGTAGAAAAATACATAAATGCTACTTGGTGCAGTCAGGGGTGAGACAGTGGCTCTTACTCCAGACCAAACCACACTGCATCTTGTGTCATCCCCCAAAATCTAAATGGTGAGTAAGACCTGAACCCAAGAAACAGCCATCTACATGGGCAGAGCCCAGTAGAGTTCAACTGACAAAGCCAGGGCATTGCCTGGGTTTGTTTTTCTCTACAGAGATACACAAGCAAGATTTTTTTTTTGACCAGTTCTGGAGCTTGAACTCAGGGGCTGGGCACTGTCCTAGAGCTCAAGGTTAGCATTCTACCTCCTGAGCCACTTCTGGCTTTTTCTACTTATGTGGTACTGAGGAATCAAACCTAGGGCTTCATGTATGCTAGGCAAGCACTCTACCACTGAGCCACATTCCCAGCCCTACAAGCAAGACTCTTAAAGCAGTAAGTGTGCAGTGCTTTTCTTTAGAAGTGATTTCTCCGGTTCTGGTGGCAGATCTGTTCCCACACAACTTATGCCTGGACTGTAAAAGCCCACCACTTCCCCAAGGCCAAGTTGATGGGTTAAAGAATAGAAAAAAAAATCTCCATAGCTGGGAGCCAAGCACTTGACTTTTCTCACACCCTAGGTTTCAAGTCTTCCTCCTATCAGCTACACATCCCTTTTTAAACTACTGATAACATTCCTGAGTGAGAGATCAGGAATTTTAAAAGGCCCATGACCAGAACTTTCTCTATAAGCACTTTCTTGTTTTATTTTTAGTTGACCTCCAAGGGAATTTTTCTCCTTTTATCTAAACCTAAAAGTAAACAAGATTCGGGGTCCCTCCCTTTTTCCTGCTCCTTTAGGGGCCTGAAGGGATTCATGTCTCTCCATTAGAGGAAAATTGGCTGTCTGGAGGGCAAATGTCTAGATTAGACTGCTGGGTAGACAAGCAGAAGTAGATTGGGGCCCCAATTCTTTGTTGTGGGGTGTTCAATGGCTCTTTCCAGACTGAGAGGTATGTAGGCCCATTTTAAGAGTCTTTTATGAGCCACCTGTTTAACCATGATTATGAAAACTAAGGAGTAAATAGAGAATATTCAGGAGCACTTACAAACCCTATTGCATAATACCTGAATGGTATGGTTCAGTTTAATCCTCTGCCCACCCTTCTGTAGTGTTGGTCTTAGCTTTGAAATTTTAGAGATGAAGCCACCCACTTGGATAACCCACTAGCCCATGGTGACCCAGGCCCAAGGGAAGTTGAAATGGGGCTTAAACGTGAGTCTTTCTTAGCTGGAATCAAAGCTAGTATACTTGCCTCTCTACTCCACACTACCAGGCCAGACTGCTCTGAAACTGTACACGTGGCTTCATGGATAAGGGCCCTGACTACAGAGAAATTACCCAGAATGATTACAAAATAGTACAAATTAGTGAAGGCTCCTGAGCCAGGCTGGAGCGTGGCAGGCCCGGCCTTGCCTGGGCCCAGCCCTGGGCGTCACTTCAAAGGGCTGGGAAAGAACTCAAACTTCCATGCGTTTTTCTTCTGCCAGTTTGCACGCAAAGTCACTCAGGTGTATACCTCATAATCCCTGAGGCCCAAAGGCTTGTTCACAAGAGCCCAAGGGCACTGGGTTTCTACATAAATGAAAAAGAGGACTCAGAGACCCACACCTGAGCTGCCTGTGTTCTCAAGTGATCGCCAGGACCCTACCCTTCTGCTTCTGGGGCAGCATTCCCCATCCAGGCCAGGAGCTCATGTTTATTTCATTTGTCTCTTTCCCCATGACTAGGGAATCAAATGCAGGGCCTTGCTCATTTAGGCAAGTATGTACCAGAAACTGCACTCCTATCTCCTTCCCCAGCTTCTGAAGAGAAGCACAGCACAGTAGTGCTTTAGAGAGTTTTGCTGTGGATACCTGCAGAGATAAACAAACCCAGAGAATACCCTAGTTTTGTCAGGTCTACTGGGCTCTGTAGATGGTTAACACTTGGATTTGAGCCTTTACTCACCTTTGTTTTTTGAGGGGATGACACAGATGGAGTGTGGTGTGGGGTAAGAACCAGCATCTCACTGACTCTACACCCTGACCACTTGATGTCTCATCTCACCCTCCAACTGCATCAAATCACAACTATGTGTCTGGAGCCACTTAAACACTTCTGGGAAGTTGAACCAAGTGTGGGATTATGTATGTATGCACCTGCCCCCTTCTTGAAGGAATTCTAGACAGGTTCAGGAATTTGCCAGGATCTTGAGTTGTGGAAGTGAAATCAGAGGAATATCAATTAGTACAACACCAATTTTGATAAGGGCTTACCCTGAAACTGATAATGGTTTTATCAAGAGAGTTGTGAGAGGTGAGTGATAAGTTATCTCTATGTATCCTCAAAGAAGAAATTAGGAAAAACTTCAATACAAGAGAAGAGAGGAGTCAAAAAGAAAGACCAGAACAGAAGGGAAGGGAAAAGAAAAAAGAGAAGATTAATCAAGGCTTACACTTATAATGTGTGGCACCCCCAAAATCCAGTCAGTGGGAATGACTCGGAGGGAAGGCCAATTCTGTCATGATCACTTTTCCTTATAGAGGTAGAAAAAAAAATAAACATAATTCTGGGAGGCCAACCCTGGAACATTGGACTTTGGGCCAGTTGTCAGGAAAGAAGATCTTACTTGTTAGACCAGGTGAGTGTGGTTTTATTGGTGTGGGAGACAAACGATAGAGGCAGGAAATGATACCTTTACCTGGAAGGGAAGAGTCCCATTAGTCATCCAGCCAGGTGCAGCCTCTGCATATGTCAGTCTTCATGGCTTGGGGTGGCTATGCCTTCCTTCTGCTCAATGACAAGTGGAGTCACCAAGGATTTGCCAGCCCGTGTCAGTGAGTCAGAGTCACATTGTAGATTCTTGTGTGTGCCAAGGTATAAAGAGCGGAGATATATGGGATGAGGTCTGGAGATGCAGACAAAGGTGTCTGTAAGAGCTAGATCTTCTGGCAGCACTGCTTTTCCTACGACAGAACATTGGAGATTTTTGATGTTCAAATCAATATGGAGGCTGTGGGACAACTGAAGGGTGGAGAGTGTGTGGAGACTTAGTGCCCTGTGTTCCTGCCAGAGTGGAAGTCCTGAAAATGGCTGGCCCTCCATTGGGCAGTGAGTACTCTTTGGTTCCTGTTGGGCTATGTATGGCGCTCCCATCTGGGCCATAGGAGTGGCCAAGTGGAAGGGGCCCAGCCTTTATCTTCTTTTGTCCTTCTAGCTCCTTCTTCCTTTACATACATCCGTGCTTTCATTTTCTTTTACAGGCAACTTTAATTATGACAGAAAATCACACACAATACTGAAAGGTACAATATACAACCCTATTAAATCTTGCCATTGGGCCAGGAATGTGGCTCAGTGGTAGAGTGCTTGCCTAGCATGCACAAAGTCCTGGGTTCGATTCCTCAGTACCACATAAACAGAAAAAGCCAGAAGTGGTGTTGTGGTTTAAGTGGTAGGCACTAGCCTTGAGCACAGAGAGGCTCAGGGACAGAGCCCAGGCCCTGAGTTCAAGCCCCAGGACCGACAAAAGAAAATAATAAATGTTGCCATTTAGTGGTTTCAGTTGATGAATTAAAATCTCACAAATGAATAAACATCTCAACCTGTGATACAACCATTTCTCCTGTGTAGAGGAAACCACTCTTCTGGGTTACAATTAAAAGCCCAATATATAATTGTGGTCACCATTATTTCTATAGACATATAGATCTAGAAATAATATTTAGTACATCTTCTCATGACGTTACATATTACATACATAATATAACACTTTTAGTCTTACTTTTATGCTGTTTGTTTTGTTTTGTTTACTTTTGAGATATGTCTTACTATATTGCTCCCAGATTGGTTTTAAAATAGTAGGCTTGTCCCTTAGTCTCCTGAGTAGCTGAGACTATACTCAAGCACTACTTACCATATCTGGCTTTTTATTTTATTTTATTTTTTTTGGTCGGTCGTGGGGCTTGAACTCTGGGCTTGGGCGCTGTCCCTCAGCTCTTCAGCTCAAGGTGAGCGCTCTACCACTTGAGCTACAGCGCCACTTCTGGTTTTCTGGTGGTTTATTGGAGCTAGGAGTCTCACGGTCTCTCTTGCCCGGGCTGGCTTTGAACCGCGATCCTCAGATCTCAGCCTCCTGAGTAGCTAGGATTACAGGTGTGAGCCACCAGCGCCCGGCTTGTTTTTTTTTTGGTCGGGTCGTGGGGTCTGAACTCTGGGCCTGGGCGCTGTCCCTCAGCTCTTCAGCTCAAGGCTAGCACTCTACCACTTGAGCCACAGCGCCACTTCCGGCTTTTATCTTATGTGGTGCTGAGGAATCGAACCCAGGACCTCGAGCATGCAAGGCAAGTGCTCTACCACTGAGCCACCTTCCCAGCCCAAGCTTTTTAATTTTTTTAGAAAAGCTTTTCAGGCTAAGGATGTGGCTCAGTGGTAGAGCCCTTAGTAAGGTCCTTAGTTTGAGCTGGAATATTGAAAAGAAAAAGAACTTTGAACTTTTATGTCTATATATGTATTAATACATATAGCTTTGGTTCATTCATTTTACCTGCTGTATAGTATTCTGTCTCAATCTGTCCTTTTATCTGCTGATGGAAATTTGGATGTGTATAATTTGGTGTCCCTATACCCTTACAATAGTACAATCAATATTCTTATACATGTCTCCCGGAGCTCATATGCAAATATGTGAATCAAGATTTCTGACTCTTTGATCCAAGAAGATACAGTTAGCTTGCTTTCCAAAATGGATCTATGAATAATATTCTTCCATTCATTCATTCATTCCAGAATGAGGAATAATTCTCTTTTCCCACATCCTGGGAATATTTGGCATTGTCAGACTGTTTTTTCCCCTAGTCTACCACATGTGAAATGGGATTTCCTGATCAGCTTTTCTCCTGAAGTCCCAGTGCTACTGAAAGCTCTACCTGAATTCCCCATCACAGTTACACATACAAAAGCAGCCAGCATAGCACAAAAGGCTTAATCTAGCTTCTTCCCTGACCTCTAAAAAATTAGGAGCGTCCAGAACCCTGCTGGACCCCTTCTCCATTATCTATGCCAGTGACTTCCCCAAGTACATAAATGTCTCCATCCTGAATGTCAAAAGCTACAGGGCAGAATTACTTGGTGGCCAGTAAGCAACTGAATTAAAAATCTAACTTGCCAGGCACCAGTGGCTCACATCTGTAATCCTAGCTACTCAGGAGGCTGAGATCTGAGGATTGAGGTTCAAAGCCAGCCCAGGCAGGAAACTCCATGAGACTCTTATCTCCAATAAACAACTAGAAAACCAGAAGTGGTGCTGTGGCTTAAGCGGTAGAGTGCTAGCCTTGAGGTGAAGAGCTGAGCGACAGTGCCCAGGCCCAGAGTTCAAGTCCCACGATGGACAAAAAATAATCTAACCTATCCAGTGTCTTATTCAGTTTCTTCCTCAAGCCTAACCCTTCCTCGTTCATCCCCACCCTGCTCAAAGGTACAGCCATTTCTCTAATTGCTCAAACTGAGAACTCAGTAGTCCTTCTTGGTTCTTTCCTTCACCTTCACATCCAGTCTATCAAGTCACTGCAAATTTCTTTTCATTTGTGTATGTGTGTGTGTGAGGGGGTAATGCCCTCTCACCTGCTTTTCACTCAAGGCTGGAGCTCAACCACCTGAGCCACCCCTGGATATAAGAGTCTCACTGATTTTTCTGCTGACTTTGAACTGTGATCTTCAGATCTCAGCCTCCTGCGTAGTTAGGATTACAGTCATGAACTGAGTCTTAGCAATTTCTATGACAACTTATTTCTGGGTTTTGCCCTTCTATTTCTACTGTTTGTACATTGGCCTGGACCACTATGATCTCCTATCTGTGACAGTGGCTCCTACTTGGTCTGTTAATGCTCTAACAAATCCTCTCTAGCCAAAAACTACATTTTTTTGGTTTGCTTTTTGTCAGTGCAACGCACCAAACCCAAGTATGCCTATTAGGCAAATGTTCTACCGCTGAGCTTATACCTAGATAGTCTCTTTACACCATAAAACCAAGTGTCATTGCTGTACTTAAAACCTTCCAATGTTTCATAACAGCAGAAAACTCAGATTCCTTCAGTGGAGGCCTGATTTTGTGCCTGTCTGCCTCTTTTTGCTCTGGAACATTCTCTAAGGGAGATTTTCTTCCATCTTTACATGGCTCCCTTGTCATTCTGGTTCTATCACGTTTACAAACGCCAGTCCTCATGACCCATGCTTGCTAGTATGCCCCCCTTGGCTGTTCCTTCTGTCATCATCCTTCATTTACCTTCTTTCCAGAACTTCTCAGCATTCAGAGCTACTTTTCTGTCCCATTGGAATGTCATCTCCATTTGAACAGAGACTTTCCAGTCTTACTCTCCATTTTGTTATGTCTAGCATGAAGTGGGTGCCCATAAAGTTTATCGGATGGATGGATGGATGGGATCAGATTTTTTTCAAACAGCCTGTAAGATCAAGTGAAGTTTCCTTTCCAGTCTGAGTGGAGGAAAGAAAGCTACTTTGTGTGTGTGTGTGTTTGTGTGTGTGTGTGTGTGTGTGTGTGTGTGTGCACGCATGCGCACATGCATGCGTGTGTCTACACTGGGGCTTAAACTCAGGGCTTAGCTCCCCCCACCCCAAGGCTGGCACTCAACCACTTGAACTACACCTGCACTTCAAGCTTTTTGAAGTCTTACAGATGTTTCTACCTGTGCTGGCTTCCAACCAGGATCCTCAGATCTCAACCTCCAGAGTAGCCAGGATTACAGGCATGAACTTGTAATCTGATGGGAGAAAGCCTCTGAGAAGAGACAATATTTGTCTTTAGCTAGAATACTGGTTCTCAAATCTTATAGATTTATAGATCTTATAGATCTATAAGATCATATGCCTTCAGTCCCCCAAATTACTGAGGATCTAAAGAGGCTGTGTTCATGTGGGTACTATCTCTAGATATTTGTTATATCAAAATTAAACTGAAGAGACTTTAAAACAATAATAGACCTGTTGTATGTTAACATACTTCATGCTTAGAGGAAAAATGTAACTTGTCAAAAAAATACTAAGCAGAGAAGCAGACTTGAGCAGCTCCTTTATGCTTATAGTATCTAGTAAGTGCCAGTAGAGATGTTATTGGGAAAGTAGGATATATCTCATAGGTAGAGAGCTTACCTGGCATGCACAAGGCCCTGAGTTCAATTCCCACTACTGTGGGAGAAAACTAGTAAATAGTTGAGTTTGAATTATTACAATCTCAAAGTTGGATGTAGCCTCTTCACAGTAGTTGCCATGGGACCACAATGCAACAGGAATCTTTAGCAAGAAGAGGCCACATTCCCTTATGGAGGCTCCAAGGGCTCATTTGCCCACTCCCAACTTGGATAATCCTTTGTCTTGCCTTTTCCTTGTCTGGTTGCTTTTAATATTTATCTTTTTGTTTGTTTATACCTATCCTGGAACTTGAACTCAGGGCCTGAGCTCTGTCCCTGAGTTTCTTTGTGCTCAAGGCTAATGCTCTATCATTAGAGCCACAGTGCCACTTTTGGCTTTTTCTGAGAAGTTTATTGGAGATCAGAGTCTCACTGACTTTCTTGTGGGGGCTGATTTCGAACTGTGATCCTTAGATCTCAGCCTCCTGAGTAGCTAAGATTAGAGGTGTGAGCCACTGGCTTAAAAAATTTTTTTTTTCAGTTAAGAAACTATTATTTTCTTCATTCATTCATTCAGAGACAGAATCTGGCTATGTTGCCTAAGTTGGCTTTGAACTCTTGGGCTCAAGTGTTCCTTCTGCCTTAGCATCCCAAGTATATGGGACAAGTGTGTATTACCATGCCGCCCCCCCCCCCCCCCCCCCCCCCGCCACAGGTGCTCTTTTTCTTGTTGCTGGGGATCAAATTCAGGCCATTGCACATGATAAGCAAGCACTGTGCCACTGAACTATATTCCCACTCCTGACTTCTTTCTTTAAAAAAAATGCTAATTAAGTCTGCATAATTCAAGTGTGTGTGCCAATCCTAGGGCTTGAACTCAGGGCTTGGGCATTGTCACTGAGCTGCTTTAGTGCTCGGCTACTTGAGCCACAGCTCCACTTCTGGCTCTTTGGCAGTTAATTGGAGAGAAGAGTCTCATAGACTTTTCTACCCAGGCTGGCTTTGAACCACAATCCTCATATCTCAGCCTCCTAAGTGGCTAGGATTACAAGTGTGAGCCACCAATGCCTAGCATTTACTATATGTATTTTAAAGAAGTATAGTTCTATAGTCAAAATATTGACTGCAACAAAAAAAATGCAGAGAATGCCTTTGGAATGATTTCCTTAGACAAAACACGAATGGATTTATTAAGGTTTATTTACTGAGTCTATGTGCATGTTGAGCAACCTAACTGGGAGTCAGATTCTTTTCCTTATTATAATATAGAAACCCAAGTTCTTCCCTAAACGAAACCTAAGTTCTTCTCCTTTTTTAAAGGGGAAGCTGCAGCCTCCCCCTTTATTTTCCCCCCTCTGATTAGAGGAAATTCACAGAACAAGATTAAAAAAAAAAAAAAGACAATCATGACCTGTTGGAGAACTGGGAGCTCCCCAAGCTCTGAGCACGCCCCGCCTCTGCAGTTGCTGACGTCATACTATTTTTGTCTTTGAATAGCTCATTGACACAATCGCCTCAGAGATCGGAGAACTGAAACAGGAGATGGTGCAGCCAGATGTCAGCCTGGAAAATGGCCTGGAACCTTCTGAAGCCCACAGGTGATCAAAGACATGATTCAGGTGCTGGGTTCAAGAGAGAGAGAGAGGGACCCTGAGAAGTCCATTGGTGTGGAGGATTGACACTGGGTCACTCCACTGAAGTTTGGGAACTTGGGAGTGTGGTGGTGGCGGTGGCTGGTGGATCTACACACGCAATTCTCTGTAGGAGGTGGGCGTGGCCTAGGAGCTGCTTGTCTGCTTGTTTATTGTAGTAGCTTTGAAGGCACCTGAACTTTACACCTTCTCAATTCCTCCTGGCACCAGAACCCGGAAACCTAGAATTGTCTGTGCCATTTCACAGTGATGGAAATTAAAACGCAGTGGATCCTCCGTGGGCAAAATAGAATTCAGTGTAGCCCTGTCAGTCTCCAGAAGGTTTAAAGGGGAACAACCAAAGAGGATGGACTCATTTTGCATTCTCAGGTCAGAAAAAAATAAAAATCAGCATTACCTTTGCCATTAACCCGAAAGCAATCCAGCATCTTAGAAACTCGATGTGCTTGTAAATAATTAATGGGAAGCATTATGCTGTGCTGGCTAAGCTATGTCCAGTGTTGTACACTTTCTGAACTAGGGGGGATTTTTTTTTGTTTTGCTTTAATCTGAAGAATGAGGGTACAAGGGGTCACCTCAGGGGTTGGGAAGTTGGAGCCGGCCTCTTCTAACTTTTTGATGTTGTAATTCATTGCTAACAAAGACAGCAGAATATGCTCACTACAAAAACAAACAAACAAACAAAAAACTTTTTTTTAAAGAAAGACTTGGACCCTTGGTGCCTTGAAAATGAGATTCATTATCAGCTTTCCCCCTTCCAGAAAGTGAGGTGGAGGCTGACTGAAGTGGTATGAGTCTGAGATTTATAGTGTGGGTTTTGCAGGCAGGTGAGCCAGATGCTTCTGGTTGTCCAGGCAAGTTTCAAACCAGCCCTACTTGTTTCCTGCCCAGACACTGAAGGAGAGTGCTCTATTTCAGGTACTAGGCAGGTACTAGACAGCTGGAAGGTGTGCTTAATGCCTTGTGTTTTTGAAAGAGCTACATTTGTCCTTACCTGTGCAAGTTTGGTGTGTGTTCTATTGTTTTGCCTTCTCTACAGAATGACAGAGGTAGACCAGATATCCCTTCTTGTAACATGCGTCTTGTATCATGCCCTCCCTCCCCAGAAAAGTCTGTTTGTTTTGTTTTGTTTTTTAAGTTTTGTTTGAAAGGCTTTACCTGATTTTATTTCCCCATCAACTTGACAAATGCGCTATTATTTTCAGTTAGAGATTTTTTTTTCCATCTTGTTTTCAGAGTAGTCCAAATACCTGAGAACTTTAGGCAGAGGATTTTCTTTGCATTTTTGAGCTAAAATCAAATTAGTAGGCCAGGTTGATAATCACAGAGTGAAGATTTCTCCCACTATTAGAATGCAGCATGCTGTAGACCTCAAGCACCGCAAGTGACAGGCCACAAAAGAGAGAGGGGCAGGAGCACCTCCCCAGAGTACAATAATTGCCAGGGCTGTTAGGGTAGGCAGAGGTAGTGGCTATCAGGATCTTCATCTCTGACTTTTAATGATACTCAGGTTGATATGGCTGTAGACTTGTTCTCTGGCTTTTAAAGGTATTTTTGGGGGAGAGAGGGACAGTCACATAACTCATTTGTCTTTTTATTTTTGGTACTGGGGATTGAGCTCAGGGCCTTGGTTATGGTAAGCACATGCTCTATAGCTAAGCATCACCATCAACACTGACATTTCTTCATCTTTTCCTTTTCAAATTTCAGAATGACCAAAAAGCGTATCACAATCACTTTTATTCTTTTTTTTCCTCAAGGCTAGCTCTCTACCACTTGAGCCACAGCTCTACTTCTGTTTTTTTGGTGGTTCATTGTAGATAAGTGACTCACAGACTTTCCTACCCAGGCTGGCTTTGAACCATGATCCTCAGATCTCAGCCTCCTAAAGTAGTTAGGGTTACAATCGTGAGCCACTAGCTCCTGGCAATATAACTTAAAAAAAAATCAATGTCACTTGTTTTCAAGCACTAGGTTGGTAAACATTGGAGCTAATAATTTCTAGAGACATTTTTCTTGATTTTTATTTTTTTTCTTGGGTTTTAAAAACTTAGATGATGGGAAAGGGAAAAGAAAACCAAGATGAACTCTGTATATGTCACAATGTTTGGCATGGGCTAGTCACTGACCTTCGTGGCCTATAGCCACTAACTTTGTTATCTTCCTAACTATAGGATCATAGGTCCATTCATTACAACCTCTGTTTTACTAATGTGGAAACTGTACCATGTGACATCCTGGACCTATAGCCAGTCTGGCAATGCACATCCATAATCCTAGCATTTGGGAGGCTGTAGCAAGAGGATCAAGAGTTTAAGGCCAGCATGGGTACTTAGTGAAACTGTATCGCAAAAAATCAAAACAAAACAAAACAAAAACTCCAACTAAGGAGCTTGGTTTCTCTGCTGGACTCTCACTAATTTTTTTGGATTGTGTGTGTGTGCACTGACTGAACCTGGGCCTCGAAGTCAGGTCCTCATACTCTTCCTTTGCTTTTTCAAGGCTGATTCTCTACCACTTGAGCCACTCTCTACACTTAGAGCTCTTGGGTGGTTAACTGGAGGCAAGAAACACATGGATTTTTCTAGCCAGGCTGGCTTCAAACTGCAATTCTTAGATCTTGGCCTCCTGAGTCACCTGAGTATAGGCATGAGCCATTGGTGCCAGGCTGTCTGTTTTTTGTTTGTTTAGAAATAGTGATTTTGCTTTTTAATTTTCCATTTTGCCCTACGGTGATGCAAGATGGAGCAGACAATGGGACTTTGAGTTGTTTTTAAAAATTAAGGCAAAATATAGTTGGGGCTACAAGGGCTACAATTCAGGCTGTACAGATTCACCTTAATCAAAAGTTCTCTAAGAATAAGATGCTACCAGCCCTGGACTGTGGCTGTTCATGCCTGGTATCTACATGGATATGCCACAGTGCCACCTTTGACATCCACTCTCTGTGGGGGACTTCACCTGCCCCAGCCCCAGCCACCACAAAATGTCTATGCTTCCTCCATTGGTTAAACAGTAGTTTAAGCACCAAACTAATCTCTGAGGTAAGGAATCGATAGTCCTTTATTTCTGTTGGTGTATTTTGGTTACTCCATGGTTAAATATCGGAATAAACTTCAGATCTTCAACTTTTTCTTATATCCTGGACTCCCCTCAGAATAATATTTTTCAATGCAAAAAATAAAGTGAGAACAGGATAAGAAAAATAGCTATGTTAAAAAATAATGGTTTTATTAGTTTTGAGACAGGGTCTTGCTTGGTAGCATTCAAGAAGAAAATAAAGAAAAAGGGAGGTGAAGAACATAAAACTACTACATGAGACCCAAACTGCTGTCTTGCCTTGACTAGACGTCAGGACACAAGAATGAGCAAGAGCTGTGCTTACAGTCTAGGGGAAAGCTGCCTAGCGTTCCAACAGAGTAAGCGTCTATAGACAATTGTGGCCTTATGAGCTGCTCTGGGTGGCATTTGAATGAGACCCATCCTCACTAGGTGCTGTTTTGGAAAAATCTTTCCACTGATGCTAAACAAAATTAAGCAAAAGTACACATGTAAATATATTGCTAGATAGATTGCTGGCAAAGTAAACACCACATTGTGAGCACCCAATCAGAAAACAGAACTTCCCAATGTTTTCCAAGAGGTTTCCTCTCTGTAGCTCTCCACTTCACCCTGCATAGGTCACCCCTGTCCTCACTTAACATTGCTGCAGATTAGTTCTGTTGCAGGTTTGTTGTTGTTTTATTTCTGTTTGTGTTTCTGATTGAGGGCTGGAGAACTGTATCCAGAGCTTTTTGCATACCCAGCATAGATACCTACCACTGAGTTATACCCTCAAACTCAGTTTTGCCCATTTTCGGACTTTATATCTAGAATCATACAGCTGTATTTTTAAAACTCTTTTCTTCTTTCATTCAGTGTTTGGTATAATATTTCATTATATGCATATACTACAGTGCATTTAGCCATTGACAAATATTGAGTTGGTTCTACTAAAAAGCAGTTTTGAATGATGTTACTGTGAACATTCTTATGCATATTCCTTCATGACATATTAATAGAAGAGAGAGTTACTGTGTTGTGTGGTAGTTACTTATTCAACTCCAGTAGATAATGCCGAACAGCTTTCCAAGGGGATTATATTAATTTGTATTTCCTTACCTGGAGTGTATGAAGGTTCTGGATGCTCTGTTCTTGTCTATACTTGCTGTTGGTCACCTTCTCATTTCTGCCATTTGGTTGCCTGTATTGGTTCACTGTTTGAAACCACAATGGATGTAGACAGGTACGTGCATCTGGATGCCATGGCTCAAGTCTTTTTCTCAGTGTTATTGGACTAAGGAGTTAGGAACTTCTTGATTTTGACAGAATGTCATATTTCTCATATGTCTAAGTTCTAAGCTAAAGTCATGGAGATATCTAAGCTCATAGCCAGTTCACTGGATAATATTTTTGGAAACAAGTTATGAAAGAGTTATTTGTGGAAAGGAGATTATAAAAGGGCAATGTTTTCCAGAAATTATTTTAAAAAGTTTACATACAAGCCTGGCAGGGAGCCTACTCTTGTAATGCTAGCTACTCAAGGGGCTGAAATTGGGAAGATCACAGTTTGAGGCCAGCCTAAGCAAAAAGCCAACGAAACTACATCTGGTAAAGAAAAAAGAAAAAATATATAAATACAGGTGTATCTTTTACTACATATATTCTTGCTTTTAGATTTTAGATCTAATACACTTACAGCAACAAAACAAAAATACCTGGCAATGGAAATTGTTTTTCCTGGTCCCAGGGATTGAACTCAGGACCTGAGTACTGTCCCAGAGCTTATTTTGCTCAAGGCTAGAGCTCTACCACTTAAGCTACAGTTTCACTTTAAGCATTTTATGGATAATTGGAGATAAGACTCTCACAGACTTTCCTGCCAGGCTGGCCTTGAACCACAAACCTCAGAACTCAGCCTCCTGAGTAGCTAGGATTATAGGCATGAGCCACTGGTGCCTAGCTTCTCCCTACTTCTTAAGAGCCTATTTCTTTACTTTGTCCAGTATTTATGTGCAGAAAAGTTCAGCATTTTGTGAGATGATTTGGCCAAAGCCATTCTTTGTATCGTAACTAATAAATATATATGCCTAGATATGGTGCAGCTATTCTTGGAGTTTAAGTTCAGCCTTTAAATTCAGAATATATCCATATCTAATACAATTTCCCATATTGAAAAGGTGTCCATGAAGATTTCAGAGAATATATTCATGTGGTCACTTGGGAACAAAATCAAACCACTGGATGCAAAGTCAGTTTGCATTTTGGCCTCAGACACAGGATCTGTGTCATGTGTGGCTAGCCAGGAAGATAAATGCTTTTCTCTCCTCCCATCTCCAGAAAACTGCCTAGACCAAGGGTCATATTTATCCAGCTTGGGAACTATGCTAAAGTCACCCTGCATCTGTGAGGAGCCTCTTCAAGAAACAATCATACCTGAAAGAGAAAGATTAGCTAGGAGCTGGAGATACAGCCTATGGAAGAATGCTTGTGTAGCTCTGAGTGTCCCAGCTAGGTTCAATCCTCAGTACTAAGGGGGAAAAAAATGGAAGAGAAGGAGGAATAGGAAAGAAACAGGGGAAGGGGGGTGGGGAGGAAGAAGTGAGGGAAGAAAAAGGAGAAGTAGAAAAGGAAGGGAGAGGAGAGAGAAGGAGGGAGAATGTGTGTGTGTGTGTGTGTGTGTGTGTGTGTGTGTGTGTGTGTGTTAGATTTCTTCCTTAATTGTGAGTTGTTCTAGTCTGGGTTGTAGAACATGAAATACTCACAAGATCTATCTGCTACAGAGTGTTTGGTTTATCTCGCAGTATCCTAGGCACTTTCAAAATCATACTTGGTGTTCACAGTTTATGGTTCTTATATGTTGTCTGTTTCAAAGAATTGTAAACAAAATTCCTGAAATTTTTTTTTTCATTACTGGAGTTGGAACACAAGGCCTTGTTCTTGCTAGGCAGGTGCTCTACCAGTTGATCGATGCCTACAGCCCCTTTTGCTAGTTATTTTTCAAATAGAATTCTATGTGCCCCCTGCCCACATCAGGCCTGGAACCATGGTCCTCTTACTTACGCCTCCTGTATAAGCTAGGATGACAGGTATATACCGTCACACCCACCTGTTGGTTGAAACGGAACCTGGAGAATTTTTTTGCCTAGGCTAGCCTTGAACTGTGATCCTCCCAGATCTCTGCCTCTGGAGTAGCTGGGATTATAGGCATGGACCACTGCTCCCAGTCCTATTCCCATGAATTCTTGAGTGATTGTTATTGCCTACCTGCCTTTGTTCTTTCTCCAGACAGAAAAATAGTCTAGAGAGACTTCTTGGGACAAGACAATGTTCTGAAAGATGGCTGAAAAGCCTCCATATAAAACACCTAAGTCTCAGTTTATGAGTGGATTTGAACAAGGTGTGGGGCACTTTGTAGGAAAAGACTTTGTTTACAGTTTGTTTGACAGTTTGGCAGTAGCACATTTTCCTGTTATAGCCATTGAAAGTGTTCTGCTATGATTGATTTGTTCAATTACCCCCAGCTACTCTGTGGTGCTTACTTATTTGAAGCTACCAAAAGTGCTTTGAACAGTTTTCAAGGAATTCCATGAGAATTGGCCAACTCACCATTTCCAGTGTGGCAGCCATCAAGCTCAATTTAAGGGAGCTATTTATCAAGTGGGTGCAGTTTGCCCAAATACCTACCCCGCAGAGCACAAAGATTTACCCAGTGTAAGGAAGAACAGAGTAATAAGCAAGGAAGAATCCCATAACAGAATGGGAGCATAACATGAATGTATGAGCGTGCCATGTGTCCAGGGCAGCCAGGCAATTCTAGCGCAAATGTGGCTTCAAGATTGGTGTGATTAAAGAATGAGTTTAGCAAGTGTGTAAGAGCAGCTTCTGGATCACAAACACTCCCATGGAGCTCTTAGGCTGGGGATATGTGTCAGCATAGAGCACTTACCTAGCAAGTGTGAAACCCTGAGTTCAAATATAGCACTATCAAAGAAAAAACAAAAGCTATTAAGCCTTTCTCAGTTGATGGTACCTGCCATGTATAGGATTATTTTTACAGGAATATTTAAATTTTTCTCTTTTTTAATTACTGAAAGATAAATGTGCACATTGTAGGAAAAAAATTATCAAAAAATAAAATAAAAATGACCATGAGTCCAGGAGAGGTAACCCATGATTATAATCTCCACACACAAGAGGTTAGGCAGGGGGGTCCAAGAATTTGAGGCAACCAACCTGGATTACAGTGAGACCTTATCTCAGAAAACAAAAATTAAAGATTGAATTCACTCATTGATATGGACCCACAATTATTATTATTATTATTATTTTGTTGTTGGTGGTGGTGGTTGTGGGGCTTGAACTCTGGGCCTGGGCACTGTCCCTCAGCCTTTCAACTCAAGGTAGCGCTCTACCACTTGAGCTACAACGTCACTTCTGGTTTTCTGATGGTTTATTGGAGATAAGAGTTTCACAGACTTTCCTGCCTGGACTGGCTTTGAACTGCAACCTTCAGATCTCAGTCTCCTGAGTAGCTAGGGTTACAGGCATAAGCCACTGGCGCCTTGCTCACAATTATTTTTTATTTGTGTTTCTGAGTTGGCTGTTTTATTTCTCTAATGTGTATCATGACCATGTTTTTGCTTTGCCTTGCCCACATTTAAGTGGTAGGGCATTTATTATGAGTTTTTCTCTGGCTGAGAAGGTGTTTTTGATCATTCTCAAAGTGCATGAAAGTCCATTTTTTAGTTGTTCTGAGGGCTTTTTGTGTGTGTTTGTTTGCTTATGACAACATCTTACTGTCTTGTCAAGCTCCTCTTGAACTTCAGGGCTCAAGCAATTCTGCCTCAGCATCCCTAGTATCTAGGACTACAGGTCTGAGTCACTACACCTAGCTTGATTCCATTTTTGTTGAACCTGATCAGCTTGGTGTATGACTTTTCTGTCAACAGTCAGCTTCAGCCACATCGTGTGTGTGTGTGTGTGTGTGTGTGTGTGTGTGTGTGTGTGTGTGTGTGTGTGCGTGTGCACGTGCATTCCAATCCTGGGGCTTGAACTCAGGGCTTGAGTACTCTTCTTAAGCTTCTTTTACTCATTGATAGCATTCTACTACTTGAGCTCCATTTCTGGTTTTTGTTGTTGTTGTTGTTGTTTTGTTTGTTTTTGCTTTTTGGTTTTTTGGGGGCAGGTATTTGTCTTCAAACCATGATTTTCAGGTTTCAGCCTCCTAAGTAGATAAGTACAGGTGTGAGCCACATCTTTTTTTGGGGGGGTGGGGGGGCGTGGGGCCTGAACTCTGGGCCTGGGCGCTGTCCCTCAGCTCTTAAGCTTAAGGCTAGTGCTCTACCACTTGAGCCACAGCACCACTTCCGGCTTTTTTCTTTTTGCTTATGTGGTGCTGAGGAATTGAACCCAGGGCCTCAGGCATGCAAGGCAAGTGCTCTACCACTGAGCCACCTTCCCAGCCCGAGCCACATCATTTTAACAGCAGCACACCCTATGGTTAGACTTATTAGATAGATTTTCATTTTTTTCTTTTTCACTTCATACTGGGGATCAAACCCAGGGCCTCACACATGCTAAGCAAGTGGTTGTACTATTGTATAACCTACTTAACACCTTGCTGGCTTTGCCTCCCTGCTACAAGGCTCTGCCCGAAATATTCTGCTTAGTTAGAATTCACTTGGTGAATTAGTCATGCCAGGAAATAGCATCAGCGTAGATGAAAGTACTTACCCAGCAGAAAGTGCAAATGCAAGGAGAGCTTGCTTTTCTGTGAAGCTGGGTACAGGCCACTGCTCTGGGCTCAAGGGAGGGTGACAGAGCTGTGCCCGGAGCCTGCCTGGCTCCTTCTCTAGCCTGTTTTCAGCTCCAAGGGCAACCAGGACAACAGGTCCTTTGTTTCTTTTTCGTATTTTTGCAGGAACGAATGAATGCCTCTGGCAGCTTTGACTCCATATCTGGTCTTTTCATCTCAGGGCACAGAGTCAGAGAGAGGAAGTTCCTAGGCAAAGTCCCCACTTCATCTTTCTTAAGAGCTGCTCAGGATGAAGCCAGGCATTCCAGTGCTCATTTCTCTGTCCTTTCCTTCTGGATCTTAGGAGATAGAACTTTCAAATCACAGAAAGCTCTAAATGTTTTCCACAAAATTCCCCTAGGCCTTGCTGTGAGAAAAGCTCTTTTAGGAAGTTGTGGCTGTCTTTCTCCAAAAACCTGATCCAAAATATAGGTTATTTATTTTTTCCTTTCTAAATTTAAAGTGTCAAAGAATTGAAATACTGACTCTTACGCTACAGGTAAACATCCAGTCAGAAAACTGGAACTTAGCCAGGTGCCAGGTGAGTCACACTTGTAATCCTAGCTACTCAGAAGCTGAAATCTGAGGATAGCAGTTCAAAACTAATCCAAGCTGAGCAATCTCACAGATTTTTCTCTTTTTTTTTTTTTTTAAAAAAATATTTCTTTCTTGTGTTAGTTAACCAGTAAAAAACTGAAAGTTAGAGGTATGGCTTAAGTAGTAAAGCCCCAGCTTTGAGCAGAAAAAGCCAAACAAGAGTTCAAGGTCCTGAATCCAAGCCCTAGTACTGGCCCAAAAAGAAAAAAGAAAATTGAGGCTTAGTGGTAGAGTGGTCCAGCATGCAAGAGACCCTAACCGTCCGGTTCTCTTCATGTTTTGCCTTCAAATAGGAAAGTAAACTGGATGGCTTCTAAGATCCCACTCAACTCTGGTAAATGCACAATGATCTTTACAAGGATTTCCTTTCCTCTACTGTGCCATCACCTTTTCCAGAAATCTTGGGTAACTTACCTGCCAAATTGTATGCAGTAAACAGAAAACAGGCCAGGGCCCGCCAGTGCCCAGGAGGATCCAACCTCCTCCCTCTTTCTGTTTCAAAATTCTGAGGAATTACTGTCATGTTAAGCAATCATTGGATATCTGCTATGAGGTGTTTGTTCTTTTTTTAATTGATGATTTCCTGGGAAGTTTTTGTTCTGCATGTGTGTATACGTTTAGCAACAATTACAAGCATTCCTCTCATACCAGAAATTTTTATTAGATGGATGTTTTTCTGCATAGACTGTTATTGTCTATCTTTAGCATGCTGACACCAAAGATGGGTGGTTTAGATTGCACATATTAAATAAGACCTCAATGAGGACATGCAAAAGCCCCCCCCCCCAACCTCACTCCATGCCCGGGTACCCCATTTCCCACCATGTCTTCCTGCAGACCTCAGGCATGATACCTCCCTTAACACAAGGGCATTTCACTACCAATACTATCTACCTTCTAGTTTCTCCTATGCTCAAAAAGCCACAGTTGTCAGAATCCTGAAGCCCACCTGTTCTAGTGCTGGAATAAGGTGTTCTTCTTCTGTACACCTTAGATGGGACACTTCCTACCAGTATCCTGTGCTGGTGGACAAAATCACCATTCTAGGCTAAACTCTTCTTTGGTTTTACACCCAAGGCCTCCACATTTACTGTCTGACCTAAGGTCAGAGGGGTGTCTAGCAGAGAAAATCGTGAGCAATGAGGAAATCACTGCTAAATCCTTTGAAATCTGTTATGCTGGAAGGACTGGACTTGCCCACTTTGCTTGCCCTAGGCTTAAAGAGGGCCTATGCCAGAGGATCCTAGTAGCTGTGGTGAGTTTTGCCACCTATTTCCCAATATTTCCCCACAGACAAGAGCCCTTTGTGTCTTGAGATGGGAATTGAGCAGCCCTGATTCTACTTGTTGGGCTTGACTGAGGGAAAGCCTGAAGCTACCGAGAGACCCAGTGCCCTGAGCTGTTTCTCTTTCTCAGCAGGAATAAATTGTAGATATCACTTCCACCTCAGGCCCCTGGTCACACCTGCCCTTAGGTTGGCCTGAATATGGCTGGGAATGAGGCCAGGCTACTAAGAGTGTCAGTGTGATACAAAAGGGAAGGGTCAATGCAAACAGAAGTACAGACAGTACATGAGGTGGTTCAGGCCCAATGACCCCTTGCAGCTGAAAGAGATAAGAGATGAGGCTGGAATTTGAGCTGTTTTGACAGCTAGGCAGGTGTCAGACTTAGTAATAGACATTCAAGAATAGCTTAGGACTGGGGGGTGGAACTCAGAGGTAGAGTACACTTAGCATGAACTATGTCCTGGGTCCTATCCTCAGCACTAGGTCTATTCATCTTCATCCATCATCCATCCATCCATCATCCATCCATTCATCTATCCATAAACTCAACTAGAAGGGTCCAAGCAAGGTCAAGAGATGCTTTTACAAGATAATCTTCCTACTTGAATGGAAGAGATAGATTTATAAATACTGATACAAGAAAAGTATTTTCACATTCCAACCCACGTATCCCAATTTTCAGTCATCTTTATGCCATGCTTTCCTCTTATTCTCCTGCCATCTGTTCTGTTAGCTTAATACTATCTTCCTTTAAGCTGACTTCCCTTTCACATATCACTTTGCTTAAAGGATACATCTGGTATCTTCCACTAGAATTGGGAAATGGCACTCAATATTATAGATGATTATTGTTTAATGGCAACAGTATAAAGATCTTCATTGGATTTACTTTTGTATTCTAGAATTGGGAAATGCTTCATTCCATAAAATTAATTATTCTTATAAGCAGAGGAGAGGAACTTGGTTGTATAGGGGAAGAAGGGCTGAAGTAAGTGAAAATGAAGAACAAAAAAGCAGATGGGTCATTTCAAAGTTACTGTCCTTGTAAGACAGGGGCAGGGAGCCAAAAGAGTAGCAAGTAAACAGGGAACTGCAGGTTACCTGTGTGTGAAGAGTAAGGCAGAGGGCATGGCAGGCATTTTTATGTCAAATGAAACTGGCCTTTGGGAGAAACTGGCTGGTTTCTCTCTCTCTAGGCCAGATTTCTCAGAAGGTCAAATAAATAGTCTTATTTCAGTTTAGTAACATGAACTTCAATATGGGTGATTAGGTGTTTAGCTTCGCCTAGTAGAACCTTGCACAGGACCTCAGTCCAAAAACAATAGCCGTCTGTCATTGAAGGAAGATCTATCACTACAATATATTTGCCTCACCTTGAGAAATACTGTCAGTTTTTAACCATCGATGCTAAGTACACTCTTAGTTCATGCTAAGTACACTCTACCACTGAGTTCCACCCCCAGTCCTAAGCTATTCTTGAATGTCTATTACTAAGTCTGACACCTGCCTAGCTGTCAAAACAGCTCAAATTCCAGCCTTATCTCTTATCTCTTTCAGCGCAAGGGGTCACTGGGCCTGAACCACCTCTTGTACTGTCTGCACTCCTGTTTGCATTAACCTTTCCCTTTTTGCATCACACTGACACTCTTAGTAGCCTGGCCTCATTCCCAGCCATATTCATTAATTTTGATACTTTATCAAGTCGAGTTTTTGTTTGGCTCTGTTTTTGAGTTCTTCATTTGGTGGCAGAGTGTAGTGGGTCTTAAGTCATAATTAAGTCATAGGCAAAAGCAACTTGGAATCTAGACTTTGGTTATTGTTGTTTGTTTTGTTTTATTGACAAGGTTAGCATTCAGTTGGTAATAATTGGCTACATCAATTTGTCTTCGTTCTCTAACCATTTATTATTAGGCATATATGAGAAAACAGGAGAAACTTCATTTTCTTGTATGTGTGCTGGCACTGGGACTTAACCTCAGGGCCTTGTGCTCTCATTGGGCTTTTTCATTCAAGGCTGACACTCTATCAGTTGAGCCATTCCTCTACTTCTGGCTTTTTACTGGTTACCTGGTGATAAGAGTCCAGTAAACTTGTTTTCCCACACTGACTTTGAACCATGATCCTCACATCTCAGCCTCTCAAGAAGCTAGGGATTACAGGTGTGAACCTCTGGCACTTTTCCCCCTTTCTTTAAAGGAAACAAAGATTTGTGCACTAGGGTACCTCACACTTAAAAAAAAAAAAAAAGCAGGGTTCAGAGAGCCAGGAGTAGAGACACAGCAGGAATCTCCTTCAACACAGATCTCAGGCAGCTTCACCATCTCAGCACCTTCTACCACCACCATCACCCCCACCCTCACCCCACACCCTCCCACACATCAGCACTGGCCTGGGAGACGCCTGCAGAATAAGAAGGCATTGTACTCCCAAGAAGCAAGATCCGCACCCTTTCGCAAGGCCTGACAGAGGAGTGGGGGCTTGGATCAGAGGTTTACCATCAGAAAGCAGGCGATACACAACACATTGTCTTATAGGTTGTGGTCATCTTCCTCTAACACCTCCTACTGAGTCTGTCACCTTAATATCTCCTGTGTGACTCCATTTACAAAGCCCAGAAAAACCTGTAAGTAGAAGCAAAACAGAAGACTTTGATAAGACGTAAAGTAGCTTTGTCCTTAAAGGTGGACCTCAAACATAGCCATCCCAAGGCAGATAGGAGAGCAGCTGGATCACAGGCACTCATACATGCACACAGGGTAGAAGGGAGACCCACTGCCATTAGGGTTTGGAGTCTCCATCCACCGGTTAATTCCAGAGAGGATGGTGCTCTCTCCTCTATGAGAGGTTTTCAGAGGTTGTTATTCAACTAAACTAATCCATAATCAGCCTACTGTAGAAAGGAAAATCCTTACGATGTTTTAAATATTTAACTGAAACAAGCTTTGTCCTTAAAACTTCAGGCATATGTTGTTTTAGATTATATAAATTGGACTTATAAGAATAATAATGAAGGGGCCTCTGTGGTGGTTCATGCCTGCAGACTGTGCTCCAAGAGTGGTAAAGATCAAAAGGATGGAGGTTAGAGGCCAGCTAGGGCAAACAGTTAACAAGCCCCCATGTCAGCAAACCAGCGGGACATGATGGGGCACATCTGTAATCCCAGCTCTGACAAAGGTATAGATAGAGAGGAGGATAATAGTCTGAGGCTTGCCCAGGTAAAACTGCAAAACTGTATCTAAAAAATAACGAGCATAAAGGCCTGGAGGTATGGCTCAAATGGTAGAGCTAATAAACACAAGACCATCCATTCAGATTCCAGTACCGCTCCCCCCCACTCCCCCACCCACCCACAATCTAATTGTTCAGCTCAGTGAAGATGCAGAATTATTTTATATTATGTGTTCGTATTTATTTCATGTGTACTTTTAATGGTATCTGCAGGTGGACTCCTGTTACAAAGACCAGCAGCCCTGTGAATACACTTAACACTGTTAGGAAACTGAGCCATGAGAGCAGGAGAGGAAAGAGAGCAGTAAAACAATACCAACAACCCCAATGAAGAGCTGAAGTGGGACGCCATGTTGACCAGAGCAGAGCCAGGAGACAGGACACAGCACACGAGGCTTGGAGCAATGGCGTCTGAGCTGGTCTGGCCCTGAAATACAGTCAGGTCAAGGGGCAGGATCACAGGAAACTCTGGAGTCTCCCAAGTTCAAGGCATGGGATTGACAGATCCAGTACTCTTATCATCCAAGTACCCACCCCTGCCTCTAGTAATTCAGGTATGCCCACCATCTGGGAAGTGGGACTTCCCTTTCCTCTTGAAGACAAGATAGTACCTGCTAAAACCCAATTCCCCATCCATTTTGTGGCTAACATGGCACCACTTAGACCCAGCATCTCCACTTCACTTATTTCCTCCCCCTTTTTTTCCCTTCTCTCTTTCTCTTTCTCTTTTACTTCTTTGGTAGACCCTCGTTTACTTGTACGATTTTGTTCTTTTGCTTTTCTTCCCATGGCTTCCACAGATGAGAGAAAACATGTTCCACTTATCTTTCTGGGGCTGGCTTTGTTACATACATTGAGATGGTTGGGGAATCTTTTCACTTTAGATAGATAGGTAGATTATAGCTAGATAGGTAGGTAGATAGATAGATAGATAGATAGATAGATAGATAGATAGATAGATAGACGCATATATCTATATATGTTTCATTCTATCAAAAGGAAAAACCCTGACTATTTAAACATCCTAATTATCTTCATTTTTAGAATCTAGACTTGAGTAACACATTTTTATGTCAGACAGAAGGAGTGTTTTAGCAAGGGCCGCAGAAGGTGGGTTTCACAGAGAACACAGGGCTGAGGGAAGAAGAAATAGAGAACCCGGAAATGGATTGATCTTTTCAAAGTCTCCTTCCTTGTAAAGTTTTCAGGAAGACAGAACAATAGAACAATAACCAATTGATTAACATCGGATGACTTCAGTTTACCTTTCTTGTTTAAATATTAAGGCAGAGTAAATGTCATTGTTAAGTCAACTGAAACCATCCTGTTTGGGAAATGGCTGACATCTCCTAATTCTTCAGAGGACAGGTGAAAATTTAGTTTTGGCATGAGTGACTCCATCCAAGGTCACCAGGACTGGTCAGTAGGAGCATCATTAGTAGACTTCTCAGTCTTCTGGAATTCTGGGTAAGAAAGAAAAAGATTGTTATTTGGAATCTCTGTTGTACACCCATTATTCCTCAGAAATAAACCTAATGCTGTCATTTTTCAATAAAACTAAATCTAATGTTAACTTAGCAGCCCTACTCAGAATTAGCTCTCTGTGGTCACTTAAGGCTATTAACTGGCTGGGTGCTGGTAGCTCACACCTGTAATCCTGTCTACTCTAGAGGCTGCAGGATCTAAGGATCCTAGTTCAAAACCAGGATCTGAGAGATTTTTGTCTCCAACTAACCAGCAAAAATCTGTAAGTGAAAGAAAGTCTGGCTCAAATGGTAGAGAACAAGAAAGCTCTGGGAAGGCATGAATCCCTGAGTATTGTCACAATAGAAGAAGGGGAAAAAAGGCTACTCAGCTATAATGTTTGCCCTGAAAAGAATCCAGGTCAGTGGAAAAGGAACTACCATGTTCTCCAAAGAGCTTTAAATGGGCTATGACCCAAGGGTAGCTGGTGCTGAAGACCCCTGTCCTCCAGAGCGGTTGGATATCCACCTGACTACTGGGAGCCATGGGTTTGGTTGCCATGGAGACAAGTGTGGGTTAGGTTTTTCTGGTGAATGTATGTGCTCTGCCCATGGAGACATCTATCACTTGCATGTCTCTCACTGGATTTGTGTCAGAAATTCTTCCCCCTTCTCCCCTGTGAAGTCCGTGATGGATAAAGGGAGATCATGATAATAGTTGAATAAATAAAAGAATTTTATACTCAGGAAAAGCCATCAATATAATGAATATTACTATTTTTTCCCCAACCTGTTACTTTGAGATGGTTTAATCCATAAAGAAAAGTTACAAGAACAATACTGTTCACCAAAATTCACCAGTTGTTGAAATATTTTACACTTGCTTTATCTTTCTGTTTTTGTTTGTACTTTTTTCCCTTTTGAAGGTTGATAGGAATTAGCTCATGTGACACTTTGAGCATTTCTGCATTTTGCTTTTAAATTATTTGTGTGCATATCCTAAATAGAACCATAAGAAAACTAGCACATTCAGGAAACCTAATATTATTACTATGTTATCTAACATATACCCTTATGTAGATATTTTCAGTTGTCCTTTGTTGTTTCTAACAAGTTCTGAAGCTATACAAGATCAAGTCTATCTGTGAGTGCAGCTGGAGTTTTTCCATGTTTTTCTTTAATATGTGAGAATCCTATCACCATCATAAATAATCTTTCATGAAATCAGACATTGTTTGAAGTCACTGGTTTTGCAATGATTTGGAGTCATCTGCGTGTTCTGTGTAGATTTAAGCAGTAATATATTTTGGGGGCAGGAAAACTGTATATTAGGGATTTTCATGTTGGAAGCTCATTCCACAGATCTCTTGAGTAAGAGGGTGCATGTCAGGCTACTCCACTGTCTGATTACCTTTTCATTTTTGCCAGCAATGCCATAGCCAATGGGTGATAAATCTTAAGACTCTGAGTATCCTGTTTTCTTATAGTCTTTCTGATTTTAGTGTCCATTCATAATTCTTTTTTATTATTATTCTTATTGTCATTAAGTATTGTGCAAAGGGATTTCAGTTCAACGTGTCAGTTTACATGCTTGTAACCCTGAGGCTGGCACTCCAGCCCTCCCACCATGACCCTGTCATTACTAGAATCTCCTGAGTGTCACACAGTATCTTGCCTTTAATAAACCACTCATTATCTGCCTTTCCTCTTATATGCATGCAGACATCTGTCTTTAGAAATCTCTAGTTTCTCTTGATCTCAGCACATTGCGTCTTAGGTGGAGTTCCCTGGAAGCAGAGCCTGATACAGAGTTTCTGTAGAGGGCCCAGGGGTGATGCAGTACACAAAACAAAAACAAGGCAAAGATGTGGGAAGCTCAGGAGTATGGACAGCCTTAGATGGCCACCCTTCTACAGCCACATATTAACAGCATTAGCCCACGGTCTGTTCTCAGAGGGATGGTATGACTTCCCAGTCTTTCTCAGAAGAAGGAGCAAGCTGCGCGTTGTTGGCAAACAGTGTCCACAGTAGCCAGGACATGGGAACCTGACCCAGCTCTGGCTGGGATGAGAGCATCTACAATACCATCCATAGATCATCCTTTGGTTCTTTCTTCAAGGTCATCCCTGCTTAAAGCTAATTTGTCCTGTAATAATACACTCTCAAGCTCACATGGCTGGCTGCATCAAAGAATTAGCTGAGTCATTTGCAAAGACAAGGTTTAATTTATGGTTGCTCCTTTATGAGGCTCCATGCCCCTTATGCACTGTCTTCCTGCCTGGCTTCTGGCTGTTTAGGCTGAGGTTAGTCCTTACAACAAAGGTTTTTTACCATCTTAAAATAAGTGAGGACTTAAGATGATCCCTCCTAAGGAAGAAAGGAGTGTCACTTTATGCACTGCCCACAAGAGTGCCACAATTGTGTTGGCAGCCAAAACCTACAGCTCAGCAGCTGAGATTCTCAAGTAAGCTGGCATTAGAGGCATATGCCACCACACCTGCCTAAAAAAATAAACCTTCACGACATGGACTGGAACATGGATGGAGAATGTGCAGCTGTTTATTTTGTGTACTCAGTTTTGTAAATATATTGTCTGCCTTCAATAAACAGGCTAGCCTTCCCTGGGGAAGGCTGCCCCATTAATTCTGATCAACAACACCACTAACAAAAATACATTAAATCTTAAAGCCTTGAATTTGTGAGGCAGGTGCTTTATGTGGCCATTTGTAAGGTCATTTGAGTTCTTTTTTTTTTTTACGATTCCAAGGTGATATTTTTATGGAGAATCACCAGTCTGCTGTTAACTATTTTTTGTATGATTGGCATGTTAACACCAACTTCCTTTGGTTCTTTAAGCTGCAAATACTTGAAAATACTCAAAGGGACTAGCATGGCATTTGCAGAAAGCAGGAACTTCCCCTAATTGGACACAGACTGTCCTGTCTGGAAACTTCTAATAAAAAGAGAAAATTTTCATCGAAGACAAATAAAAGATAATCTTCTTGTTGTTTTCTTGCTCTGTGGCTAGGGCTGACCTCTGTCTCCTGGCTGAAGTAAAAAGAAGGGGATATAGTTTTCTTTTTTCAGCCTCTCAAGTAGCTGAGACTATAGATGTGACCCACCCAGACCTGACCTAAAGATATCTCTCAAAGCCTTGAGTGTGTGAGGCAGACACTTTACTGCTGAGCCATACCTCCAGCCCTTTCATGTGCTTGTTATTTTGAGAAAGGATATCTCTCTTTGCCTGGACCTCAATCCTATACTTTTATACTTCTTGCTGTAGTTGGGATGACAGGAATACTCCACCACACCTTGCTTCTTCTGTTGAGGAGGTATCTCACAAATATTTTTGCCTGGGCTGACCTCAAATCTTGATCCACTTGATCTCAGCGTCCACGTTGCTAGGATGACAGGCGTGAACCACAGACTAGCTTAAAACACGTCTTAAATAGAAGTGTGAGATTGTTCAGATCTAAAGAGAGCTAAAAAACGGAGGATGGCAACCAGGCACTGGTGCCTCATGCCTATAATCCTAGCTACTCAGGTGACAGATCTGAGTATCATGGTTCAAAGTCAGCCAGGGCTGAAAAGTCCTTGTGAGACTTTCATCTCTAATTAACCACTGGAAAACCAGAAGTGGCACCATGGCTCAAAATGGTAAGGTGCTAGCCTTGAGCAAAAGCACTCAAGGATGCTGGGCACCGGTGGCTCACACCTGTAATCCTAGATGCTCAGGAGGATGAGATCTGAAGATCATGGTTCAAAGCCAGCCCAGGCAGGAAAGTCCATGAGACTCTTATCCCCAACTAACCATCAGAAAACCAGAAGTGGCGCTGTGGCTCAAGTGGTAAAGCACTCGCTTCGAGCTGAACAGCTCAGGGACAGCACCCAGACCCAGAGTTCAAGCCCCAAAACCAACAAAACAAAAAGGGGGAGTGTCATTGGAGTCCTTGACAAGCCCCATACTTTCATTGTAACTTTATTTAGTTGGTTACGTATTTCAGGGTGTAGAGATGGAATCCAGAGTCATGAGTGTTTTAGCCAATTGTTCCACCACTGAGGTATACTCCAGCCCTTGGTTTTGTGAGATAGGGAGTCACTCTGTGTATCTCAGGTTGGCCTTAATCTTATTGTATAGCCAAGGCTGGGCTGGAATTCATGATCCTTCTACCTTAACCCTCCTGAGTTCTGGGATTACAGGTGTGTGCCCTATGACAAGGCCCAAACTAGCCTTGAACTCACAATTCTCCTGCCTCATTCTCTCTAGCTTGTTGATGACCAATATGTGTCCACAAAACCTGCTCATTGTGGCTGCCAGATGGAGTCTGTACCCGCAATTATAACTAGCATGTCTGGCTGCTTGTGCGTTCAGTCTTGTCTTATGGTAGAGATGTCCACATGGATAATCTCACACTGCCTTTGTTTAACAATCCACTCCCTTCTTTAAATTCAGGAATGAGACAAGGTTGTCCACTTTCTCCACTTCTCTTCAATTTAGTATTAGAATGCTTAGCTAGAGCAGTAACACAAGATGAAAACATAAAGGGGATCCAAATAGGAAAAGATGAAGTAAAACTCTCCCTCTTTGCAGATGACATGATCCTGTATCTAAAGAACCTCATGGACTCCACTCCCAAGTAACTTGGGCTGATCTGAAATTTTGGCAAAGAAGCAGGGTATAAAATTAACTCTCAAAAATCAATGGCTTTTCTGTATGCCAACAATGAGAAAAGTGTGGCTGAAATTAGGAAAGCAACTCCATTCGTAATAGCCCCACAAAAAATAAAATAGCTCAGAATTAACCAAAGAAGTGAAGGACTTCTATGATGAAAACTAAAAACCTGAAAAAGGAAATCAAAACAACTTAGAAAGTGGCAAAATCTCCCATGCTCCTGGATTGGAAAGCTCAACATCGTGAAAATGGCAATATTTCCCAAGGCTATCTACAAATTCAATGCGATACCTATCAATATTCCAACGTCATTCTTCAAGGAAATAGAAGAGGCAATCCAAAAATCCATATGGAACAATAAAAGACCCCGAATAGCAAAAGCAATTCTCAACAAAAAGAACAGTGCTGGAGGAATATCAATACCAAATTTCAAACTCTACTACAAAGCCATAGTAATCAAAACAGCTTGGTGCTAGCACAAGAACAGACCTCATGACCAATGGAATAGAATTTAAAACCCAGAAATGAACCTACAGACCTATAGCCATCTAATCTTCGATAAGGGAGCTAAAACAATAGAATGGAAGAAAGACAGCCTCTTCAGTAAATGGTGCTGGCAAAATTGGTCAACTACTTGTAGAAAACTAAAGCTAGATCCTTACATATTGCCCTGCTCCAGAATCAACTCCAAATGCATCAAAGATCTTGGAGTCAAAGCAGACACTCTGAAAACATTACAGGATGGAATAGATGAAACACTAGGTCTCCTTGGCACAGGCCGAAATTTTCTTAATAGAGACCCAGAAACACAACAAATCAAAGAAAAGTTGGACAAATGGGATTGCATGAAATTGCAGAGTTTCTGCCTGGCAAAGGACATAGCTAGCAAGATCAATAGAAAGCCCACGGATTGGGAGAAGATCTTTACTAGCCATACAACAGACAAGGGTCTCATATCTAAAATATACCTGGAACTCAAAAATTAAATCCCCCAACAACAAATCTTCAGAGAAACAACTGCCCAATAAATAAGTG
Source organism: Dipodomys spectabilis (assembly GCF_019054845.1). Taxonomy (NCBI): domain Eukaryota; kingdom Metazoa; phylum Chordata; class Mammalia; order Rodentia; family Heteromyidae; genus Dipodomys; species Dipodomys spectabilis. The sequence continues at coordinate 5,348,590 of NW_024871042.1, forward strand.
GGCTAAAGACTTAAAGAGAAACTTCTCTGAAGAGGAAAGAAGGATGGCCAATAGGCACATGAAGAAATGCTCAACCTCCCTAGCCATAAAAGAAATGCAAATCAAAACAACATTGAGATACCACCTCACCCCAGTTAGAATGGCTATAATCAAGAACTCTAATAACAACAGATGCTGGAGGGGATGTGGACAGAAGGGAACCTTACTGCATTGTTGGTGGGAGTGTAAACTTGTTCAGCCACTTTGGAAAGCAGTATGGAGGTTCCTCAAAAGACTCCACATAGAGCTCCCCTATGACCCAGCAATCCCACTTTTGGGCATTTACCCAAATGTTCACAAACAAGACCACACTAAAGCTACCAGCACAGCTATGTTTATTGCAACATTATTTACCATAGCTAAGATATGGAACCAACCCAGATGGCCCTCAGTAGATGAATGGATCAAGAAAATGTGGTATATATACACAATGGAATTCTATGCCTCCATCAGAAAGAATGACATTGCCCCATTTGTTAGGAAATGGAAAGACTTGGAAAAAATCATATTAAGTGAAGTAAGCCAGACCCAAAGAAACATAGGTCCCATGGTTTCCCTTATTTGCAATAACTAGTATATGTCTGAGTCAAGCAGAAAAGGTCAGATAAGTTGATGTTAGGGAAATGAACCCTAAGATATGTATTCAACTGTTTTTTTCTTTCATGCGATTGTTTCTAACACATTTATAAGATGATTTCTTTGTTGCTTTGTATGTCCCCCCCCCCCCCCCCACGGTATAACCCCTGCTTTCACTGTATTTGATGTTGGTATAATTTGTGGAGGGGAAGTGAAAAAACAAATCGTTTAAATAGGGATACAGGTAGACCCATTGCAACAATGAGATGTACAAGTCCTTATGTTGAAGATGAACTTTACAACTTTGGGGGGGGAGGGCAGGATGGGATGGGAAGGGGAAACAAAGGAGGAGGCTACAATGCTTGATAAGAAATGTACTCATTATCTTACCCATGTAATTGTAACCCCTCTGTACAGTATTTTCACAAAATCAGTGGCTTTTCTGTACGCCAATAATGAGAAGAGTGTGGCAGAAATTAGGAAAGCAACTCCTTTTGTAATAGCCCCACAAAAAATAAAATACCTAGGAGTTAACTAAAGAAGTGTAGGCCCTCTATGATGAAAACTTTAAAAACCTGAATAAAGAAATTAAAGCAGAACTAAGGAAGTGGAAAAACCTCCATGCTCCTGGATAGGGAGTATTAACATCATGAAAATGACAATACTCTCAAAGGCTATCTACAAATTCAGTGCAATGCCTATCAATATCCCAACCTCTTTCTTCAAGGAAATAGAAGAAGCAATCCAAAAATTCATATGAAACAATAAAAGACCTCAAATAGCAAAAGCAATCTTTAGCAAAAATAACAGTGCTGGAGGAATATCAATACTAAATTTTAAACTCTACTACAAAGCCAATCAAAACAGCTTGGTACTGGCACAAGAACAGACTTGAGGACCAATGGAATAGAACTGAAGACCCAGAAATTAACCCACAGACCTATAGCCACCTAATCTTCAATAAGAGAGCTAAAGAAATAGAATGGAAGAAAGACAGCCTCTTCAGTAAATGGTGCTGGCAAAATTGGTTAAACACCTGTAGAAAACTAAAGCTAGATCCTTATTTATCACTCTGTACCAGAATCAACTCCAAATGGATCAAAGACCTTGAAATAAAAGCAGACACCCTGAAAACATTACAGGAAGGAATAGGAGAAACTCTAGGTCTCCTTTGCACAGGCTGAAATTTTCTTAACAGAGACGCAGAAACACAACAAATCAAAGAAAGGTTGGACAAATGGGATTCCATGAAACTGCAGAGCTTCTGCATGGCAAAGGACATAGCTAGCAAGATCAATAGAAAGCCCATGGACTGGGAGAAGATCTTCACTAGCCATACAACAGACAAAGGCCTCATATCTAAAATATACTTAGGACTTAAAAAATTAAATCACCCAACAACAAATCCTCAAAGAAACAACTTCCCCACTAATAAATAGGCTAAAGACTTAAGGAGAGACTTCTCTGAAGAGGAAATAAGAATGGCCAATAGACACATGAAGAAATGCTCTACTTCTCCATCCATAAAAGAAACGCAAACCCAAAAAAACAGCATTGAGATTCCACTTCATCCCAGTGAGAATGGCTATAATCAAGCAATCTAATAATAACAGATGCTGGAGGGTATGTGGCCAAAAGCGAATCCAACTGCATTGTTGGTGTGAGTGTAAACTTGTTCAACCACTCTGGAAAGCAGTATGGAGGTTCCTCAAAAGACTACACATAAGAGCTCCCCTATAGCAAGGCCATACTAAAGCTACTAGCACAACTATGTTTATCGCAGCATTATTTATCATAGCTAATGTATGGAACCAACCCAGATGCCCCTCAGTAGATGAATGGATCAAGAAAATGTGAGATATGTGTGTGTGTGTGTGTGTTTGTGGTGTGTGTGTGTACAATGGAATTGGAATTCTATGCCTCCATCAGAAAGAATCACACCTCCTCGTTTGTTAGAAAATGGAAAGACTTGGAAAAAATCATATTAAGTGAAGTAAGCCAGGCCCAAAGAAACGTAGGTCCCATGGTTTCCCTTATTCACAATAACTAGTATATGACTAGGACAAGCAGAAAAGGTCAAAAGCTATGTGCATATGGCCATATAAGATGATGCTAAGCAAAATGCACCCCAAGATAGAGACACAAGAGGTTTTATCTTTGTTGCTGTTGTTTTTAATGTACTTATAATGTACCATGTGATTTTTTTGTTTCTTTTGTATGTTCTTCCCCCATGGTATAACCCCTGTTTTTACTGTATTTGTTTCTGGTGCCCTGCAACTTGTACATACATTTGGGGATGGGAAGGAAAATAACAAAATGCTGAAATAAGGAAACATGTTGACCCATTGTAACAATGAGATGTCCAAGACACTATCTTGAAAACGAACTTTACAGCTTCTGGTGGGAGAGGGGGGAGTTGGGGAGGTGGGGAGGAAAGGGATGGTAGGAGAAAAACAAAGGAGGAGGTAACAATGCTTGATAGGAAGTGTGCTCATTACCTTACTGTAACCCCTTTGTACAGTATCTTTACAAAATATATATATATATATATATATTTTAAAAAGACTTAAAAAAAAAAAAAGAATCCACTCCCCCTTCGCTTCAACACCAGCCTTGAAGACTTGTCCAGGCCACACACTTGGGTTTCAGTTCTGATGTTTGAAGACTGCATATGTCACAAGCTGGGCCTGCCCAGTTGGAAATATCTACCCAGGCAGGGCATTCCTGCTTGCTCTTTCAGGGCTGTGTTGGTATCCTGTCCCCTGAGAGCTAGAAAAGTGTCAGGACTGAGTGTGGGCGAGGAAAAAAGACCCAAAACTAAGCATTCTTTAATTGGAATGGAAACTTCCTCTCTTGAAACATGACTCAGTAAGATCAATAGCTGGTCTGGTTCTCCTATTTCCCTCTTAAAATCCCCCTCCTCCTCCTCCTCTTCTTTTTCTTCTTCTCCTCCTCCTCCTCCTCCTTTTTGGTGCTAGTGTTAGGGCTTAAACTCAGGGACTGGATCTATTCTACTACTTGAACCACACCTCTGTGTCCAGTTTTTGGTAGTTAATTGGAGTTAAGAGTCTCATGGACTTTCCTGCCTGGGCTGTCTTGAACCACAATCCTTAGTAGCTAGGATACAAGCTTGTGCCAGCCTTGCCCAGGTCCCGTTATCCCTTTTAAAAAATTGGGATCACAGTTCTTATGAATACTATGTGAATGTTTCTACATAACAGTAAATGAGAGAATGTCCGTAAATGGGCCTGGTGTACAGTAGACACCATGTGGCTACAAACTGTCCTGTGTTCCTGATCGTTCTTGTTGCCTACAAAGTTGGGTAGACACCATACCTTGTTTTGATTTTTAGTTCTGCCACTTTATAGCTATGTATTAGTCTGGACAGCTTAATACCTTCTCAGGCCTCATTTGTAAAAGAGGGATAAAACATGTTCATTGATATTATCAACACCAGAGGAAGTCAGTGGTTTATTAACATGGTTCATATACTATAGCAATCACTCTTCTAAACTGTATGATTCGTTCAGGAGTTTTGGATATATTCACAATGTTGTACCATCAGCATTTCCATCACTCCCCCAACCTGGCACCTGGTACTGGCCCCACCCCTCCCATCCCCTTCTCCCCTCCCCTCCCATTCTCTCCCCTCCCTTCTCCTCAAAGCACTGATCTCCTCTCTGGTTCATGTAAATGTGTGGCCTCCTGTACCTAGCTTCTTTCTTAGCATCATCTTTCCAAGGTTTGATAATGTGGTAGCCTTAATCAGCATTTAATTCCTTTTTAATGCCTGAACAGTATTCTGTTATGAGGTTAAAACTTTGTACTTATCTACCCATCAGTTTTTAGACTTGGGGACCATTGCAACTAATGGTTTAGTTTTACGAATAGCTCAGCATTGTTTTTTGGATTTATTGTTGTTGGTATTGACTCTTGTTTTTTATCTTTTTAAGTATTGGGGTTTGAATTCAGGGCCTCATTCTTGAGAGGTAGGCACTCTATTGCTGATCCAGCCCTTGGTTCCCATTGTGGTTGGCATGGTAGACCTACACCACCATACCCAGCTTCTTTTGTTGAGATGGAGACTCAGGACGCTTCTGGCTCTACTGACTTTGAACTGCCATCAGCTGGATCTCAGCCTCCTGCATAGCTAGGATGACAGATATGCACCACTTACATCTGACCTGTGATGTTTTGTGGTAAATAAAGCTGATGATGAGAGTGCTTAGATTTGTCAGAAGACATAGAATCTAACTGTTTAGGCGCAAAACAAATATTCATAAATATGTTTTGCCTTCAGAGGGGCTGTGTTCATTCCCATGATAGATACTATTAAACATTAAGACCTCACAGCTAGCCATTTATGGAATTTATGATTTAGACTTCCATCCTCCAAGTCAGAATTTATTTATTTATTTTTTGGTCAGTCATGGGGCTTGAATTCCAGGCCTGGGCGCTCTCCCTCAGCTCTTCAGCTCAAGGCTTTACCACTTGAGCCACAACGCCACTTCTGGCTTTTTCTGTTTATATGGTGATGAGGAATCGAACCCAGGGCCTCATGTATGGGAGGCAAACACTCTACCACTGAGCCACCTTCCCAGCCCTCCAAGTCAGAAATGTTTTATGCCCAAGGACACAACCAGAACTAAGCAATATTTTAGGATGCTCAGAAACTTTTGAAAATGGAGTTAGAAATAGAAGTTTGAGTCTGTTGAGTACAAAGGCTCTCTTTAGTATTAGGGATATGAAGTAAAATAAAACATCTGTTTGCCCTCCAAGATTTTTAGTCTTGGATTGAGTGAGACAGTAAAGTTGTGACTTGATGAGATATTGCCTATACTATGCTAGGGCTGCGCTGTGAGCCTGTAGGGATGGTCTCCTGGCTAGGATGTTGGCAGCAGTCATTGACCCCAGCCATTCTCTTTCTCCTAGCATGGTCAGACACAAAGATGATGGTTATTCTGAGGAAAAGGACATGAAGACCTGTCCCCGTGACTCTGGCTATGACAGCCTCTCGAATAGGCTCAGCATCTTGGACCGGCTCCTGCACACCCACCCCATATGGCTGCAACTGAGTCTGAATGAGGAGGAAGCAGCCAAAGTCCTGCAATCCCAGCCTCCAGGGGTAAGGCCCAGAACCTCGGGAGACAGACACAGGCCAGTAGAGCTGCTACAGTCCTAAAGAGGAACACTGAGAATGGGTTCCAGAAAAACTTTCCCAAGCTTCTAGACCTTGGTTACAATGTAAAGAAATTCTGGAAACTGTGAAGGCAGCTCCGAGGAATAGATCTCTTCACATGGGAGGTGCAGGGCTCAGTGGTGTGTCAGGTCATTTGGGTAAGCAGGAGGAGCTCTTGCTAGAGACTCTGAGCCTGACTGGTTGAGATTGGACATCAAGGGTGAACCTGGTTCGGGGGTCCTCTGCTGCCCCTTCTGCTGTCCTTTTATTCTGAGTCTGGGACTCCTCTATAGCCAACCATTCAGCTTCAAAATTTTTACATATGATACCATGTGTATGGCGACTGCTATTGAGGTAATCCTCTTTTTCTTCAGCTTTCTCAGTGGCTTTCCATATGAGTCAAAATCCCATCAGTTTTACCAGCTTCTGACTATCTAAGACCACTGTTTCCTTTTAGGAAAACTACTCCTATAGTGAAAGGTATTAGCTCAGTGGTAGAGTGCTTGCCTAGCATGCACAAGGTTTTCAGTGTAACACACACACACACACACACACACACACACCCATAAATGTATAGCTATACCTTAAAAACAAATGCTATTCAGTGATTGGTATGTTCTGTGTTGTCCCAGTATGCTAGTCTCTTGCTCCATGTGGCTATGTACATTCTTCTAACGTAAAGTGAATACAACTAGAAATCCAGTTCCTTGGCTTCCCTAGCCACCTTTCAGTGCTCTTATGCCGCAGGTGGCCGCCATATTGGATGACACAGGATATGCCCATCATTGCTCAACATTCTACTGGAAAGCACTTGCGTACAATGTCTATTTCTTGTCAAAGGACAAATACTAGAAACCACAGATAAAATAACACTTAAAACGTGTGACAACAAAAAGAAACTAAGAAGTAGATGGAGAGCAAGAAGAAATTTCATCAGAAGCTGCCTGAGGAATGTCAGGGCACAAAACCAAGCTTTTAAATTTTCCTAAAATCCAGAGAGTATCTATTATCACTCTCTTTACTTATAGGTGAGTCTTCCTTTACTTGGTTATACTTGAAAACAAAAAGAGATGCTGAACAAGCCTGAAATCTGAGATCTGGGCAGAGATTAGGAGGATCTCAGTTCAAGGCCAACTCAAGAAAAATGTTAATGAGACCCTGTCTGGAAAATAAACTAAAAAGCAAAAGGACTGGGACATGGCTCAAGTGGTAAAACACTTGCCAAGCATGCACAGGAACAGAGTGCTAAATTGAAACTGCATAAGAAGAAAAAAAGAGAAAAGAAGGAAAGGAGGGCAGGGGAGGAAAAAAGGGAAAAGAAAGAGGAGAGGGGAAAGGAGGGGAGAAGAGAGGAGGGACCAAGATTTCTTTTGGAATATGCTGGATGATATCTTTGATCATCTTTGTAGAGAGAATCCCCTCCTGAGAGGCCCCATTTCTCCCAACTATCTGCTCTTGCATTTCTACCAAAAATTCTGAAGCAGAGCATTGCCATGTTGCTAGGCAACAATTCCCCTCCCTGTCCAACTTTCCTGGAGAAGGCCGTGTCCATTCCTGTGGAGACATGCACAGGAACAAGCCAGGCAAGAGTGTTTTCTCCATCTGGGTGGGGCCTTCTTGCATGGACCAGGAAATGGTTGTGTGCAGAAGGATGGTAAGTCATGCAGTCTCTGTCACATCTACTTGGCCCTGCCATTATCTTACATAAGTAGCCTTCAATACTATGGAAATGAATGTGTTTTAGTACAGCTTACTTACAGGAAATGGAGACAGGACGGATTTAGTTTCTAGGCCCATGTCTCATCCTGCAAGAAACACAGTCTGGGAGTGGCTCTTTTAACATCCTCATCTGTGAAGGGAGTAGTGCTTTCTCTCTGGCAGCCAAATGCTGCCTCTCAGCACTGGCCCTTTTTCATAGGATACTACATAGGAAACACCTGTTTGATGTTAGGCTGTGCCAAGAGGCATGGAGGACCCAGATAAATGAGCTGGAAGAGTTCCATAAATGTTTCTCTGTGGATGCTGGGGAAAAAAAGAGCTCACAGGTCTTCTTGGCTCTCCTTTCCTGACTCAATGTTCATGCCCACCTCCTCTCCAATAAAGTAGCTTAGAAAATATGAACTGGGCATAAGAAGAGAAACAAAGGTTTGATGGCAAAGAATGAAATTCTATAGCAAGACAGAGGGACAGAGAAAGGTGTCCAAATGCAGAGGAAATACCCTAAGAAACAGGAAACAGGACAGGTGAAGATCCTTAAACAAGGATTTTATACTGAAGAAAGGAACCAGGACTCAGCCAAGGCTGCCTGGCTCCAGGGAGCATTGTTGGATTTGCAGACCAGATGAGTGGCGCCTCCTTGATTCGTGCAGTGCACAACCTGTACGTCAGATTGTGGCGTATTTATCTCTGCAGTGACAAACACTAAGATGATATCCTGAGTCAGCTGAGAACTAGTTTGGTTTAAAGCACATATCTGAAGACAGAAGTAGCAACTAGAGGGAATTATGGGAAAGCGGACTGACTTGTCAACAGACAGCCTCAATGTTAGTTACCCCCTAACTCCAAATGGAGCAGTCATTTGTGTCTGCAGAAGATTGAGCCATCATGTCTGGTCTTGCCATATGATCCCACTTTGTAAGAGAAGCTAGAAATTCAGGTTTGTAATGCGACAACTAAAACTACAAAACAACTCCCAATTGTTCACTATTGGAAACAAATTCATGACACCATGAGCCAATGAACCCCCAATTCACCCTATGGTTTTGCATGTTACCTGTATTTTAGACATCTATATGCAACAGGGACTGGAAATTGTGGATCTCTTGCATTTTTACTAGGCCAGAAATGCTTCTGCACGTTGGGAGATGCTAGGTTTATGAAGAAGTTGGGGTCAAAGTCAGTTAGCAAAGCAAGGATGCTTTAGCATGCTCTTAGAACACCTAGGTCTGGCAGCAGAGTGTCCTCCATTAAGCCATACACTTCTGCTGGGAAGGAGGTCTATTCATGGACATAAGATGAAAGGATAATCATATGTTCAGGTTTCAGTTTTCTAGATGTTTCCTAAGCTTGACTTTTTCTTCTTTCTATTAGATTTTCCTGGTTCGTAAGTCCACCAAAATGCAAAAGAAAGTTCTGTCCCTTCGCCTGCCCTGTGAATTTGGAGCCCCACTCAAGGAGTTTGCCATTAAAGAAAGCACATACAGTAAGTAAGCAGTGGGTTGTCAGGGTCAGGACTGGGCTTCAGTAAAGGCCCCCCAGGTCTCCTGGAAGGAACTGGAGCTGTGAGACAGGTAGACATGAGTGAGTCCTGATACTCTGTGACCTATCTCAAGAGCCTCATTTTGCCCATCTGTGCAGTGGGGTGATAGGTGACGGTAACATCCCAGATATGACTAGGTCAGTTAAACAACCTGCGCGTCAAGTCTCCAGCCTGCTGCTGGGCACGTGGTAGGGGCTTAATGGAGACTGAATTCCCTGCCTGGTCCCCAGTTAAATAGAGTATGGATTTGGTTCCCTGGTTTTGCTGATGACTAAGCAGCCCCTGAGCCCTTTGACAGGATTACAGCTAAATAAAGCATGTGTCTGCACATCTCTGTGAGTTAATAGTCCTCTGGCAGATGAGCTCCCTCCAGGCAATCACTGTGCAGTCTTCTGTGAAGCGCAGTCATCACAGGTGGAATCTAGGCCGCTGGGTAAATAACTGGCTAGACTTTTGAAGGGAGACGATGTTCAGTAGTGTGGCTTTTCTTTCTGCTATTCTGTGGTTGCTGTTTAGTTTTTGGTCATTGGAAAGTGAAGTTTCAGGCTGCCAAGTTTTAAGTAAAAAAGGGAACACGCAGTTCTGATGTACTGCCAGTCTTCAAGAAAGGATCGGAAGATGGGTCTGAACACCAAAGAGGACAGAGGCTTCCGTGCAGATCTTGGGCTTGAAAGCTGAAGGGTGAAGGCAGGAGAGGCAAGTCTGGAAGCATGTCTGAGACCATTGCTCATTTCTTCTCCATCCTGACCCATCTACACCTCTCTTTCTATATTTGAAGTATCTGAAGGTACTGAGGTCAGTTGCAGGGCAGAGATGAGATTAAACTCAACTCAGATGTCAGTCTTTTCCAGCCACATCATCTTTAACTGCTAATCTCTGGAGGGTACATTTCTAGCAGATGTCAAGTATGCTAGCCCCTGTGATCTGCTTCTGGGTCAAGGGTAAAACTAGAACTCACAGGGTCAAGGATGCCAGGGGAACTCCATCTACCTAAGAAGGCAGAACTGGCCAATATTGGAAAATCCATGGAAAGGTAATCCAGAAACAGGTTTCAGATCCACTGTTTTGAAGACAATTAATTAATGGTGAATTTATATTAAATTCATTAAGAGATTCTGAGTTGACATTTAAGTTGGCCAACCAAACAATGACAAATATTATATGTGTGTTATTCTTGATTGTTTATTTGATTGGTTTGTTTGGCTGTCATGTTTTGTTTTTTGAGACACGGTCTTGCTATATATCCCAGTCTGGTCTTGGAATCACAGTCTTACTGCCTTAGTCTCCTGAGTGCTGAGATTATGGATGAACATACATGATCAGCATAAATTTTTGTTTTTGCTGGAGCAGGGCCTTTCATTCACTTGGCTTGCTTGCTCACTACTGATGCTCTACCACTTAAGCCATGCATCTAGCAAGCCTTTTGCTAGTTAATTGGAAATGAAATCCTGCAAACTTCTCTGTCCAGGCATAAAAGGCTTCTAACCTTGATCTGCCAAGTCTCAGCTTCCTGAGTAGCTACGATAACAAGTAAAAGCTACCAGCATCCAGCAATAAATCTTCCTATGTTTTTGTTTGCTTATTTGTTTTAGTTTAGTACTGGACCTGAGGCTTGAACTCAGGGCCTACGCACTGTCCCTGAGCTTCTATGTTCAAGACTAGTGTTTTACCACTTGAGCTAGAGCTCCATTTCTGGCTTTTTGTTATGTTTTGGTGGTTAATTGGAGATAAATGATTCATGGACTTCCCTTCCTGAGGTGGCTTTGAGCCTCAGATCTCAGATCTCAGCCTTCTGATTAGCTAAGATTACAGGTATGAGCCATCAGGGCCTGACTCTCAATGTTTTTAAAAACGTTTCTACTATACAACGTTCACTATGATGAGTGGCCTACAAGCTACTTTCTTTTTCTCCTAGAAGTATAGTCAATTTTTGTGAGTCCTTCCAGACAGTCTACTAAGGTCATTGTGGCCATGAGAATTTTCCTCCCTAATATGATAAAACCTCTGTCACTCCCTAATCCACTCGAATGACTTCAAGTGATTAGGAAAATTGATTTGGGCAAATTGTGTGTGTGTGTGTGTGTGTGTGAGCACTAAGGCTTGAACTCAGGGCTTAAGTGTACTATCCATTAACTTTTTTGCTCAAGGTTGGTGCTCTACCACTTGAGCCACAGCTCCACTTCTGGCTTTTTGCTGGTTAATTGGCAATAAGAGTCTTATGGATTTGTCTTCCTGGGCTGGCTTCAAACTATGGTTCTCAGATCTCTGAGTAGCTAGGATTACAGATGTGAGCAACTGGTGCTCAGCTACATACAGTGCTTTCAAGTAAATTATTACATTTTCTAAAAATATCAGTTCTTACTACTTTTCTGAGAGGTAAAGAAAATACATAGGTGAGAAAACTGAAGTTTAGAGAAGTTAATTTCCCCCAAACAAGTTCCCTCCCGGCAGAACAGGAGAGAGTGTGGTCTACATGCATGTTTGTTGTTTCTCTGCATGTGTCTGTTTATGACACAGTATGTTCAGGGGATGAATGCATGTTACCAATACAAATAAGCAAAATAGTACAAAATAAGCTAAGTGCGGGTAAGAAGTTTGACAAGAAATGCACTCAGTACCTTACATGTGTAACTATAACCCCTCTGTACATCACCTTGAGAATAAAATTAAATAAGCTAAGTAAATAGAGTATCAAGAAGTCTTGGAGTATTGCAATAAGAGCAGAATTTCAGCAGAGATGGACTGGAGGGTGACTGACAAATGCATGAGGATTTGAGATCAAGCCACTCACAGCTCCAGTGCTTAGTTGCTGTACAAAATAGGCTCCAGGCTTACCATGTGGTGATGGCCTCTCATCTTCTTACTCCTGCTCAACGTTATGCTTTGAACTAAAACAAAAAGCCAAAACAAAACAAACTGTTGTGCAACTGAAGCCTGTCTGCCTGGTATGTTTACCAAGCTCCTGAGCATGTGCTAAGCATGAGTCAAGGAATGAGGCTCTGGGCCCCTGACTGTTTACAGCCTGTGTCTGGCCAAACCAGCATCCTCCTCACAGCTGGTTCTGATAAAGCACACGGTAGTTTGTTTTAGGGGCCTGTGCTAGTCCCTTAGACAGCTCTTCCTTCCCCAAATAAACTCAGAGAGACTCAGCTGTTTGATGGAATCTCTCTTTTCCAGCCTTTTCCCTGGAAGGCTCAGGAATCAGCTTTGCAGATTTATTCCGGCTCATTGCTTTCTACTGCATCAGCAGGTAAGCTTTCTTCCTCTCTGTATGAGTTCAAGCATCTGCTTGGTGTGCACCATGCAATCTTGATTGGAGTTGGGAGGAGGGACCCAGGAGGCTGGAAATGTAGTAGATGTTGAAGGGAAGGATTGTTTAAAATGTTTACCAAGGCCAGGCTAACGACGGAAAGGACTACCTAATCCCTCCAGATGTAAGGTCTCATCAATGTGATTATTTCTTCAAGCTGCTCTCAGGAGTCACCAAACAGAAAACACACACACACACACACCACAAATACACACACACACACACCACAAATACACGCACATACAAATGGACACGTATACAGAAAACAACCAATGATTCAATCCTAGACTATTTTAAGATCCCTGGTGATATTCTTGAAATCTCTCCAGGGGATGGAGACTGATTCTACAAATGTGGGTTCCTTAAGCCAACACGTAGATTTTTCATGATGGTTTGTCAGGGTGCTTGTGTTCATTTCATAAGTGAAACAATTGTTATAGTCTCCATGAACTGAAGCCTCAAATCAGTATGCTATCCAGTGCCAAGATGGTATGAGGTGTAGAAAGCTTTTTATAATGCTCATCAGATTTTTCTTTTTGTCTAGTAATGACAGCTTTTCACACTCAATGTTCTCCTGTGGGGAAGAAATGACACGTTTGTTATCCATAGGTTGGTATTGCCTGCCCTGGTCACCAGAGCTCACTTGGCTTCCTTGACTTTGCTGTTTGCTATCTGGAACCTATTCGGGGAACTATATCACCAAAGTTCTTTCCAGTGGTTGCAGCCCACAAAGCACTCAAAACGAAGCTGAGAAGTCCCTTTGGGTTGAGTTTACTTTAAGGGCTGGCTAGTTTATTTCTCTGGGGCTGAATTAGATACTCATTGTCCCTGGTAACCTGGCCCTGAGGTGACCTGGTGGCCCTGGTGACTGGGCACTGAGCTCTTCTGGCCTCTGTGGCTACACAGTAAATGACCTGAGGAAGAGGAGGTGCTTTCCAGAGGGAGAATCCAGTGCTGTTCACCTGCAGGAAGAAAATGAGGGCTTTTAGAATGAATGCCCTGTAAGCCCCTCCCATGGTGGGGAGGGAGTACCACCTGCTTCTCTGGATTGGTTACTAATCCTCGCAGCCTGTGGAAAGAAATGTGCTTGTAAACATTTAAGTACAACTACTGACAATGAGTAATTTCAGATTAAGAGAACGAAAACATTGTTTAGATGAATACTGCCATTATTTCTTTTTATTTGATCTTTTAAAAATGGGCTAAATAATACATTCCTTCTTAACACACATATAATCACCAGGCATGCCATAGGCACCGAATGTAGACTGAAGCCATGCTATGTTCACAGTGTCTGAACAGAGCAAAATACATACATACTGTGTGTGTGTGTGTGTGTGTGTGTGTGTGTTTTGGGGTGGTGGTGTTGGTACTCACGATAGAACTCAGGCCTGGGCACTGTCCCTTAGGTTTTGTTTGGTTTTGTTTTTGCTTAAGACTAGCACTCTGTCTCTTGATCCACAACTCTGCTTCTGGCCTTTTGGTGGTTAATTGAAGATAAGAACATCACAGACTTTCCTGCCCTGGCTGGCTTCAAATTGAGATCCTCTGATTTTAGCTTCCTGAGTAGCTAGGATTACAGGAGTGAGCCACTGGCTCTTGGCCTCTTTTTTTTTTTTTCTTTCAATACACAATCATTTTATTTCCAACCATTTGGAATTATATTAAAACTTACAAAACTGCCTCCTATGAAAGATTTTAGGGTAATTCTTTATGCTCTGACAAGAAAATGAATATTTTAACATCCCTAATTCCAGAAAGCCAGAAGCACCCCAAATAATATGGTAACTGCTAGCCCTACCCTTTAAAAAAAAAGAGGGGGGAATATGTTGTCCAAAGAGAGGACTGGTATAGAGGGACACAAGTCTTAATGAAATACTTCTGAAGGTTTTCGGTTGGTTATTATTCAAATGTGAGTATAATTGGATTGTCCCACAGAATGTGTATAAACCCACAAACCCAACCCATCTGCCTTCCTACCTCCCACCCCATCCCAGGGACCCACACCTGGTCTGCTCTACAGCTAGCCAGCTCAGAGGAGACTTTTCATGCTCACATGTCAGCCAGAGGTGAAGCTGGCTGGTGTGTTTACTTTCCATGGATTGAAACTGTGCTGTGGTTGGGAAAGAGACTTCTGCCTATAAAACCTTACTTGGTATTTGCACAGAATAGATAGCATCTGTCCCTCCTGTTTCAAGTAGGTGGGAATACCTGCTGTCCAGGCAGGGCTGTCTGATAATTAAAGCATATGAAGTGTATGAAGGCCTTTTGGAAATTACAAAGCATGCTCTCACCGTCAAGTGTTTACAGAGAAAAAAAATTCCACCATTGACATTTTACAAGTAGAAAGGCCTGAGATTAATTTTCCTAATTTTTTTCAAAATGCAAAGATACTTGGTCTTGATATTTTTTTTCTTTTTTAATGTGATTCATGTGTTTTTGGTGTGAGTTGGTGTGACACAGTCTAGCAAAATACTTTTTGAAATCTTTCCATTGGTTGGTTGTACACCCATGTATGGAGGTTTCAAGTATGATTGGATTGTCTCATGCAGTGTATCCAGTATTCATGGGCAAGAGAATTCAAGCACAGGACTGGCCATGTCCAGTTGGATCAGTAGATAGCACAGCTGCAGACACAGCCATCACTCCATATCTCAAGGCTCCCTGCACTGGACTGGGAGCCGCTTTTTTTCAAATCCCATGGAGTGCTAGAACACTTGCAACCCCATTCAAATGCAGAATTTGCTTCAGGGATGGGGCCAACATCCTGCATATCCAGCAAGCTCCCAGTACGAGGACAATGTTGCTGGTCCTCGGGCCACATTTTTGAATACTAAAGAGATGTAGGACATAATAATTGGGCACTGGGGAGACCTGTGCCAGGTACCATAAGTACATTATCTCTACCCTCTCAGTAACTCTGTAAGTTAGGGTGGAGAAGCATCCAAGGCTCAGACAGTGTAAGGTACTTAGCCATAGTCATTTAATCAAAAAGTAGCAGATATGGGATTTGAACCCAAGCCTTCCTTAATGCCACAGCCCTAAATGTTGCCACTCAGCCCTGCCAGCTACACACAGGTTGAGAGCCAACACAACTGGTTGTGAGTTCTCTCCCACTATGCCAGACAGACACTCACAGCTCACTTCTGTTCTACAAGTACGGAGTGTTATGCCCGGAACCTCACCTGTCTCTGTTGGTGAATGATAGTGACCCCAGAAAATAGGAGACATCACAGCTTCCTCCCGGCATGGTAAGTGCTATTGGCACATGATTATAATCCTCACTATTCAGAAGGCTAAGATCTAGAGGAATGATGGCAGGATCAAGGCCAGCCAAGGCTGAAAAATCAGGGAGATTCCATATCCAATTAATCAGCAAAAACCTGGGCTGGAAGCATGGCTCAGCTAGTAGAATGCTGGCCATGAGGGGGACAAAAACTATATAAAACAAAAATGAACTAAATCTAGACTGTGCATGTTGAAACTCTTGAGTAAAAGATAATAATTTCATTTTTGTCTTTTTGCAAGCTTTCTTATTGGGATCTGTCTCTTTAGTAGGATGTAGGTAAAAGGAAATGTCTGTATGCACACATGTATAGCCACATGTCAATGCTAAATGCTTTCTAGCTGGCATAATGGGAGAGGCCTCACATACAACATCTAATTTTTTTTAATTTATTTATTGTTATGGTAAAGGTGATATACAGGGGGTTACAGTTACTTAAGTCAGATACCATTTTAATCTTTGAGGAAATCTGTTGCATCTCTTTGAAATGATGATATTATTAATAAATAAAATTATAGCATTAATACCAGAAGCAGCTATAAATTATGTTTGTATGTACACTATTTTTAAATTTTATTTTATCGTAAAAGTAATATACAGAGGGGTTACAGTTACGTAAGGTAGTGAGTATATTTCTTTTCAAACAGTGTTACCCCTCCCTCTCAGCTCCCCTCTCATTCTACTCCTCTCCCCTGCAAAATTGTCAAGTTCATTTCCAACATAGTAGCTCGTGAGTATTGCTGTGGCATTGGTTCACCTTCTGTCTCACTGTTTGTGTGATTCCACAACATCTAATTTTCTAGTAGATCAAAGCCTACAACTATCCATTAACGCATGGCAGGTGTGGCTTCCTATCCTATGTCATTTAGAAAAATCCAGACTAGTCAGGTGATGTTTCATCTCTGGATACTCAGTTGTGGCTTGTGGCTCTTCCCCGTGCTTACCCCATTGTCCAAAGAAAGTAGATTTAATTAGCTGAGTTTGACCATATCCACTTATATTGGCAAGGTACTTTGGAATTGCACAGTTCTGTTTCCCATTCATCCTTATTTCAGATTGTAGTCAGGGTAACTGCCCTGACAGGTCACACAGCAGCTTCTATCGACCCCATCCCCCCATCCATAGCTCCACCCCCTCATCTCAAACAATATGCACAGAAAGAGTGCGTGAAACCACTGGAGCACAGATAAAGGTCTCCTGCACGCCAGATGTGATTTGGGCTGGGTATGCTTGGACAAAAATAACCTCCTGACTTTGTGTGAGCAGTGTAGTGGAGCTTGGTGATGCCATGAAGTGTCACAGCATTCTTTTCATGGAGTTTACAACTGTTTACACTGTCACCATCTGTCAACAGCTTCAAAGGTTCCAAAATTCTTCAGTCATCCAGATTTAATCTGATTCTTTTTAGAATGCTGCCTCATAATGCCACAAAATAACAAACATTTGGTATCTTTACTCCCTTCAGTAGACATTTTCAAGACATTTTGTGATGACAAAATACAGGCAGAAGTTCCAGGTTTTGTACCTACCTAACTGCACCCCAGACACGGGGGCCTCCTTGCTGTTTTTCATAGTGCTAGGCTTCCTCTGCTTGGAATATTCTTCCCTGAATGGTTTCCTCCTTGGCCATATATCGATCTTCAAACACCACCCGTTCAGGAAGTCTCAATGTTACCCTCCAATACTCATGATTCCCTTCACATATGTAATGCATCAGTGGTGTGTCTCCTATGTATTCTGTAAATTGAATATTTATTGTCCCTCGGTGTCAGCTGGACTGCAATTCCATACTAACATACTGATGATTTGTTCTCAGGGAACAATGTCACATCCCAGGTGAACAAAAACATTTGTCCAATGAATGAATGACAAATCTTTGTTTATAAAACCAGACCCACTACAGAATATGTTCAACACCTATCTTGGATAAGTCACCATTGTCAATGAATAATTGTTCATGTATGCAAAACCGCTTCCAGGCAAAGGGTTGTGTTGAACCGTGGGGGGAATTCACCAGTGCTTTGTGAATGAAAAGGTCACAAGCCTTGTATATGAAAAGGAGTAACTATCTGTCACATCTGCCTCTGTGCTTTCAGAGGAAGCAAGTCATGGTCCGTGCATTTACTCAAGACTTGATGCCTTGGCTGTGGCAGGACTCAGCTGCCAGCATGGTTCCTTTCTACTGGGCTGTGTGCTGTGTTGTCTGTCACTCTGTGTTGTCTCTCTGCATGTGGCTCTGCTGCCCTTGGAGCCGCATTGCCTGGGCAGCTGTTAATATGAAATAACTTCCAAGAGTGGTTGAGGGGCAGCCGCACGTATCACCTGTGAGCTTAGAAATGCAGGATCTGCAACCTCTGTCCACTCCCCACACCTCCTGAATTACATATGCAATCTAACAAGGGAATTCTTGTGTATGTTAAAGTGAGAGAAGATCTGCCTTCAAATACAGGAGACAGTTTAGTCTCCAGCACATAGACATATGTGGTCTCCAATTGGGAAATGTCACAGGTGAAACCAGAAATTTCACTGAAAGCCTGCTGTGTATAAAGATTTAGGATTATCACACATTCCTGTCCAGGGTGTTGGAGCCCGACATTCAGATAGGCATCTAGCAAATTAGTACCTAGTGTTTTATAGGTGTGATAGATCTACCAACATAGTCAGCTATTCTCATAATCACTTTACCCAGCGTTAGCTGCTCAGATGAGAGATTCAAGCATGCTTGTCTCCTGGCCTGTTGTGAGTATGATAGCACTGGCAGTGAGTATTGAGTCTTGCCACCAGTAAAGAGTAGTCATGGTTAGATGTGATGTGGTGTGGTTTGTACTTTGGACATTTTAGACCATTTAAAGCACATCGAGGATGAAAAATGAATGCAACCAGACAGAAATCAGACCCATAATTATAAACATCTTCTTTTTTTCTGAAAAATCAGGGATGTTCTGCCATTCACCTTGAAGTTGCCCTACGCCATTTCCACAGCCAAGACCGAGGCTCAGCTTGAAGAACTAGCCCAACTGGGACTAAGTAAGTGGGTACCCAATCCCAGCTCTACTTTAAAATGAGGTCATAGAGCAAGCTGCATTATTATGGGGCTGGCTACAGCTATGTGGCTGTGCCAATTACACCTATGATTCTAAAGAATCCTACCTTTTTAGGTCCATAAGGTCACTGGATCATGCTTTTAGGACTTTGTTTTTTCCAGGTCCAATGTTCAGCCAACTCCAAAACTGGCTTCTTCCAAATCTCACCGGCTTTATTGTCTGTGGTTTTAGGGGTACCCAGGTGTTGAGATCCTGTTGTATTAATGTAGACCTTTGTCAAATGTCAGGGACTGTCTTTTCTTTTAGAATTTTGCCTGAGGGAAGGCAGTGCTTAGCAGAAAGAGAGGTCCAGGTGCATATCATGTGTATGGCCTTTAATTTTGAGTGAGACCTGGGAGCACACATGGCACCTCTGAGCTTTGTTTTTGTTTTTTTTTTTTTTTTGGTTGGTCATAGGGCTTGAACTCTGGGCTTGGGTGCTGTCCCTGCGCTCTTCAGCTCAAGGCGAGCACTCTACCGCTTGAGCCACAGCACCACTTTTGGTTTTTTAGTGGTTTATTGGAGATAAGAGTCTCACAGACTTTCCTTCCCCGGGCTGGCTTTGAACCGATCCTCAGATCTCAGCCTCCTGAGTAGCTAGGATTACAGGTGTGAGCCACCGGCACCCAGCTCACCTCCGAGCTTTGAGGGATCCAAGCATGAAGGCAGCTCAAATAACATCTGTCTTGCTCCCCCTCCTACTGTTAAATTCCCACCCTGCTCTTGTGGGTCATGACCCTTGCCTGGCCAAGAATCCTTGCTTTGGTAGCTGGGATTTGCTTCCTCCTCTCTGTCCCCTTACTGATGCTCCAGAGTGCTCCCAGTGCTGGCAGGCAGAGGTTGACAATGGATCAAGTCACATAACATGCCCAGTTGGATTCCTTTGTCCCCTTGCTTTTGAGGAATCTGTGTGGGTTTAGCTTTGAGGAGGGGAAATATAGCCCTTCCCTTCTAGATGAAAAGGGGAAAATCTTTTAAGCTCCCTATTTCTTTCTGCAACTTTGATTGCTTCAAGAGGATTGCCACATGTGTCTGATGCCTTTCTGGGTAATAAAATTGGGAAAGAGAATCTTGGGAGGGGAGTAGCAGAACCATGGAAATGTCCCTACTGAAAAGTTATTGATTCTCTTGTGATTAAGTCCTTCCCTCCTTGGAAGAGTAATTAAAATGCTTCCTGAAGTGAATATAATCAACTCTTTTATAGGACTTCTTTCTTTCCTTTTTGGTGTTGGGGATCAACCCCAGGGCCTTGCCCAGCACATGATACACAAGTTCTCAACCACTGATGAGGCCTCTCAGTGACATGTACCAGGTCTCTCTTTTCTCTGGTTTAGTAGTCAGCATGCAGTATGTGCTCCTTTCATGGCCTGAAGGATGGTGCTTGATCCCAGGTTCCTCACACCTGTAATTCTAGCTACTCGGGAGACTGGGATGTGGGCATCATGGTTCAAACCTAGCCTGAGCACACAAATCCACTATATTCACATCTTCAAGTAACCAGCAGAAAAGTCAGACTTGGAAGTATGGCTTCAGTGGTAGAACACCAGTTGTGAGCAAAGAAGCCAAACAAGAGCACAAGTCCCTGAGTTCAAGTGCCACTTCTGCCCTCCCATTCCCTTACCACACACAAAGAAGAAAGAAGATGGTGCTTGTAGCAGGCAAAGATAATGACAAAAGTAGCTTGTTCTAGTGGTCAGAAGTGAATTTCATCTAATGAATAAACATTCAACGTGTGGTGCTTAATTGCCCAATATCCATTTAGGGTAGAGACACACATTTTAAAATTCTGCGCCCACTTATTCATCCAGCAAGTATTTCTTAAGGGTTTGCTATGTGGCAGGCAGGATGCCCTACACAAGGGCTTGAAGGTTCATGTGGTCTCCTCCGTTGATTAGTAAGGTTCACAGGCTACATGGGAAGTATAAATACACATGAGAATTAAGTATTCTATGCCTTAAAAGGCCATTCAACTGTAATAGTAGAAATCTAAGCAGTGGCTGCCACTGGTAGCTCATGCCTGTAATCCTACTCAGGAGGCTAGGATCTGAGAATTGCAGTTCAAAGCCAGCCCAGCAGAAAAGGCTGTGAGACTCTTATTTCTTGTCTACCAAAAAGCCAAAAATGGAGCTATGGCTCAAGTGTTAAAGCACCATCCTTCAGGGTGGGGATGGGGGGGAAGCTCAGGGACAGCTCCCAGAGCCTAAATTCAAGCTCCAGGGCAAGCCAGGAAAAAAAAAATCATCTAAGCAGAGAAACTAGCTCTTCCTAACCCTTCTATGTAGACTAATAGAGGCATAAGATAAGCCTATGTGTAATTCTAAATTTTCTAGTAGTTACATTTTTTAAAAATAGCTATGTATTGAATTAATCTTAATGATCTATTACATTAAATATAATACATACAAAATATAATCTAATATGTAATCAATATAAGAAATTTTAAAAATACTCCTAGTATACTTCACATTCTGCCTATATAATACTAGGTATCTGAAATCCAATGTGTGTGTATGCTGATACTATCAAGATTCAATTCTCAAACATTCATCAGAAATAGGTGATATGTGTTTATATTTCATTCAGTTGACAGTAGAAAAAGTAGATTCTGATAACTAAATGCCAGTAATTGGCTTCCCAATAACTGAATCAAGCATCCATTTTTAAATTTTATATTAGATGAAATGAAACTGAACATTGAGCTCCTTAGCACCAACTACTTTCCAGATGCCTACTGGCTACCTGTGTCTACTGGCTCTTAGATTAGATAGCCCAAAAGTAGAGGGAAAGGCACGAAGGATATAAGAAAGGCCTCACACCAACATGAAGCATGTCACCAACACACACAGGATAGGCTGTAGGACTCCCAAGGTAAACTTCTTTCTAGTTCCTTGTGATCAGCCATTCAGAGTCCATAAGAAAAAAGCACAGGTAAACACAGCAAACAAAAGATGAAAGATAAAGAATTAATACAACCTACTCAACTGGAAATTGTAGCAGACATACTAATCATCCTCACTGCCTCTCTCAGTTTGGACAGGAAACGGAGGCTTTTCTATAAGAGGAGACCCAGTAACAGAGGGAATGAGTGTTGAATATTTATAGCCCTTAGGAAGGAGGTTATAGGATGAGGAAGGAAGGCCAATAAACCACAAAGATAAATGGTTGAAACTGTACTTAGCATTTGCATAAGCTTGCTGGCTTTTTTTTTTTTTTTCCTTTTTGCTGATGGTACCCATGAGTATCCTTTTCCTCTTCTTTGGGATTTAATGCTGAATATGTTTGAAAAAAAAAAAAAAACACAGACACACACAAAAATCAGGCAGATTGTGTAACATCCCCAGGCCCAGCTGCTGCTCCTAGGGTTTAAAAAGGAACTTGGAGGCTCAATTCCATGGTTGGCAGCCTCCACAAAGGGCATCCCAGGAGAGAGAGGCTGATTGGAAAGGGTGGTGTTACTTTCTGAGCTGACTCGGTTTTTGGAAAATAAGTCCAGGAGCCCAGATGGCCTTTCCTGAGTTTATACAGTAATTATTTATACAGTAATTATGTTTGTTTTGTTTTTTTTTTTCCTTCTAACATACCTGAAGGAAGGTTGGCCTGGAGTCCTCTGATGGTTGGCCAACATTTCTCCAGGACTGAGAGGCCCCTGGAGCCTTCCTGGGAATTCATAGCTGGGCCTGGAAATCCTTATTCCCTTTCCAGTAAAGAAATGCAAGAAAAGCAGAACAGAGCCAGGCACTGGTGGCTCATGCCTGTAGATATCTGAGGGTTGCTGCAGTTCAAAGCCATCCTGGGCAGAAAAGTCCATAAGACACTTTTTTTTTTTTTTGGGGGGGGGGGGGTCCAGTCATGGGGCCTGAACTTTGGGCCTAGGTGCTGTCCCTCAGCTCTTCAGCTCAAGGCTAGTGTTCTACCACTTGAGCCACAGTGCCACTTCCGGCTTTTTTTCTTTTTGCTTATGTGGTGCTGGGGAATCGAACCCAAGGCCTCAGGCATGCAAGGCAAGCGCTCTACCACTGAGCCACCTTCCCAGTCCCCTGTAATACTTTTATCTCCAATTAGCCAGCAAAAAGGTGGAAGTGGAGCTGTGACTCAAATAGTAGGCCCTAGCCTTGAGCTAAAAAGCTAAGAGACAGTATCCAGGCTCTGAATAAATAAATAATAAGAAATAATAATAAGTTGAAAATTAAAAAGCAAAACAAGAACAATGAATAGAAAGGAGGTGCAGCCTCTCTCCTCCCAAGCCCGTTGTCTTACAGTATGCGTTGTGACTTTTGATTTGTGAAGGAATGGCCCAAGTGTACTGTATTTACATTCTTGTGTTTGCTGGTAATGACTTTCAGATTTTTGGAGCTCCTCAGCTGACAACAAACCCCCAAATCCTCCACCTCCCCATAGGCTTCTCTCCTGGGACCCCATCCGCCCTGCCTCCTCCAGTCAGCTCTGCCTTATAAATGGAGTGCATTCTATAAAAACCAGAACGCCTTCAGAGCTGGAGTGCAGCCAGACCAACGGAGCCTTGTGTTTTATTAATCCTCTTTTCTTGAAAGTGCACAGCCAGGATCTCAGTGGAAGCTTCAAACGGCCCAGCACAAGGACTCCCAATGCGAATGGCACTGAGAGGCCTCGGTCCCCCCCACCCAGGCCCCCACCACCCGCTATTAATAGTCTCCACACAAGCCCTGGGCTGTCCAGGACTGAAACCCAGACGAGCATGCCAGAAACAGTCAACCATAACAAACATGGGAACGTAGCTCAGCTTGGAAGGAAACCAACTCCCATCCCTCCACCCCGCCTGAAGAAGCAGGCTTCTTTTCTGGAAGCTGAAGACAGCGCAAAGACCTTGACCGTCCGTGGGCCGGGGCTGAGCCCAGAGCTGGAGCTGGGCACAGCTGGCCGTGCAGGTGGAGCCCCGCCTGAGGACGCCCCGGGGCATTGCACAAGAGCCCAGCCTCCCTGCTCTGAATCACAGCCTCCACGCCATGGAGGAGGCCGGCAGAGGCTGAGCGACATGAGTCTCTCCACTTCCTCCTCCGACTCCTTGGAGTTTGACCGGAGCATGCCTCTGTATAGCTATGAGGCCGACACCACCAGCAGCCTGGAAGACTATGAAGGGGAGAGTGATCAAGAGACCATGGCACCCCCCATCAAATCCAAAAAGAAGAGGAACAGCTCCTTTGTGCTGCCCAAACTGGTCAAGTCCCAGCTCCGAAAGATGAGTGGGGTGTTTAGCTCTTTCATGACCCCGGAGAAACGGATGGTCCGCAGGATCGCAGAGCTGTCTCGGGACAAGTGTACTTATTTTGGATGCCTGGTACAGGATTACGTGAGTTTCCTGCAAGAGAACAAGGAATGCCATGTGTCCAGCACTGACCTGCTGCAGACCATCCGGCAATTCATGACCCAGGTCAAAAATTATTTGGCTCAGAGCTCTGAGCTGGATCCCCCTATCGAGTCTCTGATCCCCGAAGACCAAATTGGTAAGTACTCATTTCCCCTTCCCCCATCTTCCAAATATAAAAATCTGTTCCCTTATCAGATAGCCTACCTAGTTAGTTACTTGGGATGCAGTTTCTCCAAAGTTGAAAAAGAAAAAGAAAAAAAAGACACAAAAGTCTCACCTCATCTGAATTGGAAAAGTGTAACTTCTTTAGGCAGCTGCTGAGTTACCAGGCTGAAAAACCTTTTCTGGTCTAAGTGGTTGGAATTGAACTTTGCTCAAGGATATAGTCTGTGTCACTCTGGTGGTTCCAAGAGGCAGCGGAGGTACTACGGCAGTTAGGTCGAAAGTGTATGTTTCTGTAGCCTGCACATGTACCCAGGTATTTTTTTCCTGTCTTCTAAGAGGCAGTGGATGTTTTGTTCCACTTTATTTGGGGAGCCAGTTTTCCACAGAGGTGTAGCATATGTTCAGAGAATACAAAGATCCGGGAGGCAAAGCCATGCGTTGCTGCCCTGAGCACACCTGTGTACAAACACGAACTCAGTAAGCAGAGCAGGACTTATGCCTAGATTCTGGGACCCTGTCCTTCTGTTCCAAGAGGAACCACACATTACTGGCATTTTGACCCATATGCTCTGGAGCAAGAAAAAAAAAAGTGGGAAAGCCAAATTTATTTGGTATACCTTTAAATAAGTAACATAGTTTGGAGGTCATATGAAAGGCGTTTTCTCTAAAGTCAAGGGGAAATACTTTCTTTATAACCTCATTGAAGGGCTGGATTGTTAATAGTTACTTTGGCAAGTGGCTGGCCAAGGCAAATTTGAATTTGGCAAGCAGCCTTCCCCTACCTCCCCCCTTGCCCCCCCCCCCCCAGAACATTGAAGGGGTTTTTTGTTGTTGTTGTTATTTTCAGAAGGTTGACTCTAAAAGGTTAATCTGAGACTTCATTCACTGGGCACTGCAGCCAAAAAGCTTCTAAACATTCCCAAGCAGTTCAGAAGTGAAACCCAAATTTCTTCCTTCTGATTGGGTCTGTTTGTGGAAAGTAGTAAACACTATGTGGTAGAGTATATGAGCATGCGCTCTCCTCTCCTGCCCCCCCCCCCCCCCCCCCCCCCCCCCCCCCCCCCGCTTTTCCTTTAAGCAGCTAGTTCATTTGCTCACTGAAAAATCAAAGCCTTGTTTGTTTTCTTGCTGTGGTTTGACTAAGCCCAGATGATAAGGGCGTGGTTGAAGCTAAAGTGAATGGCTAAGAGGAATGGGTCTTTGTAATATGAGTGCCAATTGAGACTTGGTCAGGAGACTTCAGAAGGTGGCAGGAAAGATCTATACAAACTGCCTTTTTACCCTGGTCTTCTTACAGCTCCATCTCAAGGGAGACCCGCTCTCAGTATTAACAGGGACCCTGACCTGCATGCAAAGCTTCCTCTCAGGCGCTGCCTGGCACTGATGTCAGGCCTGAGCTATGTGCAGGCAGAGCCAGCCAGCCCCCGGAGGAGGGGCTCCTAAGGGAACAGGACTTCCGCTTTTGCTTCCCTACTGATGTCTTAAGCTCCAGTCCAAGGTGGGCCCTGGGAAGGTATCCCACCAGCTCCTTTTGTAATTAAGTTCAGATATGATATTTGTTCTGGGAGCTCAAGGGCTCATTTTCTTCAAAAGTCTGCCAAAAATTATACACATGGCTGCTTTGAATTCCAAATCTAAGGTCCCAGTAAGAAGGGCAGCTGACATATGTGGTGCTTCTCTGAGAAGCCAGGCAGAGGAAGGCAGGGATGGGTACTATGAAGCCATTCCCTCTAAGGCTGAAACAACTGGTAGCTAGCAAGGGTTGCACTTGAACTTCTGGGTCATCCTAGACCCTGTTTTTCTAACTTTGTCTCTCTATTGCTGCTTATGTTTGTTTTGTAATCAGGAGCCACAGACTGTTGTTACAGTAGAGTGACCCCTTGTTGAGATGTTCACAGAACCTCTGGAAACAGTATCATGCTTTTGCATTGGTTGGATTTTGTTGGTTTGAAATCAGGTGTCCCTATATTGATGAGGCTGACCTTGAACTCCTGGACTCCAACAACTCTCCTGCCTCAGCCTCCAGAGTAGCTAGGACTACAAGCATGCACTACCACATCCAACTTGCGTTTACTATTAATAATAATTATTAATTATTGCTATTTTATCTGTAAGTAGTTATACAAAGGTATTTCAATTCAGCATATCAATTTATGAGTACAGTGCATCTTGATCAGTGTCACCCTAACTTTGCATTAAGCAGGCAGTTTGTCCTGTTGTTCGCTGATGAAACACCATTCTATTTTGAAAGTATAGTGAAAGTGCTGGGCTTGTGAAAGTAAGGGGAAGATCAGGGGAACAGAGGCCGACCCATCACAGGGAAGGAAAATGTGACCCTAATTATTCGAAAGCCAGTCTCCTTATTAGAGAGCGAGTTACTAGATTCAGACTGACAAGAACATTCTAGTTGTCTGTCTTACATATTCCTAAATAAAAGGCTCACTTAGAAAAGTGTTGTGTTGTAAGCCAGATGCTGGTGTAATCCAGGTACTCCAGAGACTGAGATCTGACGATTGCAGTTCAAAGCCAGCCTGGGCAAGTAAAGTCTGTGAGACTCTTAACTCCAATAAACGACCAAAAAAGCCAGAAGTAGAGCTGTGGCTCAAGTGGCAGAGCACTAACCTTGAGCACAAAAGCTCTGGGACCATGCCCAAGCCCTGAGTTCAAGCTTCAGGACTGGCATACACACACACACACACACACACACACACACACACACACACATACACACTTACTGTAAACACATTGGCACCTTTGAGACTCATATATTTCTTTAAATACTGTTAAGGTGTCAACAAAAGGCCAAGATGTATAGAATTTGGATCAGTGGGTGCTGCTAGGGCACATAGGGAAGCATTCAATTCATCTCAGCTCATTCCTACCAAGTCTCACTGGGAAAACACCAGAGTCTTTCCTCTGAATGTTATCTCCAGAATCTCAAGCCTCCAACTGGCTCAGAACAGGTGTCTACAAATGCTTGTAGGCTTTCTAAGAATGTCAGTGGGATTTCTCTGTTCTAAAAGAAAGCTAGTCCTGTCTTCCGTTTCCACCATTTTTGGAGGACCTGGCTCTGAACAAGGAGACAGGAATTCTAGCTTAAAGCCTAGACCGATTTCCTCAACCTCCATTTTGAAGTCAAGCAAGTAGGACTCAGCATTTAGTGGAGTTAAGTCCTCACAGAATGAAAGCACAGCTATTCATAGGTGAGAAATGACCTTTTGAATACATGCAGATAGATCTCTTTCATGTATGGAGATGGTGCTATTTTGTCTTTTTCAAAAGGTGTTTCTTCCATTGCAGAAAGGAAAGACAAGGAGGGAAAATTGTTCTAATTCAATCTCATGTACTGCTCATGTCCTCGCGAATCAAGCTCAGAAATTAAAACTGCCATGGTAGTGGTTATGTCCTACGGTAGAGAGTTTTGTCTTTAGTTAGATTGTCCTTTGGGAGTAC
This sequence comes from Dipodomys spectabilis, assembly GCF_019054845.1. Lineage (NCBI taxonomy): Eukaryota > Metazoa > Chordata > Mammalia > Rodentia > Heteromyidae > Dipodomys > Dipodomys spectabilis. The sequence continues at coordinate 5,376,284 of NW_024871042.1, forward strand.
TTCTGCGCAAAAGTCCTGCCATTTTGAGATTCTTGTTAATGGTCTGATACCAGCTTGGTGTCCTGGTTAGAGAATGAAGTCAGTGAGGGTGAGATATGGACCAGTTTCTGTGTGACCCAGCTCTTTCTTCTGTCCTGAGCCACGACTCAGATTACCCCTGGACAGCTGTCACCCCCACCTCCAAAGTAGTATGTGAAGGAATAAACCAGTGTTTTAACCAGAAGCATACATAGTTTTGGGGCCCTACAAAAGGCTCTGGGGTCAGTTCCTTCATGGAGAGAGTGAGTTAGACTCATTACTGTGGGGTATAAGTGTTTGTGACATTACTTATTACCTCAACATTTGGTCTTCATTGGTGGGCTTTCATATCATACCTTCCTTGGTTTGGCTTTTTTTTAACCAGTAGGGGAAATTTAGCCAACATTCCTGGTAACAGTATCTCCTTTTGTGCAAATACTGCGGTTGTTTTATTTTTATAATTTTTTCATTTCTTTTTTTTTTTGCTTGTATTACATTGTTTTTTCTTGTGAAAATGTCATACAGAGAGGTTACAATTACATGAGCAAGGTAATGAGTACATTTCTTATCAAGCATTGTTGCCTCCTCCTTTGTTTCCCCTTCACTTTCCATCCCCCCTCCACCCCCCCCCCCCAAAGTTGTAAAGTTCATTTTTTGACATACATCTTGTACATCTCATTGTAGCAATGGGTCCACCTGTATCCCTGTTTAAACAATTTAAATTTTTTATTTCTAATTTGAAATCAATCTTAAGAAATCCCTCTTGTTTTCAAACTTGATTCAAGAAAAACAAAAAATGTTAGTAATCACAAATTTTCTATTTTACATGATTCACAGCAGAGTCTCAGTAGTGATCTGAAACAGCCAACTGTTCACATTCCTAAATGTCAACAGTAAAAATAAAAAACAAAAAAAAATCCAAGACAAACTATTTTTTCTTTAGTTGCTGTAAACTAATATGTGTGTTTTCTCCAAAGAGCATTTTAATTATTTGAAGAAGTAGAATTAAACTCAATTCCCATATATTTCAAAGAAATCATTAATTTGCCCACAACAAGTGTGTTTTGTTTTGGTTTTATACTGGCACTGCAGCTTGTACTCAGGTCCTTGTGCTCACTTGGCATTTTTGCTCAAGACTATCAATCTACCACTTGAAATACTCCTCTACTTCTGTGATTTTGGTTTTTTGTTTTTGTTTTTTCCAGTCCTGGTGCTTGAACTCAGGGCTTGGGCACTGTCCTCAAGGCTAGCACTCTACCACGTTGAGCCACAGCGCCACTTCCAGCATTTTCTGAGTAGTTTATTAGAAATAAGACTCTCCACAGACTTTCCTGCGCAGGCTGCCTCTGAACCATGATCCTCATATGTCAGCTGACTGAGTAGCTAGGATTGCATGTGTGAGTCACTGGTGCCCAGCTCTGTATTTTGGTTTTCAATAGAGAAATGATGCTGTAAATGTGGTGAAACCAGAGAATAAAGTATGCATTAACAAGAGATGGAATTGGAAGTGGGGCTGTGGCTCAAGTGGTAGAGCGCTAGTCTTGAGCTAAAGAGCTCAGGGACAGCGCCCAGGCCCAGAATGCAAGCCCAAGCCCCACAACCGACCAAAAAAAGAAAGAAAGAAAGAAAGAAAGAAAGAAAGAAAGAAAGAAAGAAAGAAAGAAAGAAAGAAAGAAAGAAAGAAAGAAAGAAAGAAAGAAAGAAAGAAAGAAAGAAAGAAAGAAAATAGATGGCATTAAGAACAAAACATATTGGTATACACCTGTAATTCCCGCTACTCAGGAGGCTAACTCAGGAAAATACTTGAGCCCAGGACTTCGAGGCCAGCCCAGGCATTCTAATAAAATACTGTCCCTTGCTTAAAAGGGAGGGGAAAGTGAAAGAGTTTGATGTGATTTCCTAAGAGTTATAACTTCTTTAATTTAGATCATTGTTATGTGACTAGTTGGTTGGTTTTATTGAGTGTTTAAGTCTGGTTCAGGTTCCAATATCTGATGTGATTTATTTAAAATTTTTTAAATTTACAGTTTAGCTCCAGGGACCTCAATTATCTGCCCTTTTATTTTATTGTTTTAATTTAATTTATATTTTTTTGTGCCAGTCCTGCTGCTTGAACCCAGGTGCTATCCTTGAGCTTTATTTACTCAAAGCTAGTGCTCTTACCATTCGAGCCACAGGGCCATTTCACTTCCAGCTTTTTTGGGGGGGGTGGGGGTAGTTAATTGGAGATAAAAGTAGCATGGACATTTCCTGCCCATGCTGGCTTGGAATCACAGTTCTCAGATGTGAGCCTCCTGAATAGCTAGGATTACAGGCATGAGCCACTAGTCCTCCACTCTCCCTATTCCCCCCTCTCCTTTTTTTTTTTTTTTTTTTTAAAGAACTCTTTTGGAGATGTAGCCAGAGAGGAATATTAGTGACAAATGGTAATTAAAACCTTGAATCTTCTGACTTCTGATCTAGACACATGACTTAGCAACTGCCTTCCTACAGTTAACAATGGATAAAAAGAATACCCTAATGTCTCTGAAAATCAGCAAAAACAGACTGAAGACCACATCAGAAGCACTTTACTTTTCCCACCATGTCCCATCTTCATGCAACCCACCCGGGGAGTTGTCAGCCAGCAATGCACAGAGCCCCTGTGCAGAGTGTACATAAAGGAGCTCTGTACCCCTGTAGGGACAGCATGGGCATCACAAAACAAGTTGTGGTTAAGCTAGATTGTTTCCTAACATAATCTAGACTCTTCCTGATTCCTAGGCAGGAAAGATACCAGAGAAAAGAGGAATTCATGTCAAAATTGAGGAATATAACTAGGGGTAGGCACTAAAGATGTTGTATTGGTTGAGTGATGCTGAGATTGGCTAGAGCTTGAGGCATCTTTACCATTCGTCTCTGCCAAAACAGTGGTTCTTAGTGAACCCATGTTACATCGGCATAGCCCTCACTAGCCCTCAGGTCTGACCCCCTCACATGCTTGTCTCTCAACAGGTCCCAGCCCTGAGTACTCCTCTCAATATAATGCTCACTTTGGAGGCTCTTAGTTATTTTCAAGGCCTAAGGCCAACTCCTAGGTAGAGTAAGAGTCAATACTACATGGTGCAGTCATTCTTAAGCAATGGGGAATTGGTTCCAAGTCCCCTTAGGATATCAAAATTCAAGGATGTTCAGGACCCTTGAATAAAATAACTATCTGTATATAACTCATAAACATCTTCCTGAATACTTCAAAGAATCTCTAGATTACTTATAATACCAAATGTAAGTTATACATATGCAAACTTGTTATTCTACATTTTTATTTGTACTTTTATTGTCCTCTTCCCCCCTCCCTCTCAATATTTTCAGTCAGGAGTTAATTGAATGCATAGATGCAGGGCCCATGGATGCAGACCCACAGATGTGGGTAGACTGAACTGAATACTTACATGTGTAGCATCCCTTTAATCTTCCTCATGTCCCATTTGTTGTCCTCATTTTCATAGATGAGGAAACAGACGTTTAGCAAGATCAAGCCATAATGCAAATAGGACTGAACCCACATGTGCAATGGGCCTTTTCCTACACCTGTCCTGGTTGATAGTTAATGCTGACCACAGAGGTGAAGTTAGACCATACCAATGGCACCTGGCATCCACAAGGCTTCCCAATGATGTTGCTCACTGTCAAGACCACATTTACCAAATTTCTGCCATATAAGATCCATGTCCTCCCTCTTCCTGCTGTTTGGGAAAGTGCCGCTCATACTTGAAGGATAGGGACAGAATTACACTCCCCTCCAGAGGAAAGGTGATCTACCTAAATTATTTGGAATTCTTCAGTAGAGCAGTTGGTTTATTCTTGTTATTTGCCTTTGTTTTTACTGGCCTTTTGCTAGAAAGCACTGAAATTGGTCCCAAGATTATATGCTTTTACTTTTGCATGACAGCCTTCATTGAAGCCCACCAAAATGAGCACAAATATAAGGAACTCACAACCCCTGTGCCTGTCATCTCTATTTTGTTCTATATTTGCTGGGCTAGTGGGATCTTCCGTAGAATGATAAAGCATTCTTTATTATGAATTGTTTAGGAGCCAACATGTGCTTTGTAGACAATGCTTAAAGCAAATCCAGGTTATAGGACAGCCCTGTTGAGACACAGAGGACACTGCCTGTCCTGAACAGCAGTGATATCATAACTAAGTGTAGATCTGTGTCCTGCAGGGGTGAGAAGAAACCTAATTTTCATGGAGGCACCAATGGAAGGTTTTTCTGTCCAATTCAACAGTCCTCTTGGAGCAAATGCTACCTGTCAGACTTGCTTGCACTGGAGGCCTTCGGATGACTCGTTTCATCCCCCAGGACTCAGTCAAGAGGACAAGTCTAATTTATTCTGTGTTTGGCAGAGGCAAGAAAAACACTAAAGATGCAGGGAGTTGGAAGGAGCCCAGTGAGGGAGTCAGGTAGGTGGGTAGGTGACATTGGAATCTACATTGGGAAAGACAGGAGTCAAGACTCAGAGGGAAGGGCCTTCTGGGCAGAGATGCCCAGATATTTAAATGTCTGAGAAAAGGCACACTGCACTTCATCAAGAATATGGGATCCTTATGGGACCTGGAGAGGGAGAGAAAAAATAAAGATGGGGGACAAGGAAGAAGACCCTTAGGAACTGTCTGAGACCTTAAAGTTGTGGAGAACATTCTAGAAAGATTATCCTAGTCAGGGTAAGAGTCAAACTATTTAAGGTTTTCTCTAGCCTAGGGACTAACTAATCAAAACTGACACTCGTAGCTGGGCACCGGTTACTCACACCTGTAATCCTAGCTACTCAGGAGGCTGAGATCTGAGGATCACTGTTCAAAGCCAGCCGGGCCAAGAAAGTCCATGAGACTCTTATTTGCAGTTAACCACCAGAAAATGAGAAGTGGCACTGTGGCTCAAGTGGTAGAGTACTAGCCTTGAGCTGAAGAGCTGAGGGACAGCACCCAGGCCCAGAGTTCAAGACCCACTACCGACCAAAAAACAAAAACAAACAAAAAACCAGACACTTAACATCCACTGTAATTGGCCAAGATGCCAGGTCCAGGAATAGAGAGACTTGAGCAAGTTCAGAGTATGACCTGGGTATCCATAGTTAATCAACAAGAATCCATTAGTGATTAGTCCACCTTTCACTTGCATATCCTCCCAACCCTTACCTTGCACAGTGTTTTCGCATCCCAAATAAGGATGGGCTGTCTCCTGGTCTCAATTCTCACAGCTCTAAAGGACCCATAATCACTCAAAATGTCTAGCCCCATTGTGATTTCCAGGCTGTGACAGGACAGCCTGTCAACTCCGATCACTGTCAGGATAGAATGAGGCTGTGTCAAAACATCAGGCATATGGAAGGGAAGGAAAAGCTAGGAGATCATCATCAGATCAGATCCTAAACCTTTGTACCAATGTCGGGGAGTTGCTGAGAAGAATAAAAGACATGAGTTAAGAAAAAAATAGATAAGCCTGAGAAAGATAATGTTTTTCTGGTGACCATGAAACTACAGGGCTATATTTATTCATTGGTATGTTTTCAGTTCCCATTTCAATCTAACCAAATGAAATAGAGGGGTGGGCCGCAAAACAAAACAAAACCCTGACTCGAATCATTAAACCTGGGCTCCATTTCCTTCCAAGGAAAGGACCAATGGCTTCAGCTTGCTAGCTTGCTGACCTCAACTGCAGTAAGTATAGGTGCTCACAGTGTGAGGTGACCCCTCCATAAGTACTATTGAATTCCAAGCTGTGAATGGTCCCATTATACTGTGAGGGAGTTGAGGCTAAGAAAGGGTATCTGATCGCCATGTCACAAAGGAGCAAGCTGGCCATTTGGATTATGCATCTATGCCAAGTGCCTCTTCCACACCAAGTAGTCTGGGTTTTGAGTGATTTGTAAAGGAGGATAAGCAAGTGATTGCCCAGTGTGAAATGAAGACTTTTCAGGAAGTTGATTTCCATTTCCCTTGACTACCAGCTCGGTCTTGACAAGATGCAGAAATTTCTCAATTGAAAGGCAGGAGTGGGTAGTGGGTGAAGGATGAGCTCAGTCAGGTCCACTGGATTTGAAGTCTGCTGACCTGTCACACGGGCCTGTTTCCTAACATGGTCATGTTTCCTAGTGTCTCCATACCTCCATTTCTTCACACAGAACAGGTGTCATGGACACTGCAGTGCCCTGACCATTGACATTGCTTGCTAGTGTGGTCAGTACCTGACTAATGGCCAGCCCTTGCTACATTTGGCTTGAGACTTTCTCATGCTAACAGAGACCTTGCCCAGGACAGTGAGAAATGCTGGGAAATTAATGTCCACCCTGCCCTCTAGAAGCAATTGGTTCTCTAAGCAAGGTAGGTATAGCATGGTGGCTTAGATTTCCCAGTAGAGCTGAGCTCCAATCACTGATGGTGAGAATAAAGCATACCCGGTTGGCTGGTGCCTTCTAATACTACCTTGGATTGCCCCACAAATTAACCACTCACACTCAAATTCTTGGCTCAGGATACTTATTATTTCAATGACGAACTAAAGGAAATATCTTAGCATATTATCACCACCAACAACAAAAGAAGCATCATCTAGTTTTACCCTTTCTGCATAGAGAGGTCAGAGAAGTCATTCTACCCTCCCATCTGTAACAAGAGAATGACATTAGTTCCTACTTCTTTGGCTGAAAGAAAGGTCAGCAGAATACTGTAGATAATCTTTGATTAGGAACTGCACAGGTGAAAATCAGCAGTGATCAAAGTTTACATTTAACAATTTGATTTTCTTGCAGAAGGCAGCCCTTTTCATATTATCGAACATTAGTATTAATTTCCACCATCTTACTTTTATCTAAAATATAGAATTGGATTAAATCAAGAGACCTTAAGATCTAGCCTCGTGGTTTTATTTTTATCATCGTAATTTTAGTGTGTAACTTGGGCATTCTGGATATAGATTGAGCATGCCAGATCTGAAAATCTGAAATCTGAAATGCTCAAAAAGTTTAAGAGTTTGAATGTTCAGGTTAGGACTCTTCTTCAGTAAGTAAAATCTATACAAATATTTCAGAAGAACAATCCAACACAAACAAAAACCTTCAGAAACACTACTGGGCTCATGCGTTTCAGACAATAGATACTGGACGTGTATTGCGTTTTTGTTTTTTTTTTTGTTGTTGTTGTTTTTTTAGGCTGGGCACTGTTAGAATTCCCTGAAGAATACTGGTGATTTTTTTTTAATTGTGCCAACAATCACCAACTCAGACTGCCAGTCTGTCTTGGGCAAATTCCAGAATCAGTGACTTGGGTGACAGTCTAGACAGTGGTAGTGAGAAGTTAAGTGACTTGGTCAAGGTCAGGCAATAGGCCTGTGCTCAGCACACTCTGCTGGCTGCTGTAGCTCTTGATGCTCTTTTTTTTTTGGCGGGGAGGGGGGGGAAGGGGTGGTGGATAGAGGGGGTCCGTGGGGCCTGAACTCTGGGCCTGGGTGCTATCCCTCAGCTCTTCAGCTCAAGGCAAGAGCTCTACCACTTGAGCCACCTTCCCAGCCCCTTGATGCTCTTTTTAATACAAGTGCTCTCTGGAGATTTCATCTTTGTCTCTGGGGGTCTCATTTCCCTGGCCAGCAGTGGATGAGCAGGAAACATACACACACACACACACACACACACACACACACACACACACACACACACACAGAGTTACTGGAGCTTGTGGTGCCTCTTTGTCTGCTCTCTGACCTTTGCAGTTATGCCATCAGTTAGCTGGAAGAATAAAGGCCAAAGATCTGCTCTGTCTCCTTTTCTTAATGCTCTAGAGCCAACACATTGAATATTCCCTATCAATGACTGTAAAATAACATCAACGCCAGCCAGACCCCAAGTAAGTGCCAGGGTCTTTATTACTTTTCACTTCAGGATGGATGATCTTTGGGAGCAATCAGTATGATTTAGATACACACTTTCAGAAAACTTGTTTCTATTTGGTCATTCAGAGAGAACAGATAATGTTTGATGTCTAAAATTCAAAATGTTACAGTTGAAATGACTAGTATTTTGTTTTGTTTTGGAGTGATGCTTAGCCTCATACTTGCTAAGCAGGTGCTCTACCACTGAGTCACATCTCCAGCCCAGTTTCTGCTGGTTACTTTTGAGATAGGGTCTTACTTCCTGCCCAGTACATGCCTGAGCCAAGATCTGCCTAACTTTAGATCTCTTGTCTTTCTAGGATAACAGGCATGTGCCACCATGTTTAGCTTCCCTCCATTGAGAAAGGGGGGTCTTAACTTTCCTGCCCAGGCTGGCTTATAATAATCCTCCCACTCTCAGCCTCCTTTGTAACTTTAAATGACAGGTATACATCACTACACTCAACTTGAGAAAGGGTCTCCAGAATGTTTATGCCTATCTGACCTGGGACCATGATCCTCCTGTTTTGACCTTCCAGATAGCTAAGATTACAGGCATGAGACATTAGTGCCCAATTACTATTATTTTGTTATCAAAAACATAGAATAGACATTAATGAGCTTCAAGAAAAACCCCGTATCACCATATTTATTTTTCTTTATTAGTTTCCAGTATTTGCCAACACTTCTTTGTTCATGGATAAGCAAAACTGATCTGTCTTTCATAACTTTGGAAACAAATATCTTTTTGAAACCTGGCTACCCTCTTGATGGCTACCTGACATCCATCTTTGAGTTTTAATTACCTCCTCTGTAAAGTGGAAAAAAATATACTTTTCCCTGCTTGGGGTTTGTTGAGGATTTCAAGAACCAAAGTACCTAAATGCCTTGGAAAGTGTCATTGTTCTTATGTTAAAATATTTTGGCTCATTTTGTTGGAATTAAAGCAGAGATTAGAAACATAATCAAGAAGTGTAATCTATAAGAATGGAGATGGAAGTGTTCTTTCTTATTTATTTATTTTTTTTTGTCTGAGCTAGTCCTCATTCTGAAAGATCCTCTGTTTCTTACATTCCTGAAATCATTGCTACAGAACAAGGCCCGCTTTTCCTGTCACACAGTATGCCAGTCATTGAAGCAACAAGTTATGGAAAAGAGAGTCTATTCACAAAGTGACTAAACGTGGAGAAATGGGAGTTCAAGTCTCAAACCTACCTCCCGAAGGTAGAGTTTAAGGATAAAGGAACAGGATTGAGATGAGGGAGAAGGTGATTAGAGACAGGAAAGTGAATTGGTCAGCGGTCTGCATGGCCATAGTCAAGCTTCATGCCCCCCACAGAACAAATGTCACAATATGGTCGCATTACCATGCTAGGTGGTGAGGATTTTGGACCAACCTTCTGATATCAATAAGTTACATACTGGACACTGGGCAGGCCCAGTGAAGGGTCACTGGTTTCTACTAGTCTGAGCTAGACAAGGCTACCTGCCTGAAAAGTAACATGAATGATTGCTATCATTGTGACCATGAATCAGTCATATTAGATACTAGGTATCTAATCATTATTGCTTAGCTAAGTGACTGATAAAAATCGGTGAGGAGGGCAGCTAATTAGAAGCTAAAGGATTTATAAACAGTGGATTTATTCATGTTTTCCTTCTGTTTCTTCACCAGCAATTCCCCCCCCCCCCCACATTTTGGGTTGTAAAACAGTGGGCTGCTGCCTCACTCAGAAGTTAGGGCTACTTTCAACCCTCCTAATGGATTCTCACAGCTCCAGGATGCATAAGGGTAGAGTGCAGGAGTCCAGTCCAGTGCTCATCTCTGGCCACAAGGATGAGTGGCACAAGGGAATACACTCCACTGCTGGTATTGTCATCTTTCGAGAGCATCTCAGGGCCTTTTGGAGGTGATCTGTGTTAATGTTTGGGGTTCAGAGGTGACCAATCATTCTCTGTAATTAAAAGTTACTCTTACTCAGGCACTGGTGGCTCATGCCTTGTAATCCTAGCTACTCAGGAAGCTGAGCTCTGAGGATCTCAGTTTGAAGTCAGCCTGGGAAGAAAAGTCCATTCAATTCTTATCTCCAATTAACAAGCAAAAAGCTGAAAGTAGTAGAGTGCTAGCCTTGAGCAACGAAGATAAGGGAGAGCACCCAAGCCCTAAGTTTAAGTCCAAGTATCTTGTACCAGAAAATAAAAGTTATTCTTCATGTCCAAGTTGAAAATCCCACACTGGTTATAAGTTTTTTTCTGTTCTCTGATATTTGCATGTTTATTTGTATCCACAAAAATGCCTAAATTGTAATGGCTGAGCTTATGTCTATCCAAGTAGTGACCATTGGATCCAGGAATAGAACATTTCCATCCCACTAAGAGTCCCTGGCTCCCTCCCAGTTTGTTCATCCCCAAAGCCACTCTGACCCTATAGGTCACATTTTGTCCGCTCTTGGATTCTATAAGAATAAATTGCGGTAGAGATGCTCACATCTGACTTCTCTCACATGTCTATAAGCTTTGCCCATGCATTTGGAGCAGTGATGCAGATCTTCATTGAATGTTTCATAGTCTGAATCCCATTGTAGTATTCCATTGTACAGTGTTTCCCTTGAATCCATTCTTTTGTACAGGGCATTGAGTCCAATTTGTAGCATTAATGAATAACATGGCTATGAGCATTCATGCACAGTTCTTATTAATGATTGACATGACTTTTGTTCCCACCCTTTGGAGACTGTTCTACCAAGATAAAGGTCACAGATATTCATGAAACTTTGTATTAAATAAACAAACAAAATGTTTACAAAGTAAATGTTTACAAAGCACTTTGAACTTTAATGTAAAGAGATCATTAACTTTCGGACTGAGGATATAACTCAGTGGTATATAACTTGCATGTGCAAGGTCTTGGGTTCAATTCCTAGCACCAAAAAAGAAAAAGAAAGGTGAAGAAGAAAGGAAGAAGGGAGATTTGCTTTGAAAAGCAGAATACATGTTTCTTTCAAGTAGCCATGTGTCTTCAAGCAAGCCATTAGACATTTCTGAATTTCAATTTTTTAAAAAATATAGTATTATTATTATGCAAAGTGACTGAGGAGGAATGAGAGTGTGGCTTAGAGGTAGAGTGCTTGCCTAGCATGTGTGAAGCCCTAGGTTCGATTCCTTAGTACCACATACACAGAAAAAGCCAGAAGTGGTACTGTGGCTCATGTGGTAGAGTGCTAGCCTTGAGCACAGAGAGGCTAAGGGACAGAGCCCAGGCACTGAGTTCAAGCCCCAGGACTGTCAAAAAAAAAAAAAGTGACAGAGAACAGCTCACATTTGTAATCCTACCATTCAGAAGGCTGAAATCTGAGGATTATGGTTCAAAGCTAGACCAGTTGGAAAAGTATGTGAAACTCTTAACTACCAAAAATCTCCAATTAACTAGCAAAAAAAACTGGAAGTGGACCTGTAGCTCAAGTGGTAGAGCATTGGCCTTGAGCAAAAAAAGCTCAGAGACAGCACCCATTCCCTGAATTCAAGCCCCAGGTCTCTCACCCACCCCACCCCCCAAAAAAAAGTGGTGACAAAATAATGTACTTGAATGAGACTTAGCCCATCTGTGTACTCAGTATTATTTACAATTATTTATCATAACTATTATGACACTCAGGTAGGGTAAAATCAAAGATGCCATGAGTCCCAACAAGATTATGAACAAAACAACCAGTCAAACTAAGTAATCTCTTTCAATGCCAGATGTAAAGCAAATATGTTGTTCTGCCCATCCCCCTTTTATTGGTTTCAGTCCTGGGGCTTGAACTCAGGGTCTTGAGGCACCTAATTGACTTTTTTTGTTCAGGGTGGTGCCCTATCATTGATCTACATCACTACTTCTGGCTTTTTGCTGCTTTATCAAGGAAGTCTCAGGGACTTTATGCCCAGTCTGGTTTTGAACTGCAATCCTCAGATCTCCGCCTTCTGGGTAGCTAGGATTACCGGTATAAGCCACCAGTATCCTCTTGATTTATAACTTCTTTTTCTTCAACCTTAATTTCTATAGTCATATTTAATTCTGTATTTAAAAAGAAAGCCAGGCACTGGTGGCTCACACTGGTAATCCTAGCTACACAGGAAGTAGAGATCTGAGGATCGCAGTCCAAAGCCAGCCTGGGCAGGAAAGTCCTTGGGACTCTTATCTCCAATAAACTACTCGGATAAGGCCAGAAGTGGAGCTGTGGCTCAAAGATGTGGCTCTAGCCTTGAGCATAGAGAGGCTCAGGGACAGAGCCCAGGCCCTGACTTCAAGCCCCAGGACTGGCAAAAATAAAAATATAATTCTGCCAGATAGACTATAGAAGTAGAGGGCTCAAGCTGGGAAATCTAATCACTATAGGATCAGCAGTAACTTTTGGCCTAGTTAGGACTTCAGGGTAGAGGAAAATTGTTTTCAGTGTTTGTACATCTGGCTTAGATTACTCTTCTTTTTCCTGTGGATTTCTAATAATAGACAGTAATTTAGATTCAATATGATCTGATCCAATGTCTGGAATTCCAGAGGCCAGAACAATAACCAGACTCCTTGCAGTTTTATAAGTGTGTACAGCCATAGTTTTCCAGAGTGGAATCACATTGAAGCGTCCTAGATCAGGGTGTGGCCCCAGAAGGACTCAAGTTGCTTTGACGAGAATGTGTGAGCATGAGATGAAAAAGCTTGTATTGAAAATGCAGAGCGTTATCATTGGATAAGTTATTTTCAGCTTAGATCTCCAGATTTATGGCGCTAAGCCATTTTAGTATTAACTAAGACACTGCTCTGTTGGGAAAGCATTCGAAGGAGAAGGGAAGAAGAATACTGCCCACAAGTCTGAACAGAGACACACTTGACATTTTTTAACTTCTAATTTTGAAATCATCTCAGACTACAAGAAAGTTACACAAATAATACACAGAACTAGCTAGGCTAACCTTCACCCCAGTTTCCTAAATTTTTGCCCTTTGCCACATTTACTTCATTCTCTTTTCTCTTTGTTTACACCCATAATACATGCACAGGCACAAGCACACACACTGTAAGTTCCAGACATTATATCCTTTTTTCCTAAATACAATAAGTACCAAACCCACAAAATAAACCTTAAAGTCAATTTAACACTTATTATCTGACCTGAAGACGTCATTCAGTTTCATGTAATGCTCCACTGATATCCCTTATAGCAAAGAAAATAAAAATTCAATCCAAGATCACATTGCATTTATTTCTTCAGAATCTATCTTCAAGGGATATTTGACTCTTGCTGTTAGAAAAATACTTCGTTTTAGATAACATACATACTTTCCTGTCAACAAGAAAGAACAGGGGGTCAAAAGAATATCTTATAGAAGATTTGCTTGTATTTATTGGGGGAGAGTAAAAATAAAATAAATGTGATTAATTGTATTGATTATAGTGAAGCACTATTGGCAAAAATTGACTTTTCCTGGCTCATAGTAAAAAAAAAATAAAAGTTGGCATGAGTTGTATTGCTGGTTGGCATTGTCTTTTGGGGCTAAGTTCTTACTTGTCTACATCTCCTTTAACCAGTGCAGAGAATTACAGCTGTGCATTCTGGGAAAGCAGATGTTTCTGCTTTCTTCAGACAATGGTCACAGTAGATGCATTTTTTTTTTTTTTGGCAGATGTGGTATTAGAAAAAGCCATGCACAAGTGTATCCTGAAGCCCCTTAAAGGGCATGTGGAAGCCATGTTGAAAGACTTCCACATGGCTGATGGCTCCTGGAAACAACTCAAGGAGAACTTGCAGCTGGTGCGACAGAGGAATCCACAGGAGCTGGGAGTCTTTGCCCCCACACCCGATTTGGTGGATGTAGAGAAAATCAAAGTCAAATTCATGACCATGCAGAAGATGTATTCTCCAGAAAAGAAGGTCATGCTGCTGCTGAGGGTCTGCAAACTCATTTACACTGTCATGGAGAACAACTCAGGTAAGGCTGCTCACATCCAGCCCTGGGCCACTACCTGCCAGCTGTAAGTCCCTACACATCTCCTCCCCAACCTTTCTTGATTTTACCCAGCAGCTCCATCATACAAGTGTAACACAAGGGTCACTCTAGTATCTGCCAGAGGAGTCACAAGTAGCAGCTTAGAGCATAATAAATATAAGTGGACAGAGGTCAGAAGAGTTTTATAGGATGCTGATTTAATAAAATATTTAGTTTTGGGTAGTGGTGAATTCAGTCACTGGGATCTAAGTTCTAATCCTCCTTCCAGCTGAGCACTGGTGACTCATATCTGTAATCCTACTTGGGAGGGTGAGATTGGGAAGAGGACAGTTCTAGCCTGGATAGAAACGTTTGAGAGACCCCCTTCACAAGGAAGAACTGGCTTCACTAGTGCATGCCTATAATCCTAGTTCCTGTGAAGCTTAGCATACATAGGAACATGGAACCCAGACAGTTGTCCAGGCATGAAGTGAGACCCTATCTCAAGAATAACCAGCAAAAACCAGGATTTTAGGTACGTATCAGCAGGAAAAGCATCTGTCTAGGAAGTGGTAGGAGCTTAGTTCCAACCATCTCTCCACAAATGAGGGACTTCAGCTATGTTAGCATGCACTATATTCTGCATCTGTAGCTGTAGGTGACCCTTCCGGTCATAAATGGGACTGAATGTGGACAAGGTGTGCATAGTCCCAAGTGTGATGGACGTATTAGGCATCACCAGTGTTTGTGTGGCTGATCTGCAGCATGTTCCAGAAACTCAGAGCCTTTTGTGATAATGAGGATTCATTAACCCTGTCACTGCCTGCCCTTGCTGATACAAGCACGAGCAATATAATAGAAATTCACCAGAGGTTTCCAAAGTAAGGAAAGTAAGCTGTGGGATTTCCCCTTGCTGTCTCTGGTAGGTGCAGGAGTTCTCATGCCTCTTAGAGAGGATTGAGCACTTGCTCCCTCCCAGGTCATCCCTGAGTTTGTAATCCCAAGGACAATTACCAGCGTTTTCTTCTGAATGACAATGCAGAACAACAGAGAAAACCTTTGACTCTATTAACCACTGGTTAAATAGGAAGGTGTGTTCAGGTTGCAAATTACCAAGAAAGAACCATAGAACTGGAACACTGTGTGTGTGTGTGTGTGTGTGTGTGTGTGTGTGTGTGTGTGTGTGTGTGTGTGTGTGTGTGTGTGTGTGTGTGTGTGTATGCACGCGCGCTTGCGCACACACACATTAATGCATGTATACTCCAAGTGTTGGACACATTCAGGGCCTGGGCACTGTCCTTTAGCTTTTTCATTGAAGGCCAGCACTCTACCACAGTTCCACTCAGACCTTTTGGTGATAAATTGGCGATGAAGAGTTTTAAGACTTTTATGCTCAGGCTGGCTTACTCAAGCTGATGCTTAGATCACAGCTTGCTGAATAGCTAGTATTACACATGTGAGCCATGAGTGCCCCGGCAAAACTGGAACTCTTGAACTGGTAATGAATATGAATATGACCTCTGAAATTCGCAAGCATAATTCACATACAGAAATATATATCTTTTAAAGTTCATGAATTCAATTTCCCCAAATAAGCTGAGTGTGGTAACACATACCTATAATCCTAGCAGTCTGGAGGCAAAGACAGGAGGATTGTGAGTTTGAGGCCAGCCTGGGCTATATAACAAGAATCAGCCTGCCTGAGTTACATAGTGAAACCCAGTCAAAAATGAAGTCCTGGGGCTGGGAAGGTGGCTCAGTGGTAGAGCGCTTGCCTTGCATGCCTGAGGCCCTGGGTTCGATTCCTCAGCACCACATAAGCAGAAAAAAAAGCCGGAAGTGGCACTGTGGCTCAAGTGGTAGAGCACTAGCCTTGAGCTGAAGAGCTGAGGGACAGCACCCAGGCCCAGAGTTCAGGCCCCACAACCGGACCCCCCCCCAAAAAATGAAGTCCCCCAAATAACTTATGCACAGGATCACATTCTTCTCAACCTACATACTAGCCCCACTTTAGACAGGATAATCTTTCTTGTGGGAGTGTCTGACTTCCTATGGTATGCTGAGCTGCATCCTGGATGCCATTTGCACACTCAGCCTCCAGTGTGACAATGAAAAATGTCTCTAGACAGTGTCAAGTGTACCCTGGGCAAACAAAATCACATCCAGTTGAAAACTACTATTGTAAAGAAAACTAGAAGAACTAAAAAAAAAATGCCACATGTTACTAACCCACTTTGTATACTAATTAAAATGATCTGATTTGGCATAGTTAAGTGTGCTCACATTAAGTAAAGCATGAAAGTTATTTTTTTTCCAGGTTGTGTTTGATCTTGTCCTTAGATGATTAATGTGCACAGAAACCAATAGGAAATGACACATCAACAATGAACATATTAGGAAGTGGAAAAGACAAAGAATAAATAAATAAAAAGAATTAACATGAGTATATTATTAACACATATGACTTGCTATGAGTTAAAAATATTTAAAGATACTCTGTTCACATACATAATGGTATGCAGATCATAACATTGGGATCACAGTCTAAGCCAGTACTGGGTATAAAATGAGATGCTACTTGAAAATAACTAATGCAAAACAGTGACTAGAGAGATAGTTCAAGTGATAGAGAATCTGCCTTGCAAGTTCAAGGCCCCGAGAAAAAGGGAAAAGAAAGAACAAAGTAGAGAGAAAATCTGGAGTGGTGACAGAGAGCTTGTCTTTCCTTTTAGCAGCTGAAAGAGTCAAGGACTACACAAGATTCCAGAAACACCCACATCTGTTTATAAATAGCTCATTTCCCCCAGAGTGACTCCTTGCTATCTAATAAAAGCAGCAAGTAGGATGTGAAAGAAAGAAAAGCTGATTTTAAAAAATATTCCTGTCCCGCCCTTTCTTCCTCTTGCCAGGGAGGATGTACGGCGCTGATGACTTCTTACCAGTCCTGACCTATGTCATAGCTCAGTGTGACATGCTTGAGTTGGACACTGAAATCGAGTACATGATGGAGCTCCTAGACCCCTCCTTATTACATGGAGAAGGTAATGGATACACTTGGGAAAAGTCCGAGGGATCTGGTGGGTTTTTGTTTCATTTTTATAACTGAGAAAACCTTGAGGAAACATAAAGTGGTCAACAGCCACTACCTCTAACTCCAAGGGTGTGTGTGTGTGTGTGTGTGTGTGTGTGTGTGTGTGTGTGTGTGTGTGTGTGTGTGTGTGTGTGTGTGTGTGTGTGTGTGTGTGTGTGTGTGTGTGTGTGTGTGTGTGTGTGTGTGTGTGTGTGTGTGTGTGTGTGTGTGTGCGCTCCACATTCCACATTTTGTTTTGTTTTTCTGGTTAATTGGAGTTGTGAGGTTCACAGACTACTGCCCAGGCTGACTTTGAACCACTACTCTCAGATTTCATCCTGGTTAGCTAAAGTACAGATATGAGCCCCAAGCACCTGGCTACTTTTATGATATTTTAATGGGTAATTTCAGTGTTAATTTTTTTTATTTAAAAGAAATATAGAGGACTTTTTGTTGATTACGAAAGTAATATGTATTTGGTATAGAAAATTTGGGAATCAGGCTGGGAAGGCGGCTCAGTGGTAAAGCACTTGCCTTGCATGCCTGAGGCCCTGGGTTCAATTCCTCAGCACCACATAAGCAAAGAGAAAAAAAGCCGGAAGTGGTGCTGTGGCTCAAGTGGTAGAGCGCTAGCCTTGAGCTGAAGAACTGAGGGACAGTGCCCAGGCCCAGAGTTCAGGCCCCACAACCGGACTCCCCCCCACCCCCCCGAAAAAAAAAAAGAAAAGAAAAGAAAATTTGGGAATCAGGCCTGCTGTTGATTGACTCACACCTCTAATCCTAGCTACTCAAGAGACTGAGATCTGAAGATGGTGGTTCAAAGCTAGCCAGAGTACAAAAGTCCATAAGACTCTTACCTCCAATTAACCAGCAAAAGGTCAGGGAATGGAGCTATGGCTCAAATGGTAGAGCACCAGCCTGGAGCAGAAAAAGTCAAGCATGAAGCCCTGAATTTAAGTCCCAATACTGTCACAAAAGAAAAAGGAAAAAAAAAAGCATACAAAAGTTTGGGAGACAGGAAGTAAAAAGAGAAAATACAGCTCTGCCATAAATAAATACTTCACAAGACCCAGTAGAGACAATAAAAATACCATGCAATAGAATAAACATCATTTTTCAAAAGTAATGTTTTCTCTGATTCCCAAAGGAAATTGTAAACTTATTAGCAAATATTTCCATCACCAGAAAAATAACCTGTGACCACATCAGTGCAATAACGCTTGGCTTTTGTTTTTATCTTTAAAGAAAAGGGTTTAAAAATAAAAACAGCACAGCCCAGTGCTGTTATTTATTAGCTCATGCCTATAATCTTAGCTACTCATGAGGCTGAGATCCCAAGGATCAAGGTTCAAAGCCAGCAAGGGCAGGAAAAGGGCAGAAATAGCCAGAAATGGAGCTGTGGCTCAATTGGTAATGTACTATCCTTGAACAATAACTCAGGGATAGCACTGAGGCCCTGAGTTCAAATCCCAGTATTTGCAAAAGATACATACGTACATACAGCATTAGTTTTCTTTTCAGTTTACAAAAGGATATCTGCTCAGTGTTAAAGTACAGTGGGGGAAAACGCAAATAGTTTGCCTTCAGTTTCCCTTAGTAGTTCAAGTTCTTTCTTGTTCCTGCCCTGTGTCTGGGAGAAAAAAAATCCCTCCTCCTTACACATCAGTCAGGAATGATACCAAGCAAGTCCCCTGATGCTTGAACCTTGAGAAGCAACACTAAGTAGGCCTCTCCTGTGAGCTGGCAGTCTACCTGAGAACAAATCAGGGCTTGTATTAATTTTTCTTTATATATCCCTGGGACCAGACAGACCCTGAGGATGAGATTTCACTCCCCTTCCCCTCCACCAGTGAGTTTCAGTGTGAGCTTGAATACAAAAGTCCACCAGCTCCAGGTACATATCACCCAGGCATTTCCCATGGAGAGAACTTAAATGTATTGTGATTCTAAGAATGTGTCTTTTAATGTCCTCTAACCCAAGTTCATCAATCCTTGGTTTTCCTATGAGAGGACTGTGCTTCCTGGAATCCCAGCCCTCCCCAGCCCTCTTTGAGCATTGTCAGTGCAAGCTGAGTAACGAATATCCCCATGCTCTCTCCCACTATGCACACACAGAAATGGGCTCTGTTATCCTTTTACCTGTTCTGTTCCCTCATGACTTTTCCCTACCATGGATCTACACACTTTGTGGGAAACCCACCAGGACTATCCACACATCCTGGAATTCAGCAGGAAGAGAAATACATGTGGCTTTGTCCAGGTACACACACACACACACACACACACACACACACACACACACACACACACACACACACACACACACACACACACACACACACACACACACACACACACACACACACACACACACACACACACACACACACACGTTAGTCTCAATGCTCTGCTTTCCTTTTGCTTTTTTTTCCTTTTGGTTAGTTTTAATCATGTTTAATTGTAGTAATAAGTAGGAAGGCCTTTTGGGGCTTTGGGAAAAGGACACACCATTCTCCCTTAGAAAACCACCATGTTGTTAGGATGATGATATACGTAGGACAAACAGATACTTGCATCTATGTGGTTTCAGGATAGGGACAACCATTTCCTGCCTCTTCCCCAAGCCTTGTCCCAAAGCAAGGCAGTGTGGGAGACACACGGGCATCTGACTCTCTTCATCTCCAGGAATCCTATGTGAGAAAAGACGACATACTAGTATCCCACAAAGGGATCCATGAGCCCACACATTCCCTAGAGCCTGATTGCACCCGGCTGTGTCTGGGGCTGCATGTAGCACTGTTTGGCTTTTCTTCCTGGGGAGAGTGTATGTGCTTAGCTGTGTTTACAGACCAGGCTGCCCAGCAGCTCTGCAGACTGGTAGGAACTGTGGTGAGTCCTTACAGATCTGTCCTCTCCACAGTCTGCCCAAAGCCCTCTTTGGTTTGCAAAGCAGCAACCACATGGCTTTTCAGGCATTCTCATTTACAGAACAGGCGTCATAGAATCCCTTAGAAGTGCATAGCTTTTTCTCAGGATTACAGTTTTGCTGAAATCTAAAACCTTCCTCTAATAGCATCCACATGTTTCAAAATGCGGGCCGTTGTGTGCTTCAAGTATTCTGAGTTTTCTCTTTAGTGGCCTGAGCATATTGGAGCTATGGAGTCTAAAACCTGTGATCCAAAGGAACCCCCTTTTACTCTACAAGGATTGTAGCAGAACTTTGAGTCTCGCTAAATACTGGAACCTCCTCACAGCTCTTCTGATTACTTAAGTCTGTATCACTATTTCATCTGAAGTCTTTGGTGTACCATTTAAGTTCTATATTATGTCATTTCCCAGCCAGTTCTGTGCTGGTTTGTTTGTGAGGCAAATACTACATAAAGATCACGAGGCAAATACTAAATAAAGATCAACAATCCAGAGCTCTGGCCCAGTTGTTGCTAAACTACCATAGGGAACTTACACCATAGATGGTGGGTCAGGAAACTTCAGAACCTTGGTAAGGGTACAGCTCAATCATTAAGCACTTGACTAGCATGTGTGAAGCCCTCAATTTGATCTCTAGCGCAACACATACACATACACAAATACACACACACACTTCTCCATCCGTGACCTGAACACAACAAAGGCATTCTCTGACAAGTTTATGTCCAACTTTTGTTGAACATACCAAATGGTAGAGCCTTTTCCTTCCATCATGTTGGTCAGATGATCAGAGGGCTCTATCCAGTGTTATATGAGCAGTTGGCTACTTTGGCCATAAAAGTAGGACACACACACATACACACACACACACATACACACACACACACACACACACACACACACACACACCTACCTCAACCACAACCAACTTTTGTTCCTTGCATGGATAAATTGCCCATGTGTTTTTTTAAAAATAAATGTATACATTTTAGAGATTGGATTCTATATCTTACAAACCCCATGCTCAATGACTGATTTAGGCTCACAGTAGTGATTCACTAGATGAATATTTTCATAAAGAATGCCCCTAAATATAAAAATACATAGTACCCAATTAGGGAATTTTAAAAACACACTCAGGTGCCCCCTAGTGGCTCCTGAGCACCTTGTTTACATTGCTTGGCAGTCACCAAATTGTATTTTAGGACAAAGCTATTAGCCATTCATTTGCATTTCACAGCCTCTTCTATCCCCATGAACACAAGAGCTCAATCCTAAATACATCATCAAAGGAACATCACTAGCTTTTCCTTTTTAATTTTTTTTTTCTTTTGTTCTGTCGTAGGGCTTGAGCTCAGATCCTAGATGCTGTTCCTGAGCTTTTCTGCTCAAGGCTAGTACTTTACCACTTCGAGCCATATCTCCAATTCCGGTTTTCTGATGGTTAATTGGAGATAAGAGTTTCAGGGACTTTACTGCCTAGGCTAGCTTCAAACCATGATCTTCACATCTCAGCCTCCTGAGTAGCTAAGGTTACAAGCATGAGCCACTAGCACCTGGCTTGAGTATTTTTCTTAAATGACATTTTGCATTGTCTACAAGTAAGAAGAAAGGAAATTAAGAGGGAGCTTATTAACTTCTTTGTACAACTACTTAAAGATGATAATAATAAAAATGTTTCAAAAAGGGAGCTTATTTTAAAAGTTTTCATGTTTTTGTGAACACATTTGTGCATGCTGCAGTTCTTTCAACATATTTTGTTTACCTAAAAATTAAAAACGATTCGCTTTTTAAAAGCCAAAGAACAGTATTTTCAGGATATGCATGGGCTAAATAAGTGACTGTGGCCTATGAGCAGCCTCCCCCAACCTGCCTGACTTCCTCCCCGTCTCTGCAGTGGGCTCTGACTCTGATCTTTCCTGCTAGCCTACTTTCACAATTGTCCCTTAATAAAGTCTTTGACTGTCTCATCTACTAGAAAGGAAATGCCATCAGTGGAAACAGAACTGTTGTCAGTTCATCAGGGGCTCCCAGCCTCTGGCCCAGGCCTGTGCCACTCCATAAACCTCTGCCAGATGGGTGAAGGAGTGGGTAGATGAAGGAGCGTATGGTGTGATCTTGAGTGTGTGCTTCTGTGGGAGAAATGGGAAATGACACTTAGCCCTTCGAATCCATGGATTCCCTGTCATCCAACCACAGATTGGAAATAGCTAGAAAATACTTCTGTATGAAACATACGCAAAATTTCTCCTTGTCTGTATTTCTTGAACAATGCGCTACTATAACAATGACTTAAGTAGTCTTTATATTGCTTTAGGCATAAGAAAGAGTCTAGAAGATGTGCATAGGTTACAAGTAAATCCAACATCCTTTCATAGAAAGGACCTAGCACCCAGGGCTTTGATCTCCAAGGGGCAGGAAATCCTGGGACCCATCTTCATCATGAGGGCCAGGGATAAGGCAACACAGTTATAGTTTCTAACACTAGTGCCTCTCCATGTGTCATCACCAGAGTGTGATCCTCTGAGTAACTCACCTCTCCTCCCCTTCCCAGGAGGCTATTACCTGACCAGTGCCTATGGAGCACTGTCTCTGATAAAGAACTTCCAAGAAGAGCAAGCTGCACGCCTGCTCAGCTCAGAGACCAGGGACACCCTGAGGCAGTGGCACAAACGGAGAACCACCAACCGGACCATCCCTTCTGTGGATGATTTTCAGGTACGCACGTGGAGCCACCGTCATGGCCGTCCCCTCTTCCTTCCCCAGGAAGGCCGAGATGGCTCCCTCTGTGCCTCTCAGCTCCCCACCACCCTTTTCCTGCCCCGGGTCTTTTCTGGGTTGAATCATTTGATGGAAAACCGATGTGTGAAGCTACTTCTTGGGCCTTGTTGTCTTACTTCTGTTGCTTTATGAATGTATAATACGGATGCTCTTTGACTTAGAGGCTGTCAGGTTAAATATACCACAAGCAGAAAATGCTTTGAATGTATCTGACCTACTGAGCAGCCTGACTTGGCAAATCATTACATGACAGGGGACCCATTGTGCAATCAGGAGGGTCTGATCGCTGCCGGCATCTAGCACCCCAGCATCGCAAGACAGGATTGACCCAGTTTGGCTAGCTTGTGAAAAGATCAAACATTCAGACTGGAGTATAGCTCAGTGGTAGTGCAAGGCCCTGAGTTCATTGCCTAGTCTCCACCCCCCCAATTTCAAAGTTTGAAGTGTCATTTCCAATGAATGCACCATCATATTAAATACGATGTATGATTATTTATATATGCATATTCGTATACGCACATATACATCCTCAATAAGACAACTAAGTCAAATGAAAGCAGACTCCTTACCAAAACATTCAGCCTAGATACCAAGTACCTGACCAGACAGGAAGCCCAAAAGGAGGTAGCAATTTGGCACAGGTGTATCATATTGCATTACCTGCTACAGTTGGCCTTGTGTTCATTGGGTAGAGAAGGTAGAGTGATGGCCTCTCCTCCTTTTTCTCCCTCACTCCCCCAAACAGAAGCCCCACATCTCATAGCAGCAGCAGCTCCTGCCATGGTCAGGGAGAGCAGACTTAGAGTGAATATCTCAGCCAAATCCCTGTCAGGTCCTCAGGCTCAAGTGTTCATGACTGATAGCTGCTGTCTGGGGAGAGACAATTCCCAGCAAGCTTGTTTCTTATACAAGAGAGCTGGGATGAAGGTTACAGAAACTTTTGCACAACCCAACATTTCCTGATTTGCTTGCCATCTGTACAATTATGAGTTAAATCTGCAGACGCCTTTGAATGAGAGTCTGAAGATTAGAGATGGAATTGTAAAACCTCACTATGAGCCAAGCCCCAGTGGCTCATGCTTGTCATTCGAGCTACTCAGAAGGTCTGAGGATCATGGTTCAAAACCAGCCTGGGCACAGAATCTGTGAAACTCATCCCCAGTGAACCACCAAAAAGCTAGAAGTGGAGGTATGGCTTACCTGGTAGAGTGCTGGCCTAGAGCAAAAAAAAAGCTCAGGAACAACGCCCAGGCCCAGAGTTCAAACCTCAGGACTGGCACAAAAGCAACATCAAACAAAAAAAAAAGAAACAATAAACCTCTGTGCTTTGTTTTCTGTGTGCCACATGGCAAGATTCCTAGCAGAGAACTAGAAAAGCAAGGCAAGATGGATCCCAATTCATTTTCCTTGCCTTCCTCCCCCTTCTTATGCTCTGAAAATAACCAAAAGACATATTTTGTTTGGTGACAACCCATGGTTGAAAGGCAACATCCTCATGTTCTTCTCAAAGATGACAGAATTCTCAGAAATTTCTTTCAGATAATAAATCTAGAAATTGAGAAGGCATGCTGGGTGCTCCCCTCACCGTTGGGGGTTGTTTAAGAACATCCAAGTGTGAAGTGCTTTAGCACATCCAGGTCCCTGGACCATGCAAGGAGTTCCTGAGCTGCTGTACCCTCTGAGAAGATCAGAGGCAGTGAGACAAATGTACTCTTCCATCTCCTTACCTGCCACAAGGACCTCTCTCTTCCCCTGTCCATCCATCGGCAGCTTCTAAACTGGAGGCTCTGAGTCACCATGTAGACTCTTTCTTTGGCAAACGCCCTCCCCTTTCTCTTGCTCACTTTGGAGATGCCGAAATTCTCAGCACCCAAAGCTGGAACTGCTACATCGGAAGTCACATACCCAAACACCACTGCACATGGGAGGTGGTAAAGGCAGAAGATTGAACTTTGTCCCATTCTAGTTCTGTGGCCATGAGCAAGTTCCCTAGCCGCCCTGTGCCTCAGTTTCTCCAGGGGTTAAGTAGAGACAATGTAGACTTCTCTCTTCAGCAATCATTGAGTAAATGCTGTATACCTAGTGTTAGAGCTAAGGATTGGCAGAAAGGATGGTGTGGGAGAGAGGACAAGGGATGTGGACTGATGGGATGTATTTTGCGTTCTAAAGACCATGTGTTCAAATCCAAGAGTGTCAGTCTGGATCCTCCCACTGACTCACCTCTGCAAAGCCATCGGCTGACAAATGCCCTCTGCAGAAGCAGATGTAAAACATCTTAGGTTGCCTATTCAGCCGTCATGGCAACCATAAAAGAGCCTAGGCAGTGAGCAAGCTTCCAAACAGAGTCACCAGGTCTAGAAAAAGGAAATAAAAACTGCTTTTTAGATGCAAGTCAAATTGGACTGGGCCTTCCCCATCTTATCTGGAAATTTCATGCTTAAGGACGGGGATGCTGAAGGACTTATCCAGGGAAACCTAAATCTAGGAGACTCTGGTTATGAGTTTTGGACTGTCTGTGCCTTCATCTGGGCTCTCTGTTGTAGGAGGCCACAGAATTCCTGTGTTTCGGAATGGCAGACACATGGCATCATTCTCAAGTCCAAGCCTGCAAATGTCTCTCTGCATTATCCTGCATTGCCACTTTGGGCTTCATCCACTTCAGCTCCAGTCTTCTGGCAGATTCCACATGCTCCTCCCTCTGGGTTTTTCTCTCCACTCCCCTTCCCAAACATTACACCAAGAGCCACTTGGAGCCTCATATTAAGTTTAACCACATGAAATCATTGTTCAGGGAGCTCAAACATCAGCAGTTTCTTAGGGCTCAACCTAGCATAATTATAATTGCTCTTGCTTAGGCTCCAGAGAAAAGCGCTGTGGCCAAAGGAAGCACAGTTATGTGCTGTTGGGTCTGGGTGTTTAAAATCTCTTCCTGCTGACTCCTGGATCCGATTCTTCTGCTTTTTGGTTTATGTTTTAAGCTGGGAATAATCCCAGTGGTTCATACTCTTACGCAGGGATTTCTTAAGTAGGCTTCACGAGGGCTACAGCAAGGTGAAACCAGGGCTTGGTGGGCTTCCTGTTGCTTCTGTTTGCAAATGAGCTAACATGTGATCAGTTTGGGCCATCTTGTAGTCCTTCTCCTGGCCCAGATTCAGATCAGCCTCTTTCCTTGCAATTCAAGCTTCATGGCCGAACCTCAGATATCACCAGATAAGTCAGAGCCATGCAATGGCTCACAGATTCCACCACCTTGGCACTGGCCTTTCACCATGAGGCTTATTGCTGTCTGGTTGTCTCTTTCTTTCTGACATCTGTTTCCATCTGCAGAATTACCTCCGGGTTGCATTCCAAGAGGTCAACAGTGGCTGCACAGGAAAGACCCTTCTTGTGCGACCCTACATCACCACGGAAGATGTGTGTCAGCTCTGTGCTGAGAAGTTTAAGGTGGAAGACCCTGAGGAATACAGCCTCTTTCTCTTTGTGGATGAAACGTGGCAGCAGCTGGCAGAGGACACTTACCCTCAAAAAATCAAGGCTGAGCTGCATAGTCGGCCCCAGCCCCATATCTTCCACTTTGTATACAAGCGCATCAAGAATGATCCTTATGGTGTCATTTTCCAGAACGGAGAAGACCTCACCCCCTCGTAGAAAGCACACGGGACTTCCCATTGGTGCTTCCACAAGGGAGCTTACTCTAGCCTTCTGGCTGCCACATACTTGAGCTTGGAAGGCAGTCATTTCCTGGAAGACCCCCTCAGTTCAGTGACTGAGCCATCCATCCATCCACAGGTTGACTTGGTCAAGGGCATCTTTAGCCACATTGCCAGGCAAGGTAGTTGGAATTGAAACAGTTAAAATGTCTCCTCCAGCAGTGGAGAGTTGCAGTTGGTGGTTCAAGTGTCCTCTGAGATTATCCACTGCCTTCCACACACCACATTGATTTCCATGTATGTGTATGTGCTGAATGAACATTTAAAGGTACAAGCTCTTCTCTTGAATTCAACAGCAGGTGTTTGACAAGACTGTCCCTTGGCAGTGCGTCAGGTACTTCTCTTGTTTTGAAGATGGCTCCATTCTTCCCCCTCCTTTCCACCTTCTTTCTTCCCTTCACCTCTCCTTTATTCCTCTCCTTTCCATTCTCCTTTCTTTTTCTTTCTTTCTTTCTTTTTTTTTTTTTACAAAGAGCCTTTGTGTTTTTATATATTTCTAGAAATGTTTATAGCAGTTGCCGGTTAACTGTCAGGATTGGTTTTTAAACTATTTTTGTAACTTTAAAATATTTCTATAATTATGCATGTGATTTTAACATTTAATATTTGAAAATAAATCTCTTGCTGGATCTGAGAGTATCCCATTTTAAAAGTCTCTCTTCTGTAACTGGATATTTTGGCAACTTTGTGGGGAGAGACTGCTGGATTTCTTAGAGCAATGTATTCCTGACACTGGCCACAGAATGCCTTTGGAAATCTGATGTACTGTTACCTTGTGCAGATTTAGGGGTGTTATGCTGTGTGTGTGTGTGTGTGTGTGCATGTGTGTATGTGTGTATGTGTGTGTGTTTTCCATTTGATGCTGAGAATAAGAAAAGAAATGAATGTAGAGAGAGGTAGAGAGAGAAATGTAGATTCTGATACATGACTAAGGAGCTCAGTCTGCTGGTTCAGGCTTATGGGGGAATGTAAGAAAAGGAGTCAGAAGGAACCTATGATAAAAAATATTGTAAATAAGCAATGAGATTTGGCAAAAGTCTATCCCATATGTTACCTGCTTTAGCAAATGTTGAAAAAGCCCATGAGGAAAAAAATAATCAAGGATACCTCCCCTCACTCAATTTCCACATCAGTGAAACCTAGCACCATCCAATTCGTTGGGGCAGCCACTAAGTAATGTATAATGTGGCTTTTGTTGAGCTCAATGAGATGTTGTTGCAGAAGAAAAAAAGAAACTCTGTGTACTACAAATATACAATGGCCAAGTACGCATCCCAGTGGTAGAACACTTGTTGAGCATACATAAAGCCCTGGGTTCAATCCTCAGCACTCCAAAAAGAAAGTCTTTTAAACAAAGCAATAGACAGTGATGTTAGATGTATTTTTGATTAAAAAACGGTTGTGGGAGCCCATACAAGGAGGATTATATATCAATGTAACGCAAGTCATTGAAAATTTATGTTTTTGTGCTATGTAAGGATGTGTCATCACAAATTTGGGGGCTTTGTGTCTTGAGCCTTTTCAGCCTTGATTTTTGTTGTACTAGAACCCTCAGCACATACTGTGTTGTGCTTCCTTTTGTAAATGATTTTTTAAATGAAATTTTGCACATAATACATTGTAATACTGTACCATAATCCAGTGTGAAAAATAATGTTTTTCCAATATTCTCTGATTGTGTGTTTGTGTTTGTTTTAGAGTCATAGTGTAATAAGGCACCAAAAGACCATTATGCAAATGGAACATGAAATTTACATGATGGTCTACTTCTGATTGAGCTTGGGGTTGTGGTTAGAGTATCCATGAAGAGTAAACAGAAGGCTCACATTGTTCAGAAGCTTATGGACTGATGAGGCAAAAGTTAAGAACGAGGAGAACAAAAGTTTTCCTCATGGTTGGGTGCCAGTGGCTCACATTTGTAATCCTAGCTCTTCAGGAGACTGAGATCTTAGAATCGAGGTTCAAAGCCAGCCCTGGCAGCAAAGTCCATGAGACTCTTGTCTCCAGTTAACCAGCAAAAAGCCAGAAGTGAAGGTATGGCTCAAGTGGTAGAGCACCAGCCTTGACTGAAAAAAGCTAAGGGACAGCTCCCAGGCTCCGAGTTCAAGCCCCACTACCAGCACAGAAAAAAAAAAGTCATTCTCTGATCTGAAAGGGTTTTACATAGAACTTGGCTCAGTTGCATCTAAAACAAATCACAGTTACTCTGAACACAGTAAGTACCCTGCAGACAGCTCCTCCCTGTCCTTAGGCAACCTCTGGCTTGTCCTGACTGAGAGTTCAATGTGGTTGCGAAATTAACAGGGCAGAGGCATGGCCTTCTTCACTGTTGTATCCCTCATCCTTGGAACCCAGCCTGACAAATCCTCTGTGCTCGTTCGATCCTTGTGGAGTGAAAACACAAGTTTAGAAGCATTTCTAAGCCATCAGTATGGCAGCTCTTTAGAGATCACAAGGGTTAGATGATCCACCTGCTTTTGTTATTTGCCACGGGCTAAAGGATCACAGGTAAGTCCGAGGAAGTGTTCTCCTAACGTTCTCAACAAAGCCCAGCGTGCTGTTCTCATACTTAGAAATCAGCCCTCAGTGGGTTGAAAACAGGTCACGACATCTGAATTGGAGACAGCGTGAGGAGCTTCTGGCAAGACAAGAGCCAGATGAGAATAGTTAAAGCTAATGTGAGCAAAAGGAAACATCACAAGACCAGCCCTGGTTTTGTCACTGAGCAATGCTTCCCTGTCAGAATTTCAACACACCATGTGTCTTCATTTTTTTTTTTCCTCCACGCAGGCATTTCTCACTTCTCAAATTGCCAGGAAACAGACTCTATGGAAGTGAGGATGGAATCAGAAGAGTAAAAATATACATGCTGCACAGAGGGAGAGGAGAATGCATTTCCAAAGCTAAAAATATGTGCAAAGTGGACCACCAGCCAGAGGAAGGAATTTTGTTTTTGATATTGGATGTGCTGCCAAGTGTCCTCCCACCCACCCACCCCTTGGGGACACAGCATAGAAATAGGAAATGTTAAAATCATTCATCCCATGTGGAAGCTACAACTTTAGATCTACAAACATACATAGATGACAGGAAGGCCAGCCTGAATGCTTCCATTCACAAGTGTGCTCTCACCTCCACTGCAGCTGTGACCTCTGGTTCATTTAGAGACATGAAGCAAGTGATTCCTCTAAGAGAAATGGCCCAGAAAGATTGCCAAGGTCCGCAGCATACAGTGGACACAGTATTTCAATCATCTGGCAGTATTTGAAGGTACAATCCTAAGTATCGTCATTTTTCAGACCATTTTCATGGGGGTGAATTTGAGAGCAAAAGTACTGTTTGCCATTTGGCTTTAAAAAGGCCTAATCAAATTGGAAATACACTTTAGAAGATTATATTGAAGAATTAATAAGGAGAGGGGGAGAGGAAGACATGCGGGAAGGGAGAGAGAATGGAGTAAAGAGCTGGTGTTTGTCTCAGGAGACAACTTCTCTAAAAACAGTGATCTGCTTTTTAGGTTGTTTTTGTTTCTTTGTTTTTCACATAAAAGAATGAGTGGTGACTGGCACAAAGCTCCCACGTGAAGTTGCAAGGAAAGGAGTCACGGAAAGGTTTTTAGCATACATTTAAGCTAGGTATCAGTGGCTCATGCATGTGAGCCTAGCCACCCAGGAGGCTGAAATTTGAGGATCCAGGGTTCAAAGCTACCCCAGGCAGACAAATCCATGAGACTCTTATATCCAATTAATTGCCAGAATGCCCAAAGTACAGGTGTGGCTCAAGAGATTAGACAGGAAAGTAATGAAACGTGAGCCCTAAGTAAAAAAAGCCAAGCAAAACTTACAAAACCCCGCGTTCAAGCACCGGTATTGACACTTATTTATTTATTTATTTTGGCGGGGGGGTCCGGTCGTGGAGCCTGAACTCTGGGCCTGGGCACTGTCCCTCAGCTCTTCAGCTCAAGGCTAGTGCTCTACCACTTGAGCCACAGTGCCACTTCCGGCTTTTTTCTTTTTGCTTCTGTGGTGCTGAGGAATCGAACCCAGGGCCTCAGGCATGCAAGGCAAGCGCTCTACCATTGAGCCACCTTCCCAGCCCTTGACACATATTTATATGCTAGGAATGTAGGTAAGTTGTAGAGTGCTAGCCTAGTCAGTGAGGCCTGGCCCTGGATTCCATTCCCAGAATGTGTGTATGTGTGTGTGAGTGAGAGAGATGGGGGGGGGGGGGGGAAGTAGTGGAAGAGGGGGAAAGGGCATTGGAGGGGAGGGGGGGAAGAGAAAGAAGAATTTCCTGTCTTTTGTGTACATATAGGCAGGATACCCAATGTGAGAGGATCAAAAAGTGAATGCTATGCTGTTCATTAACTTTATTATTGATGGTGGAGATGTTGGTGGTAGTGTGTGTGTGTGTGTGTGTGTGAGAGAGAGAGAGAGAGAGAGAGAGAAAATGATCTATAAACATACACAAACAAGAGGAAGCCCAGCCTAAATGCCCATTCCCCCTAGCATTCTCTACAGTAGAATTTGTGCCTAGAAAAAGCAAAAGAGAAGTTGCAGAGACAAACCCTGGTGGTTTTCCAGTCATGGCAAGTGCAAAAGCCTGCGATGGGCCCTATCTGCCCCCACAGGAGTGTAACACCCCCAGAAAGAATTTTCGTTTAAAAGTATGATAGTCACTTGCCCAATTTTATGTTATATCCATTACTTATTTAGATACTAATATGTGCATTTCTGTCATTCGACAGGGTTACTCTTAAAAAGTATTGTGTTTTACCAGAATAATGAGGCATTTGATAGAATTAATTTTCATTATTTCTTTTATCTAGACTTCCTAACGCCTGTCAGTTCTACAGTTTATGGAATAAGCTTATTTGCCAGATTGCAGTGTCCCTTTTTTTTAAATTTCATTTTCCTTTCTGTTTAATTTACTGATGTGTAATGTGTACAGAATAGACATAAATATCACTTAGGAACTAAAAGAGAAACTACAAAGAATGAAAACTTGCTGAATGCTCTTTAACCGGTTAGAAGTAAGTACGTAAATGAACCAGCTCCCCTAGAAAGCTTCTGCTTTTTTTTTTTATTTTTGTAGGTTGTGGGACTTGAACTCTGGGCCTGGGCACTTCCCCTGAGTCAAAACAATTGCTCTACCACTTCAGCCACAGCACCACTTCTGGTTTTCTGGTGGTTAATTGGAGATAAGACTCTCCCAAACTTTCCTGCCCAGGCTGGCTTTGAATCACGATGTTCAGATCTTCAGATCTCAGCCTCCTGAGTAGCTAAGATTACAGGCGTGAGCCACAGGCACCTGGTGCTTCTGCTTTTTATTTTTTAGCATGTGTAAATATAATAGTTGGGGGATTACAAAAATGATTACAAAATCTCATATCCCAGATAGTGTAAGATGGATCAGTTGAAAATTTAATCTATGGACCAATTACCCCAGATTCCCCAGGAGCATGTTAGAATCTCTGAATTAGAATGGCTGAATTAGAATCTGCATTTGAGCTTAGAGTGTAGCTAAGTAGTGGAGTGCTTGCCTAGCACAAGGGAGGCCCTGGATTTGATCCCTGGCACTACAAAGCAAACAAGAAATCCAGAATCTGTGTTTTAACAAAATCCCACATGACTTACACATGCATTGTGGTTTAATTTAACAACCTTAGTCCAGAGCATATTTGGGGCTCTGGGATTTGTGCAAATAAATGTAGTAGATGCACTGTAGTTTTATCCCTAAAAAGGAGGAGAAGAAAACAGCTGTGCTGCTTGCTAGGAATAAGGCAAAACCTTGCTGAAAATCACTTTGTCAAGAAACTATTGTTTCCCCTTCGGATCTCTTGTCTCTTGTGTTTAGGCCTTAATTTTTTTTTTTTTAATTGTAGTGAGGTATTAGTAGGGAAATGATGTATACTGCTTAATTGAAAGCTATAGTCAGTTTCAAGTTTCCATGGTAAGTGCATCTATATACCCTAGTTAGCAAAACTGAAAATAGATTATTCTATTGATGGCCAGGGCCAACATGTTTACCCTGCCCGGTATTATTTTATAATATAAAACATAAAACATTTTATAATATAAACATAATGTTTATTTGTTTTGTGCTGACACTAGAACTTGAATTCATGGCCAGGATGCTATGCCTTAGTTTTTTCACTCAAAGCAGGTGCTCTACCCCTTGAACCACAACTCCATTTTCAGTTTTTTGATAGTTAATTGGAGACAAGAGTGTCATAGACTTTCCTGCCCAGGCTGGCTTTAAACCTCTATCTTCAGATCTCAGCCTGTTGAATAGGTAGTACTATAGGGGTGATCCACCTGGCTAAAAACATAATTTCTTAAATGAAAGCACTTACCCATGCCAGCTGTTCTTTTGTGAACTCTTTAGCCTAGAATGTACCTATATAAATATAGATATACAAATATAGATATAGATACAGAGAGAGAGAGAGAAGAGAGAGAGGGAGAGAGAGATTTATTGTGCATGTTATACTTCTCCCATGATCTAGAGGAAAAGAAACAACAATAACAGACAAATGGCCAAGCTGTTTGCTTGTTTTAAATAGGGGTATTTTGCAAGAAGGGATGTGAATCTGGGTCAGCATTATTTACAGACAGCACATGGTGTTTTGTTTCAATGAGCAGGAAAATGTTTTGTGATTAAATGTGGTTAAAAAAACCCACAAAAAACGTAGCTTTTTCCAGGGAAGCAGTAAAAGGAATTACTCACTGTAAAAAGTTCTATGAGTCATCTTTAATGTAGGGAAAATGGGCAACCAGGAAAGAAATTATGTTTTCCTGTATGATAACAATAAAAGTGAATGCACTGACAGAGAAATCAGTAGCAGCATATCCCAGGCCAAAGGACTGGGGAAATCTTTTGGGGGTGTGAAGTATTTTGTGCTTTACAGATAAATTCATCAAAATTGTGACAATAATGTAAAAACGATGATTTTTTTTTCTTTTTAGAAGTCAGGTTTATTGAGATGTAACTTACATATACTGAAATTCACTTTTGAAAAAAACTATACATTCTATGAAGTTTAACAGACACATTTGGTTATGTGACCACAATTATCACCAATGTCATCTTCCTACCCCTGCCCCTCTTGTGTTACCCACCCTCCCCCCCACCCCCAACTCAGCCCCAGGATTAAATCCTGATCTATTTCTGTTCCTATAATTCTAGTTTTTCCAAAACTGGTATACAAATGGAATCATTCAGTTTATAGACACGCGCTCCCGTGTGTGTGTGTGTGTGTTGGGACAAGAGATCGAACTCATGCTTTCACCGAGTTTTTCTGCTCAAAGCTGATACTCTACCACTTGAGCCACATCTCCATTTCCAGATTTTTGCTGATGAATTGAAGAGTCTCTTGGATTTGTTTGCCTGCTCTTGCTTTGAACCTCAGTCTTTAGATCTCAGACTCCCGAGTAGCTAGGATTACAGGCATGCATCACCATTTGGCTTAATAAGCATGGAACACTTTTGTGTGAACATTTAAGTTTTCATTTAACTCTGTGGCTAAATGTTTAAGAGTGTAGTTGTTGAGTGAAATGATAACCATATGCTCAGTTTATAAAGAAACTACTAGATTGTTTCCCAGGGAGACTATACCAGCTTACTTTCCCACCTG
Organism: Dipodomys spectabilis; assembly: GCF_019054845.1. Taxonomy (NCBI): domain Eukaryota; kingdom Metazoa; phylum Chordata; class Mammalia; order Rodentia; family Heteromyidae; genus Dipodomys; species Dipodomys spectabilis. The sequence continues at coordinate 5,410,300 of NW_024871042.1, forward strand.
TTATGTATGATTGATTCCAATTTGAATTTTAGGGCTCAAATTTCAATGTGAAACTGCTAAAGTTATCTGAGATTGACTAGATTTAAAATGTAAGCCAGGTGCTGGTGGCTCACATCTGTAATTCTAGCTATTCAGGAAGCTGAGATGTAAGGATCAAGTTTGAAACCCAGCCCAGGCAGGAAAATCCATGACATTCTTATCTCCATCTAACTACCAAAAGGCCAGGCATAGAAGTGTGCCTCACGTGGTAGAGTGCCAGCCTTGAGATGGAAAAGCTTAGGGACAGGGTTCAGATCCTGATTTCAAGCCTCTGGAATAGCATGTGCATCTGCTTGTGTGAACACACACACACACACACACACATACATCCTTTAATGTTCATTTATGGCACATTTGCTAATGTGCAATTGCTTCTACATTTCCTCCTTGTTTAAATGCATAGCAGGTAGAAGCTGCGCTGTCTCTTTCTGCCCTTTGGCTGCAGCTGCATTACCTGTGGAGTCCCAGGCATCACTTGACTCTCCCAAGGATTATTATACCTGCATATGGACTTTTGTAAGTTTTATTTTGTGCTGGTCCTGAATTTGAACTCAGAGCCTAGTTCCTGTCCAATTGAGCCAGCTCTACTTCCTGCTTTTGGATAGTTATTTGGGGATAAAGGTCTCAAAGACTTTCCTGCCTGGGCAGGACTTGAACCTCAATCCTTAGATCTTAGCCTCTTGAGTCCAGGTGTGAGCCACCAGTGCCCAGCTACACTTTTTTTTGTTGAGATTTGGAAACGATGTCTGGAACTAAGTCCTTAGAAGAGCTTTGTTACTGAAGCTAACTACTTCTTCAGCCATCTGATTTCGCTTCTATTATTGCTAGGCCACAGATCTGAGCAGCCTATTACAAGGTTCCTGGATAGCAGCTAGGACCTAGAGGAGTTATGCATGTGTGGGCTTTGGAACTTAAACTTCTTGTTGGTTAGTTATTAGCAACTGCCTCCTCCCCAGACTACCACAATAGCTGCTTAGCAAAGAAGAGCCAAGGAAAAGAACCACCCAAACGCAACAGAATGTACTCATTTCTAAGCCTTTCCACCTGTGCTGCCCACTAAGGCAGTCACTACTCTGGGGCTATCAGGTGCCTAAAATGTGGCTGACACACCTGAATGGAGTTTTTTTGTTTTTTAACTTTTAGCTAAACTTAAAAATGTTAAAAAAAAATCCTGATTTTTAGGTACCACTTGGATGTGTGAATCTCCTTTGTACATACGTTGTATAAAACAAATGTGGACCAAGCATTGCCAATGGCAATTTCACTCTGGGGTATGAAGCAGATGTAAACGACACCACGGATTTCAAAGTCTTACAATTAAAAGAAGGTAAAAATATTTCATTAATATCTTTGTGTTCATGACATGTTGAAATATTTCGCATAGCCTTGGTAAAAATGTTACTAGTAAACAGATTTTACCTGTGTGTGTGTTTTTTTATTGTGAAAATTCTGTACAGAGGGGTTACAATTACATGAGCAAGATAGTGAGTACATTTCTTATCAAGCATTGTAGCCTCCTCCTTTGTTTACCCTTCCCATCCCTTCCCAGCCCCCCCCCCCAAGTTGTTGTAAAGTTCATTTTCAACATGACAACTTGTACTTCTAATTGTTGCAACGGATCCACCTGTATCCTTATTTAAACGACTTGTTTTTCCCCTTCCCCTCCATAAATTATACCGACATCAAATACAGTGAAAGCAGGGGTTATACTGTGGGGGAGGGACATACAAAGCAACAAAGAAATAATCTTATAAATGCTTTAGAAACAAATGCATGAAAGAAAAAAAAGCATTTAAATACATATCTTAGGGTTCATTTTCCTAACATCACCTTACCTGTGTTTTTAATGTTCTCAACTCTGCGGCACCGACACCCACACCTCGCTTACAGACCTCCTCTAGGAACCTCCTAGTTCCCTAGGCCTGGCAATTCCCGATGCGGCCACCAGAGGGAGCCCGGTCGCAGCTCGTTCCCCGGAAGTCGCCCTCCGCCCCTCCCCGCGTCGGCGGCGCGCTGAGTGACTTCCGGCGGCGCGGGCGCGGGGTCGCGGTGAGCCGGCGCGGGGCCGCGGCGCGATGACCACCCTGCGGGCCTTCACTTGCGACGACCTGTTCCGCTTCAACAACATGTGAGTGACCTGTGGGCGCTCCGGGTCGCTCGCTTCTGGTCTGGTCCTGCCAGTCCTAGCCCGGCCGCGCCCTCCCGGCCGGGACGCCCTCAGCCCGGGCGGGGGACGCGGGCGCCGTCCTCGGGGCGCCGCGGGGTGGAGGTGCGCCGGCCTCGCTCACCTCGGCCCAGCCGTCACCCCACGTGTCCGTGGGGCCGGGCTGACGTCCGGGGACGCGGGGGTGGGGAGGACGCGCGGGGGGGACGGCGGGCCGGGGGAGCGGGCCGGGCTCGCGGCGCCCCGGGCGCTGTCCGGCCCGCCGACCCCGGCCGGAGCGCGTCCCCGCGGAGCGGCCGTGTGAGCTCGCAGGCCCGCCCCGGCACGGGCGGTCCCTGTCGGGTCCGTGTCGCTGGAGTGACGCGCCCCGGACCGGACCTCTTTCCTCTCTCTCTCTCTCTCTATGGAGTGGTGGAGTGGGCAGAGGCTTGGGGAAGACCCCGCTTTGCGCACACCGTCCCCCCCCCCCCCCTCCAGGCAGTCTCTTCCAATCCAATTTAAGACCCGTGACTTGCCAAGTACCAGTTTCCAAAAGAAGATACTTTAGCGTGGAGATTCGATGAGCATCCTGCTGAAAGGTTATTTATTACTGTTTGAGGCGCGCTCCTGTCCAAACACCTGCCTGGCTCCTGCGCTTGACGTTTTGCCTACCCGGCCTTTGTCACATTTCTGCCTGCGCACCTATTCCTGATCCACCTTTTTTAAAACCATCAGGGCAAGTCAGTGCCGGGTAACCAGAGACGAAGGGGTTGTGACTCAAGTGTCAGGAGGGCGGGAAGAGCTTGGCAATGAGGCGATTAGGAATCTCTCAAAGAGTCGCCGCAAACCTTGAAACACGAAGAAGGTATTGGGAGGAAGGAGTTGAGGCGCACTGGTGAGAATAGGTGTGGTTGGAAAACATAGATCCGTGTGAATACAGTGATTGGTGTCTGTAACTGAGCAGTCAGGGAGAAAACAGGTGAAACACGTCTTTGACTCTTGTGGATGGATGGAGATTTTTTTTTTTTTAATCCTGTGGGAACGTTGTATGGAGCCTGTATTGAATTGTTACTATCACCTATACCTGTTCTCAGGGCTTATGGAATAATCCTTAGCCTTTACAATTCTGTGGTGTACTGGTGTCTCTTTTTGGTTTGAGTCAAGGCTACCGCTCTACCACTTAAGCCACAGCACCACTTCCACTTTTTCTGCTTATGTGGTGTTGAGGAATCAAACCCAGGGCCTCATGCATGCAAGACAAGCACTTTACCGCTGAGCCACCTTCCCAGCCCCCTTGGTAGTTCTTAAAAAAGTAGATCCCTGACCTCAGAAAATATTTTAGGCATTCAGATTGTCACTTGGAGAACTACTGTTCTATGTTGAGACTCCATAGAATTGTTCCCAGGACCCATCATGGACACCAAAGCCCAAGGATGCTCTCAAGTTCCTCATTTACAATAGTGTTGTAGTATAAATGCCCTGAAAACCTCTCATGTAGTCTCTAAATTAATAATAACGCTCAATATATAATGCAAGTGCTTTGTAAATATTTCTTATAGTGGTGGTTAGAAAATAAATCTGTGCAAGAAATATGTGCACGTACAGTTGTTCTATATGAAGTTACACATAACTTAACCAGTGAACTCAGTGGGAGTATGAGGGATTGGTGGTGTGGCCTGTCAGGTTTTTATCCTAACTCGGGGTGATGTCCCTTCTCCTTGTTGCTAAGGAGTAAGGCTCATATTTTCTTTACATTTATTAATGGGTAATGGGATAACATAAGGAGGTTAGAATGCACTCAGCCATCCAGTGAAAGGTTCCTATGGGGAGGGGTGCTGTTTTTTTGAGGCAAAGGTGCACATTCTTGTCATTGCTAGAAATGGGTCTGGGAGCAGCGCTGCTGATGGCCACAGTGGAAGGAGGTTGGTAAAGTCAGTGGGAAGTTCCCACCTAAATGAGTTCTATTCTTTAACTCCATTGGTAAGGACTCATACCTTTGACATGGTTGGCTACTTAAAAACAACACATATTTGTACATTTTCCCCCTTGGCCTGGTAAGGTATGAGGTATAATTAATGTCTACGGAAGGTAATTTGATAGTCCTGGTGGGGTGGGTAACCTACAGGACTCTTGGTCTCTGGGAACAGCAGTGACAACATCCTATAGGACTCCTCAATATTAGTGCCTAGAAAAAATCCCTAATACATGTTGTGCCTTTTGAATTAGAGTGCCACCACAGCAGGAATGGGATGGCTTGAGCCTTTGGTCTTTCTGTCACACAGACCTAACAGTCACTCTTATTTAGTGTGCTGACAGAATATTTAATCCCATTTAGCCAGGCGTTGGTGTCCCCACACCCAATTTAACAGCTGTCTGTCTTAGATCCTGCATTTATCACTCTGTTGTCTTGAGTAATACTTGGTTTGTCTATTATGTTAATCCTAATCCTTCCTACTGGATCCTTTCCAGTTGCATTTATCCCAAACACAAATACCCTTCCTACTGCTCTAAAATCCTAGGGTAACAGTGCTTTTTGATTTTTGTATCTGGTAGCAAACCAGTCACCTTCCTGAGTTACTGTAACCCCTATGGGATATATGAGATATATAAACCCTTTGGGCTCAGGACATAAATGCTTACAGCTGAATGAGTAATAGTCTCTTTTTCCAGTTCATGGCTTGTCATGCATCAGACTTGATGATTTGAGGGTACTATTAGTAATATTAATGACTAAGGGGACCTGAACCTATTGGGACTGGGCCTTTTTAGGTCCCTACCAGCAGCTACCAGATAATCTTACCTGGGGAATTACAGTTTTATTGTTAGCTTAGTACTTTCTGAGTATGAGATGACTATCTGTTCTACTGGGTCTGGAGTTGGAGTCAGTTTCTTTAACTCAAGGATGTAACTCTTTTCAGCAGTCTGAACAGCATATGTTTAAGAAGACCAGGAAGGGTCCCTCCCAGGCTGGCTTAAGCTTGCTTTTCTTCTAGGTCTAGATCAGCAATAGGTTGATGAGGATGAACAGGAAAGTTGATGAGGGAATTTTGCCAACAGCTCCCCCCCCCCCCTTTTTTTTTTCTAAGAGAGAGCAAAGTAGAAGACCAAATAGTTGTGAGCCTGGAAACTGATTGACTTGCTTGGAGACTCTGACAGGGCCCTGCAGCAGGGTTACAATGTTTTTGTTTTTTAGGTTTTTGACCTCAGAACTAGTGAGGGTGATAAATCCAATATCCCCTTCCCGAAGGGGAATCTCTATTCAAGGAACAGACTCAAGTGAAGATGGAAGAGACCCTGGGGTTGACAAGAAAAGCCAGAGATGAGTAAAGCCAGATGTAGGCCACAGCACCTTGTTCCTATGTTTTCTGTGCCTGATCCCAAAATCAGTGCTTCGGGATCAGTGTATCACCCAAGGCAAAACTGTTTTATTCCCAAGACTGCCCAATAGTGGCAACTATTCTCCTTTTGTTGCCCACAAGGTTTAGGGTGGGGGAGCCTCTTCTTATAGAGAGGTAAAAAGACTTCGGTCCCTACATAACAGCAGGGCCTCCTCAGGGGAATGTGTAGTGTTGCTTGGGATTCCTGGAGGTCTGATGCTCAATCCAGCCCTGGAATATCTGGGTATGTGATGAGCTTGGCATGCAGGCTCCACCCTTCAGTGGGTACCCTGCCTGTTCTATCTAGAGAGAAATGAAGAGAAAACCTGCTAGAGAAAAGGGGAGGTTTTCAAAGTCTCAGGTGAATTGTTTTTAGGGCAGTGAGGGACAATGACTAGGGGAGTGGGAGGGAGAAAGGAACTGGGGAACTGGACTGGTGCCTGAGCCAAGGAGGTAGGGAACTTACAGGAGGAAAGGAAAGACAGTGGATCTCAGTCTGGAGGATTTGTCTAGACTTCTCTTTTCCTTGGATATTTCTTTCAATCCTTTTCACTTAGCTCCTGTCCCACCAGGGGGTTTAGGCACCTCAGCAAATTGGCAAGTCACCCAGCCTCAGTTAGATTCAAATAGAATCCAACACAGCCATTAGTCACAAGAGCTTGCTACCGTAGGGTAGATCAGGATTTCATCCTTATTTGTGCCACCTGCCACCTCTCATTCACACATACCATTTTTCACAGTCCTAAACACCAGAGCAATATTTTGTCACCCCAGTTTCTTGCCTCTGGCCCATGAATAGACTTACAGGGTCATCACAATATGTGTCTTTAGAGCTCCTTTACCCACACTGGTGAAGTCTCCAGGAGTCCAGGTTTATATGCTGATCCAAGAAGTCACTTGTGCCAGCCCAACCACAGGGCTGCCACAAGCAGGCAGCAAGATGTGTCTCCCCTGGAGGGGGAGCTAGGGCCTCTCCTTCCCCGATGGAAGAGGGATTCCAGAGGAGTCACCTACTCTTGGAAACTCACAACCCCCTGGTGTAAAGACAGTAACACACAAGAGTTACATTTTCCCAAGGCATTCAACTTTTGTACAGAAGGATGTTCTGCCACTCTCCCCAGAGGTAGGCAGGCACACTAGACAGGGTGGACTGCTTCATTTTATCCTAACTCAAGGGGTGACAGTCCTTCTTGTTGCTAACAAGTCAGGTTCATCTCTTCTTTATGCTTGGTTATACAAGGAAGTTAGCACTGAACCATCAGTGAAAGGTTCCTACAAAGATGGGGGAATACTGCCCTTTGAGGCGAAGATGCACATTCTTGTCACAGGTTGCTGGGAACAGAGCTGGTGATGGTTACAGTTGGAGGATGGTGGTAAAGTCAGTGGAAAGTTCCCAATCAAGGGGGTTCTATTCTTTAACTCCATTGGCCTTTGACATGCTGGCTGGTTACAAAGAACACAGGTGACAGTTACAATTGAAGTGAAGAAGCAAGTCATTCCAGCAAATTATCTGTACCAGGAAATATTAGTATGCAGTGGTGACTGGTTACAAGATGGAGACATTTTAGTTTGACAGAAAACCTTGTTTCTTCTCATAGAAGGTAAATTAGGGAAGCCATCTGATTTGACAAAGGTTTAGAGTTTGGGAGGTGACATAGTACCTGAAGATTCGGCAATAAACAGGCTAAGTCTTCTGGCCAGTTTGTTTAAACTGGTTAGTTTTAACCCTGTATTATATGAAAATGGATAGAGAAAAAATTATATGCAGACACTTAAAATATTACATTGCAGATCACCTGATGTGCTAAGGCCTCTTCAGAATATGTCACTAAGGGAACTCCATCTTCCTACTACTTTTACTAGGTCAGTTTGTTAGGAAATAAAAAAGCAATGGGTGTAGACTACTGCAATTAGTCAACCATATTCATAGAAAAATATTTGAGTGCCTACTATGTGCCAGTATTAGAAACAGCAATGAGCAGAAATGTTGGTGTCTTTATGACACTTATACTTTAGAAATAAAACCTGGGAAACTAAGTGTTGAGTTAAAAAAAAACAAAAACAGAAGGGTGAGAGGAGATTCAGCTGACAGAGACGTGGGGAAGTTAGGGAAGTGAATATGGAGCAGATGCCTCCCAGACAGATGGAACATCAGTGCAAAGTTCATACGAACAGGAGGTGGTGGCCAGAACACCTGGAGTGCATGCAGAAGTGTAAATGATGATGTCAAACTACAAGGCCAAGGTCTTGTGAAGACTTGGGCTTCTCTGCCAAGTGCATGGAGACACATAGGTGGAGTGGTCACGTGGCATGGGAGTCTGAAGTCTGGAGTAGCATTTTAGCTTCAGTGCTATGTAGATGACGACAGGTGACCAAGAGGCTAGATCACACCAGTTATGGAACATGAGTGTAGAGAAAACAAAAGCCTCTAGGAAATACCCAGGGATGTCAAGAGCCGGAGTAAGGAAGACTGAATCCCAACTGAGGAAAACCCAGTGGTAGGGTCTCAAGCCCATGAGACAGAAGTTCAGGCCAGAGTGGGGAACCGTGTCAAGCTGCCAGTAGCTAACTGTGCATCATATTTGGTATTTCTTCTAGGAAAGGGGCAGAAATTTCTCTCTTGACAAATGCCAAAGAGAAAGAATTGAAGGGACAGTGTTCTGAGTAGGGGTAGTGTGCTAGGTCTGTCAAGTACTCCACTGTGTGACAGAAGAGCCAGAATCATCTGTGGGCTCAGTGTGTGACTTTGGTGGAGCTTCTTTCTGCTGCACTGTTGAGATGAGATAGCATGTTGGGAAGCTGAGCTGAGGATGGAGGATATGAAATAGCCAAGAATTGTGGGCCAGGGTGCCAGGGCTCCCCAGGATTGCTTCAGGACTTCTGCAGGGCCAAAGCTGTTTTGATCCTGGTTTTTTGTCTTTTTATACTCATTTCTCACAACAGTACATGTTAATATGCAATTTTTTTTTCTTTTGCTTTTTTGTTCTCAGTCGTGGGTCTTGAACTCTGGGCCAGCATGCTGTCCCTGAGCTCTTTTGCTCAAGGCTAGTGCTCTACCACTTGAGCCACAGCACCATTTCTGGTGGCTAACTGGAGATGAGTCTCCGGGACATTTTTTTTTTGGCAGGGGAGGGGGGGTCTGGTCGTGGGGCCTGAATTCTGGGCCTGGGTGCTGTCCCTCAGCTCTTCAGCTCAAGGCTAGTGCTCTACCACAGCGCCACTTCCGGCTTTTTTCTTTTTGCTTATGTGGTGCTGAGGAATCGAACCCAGGACCTCAGGCATGCAAGGCAAGCGCTCTACCACTGAGCCACCTCCCCAGCCCCTCTCCGGGACATTTCTGCCCAGGCAGGCTTTGAATTGAGATCCTCATATCTCAGTCTCCTGAGTAACTAAGATTACAGGCATGATCCACTGGTGCCTGGCTAATACGCAGTCCTTTCAAGTGACTGTTTTACATTGTAGAATATAAATATATAGCCAAATAAACACAAGCTTAGCAATGTTTTAGTGTGAAAGGGATTTTGGAAACCAAAATGGTTGGAGAACTACTGAACTAGAGAAATGTAGTGTGACTGTCTAGAATCAATCATTGAGTCCCAAACAAAAATCTGACTAGGAATGGAACAGTTGAACCTAACAAAATAGAAATAGTAAGGGGTACAGTTAACTGAATGGGAAGAACCAAAACTGGTTGAAGACGGGTATTGGTTTTAAGAATGTTAATTTGGGGAACATGTGCTAGGAAATGCTGGGAGGCACCCTCAGTACTAGGGTAAAGTTGAAGGAACAGCGTTAGTGGGAATGGAGAAGCAAAAAAGTGTGGAGAATGCCAACAATTAGAAGGTGGAACAGGAAGAAGTTGTGAGGAAAGACCCTTTGTCTAGACAGGTAGGCGGATTCTTGTGGAAAGATACTAGCAACAGGCAAGTTTGACTGTGAGTCTTGTGACTCCCTGTTCTTAATATTTTTTTATTTAGAAGAGAGAAACTTCTGATGGAATCATTATTAAAGCAGCAGTTAAAATGTATATAAGTGCCAGGTGCCAGTAGCGCATGCCTGTAATCCTATCTTCTCATGAGGCTGAGATCTGAGGATCAAGGTTCGAGGCCAGCCTAGGCAGTTAAATCCATGTGACACTTACCTCCAATTAATCACCCCCCAAAATGAAGTGGAGCTGTGGCTCAAGGTGGTTGAGCACAAAAGCTCAGGGACAGCACTCACACCCTGAGTTCAAGCCCCATAACATGCCAAAAAAAAAAAAAGTATGGATACTTTCATATTTGCTGCTTCATAGCTGCTAAGTAGTTGAAAGTGTATATTAAGCACATTTTTATTTTCCTTGTGGCATATTTAGTTTTAACAAGTTTTACAGTTTGTGAACACTACTTACTATTGATATTTCTCTTGTTTCTTCCAGTAACTTGGATCCTCTTACAGAAACTGTATCCTTTTTGTTAAAAAAAAAAAAAAAAATGGTTTGCCAAGAGCAAAGAAAACAAAAGGAAAAACAGATTGGGTAATGAAAAATTTAAAAATTCCTAACTGGGAAAGCAAACCACACTGAAAAAATGAAACAAATGGTTGCCTTAAATCTGCCTGACACACTGTTATATAAATCAGTAACATTACAGCTCCTCTGACCCTTAGTGGTAAGCATGCTGCACACAGCAGAAAGTACAGTGACCTCAGGAAGACAGCTTATTTTCTTCTGATGTGAACAAAGTATGGAGATGACAGCCCGTTCTGTGAAAGCAGTGGTTTCATAAAATCAGCAGCAGCCAGGTTCTTGTAGTTCATCCACTCTACCAAGGTAGCCTTAATTTTCCTGTTCCAGATGACTGCCAAGGCAAACCATCTCATATGCGTTTCTGGCAGAAGAATCGACAGGGGAGATGAGTGTCCTTCCCTTATAAGGGTATCTTTGGGAAGCACCATTCAGACCTGAGTCTCACTGATCAATGGCTCCCTCCTCCACTACCTAGTTCTTTGGTACGTCAAGGTTTGATACTAAAAGGAATAAAAGACTTGGAATAACAGCTGGCAATTTCTATTATTCTTCCAATAAAAAATGGTCAAAACTATGTAAAGACAGAGTATTCTTGATTATGCTTAAATAATACGACAACGTTCACAATCTGGCTTAAAACACAAATTGGACTTCTGGATTCTTTTTGTGCCCCTCCACCTGTTAACTAGTAATTTACCAAAAGAGAATTGCAGAGACTAATGTACATACTAATTTACCAAAAGAGAATTGCAGAGACTAATGTACATACTAAGAATACCTGAGTTCAGTCTCACCAGTCAAAAGATACAGAAGCTGAAACAAATATGAGGAGCCATGTTTACGATATTGGAACTCAGTGCTTCACGATGGTGAGTTAAGAAATAATATAAAATTTTAGTGACCTTACTAATTGGTAGTTATTCCTAGAAGGCTCTTTGGAAATGTAATGTATCATAATTCCATTTCCTGAAAGCTAAAAATGTTATGAAATAGAAGCAGCTTATGTCAGAAGTTGGTAAACAAAGGTCATTGGGCCACATTTGGATGCTTGCTTGTTGCTAGCAATTTTTTACTGGAACATGTCCATGGTGTTAAATAGCTGCACAAATTAAATTGCATTTGTGAGACTTTTTTTTAAAAAAAATTGAGTAATTTATGCCACATATGGTTGTCTGGCAGGAGGGAGATTTAACTTGTCTCTTCATGCAAGTGAATAAGTAAAAATTAACAGCAGTAAAAATTAACTGCAGGTACAAGCAACATGACAATATATCAAAGTTGAGTGAAAACTAAAAAACAAAACAAAAAAACAAAGCCTTTCAGGATTTCACTGTCCAGTAAAAGAAAATGTTAGGATGCGAGTTAATTTAGATGGTGTGCCTCCAGTGACTAAAGTTTACAGTAAAAGTCTCAATGTACAAGTGAGTACATGTTTGAACATAACTTGCTGGCTCACCCTAGTGGTTGATTTAGGAGGCCAGAGATAGGATGGCTGTTTCTGGGGTTCCTCTTCTAGGCAGAGGAGAGGTGGTTATGGTTATCAATGGCTGGGTGGCCACGTCAAGGGTTGAGGAGTTCTCAAAGCAATGGTAAACACTGAAGAGGTTTCCCAAGAACGCTTTCATGTATTATTGATGATGTTCTCTTAAAGAATTACACCATAAAACAAATACAGCTGTAAGGACACCCCAGAATTGAAGAGTTAAGTGATAAGCAAATTATCTCAGCATTTACTCTTCTTGATCAGCTTTTAGCTGAGCTGTTAGAAATTGAATCAGTTAACATCTCATTGCTGGAACAAAAGCAAGAACTAGCCATTAATTTTCCAATCCAGTTAGGGAACCATAAATGTATTGAGCATCCGCTATGTGCCAAGCACCAGAGAGTAAACCTGACATCCACAGTTCAAGGGAAGACACCCGGCGCACAAGTAAGAGTCTCAGGTGATAATAAATGCCACCCAGAGACATTCCCAGTAGGGAATCAGACTTGACAAGAACTTTGGAGGCCTGGTTTTAGGATGATGTTTTATCTCTTACGGTATTTTGTTTGGGAAAAAAATCAGTGCTAAATATTCCATGTTAATGTCTTATAGAAAATTTTCATATGTAGAATTGAGGATGATAAAGTTACAACTAATATACTTTTTAAGAAAACTTTTTTTCAGAATTTCCCTTTAAATGAAGAACTTCTTATTGTCCATTACTTTTCACATTCCTTAACAGGACTCTAGTATGGGATTCCTTTTTACTTACAGTATCTTGCCCACTGGCCAGAGTATTTCATTGTTGCTGAGGCGCCTGGTGGAGAATTAATGGGTTATAGTAAGTATAATACTTGTAGTACTTTTTAGGGCAGGTAAGATTTTTAATACACGATTTCAACCTGACTGCTTTATGATATACAAATGGAGGCATCATATTCATGATGTCCTTTAATTTTGATGCCTCCCAATTCTATATTTCAGTCATTCAACACGACATTTGTCTCTTCAGTTTTAGGCATTGTGTTAGGTCCAGGGTATGTAGCTGTGAACCTAACATAAAATCATCTCAAGTCATCTTGGATCTTTCCTTCTGTATGTTAAATTTGTTTTTTTTTTTTTTTTGGTATATAATGCAAGGTTTTAAGGCATCATCATTTACTCAGTTGCTTTGCTAACAACTTGAGCTATGAGGTATCTGCTATATGGACATACTCACTAGAAATGTTAGATGTATGTGAGATACATATTCAGGTCCTTTGTTCAAAATTAGTTGTGTTTTTACTCTATCATTTTTTTTTTAACATTACCTAAATCTATCTCTGGAATGAAACATATAAAAGTACTAATCATTAATTGATGGTTTCAAAAACTTAAAAACCCTGTCATTAGTTTCCCTTTTTGGTGGGCTCTGTAAAACCAACCAAATCATCTGGTACATGGTGGGACAAAACTACATATGCTTTGTGTCAGTTGCCTATTGCTGTTTGCCTGTATTGATAATTTTGTTATCCAAATGGCCCTTGACAGAAAAAAGGTTCTCCCCACTTCTGCTTAACAGTGATGCATCAAGCACTGACTACATTCTGTGTAAATCAGTGTGTCTTAACTATTGCATGTATTTTTTGTTGATAGTTATGGGTAAAGCAGAAGGCTCAGTTGCTAGAGAAGAATGGCATGGACATGTCACAGCTTTATCTGTTGCCCCTGAATTTCGACGCCTTGGTTTGGCTGCTAAACTTATGGAATTATTAGAAGAGATTTCAGAAAGGTGAGATCTTGTTTTTCAAACACATTACTTTATAATTTAGGAACTCTAATCATCTATTTGTTGAACATTTATAGGATTATAGTTCTCACAACAATTCTGTCACTCAGAAAGAATGGTATTATTGTTTCTGGTTTGCAAAGTGAGGCCTGTAAGCTGCAGAACTGATCAAAGACCAGCCTTCAAGTAATGTTTCTTTTAATGTTCTTGTCACTAAGCAGATGCTCTTGAATTCTCTTCAGATTGCCCTGGACATATTTTTTGGTGTTCCTTGTTGTTTCTTCTTTTCTTTTTAAGAGAAGATTTCATTATGTAACCCAGACTGGCCTCTTGATTGCTAGAAATATAGATATGCTCAAGCTAAAATGTATTTTTATTTAAGCCATGGGTTTTAATGGGTATATACCTGTTGGGCACTAAATGACTTTAAACTATGGAACAGATTCAGTACATACAACTACCTACACTCCTATTTTCCATTGATTGTTGTGTGTGTGTTCTATTTTTTAAATCACAAAAAAGTGATAGGAGCTCCTATCTTAGGAGAGAAAGAAATGTCTCTGATCAAGAGAATAGGTGGAGAGACAGTTCTGGAGACTTATTACAGTTTCCACACAGTTATTATTAGCTTTAATAAAGGCAAGTTTTAAAAGAAACAATTGTGGCTATAAATGTTCTGTTTCAAGTAGAACATGAATTCAGAGACTTAAGGACCTGAGTGGTGAAATGAAGATCTATGCTAGTCTTTGATTTTCAAAAAAGTTTTTTAACACGGTATTACTGATATCTGTTGGGGGAAAAGAAAAAAGCAGGGGCTGAGAATGTGGCTTAGTAGTAGAGTGCTTGCCTAGCATGCATGAAACCCTGGGTTAGATTCCTTAGTACCACATAAGCAGCAAAAGCTGAAGTGGTGCTGTGGCTCAAATGGTAGAGTGCTATCCTTGAGCAAAAGCAGCTCAGGGAGAGTGCCCAGGTCCTGAGTTCAAGTCCTAGGACAGGCAAAAAAAAAAAAAAAAAGCATTACTGTGTGGCAGAGAGGGAGCTAGAAATGGGGTCTAAAACTGCGTTCCACATATAGAACTTATTATCTGAGTAGAAAATTAAGTTCCCTTTTTAGGATGACGTTTAAGGTATCTGCTTATATGTATGTATCTTTACATGTATACATTAAAGAGGAACTAGCAAAATACTAGTGGACTCAGGATTCCCGTAGCAATAGAGTGCTTACCCAGAATGTGAAAGGCCCTGGGTTACATCCCCACTAGCACAGAGACCGAACTGCCTATATTCTGTTTAAGAAAAAGAAAAAAATTTAAAGTAATGCAAATTGTAATAAAGATGGCATGTGTATTGGTAATAGTTCCATTATAGCTGAAGCAAGGGTCACTGCATATAGAAAAACATGAAACAACTGAATATATACCCAGAAACAGATTCAGAGAACATTCTGGCAGAAATGGTTAAGGATACAGAGCAAATTCAACAAACCTTTTCTGGGTCAGTATCTTCAGGCTTTTCAGGGCACCTAATAATATCTGTTGCATAGTATTTTAAGTAACCTATCAAACTAAGTTTCAAACCAGCAATCTTGCCTCAGGATTTTTAAAAATTGGTTATAGGCTCTGAACTTGGGGCCTAGCTAGGCATTGTCTTTGAACTTTTTCACTCAAGGTTAGCCCTCTGAGCCACAGCACCACTTCTGGTGGTTAATGGGATATAGGAATCTCATGGGATTCTCCTGCCCTGGCTGGCTTCAAATCATGATCCTTAGATCTCTGCCTCCTGAGTAGCTAGGATTACAGGCGTAAAGCACCGGTATCCAGCTGACTCATAGAATTTTTAATCAGTAGGCAAAACTATTTATGGTAGGAATGTATTAAGTAGGATTCTACTTCTTATTTATCTGAAATTCATAAGCAGAAGAAACTAGTAGATGGTAAATTTATAGTAGACAGGAAGGAGAGTCTAGAAATGAAAGGTAGGACCTGAATGAGCAAGGGGATGTTACTAAGCAGAGACTTGGCTGTTACTTGCTTCCTTTACCTATACTTGGGCCATGGCCACATAGAAATTTAATTTTTAGGAACCAGGTTTGTACTGAAAAATGATTGCCATAAATCCTAAATAATTAAAATTGCTTTTAGATCATCAATAATAACCATTCTGAGTAGTCCTATTACTTCCTAACATTTTCTCTTTTTTTGTTTAAAGAAAGGGTGGATTTTTTGTTGATCTTTTCGTACGAGTGTCTAACCAAGTTGCAGTTAACATGTACAAGCGGCTGGGCTACAGTGTATACAGGACAGTCATAGAGTACTATTCAGCCAGCAATGGGGAGCCTGATGAAGATGCTTATGGTAAGCTCCCTTTCCTGACAGTAACTCCAAAAGAAGTATAGTCTTAATAAATTTAAGATCACATTTGATCTTTTAATATACCTTAGTTATACTTAACTCCTATAGATTATTACTTCACTGTTAATAAAAACAAACATTGATAAGCTACTTCCTGGGTGGGTTCTGGTTAGGTCTTTTGGGAACTTTAATCGATATAACTAAAACCTATTGCTATTCATCCTAACAGATATGAGGAAAGCACTTTCCAGGGATACTGAGAAGAAATCCATCATACCCTTACCTCATCCAGTAAGGCCTGAAGACATTGAATAACCATAGGCAGTGGTTCTTAGGCAGATGTTCCAGATAGTTTGTAGTCTATGTATTTTCAATGGATGACATTGGAGCTCTATTAGGAGAAGTAAGACTTCAAGAACATATACCGATTCCAACTCTCATTCATTGTTTTACAGCAAATAGGTTTGCTGTAATAAAATCCAGTCAAGAAGGCAGCTATGAAGTAGGATATGTTCCACTATCATGGTTCACAATAGGCATATTGCTCCAGCCACCTCAATTCTGTGCCTGAGAACCACTGCTGTATATACATATATTTTTTATTTTGTACTGAACTGTTGATTGAAGCTTTAAAAGCATATATAAAATGTATAAATTTAGATGTATAATAAAATACATTGTTGACTATGAATGTTTTCTGAAAGATGTGAACATCTGAAATGATGTCTGCCCAGATAAGTTAAGATTTCCTTCTTTCTGCCTACCTGTTTTTATACTGATGGTCCTGGATCCGTTCTTCTACTACTTCTGTGCTTAAAGTCTGCTTTTTCAAGAGGAAAAAACATTATCTCCCCAAACCATATAATTGGATCATACATACCATGTATTTTTATGTGCAGTTTCATTACCTGTAATATGGGAAATACCCATAGAGTAAAGAAAATTCTATACTAATTAAAAATATGTATGTACATACATGTATGTATATATACGTATGTACATGTATGTATATATACATATATATACACACATATACATACACACACAATAGGAAATTAGGGTCTTGCTGGCTGTACACACTGGCTTGGAACTCCTGGGTTCAAGTTACCCTCCTGCTTTAGCTTACTAAATAGTTGGGACATACTCCACCACAGTTTGTTACAAAGCTTTAGGGAAAAATTAAGCCTTTAGAAAAAAACCTTGAGTTGGCAGAATAGCTCAAATGGTAAAGAGCCTAGACAAGTCTTTTGGTGATACACTAAAGTAGAAAGAACATTTTGTTCTTGCAAGAGAAAAACTTCCTCTTAAAAGCCAATGGCACATGCTCACAGATTCGGATCTCAGCATTCTGACCCCTTAACTCTGAAAAATCACCTAAAGGATAATTAAAATCACAAAAATTCCCTCCTTGCTGGCTAACAGATCTCAGTACTCAGCATCAACTGCTCCAGTGATGAAAAACATTTATCCCACTTTCATATACTGTCTTAATTTCAAGATTAATAATAATACCAAGTAGCTCTATAGAGAAGATGTCATATAGTTTCCCAAACTCCAGCAACCTTGCATTCTTTCTGCCTGAAGTACCAATTAATACCTCCCAGTGTGCTACAGTTACGCCTACTCATAACTGACACCTAATACTTACTCTTGGTTCCTTGTGTGAGGAATACCTAAGGTAACTACATATTAAAGCTTAACATAGCACAAGAATGGTAACATTTGCTGGTATTATGAGTTATTAGAGCTAAACGAACCTAAACACATTCAGTTCTGTAAAGGAATGAATATACACAAGTGGCTGGGAGCAAATAGTTTACCGAACACTTACTGTGCACCAGGAATATTCCTTTTCTAATCTTCAGAATGTGCCATCAAAGAATTACCCCATTGAGGAAACTGAAAATCACTTAAGGGGAAGTGCTGAGAATTGAACTTTCTTTGTGACTTAACAGCAAAAATTTAGAGGTTTCAGATGGATGCATACATCTTCATGAAGAAAACAAGCATCAGAAAACTATACCTGAAAAATAATGGTATGACTGAACATGAAAACTTTTTTTAAAAAAAGACAAACACTCAAAATATGTCTGCCCAAAATAGATGCTAAGCATTACCTTAACTACATTTCCTAATACAATATATATGGCAAACATTAAAAAAGTTTGGACATAATTGAATAAAGAAAAATCAGTTAAAAATGATTTTACTTGCAACTCCCCACCCCTCACTAACACAAAACATTTTTATAATAATTAAAAAATATATCTGTCAAAGATTTGAAACCCTTTCTAGTGAAATATATATAAAAAGTTCCAGGAGTCAAGAGTCCCAAACTAAGTTTATAAAAAAACATTAAATGCTTCTTAATATGAATGAGTGTTCAAGATTCACTTTCATCAATGTCTTTATCAGGGTCTTGCTCAGCAGCCTCTTTTTCCTGTTGTTGTTTCTTCCAAAGTTTGGCCATAGCCAGAAGCTTGAGGTTAGGTTGGTTGGCAGCATCTTCTGGAAAGATGTAGTCATAGTATTCTTCCCAGCCTGCATCAGACTGAAAAAATGAAAGGCAAGTGAATGCATGGCTGAAACATGAAGGTTTCACATAAAGTGGAGAGTTTTTAACTGGGAAACAAAGTTCAGTGTTAACTGATGTTAATTTTACAAAATTAAAGGCCAATCTAAGAATTAAAGTGCCATTAATTTAGTAGCAGTCATAAATGTATGCATTACATTATTCATACTTGCCTGCAAGTTTCAGATCACTGATGTTAATTATAAATACTGCCCTAAATGGGTGGGGAACCTTTTTTAGCCAAAGTTCATTTGGGAATTTACATTTGTAGGGCCATACAATATTATCAATACAGACAGACACAGGCAGATGAAGACAAGAATACATGTCTGTCCTGTCGTGTACCAAATGATTTCCAGGGCCATATGGTTAGATGTTTTCCACCCTTGCCAGCTTCCACTCTCCCTTGACTTATAAAAAGGCCCCACTATCCGGGCATTGGTGGGTCATGCCTGTAATCCTAGCTAATCAGGAAGCTAAGACCTGAGGATCACCGTTCAAAGCCAGCTTGGGCAGGAAAGTTCAACTAACCGCCAGAACACTGGAAGTGGTGCTGTGGCTCAAGTGATAGAGCATTCGCCTTGAGCTGAAGAGCTCAGGGACAGCACCCAGGCCCAGAGTTTAAGCCCCATGACAAAAACAAAACACACCACCGCACTAAAAAGTTATCTTCCTCTAATATAAGTCCCTCAAGTTCTATGAAAAGCTAGCATTTTGATCCTGTCTTTTTATGCATAAGAGCCTGAAATGATCTCCCCATGTTCCTTCCACTAATCATACAAATCTTTAGGACTGGCTCAATGTTTCATTTCTCTCCACATTGACTTCCTGCTTACTGTTCTCTATAATTACCTTTCCCAACTAGCCAGATGGCAATTGACTTATTTCAGAATTCCATTTTAGGAAGTACATATACTACTTTAAAATACAAAGTTAAAGTCAGGTGGCTCACAACTGTAATCCCAGCTACTCAGGGGTCTGAGATCTGAGTATTGCAGTTTGAAGCAGAAAAGTCCTCATGAGGCTCCTCTCCAATTAACAACTCAAAAACCAGAAGTGATGCTGTGGCAAGTGGTAGAGAGCTAGCTTTGAGCATGAAGAGACTCAGGGATAGTGCTCAGGCCAAGTTCAAGACCCACACCAAAAAAAGAAAAATTAAAAAAGCCCCACAAAGTTCAGTCCAATGCATTTCTAATTTCATCAATGGTGAACAGTGCCAAGGAACAGCTTACCCCATCATCAGTCTGGACCTTTCTTCTCTTCTTGACTTTCTCTGGCATGAGTTTGTCTACTCTCTCCTTATCTGATACTGTTCCAAATTCATCTTCAAAGCTTCTCCAAGATTCTAGCAACATAAGTCTCTCTTCCTTTTCTTCACAATTCCGCATGGTTTTGTTAGCCTCTTCATAAATCTGTCTGCATTTAGCCACACTTCCTTCTTTTCCTGACGACAGCTCAAACTGAGCAAAACTGATCCATACCTTCAAAAAAAGTTACAGAGCCAAATTAACCATGTCACCCATAAGACCAGAATGCAGTACAATTCATAAATTTCTAGCCCATGACATCTATATATGTGTCCATCAGTGGTATTCCAAAGAACATGAACATAGACTGGGTGCTTCCTCATAAGTAATGAAGCAGTATATTTCTATAGTAAATTAGGTGTCTGATATAGTCAAACTATATTTCAGTTCTGTGACACTCAAGATATTTATATACAATATAAACTGACTATATATAAGCTTAATGTTCTAAAATCTTGAGACTTAAGAAAAATAAGCTCTCTCCAAAATCAAGGAAGATATTTAAAATAAATTTTCTTTAAAAATCACTTAAATACAGTATAACTTTTAGGACTGCTGGTTCTTGCAAAATCAAAGATTTACAAGGCACAGGATACCTTGACATGTTGTGTTCGCTGGAGCAACTGTCGGTAAAGATTTCGTGTTCTTTCAGTTTCTTCCTGCTCAATTTCAAAGTCAATGTATGATTTCCAAAGCACCTAAGAAACAGCATAATGAGTCAATCCTGACACTGAGTTAAATGGCATTGAGTAGAAGCATGTTGTTATCATTGTAACCTACATCTAGGAACATGGACTTTTATGCCACAATTAACAGACTGCATGTGGGTAAAATAAGCTTGTCAAAACTTAGCTAGACTTCTACAAGATACAGGAAAAAAAAAAAGACCTTAGATTCAGTTTTAAGTTCACTTCTAGGTACTTTCATGATCCTTCCACATACAATAACTTCTCGAAGAAAATATACCAAGTCAGCCACTACATATGTTTGTACCTCCACTGCAAATTCCTTGTTACCTGAGTTCAAATTAAAAATGTTTAGTTATAGCCTGTCAGGGCACAAAGATAAATGGCCTGCACACCTAGGAACTAGCAGTTCAGGGCAAAGGATGAGATCAACAGAACCAGGTGATACAGAAAGCCCCACCCTAGTAAGGTCAGCGAGGCTTGAAGCTTAACATACAGGGTCCTGTTAACCTGGCTCTTGTTAGACTCAAACTGGTCCTAGCTGGCTGTAGTGTGGCGCCATCTTGTGGCAAAACTATTCTAGACTATAGGGTGTGCATTCACTACTCTCATCCCTTTATACTGCTAAATGCAGTTCCTGGCAGTTTCTTTGCCAGGCTTTTTCCACATTCCCTTTAGCCTTCCTTTAACCATCCACTCCATTTTATCCAAATTCATCTGTGTTTAACTGCTCTGGTCTACATGTAGGGGGCTGATTTTAAAGCTGACTCATCAGCACTTCCTCCTGCCTTGCAAATAGAAAAAAAATGTTAACCTGAGACTAGGTAATTTGGGTCATCTCTGTACTCTGAAACACCAAACAAATTTAAATAGGTATAGGATACTAAAGAACTGTGTAGAAACTACATTGAAATTGAGATCCTCACCTCTGGCATGTCTAAGCGTGGCTGGCTGATGGCTAATTCATAGATTGCCCGGGCTCTCTCAATATCACCAAGGATTGTCTCTAATTCTGCAAATTTAATCCATGAGGTACAATTTTCAGGTCCAAATTCCAAGAACTTTTCATAAAGCTTCCGACATCTGTCAAATTCTCGAAGCTGTAGTTCCAATTCTATGTAGCCTTTAAATAACTTGTTCTTTGGACATTTGCCTATAGAAGTTCCCTGGAAAATTAAAACGACCAGACCATTGTGATACCTTAGTGGGTTCAACTTGTGCAATCATGCTTAACCTGTCCTAGAAGCTGTCTTCTGCTGAGGAAAAACCTTGCTGAATCAACACAAGAGGCCATTCTGTTGCTCGATGGTGACATTTTTTTGGCTGACAAGATGGCCTGTGGTCTCTGGTATCTAGTTAGCAAAAGGTAGTATTCTAGAATTATACAGAAAACTATTTGCGGTTTTAAATTTAGCTCAGAATTCCTTAGGGGATATAGATACATAAAACCTTCTTTAAATGTAAAAGCATCAAAGAATAAAACCTGACTTGCTGCCCACAGGAAGAAAAGAGCCTATCTGAAGGAAAATTGTATTTAAACAGTATTTGACACTATTAAGAAACCTTAAGGACACAGTAAGAGGAAGCTACATAGAAACAAATCACTAGTTCTAGTAATGAGTAGTTCTACATTTTTCCAATGTTATAGCCCAATGTTTTTTCAAGGGATGTGTGTTTTCTGACTTGTATCAGGCTATAAAGGAATATATGCCTATTGCTTTATTTTCTGTGAGATTGGGTTTTTCCATGTAGCCTAGGCTGTGCTCTTCCCTGAGCCTTTCGAATGTCAGTATCATGAACATACATCATAATGCCCTTGTGCTGTTTTATTTACTTATTTTGAGGTGATAAACATGATGTGGAATATCCATAAAATGGAACATTTTTATAGTATAAATAGCTGCTTTTTTTTTTGGTCAGTCATGGGGCCTGAACTCTGGGCGTGGGCATGTCCCTCAGCTCTTCAGTTCAAGGCTAGAGCTCTACCACTTGAGCCACAGCGCCACTTCCAGCTTTTTCTGCTAATGTGGTGCTGAGAAATCGAACCCAGGGCCTCATGTATGCAAGGCAAGCACTCTACCACTGAGCCACCTTCCCAGCCCCTATCTGCTGATTTTTAAACATAGGAACTATATGACTTTTAGGCATGAAAACTTTAATTTCCTTTTATAAAACATAAGCATATATTTTTTTTTTACTTACCAAAGCTCTTCTGGCAAATGGTAAATTTTTCTGTCTTATTTCAAATTGTGCATAATATAACCACATTTTGGCAAATGTGAACTAGAAAACAAAAGCATGGAAATATCTAGTTTAAAAGATTCATTTCAACTACATCACTGGCAATTTAAATTCCTTAAAAATTCAAAATGAGATGACTATTTCCCAATAGTTAAAAATATGCCTTGTACTTCATGATACTGTATGCTCTATTTAGGAACAGGCTTCATTTTGTGAGCTCCTTGTCAGGCAGAGTATTCCTTCTTTTCTAGGAAGGTAAGTCAGTCAACACTTCCAGAGCAGGAAACATTTCTTTCTTATGCTTGGAAACCTGGCAGAGGTAAGATATCTCCCAACTCCAGGTGGGGCAGTATTAATCCATACATGTGTGCACTTAGTTGTCAGCATAGTGGTTTCTGTGTCCCACACATACTGTGTGGTCTCTTTCTCCTTCTACTCATACTTTTCAAGTTACCCAGCTTCTTGTGAGTTTCTATATTATCTTTATTATATTCTATATTATTCATTTGTCACTCAACACAAATTATCCTCTGAAATAAACCCAACTAGTCTGTTTACAGAGGCAAGGAGATTTCATTTGTTTTCCATGTGCCTAGTACATACTGGGAAATATTCAGTAAGTTTTATTTCATCCCATTATTTCACAAGCAACAGGATTTTGACCCAGTTGAGACTAAACACTTTTGAGCAAGCATACCTTTTTATGAGGAATTAATTCCAAAGAGGCTTGATATACCTGTCTTGTCCTCTCAGGATCCTGTAGTAACAAAGTGTGACAAAACACTGAGGTCTGTTACTAAAATTAATTTTACTACTTTCTAGTTTTATGAATACTAGTAAAAATGTACATCCCCAACATGGAATAAGTTTTTCTCAAGTTGTTACTTTCAAATGCAGATTCTGTTTATTATCAGAAAGTATAAACTACCTTTAGCCATCAAACTTTAAGAATCACCAACAACATGGCCATCAAATTCTGAGCGCTTCTTTGTAGAAGGCCTTTTGCCTGACAGCATAAAGAAACAAAAGATTTTTTATGGTCTCAGAACAATAAAGGGTTAATCTTTACCTATTTGCACATAACCAATTTCTGAAAATGTGACTGGTATTTACTAAAAGCAAAAATGTACAACCTAACCGATTCCTATTAATGAGAAAGCAGATAAATTAGGAAATGATAACATTTAAATCATGGGCTATGTCACTGTCTTTCAAGTTCCAAATGAAATGGTGTTATGCCTGACGGTTTCAAACACAAAGATCTCACATGCATCTCTAATAGCCACACTGACAATTTAAAGTACCTATAGAGAATATCTATATGACTAAATCAAGACCTGTAAGAAACTAAAACCAAATGTCTTTTTTTAAAGGACAGTTGCTATCCATAACAGAGAAGTTGTGAGTAGAGGGGAAAAGAAATCATTAAGAGTCAGCACGCTGTACAGAAACTTTACAATAAAATTTAAAAATTCAAAACATCAAAAAAAAAACCCCAGAGTCAGCACATATTTATTACTTTTTTTACCTTTGCCTCTAACTCTTCGTAGAGTGCATAGTTGATCCAAAGATATATGTAGCGCTTCCAGTGCCTCTTCTCCTGAATGGGGGGGACGTTGGCAATGGCTCGCTCATAAACCTCTCGCACCGTTTCAGCTTCTGCATCACTTTCCACCAAGCGCAAGTAATCAAACCACGCATCGTAATTATGTGGATTAGCCTAGAAAAACAAGTGAAAAAATCTACACTGGCCAGTTTATACGAGATGAAAGAAGGCAATAAAATACCTTCCTATATTTTAGGAATTTTTCCTTCTACATTGTGTTACCTCATTTTAAAACATAATCCCTAAAAATCGCATAAAAGGAATGAGAAAAGAAATACAGAGGACACGTTACTGACTAGTTGCTCCACAAGAAAGCCCCGTTCTCTACCTCAATAATGAGGTTCCTATTCTAAGTGCACACGACTGTGCATCACTGTATTGATAATAAAACTACAATGGCATTATGCTTACAATCCCAAAGCCTGCCTTTTCTTTGTTTAGTCCAAGCCTGGAATTTGGGTTCTACTGCTTTAGCTCACTAGTGCTGGGATTTTAAAGTTATCAAGCTGGGAGCCGGTGGCTCACGCCTGTAATCTTAGCTACTCAGGAGGCTGAGACCTGAGGATCATGGTTCAAAGCCAGCCCAGACAGGAAAGTCGTGAGACGCTTAGCTCTAATAAACCACTCAGAAAACCAGAAGTGGCGCTGTGGCTCAAGTGGTAGAGCGCTTACCTTGAGCTGAAGAGTTGAGGGACACCGCCCAGGCCCAGAGATCAAGCCCCACAACTAACAAAAGTTGTATGACCACACCTGGCAAAACCTAATTCATTCAAAGCCTGGGATGGCTTTGAACCATGATCCTCAGATTTCAGCCTCCTAAGTAGCTAGGATTATAGGCGTGAGCCACTGAAGCCCGGCTCTTACTTTCATGTTTCAAAAATAGGGTCTTGCAAGCTTTGCCTGGACTGGCCTCAAACTTGTGACACTTCTGCCTCCTTCTGCCATTTTTAAAAAATGTTTTGGAGACAAAAGTCTTGCAATTTATCCCAGGCTGGCTTCAAACTCTTGATCTTCCTTTATCAGCCTTTCAAGTACTGCAATTTTAGGCATGAGCCACAACACCAGGATTTGTTGGGGACTCCCTATAGAGCCCATGCTGGCCTTTAACTTGCCATCTTCCTGCTTCTACCTATCCTAAATTCTGGGATTACAGAAATGATCCACCAAGCCTGGCTCTTGCTCAAATGCCACAGTACATGGTCAGCAGCTAGTAAAAGGACTTTCCACAGGTGAGTTACAAAGCATAGTTTGTTTGCCTATTCTACCAGTCATTTATTCCAACTAGTCTGAAACAGATGCCAACTCATCACAAACACATCCCAAGAATACTCACTGATGGTCTAATTTGCTGTTACTTATATTTCTGTAGATAGTATAAATTAGCCTATCTCAGTTATCTGCAGTTAACCTACAATAGACTCACCTTCACTTCCTCTTCATATTGGAATCTCCGTTTGCTCACGATGATATCTTCAATACCCCGCCTGTCACCAAACTTCTTCTCAAAAATAGTATAGTTTTTGAAGAGATCTTGGGCCTCATGTTTTGGAATTCTATCTAAGGCATACTTGTAGATGACTCGTACCCTTTCAAACTAAACAAAGATGATTATCTTCAACACCATTTTTCCACTCTAGTCAGAGCTTGGAGAGTAACTGACATAAATTACTTGCAAATTACAGTTTGAGACCTCAAAATATCCAGAATAAGATTTCTCTTTTATTGAAGATATTTCTGTCAGAAAGAACTGATATGCTTCCTTGACCTCTACATTTAACAGTTTGCCTAACATTTCTAGGACCAAAATTGAGCTTATGTTTTTTTTCACCATCCAACCTGAAACATTCTCATTTCTCAGCATGCAATACATTCAGTCATTTATTGGCTCTCACTGAAAGACCAAGAGTCACCTTGGATCTTTTCTCATTTCCCACAGTTACTACTCCATCAAGCCCTGACACTCTACCTCTTCATCACAGCCCTTTTATTCTCTTCCTCCCCCTGCAGACACATCTCCATTCCTAACTAGAATATTTCAAGACTCAACCCACTGACCTCCCTAGTTCCATTTTTGCCACCCTCTTCCTGATTTATTCTCCATAAACTGGCCAGAAGATCTCTTTTAAACATAAATCATATTCAGTTTCTCTCCCACTGAAAAATCTTCAGTGGATCCTTTCTACAGCATAATCTGAACACCCATCATGTAATTCTGTTAAGACTTTGGCCTATCTCTCTCAAGTCTATACAGTTTTATGCCTTATGGACTTCTTTGGGGATAGTCTGTTTTTATTCTAAATGATGTTTTCTGTTCTAAGGGCTTTTTAGTTTGTTTCCCAGATTTATTTCCTACAAAAGCCTTTAGTGAGGATGCCAAATGACTCTTAATTTACAGATGTTCAGATTTAAAGGCTTAATTTTTTTCAAACAAAACACAACGAATATATAATTTATAATCATTCAGCTCCCAATCTGTACAGCCACCACATACATATGCTATTCTCTGTATGACACTGTTTTTGTATTTTGAAAACATTTTCCTTAAGCATAAGAAAAAAAGGAAACAAATTATTTTGTGTATAGATGTGATTTTTGCTAAGTTGTTTAGTAATGTAATCAAGTCCGTGAAATATACTTACTTCTTTCTGGTTTTCCTCAAATTTTGCAAAGGCCACATAAAGGTGTTCATCCATGTGTTCATCTCCAAAGAACTCAACAGCTCTCTCATACACTTTCCTTGCATGGGCGAAATAAGCATGTTTTTCTTCAAAGCGGGCATACTTGATCCAGTTCTTCACATCCGGGTGCACAAGAACAAGTGCAGGAGAATTAAGGGAATACCAGGAAGGACAACACAACTTTGAACAAACAAGGGCTGGGCACTGTCAATTCACACCTACTTAGCTACTCAAGAGGCTGAGATCTAAGAATTGAAGTTTAAAGGCAGTCTAGGCAGATAAATCCTTAAGAAACACTTGCCTCCAATTAATTAGCAAAAAGCTGGAAGTAGAAGTGTGGCTCAAGTACCAGCCATGAGCAGAAAAAGCTAAGCAAGAGCTCAAGTCTGTGAGTCTAAGTCCAAGTACCTGCACCAATGGAAGAACAAACTGAGTAGTAGGGCTTTTGCTTAGCATATCAATAGTATGGGCTCAATTCCCAGCTTGAAAAAGCCAGGCATGATGGCTTACACACATGAAATACTACTTAAAGACTGAGATTGGGAGGACTGCATTTCAAGACCAACCTGAGTAAAAACTTTACAAGACTGCATCTCAACCAATAAAAATCAGAGTGGTGGCTTTCACTAGTCATCCCAGCTACTTAGTAAGAATAAATGGGAGAATTATGGTTCAGACTAGTCTAGTAATAAATGCAAGACTATCTGAAAAATGAAAGCAAAAAGTGCTGGAGGCATGACTCAAATAGTAAAGTGATTTCCTGGTAAATGCAAGGTCCAAGTTCAAATCCCAGTACCTCTCTACCACTGGGGGGGGGGGGGGGGGGGAGAGAACAAAACAAAAAAAATGAATGGTCAACAAACTACACCAAGCCACCTCAAAACCTGACCATTGAGTAAAGGTGATAAAAGACATACATAGGTGTGATCTCCATGAGGGTGGGGGTAATCTGGTTTACCTCAATCTGCCTCCTTGCTTATTCAATGTAGTACAAGTACAATGAAGTAAGAAAATTCAAACTGATTACTAGTCATATAACCTAAGACATATCTTTTTTTTTTTTTGGGTCCGGTCATGGGGCCTGAACTCTGGGCCTGGGCGCTGTCCCTCAGCTCTTCAGCTCAAGGCCAGCGCTCCACCACTTGAGCCACAGCACCACTTCCAGCTTTTTTCCTTTTGCTTATGTGGTGCTGAGGAATGGAACCCAGGGCCTCAGGCATGCAAGACAAGCGCTCTACCACTGAGCCACCTTCCCAGCCCCTAAGACATATCTTTCAACTTGTCTGTTTTCTTCACATGCAAATAAGGAAACCTAATACCAACCTCCCTCTATTAATCCTGACTTTTACTTTCTGTCCCAAAGGACATGATCACTAAATGGTGCCATTATATACGATACCATTATATATTTGTACTAATGATTAAGGATGGAAAAGATGCCACAAAAAAATTGGTAACATGAGCCAAGAGAGACTTTTTTTCATTTTGATAAATATTTTATATGACCAGAAACACAGAGGCATTATACCTTTGTGTTTCTCCCCTAACAGTATCCTCCTTTGGTCTCTCTGTGTGTGAATGCCTATCATATCCCAGTGTATTTTGGATCTAGCTTCTACATATGACAGAAAACATGCACCATTTATCTGAGCTTGGCTTACCTCACTTAACATTATTTGTTCTAGGTCCATCCATTTCCCTGTAAATGACATATTTTTATTCTTTCTAATGGCCATGTAAAATTCTATCGGGTATAGGTACTACATTTTTTGGATCCACTCATCTATTGTAGGGCATCTGGACTGTTCCCATAGCTGGGCTATTGTAAATAGTGCAGCAATGAACATGGCTTGTGATGCTCTGGGTAGATGCCCGGGAGTGGTATGGCTAGGTTCTAGGGAGGATCTATGTTTAGTTTTTTGAGGAACTTTCAGACTGCTGTGCAAACTGGTTGTATGTTCCTACAAAATAAATGTATGATGAAACCTGTATACATTAACAACCATGTGTCCTGACCCAACATCATCTCTAAAAGAGGAAGAGGAGCCAGGACAACAGAACCATCCAAGTTTTGTCCAAAGGATATATCGTTCATAAATGGTACGTGCGCGCTCCACTTCTTTGTATCTCAGCTCAAAATTAATGTAGGAGTGCCAGGCTTGCTCCTCAGGCTGCCATTCCATCCAGCGCTCAAACACCTGCCGGGCACCAGCAATGTTCCCCAACATCTCCTCCATATATGTGTACTTGTACCTTGAACAAAATCAATAATACCTGCTGTGGTCACAACGATTTAGGGAATACATGATTTGTAGCAATTTATACTGCTTCCTTTGTTACATGAAATTTTAAATTTTACCTTTCCTAAAGGTTAAATCAAACATATTTTCTATTAAAATAAAAATCTGAGGAAATAGTGAAACATGGGGAAGCACATACTTTCTTAAAATCATCTACTTCAAGGAGAAGATTCTAAGATTGTAACTACAATGTTAATTTGATCACACGATTAATAAACATTAAGATTATGACATAGACATATGACATTAAAAAGCACTTATAGCATATTTAAAGTATTTCAGATAGAATAATTAAAGATGTAAAGTTAAATATAAAAAAGTTGCCAACTCTGTAAAAAAAAAATAAACATACAAACTGCTTGGTTAGATAAAAAATTTACCAGAACTGATTGACTCGTGGCAGTGTTGTTATGGCACGGTCCCAGATATTTCGGGCATGATTGACCTGGCGATTCTTCATTTCCATTTCTGCATATTTCAGCCAGAGTGTAATATTTCGATAGTCTACATCTAAAGCACGCTCGTATATGGATCGGGCCCTTAGGAAGCAAGATTTGGAAAGTATCAAAAGCAGTATATACAGCATCTGAAGCACCATATTTCAGACTACCTTCAATACGCTATATTATTTGAATGCACAACACAACCCAAATTCTTGGCATAAAGATAAAAAAAAAAAAGGGTTGGGAATGTGGCTTAGTGGTACAGTGCTTGCCTTGCATGCATGGAGCCCTGGGTTCAATTCCTCAATACCACATAAACAGAAAAAGCTGGAATGGTGCTGCGGCTCCAGTAGTAGTAGAGTGCTAGCCTTGAGAGACAGCACTCAGTTCAAGCTCTAAGACTGTCCAAAACTAACTAACTAAATAAATAAAAAGATAAAAAGGCACAACATTCTCAAGTTATAGTACAAAGTCTGAAGGGTAGATGAGCATATAATAATAATGCAATATAATGAACATTATACTGGATCTACACAGGAAGCAGAGAAAGTGTACATGACTGTTTAGTGGAACAGCCTAGGTAGCAGGTAACTTCAGAATTAAGAATTTAAAAGAAAGTTCTAGTATACCAAGAGGTCTAGATTGGTGGGGAGGCATGTCCATCTTCAGGAAGAGGGAATAGCCAAGCAAGGAGAAATGATGTGTTCAGGAATTGCCAAGTAAACAGGCAAGAGAGGGCAGGGGTGTAAGGGAGAACATAGACTAGGTAACAGAGGCACGGGTTCCAGTTTTTATCTTGGTGGTCACTGGTTTTCAGCAGGACATTTTATATTAAAATCTCACCATATAGAAAGCAGACGGAAGTGTGCTTCTCTAGCTACAATCATGTACTAGTGATTCAGAACCACCAGTATAAGTTCTTCCTGCCTTGCTCCCAAGACTATCTTTCCACAGTGTCCCTCAAAAAAACCTTAGGGCTTCCCAGGGAGCAGAGCTCAAAATGACTACCAGAAGCACAACTTATTACTTGTGCTTAAATTTTTCCTAATCTGTTACCTTACAAAACCTTTATATTTAAAAATTATATTCTTAGCAATTTCACCTTTGAATTTCCTTTAGACTTTCTTCCCATTGTGCGTATTTTATCCAGTTACTAATCACAGTCCTGTTTTTTCTTATGTTATCTTCAAATGTCTGAAAAAAGGCAAAAAAGGTTATGTTAAGAGGAAAATATTAAAATTACCTTCACTTTTTGTCTATTGTCAGTCTAATAATAAAAGACTTGAGATGCTAGAAATACATGGAACATTCCTCAACATAAGAAAGGCTTTCAATAACAAACCTACAGCCAACATTATACTTAATGATGAAAAACTAAAACCATTTCCTCTAAAATTGGAAACAAGATAAGGATGTCCACTTTTTCCACTCCTCTTCAAAATATTACTGGAGGGGCTAGGAATGTGGCTTAGTGGTAGAGTGCTTGCCTAGCATGCACGAAGCCCTGGATTCAATTCCTCAGTACCACACAAACAGAAAAAGCTGAAAGTGGCACTGTGACTCAAGTGGTAGAGTGCTAGCCTTGAGCAAAAGAAGCTCAGGGACAGTATCGAGGTCCTGAGTTGAAGCCCCAGGACTGGCCAAAAAAAAAAAAAAAGAAAAAAAAATTACTGGAATTGCTGGCAAAAGCAGTAAGGCAAGAGAAAGACATAAAGTAAATCCAAATAGCACAGGAAGAAATAAAATTATCCCTAATTGCAGATGACATGATCTTATATTTAAAGGACTCTATATATTCCTCCCTAAGCTACTAGAGCTGATTAAAAATGTTGGCAAAGTAGTAGAGTACAAAATCCACAAAAATCAGTAGCTTTCCTGTATACCAACAAGGAAACGATCAAGACTGAAATCAGGAAAGCCACTCCATTTGCAACAGTCTCAAAAAAAAAAAAAATCCCTAAGAAGTAACCTAATTAAGGATGCAAAGTACCTCTGCAATGGAAACTATAAAAATTTAAAGAAGGAAATTGAAGACAACGTAAAGGAGTGAAAAGATCTTCCATATCCCTGGACTGGCAGAATTATCATGAAAATGGCAATACTGCCCAAAACAATCTACAAATTCAGTGCAATACTCATCAAAATCCCAACATCATTCTTCCCATGAGATAGAGAAAACAAGCCAAAAATTCATATGGAAGTACAAAAGGTCCTGAATCACAAAAGCAATCCAGAGCAGAAAAGGTAGTGCTGGAGACATAATACCAAACTTCAAACTCTACTACAGAGTTACAGTAATGAAAACAGCCTGCTATTACCACAAAAACAGGCCCAGGAATCAATGGGACAGAAGACCCCAGAAATACACTGACAGCCACCTCCTAATATATTCGGTATGGAAGCCACAAATATACATTGGAATAAAGATAGCCGCTTCAACAAATGATGCTGGGAAAAATGGCTAACCACATACAGAAAACTGAAACTGG
The DNA here is from genome assembly GCF_019054845.1 of Dipodomys spectabilis. Lineage (NCBI taxonomy): Eukaryota > Metazoa > Chordata > Mammalia > Rodentia > Heteromyidae > Dipodomys > Dipodomys spectabilis. The sequence continues at coordinate 5,442,293 of NW_024871042.1, forward strand.
ATCCCTATCTCTCACCTTGCAGCAGTATCAATTCAAAATGGATCGAATACATCAATGTATGACCTGAAACCAAGAAACTATTACAGGAAGGAATAGGAGAAGCATTAGGACTTCTTGGAATAGGCAGGAACTTTCTAAATCAATCCAGAAACATAGCCAATCAAATACTAACTTGATAAATAGGATTGGATCAAACTAAAAGATTTCTGCTTGGCAAAGGATATAGCTTAACAGGCTAAAAAGACAGTCTACAGAATGGGAGATTTTTGCCAGCTAACATCAAACAATGACCTAATACACAGAATATACAGAGAGCTTAAAAAACTAAATCCTTGCTGGGTGCCGGTGGCTCACACCTGTAATCCTAGCTACTCAGGAGGCTGAGATCTAAGGATCACAGTTTGAAGGCAGCCCAGGCAGTCAAGTCTGAGACTCTTATCTCCAATTAGCCACCAGTACTACTGTGGCTCAGAGTGGTAGAGTGCTAGCCTTGAGCAAAGAAGCTCAGGGACAGTGCCCAGGACCTGAGTTCAAGCTCCACAACTGACAAATCAAAGCCAAAAAAACCTACTAAATGGTTAAAAAAAAAGTTAATAATTGGATTAATGAGCTAAAGAGAGATTTTACAGAAGTAAAAATGGCCACCAAACATATGAAGAATGCTCAATATCTCTGGCCATAAAGGAAGTGCAAATCAAAACAATACTGAGATTCCAACTTCACCCCAGTTAGAATACAAATAATAACAGATGCTGGCAAAGAAGTGGGCAAAGGGAACCCTAATATACTATTAGTGGGAGTATAAATTTGTTTAACCACTCTGGAGGTTCCTCACAAACATAAACAGAACTATACTATGATCTAGCATTCCTACTCTTGGGAATTTATCCAAAAGATTACAAACTAGATATACTAAAGCCACCAGTTCAACCATGTTCACTGCAGCACTATTCATCATGGGCAAGATACGGAATCAGCCCAGATACCCTTCAGAGGATGAATGGATTCAGAAAATGCAGTATATATACACAATGGTAGTTTACTCATCCATTAGAAAGAATGATATTGCAAGTTGGGAGCTGGTGGCTCACACCTATAATCCTAGCTACACAGGAGTCTGAGATCTGAGGATCACGGTTCAAAGCCAGCCGGGGCCAGGAAAGTCTGTGAGACTCTTATCTCCAATAAACAACCAGAAAACTGGAAGTGGTGCTGTGGCTTGCGCTGAAGAGCTCAGGGACAGCGCCCAGGCCCAAAGTTCAAGCCCCATGACTGACCAAAAAGAAAGAAAGAAAGAGAGAGAGAGAAAGAGAGGGGGGGGGGAGGGAAGGAAGGAAGGAAGGAAGGAAGGAAGGAAAGGAAGGAAAGGAAGGAAAGGAAGGATGGAAGGAACAAACAAAGAAACAAAGAAACTGCATCATTTGCAAAGAAATGAAAAGGACCTGGAAAAAATTATGTTGTGAAGTCAGTCCCAGAGAGACAAGGGTTACATGTTTTCTCTCATATGTGGAAGCTAGAATTAGTTTATAAATATTTAAGTAAATACTTTGGGTTGTATACAAGTGTACACCAATTTATGAACTAAAATACTAGTAGTTTTAGGGGAGAACTCAATGTAATCCCTTAGAAAGTCGAAATCACAGTTCAACTAAATAAAATCCAAGAAAGAGATCCTTGAAAGAGGCAGAGAGTGGGGTAGACAAATGAAGAGAAAAAGTAGGGGAGAATGCAGTCAGAAATTCAATGCATATCAAACACAATTAAGAAAAAATTAAGAGGTGGGATGGGAGGGATGGGTGAGAATGTTGGCGTGGCACTCATCAAGATGCACTGTATTCATAAACTGCTTTGTTGAATGGCAACTCCTTTGCACAACTACTGAAAGATAATAAACGTTAAAAACAAGTACTAAGAAGATTATTTTGTTCTTGTTTAAGAGAAATTACATCCTGGAGTCCTTGAGGAATAAGAAACTCACTATTGAAAGTTACATTTACAGTTGTTACATGCAAGCAAAATGAAAACTTGTTGGCAGAAGTTTTCATATTTTCTCCTGCTGCCCTTGACAACTGATACTTTAATAGACTCTATTCCTGTTCCCCAAAGAAAACATTTTTGAATGTTACTTTTAAGTCCTCTCAGTAATTCACAGAATGTAACACTACATAGGGAGGAAGACTGAACAAATGTAATTATGCTATTCAGTATACACTATATGGAAAAAGAAGAGATGAAGAGATGGGAGAACTGGGGGAAAGTAAAGGATGGGGTGACATTGCCAAAAAAGGAAAGATTACTTGACTTATGAAATGGTAACCCTTCTATACAATACCTTACTATCAATAAAATTATATTTTAAAAATAATAATCCCACAGAGTGATGTCAAATCAGATCCCAAAGGCTCTCTTCATGATTTTCCTCTAAGCAGTAACTACTACAAATGATGGTGGTTCAGACAGAAGTGCACAATGGAGCCTCCCTGCTAGGTGTACCTCTCTTCAAGTGCCAGTGATTCCATCTGCTACACTGTGACACAACACCAAAAATTATAGCTCTGGACCACTTGTAACATTTATATATTTTGGCAAAATACACTTTCTGGTCACTAAATGTTGTATTATTCATGTAGCTGGAAATGTTAACTTCATTGTATCAAAAATGAGGAAGGTCAAATACTGATGAATTCTTGGCAATAAACTGAAAGATATCACATGAACTGACCTTCCTTTTCCTTAGCTTGTAATCATTTAATTCTTCTTCATCTGTGATCTTCTGTTGAGGTGGAGGTGGGAGAAGCTCAAGCTCTCGTTCTTTAGCTTCTCTTAAGAGTTGTTCAGCAGTTATCTGTACTTCAGCCGGAGCTTTGTTTTTTACCTTTTAAGAAAGAAGACATTTCTTCATATAAGTGAATTAATTTGCAGACAGAAAATAGTTAAAACTACCATGAAGTCTGAATTATCTAGTCACCAAACTTTAGGTACTAGATGATCCTACTATTAGCTAGCTCTTTTTTCCTTCCTTGAAGTGTCAGTGGAAGGATGTTGCTAAACAACCCATTAAAAACAAAATTTTTGTCACGCACCAGTGGCTCATGCCTATAGTCCTGGCTACTCAAAAGACTGGCAGTTTTAAGCCAGCCCAGGCAAGAAAGTCCATTAGACTCTTCTCTCCAACTAATCACCAAAAAGCTGGAAGTAGGGCTATGGCTCAAGTGGTTGAGCACTAGCCTTGAGCACAAAACCTAAGGGACCAGTGCCCAGGGCCTGAGTACAAGCTCTACCACAAGAAAAAAAAAAAAAAAGTCTTTTTAAATGGAAAACTGAACTTCAATATTTTTACTAAAAATGTTTTGTAAATGTAAATGAAAACTACTTGCATGTATTTATACTGAGTCACAGCTATGCCCTCAAGCTTAATTTAAAACATACTCTGATTAAAATTGGGAGTGAAAATCAATTTTAACAATCAAATAAACATTTCAAAGGGAAGGAAACAGGGGGAGAGGGAGCGAAAAAGACATTTCTATGTTTTGGTAGTGTGCTTCACAGAGGTTTAACTGCTGCCCCTTCCCTTTTTTTTTCTGGATGTGAACTTTCTAAGCGTGATTAAAAGATCTCCTATACCACATGTTGACATTTCTTCACAATACAAAAAAGAAAAAAGATTACATTTTCTATTTCATACACAGGATCTATTACCAACCCAGGGGCAAAACTCTCCAGAGAAAAAGAAGGGTGAGAAGGGCAGGCTTTTTTCATTTTAGATGAGGATAATAATAAAAATGAGGCTGTTCAGATAAAGTTCTCACCATAGATTTTTGCTTTATCAAATATGTACTACTTCTTAGCATTACGACCTCTACTATAGATTAATACATATTTCAATAACCTTGGTGGATGATTTGATTTTTATGGCATTTAAAATTAATCTAAAGGTATTTTCATTACACTGTAATCTTCTTGGGGTCTTAAAGACTTGTGCTGTCCAACACTACCTGTAAGTCACAAGTTGGGATGAATCATGTTGCAATATATACAATGGTCTTTAAGACTTCGTCTCATTATGAGTAAACATTAAAATATTTTTGGATATGCTGGAATACAATTATAGCACTAAAGTTAACACCACTTTTTTTGCTTTTTAAATGTGCTTAACAAGTAACGTTTAAATTAGATATGTCCTAGCATTCTATTTCTATGTGAGCCACTAGCATCCAACAGAAGTTGTTTTAAGTGTCTGACCGCTTTATTAGAATCCGTTCGTTTTACAAAGGGGATTTCACTGTGATATTTTCACACTTGTAAGCAATCCCGTTAACTTCACCTTTTGTCACTCTCCCGGCTTAAACGATTTCAACGGGTTCGGTGCAAATAAACTACGTTGACCATATGCCTATGGACTTGCTCTTAAGAAACATTATTTAACGCCATGCATGGGGAAATGATCATGATAGCTCATATTTAATAGGGACTTAAGGGCCTTATAGCTCTAAAAAAAACCTAAGCAAGTAAATAAATAAATGGAGGAAGGGAGGAGAGGGAGGAGGGGGTGTGTGGGAGGGGTGGGGGAAGGATGAGCCGGGTGTGTGGGGGGGGACGTGGGGGGGGGGGGGAAGACAGGCAGGAAGAAGAGTTAAGATTAGGACAAGGCCTGCCACGTCGTCAGAAGCAAGACAACACAACTCTTGCTTCAATTGTGCCAGTGCCCCAAACACCTGTCGTCGACTTCCAATCTCTCTTAGCTGTTCAACCCTCAGTTCTCGGCTTTAGTCATTTCCACCGTCAAGTTCGCTAGAAGATTATCCGTCCCCCCCAACCCCCGCCGTTGATTACGGTGGGCGCCACGGCCCGTGGCACAGATTGCCGCGACTAAGAGGACCCGCGTCCAGGCCCGGCTGCCCGCCAGGGCGCTGCCCAGCACGTCTTCGCCGGGCCGACGCCACTCCTCCCGCGGACGCACGGCGGAGGCGAGCCGCGCTCCACTTCCCCGGTGCCTTCCCCTTCCCTCCCCCTCGCCCCGGCGCAGGAGCGAGCCGCTCCCGCAGACAACGACCCGGGCTGCGTGGGGCAGCCTCCCGCCCCGGGCCCGCTGCTCACGAGAAGGCGGATCGGGCACCTACCTTGGCCACTTTAGGAATCCGCTGCTTCCCGGCCGCGGTGGAGGCCGCCATGTCTGCAGGAGGAGATCCCCGCACACACTTGGACCCCCAAAAAACACCCAGCCGGACAGCTCGCCGACGCGACGAAGCTTCCCCTCACAACAAACCGAGTCCCGGAACCGGAACTCTGAGGGCTGACCTTTGACCTCCGCGCACGCACCGTGACGAAGGCGGCGCCGTTTCCGTAGTAACCGGCTGCGCGTCCTCCTCCCTGGGAGAGTGGGCGGAGCGCGGCGGCTCGGCGGAGCTGAGGGGTGAGTGGCGCTGGCCCGGCCGGGCTGCACAACCTGGGTCTGGGACCGCAGGGCGGCCTCCCAGGTCCCTCTCAGGGACCGGGGCGACCCTGCGGGAGGCTAGGAGGGGGGCCGAGCCGTGGCACCCTCGAGGGGAGCTAGAAGCAATCTGGGATCTATCCGCTGGCCGGGAAACTACCATTCCTGCGCGCCCCGGGGCGAGCTGCCGGGCTCCGAGTGTCGGGGGTCCCGAGGGTCGCGTCCCAGCCGTGGCGTGGGGCCTGCTACGAGGGAACCCAACCGGAGGGAGACACCGCCCCGCCTCGTGTCCCTGCTAGGGTCAGCCCATCATCCTTCCTGCTTTTCCCAGGTGCGGGGGACGCGTGTAGGTGAGATCCACCGTGGGCAGCTGATTTTTAGAGCTAGGCTCTGACTTGGTTTTGTCTGGATTGGCTTCCTGTCATAGCTCATGAGTTAAGAGGCTTCTTCCTCCGTTGTAAAGACTTTTTCAGTATTCGGAGAAATGTTGATTAATACTGATTTCAAATATTTCAACACAGCTTTCTAAAACTGCCGTGGGCCAGAAACAATATCAAAATAGTCGCCATAGTTCTCTATCACTAACTGATTTAAAGTATCTTACTTTCCCAAAGTTAAAAAGAGTCGGGCTAGTTTGTGTATTACTAGCAGGAAGAAGATAAAAGTGCGTTTCCCTTAAGTGACATCCCTTTTTTATTTTTAATCCTAAGCCATCAAGTTAGCAAGACTCAAAAATTCAAGCACCTTAAAGTACTTCTGATCCTGATGCTTGTATCTCACGTTTTTAATGTTTAGTAATTCCTTTTGCCCTTTTCTTCTTTTCATTTTTTTTCCTTTTGAAGTGTTGTTGATTGAACCCAGAGCATTGCACATGTTAGACAAACATTCTACCACATTGGTCATTTTAAAGGGAAAATTATTACTATTCTATTTATTTATTTATTGTCGGTAGTGGGGCTTGAACTCTGGGCTTGGGCCCGGTCCTTGGCTCTTCAGTCAAGGCAAGCGCTCCACTGCTTGAGCCAGTTTTCTAGTGGTTTATTGGAGGTAAGAGTCTCACAGATTTTCCTGCCCGGCTTTGAATCGTGATCCTCAGATCTCAGCCTCCTGAGTAGCTAGGATTACAGGCGTGAGCCACCAGTGCCTGGCTATTACTATTCTTTTTGACATCAGTGCTTATGTCAATTGATGGTTATCTTTTTTTTTTCAAGCCACTCCTTTGTAAGCCACTTATTTCTGATTTGAATTTTTTTTCTGAAATATATCTGCCTGGTTCTTTCAATCAAAGATTTTTAATACTATTTTTTTCAGTCTGTGTATATAATCATCTTGATCTCTTTTTCTATTTTTTTGTATACATTTTTATTGTAAAGATACTGTACAGAGGGGTTACAGTTACATGAGCAGGGTAATGAGTACATTTCCTATTGAGCATTGTTACCTCCTCTTTTGTTTTTCCCGTATCATCCCTTCCCTCACCACCTCCCCAACACCTTCCTCCACCCCTCCAAGTTGTAAAGTTTGTTTTCAACATAGTGTCTTGTACATCTCATTGTTACAATGGGTCAACCATTATCCTTATTTCAGCATTTTGTTATTTCCCTTCCCCTCCCCAAATTAGAAAAATGTTTATATAAGATGCAGGGCACTGGAATCAAATACAATGAAAACAGGTGTTATACCATGGGGGAAGAACATACAAAAGAAACAAAAAAATCATATGGTACATTATAAGTACGTTAAAAACAACAGCAACAAAGATAAAACCTCTTGTGTCTCTATCTTGGGGTTCATTTCGCTTAACATCATCTTATATGGTCATGTACATAGCTTTTGACCTTTTCTGCTTGCCTAAACATATGCTAGTTATTGCTAATAAGGGAAACCATGGGACCTATGTTTCTTTGGGCCTGGCTTACTTCACTTAATATAATTTTTTCTAAGTCTTTCCATTTCCTAACAAATGGAGAGGTATCATTCTTTCTGACGGAGGCATAGAATTCCATTATACACACACACACATACATACATATACCACATTTTCTTGATCCATTCATCTACTGAGGGGCATCTGGGTTGGTTCCATATCTTAGCTATGGTAAATAATGCTGCGATAAACATAATTGCTGGTAGCTTTATTATGGCATTGTTTGTGATCGTTTGGGTAAATGCCCAAAAGTGGGATTGCTGGGTCATAGGGGAGTTCCATATGTAGTCTCTTGAGGAACCTCTATACTGCTTTCCAAGGTGGTTGAACAAGTTTACACTCCCACCAATAATTTTGTCTTGATTTCATCTTCATTTTTTTTTTGGTGGTTGTTTAAGCAGAGCATTCCAGGTTAATAGTAACTTTTCTCTTTGTATTTTTAAAATAGTCGTCTAGTAGTAAATATTTTAGAGTGAAAACTACAACCCATATGGCAAATTTTCAGCTCATCTCCTATTTTGTGTACCCTGTGAACTTTACGATATTTATTTTACCTTTTTTATTAGCACAAATTAGTTGTACAAGGCTACTGCCACTGTGACATTTCTATACAGGTAAGCAATGTATTTCTATCAACCTCCACTATCTCTATAACGTTTTCCTCGTAGAACTATGAAATCTGTGATATTGCTTTATTTCTATATATGTAAATGAAGCCCGTGGAACATGTTTATCCTTCATCCTCTTGGTTAGCCCTCCCTATTTTACCTTTGAAAAGATGGAAAAAATATTTCACCATACATGAAGATTATGTAAAAGTCAAATTTCGATGCTCGTAAGTATAATCCTACTGCAATATAGACATTCTTTGGGTGATTTTTGGCTCTGCCTGTTACTGTGCTAAAGTAGAGTTGAGTAGCTTCCCAGAGGGAATGTAGGTCATAGAGCCTAAAATATTTACCTGGTCCTTTGATTTTTTTTTTTTTTTCTTTTGTCAGTCATGGGGCCTGAACTCTGGGCCTGAGCTCTTCAGCTCAAGGATAGTGCTCTACCAGTTGAGCCACAGTGCCACTTCCAGCTTTTTCTGCCTATGTGGGACAGAGGAATTGAACCCAGGGCCTCATGCATGCAAGGCAGGCACTCTACCACTGAGCCACCTTCCCAGCTCTTATCCTGTCCTTTGAAAAGAAGCTTTCCAACCTGTGGCCTGCAGGCTCTAATTTTGCTGATGAGAAACAGTCTTCAATAGGTCTTCTGTTTTTTCTCTAGTTGCTTTAGGGTTTTCTCATGTTGGGGTTTTGTAGTTTCACTGCTGTGTATTTAGTGTTTGTTTTTATTTTCCTTTTCAAAACTGAAAATTCATGTCTTCAGTTCTGAAAGTCATTTACCATTATTTTCAAGCATTTCATTTATTCTCTGGAATTCTTCTAAGACAGATTTCATTCAGTGTTTCATGCTTTTTAACCACACTTTTTATTTTCTTTCCATTTGATTTTAGGGAATTCCAGTGTAATCGAACATTTAATAAGTCATCTAATTAGTTGACGTTTGTATTAAACTTGTTTTGTAGTGTCTTTCAGAATATTATCTAAAGCTCTTGCTGACTCCCCATAGTACACAGGTAGTGTAGATAGGGATGCCAAAAACTTTAGAATGAGAACTTATTACCAATATTCTTCCCTCTCTCCCCTCTCCCCTCTTCTCAACTTCTCTATTCCCCTTCCCCCTTTCTCCCTCTTTCCATCTTTACTTCTGCCTGCCTCCTTCCCTACCTTTCTCCCTCCCTCCCTACTCTCCTGCTCTCCCTCTCTTTTCCCTTACCTTCTTCCCCACTTTCCCTTTTCTTTTTGGCAATACTGGAGTTTTGAACTGAGGGCCAGGCCTTGTGCTTTCTTGGAAAGTGTACTTCCCTTTGAACCACCACCTCAGCCCTTTCATTCTTTCAGTTATTTTTCAGATGGTGGCTTGTGTCTTTTGTCTGGGACCAACCTAGGACTGCCACCCTCCTATCTATGCCTCCTGCAGTTGAGATAACAAGCCTACCTCTACACCTGGTGTGTTGGTTTTACTAGATCTCCCTAACTGCCTGAGTCAACTTTGAACATTATTCTTCCAATCTCAGCCTCCTGAGTAGCTGGGATTACAAGTTTTACTTTGTTTATTGTGTAAAGCTTTGAGTAGAAAAATCTCAATGCTTCTGTGTGTGTGTGTGTGTGTGTGTATGATTTTCCCAGACTTCTGCATTCACTCAGGGGCCCAATCCTCCAAAGTCCCTGCAGAATATGTGGCTTTAGTCTCAATTCTGTGTTTGAAAAGGTCTGTCCTGTTGTCCTAGAGTGGAAAACCTCTCCTGAGCTTGTGGTTAGGTGTGGTCCCATCACTTCCGTCAATGCTCAGCCTCCTGCTCAGCCATTGCCATCTAGGTAGAAGAGTTGTCTTGCCTCCCACACTTCTGAGTTTTCTTTTTTCAAAATCTGTCACTTTTTCTTTCTTACTTACAATTTTTATGTACACGTAGTATAGCTTATGATATGATGTTTCATAAACTAGTTGCCTTTCCCCTTTTGTTTTCCAATTAAAACCTAAACCAGGAATGACAGTATTTATGACTAGCTTTGACAGTATAGGCATTTTAAAGTCTATTCTTACCCAGTTAAGGTAAAGGATAACACTTGCTTGAACATACACACACACACACTGGTTCTATTAATATGCCATGTCTTCACAGGATCACAGGGAGTATGGCAAATGTAATTGAGTAGTCATTTATTTAGCTGATAGCTAGAAACAGAGTGATTGCTTCTTTTGAAACAAGTCTCCATTTTAGTGTTTGCTAATGTTTTCCCAAATGTGGAGTGAAAAAAGGTGAGAAGTGTGCCACCTTTTCATGATTATCTACCTAATAGGCTCTGATACATATCCCAGAATGTGTGGTGCATGTTTGAACCTACTAAAATAGAAAATCCTGTCTTAAAGTATACTCTACCTGTCTGAAGAAAAGAGGCCTTTGGGACAAAGATATTCAAACAGAATTTCAGATGAAAGATTTTGGATGTGGATAGTAGTAGTAACTGTCCAATATTATGAATGAACTTAATACTACTAATACAGTTCAAATGATAAATTAGGTATTTATCTATTTTACCGTAATAAACAATTTCAGATTTATATATAAAGAAATTTTGTGCTTTTCACTATGATTGGCTATTAATTGATTGTGTATATAATTAAAAACTCTGTGCATGTGTGCACCCCAGCTGATTCTGGGGCTTGAACTCAGGACCTGTGTGCTATCCCTGAGCTTTTATGCTCAAGACTAGTATAGTGCTGTACCGCTTGAGCAACAGCTTCACTTTGGTAGTTAACTGGAGATGAGTCTCATGGGCTTTTCTGCCTGGGCTGGCTTTGAACTACAATCCTCCAGTCTTAGCTTCTGAGTAGCTAGGATTATAATAGGCATAAGCTGTGTAAGCACGGGTGTCCAGCTTAAAAACGAATTTTTAAAATAAAAAGCTAAGAATAATTGATATATGTCATGGATTCAATGATTGCCTGCCACTGAGATCTATAAAGGAAGTACTTGTTTTGTCATCAAAACTTGAGTAGACCCCTAAGAAAGTGACATCGTTTACCTAGGAGTGAATGTATCAATAACAACAGGATTGATTGGCCCTGTGGTCACCAACAGTATAGAGATTCACAGCAAAGTGTGAGGTACCAAGAAAGCCTTGTCCATCTCTGGGTTCCTTGGCTTGGCATGTCTATAGGGGGTGAGGATGAGGACCCTCTAGGCTCCAGGAGCTGTGAGCAACTTCTTGGTGTGTGCTGTTTAGGAACCTGAGAAGAATATCCATGTTCCATTAGTAATGATGGCTAATATTTTCTTGACAGTTAGCTGGATGTTACACATTGATCCCGGTGTTTTGCATATCCTAACTCATTTATAAAATTCTTTTATGCTATGTGTACTATCTCAGTTTATATATGAGAAAACTGAAGCAATACAGTTTAAGTAACTTGCCCAAGGTCACATGACTAAAAAGTGATGGAAGATGTCATCCCTGATACTCTGATTTCCTAGTTTGTGTTCTTTTTTTTTGTTTTGTTTTGTTTTTTTTCGGGGGGGGGGGGTCCAGTCGTGGGGCCTGAACTCTGGGCCTGGGCACTGTCCCTCAGCTCTTCAGCTCAAGACTTGCACTCTACCACTTGAGTCACAGCACCACTTCCGGCTTTTTTCTTTTTGCTTATGTGGTGCTGAGGAATCGAACCCAGGGCCTCAGGCATGCAAGGTAAGCGCTCTACCACTGAGCCAACTTCCCAGCCCCTAGTTTGTGTTCTTTACCACAGCCCATTTCCCTTCCCTGAAAACAACTTTCTGATTGTTGGGCTTTTCCATATTGGTAATCTACAAAGAAAGAGTATTAGTATTTGAGTAGACTTGCTGCAGCTTAAAAAAAATGTTTATTGGCAGCTAAAGAATTTAAGTGGACTTGTTGCAGCTTAAAAGTGTTTATTGGCAGTTAGATGTTATATAGATACTGGGTTTCTTCTTTTGCAAAATGAAAATCTACTATTATGAACCCATACAAGACAGTACCCAACTAGACTCCATAGTTCACTACAGTCACCCTACTACAATGGGTGCACAGCAGTGGCCACACAGCACATGAAACAGGTAGTTCTCCACCATCCTCTTATACCAAAGGCAAAATAGACTCAGGTTGTGTATATGGCTTGTTGACTGCATGAGCTATGGAAATATCACTGTTAATTTATTTCATTGTTATATAGGAAAATATTAAGAAATGAGTACATTAACATCTTAAAATATCAGGTTTTATAAGATTGGGAAGTATGGGCTGTTTCTAAAGCTGGGTTTGCCTTGGAAAACACCTTTCCTGAAGGTGTGGTTGAAACCTCTTTGTGAGTTTTGAAGCAGAGGGTAGCAAATGTCATGGGTGGAGAGTTCCTAGCTGTCAACTCTGCTGTCAACTCTCCCCTATTCATGCCAAATCTTGCACCTTGGCATCTGAAGGTTTATAGTTAAGATCAATTCCACTGCAGTTTAGTTTGTGCACCAGAGGACAGAAAAGATAAGGGACCATTTTCCCCCAGAGCCTGCAGGGGGCAGTTACAGAGAATTTGCTCGATGCTGATATCCTGGTTGCATTTCCTGGATTTTTTTTTTTTAGCATACATTTTTTATTGTAAAGATACTGTACAGAGGAATTACAGTTACACGAGTAAGGTAATGAGTACATTTCCTATCGAGCATTGTTATCTCCTCCTATGTTTTTCCCCTACCATCCCTTCTGGCCCCACCTCCCCAACTCTTCCCCCCTCCCCCCAAATTGTAAAGTTTGTTTTCAACATAGTTTGTAGTACATATCATTGTTACAATGGGTCATCCTGTATACTTCTTTCAGCATTTTGTTATTTCCCTTCCCATCCCCAAATTAGAAAAATGTATATACAAGATACAGGGCACTGGAATCAAATATAGTGAAAACAGGGGTTGTACCATGGGGGAAGAACATACAAAAGAAATACAAAATCACATAGTACATTATAAATACATTAGAAACAACAGCAAGAAAAATAAACCTCTTGTGTCCCTATCTTGGAGTTCACTTCACTTAGCATCATCTTATATAGTCATATGTACATAGCTTTTGACTTTTTCTGCTTGTCCTAGACATATACTAGTTATTGCTAATAAGGGAAAACATGGGACCTATGTTTCTTTGGGCTTGGCTTACTTCACTTAATATAATTTTTTCCAAGTCTTTCTATTTCCTAACAAATGGAGAGGTATCATTCTTGCTGATGGAGGCATAGAATTCCATTGTACATATATATGTATATATATATATATATGTATATATATATGTATACACACACACACACACACACACACCACATTTTCTTGATCCATTCATCTACTGAGGGGCATCTGGGTTGGTTCCATATCTTAGCTATGGTGAGTAATGCTGCGATAAACATAATTGTGCTGGTAGCTGTAGTATGTCCTTGTTTGTGATCGTTTGGGTAAATGCCCCAAAGTGGTATTGCTGGGTCATAGAGGAGCTCTATGTGGAGTCTTTTGAGGAACCTCCATACTGCTTCCCAAAGTGTTTGAACAAGTTTACACTCCCACCAACAATGCAGTAGGGTTTCTTTTTGGCCACATCCCCTCCAGCATCTGTTGTTATTAGACTTCTTGATTATAGCCATTCTAACTGGAGTGAGGTGGCATCTCAGTGTGGTTTTGATTTGCATTTCTTTTATGGCTAGAGAAGTTGAGCATTTCTTCATGTGTCTATTGACCATTCTTATTTCCTCTTCGGAGAAATCTCTCTTAAAGTCGTTAGCCCACTTATTAATCAGGCAGTTGTTTCTTTGAGATTTGTTGTTGGGGGATTTGGGCTTTGTTTTCTCTGCTGACTGTGAAGCTCAGTCCAGTGCTTTCAAACCTTGCAAAGCCAAATAATGTATTACATTTTGTAGGAAAATGCACATACACCCTACAATTCCATTCAGGATTTCCCAGGATCATTTGTGTGATAGAAGTCAGGATAGTAGTTATCTATTAAGGGGATTGGCACGAGACAGCCTTCCAACAATGCCAGAATGTTTCCCTGTTGTAAGGCCACTAGTTAATAACAAATCAGTTTTTCCACAGGAAAAAAGGGAAGGAATAAGAGAGGGAATAGATGTATAAACAGACAGACCTACATTGAGAGACTGAGATTGAAACCAGTTTGTAGCCTATAGTAACCATCAGAACCATTTTCTAAAGTGTCTTTCTGGAACTTAATATTCTCCACTGTTGGCTGCCAATAAAGACTCTGCTCAAATGTTGAAGGGGGTGATGCTGATGAAGATTCATTGTATTAACACACTATTTTGTTATATGCCACCTCCTTTGTACAACTACTTAAAGATAAGAAAAAAGTTCTAAAGATGAGGAAAATGCTGTTTTACAAAGAAAGCAGGCTACTTCATTGTGGGAGTCTCGAAGTCTTTAATGGGTGTATTAGTCAGCTTTCCATCATTGTGACAAAATAACCTGAGATACTTATCAACTTATAAATAAGAAAGGTTTATTCTGTGACATCTCCCCATTTGTTAGGAAATGGAAAGACTTGGAGAAAATTATATTAAGTGAAGTAAGCCAGGCCCAAAGAAACACAGGTCCCATGGTCTCCCTTATTTGCAATAACTAGTATATGTCTGGGACAAGCAGAAAAGCTCAGATAAGATGATGTTAAGGGAAATGAACCCCAAAATAGGGACATAAATGGTTTTTTATTCCTTGCTGTTGTTTCTAACATATTTATAAGGTACCTTGTGATTTCTTTGTCGCTTTGTATGCCCTTCCCCCATGTTATAACCCCTGTTTTCACTGTATTTGATGTTGGCATAATTTGGAGAGGGGAAGGGAAAAATCAAAATATTTAAATAGGGTTACAGATTCACCCATTGCAACAATGAGATGTACAAGACACTATGTTGAAAAACAAATTTTACAATTTAGGAGTGGTTTGGGGGCGGTGGGAGGGTGTAGTTAAGGAGGTGGGAGGGAAGGGATGGTAGGGAAAAAACAAAGGAGGAGACAACAATGCTGGATAAGAAATGTACTCATTACCTTGCTCATGTAACTGTAGCCCCTCTGTACAGTATTTTCACAATAAAAAAACTTATTAATAAAAAAGGAAAGGTTTGTTCTGGCCCACACTTTCAGAGGTTTTAGTCCGTGGTTCTTAACCTTATTGCTTTGGACCTAGGAACATCATAGTGGAACAAGCCTGCTCAGCTCATCATGGCCAGAAAACAGAGAGCCAGGAAGGGACTTGGGGGTGGGGGCGGGGGGAAGCAATATCTCCTTGATATTGCTCCTGCGAGCTGACTTTCTTCATGTAGACCCTATACTCTAAAGGTTCCACCAGTTCCCAGTAGTGCCACAGGCCAGCAACCATACCCTTAATACTTGGGCTTTCTGAAGACACTTCTAAACCAGTGCAGTCAACATGGTGACTCCTCAAAAAGGCTATTGCTAGCAGGATTTTCTGCATTCATGTGACCCCAGAGTTTTTTTTTTTAATATCAACATAACTCACAGAACTGCCATCCTTGTGCTTCGAGTTGGGAAACTCTTATTTGAAAGATGGACAACAGCTGCCTATACCTGTGTCCTCTATAACTCTTGATAACATATCATGGTAGCCAGTGAAGGAAACCGAATCTGAAAATTCTTTCAACATTTTATAATCCCACTGTTAGAATATTTTAAAGCAGTTTTTTTTTTTTTTTGTTGGAAACAAAGGATACAATTGCAGAAAGTGTTAGATAGGCTAATTTTCATTTTGGCTAGTTTGTGGTAACTACTGCCAGGGGAAATACACACACAGTGTTTAGTCATACATATATAATCATACATGTTTGTCCTGATCCTCTAGAAACTGTACAGTTATATGAGTACTTTAAACAAACCAGCGGGTCATTTCAGATGAATAATAGATTGTTTTCTCTCTTTTGGATAGGAAAAAAATGTCCATACTCACTTCTCCCAGAGGGAAGGTAGAGGTGATTCATTGCCGCAGAACAGAATCACAGGATATTTATTGTATCAAAAACCTCATCAGAAAATTTACCCAGAAACTGTTTGGGAGACTTAATATCATCTATCTTCTGTAAGTATATAACTGAGTAAATTCATGAGTGTTTATCCATTTTATGACATGACTAGCCATGTGGCAGAACATTTGCCTAGCATGCATAAGGCCCTAGGCTTGATCCTCAGCACTAGAAAACAAAGTTAAGAATTTTATTATCCTTTGTCCTCATGGGACTTAGGTTGGAGAAACAGGCAGCTCACAGTGTAGTAAAAAAAAAAATGTATAGCAACAAATCACTGGGAACAACCAATCTCTGTGTCTAATGAATGCAAATGGAAAGACTTCTCATGGGCTCTGTGAAAACTTCAGCTGCCCCGGCCCCTTGTGGAGGCACTTAGGACAACCTAATAATATTACTGGTCAGATTTTGAGAATTTCTTTTATAAGGCTCTGTGCTTAGCAGCATTATCTTACTGATTCTGAGATGCCTGCTGTGCTCTCATGACCATTTTACATAGGAGTTGGACATAAGTGGCTGAGCCTGGGTTTGCTCTTACCTGTTGCTTAAAATGTTCTAAACTTGAAAATATAGATTTAATTTTCTTAAAATAT
This sequence comes from Dipodomys spectabilis, assembly GCF_019054845.1. Lineage (NCBI taxonomy): Eukaryota > Metazoa > Chordata > Mammalia > Rodentia > Heteromyidae > Dipodomys > Dipodomys spectabilis. The sequence goes on from NW_024871042.1 coordinate 5,458,881, forward strand.
CTGTCCTTCCTTTCTGTTTAATTATAGATGACTATGGACACTAAAACTAGTAAGACAGTAAACAAAAGCCAACTATATGTATATATATATGTATATATATGTATATATATATATATATATATATATATTTTTTTTTTTGTCAGTCTTGGGGCTTGAACTCTGGGCCTGCACTGCCCCTCAGCTCTTCAGCTCAAGGCTAGCACTCTTATCACTTGAGCCACAGCGCCACTTCCGGCTTATGTGCTGCTTATGTGGTGCTGAGGAATCAAATGCATGTCCTCATGCATGCAAGGCAAGCACTCTACCACTGAGCCACCTTCCCAGCCCCCAAATGTATTTTTATAAACACCACAAACAACGAATAGAATATATTTTACCATTTACACTCATGCTCAAGAGAAAAGGTTTTGGCCCACCTTAGAAATCAGCATACTTTTGAAAAGCAAAATAATATGTATATGGTCATTTACTGGAACTTCCAAAACAGATATAGGTAACCCAAATAGTCTGTTTCTTTGACAGTCCAACCTCAAGGTTTAACAACTAATTTCTTTTCTCATCTATTTATATTTTTTAATGGATTGCTCAGGCACAGAGATACAGAATGAATAAAGTCAATTTCACTTAAAAATCTAGCTACATTTTAAAGGTAAAAATGAGTGGATTTGGCAAGGCAGAGAATAAGGAATGAGCTGGAAGCCACCTCCAGGTCCAGAGCAGACTCCATGGAGGCGATAAGAGAGAACAGGGCACTGCCTGTCTCCCATCTGTGTATGATGGATGCTAGGCAACACCAAGGTGTCTTGTTTGCGAAGTTAAAAGAAAGGCAGATGTTCTTACACCAAGATCTCCATCTAGTGCACTTAAGTAAGTGTTGCTGCCCTTAGGAAATTTACTAAACAAATTGAACGAATGCAGCTTTAATGAAATGAGCTCTAATTTCTATTATCAGAACATAATTTGTGTATGCATTTGTATATACATTATATATACATCTGTATATAATAATTTATACATTAACAGTGTTTCTGTAGTTTTGGTTACTACAAAGAGCGATTTAAATCTAGTTGGTAATATGTCTTCTCTCCCTTTCGCTTTTTCTTCCTCTGGGCTCCCATTTTTTTTTACTCCCAAAATGGTTTTTATCTGCCCTGTAAAATAGTAATGACTAAAGAAATAATAGCAGGTAGACATTATATACACAAAAGGATAATGTTACAAAAGTTACTTTTTGTGATAGGTAGCCATTTGGAAATTGTAGAGCGTTTTCCCATTGAGACAAAGTTTTGCTGGCTGGTTTCCCAGGCCAACTGGCAAAAGCTTATTTAATCTATACTGTCTGTGCAGGGTGGTACCATGCTAATTACACTACAGAGCCCAAGCACCATCCCCACGGTTCCCATGGATAAATGCATGTCAAGTTAAAGATTCCAGGAATACAATGTCTCTTCTTCCCTGAGAGGATGATGGCCGCCCTCTCCCCACCACCTCTCCCTTACCATCACCACTACCATGATCTTTCTTTCTTTCTTTCTTTCTTTCTTTCTTTCTTTCTTTCTTTCTTTCTTTCTTTCTTTCTTTCTTTTTTTCTTTCTTTCTTTCTTTCTTTCTTTCTTCTTTCTTTCTTTCTTTCTTTCTTGTGCCATGGGTGTTTTCTCATCTGAACCAGCCTGAGGCCATAAGTCATGGTTCTGGGAACCCAGGGCAGCAAAGTCCCAAAGACCAAGAGCTGGAGGGAGATAATCTCAGGGATGGAATGAGGAGCAGAGGATTCATTGAATTCAGAACATGGAGGGCTGTATCCTCTTGCTAATGGGTCCCCTGTGTGGGTACTATATTCTAGCAACTGGAGGGACCATCCACTTTGATGGACTGCAGGTGCCGAGACTGACATCCTAAGCACAATGTTTCCCAGAGATGCTCTACTCCTAGTGACACTCAAAATGATTTTATATGACACATACATAAGCAGCTCTTGTTTTAAATGTTTCATCTTGTGGCACTGGAGTTGGAACTCAGGGCTTCAGGCTTGCTTAGCTTGCTTGCTCAGTTTGACATTCTTTTTTTTTTTTTTTTTTGGGTCCGGTCATGGGGCCTGAACTCTGGGCCTGGACGCTGTCCCTCAGCTCTTCAGCTCAAGGCTAGTGCTCTACCACTTGAGCCACAGTGCCCCTTCCGGCTTTTTTCTTTTTGCTTATGTGGTGCTGAGAAATCGAACCCAGAGCTTCAGGCATGCAAGGCAAGTGCTCTACCACTGAGCCACCTTCCCAGCCCCTCTTTTTTTTTTCATTGTGAAAATACTGTACAGAGAGGTTACAATTACATGGGCAAGATAATGAGTACATTTCTTATCAACCATTGTTGCCTCCTTTGTTTTCCCTTCCCATCCCTTTCCAACCCCCCCCCACCACGCCCAAGTTGTAAAGATCATTTTTCCGACATAAGGACTTGTACATCTCATTGTTGCAGTTTGACATTCTTGAGCCATGCTTCCAGCCCAGCTATTTGCTGGTTATTTTGGAGAAAGAATCATGAGGACTTTTGTACCAGAGCTGGCTTTAAAACCGTGATCCTTCAGATCTTAGTATCAGGAATAGCTAAAATTAAAAGCAAGAGACACTGGTCCTAGCTAAAATTTTATTTTTTTTATAAAAGTGTCTTCCTAGTGATAGCAAAGGATAGCAAAGCGTTCCATTTATAGTATAGATGGAAATTTTCTGTTAAAGTATTTCTATTTAAGTCAAAAATAAATTGTTTTAAAGAAAAATATGATGTTAAAAGTACGGGAAGCTTATAGGTATTAAAGGATTGTTTGATGAACTATTCTAGTAATGTGATACACTATCATATCGAAAAAACAGGTCATAAACATTATGGATCATGTAGTTCCATCTTTAAAAACAAAGTATATTTCCACATAGAGCTACCCTCCAGTATTAAAAATAAAAGTCTCAACCAGGCATAGTGATGTACTTGGGTAATTCAAAAGCAGGAAGATAATGAGAGTTCAAAGACAGCCTGGGCTACATAGATCTTATCTAAAACCAAATCAAAGAAATATAATCCAGGCCAGGTGCTGGTGGCTCACGTCTGTAATCCTAGCTACATAGGAGACTGAGATTTGAGGATTGTGGTTCGAAGCCAGCCCTGGCAAGAAAGTCTATGAAACTCTTATCTCCAATAAACTACTCAGAAAAAGCTCAGTATGGCTCAAGTGTTAGAGTGCTAGCCTTCAGAATAAAGAGGCTCAAGGATAGCACCCAGGCCCTGAGTTCAAGCCCCAGGGACAGAATACTGATGGATATACAATAGCCCATGTCACCTCAGTTTGCTCAGGACTTAGCTGGTTTTAGCATTGGAGGTCTCATGTCCTGGGAATCCCATCAGTCCTGTGCAGAGGGACCATTGGCCATCCTAAATGTGAGTTTAGACTGACACAGGTATTGGTGACATGGAGATTAAGATAGGGAAAACTACAGTCGTATTTTCCTAGCCAGTTTTCCAAGGAAACAGCTGATTCTACAACTATATCATCGATCTAGTGAAAAGTAATTTTAAATAAGAATTGAGTGGATGATAACAAATATTCTTCAAGTTCAACCCTCAGCTGGCTGCAGTGTCATTCTTGTCTCTTGAAATGTTAGCCCTCAGGCAGTAGAGACTAACTCCAGGAGCCCAGGGAGGGAGAAAATGACCTATTTCTCACTTCCGCTTTGGTCATCTTGATTCATGTGTTCGATTTGTATTCATTCCACAGAGAAAAGGCAAACCTTGCCGTCACCCTCTGCAATGACAAAGAGGAGATCATGGCCCAGGCCACCTTCGTGGACTATCCCAACTGGAATGTTGCCAGGCAGGATGGCTGGATTTCTGTGTTCCGTGAGATGGACAAAGACCTCCCATGCACAGTAAGATTTCCATCTCCCCACCCCTCCCCCACCTCTCCATGCCTGTCAGAACAGCCTTAACCCGGAGGGGAAGACCTGGGTTTACAATGCTGTCATTTCAGCTCTTGGACTGAGAAGTCCAAAATCCACAGAAAATATATGACAGTTCAAACTGATGTGAGCTGGGGGTAGCAGCATAACCTAGTCAACCAGGTGCTGGCAAGGCTTGGCCCTTGCTCTGCTAATGAGAAATGGGAGCAAGGAATTCATGGAAGTGTCAGATGTTTGCATCCTGCTGTCTCTGAGGTTTTGTTAGGCTTTCAGGGCCTCTGTCACCTACATAGTTGCCCTTGTAATAATGACAACAGAACCTTGGACTTAAGTCATATTCTTTGATTTACAAGGTACCCTTGCAGAGTGTGACTTATTTGATGTCTTCTAGCTGCAGTTACATGACAACCTGTCAGCTCACTGGAATTAAGTCAGTAGTTTCTGAGAGTCCACCCTGGGTACTCTTTTTTTTTTTTTTCCAATCCAGTTGTAGGGCTTGAACCCAGGGCCTGGATGCTGTCACTGAGCTTCTTTTGCTTAAGGCTGGCACTCTATCACTTAAGCCACAGCGCCACTCATGGCTTTTTCTGTGTGTATGGTACTGAATCGAATCCAGGGCTTCATGCATGCTAGGCAAGCAGTCTACCACTAAGCCACATTCTCAGCCCCAACCTGGGTACTCTTGAGTGTGGTCTATGAGAGCCAGGCCAGGGGCAGTCCCAGTTTCTGCCCTCATCTTTGACTAGTGTATCCCAAACGCCTTAATGTGAGGAGAAAGAGAAAATATTGATTGGATGCATGGATACTGGTGGCTGATACTTGTAATCCTAGCCATTCAAGAGGCTGAAATCTTGAGGACCAAAGTTTAAAGCCAGCCTTGTCAGACCAATCCGTGAGACTCTTATCTCCAGTTAACTAACAAAGAAACCAGAAGCAGAGGTATAGCTGGAGTGGTAGAATGCCAGCCTTGAGTAAAAAAGCTAAGCAAGAACTCCAAGTCTTGAATTCATGCCTCAGTTCCAGCATGCGCGTGTGTGTGTGGGTTCGCACGCACACACACACACACACACACACACACACACACACACACACACACACACACACACCTGTCATGGGAGTAAAGGAGTTAATACATTGAAAGTGCTTAAAATTCTGTCAGTATGGTTTCAATCCACAAATCAAACTCATGACTGTTTCTAAGTCCCACACCATCCACCAAGAGTGATACTGGCACACAATGTGGGGTTGGTAATCCAAGGCTATCTAGAGAACTATAGTTGGATCTGAATTTATGGTTCTCCATCTGAGGATTCCACCAGTTTCTCATAGAAAATGTTCAGAACAAATTGAGCATGTGCAGACTTTCTCCCTTATATAATACAGCATAACAACCATTTGCATAGCAATTATATCATATTTAGTTATTGTAAGCAATATAGACATATTTAAAATGTGTGGGAGGATTGCACAGGTTATATGCAAATTTTTTCCCTTGGAGGTACAAGGGATTGAATTTAGGACTTACTTTCTGGGCAAAGCACTCTCACTTAAGCCATGCCTCCAGCTTTATTGCTTTTGGTTTGTTTTTCCAGATAAGACTTAGGTTTCCTCACCCCCCATCCCCCAGGCCAACTTTGGGCCATCCTCCTATTTCTGCCTTCCAAATAGTTGTGATTATAGGTGATTATAGGTGTTACTCTGTTCTTACTTCAGTCGAGCATTTATGGATGGAACTGCAGAATTCCTGGAACCAATCCCCCAGTGAAACTGAGGGTTGACTGTACCTAGAAAAACAGGAGCTCAGACAGGTTGCTACTGTCCTGACAAATGTACAAGCACTGCCCTCTCGAGTCAATTACTTTGCATGAACTAAATTTTGGATTTGAAGATTTGCTTATGGACACAGTATTCTGCTATATGGATAGATAGAACTACACTACTATTTATTGTTTAAGCCAGTTAAACAGTCTTAACAAGTTATAGGATGAAAAACTCTTAAAAGTAAGGATTTACTCTGAAAGGCTATTAGAATCTTGTTAACTTTGAGCTTTCAGTTCCCAGGTTTTCTGCATCCTAAGAGTAATATTGGATTCGGACTCTGGGAATGTTCAACAAAACAAGCCTTTCGATCCCTAACGTGACATCTGCCTTCCATCCTTCAATTTCATAACAGAATCTTTCTCTCCCTCATGTCCTCTGAATAGAGCAGCAGCTGCTGACTCAGGAGCCCTGGAGGGAGGGCGATTGTCTTTCAGTTAGCATAGACACCCTTGGAGACAAAATGATGGAGTTCATAATTGATTTCACTCCCCTGCAGGCTCTTCCCTGCCCACAGTGCACCTGTGAGGGCAGGAAGGAAGAACACGGGTGCAGTAGCTTGCACCTCATTATGATCCCAGTTTTCTTAAATAATTCTCAGCTCTTAGGACAGAAGGCAACAGAAGGAGTTGTTACAGAGGACTCAAATGCCACCTGGATGTCTCATCCCTTAGACATGTGTCATCTCCAAATGCCTTTAGCCCTGAGTCTGACTGCCCTGATCACCTCTCCTCACACTGGCTGTGTACCAGGCAGTTTGCTGACTCAGTGTTTAATCTTAAGTCTTCCTTTTCTCCTGCAGCCTCTGAACACACTGTTCTTGCACCTGTTCGTGGCTGTTGATGAATATTCCACTGGCTGCTGCAAAGAGATCATCAAGTGAGTACAGAACTTTGTTCATAGGGAGCATGGAAGAGGTGTTGTGTACAGGTTTTTTTTTTTTCTTTTGTGCCAGTACTAAGGCTTGAACTCAAGGACTCAATGCTTTTCCTTGGCTATTCCAGTCACACCTAGTGCTCTGCCATTTGAGTTATGCCTCCAGTTCTCACAGTTTTGACATGCCATGTAATTCTTGGGGAGGGGGATTTCTTTTGCTTACTGTTCATGATTAATAAAAATAACTTTTTAACAGCCACAATATTGCTATAAGAAAATCAGCTGAAATTCTATCAATCTACTTTTCCATATAGTTCATGTCTATCACTGCTATTATCTGTGGTTAACAGGTAGAAGAGTCACTCAAAGAAATGAATTTTTGAGAGGTAGCAGAAGAGAAAAGTGTTACAAACAGATGTTTTGTTTCCCCCAAATGGGTTTTCTCCATGCCATCCTTAGCAGTGTGTTATCATGGCAGGCTGCAAAAGCATCCTGAATAATAAGACACCGGGAAAGATGATTCCCTAGGGCCATTGAGTCCTAGTGACATGATCCTGACAGCCGGCACAGACTTTTTTTCTTTTTTTGGGGGGGGGGGAGGTGCTCAGCTTTCAAGTCACTTTGTAATGTCACACCAAACTATCCAGATGCCAGGTCAAAGGTTAATGTCAGCAGAAATCTGGTGTGCCGTGTGGACATGGTGCCCTTTATTCCCTGGACCTCCATGGCACAGAAAGCTAAGAAGCCCTTTGCAATCGAAGAAAAACTGCCCTGGAAATGATCTGCATTCGCAGACAGAGAACAAAGGCGAACCTGTGGGTTTCTAGACACAGTTTTTCCAGTGGTGGCATTTGTCCCCCTAAACGGGCAACCTGATGGGATTGCTCTGTTATTAACACCAACTCTTTCCTCGCCAGGACAGTGTTTAAGACCGTGCCAGAACTGCACTATATATTCCTAATAGTGCCATCCTTCATGAGTCTAGGTAAGGCCCCTAGCCACCTCCTCTCCCCATAGCTGACATGGGGGACTCTGGTTCACAGTGCTACTCTTGGCAAGGGGGGAGAAGTGTAGTCTCCAGCTGTCAGTGTGTCATGTACATACCTAATTACAGCCATTCAAACATGATTTTGAGCTGGGCACCAGTGGCTCATGCTTGTAATCTTAGCTACCTTGGAGGCTGAGATCTGAGGATCTCAATTCTAAGCCAGACCAGGCAGGGAAATCCATGCGACTCTTATCTAGAGTTCACCACAAAGAAGCCAGAAGTGGAGCTGTGGCTCAAAAGGTAGGGCACTAGCCTTGAGCAAAAAAGCTCAGGGACAGTACCAGGCCCTGAGTTCAAACTTCAGGACACACAACACGCACACACACACACACACACACACACACACACACACACACACACACCAGGCCCTGAGTTCAAACTTCAGGACACACAAAACACACACACACACACACACACACACACACACACACACACACTCACACACGATTTTGAACAGAGATTACGTTTTAGTCTGAAGTTTCCCAAAGCTATTCCTTGATCAAATTATGTCATGTTTTTCTTCCTTTGATTTAGGTTCAACTCTCATAACTGTTTTTGACCAAGTGGGCACTGTTCCATCTCTGTCGTACAGTGAAGACTTTGCAGTATATATATGTTACAGGGAAAATCATTACCCCCAGCTACACATTCGCAGAGCCAGGTACAGTTGGATCAGTGTCTTAGTGCTCTTAAACCTAAGCTTGAGAACAGTTACTTTTATCAGTGTTGTTTTTCAATTTATTTTAATTTATTTTTATGTTTTGGGTGGCAGTACGGGGGTGTTGAATTCAGAAATTCTACCACTTGAGTCTCAGCCAGTTCTTTCTTTTAGTTTTTTCTTTCGTTTTAGTTATTTTTCAGATAGGGTCTCACACTTTTAATCCAGGCTGGCTTCAGATTACCATCCTCCTACTTTTGCCTCTCAGATTGCCTCTGAGATTATAGGCATGAACCAACAAAGCCTGCAGGACTAGCTTGCTGATGGTCCTCATTTAGTTCTTGGTGGCTGCAAAGCTATGCGTTTTCTACTAGAGGGTCCTAAAAACACAATCCTCACTTTCAAATCAAACAAACCTAAAAATGAATCTTCCTATTTAGTTTTCCCAGTAAAACTCACCTGTATTCTGACCCTTAGTGAATGAGGGTGTGATTAATCCCAAAGAGTGGTTTTTTTAAGCTGAATGTCTTCACCATCAGTAAGGCCCTCAAGTCTCTAAGTGACAAGTGGTGTTTTGAAAGATGGCCCCATTCTATCTCCCATCCTGCCAGATCCCCTACCATGTGACCTTGCCACTCCTCCCATTAATGAGTAGGCTCTGTGTCCTTTCTTTAAATCTGGGGAGATTATGCCTGCTTTCATAGTGGATCATGGTAGAAGATGCTCTGGACCTTGCAAGGCTGGGACACTTCTGCCTGCTTCTTTGGGATATTTGCTCTGGAGGAAATGAGCAGTGTATAAGAAAGTAGTCTGAGCCAGGCACTAGTGGCTCATGCTGGTACTCTTAGCTACTCAGGAGGCTGAGCTCTGAAGATTACAGTTTAAAGCCAACCTGAGTAGGAAAATCTATGAGACTCTTATCTTCAGTTAACCATCAAATCCTAGAAATGGAAGTGTGGCTCAAGTGGTAGAGTTGAACAAAATTGCTAACTGAGAATTCAAGGCCCTGAGTTTAAGATCTAGTCCTGGCACATAACAAAAAGGAAAGAAAGAGGTCTGATTGCCCTGAGAAGCTGTGCTGCAGAGTACATGGGTTGCCTCAGGCTTCAAGGGCTGAGAGCCTCTACACTTACATATAGGGATGTCATAAACTCCTTATATAGTACAATTAACGTGTGCTCTCATTGAAACTATTAAAGACTATTAAAACTAGAAAATTATTAAAACTAGAAAAGAGAGAAAAGTATGGTAGACGTTAGAGTCTCTAAAAGTGGCAGAAGATGCAGTGAAAGAATCTGATGGGAGTACCAAGTAGACTGTTAGATTCTTTGTCTTGAGAAGGCTGTGCTCCTGAGTCACATGTCAGTGTGTGGGTTTCAGAGGTTGCAGCCCAAACTGTCTCCTGCTGCCTGCATTGATGAGATATCACTGATACCTATTCCAAAACCCATGAGATAGAGACAGATGCCCAAGATCAGGAATGAGAGGAATTATTACTATAGGTCCAACAGGCAGTAAAAAGGTAAAAGGGAATGTTACAAACTAGTCTGCATCAACAAATCCAAAATTGTAGGTAAAATAGGTTCTTTGAAACCCCAAACTACCCAAACTTACTTAAGAAAAAATAACTTGAATACCTTTATATCAGTTGGGAGAAACATGTATCTGATATAGTTGTGATAGTGCGTATCTATAATCCCAGTCCTCAGGAGATGATGCAGGAGGATCCTGCTCAGCTTGGGCTATGTAGTGCAAAATAAGCAGCAGCAACAACAATTACATCTGTACTTAACATGTATGGCTTTACATAGCATTTGCATTGTATTAAATTAATCTTGAATTGATTTAAAGTACACAGAAAAATACATGTAGGTTATAAGAAATACTATGGTATCTTAGAGTTGGCATCCTCAGATTTTTTTTTTTTTGAGAGGGTTCTGGACCTAATCTTGAATGGTTATGGAAAGATAACTATGCTTGTAGATATACATACATATACATTGTATATAGATATGCATACACATACATTCTTATATGTATGTGCATAGTATTTTCATATGTCCTGTTAAGAAATTAGGGCAGGCATGCAGAATTCAAGAGTTAATGAGGTCATGGAGACTTCTCCTCACATTTTGATGGAAGGCCTGTGGAGAAGCCAGGCAATGTGTAACACAATCAAGATCCCCTCTAGGGAGCCATTAAGGTCAGAGTATGAATTTGTGAGGGTGAAGGTGAAAACAGTGATGACTCCAAGAAGTTAGTAATGCCAGGAACATGAATATCTTCTGAGGAAAGCCACAGGCAGTGAGCAGATCCAGCCCAAGAGGCAAAATAGGCTTTGAATCAGCAAGGCTGCAGCAGTACCCACTCCCTTTGGTGATTACATCACATACCAAGTACACTGGATGCCAGACATGAATCCACAAAATTTAATGTTTTCCCTGATACATTTGTGCTTTGCTTTGGTCCACTTCCTTTCCATGCCCTCCTTTCATCCTTTTGGGATGGAAATGTTTACTATGGGCAATTGTATGATGGAAGCCTCTAGTTTTCATTTAAATTCCACTTGTTGTGCACAGCTAAAAGTTTCCCTTGAGTCTCAGAGGAAACTTTGAACTTGGCCTTCGAACAATGCTGGAACTGCTAAAAGTATATGAGGACTCTCAATGACGGGCTGGATGTATTTTGCATTGTATAAGATAAACATGAGCTTTCACTGTGGTAAATGGCCTAGTATATATATCAGGTACTTTGTATGCTATTTTTTCCTGTAGTGTAGATGCTTAAACATGGAATTTCTGCATAATACCTAGAATTTCAAATAACTACTAACATTTACAAAATAGTATTAAACATTCAACAGAATATCATGTCAATGTATATTCTAACCAGCAGAGCTCTATTTCTATACACACTCATCAAAGCTGGATATTTTCATTAGACTAGGGACTAAATATCAATGAAAATAGTCAAATCCAAGGCTTCATGCATGAAGTTCTACTATTGAACTACAATCTCAACCTTTGGAGATTTTTTTCAGCTATTGAAATTGTTCCTAATCGGTTAGACCAAATCAATGCTTTGTCATTTTAAATAGAGTCTGTGTGGGTTTGAGTGCCATTGTACAGTTCCATGTAAATGAACAGAATACTTGAACTTAAGGTAGTTTGAAGTTCAGATGTCCTGATGGATGATTAAATATGTCTACAACATGGCAGTACTTTGTGTATGTTGGGGAGCTACAGTTGAAGGAGATGCCTTTCTCACGGTATTTTCCCAACATCTAGACAATGTGCACGATTTGGAATTTGGTGGTTACTGTTGTCTTGAGAAACATTAAGACGTAAATACTTTCAGCATGGCTACTCAGCAAGACAATATTGCAATAAAATGCTTGTTTATAAATCTAATCCTGAATGTGACATGAACAGAAGCAGTTTTTGATGGCTTCTTATTTGTTTTGCTTTCTGGCCCATGTTGGCTTCAAACTTTGGACCCTCTTGCTTTTGCCTCCCAAGTGCTAAAATTACACACCAGATATTTCACTTTTTAGTAAAGTGACCTTTGTTAATTTGCTCAGATACCTAATTTGTCCTTCAGGATGTAAGTTACTAAAGAAAAAGATTAAGATGTACTCAACCCAGAGCCTCCTTCCTTCTCTTGCTTGTTCTTCCTCTCCTACTTCTTCTCTTTCCTTCTTTTTTTGCTCTGTCTCTCACATGAAAGCTTAGTGGTATGGCTTATGACCTACCAGTGAACAAAGATGAGATTCTTCAACCTGAGATCTTGTTCATACTACTTTCCTTTGGCTAAATATCTGTTCCTCTAGATGTCAGAAATTCTGGAAGGAGCAAATCCCAGAGTATTTCTGATGCAAAGAGATGAAAGTTGGTATGGAATAAGGAAGGGACATTTATAAAAAGAGAAGTATATAGTAATGAATTCAGGTGGAAGATTTGACAAGTGTGTGTGTGTGTGTGTGTGTGTGTGTGTGTGTGTGTGTGTGTGTGGTGTGTGTGGTGTGTGTGTGTGTGTGTGTGTGTGTGTGTGTGTGTTGGTACTGGGGCTTGAACTCAGGTCTCAAACTCTACTCTCATTTGGCTTTTTCACTGAAGGCTAGTATTTTTACCACTTGAACCACACCTCCACTTCCAGTTCTTTCTGGTTAATTGGGGATGAGTCTCATAAATTTTTCTGCCCTAGATTACTTTGAACCAGGATCTTCAGATGTCAGCCTCCTAAGTAGCTAGGTGTGAGCTACCAGTGTCCAGATGAATTGTGACATTTTGACAGTACCTTTGCTTGTAGGAGCTGGAGAAATGTGATACACTTTTAAATGGCCTTTCTCCAAAATATTTAGCTTGGAGTTTTGATACTTGTGGATATCAAATTTTGCCTATCTTAAAATTTATGTAGCTCCTTTTTTCCTACTTCTAACACTGGGAACATGAAGAAATTGCAGAACATCCTATAGGCGTAGCTCTGCTCCTCTTAGGCAGCCTCACGATTCTCATTTCCCCCACAATTATTTTTTGACATCTGTTTCATCAGTAGTTACTTGCACTGATAATTAATGGTGAGGAACACAATTCTTAAGATATTAAACCAGTGTAGGGCTGGGGGATGTAATTATCCTTCAGCCATTTAACTAGCAACATATTCAGAGCCAATGAATTAACATCGTAATCCCCTGTCCCATTTCTTTGATTTACCCATGTGGAAAATTATGCTGTAATCTGCCCCTCTACTTAGACAGTAATTAATGAAGTTACTCTTCTATGTTTTCATTATAGCTGAAACAAAAAGCATAGCTGATTCTGTGTACACCTTAAAACATCTACAGTTGGCTTAATTAATCATCAGTGGTGGATTTGAGAAGTTCATAGATTGACATTGGCATGGTTTTTCTGGGGGCAATCTCTTTTTTTAAGTTCTCATGGGGTTGGGAGGAGACTCACTCAGCCAAGAAAAGGATTATATATTGTCAGGCAGTCTTGTAGAATAACTAAATTTACCTTCATGGAATGCTGCTTCCCACCCCCTCCCCATAGCAGTGATTAATCTTGGCTCAAGCTTATTGCTTTTTTTTTTTTGCTTTTTAAAGATGAAAGAAAAATTAGTTCTTTACAAAAAGCAAGGCATTTAGAGGCTCCCAACACAAAAGAAATGATAAATGTTTAAGGAAATGGAAATGCTAATTACTCTGATTTGATCATTACACATGTGTACATATATCAAATGACCACACTTTACCCCCATCAATATGCATAATTATTATTCCAGTGAAAAAAATCTTAAATGTAAGAAATAAAAAATTAGTTAAAACATAAGATTGGTGCTTTTCAACTTTCACTTATTAAGGCAATTCGTTTTTTGAAACATCTGACAGGCTCATTCTTTTTAAAAATCCACTTACATTTAACTGTTGAGCAATTTTTTAGGAGTGAGTTTTTTTAATGTCCAAGTTATAAATAGCCTAAAATATTCCAAAAGAAAGAGTGGAACAATTACAGAATTTCATCAGTGATCTTCTCACACCAATGGTGAGTTTGGTGGGTGATCTAACTGGAGCAGTAGAGCCAAGATGAGCACTTGGGTCAGGTCCTGGTGGTAGAGATAGAAGGGCCTCTAGCCTGGTACACATTTGAAGTCATTCAAAACCTGATAAAAGTTTGAGTTTAAAATCGTCTCTGGCTGGGCCCTCGTAGCTCACACCTATAATGCTAGCTACTCAGGAGGCTGAGTTCTGAGGATCACAGTTTGAAATCAGCCCTGGCAGGAAAGTCCATGAAACTGTTACCTCCAATTAACCACTAAAACCAGAATTGGAATTGTATGACTCAAGTGGTAGAGCTTTAGCTTTGAGTACAAAAGCTCAGGTCCTGAGTTCAGCCCCAGAACCAGCACACAAATTTAAAAAAATCTTCCATAGCCTTTAAAATTATGGTACTTTCCAAGGAATGGAAACTGTGGCATTTGAAACTCTATAAAGATCTAAAATAAGAGTATGTAGTATAGAAATGATTAATTTGGTTTCGTAAAGAAAACCACTAGAGGTCACTAGAGATCTTGGAAAGTAAAGGTGCTTTGTTTTCTGCCTCTGAATAAAACAAAAAATCTATTGGTGCTTACCTTAAGTTCTGTTACCCCCATGTGGAGAGAGTGCTCATTGTAAGGGTCTGGCTTGACCAGAAAACAATGAATTTTTTAAAAACATTACACTGGATTTACTATACATTTTTCTTCCATTGTTGATTTCTTAAATGTGTGTGTGCACACACATTTCATCTATTTCTGGCATTTCAAGTGACAACAGAATCACTTCTTCAGCACTACATTTTTTAAGGATGGTTAAAATGCAAATCCTCTCTAGTTATGGGAAATGCTATCAGACAGGAGAGAGGACACGCTGCAATATTCTGATGTGAAGGTGGTCTATCACTGCTGTCTTTACAAACCTTAAGGATGAACCTCCCATTTGTGAATTTTCAATGGTGGTTTTGCTGGCCAGGACATCATGTGCATCTCTCCCATACTAGAGAAATCATCCTTTCACATTTTCCTTGAGGGTAGTAATTACATGGCAGAGCAGTTGGGATGCTGTGGTAAGGCAGTTTGAGGATCTGTTTGTCACTGAGAGACCCTGCCAGGGTGCTAGAGAAAGTTCTGTGGGTTTCACAGCAGCACAATGCACCTGAAAATGCAAAGTGACATCATGAACATGATGATCTGCTTTTCTGTTTCTATCTCCTCTCCCCACCTTCCACGAAGCCAGGGAGAACCACCAACCAGGTCACCTTTCATTTTGCCATATTCTGAGTTTAGCTGACACCCATCTTCCAAAGCGAGCTGTTAATTTTGAGATTTGGATTCAACTCTGTTTTTATCTGGCACAGTTTTCAGAGTCTGGTGGACATTTGGATAATTGAGTGAATGTAGTAAGAAGTCTTCATAGTATAGACCTTTAAACAAATAAAATAGTCCATCATTGATTACATGGCCATCTGAATGGAAGACATGATTTTCTCTCAAGAGGATTGGGTTATTTCCTTCCTACTTTGTACTGGTGAATTACAGTAGTCATTGTTGTCAGAACTCTGTAATGCTGTAAGTAGCAGGTATGTGCCTGGTCGTGCAGTGCCAAATTCACAATGACAGGTGGCTGTCCTCACCTGCCATTCCCAGGCCACGCTCGCTGCTTCTGAGAGCTCACATTTAAACATTTTATTGCATGGATGGTTTTCTGTAGCTAGGTGTTTTGTTTCTGTGAGGCTGGACCTTGTCATAAGCCATTTGAGACTTTGAGGGTGATGTCATACTTTATCATTAGCACTTGGGCTGATGCAAGATCATAAATTATCAATTGCCCCAAGGAATGCATTTAACTGAACAAGTCCTGCTCTAACCATTTTGGAAAAGGGCTTAAGGGAGAAACTTCAGAACATCGTGATGTGGGTGTTTTCTTCTTGTTTTCCCCAGAAGAACTGATATTGACGTCTGAGTATGCACAAGTGTGTTAATACGAATTCCTGATTTTGATATCTGTAGAACAGTACTTTTTTGTGTGTGAAAGTCATATAAGTAAAGTTGATTGGGAAGTATTTTATGTGATTGCTATCTTGATCCACTTAAAATAATTACGATATTGAAGTATTGTCCCATTGTGTAAAATAATTATGTCTGTTAATAAGCATTGATGCAGGTTTTGATTTTCAGTGGAAGGCTAAAAAATGGACTCGTTGGCTATTCTTCTCTAGAATTATATTTTAACATCAGGAATTCATTTTACAGAGAAAAACCATGTGAAGGCAGTTAACTGTTCCTGGGAGGGAGTCTTCTAGGCTCTTTCAGCTAAAATTCTGAGGTCTCCTGTGGAGAATAGATAATTACTGAGTGCTTACTGTGTGCAGAGTAGGTTTAAATGAATCATCATTTGGAGCACAGAATTGTATTCTCCCAGCTACCCTTGCTCTCCCCATACCCCTTTGCAGATGGGAAAACCAAAGTTTACTGTTGAAGTTTAACTGCTGGTTTCTCAGTGGTAGATCAGAAGGCTAGAAAGCCCATGGAGCCACCAGTGTGGGACTGTGGGTACCAACTTTCCAGATATACCTCTTGGGTCTTAGCAATCACATCCTCTTTGGATAGTGTATTTGGGCCCTTGGTCAGGTTTTATGTGTGGTTAGGGCCCTGTCCTGTGGCTGTTGCTGCTATTATACATGGTACAGAGATCCTCCTATGCCCTATCAGAAAACACATACACATACACACATCATCATCATCATCATCATCATCTCCTGTGATTGGAAAGATGTAGCACACCTTGTCTATGGGAAATTAACATTAGATAATATGCATCCAGTGATGATGCCAACGTTGAGTTCTTGGGAAGAAGACTGAAGTATGGGGTGGGGTGAGGCTTAAAGGATGCTAGCATGTGGAATAGCAAAGGAGTCACAGTACTGATGAACAGAGACAAGATAGGAAGAAGATGAAGTCCCTTTCTAGGGTTAGTAGGTAGATCAGTTTGTGTAATGGCAAAAGGGTGGGAACATGGAGGCAAAGGACTTTGTGCTTCTTACAGAAACAGAAGAGAACATGCAGATATTTTTAACTAAGGGAGCAAGATGAGAAAAACAGGATTGTAAGATTAGTGATGGCAGGTGGACTGACATTGCATGTGCCTGCCAATGGGAAGCCAGCACAGTGATTGAACCCTCTGTAGTAAGAACTCTCTCAGTCCACCTGCTGATTGCAGATGTCCTTTAATTGCTCTATTGGCCCTTTCTACCTATGTAATAATTATGACAGTACAAATAACACTAAGACATATTCCTACCTTCATAGTTACTATTTCCAGGACCAACAAGGAAACAGTGATAGAGAGGTTAAGAGAGTCACACTCTCTGGCAAAGGCAGGATCCTGGCCCAGGTAGAATGACTCCCTAGCTCAAGTCATAATCAGATCACCCTGCTGGAGCCTCAACCACAGATGACCATTGATAATTCTCAGAGTGACATACCTACAAAACTACATGTACCAGTAGTCAAGGATAGTGTTTAAAGTTCAGCTATCCTCTAAAAGTATAGTTGATGTTTGTCTCTGGCTCCCTGTTTCAGCTTCACTCCAGGGAATATCACTAATGGCCAGAACCTAGGTGACAGTAAAAATAACGATTCTGGCTGTCTGGATAGGGACCCCTGTGTCTCTCTTTCTCAAGAATATTGACAAGAGATTAATGATTAGATGAATAACAATGAGATGGATTTTTCCAGGATAGTGAGTAGGGCTTTGTTACCTCCACCAACATTCTTCCTTCACAAGAATGTAGAGATGTCTCAGGGATGAGGTTAAATATGTTACTCTGACATTCTGAAGGCATTGAGTTTTTTTTTTAAATTTATAGTAAGAGGATTCTGGACAATATCATAGAAATAGTGACCCTTGCAACATATGGGAAATGTTGGTTTATGGATGACAAATGTTGCCCAACATTCCACCAGCCCACCACCCACATGCCAGTTGTGTTCTCTCTTCCTGAATGGCCCACCTCTGTCTAGGTCTCAGCAGAGATTCCTCTCTTCTTCACTCAGGTCACATCTCACATGTCTGTAGTCACAGGTCTTCCCTGACCACCTGACTGTGTCATTCTTTTTTTTTTTTTTTGGGTCCGGTCATGGGGCCTGAACTCTGGGCCTGGGCGCTGTCCCTCAGCTCTTCAGCTCAAGGCTAGCGCTCTACCACTTGAGCCACAGCACCACTTCCGGCTTTTTTCTTTTTGCTTATGTGGTGCTGAGGAATCGAACCCAGGGCCTCAGGCACGCAAGGCAAGTGCTCTACCACTGAGCCACCTTCCCAGCCCATCTGTGTCATTCTTCATCCCAAGGTACATGTCATGATTGGAAATGTTGAAAATGATTAAAATGCATTTCAATTTTATTGTCCCTTTTTCCCGTATCTCTGGTACTTAGACCTGGGACTGGCACATGGTAGATGCTCCACTGAGGGGGAAAAATGATGAAACCAACACCAAATGAAAGCCTCTCTGTCAAAAACAGGGTGGAAGACCATGATGACCTCATGCCAATATTTATGCGCTATGACAATATTCTGAAGGAAACGTATGGTGAATACTTCCTCGCTGAACTAATAGAGGCCCAAGATGAAGAGAATCATGCTGCTGTGTGTGAGGTTGGTAACAGCTCTCCAGGGGGAGACACTTAGGGAGAAATCAGAGGATGGATTTTGTTTAACTTATTTATTGGTTACTTATTTATTTATTTTTTTGCTTTTACATCATCTTTCTTCTGAGCCAACCTGCCTGAGTAGTAACCCCCTCCCTCACTTCAAACTATCCTAGGAGTCCTAGTCCTTCCTACATGTACCAAAACACATACTCAACAATGAGTTCTGGGTTGCAAAAGAGGATTTACTGTTTGAACCTGTGCTGATTTTTTTAACTTTGTGTTTTAATATAATTTCATACCTACAGAAAATTTATGAGTACGTAGCTTCCCTAAATGGTAATCTTTTCTCTCACTTGCTGTATCCGCCTCTTGCTTCCTGTCTTTATTTACATATGTATTTCTCAGAACCATTCCAAAGTTGCAGAATAATGCCCCCTTTATGTTTTCTAAAATCAGGAATGATTTCTTGTGTAACTTGTAACTTAAAATACTGTCATTAAAGTCAAACAATTATGATTCCTACCGTGGTATTACTTCATTTCTAGAACTTGTTCAAATATTTGTGTGTGTGTGTGTGTGTGTGTGTGTGTGTGTGTAGCATGCTACCATTTTAGCCACAGCTTCATTTCCAGCTTTTTGCGGTTAATTGGAGGTAAGAATCTTGTAGACTTTTCCCTCCTGGGCTGACTTTGAACTGTGATCTTCAGATGTCAGCCTCCTGAGTAGCTGGGATTTCAGGCGTGAGCCACCAGTGCCCAGCCTAACTTTTAAAAGTCATAAGGCTGGGCCTATATTTTATGAAGAGACAGAAAAGAGCTGACAAGCTAGCCAGCCTTAGTGTAAGAAAGTCACCCAAAGACCCTGGGTGACTCATGTGAGCCGCTCTAGAATTCTCATGACCTGTGATAATTTTCCACCCACCCTGGAAGCACTTGCTGATGGATGTTCCTCCCTTACACAATTCTGGCTACCTGGAGGCCCCTTCTATGCATTAATAACTAAAATAACTAAATAATAATAATAAATAATAAATAAAATAACTGAAACCTAATTCATATAGCTAAGGTAAGCTAAGATACTGAGGTATCTCTAGGCAGGTATTGTTGATTTGCTAAAAATACACCTTTCTGTAAAACAACATGATAGCATTCTATCTTGTAGGCTTCAGTGTTCTTAGGAGTTAAAAATGATGAATATGGATATTTGTGGAGGATGCTAGAAGTCTGTCTGAAAATAGTGAAGACTTTGGCAGCTTAAAGTCATTAGGATACAGTATTAGAATAGGTATGGCTGTAACAAGTGAGATCTTTTTTACATGTACATGAGCAATATGAGGAAAGTGTCTGAAAGCAATGGTGACTGGGTTCCACACTAACATTTCTGACCTAGTAGATCTAGCAGGAGAAAGTCTGAGAAGCTGAATTTATCAGTTCCAGGGTGATGTTGCTGTCCGAGGGGCCCACACTAGAGAACTTTTTGTGAAGGAGTAAAGGCTCCTGGTTACTGGAAGAGTGCTCACTGACTTGTTTACTTATATACTTGATAAGTCTTTGAGACCAACCAGGAGAAAGGAAAGCAGTGAACTTGTGAGCTCAGATGTTTTCTTTGCGTCCATGAGAAATAGAGGGACCATGCTTCAGAAAAGTCTTTCTTATATAAGCTTGGACTAAAATTTGCCTCTGACAGTAAGATAATCTTATTTTGAATGCCTTGACTATCTACTCATTCATAGAAGCCCAGGGTTCCACAACCACAGTTTTTGTTTTCAATAGATATTTGACTTTCATTTAAAAAAGAAGGGCTTTCACAGTATAACCCCTGCTTTCACTGTATTTGTTGGTATAATTTGTGGAGGGGAAGGGGAAAAAACAAATCGTTTAAATAGAGATACAGGTGGACCCATTGCAACAATGAGATGTACAAGTCGTTATGTCGAAAACGAACTTTACAACTTTGGTGGGGGGGTGCGGGGGGAGGATGGGATGGGATGGGATGGGGAAACAAAGGAGGAGGCTACAATGCTTGATAAGAAATGTACTCATTATCTTGTGCATGTAATTGTAACCCCTCTGTACAGTATTTTCACAATAAAAAAAAAGAAGGGCTTTGAGCTGAAAGAAAGCATTAAAAGGTAGAGAATTAGCCATTTTATTTGATGTTTTTCTAAAATAAAGATGCTGTACAGAGGAGTTACAGTTACATGAGTAAGGCAATGAGTACACATTACTTGTCAGTCATTGTCACCCCTTCCCTTCCTTATTGTTGTCCCACAATCCTTCTCTTCCCCTACCTCCCACACTCCTCTCTACCCACCTCATTCCCCCCAAAATGTACCATGTGATTTTTTTTGTTGTTTCCTTTGTATGTTCTTTCCCCTATGGCATATTCCCTGTTGTCACTGTGCTTGATTTTGGGTATCTTGCATCTTGTATATACAGATGTCTAATCTGGGGAGGTGAAGGGGAATAACAAAAAGCTGAAACAAGGACACAGGATGACCCATTGCAACAGGATACACACAGGACAGTATATATAGGATGTTTTATTAAAGGGGTTTCTCATTCTTCTTACACTCATTTCTCATTTGTGAAAACTGTAAGATCTACTTAAATGATCATCTTCTTGAGACTTGAAATCAGATGTTCTCTTATGTGGATAACAGGAGCAGCTTTAAGCTGCTTC
Source organism: Dipodomys spectabilis (assembly GCF_019054845.1). Classification (NCBI taxonomy): domain Eukaryota; kingdom Metazoa; phylum Chordata; class Mammalia; order Rodentia; family Heteromyidae; genus Dipodomys; species Dipodomys spectabilis. The sequence continues at coordinate 5,480,089 of NW_024871042.1, forward strand.
TATATTTATTTATTTATTTTTGCCAGTCATGGGGCCTGAACTCTGGGCCTGGGCGCTGTCCCTCAGCTCTTCAGCTCAAGGCTAGCACTCTACCACTGGAGCCACAGTGCCACTTCCAGCTTTTTCTGCTTATGTGGTGCTGAGGAATCGAATCCAGGGCCTCATGCATGCAAGGCAAGCACTCTACCACTGAGCCACCTTCCCAGCCCCTTTAGGCTGCTTCTAAACTTGGCATCTATGAGAATCACCCACGAGGTCTTTGGAGTTCCCCATGCTTAGATTGAAAATACATGATGGGACAACAATGAAGAGAAATAATCTGAATGAAATGTGGATAAACGATTCAGATGGCCATTTCACTGAAACCTCTCTTTCTTCTTCCTCCCTCTTTCTATACTTTCTGCAGACTCAGTGAGTTAAACATCACAACCATAAGCTGAAAATCACAGTTCTAATTCTCTGGGATAGTTTCTCAGAAGAGAAGTGGGTGTCCAGCCTGACTCCTGCAATATCCATGCTGCCTTGGGTGTCAGAGGTTGGAGATTCTGTGGAGAAGAAACCTGAGATCTCAATCTTAAAACAAAAGGACAGAAGCAGGACCCATGAATGGGACAGAGTGGGCATCTCCAGTCTGAGCCAAGCCATTTCTCATGTCTAAAGCCTTTTTGAATTCAGAACGAATGCTGGTCCTATTCTCCCATTATCTCCCTGTTTTCCTCAGGGAGTTCTAGAGTAGGAGTATATTAGAGTCTGTGTGTTCTTGCTTTAGAGAGCTAGGTGCTAAAACCACAGAGACTTTGCATGCTTATTAAACACAGCATTATTTTTTTTAAAAAAAAACCTATATAAACTTATGTATAATTATATTAAAGCTAAGTTAGTAAATGCTTAAAGTTTATTCCTCCCAATTATTTTACTATTATCTGTGTTCTAGAGACTTTTTTTGGTCTGTTATCTCCATAGAGAAGCCATATTTTTGATGACATGCTATTGTACATCTCTTCCTAGCTCTATATTCAGTGATATTACATCAGAAGCATAAAATTTTCCATAACAGTATTTATATGGCAGAAATTGACTACAAATCTGGGCTTTTGCCCCTCCTCCCCATGTGGATTGAACATTTACTAGCATAACACACTTTTAGATATTGACCAGTGATAATGAAGTAAGGTGTATTGTCTGTCTCTTCCCAAACCAGCCCATGGCAGTTGCAGACCATGTGTGTAGAATGAATGCCTTAGAGCTATGCCTAAGCCATGTGCAAAACCATTGACTAATTAAAGACTTTTAAGCTACAAGAACTTTCTTTGTCTTGCTGGCTACTTTGGAGGAGTTTTGAGCTATGACTTTGCTGCAAGGTCCTTGTCATAACTGTAGCCCAAGCTTACCTTGACATCTGGTGTTTATTCCAAACTGAGATTTCAATGGAGAGCAATTGGAGGCCAAGGGCGGCTCCTAGAGACAGATGGGCAGAAAGTCTGCTTTGGCATCATCCAGGGCCTGGGCAGCAGTGGGTCCAAATAAGCACCACTGACCTGCAGGCGGGGGCGAGTCTGCCAGGTCAGCCATGTGCTTGGCATCAGGAAGAAAGGATCAAAGCCAGCAGTGGTCACAAAGAAGACAAAACCCTCATTGTGGAGTAGTGTCACCCAAAATAGATGGGTGACTATTGGACATTTAGAATGGAAGTACAGGCGTTAATATGCACATGAATTTATAAGTGGGCTTGTGTGTGAATCTAAGGCTAGTGCCTTCGTTTTTCAATGTTATCTAAGTCTTCTGTAGGTATCATCATATGGATCCCCACTTGATAAACAGGATCAACATGAAAACTTCAGTTTTGTCTTCCAGTCCAAGATAATTGAAGACACTTTCATGGCGGAAAGGACCTCTGTCACCTGAAAGTAGACAGCAGCCAGCACTCAGTGCCTTTTCATTGTGCAAGTAAGAAAGGCCATAAATCCATTCACTCCTTTCCAGAAAACACATGTGTAAGCCAAGATGCTTTTGGTGACTCCTGCCAGTTCATTTTAAGAACAGTGCTTCTCAGATCAGATATTTGGAAGAAAATCCCAAACAAGGATCATGACTTCCCCTTTATGTCCTTGTTCTGTGGTCATCTCTAATTGTGAACTTTTGTTGGTTGTTACAACTCCGGATGAGTGATGGGAATATAACAGGTTGTAGAATTGGAGACTGCTAAATCTTTGTTCCTAATGGCAAAACATGTTTTTCTCATTTTCATCAGAATGTGTGATTCATGCCATTTGAAATCAAATTCCAAACACAATGAGCCATTAGTGTAATAGCTCATTACTAACAGCAGTCTTATAAATAATACATTCTTATCATGCACACGCAGCTTGCCGTGAAGCCAGCAAAAGGTATTTCAGGCCATGGAAGTTTCGTTGCGCCAGCATGGCTGTAGATTAGAAGGACATCTCCATGTGAACCAAGATGGATGCCAATTTTCCCTGCCGGGAGTGAGGCTGGCCCTCTCTTTCTGCACATATGGTAGATGGATTGGTTAATCAGCGTCTGCTGAGTCTTGGGCCTAAAATTACAGAGAAGCCAGACAACTGCAGATACACAGTCTTTGTTCACAAGTGCAAACAAGACAAACAATCACTTGTTATTTGGGAAAAAAATTAAAATGTTTATTTTGGACTTTTATTAAAGTGTCAATGGCTTTATAAAACAGCTGTGTAAATCCAGTCTTTATACTGCAAGTATCATTTAGGAGGTCCTATAATGAAAGGAATATTCATGGAAAAATGAATTTTTGAATTTCTCTTGAATTTCATTTTTGGGTGAAGTAAAAATGCATTTCACATTTATTTTCCAAATATATGTGCTTAAGGCTTTTATCTGGAAGACAGATTGGAGAACCAAGTTGAATACCTATTTTTTTTTCCTATGTTATCTAAAAGATTAAGCCTATTACAGATTGATTGTCTGCTTTAGGATGCTGGGGTATTGGCCATTTTCTCTGGGCAGTTATGTGAGGATGCTGCATTGTTTGAAGTAGGAGTGCCTGTAATTGTTGAGTTCTTCTACTTTCTGAATGGTATGACTGTCCCAAGAAGTGATGTCTGAGCTGGATACCAGTGGCTCATGTCTGTAATCCTAACTATTCGAGAGGCTGAGAGCTGAGGATTGCGGTTTGAAGATAGCCTTGGCAGGAAAGTCCATGAGACTCTTATCTCCACCAAAAAACCGGAAGTTATGCTGGTACTCATAATGGTAAAGTACTAGCCTTCAGCAAAAAAGCTGAGGGACAGTGCCCAGACCCTGAGTTCAAGTCCCACCAGTAACCAAAAAAAAAAAAAAAAAGATGTTTGTTCCAGGCACCAGTGTCTCACTCTTATAATCTTGAGTAACTACTCAGGAGGCTGTGATCTGATGATTTCAGTACAAAGCCAGCCTAAGTAGAAAATTCTGAGACTCTTATCTCTAGTTAATCAGCAAACAGCCAGAAGTGGAGCTGTGACTCAAATGGTAGAACATCATCGTTGAGTGAAAAAACTAAGGGACAATATCCTGGCCCCGAGTTCAAGTCCCAGTACTGGCACAAAAAGAAGAAGAAGAAATGGTGTCTGAATAGTTGAGGGACGGGACTTAGTAAATGCTGTTTTTTGTTTGTTTGAGAGTGTTCAATCTAGTAAAAACAATCTAGTCTGTCAACTAGAATTTGCTTAAGACCCACTTATAATCAACAAATTAGTTGCATGGAATTTAAAAACTACACCACCTTTCTGTAAATTTTAAATACTTTCCTTGCAGAAAAAAAATGAAGCATAGAATGAAAATGACATACTGCAGAACTAAAATTTTTTGTTAGCTTATAATATTTTGGTGTTAGTCATAGGTCTAGATCAGCTACTCAACTTTTTAAACTTTTAACCTGTATAGAAAGACTAAAATTTGTGAGCACTTAACTAAGAGCTTTAATTCAGTGTCTGTTAGTGTGCTGAGGAGTGATCCATTTGGAGTTCACATCCACCTGCTGAATCAGCCTGGCCTTACTCAACTTTATTTCACTCATCCACTTCCCATCAAACCTCTTCTCATCTCTCCTCCCATCAGATCATCCAATCAATAAATAAAGGAATGTGAGAGAAAATGGGTTTCTCCCTGATCAAGAGCCAGTCTCTATGACTATTCTGCCTGACTTAGGAACCAATCAAACTGACACTGATGGGAGGGAGAAAGTGTGCAGGAGGCCTGGGCTTATGATGGGATAAAAAGGACACCAGATGGCAGAAGATATAGGATAGGCAGAGGGATTAGGGAAGAAAGGGCACAAGTGTAAAGTTCCAATGGAGCTCTCTGTCAACTCCCTTAAGTTACTGATCAGTCTCTGGGATTGTCCACAGTGGTAACTTGTTGGATATTTCTTTTAAAAAATATTTTCTTGTGAAGATGCTGTACAGAGAGGTTACAGTTATATCAGTAAGGTAATGAGTACATTTCTTGTCTGGCATTGTTACCCCCTCCTTTTTTTTTCTCCTACTATCCCTTCCCTCCCCTACCTTCCCTATTCCTCCCCTCAAAGTTGTAAGGTTCACTTACAACATAGTGTCTTGTCTTATTGTTGCAATGGGTCCTCCTGTGTCCTTGTTTCAGTGTTTTGTTATTCCCCTTCCCCTCCCCAAATAAGATAAATATATATACAAGATGCAAGGCACAAAAATCAAATACAGTGACAACAGGGATATATCATAGGAGAAAAAAAAGAAAAAAAATCACATAGTACATTAAAAACAACGACAACAACAAAGAAAAACCTCTTGTGTCCATATCTTGGGGTTCATTTCACTTAACATAATCTTGGATATTTCTTTGAATGCATTGTTTGTGGCATGCATTATACCAGACATTAGAGCTGCTTAGGGAAGATAGTTCACCATCCCTTAAACAATTCGAAGTGTACCAGTATGCTGTGTGCTTATCAATATTTTGTGATGAGAGTCAGTTGAGGTTTGATAGAGTAACATAGTGTTTCATATGTTCCAGGTGGAAGGTGTAGCTGTCGGGTTCATGAGTGTGTGCTCAAGAGTGAACATGACATTGCTCCATGAATGCTTCGACTTGGGGCCTTTCCACGGACTCTGTGTCCCACATCCTGATGATGTTCTGGAACCACCACAAGGATTAAATATTGACAACAGTCAAGGTACAGTGTCTAGCTGAGGAACACATCATGAAATTAAACACGTGTTGTATACACAGCTGTGCTGTTTGCTAAATGATGGAATTGGACAGGATGTCTGTGGCTCCTCCTCCAATTCCATTTAACGAGTAGTTCCCATGGTTAATTACATGCTAGTGCAAATGTCTATGAGCACAGATAGTCAAAGGGGGTAGGTGTAGACATGGTAACATTGAAGCCACAGATTTCTAATTTTAGGATGTTTGCTTTCAGAATGTACATTATTAAAGTAAGTATATATTATGGTGAAATAATAGCATTTCAGTATTTTTAGGATTTTGTACACACAGAGAACCAAATATAACATATTAAACTTTCAAACCAAGAACTCAAGGGATTAGGGATGTATCTATATGTGGATTCAACCCCTAGCACTACAAAAAAAATAAAAATTTGAGGTTTTATATGGCCTGCAAAATTTAATCCTAGTAATTACTGCTGTGTTTGTCTTTAACAAAACTTTTTGTAGCACAGGTCTATTACATGCAGTCATTTTCATCTGCATCAACTAATTTCTAGCTGTTTGAAAGAGCAAAGTAAACACTGAGATAATATCTGTATCACATTTTCACCAAATGAATGAGGTGATCTCAGACTTGGCTGTTTTAGTTCATTGAGGGCTTACCACATCCACAGTTGGGTTCTTGTGCAAGGTAGACACAAGTAGACAAGCCACCATAGGTGTAGTAATTCACCTGCCCAAACCTGGGTTTCCTCTGTAGAATTGGGGATTAATAGTAATTCTTTTCACATAGAGAACTCAAGAATTTCCACAAAGATAAGGCAATGAAATACCTTATATGGTGATTCAACTTTGGATCTTGATATATGCTGATCATCGTTGTTAGTGAGTTATTTATGATTGGCACATGAATCCAAGGGAAAACTAGGAGATTTTATGTTGAACTTATTTTTTTCCTGTCTGTAAGCAAGATGGTTTAAAAACAGGAAGGGGAGCTTATTGATTGATGGCAAAGGATTTGGCATTCCAGACAATTGCAGGTGGCACTTGGGCTGATCATACCCATTGGATGGGAAAACTAAATGCATGGGTTCACAGATCTCATATGACAACACATACTCATCACAGGGACCTGATAAAGATAGCGATGGAGAGGTGAATTTTTTTTTGTACCAGTCCTGGGGATTGAACTCAGAGCCTGGGCTCTGTCCCTGAACTTTTTGCTCAAGACTAGCATCCTAACAGTTGAGCCACTCCTTGGTAGTTAATTGGAGATAAGAATCTCACAGATTTTTCTTCCTGGGCTGGCTTTAAACCTCAACCCTCAGGTATCAGCCTCCTGAATAGGTAGGTGCCCAACATGTTTCTCTTGAATGGATAACAGCACCATTCCAAAAAAAGTAATTTGATGTCATAACTGTTTGCTAATAAAGTCTGACTTGCTCAGCCTTCAAGTGTGCTCTGAAGGAGCTTTCAAATACTGTTATACAATCCTGAACTATACATTAGCCCTGCCATTTCCTAGTAGTTAAATTCTGTAAAGATGACACTGAAGGAGCCTTGTTATGGCTCAGTGTTGTCATGTATAAAATGGAGATAAAAACGGTATCTAATCTGTACAACTTGGGGAGGGGAAAGTGGGAGAAATATGAGGGAGGAGATAACAAGTTTGTCAAGAAATGTATTTACTATCTTACTTATGTAACTGTAACCCCTCTGTAACCTTGACAATAAAAAAATAAATGTGAAAAAAGTAAAAAAAGAAAAAAAAAGAAAAAATAAAAAAATGGTATCTAAAACAAAGAATTGTTAAATATTAGAATCTTTGCGATATGCTTAGCTCAGTGACAGGCACAGTGTAGTTCCTACAAATTTTTAAAGTTTCTTTTTCTTCTTCTATGCTGTCATTTAACAAAACAAATTGAAAAGATGAGTCTCTTCTAGCATGTTCCTGAGTAGTTTGGATGCTACTGGTGTTTCTGACAAAGAATAAATGGAAGATTCTTGTATGAGAAACTTGACTGGGGAGAAGAGACTAAGAACTCAGAACTTTGGTGTTAAACTCACATCTAAGATGTGGTTCCAATAAAAGCCAATCATTATGGGAAATCTAGAAGTCTCCTTTTTAATATCTCTCAGTATTTTAACTCAAAATCATTTATTGTACGACTATGGTCAGTGAGGAAAATAAGAAAATTTTTCTTGTTTTCTCCTGACCTTGTTTGTTTTTGAAAATCAGTTTATGTTTACTGCTACAAAGATGATTCTTCATGAAATTTTCACCAGGAAGCTACTACTGTAGACTTCCAAATAACTCAAGGATACACAATCACAAATCATCAGTGGCTCATTTTATCTAAGCAGAATCATCAACACATTTTCCTGCCATCTACCTATCAACAACAACAAAGAATGAGGCTCCAGAGAAAATTCTAAAATGCATTGTGATCTGCTGTTTTATATGTATATATATTTTTTTCTTGATGAAAGCTTCAAGTTACAGGAAGTAAAATTTCTCAAAAATGTGAACCACAATTCCTATTTCAAATGAGTAGATATGGTTGTGCTTTATATCTTATATGTTGTTTACTGCTTTTTTTCATTTCAAAGGCTTTTCATATATATTATTTTATGCTCATAGCTTGGTTTTGAGGCGCTAAGGCAGATGAGGTTCTGTCCATTTAACCCCTGCTCAAACTCAGACAGTGTTTGAAAGCTCATTAGTGATAACTTGGAACCCAAGCCTTTGTCTGCTTCTGTGCAAGTATGCAAGATGACTTGACAATCTTGTCAAAGTATGTGTGTACATGTATATGTGTATCATATGCATATATTAGATATATATAAGATATGTATATAAGTAAAGGAGATCAGATCCATAGCTTTATGCATGCTGGTAAGTGCTCTACCATTGGCCTATTTTCCCAGTCCAAAGGAACTTTTATCTTGGATGATTTTGACTAAAAAACCCCATTTACAAGTCTATTTTACAAGATATATCATCTATTTTTTTAATATCCATGTGTTACTTAATGAATTATCAGTCACCCACCCATGTCCTTCAGACTTTGCTCTGTGTGTGTGTGTGTGTGTGTGTGTGTGTGTGTGTGTGTGTGTGTGTGTGTGTATGTATGTGTATGTTGTTGTTGCTAATGTGATCATTGGTCTAATTGTGTGTGTATTCTCTGGAGAACTTTCTTTTACTGAAATCTTCTCTGGAGTATCTGCAGCCTTTTTTCCCTGTGTGAGAGGCAAGCAGGTAGATAGTATCAGGAAGTTAACGCTGTCCTCTTTGCTTCCAGAGACTTTGCTCCCTAACTGCTGCTTTCCAAGGCAACTCCTCCCAAAATGGTTGTTTGATTTTTTGACTCAAGGTCTGCTTCTGAGCCAAACTAGACCAACATGTATCTGGTCTAGACTTTTCCTACCAGCTGTGAAAGCATTTATTTATTTTATACACACTGGACTCGAGCTATAGAAACCCTCGCTCCTTACTCCTCAGGTCAGAGAACTCCCAGACTCATGTGTGGTCACCAGTGGTCATCTAAGAGGTAATTCAGACTTGGTTCATTCCCTCCTTTCTCTGTTGTTCTCTTCTTTACTTTCCTCATGCTTTCTAGACTCATCTCCCAAATAAGTTACTTCTCAAATCTTTGATTCAAGACCTGTGTTTTCCTACCAGATATGAAAATTTGCAGTTGCCCACCAACATCAACCCTTCTGAGCAGAATATCAAAATTTAACATTCTTCAGCTCAAAATTTAGCTCCTTCTTTACAACCATTATGATTCACTTACTGTAAATCATATACATATATACACAGTATGTATATGTATACACACGTAAACACATACCAATGAATGCATGAATATACATATGTAAATATACACATGTACATACATGTGCATGCATGGATACATGCATGTACATACATAGATACATATACATATTTAGAGAGAGACTATAAATACACACATAGAGGCAGAGAGAGCACAGATGTATTACACATTTGTACCCCTTTTTTGTTTAAAACCATAGGAAGAAGTTCTTAGGAGGCAGATTTTGTCCAAATACAGGAAAACATGAGTAAAATTTATTATCTAGCAGAGAAGTTAGTTTAGAAATAACAAGTATTGAAGCTGGGCATGGTAGTACACACTGGTAATAAACTAAACATAGTAGGTGAGTAAGCTTGAAGCCAGCTTTCACTATATAGCAAGTTCAAGGTTACCTACTAGGATTCTGTCTCAAAAAAGAAGAAAAGGTTTCTGGAATGTTAAAGAATGTGGAAAGAAACAGTAGTAGGTACTAGAAAAAGACTTTCTAGTTGTGTGGGAGACTGCACCAAATGAGGTCTAAGAATCCATCCCTCCAATACTGTCTCTGAAAATGTACTAAGCCACATCAAGATGTTCCATATGCTGGCAGTTAATGAATGTTCTCCTTCAGCGACAATACAATGGCTCAAAACAGCATTTTCTTCCAGTTGGCCCAATCCCTGGCCCTGGGTGGTGTTTGCAAATCAAGCTGTGTCTTTTGTTAACTACATCATCACAATAAAGATTTTGGAATCAGAATTGAGCTGGCAATTTTCTTGATGATGCATAAGGCAAAATAGGGCACAGCCTGCATTTCCACAGCTGTATTGGCATCACCACGTTGACTAGTAAAAATAAAAATAAAAATAAAAACAGGCAAAAATAAAGCAACCTTTGTTACTCATGTAGGCCGGTGTATTCTGGACAGCACAAATGACTGTTTTAAAAGACTCCTGCATGGTTCAGACTCGTAAATCTCATTACACACCCGGGGCCCACCTTAGAAACCCTCTGTAGAATTTGATGTGCTCCTTGGCAGGGATAAATTTAATTTCATATAACAGAATTGTGGGCTTTCAAAAGGATAATTAGTGTAGCTCCTTTGTAAGCAAGCATTGAAGAAGTGTTGCTTATTATACATTAAAGGGCCATTCAGATTTTTTTCCATAACATCCCTATGTGAAACAGCAGTGTTGCCTTTAAAATCATTTAAAAATCATACTTGCTATCGGGAAACACGTATGATTCGTTTCATTTCTTTTCATTGACCTTAGCTTCTTTTCTGAGTCTCTTCACTTATAGACTAGGCAACATTGGGACCATTTTGTATGGGCCAAGCCCAAAGTAACAAGGACTAAATCAAATCTTTTTGTATGTTAAGTACTCCCGGTTCTTTTAACCTCTCTTCCCAAGATTTTACTTGTTGTTCCAGATTCCCTTCTTTTTTTTTTAGGGGGGTGTCCTGTCGTGGGGCCTGAACTCTGGGCCTGGGCACAGTCCCTCAGCTCTTCAGCTCAAAGCTAACGCTCTACCACTTGAGCCACAGCGCCACTTCCGGCTTTTTTCTTTTTTGCTTATGTGATGCTGAGGAATGGAACCCAGGGCCTCAGGCTTGCAAGGCAAGTGCTTTACCACTGAGCCACCTTCCCAGCCCCCAGATTCCCTTCTATATTTGATTCTTCTCTTGGTACAAATTCTGAATATGAATATGAGTGAAACATTCATCTGTAGGGCATGGTAGTATTCTTGCCAGTGTATTCGTACCATGTATCTCTGAACAATATAGATTATATACCAAATCCATTCAATAGCTGTTTAATGAGTGACCCACTATGGTTTTGTATTAATTTGCCAGGACCACCATTACAAAGTACAGCAGATGGAGCTTCTGTTGCTTAAGATAGGCTTAAGCAACAGAACTTTATTGTCTCACAATTATGAGGGCAGGTGTCTGAGAGCAAGTTGTATTGGCAGCATTGGTCTCTACTGAGGCCTGTCTTCTTAGCTTGCCAGACAGCCATCTTCTCCCTGTGTCTTCCCATGGCTTTCCTCCTGTACCCACCTCTTGTCTAGATTTTCTCTTTTTACAAGTATACCAGTAAAATTCTGGGAATGTAGCTCATGTAGTAAAGAGCCTAACTAGCAATGTGAGGCTCTTGAGTTCAAACCCTGGTAGCAGCCAAAAAAAAAGAAAAGAAAAGAAAAATTGGCCATACTAGATTAGGACTTTTATGACCACATTTTAAGGTCATTTTATAACCTCTATCTCCAAACAGGCACATTCTGTGATAGCAGGTGGTTTAGACTTCAACTTTGGAGAATGGGAAGGGAGGAGACACATGTCAGACTATTGGAGGCTCCTTGATATCTTTACTTCCTTCCTCTGGTCCTGGCTATAGGGTGGTAGTATGTATTCAGGGGGTTGTGCTAGTGTTGACATCCTCCTGGAAGCTGCTTTCTTCCTCTAGATGGATGTAAACTCTACTCAGTCATTTGAGCCCCCATTTCTCACTCAGTGGGCTTCTCTGATCTGGTTTTAGATCTCCATAGAAGGAGCTCTGCTCATTTTTCAGTCTTTTTTTTTTTAAATCTCCATTTCCCAGGAGGCTAGACTGAGTTCTGGGATTCTAGCTCATCTTGCTCACTTGGTGGCAAGTGCCACTAAACATCTTTTTCATTTCTTTTTCTTTTTCTTTTTTTTTTGGTCGGTTGGGGGCTTGAACTCTGGGCTTGGGCGCTGTTCCTGCCCTTTTCAGCTCAAGGTGAGCGCTCTACTGCTTGAGCCACAGTGCCACTTCTGGTTTTTTAGTGTTTTATTGGAGATGAGAGTCTCACGGACTTTCCTGCCTGGGCTGGCTTTGAACCGAGATTCTCAGATCTCAGCCTCCTGAGTAGCTTAGGATTATAGGCGTGAGCCACCAGGCCCAGCACTAAACATCTTTTTCATCATGATTTAGGCTTCTACATCTCAATTTTTCCTCCCCTGCCTTTCTTTTTTTAGGGTTCTGTGGTATAAATCTATAAGGTTATGACAATAATGAAGCTAACAGCAATGTCATTGGGGCTGGTGGAATCCCAAAGTCCTCCAGGAAAAAGGAGCAGGATTGCTACTCAGTCTAAAAAAAATGTCCCTTGATCCCACCTACAAAAGAGTTTGAAGATGACTCAGACTTGAGCTATAAGCAGAATTATTAGAAAAGCCAGACAAGTACATACTCAAAGGATAGAGTTCTGTCCTATCTTTAGTAAGACATCTATCTATCTATCTGTCTGTCTGTGTATCTATCTATCTATCTATCTATCTATCTATCTATCTATCTATCTATCTATCTATCTATCTATCTATCTGTAGATGGGCTATATTTTTGAGATTCTGATCTGTATGGGTTTTATTGACCTCCAAGTACTCATTTATTTATTTTAACTTTCCCTCTTAAAAGTCTCATCTGAGATTCCTGTTGATAGAGTCTTTATCTGATGGTTTTTGTCCTTATGCTGAGTGTCTTTAAACAGAAGAATGCCAAAGTAAAGGGCATGCTGTTAGTTACTATTATTCCACAAGTACAGACTTGATTTTGTTAGTGACACTTTAACATGTGTTCTTTTTCTAATGGTTTGGTACCCTAATGTGTATGTTTACAGTTCTCTGTGTGGTTTCTTTATGAGGTTAGTGTATAGGAATGCCCAGTTTATATTTCTCTGCAGGGTCTCTGAGATCAGAGATCTATGTGCAGCAATGAACAAAGATTTAACTTGTCATTCCATTTTCCTTTTAGCTTCCTTTCCATTTCCCTGTCTCTGCAGGAAACTCTTGCCTTATTTACTATTCATACAAAGCCTAATAGGTTACAATATTTGTTGTAGTTTGGATTTTGTCTTTTGTGTATGTGTGTGTGTATGTGTGTGTGTGTGTGTGTGTGTTGCTAGAATTTCTCCCATTGAGCTCTACCCCTATCACTGAATTTTCTTTTTCTGTTTTCCTTTTTCTTTTTTAATTGTCAAGGTAATGTGCAGAGGGATTGCAGTTATATAAATCAGGTACTGAGTTCATTTCTTTTTAACAGTGTCACTTCTCTCTCATTTTCTCTGTCTTTCCTCTCCTTAAGCCATAGAAACTTTTAGCATATGAAGATAGCAAAATTGCCTTCTTTCAAAGCTTTAACTACTAACCATGGTTTTAGCTGTAGAAAGCCAAAGTTGACAAGAGTCATTAAAGCTTCAGAAGGTTAGATTTTTCACTAGCATTTATGTGAATGCCAATGCTTTTTTTAAAGTAAGTGAATAAGACTGTACCTATGTCCAGGTTGAATAACGTATTATCTTCAGGGTTGACAGTCCAGACAACCCCGCAGAGGTTCTCAGAACATTGGACTTATAACATACTAGGAAGAAAATGAGCCAGACTTGAAACACAGAGTGGCAGATAGGGGAAATTGTCCTCAACTTTGGGGTGGTTTTTAAAAAATATAATAATAATTATTATTGAACAAAACCTGTTGCCAATTTTCCGTCTTCATTCCAATGCTGGTTTCTAAGCCCTTTCCAGTGTCTTCAAAAACAATAGCAGCAACAAATGATGACAACCACTTAAGAATTTATTGTTTTATAAAGAGCAAGAAGCCTGAGCTCCGCATTCCTATTCCCCTCTTCAGCACTGGGAACAACCTGTAATATGACTCAGCCTGGCTCCCCTGGCAGTCGGTCAGATTCATTTCACCATGGTAGAAACACAAATGCATTTTGATATAGGGCCTGGAGGTCTTTGAAAGAAAAGTGGCTTTATTTATATTCGTTATGATCATTATGTGCTGGGATTATTTTCTCAGTAGGCGATGTCTCTTTTGCCCATATTTATGAAGCAGGGGAGAAGGCCTTTAATGAATTTCAAGAGTGTATTTGCCTGTAAAACACATCTCAGTATATTCACATGTAAATAACCCTTTTATTTGTTCTCTCTGGTGACCCTTTTTCTTTTGGGGGTAGATCACAGTTTGTTGTTGTTTTCCATCTCCAAATGGAAGGCTGAATGATAATAATGAAAGATTATGCAAAAAAAAATTTCCATGTTTAAAATAATGTTGATATGCCACTTGTGTTGTAGGATAATTATAGTAATTTGGCTATTACACTATATGCAGGCAGGAGTTGGTTGCTAGAAAACACAGTGATAGGGGCGATTCAAGGAATTTTCATCCCAACTGGCTGCTTGATCCTGCTGACTTTTCTCTTGAAAATCAATTGCTTTCCCTGAATACTCTGAATTCCCCCTTGATTAAATTGGTTGTCTATGAACTGCACCTATTGCATGGGGTCACCGCTTCCTGTCTGCTTACAAAGGATTTTTTTCCTTTGACAACTTTTAAAATATCATGGATCAAATTTCATCCGAGCAAAGTAACTAAGGAAGCAATTACTAAAAATCTCAGTCTTTGCATGTGGCAACAAAGGAAAATGTATTAATTCTGATGCCTAACATGCAGCCAATAATTTTGCTACTGGATTTCAAGTTTCCTCCTCCCCACTGTTTCTTGCATGGGCTGCTGGTGTCCTCAGGCCTCTACAGACACATGAGCTCACTCAGTGGGAGAGTGGGAGTGCCACCTTGGAAGTATCTGACAACCTTCTCATTTTCCCTCAAGGTTATTGATTGATTGATTGATTCAGGTTTCTTAGAGTCAATATTAAGAATGAAATCGATTGGAATTTTTTTTCTTCATGAGCATCTGTTAGTGTAGAAAGATTTAAAGATTATTAGCATGACTGGGGATGTAGCATAGTGGTAGAGTGTATGCTTAACATGCATGAGGACCTGGGTTTAGTATCCGGCACCATAACAAGGAGAAACAAAGCATTAGAATTTAGGTTTAGAGGTATTGCATAGGTAGATAAACAAATGGATGGGTGGATGGGTGGATGGTTAGATAGGCAGTTGCTGAAGTCCCCTTGGGTATATGATGCTCTTGGTCATGTTACTGGGGATTGTGTATGTTTTGGCTGTTCTTTAGTTCTTCGGTAAGGTGTGTAAGATTAGGATGCTGTCCAGGTGCAGCAAAGAAGAGTAAGGAGTGATTTTTTTTTTAAACAAAACAAAGAGTACAGCTCCAGGAGTGAGGTAAGCATTTTGACCAGACAAATTGCATGGAAAGCTGTCAAGGACTGGGCTTTCATCTAGTAATGCAGGGTTACTCAGTGGTGTGAAACTGGGGCCATTTCTTCATGGCCCTCCCCAGATTATTTACTGACTGACCAGTGACTACTGGGGAAAGTGACATGGGAAAGCACATACCTGCCCATTTGATCCCCTTTTGTCCTCTCCAGTTTAACAGCTTCAGGGGAAGGTCATAATGTTGTTATAGAACATCATCCCTGACTTCCATATGGGTAGTGAATTTCACAAGGAGGATATAGGGCCATTATCTTAGTTATTGGCCCAGTATATGGGCCACCTGGTGTTTTAGAATGGTACCTTGTAGCTTTTCCTCCTTCCTGATCATGCCCACTTAGCTGCCTAAGCTACTATTTTTAGTAGTTTAGTGAGTCAGTCTTTTTATGCTGGAGCTGGTTTCAGCCTCTGGTAATTGCTGCTCTGCAGTCTATTTCAGGCAAATGGTTCTGAAGCCGGATAGGAGAGATGACAGGGAAATGAAAGATAATAAAAAAATATATTAAAATGGGCAGAATCAGGGAGCAAACCAGGAAAATCAGAGAAGCAGGCTTTCTTCCTATCACTCTCCCTTTTAGACAACAGAAAAAGGAAGTAAAGTCACCAAAACAGGAAGACATGGAATAAAGTGCCTATCCACTTTACCTTTTGGAAGTTAAGAAGCTGGAAACACCTTGCATAGGTAGACAGAAAATAAGAAAGCATACCTGGCAAATGAAGTCTCTATGTAATGACTAATAAGCTCCCCTTAGACCACCTGTCTCAAGTTTAAGTAACCATAAGAGCTGTGATCATATATGTCGAGGTAGAAATTTGAGATGGAGCCCACAGATAGATGCTGGGAAACAAGAACCACCACTTGACTGTTAAATGTATTCCTTCAGCCACCCATTTCTCTAAGAAGCTGTTTTCTGGTTGTTTGATTCCAAGTGACTGAGAAGATGGGGCATGTGTTTGCTTCTTATCTGCCACGTTAAATCATCCCTAGTTAACTTTTTGACATCTCTTGTTTTTACAAGATAAAAATAAATCTCGTGCGATTTTCCAGGGGAAGTCAGTGTTTTGCAATAATTGAACTTGGACTACTAGGCTATCTAAGAAGACATCCAGGTTATCAGTCTTCTCCAAATAGAAAACTCCTAAAGGAGTGGGGTCAGGGTGCTACTGCATTTTCCAGGGGCTCTGCTTAAGTTTCAATAAAGTTTCTCTCCATGGCTGCTTAGTATTCAAATAGTTACAGCATAAAGTGGCCTTCATCCTGCTTTGGAGGGTGTTAACTTCTTCACATTTAAAGCTATGAATCTTCTACTCAATCTTGGCTTTTCTATTTCTCATAAACTATTATAAAGTAATGCTGATATTAATATTCTCATTGTTATGAGTGGTTTGTGGCTGTGATTTTTTTTTTTGTAAATTCATCATTGAACTAGGTTTGTTGGATATGCTCTAACCCTGGAGCCACAGCTCCACTTCTGTGGGTGTGATTTTAATCTCCTCTTTCATCTAAGATTTATTTAGAGAAGCAGTGTGATTCCCTTGTGGTGTGATTATTGTGTTTATTTGTTGCCTTGTCTGTAATTTGTATTTTGGGTTTTTTTTAGTATTACATATGATCTGTGTAATTTTGACTTCAAACTCTCTTAGTATAACCTAGTACAAGAACAGTTTTTGGACCTGTCTGAATTTTTCAAAGGAATGAACCTTCTCTGTTTCCTTTGATGTAACATTGGCAAATATAGCTTACTATGGATTCTTCAATCATCTCTCATTACTGTAGCTATGGTCTCTTTTCTGAGAAAGTAAAATGTTATAGTTCACTATGGTCATGTCTGTCTCCTTGCATTTGGAATATTTTAGTTTATGCACCTAAATACTTGGCTCTTGAATGTATGAGGTTGTCATCGTGGATTCCTTTATCAATATATAATGACATTTTTGCCCATGGAAACGTTTAGCTCTAAGTTATATTTGATATATATATTATATGTTAATAGATGTTGATATACGAATCAATATGCATATCAGTATACTAATCTGTTGTATGTTAAGTAATATACATTACATATTATATAAAACACAATTATATATTACATATATATGATACATGATATATAGACATATATTATATAGATAATATTAATTGTAGAATTTAAATTACCTATAGAATTAGTATATAGGGCAGGGAAGGTAGCTCAGTGGTAGAACGCTTGCCTTGCATGCCTGAGGCCCTGAGTTCGATTCCTCAGCACCACATAAGCAAAAAGAAAAAAGCCGGAAGTGGCACTGTGGCTCAAGTGGTAGAGCGCTAGCCTTGAGCTGAAGAGCTGAGAGACAGTGCCCAAGCCCAGAGTTCAGGCCCCATGATCGGACCCCCCCCAAAAAAAGAAGAATTAGTATATATTATACAATTAATATTAAGATAATCGATAGCAATATTAACATTGACATATAATATTGAATTTTATTAGATTATATATTATATAAATTATGATTATTTTATATACATATACATTATATATAATATATAACATGTATTGTTATATATTTTGTTATCATATAACATAATTATGTAATATATAATTATATATAAAATACATATATAATCATATATATAACTGTATATGATATAATGCATTAATTGTATACTATATAAATAATATATTACATGTATAACATATAATCGTATATTATGTAATATATATAAATATGTATAAATATATAAATATAATATATAAAATCACATTATATAATTATGTATACTATATGCAAATATAATATATGTCCATATCTGCTTACATTATTTTTTGAGTTTTAATTTTATTTATCAACACTTGCCTGCCTTATTGTCCATAACGCTGATTCATTTTGATGCCTAGTAGTTGTTGCTCAGATGGCTCTTCCACTTAAGCTACACCTTTAGCCCACCACCTTGGTTTTTCAAATTGTATTTTTTATTCATAGTTTTCTGATTTCCCATGTAAATTTGACAGCCAAAAAATAATGATCGTTGTTATTTTGAATGGAATTGCATTAGATTTATAGATCAGTTTGATGGGGTAGAACTGACATTCTTACAATGTATTAAGACTTCTAATCTCTGAATGTGGCATTCCATTCCATTTATTTATTGAGAGATAAAGTAAATTTTTAAATTTCTTTCTATAATGTCATAGAACTTGTACATGGAAGTTTTGCAATCTGTGGTTGTATTTATTCCTAGGTATTTGATACTGTTGCACTATTGTAACTACCTTTTAAAATTGTTAGATTCAGCCTAGATACTTGTAACTGTAATCCTAGCTACTCTCTGGTGAAGAATGGGAAGATCACAGTTTGAGGCTAGCCCAGGCAAAAAGCTGGCGAGGTTGCATATCAACCAATAGCAGGGCACAGTGCCATGTGGTTGTCATCTCAGCTGTGCAGAAGACACATCTCGGGAGAAATGCAAGACATTGCCAGCAAAAAAAGTTCATGAGATTCCATCTCCACAACAGTAATAAAATCTGAGTGTACTAGTGTGTGCTTGTCATCCCACCTATAGCAAGATGTATAAAATAGGATCACTGTCCAGGCCAGACTGGTCAAAAAGTGAGACCCCTCCTCCCATCTCAGCAAAACTATAGAGCAAAAAAGGCAGGAGGTCTGGCTCAAGTGGTAGAGCATCTAGCTGGCAGTTATGAGGCCATGAGTTCAAGCCTCAGTGCCACCAAAATAAAATCATATTGTATGTTGGCATTATATAGAAGTGTAGGAGACTTTTATATATTGACCTTTTTTGTCTGACCTTTTGTGTCTACTCTATATACTTTGTTAATTTATTTTTTTAAACTGGGATATGAAATCTAAGCCTTGCACTTGCTAGGCAATGTTGTTCCACATCCCTATTCCTTTTTTCTTTACAGAGAAAAATTACTCCTTTCAGGTAGGGTCTCGTGCTTTTGCCTAGCACTTCCCTTAGAGCACAATTCTACCTCTGCTTTCCCCATAGCTGGGATTACAGCTGTGTGCCACCATGTATGGCTTGTTTTTTTGAGAATAGGTATTGTTAATCTTGAGCTGGCCTCAAACCCCATCCTTCCATTTTTGCTTCTTATGGAGCTGGGTTTACAGATTTCTAACTTACAGAATTCATCAATAAAACTATCTAAGGTTGGTGTGGGAATGTTGTTAATTGCAAGTTCAAAATCATTATACAACTATTTCTTCTTTGGTCTGTTTGGTAATTTATCATTTTATGTGAATTAAAAAATTCATTTCTATTTTAAAATGCAATAGGATAAAACTGAATTTTTTCATCTTCTTTTGTTATTTTGCTTAAAGTTTTATACTGGTGCTGGCTATTTCAGGATCCCAGGAAAGAATATTCATGTTTAGCTTTTCTTCTCAGTGTTCAGTCACACTGCTTTATCCATGTGGCTTAAACAGCTAAGCCAATTAAAATGGTTAACCACCAGTAAAGTGCTTTGTTAACTTCTTCAGTCATCTCTCAGAACAAATTTTAGCTTGTTTGTTCCCTCCCATACTTTACTTATTATTTGGTTTATTTCTGTTCTTTGCATGATTATCTCATCCTCATTTTTTGGACTTACCTGCTGCTTATTTTCTTGTATTTATTAGTTGCACAAAGGAGTTTTATTTCCACAAGTCACCCCCTACCCCAGACAAGACATGTTTCAGCTTCCTAGATTTCATTTTGTAATCAGCTTGTTCACTATTCGGAGGACTTACATCACTGAACTCCTTCTCTGCATTTATCATCCTTTAGTCAATTTGTTTGTATATATATAACCCTGTATATGTTTTCATATAACTTCTAATTGTCTCTCGAGCCTGACTCTATTATAAATCTTCTAAGTCCATTCATTTCCCTGCAAACGACATGTGTTATTCTTTCTGATAGATAAGTAAAATGTGCCACATTTTCTTGATCCACTCTGGCTTTGTAGGTCATCTGGGCTGTTTTCCATATCTTGGCTATAGCGAATAATGCAGCAATATGTAAGCATCTTCACTGTATTCCTGATTCTAGGAAGATTATTTTCTTATATTTTAAGGCAAGTTTTTTCCTAATGTAAGCATTTTAACTTCCAATGTGACTCTTAAGAATTTGGCTAGAAGATCCATAAGTTCAGTTGTGTGATAGATTTATTGTCAGTATTTTTTAAACTTTATTTTATTCTTTGACCCATGGGCTGTTTAAAAAGAATATTCCTAAACATTTGGCAATGTTGTTGTCTTTTTAATTGTAATACCAACAGTAACATAGGACAAACCCTTTTAACTGTAAACCACAGTATTGTTAGATCTAGAAAGCAGACTTCTAGACCTTACTTATCTTGTATAAGGGAAAACTTATACCTGTGCAATAACAACTCATTTCTTTCTTTCCCAAACCACTGGAAACTACCATTCTACTCTTAAAATTCGTCCTTGAAATTGTTATCAATTATGAAGTATCCTGCTTTATCTCTATGACGCTTCTTGCTTTAAAACCCACGTTTTAAACTTTCATAGTGCAGTACTCTTTCTTTGATTCATGCTTTCTTCATTCTTTTACTTTAAACCTTTTTATTTCCTTGTATTTCAGATGTGTCTCATAAATATTTAGTCCATTTATATTTAATGCTGCTGTGGGTTTGTCTATTATCTTTCTACACATTCTTCATTCCTGATTCCATTTATTTCTACATTTTCTTTCTAGTGATATGTCAGTTTAACTGGCATTTTCTTTTACTTATATATTGAAACTACACAAGTAACCTATTGCCATAGTACTGCTGGTAACACACACACACACAAAACCACAGTTTTGACAAGTTTGACAATGCATGACATTAAACATTCATAGCTCATTCATATGGGGTCAGTCAAGCAGCTCTGCTGATCTTGGCTATGTCATCTCCCATTTCTTGGGATTGTTTTTGGCTACCAGCTGGTAAGAGTTGCTAGAATATTTAGAGAGGCACTAGTTGGAGGCTGAGGTTAGACAGTGAGGTCTTGAAAGAGAGCATAGATTCTATCACTTCATCTGTGACATGTGACAAGGAGCCATTGGAAATCTATAATTAGAAGAGGTTGATGCTTAGCTTCCACTTTACAGGAAGATTTTCCCAAGACTACTTTGGAATGTGATGGGGAAGGACTGAATCTGAATAGTGACCATGGGATGGGCATGGGAGCTGTTTCAAAATTTCAAAAATTATTGGAACTTGATAGTTTACTGCATGAGGGGATGGGGATGAGAGGTTGAGGAAGAGAGAAATATTGAGGATGGTTTCAGAAATTGAGTATATATTGAGCCCATATCGTGAGACGAGATTAACCAGGACCAATGTATTATTGGCTGGAGCTGCTGAAATGAAGACAGTGATTTCTGATTTGCACAGGTTGAGTTTGACCTTCCTGGTATGCAGTCATTTGGATGAATATACTGCATTCAGTCACCCATGGACGTTGTTGTCTTTGTCCTAATCTCTGGAATCTGTAGAGGCTCCTTTGTTTTAGAAAAAGTTTCTTGGTATATGTGATAAAGAATTATGAGCAAACCTGGGAGAAAAGAAGGGAAGAAGTGACACTGTTGAAAAATAAATGCATTCATTACCTGGCTTATGTAACCCCTCTGTATATCACCTTTACAACAACAATAAAAAACCAAATTAAGTTAAAAATAAAAATAAAGAATTGTGAGGGTAAGAGCTAGATTTTTCTCAATTTTCCGAGGGGTTCTAAATGTTATCAGAAATACCCTTATACGAGAGAAGAGGTAGAGATTGTAATGATGTGGCCACGAATGCAGGTATGTTGCAGCTTTCAGAAGCTGGAAGATGCAAGTAGATTCTTCCATAGAGCAAAACTGGGTCTGCCAACTCCTGGATGCAGTCCAGGGATACACAGTTCCACTCTTTGCTTCCAGAACTGACACAATAAATCTCTGTTGTTCCAGGCCACTAAATGAGTTGTGATATTTTTGGAGCTGTCATACCAAACTAACACAATTACAAAGAACAAAGAGTAGAAGGCCATCCAAATTGGAAAAAACATGTCAACAGACAAGGACTCTTCAGCAATTCTTTAAAGATTTGTCTGTGCTCATTGTGTCATTGTGTTTTATTGTCTCAGGATACTGCTGGTCATTTAGACCCCAGTTTAAGTATCAGGAAGAACTTCTCCAACTACACAATCAAAACTAACAGCCAAGGTCTAGCTTTGCACAGACCGTCTATCAACACTTAATATTGTCTCATTTCCTTCTTACCTTTCTTCAGTAGTGTAAATGTAAGGTATTCTTCTATCTTACTCATGGTGAGTGTCCAGCACCCATGTTACTGCTTAGCCAATGGAAAGTGTGAAATGTCTCACTTTAAAGAAGGAACATTTTGTTTTCTTGAAAAAGGACAAGTTAGTTAGGACCCAGGGCCACTGGTCAGCATCTTGGCCTTCCAACCCCAAACCAAATGCAAAAGAGAGACATGGTTATAGAACATATTACCTTTCTTGTAGCCATTCTAGTTTTCATAATCATTCCATGGATTTGGGGAGTGGATTTGCAGAAGGGACCTGATTAGAAAGTAACATCCAGTGTTGTGGAACCTGACCAATAAAAGGTCACCTTCAAAAACACCTACTTATAAAAGGGGCAAACAATTAAAGCACAAGGTATAAAAACCCCTAGATTAAGCCACCTAGAGAGCAAGGTGTAGTGACCTTCAGCCAAGATGCTTCTTTTCTGAATAGAGTTCTTCAAACTCATCCTCTATTGTCTTGGATATCATTTGTTGAATTCTACGGTAGCAGCAATCGGCAATGGAGCTAGGACACTGGGAAGAGTTGCCTGCCTCTGAGCTGCAATGTTACCAGATGTTGTCTGCCACTAAGCTACAAGGCTAAATGGGCCTTGCTTGCTACAAGGCTGAAACCCTGGTAGTCTCTTCTAGCTGCAGAGCCAGAGAGCTGTGATGCCAGAAGGCTGTGTCAGCTATGCCCACCACAAACAATAGCAGAAGATTCTTATCACTTTACTACTACATCTACTTTCAATACACAGTAGTTATGGATATGTTTATACCCCCCCTGACCTCCTGATTACTTGGGAATCTCTTAGAGGAGGAGTTATATCTTACTTATTTTCTTCTGGGTATCTCTTCAACATGCGATTTGTTCTTCCTTGAACTTTAAACTGAGTGATTTCATGTGAATCTCTAATCTTTGGTCTTTTCTTAAAGTTGAGTGACTTAAATTCACTTGATAGTTTTTTTTTTTTTTTCTGAAATCACTGCTAATACTAGAATGCTAAACAAAAACGACCTTTTGGTAATATTTTGAGAACATAGATTTACTTTTACAATTAAGCATTTTAAATTTTTTAATTAAATTAGGAATATAGGAAACTGAAAAACAAGCATAATGCATTTAAAGTTGAGTTCCTTTTGATCAACTTGTAATTGTGGTTCTCTGCTCTACTCTCCAGAGATCGCCATTGTTATAACTTTAGTATGTTAGTATTTAGCATCCTTCCATACGTCTTTTTACACTTTTAAGTCCATGTATTCATAGAAAAAAACAATACCTTTTGTGTCAATACTGCCTTTTGAAACATACAAATGGACTGGGTGATAGTGGCTCATGCCTGTAATCCTAGCTACTCAGGTGGCTGAGAACTGAGGATCATAGTTAAAAGCCTGGGGAAGGAAAGTCATTGAGATCCTTTTCTCCAAATTAACCACCAAAAAGCCAGAAGTGGAGCTGTGACTCAAGTAGTAGAGCACTACCCATGAGGGGAAAAAGCTTAGGGACAGCACAAAGATATGTGATATTTAGAAATTTGCTCCTTCATTCAGCTTTATGAGATCTAATAATAGTGTTGATATGCACAAGTTTAGGACATTTCTTTGACTTTCTAGTTTGCCTGCCATTGTATGGGGCATACTGCATTTTTGTCTTTAGATGAGTATTTTGATTGTTGGTATTGTTTTGTTTTTGCAAATTGCACTGTAGTGAACATGACTGTTTGGGCCCCTGGCAAGAGTCTCTACAGGATACATTACCAGATTTTTGTTGCTGGGCTTAGAGATGTTCACATCATCATCAAACGTGGTCCAGCCAGTGGCTTTCCACTTGAGCTTTGCCTACTTCCCAAGTCTAAGTGTTGTTAGAATTTTTAACTTTGGTTATCACTGTAAGAGGTCCTTAAAAGCTACTTTTGCTGGGCCCACCAACTAACTAAAAGCAGAAGAAAAGCTTGGCACTCTCCCTCCATTTTTAAATGGGTCTCTGCTGTAAGCCATTGTCTCTGTAGTCACTTTGTAATCACCTGGGAATCTGGGAAAGGCATGACTGATCAATAACATCAGAATGATAAGGATGGAAGCTACCCTTAGGGAACTGTAGAGCATTACAGAACAAGTCACCCTGTAGTGATGACTGGTGATGACAGTGGCAACAGTTCCTCTTCAGAACTCCTCACAAAACAAGTACTGAAATAACCATCAACCAGGCCCTCTTCAGACTTATGCGTATCTGTCTGCTCCTTTCCCCAGTTCCTTGTCTATTTAAAGTTAAAGCTCACATCTGTATCCTAAAGACAGCAGAAGATGTCCTGAAGTCTGCTGCTTCTCATGGTTGCCACAATCTTTGCTCTTTCTCTGCTCTTTCTCTGCTCTCTCTGTTTGTTTCACAGAAGCAGGTAGCCAGATCTGACATGTACAATTCTTGGAGTTTGTGCCTGGTATCTAAAAATTCTGCTTTCATATTAATAAGATTTTAAGGAGATGCCATGGTTTAATTTATTTCTCTGAATAGTCTGAAGCAGCATACTTCATATGGCTATTGGTTTGCTTATGTTTCCTGTTCATTCGTTTCTTTTGCCTGTTGTGCTGTTTCAGTTTCATTCATAGGTGAATGGTATGTGTTGCAAATATTCTCTCCACACTTATGTATATGTTAAAAACTTTTTAAAAGGATATGTTCAATAGCACTTTTAAATTTTCATGTGGTAAATATGTTTATATTTTTCCTTTATGACTTCTGCTTTTTTGCATTTCTAAGGAAAAGTTTCCCCATTGACAAGGCCATAGGAATATTTTTCCTTCTCTTTATAATAATTTGAAAGTGAAATTTTTAAAGCCTTCAGGCTAGAAGTCTGTTTTAATGAATTTTTTAATTATACTTATTTTGTGCTGGTCTTGAGGCCTGAACTCAGGGCCTGGGTGCTGTCCTTAAATATTTTTGCTCAAAGTGAGCACTCTTATCTCTTGAGCCACAGTTCCACTATGCCTTTTTGGTGATTAATTGGAGATAAGAGTCTCATGAACTTTCCTGTCTGGACTGGCTTTGAATCACAATCCTCAAACACAGTCCTCAAATCTCAGCCTCCTGAGTAGCTACGATTATAGGCATGATCGACTGGTATTTAATTGTGACTTTTATATCTGTTATGAAATGAACTGAAATATCTTTTTTTCATGTGGTTAGCTAACCTTATTGATTATATAGTTTATTTCCATATCTTTGAAATGCTACCATGTACATCTATCAATATCTATCTTTATTTGAGGATCCATTCTGCCTTATTCCTAACTCAATAGCTTACTGTTTAAATAACTGCTCTTTTATAATATAAATATTCAGTAAGCAAATTTGCCTCTTATTTGTTATTCTTAAAATCTTGTTTATGGACTATTCCACCATATTTTCTCTTCTAGGATCAGTTAGTTATTTCATTACCTAAGAAATATTGTTGGGACTTTTGATAGTTATTTAAATAAGTGTGGAAATATTCCAAAGATATAGATTATGATTTAAAGCCCTCAAGATGCATTATTTTGCATCCTGTATTTATTAGTCCGACTGGATAAAGAGCAGATAGACTCAAAATCTGTCAGGATGTTCTTTAAAAATAGTAAACCTAAAGTATGGATGCAATATTATGTTTTTGGGGAGTGACTTAGTGATAAGAAAGTACTTGAACTTCTAGCTTAGTTCTGTGGCAAACCCACTTTAAATAAGCAATTTTACATAGAGAAAAAGCCCTGGAAAATTGTGCCTCCACTTTTACTAGTAGAAACCACCAGTTCATGACTTGTTTGCTCCTCAGGAGGGTGAAGCCAGAAAATGACAATTGAAGTAGCAGCCTCTGTTGTGTTGTGAGTTTTGTGTTACATAATCCCACTGCCTTGACTTTTCTCTTGGATAGCATGTCACATTTGAAGACCTCAGGGCACATTATGAACATTAACTAATTAAACTTCACAAATCCCAGGAGACATTGGAGAGAGAGCGGTATAGCATCACCTTGCCCAGCTCTGAAATGCAGCTACCTCTGGAGACAGGGTGGCAGCTGCTTAATAATAAACTATAACACCTCACGACAGTTTAGCCAAGACAATTAGTCATTGTAGTTGGTAATTGTCTCATGAACATTAAACTCTCTAAATTGTTGTCACCAAGATTATTAGTTACTTGGAAATCCTAATCTATTTATTAAGACTTGTTTTACTTCTCAGTAATTTTGTCCTATTTATATAGGAATATATACACAGTGTAGGTCTATGCTCTTAGGTGGTGGATTGTTTTTAGATTGGTCTTTTGTAGTTTAAAACTTAAAATAGGAAAGAAGTTTCTTGTTTTGTTTGCTTTTGTAGTATTAGTGATTAAACTCAGGACATTAGGTATGCTAGGTAAGCGGAAGAACTTTACCACATATTCCCAGCCAGAAGAACTTAAAAAATAAAGTACAATGTAAAAAATTGAGAACTCTAGATATGAGATGTGAGTGGTTTTTCTTTGGGGGACACTAATGAGGTTTAACTCAGGGCCTCATAACGAGCAGGTACACTATTGCTGAGCAACACCTCCAGCTCTGTTTCTTCTGCTAGTTATTTCCTGGACCATAATCTATCTATTTTAGACTTCCCTGTAGTCACTGGTATGATAAGTGTGTATCACCACATCCAGCCTCCCTCAACTGAGATGGAATTTCATAGACTGTCTTGCCTGCTCTGGTCTTGAACTACGATCTTTCTATTCTCAGCTTCCCATGTAGTTTGGGGTGACAGGTGTGTGCCACTGCACCTATATATAAGTTGAGAAAAAGTCTTGCGAACTTTGCTCCTTGGGCTTGCATTGAACTGTGGATCCTTCTGTTGTCAGCACCTCAAGTTGGTAAGGTTACAAACCTGAACCACTAGTACCCAACGTGATCTGAGTGGGTTTTTTTTTATTCAAAAGTTTGCTACTAGGCAAAACTAGTCAGATAGTAGACGTCAGAATAGGTATAATTGACTAGACAGGGAGATGCGGGACGCTCCTAGGAGTTGAAAATGTTTTGAATATCAACCCTGGTTTACACAGGGTCAATATATGTAGGAACTGACTGAGCTGTATATTTTTCCATGTGTTTTACCTCAAGAACAATGTAAATCTGAAAAAGGCACACTGCTCTTGTCATCAAGAAAGTGCTTGAAGACTGGAAAATATTGCAGAGCACGAGAATAATACTTAGAAACTAGAGTCATGATACATTTTTATTTTTCTCCAAAGCATCTTTCTTCAAAAGAGGGATTCTAAATCTTTTCTCAGGAAATTTTCTCTACATGTCCAAAGAACAACCTTTTATGCCAGGATGTGATTCTCTCCCATTGTATCTTTCTCACTATGCTGTTTTTATCTCCCTGGGCATCTCATTTTTCTCTTAGAATCTCATTCTAGTTCATTTGCTGTTCATTCATTGCCAGAAATAGGTGGAAGGCATTTCATGATCCATTAATTTAGGCAGAAAGATGCACACAGGAGCTGTTGCATTGACAGGTGTTAGAAGAGTTCTAGGGAGAGAAGGAAGCAAAGAAGACCCTGGGATGGTTAAAGACAAAGGTAGAGCAGCATGCCCATGCTAGCAGCAGAGACTCTAGGGAATGTCCAGGGGAGACAGGGTCCCTTCTGCATCTGGGCAGAGCATCCCAGGGCAGCTAGCAGCTAAGACCCAAAGACTGAGAACAATATCTCAGCTGGGAATCTCCTAGCAGTGCAGGCCTCGGGCAAGGCAGAAGACAGAAGTTACTCTTGCTGTGGTGGGTTTTCTAAATCCCCTTCCTAGTGCATGGGGGGGAAAAGGAGAGGAAAAAAAAGGACCACAATTTTATATTATGAGGAAGTTAGGATTGTGAGAAAGTCAGAGGGAAGCGTAAAAGTCCTTTTTAAGAGAAAATAGGGTATACTTTTTTTCTTACTGCAAGTTTTCGTGCAGGTTTAAACACATGATGAATACTCTGATTATTGACCTTTTTTTGTCAGTTGTGGGGCTTGAACTCAGGGCTTGGGCTCTACCCCTGTGCTCTTCAGCTCAAGGCTATGACTCCACCACTTGAGTCACAGAGACACTTCTGGTTTTCTGGTGATTAATTGGAGATTAGAGTCTCATGGACTTTCCTAACTGGGCTGGCTTTGAACTGCAATCCTCAGATCTCAGTCTCCTGAGTAGCTAGTATTACAGGCATGAGCCACCAGCACCTGGCTGATAATTGACTTTCTAAAACATATTAAGACAATAATGTTCAGCTCTAATTCTCTAGCTTAGGAAATATGAAGTGAATTTCATAGCCATTGTCAGACTCCCAAGTTTACTCTTTTATTTCCCAATGAAGAGAGAGTTGTCCTTGTGCCTAATCCATGGCATCTAGTAGCTCCAAAGTAGTTGATTGTGGTCTTTGTCACATTTTGTCTTAAGATCAATTCATAGCTTGCTACTTAGGATGGCATGATAACCAGTTGTTAATAAACTTCAAAAGGTATTGATGTCAAAAGAGCCTGTTGGCCAGTGACTGGCAGAGGTCCTTTAAGCACCCCTTCCCTGGGGCAGGATCATTTCCTTTCCATCATGCACAAGAGGTTGCAGAGAGGTTGAAGGGGAACTTGCTCGGATCTTAATGTTGGTCAGGATAGGTTTTGGAGTACTTTCAGTTACACCATTGTTTAGAAATACTTGGACCATGCCACCCAGTTTCCTGAGATTTTGTAAGTATCTATTCTGTATTTTCCGTTCTTACTCTGCTCTTCCTCTCAAAGGTGCTGTTTTCTCAAAATCCTCAAAGTCACAGGAACAAGTTCCTCCAGAGATTTTGGAGCAATTTCAGGTAAAGGAGACCTCCCCTGCCTGGGGTATGGAAATGGCCCTAGACCATCAAGTGCTTTTCTAACGCTAGGGTCATTACAAGCAGGTTCTTGTATCTGGGGCAGAAAAAAGGCTCATAAGCACAAAGGTCAGGAGATGGACCTGTTTGTAATGTTGGATCAAAATATCATGAATACGATCCATCCAGGCCAGATCAGAACTTCAGCCCTTTCCTACCTTCCTGGCTGCCTCTCCCATGTTTTCTGGAGGCTGGGACAGAGAAAGCTGCTGATTTAAAGCTGGTTCTGAAATACAGCCTTTCTGAAAAACCTTGTAAGTCTTCTGCCTACTCAGGTACAACAGCATGTTTTCTCCTGACCTGACTGCCCTGTGTAGTCTACAGAAATGTCTTTCTCAATTCCTGGAAGAACTACTGGCTTTGCAGTCCTTGCCTGACTTCAGGGGGAGACTCTACTGTACCTGCCACTGCCAGCATGAGAGGGTTTTATGCTGCCACCCTGTCTTAGGCTGAGGGGAGTCTGGGATTGGCCTGAGATAGAGTAGATAGAATTTAGTTGGTGGGTCCAGGAGTCCAGTCACCATTTCCTTGGGCCCCAATAATATCAAATTGCTCACATTTTCTGGGCTGTAGATCTCCATACCCTCCTACTTACTCATCCATTTTGTCCTCAGGAATTAGGCCATTCAGGTTTCCTCCTTTTAGAAGACTTCATCAATAAAATGGAGAAGGATTAAAAGAAATGCACTCATGTCTCTCTTAATATCCTGGTACTATATCAGTACTGCTTATTTGCCATAAGCTGTGTTTCACAATACAGTTCATTGGGCTTGTCTGAGCCCTACATCTATTTGTCCCTAGAACCTCTTCTGTAGTCCAAAATTAGGGACAGGTAGAGAAATATTGCTTCCTGTGCTCTAGCTCCCTCTTTCCTTTCTTTTTTTCTCCTTTCTTTCTTTGGACCAAACAATGTTTCCCTTACTTGAAAATTCACACAGAGATCAGAGAAGGGAGGGAGTCTTCAGGTCACCTTGATTGTCCTGATTTTCATGATTGTCACTATGGAAAAATTCATGTCTATCTCCCAAATCACAAAAGGACAAAATCTGTAGTGGTTAGGTATCATAATTTATTCAATGAGTAGAGATTTATTCATGCAGATCAGGTGCTTATAAAGATCAGGCCTTCTGCTAAGTGCTGAGAGTATCATAAGAACAGGTCACAGCATTAGCCTGCAAGAGATTATTCATGATGGAAAGAAGAGAAAGGCTTCCAGTGAAATATATGAATATGAAGGTAGGATACAAGAACAGGCAGCTAAAAGGAGATCGGACTTTTTAAAAGAAGATTGGATGGGGGCTGGGAAGGTGGCTCATTGGTAAGAGTGCTTGTCTTGCATGCATGAGACCCTGGGTTCGATTCCTCAGTACCACATAAGCAGAAAAAGCCTGAAGTGGTATTGTGGCTCAAGTGGTAGAGTGCTAGCCTTGAACTGAAGAGCTGAGGGACAGCACCCAGGCCCAGAGTTCAGGCCCCACGACTGACAGAAGAAGAAGAAGGAGGAGGAGGAGGAGGAAGAGGAGGAAGAAGAAGAAGGAGGAGGAGGAGGGCATAGATCATTGAGGGAAATGAAACTAATGAATGGGATTATGAAATACCAAGAACCTATACTTCTGAATGAAATGGAGTAAGCGACTGACTAAAGTGGAATAAGAGAGACTGGATTTACTGTCTTGTCTAAAACAACAAAAAAGTGGCTAAAATACATAAAACAAGGCATCGTTCCAAGATCTGTCACTGTAACAAAGTTAAGCATAGAAAATGAGCCATGCAAATCCTGTGATTGTCTCAGTTTAATGCCCAGAGCAAGTTTCCTGGCTCCCTCACAGTACAGGAGAAATCTTAAGACTTCTTGAACTGAAAAGACAGATCTATAAGTGTAAGGTGGAAAATAAAATCACTAAGGTTTGAAGGACAGGAGCAGAAAGGAAGCTTCAGAAAGATAGAGATCATTTGTCATCAGGGTTCAATTGAATTTTCATCTGAGTACTGATTAGTTTCCTAAGGGTAGATTGAGGAAAGAACCTTCCTAGAGGGTTAGATAACAGTGTCCAATGCTTATAACAAACTGGGAATACCAGTCCTTACTAGCCATACTGGAAACTATTTCACAAGGCATGGCTAAAGGGCATGGAAGAGTCTTGCCTCAGTAGAGGGGAATAATTTGTTCTGAAGAAAGCACTTCTCCAGTTCTGTCTGATAAATATCTCTACATATTTATCTAGAGATATCTAGATATCTAGAGATATTTATCAGACCAAAAGGATCAAATTGTTTCTAAGTATCTTTACTGATCTCTAAACAAAATCCAAGAATATTTGTATTACTATAAAATTATCCTGTGAAATTCACAATATTTGGGACCCAATAAAACTTCTATGTACTAAAAATCTGGGAACATATGATGCACAGGAAAGATATAAATCCACTAATTGGAACCAAACCATCTGAACATATTTTAGAATTAGTGGACAAGAACATTAAAATGATGCATTTTAACTATATTTTATGTTTAAAAATTAGAAATATAAAACATGAAAGTGTTCCAAAACAAATTTCTAGATGTAAAAACTATAATGAATAAGTTGAAAAATACTGGAAGAATTAACAGAATGGAAGAAAGGATGAGTAAACTTGAAACAGAGAAATGAGAATAGTTTTTTTTAAAAAAAGATGAATATATCAATGAGATAAAATTCAACTTTAAAAAACTAAACGTGTGAATTTACAAATCCACATAGAAGAAGGGAGAGGTTAAAAAGCTGAAGAAATAATTGCCAAGAATCCTTAATAAATTAACCTACATGTACTAGAAGTTAAACAAGAAACAGGAAGAAAATTATACCAAAACCAACACTGATCAAATAGTTGAAAGCCAGCGAGGAAGAGAAAATCATAAAGGCAGCAAGAACCTCATGGGGGTGAAAGACTGAGTCAGGAACAGGGTATCCTTACAAAGGTAACAGTATCCTTGCAAGGTAAAGATGACAATAAATTTATTGCTAGAAATAATGCAACCATAAAGTGGTATCAAATCCAGGACCATGCATATGCTAGGCATATGCTGTACTAAGCTATATCCCTAGGACTGTAGTCATATTTAAAGAACTGCAGGGAAAAAAACCTAGTCATCTTAGAAATCTGTACTCAACAAATATATTTCTTTCAAAAATAAACGTGAAAGGGAACTAAGGCCAGCAAGACAGCTTACTAGAGGTGTCTGCTGCTCATCCATGCACACACACAAGAAAGGAACAGAATGAAAGAAAAACAAGTATTTAATGGGAGTGTCAGAGTGCAGTAGAGATACGGCAGACATTTAGTGGCACTACACGGTTGTGTAGTGGAGTGTACCACAACCATAGAAAAATCCAACTCAGAGTTATACATAACAAGCCTGCAGAACAGCTTAAAATGTTGTCTTTTCTATCTCTCCCTCCTCCTCTCTCTCCCTCCATTGTTCCTTCCCTCCCTCCTCTTCCCCCTTCTCTTTGTCCCTCTCTCACTCCCTTTGTCTCTTCTCTTTCCCCTTCTTCTTCCCTCTTCCTATCTTCCCCTCTCTTTCTTTCTGAAGTGGAAGCTGTTTTCATTCCCCCACCCCCACCTTTTTCTTTATAGATGAGGAAACTGAGGATCCATTACTTTCATAGCCAGTTGGCAGTGGTACCAGGGTCTGAACAGTGGCAGCCTTTTCTAGAATTTGGATCCTAAATCACTATAAATGCAGTAAAGTCTTGTGTCTTGCCATTGTCATTTGCAGAGCAAAATCATGGACGATTTGAGACTTGATGAATCTCTTTCATCACTCAGCAGTAGTGACATACAGGTAGGTCTTTATTCTTCAGCCTTCCTAGCTGTCTCTTGCACCTGGTTTTTTACAAACCACTGTCCTTAAGCCCTGCTCCATAAAGCTTCCTCTCATTATCACTGACCACATTGTGGTTAAGCTTGATCATATTCCTGAGGTCCTTCTGGTTTCAGAACGATGGACTTCCCAAGGGTCAGCCTGCAAATCCTCAAGAACCCTGAGGAGGCAGAGTACAGGAGTTAGACCCATGATGTCAATGGGACACCAGCACAGAATAGTGCACCCATACATTGGAGCTCTGTGGGAAGCCAACTCACTGCTGTCTCCTCTCCAGATTCTGAGCAGTTAAGGAGTCTGTGTAGAAGTCAGCTTGGGGGTACATGTGCCATTTTTTAATAGAGAACAAATAGGACTCTGACATAAATGAACTTCCCATTTCTCCTTGGGGAAGGATCTGTCCTCTCCCAGGGAAGAGAGACATCCAGGACAGGAGCAAGATGTGCTGCCCGAGAGAGATGGCTCTATGTAGGCACAGGTCCACTTTCTGAGTCCATATTAGTATAGGTTGTTGGGTCCCTGCCCCCATCCCCATCCCCATGGCATTCATTCACCTTGAGGATGAGGGCTGGAAGTGCCTGGTGTTTTGCTGGGACTGTACTTGCAGCAAACCAGACTCTTTGGGGATCAACCGTCAGTCTGTGACTGAAGGGAGCTGGAATCAACAAATTAGCTCCTTTACCTCTGAGGATGGGGACAGGACTTGAGTGTATTTTCTACAGTCTCCCAGAGATTTCTATGGGATCAGAACCATGGTGGAGCCCATTTCTGACACATAAGTGTTGATGGCCTTCCCTTACCTACTCTCTCTGAAAGATTTCACAGCACAGCCACTGACAAAGACCCTTAGCTCAGGGTTTTCTTCCAGAGGAACCCACACGAAGAGGATTATATTTACCAAAGTTCATTGCTTGTACCCAAAGGGCGACAGAGGTTGCACAGAGGGTGATAGTTTTCTATCCAGTTTCTAAGACAGAGGCTATTCTTTTAGGAAACTAAACAAGGATGCAGAAGGAAGCCAGAATGTCCCCTTGGCCCCGAATAGAATCTATTGAAACCCCAGAGAGCCTCTGGATAAACAGGTAGATCAATCTCCTATGTTTATTTTCTGACCCTTCCAGTAAAAACCACTGAAATGACAAGGAGTGAAAAGGGCACACATCCACAAAGACAACAGGAGGGAAAGGAGTTATTGAAAGATAAGCACTTTGAAAATATTTAGAATCAAGAAAATCGATGGCGTTTACATTGTCTTTGCACAGCTGAGGAAGTTGATACTTGAGTCTCTATGAGAGACTGGTGAAAGTGTGTGAATTCTCCACAAGGTCAAGGGCTTAGAGGTTCTCCTGAAATGGAGTGAGGAGTGGGGCTGAGCATAAAGGATGTCTGACAGGCTGGACCTCCAGGGGACTGTTCTCTAGAGAAGTTAAACAGACTCTTAAGTTCAGGTAGAGCCTGAATTTATGAGGTTTTGTACCATATGAGGTAATGGTGACAGACAGAGAATGGAGGAGCAAAACTTCTATATTTCAAATAGAGTATTTCTCTCCCTTCCTCCAGCCACATTCTCTGAGTACCAGAAACAAAGTGCTTGTAAGAGTTTAGTGTTGTTGTGATAACAAATCACCATTTGGTGGCTTAAAACAACACAAATCAATTACCTTACATTCCTTGAGGTCAGGTGTCCAAAATGGGTCTAACTATGCAAAGATCCATATAGAGAAGGAGGTGTGTCCTTTCTGGAGGATACAGAGGGGGAATTGTCCCGTAGGGAATTGCCAGCTTCTAGAAGGCAAGTATATTCCTTAGCCTCTGGCAACTTCCCCTGTCTTGAGAACCAGAACAGAATTTTTCCTTTCTCTGCTTCTAACCCTTCTGCTGCCCTATTATAAAGTTCCTTATAATGTCATTAGTGTCCACCTGGAAAACCCCAAGATAAGCTCTTCTTCCTCCAACCCTTCATTTAATGGCATTTGCAAAGTCCCTTTGCTCTTTAAGGTAGCATACCCATGGCTGCAGGGATTTGGACATGCACATCTCTGCCGGCCATTATCCTGTTTCCCCCAGTCCCTTATGCAGGAGTTTAGAAAACTTAATTATCACCCCCCCCCCCACCCTGCTCCACCACGAAAAGAACATAGACCCAAAGAAAAGGCTCCCAGATAAGGCCCCTGGAGGTAGCCATCCCCCAGAATGCTAGGTCTCTGCTTGATCATCCCACAAGGTGCCCCAAGTTAGCCAGTGACTGTTGAATTTTATCTCCCAAGAGTTGGGATTGATGAAAGGGCCTAAACTATGATAAGGAAAAAAAAAGACAAGACCTGGAACTTAAACAGGAGTTACACAGTCAGAAGGCAGATGATACAGTGGGCTAGTAGAGATCAAGTCCAAATTAAAAGAGAGAGGGCAAAAAAGTAAAGGTAACAGGTGTTTCCAGTGCCAGATAGCTTATAAATAGTATTGATCAACATTTGGAAATTCTGGTAAAGCATATGAAAATAGGAATTCTGAACAGACACCATATAGTTTAGAAATAGATAAGGACTGGGGGCATGCTGAAGTGGCAGAATGCTTGTCTAGCAAGGACAAGGCTCTGAGTTCAATCCCCAGTAGAGAAAAAAGCCAGAGGAGGATAAGGAAAGGGAGAGAAGAAAGGAAAGGAAAAAAGGCAGATAGAGTATAGGATGAGGGGACTGATGAATGTCTTTATAAAGTTTTAATGCTAATATTTTAATTTGAATCTATGCACCCATTACTCTGATTTAAAAGAGTTCCAGAAAAGTCTTTGAATCATGTTCATCTGAGATGCTCCTAAAATCAGACTTGGACATGCTCAGTGTTAACCTGCTGGTGGCTGTAGTCAACTGGGCTTTGCTGGGCTCCATGTCACCTCCACACCCACTCCCTGCCTGAACTCCAAAAGACAAAAAATTCTTGTACCACAGAATCATAATTAAAAACAATATAGGGGTCAGAGCAATTTTGCATGTGTACATAATCCCTTTATGCTCTTATCTGTATTCAGTGGTAGTTAAAATATAGGCCCAATATCAAAAGTCAACCGCAAGCATTTATTTTCTGGCCTTTGTGTAAACACTTGCTTAAACCATTTTATAAATTTTTAATCTCATAAAGAACATCTTAAAATTAGTCCTGGCCCAGGATGAAGTTGCTTCAAGTGAGACAGCCACACCTATCCTAGGTGCATCATAATATGAAACTCAGCTAACCATTTGCCTATAAAACTGCAGGAAACAAACAGGATTCCTACTAACTTTCCCTCTCTTCTTGTTCTAGGACATAGGAAAACCATTCAGTGAGATTTCTGTTGCTGGCATAAACGAGATCTTCAGCAGTGAGAGCTCCACTCTCCAGTTGTGGCCTGAAGAGCCCAGCAACTTTCACCCCACCTATAAGGGAGCCTCTGCAGTCTTTTGTATTCAGCTATTTTGTATTGATGAGAAATATGAAGCAAGGCAAGTACTCCCCTCTAGGTTCTCTATTTTGATGAGAACGTCTTATAGCAATGGTGGGACAAGGTTTAAATCTGACAGAACAAGTGGTCTCCAAACTTAACCTCTTATCCTAATATCCTGGGTTTTATTTTTTGAAAAACAAAACAAAATGAAACAGATTTCTGGGCCCCATCCAGAGATTCTAGTATATAAAATTTGGGTAAGGCAAGAAAGCTGGCCAGTCTAGCTGTCACCTACATTATAATTGAAGATGGAGAAAATTACCACCATGTAATCGTATGCTGCTATGGTTCTTAACGTTTGTACTTCTTGAAAACTTCAGGTTTGGATTGGCTCTTGCCTGGGGCCTATTGGTTGTAGCTAACAGAAAATACAATTAAAACTGGCTTGAACCAGGCACTGGTGGTTCACACCTTTAATCTTAGCTCCTCAGAAGGCTAGGATCCAAGTATCACAGTTCAAAGGCAGCCCACTAGCCCAGGCAGGAAAGTTCATGAGACTGATCTCCAATTACCCACAACAGAGCTAGTAGTGGAACTGTGACTCAAGTGACAAAGCACTAGACCTGAGCAATAAAGCTCTAAGACAGTACCTAGGTCCTGAGTTCAAGCCCAAGTACTAGAGGGCATAAAGGGAGGCACTGGTTTGATAGCCAGACACCGGTGGCTCACTGAATAATCCTAGTTACTCAGGAGGCTGAGATCTGAGGATTGTGGTTAGAAGCAGCCTAGGCAGACAAATCTGAGAGACTCTTGAGACTCTTACCTCTTAATTAACCAGTGAAAAGTTGGAAGTGGAGGTGTGACTGAAGTGATATAGGGCTGATCTTGAGTGCAGAAGCCAACCAAGAGTACAAGCTGCTCAGTTCAAGCCCCAATACTAACACCAAAAGTAAATAAATGAGAAAAATTGACTTGATAAAAAAATGTAATTTCCTCACACAACTAAAGATAACTCAAGTGATAAGGCCAATTTTAATTAGGGCTCAATCCCAGACTTCTATAGCCAATTAAGGATTGCCTTTCGATCTCTGCTCTGGTCCCCTGCTATCCTCTACTCTTAGGGAGGTGTCAACTTCTTTGGGCCAAAGTAGCTGAGGAAAACGTTCTGGTTTATTTTCCAGCAAAGGTTCTTAGAAGCCTGAATGTACCGTATTCTTATTCCTGAGCAAATGCTTCAAGATGAACTCAGTCTCGTGCCTCAAGCTGTACCCATTTCTAAGGCTCTAGATAAGTGGGACACCCTTATCCAGTCCAGGAGAGCTGCTGGATAACGGAGGCATGATGTTGAGCACAGAAAGACTGAATGTTCCCAGATCATCACTCAGTCACTCCACTCCCTTTCCCTCCAGAGCACCGGTATATTCAATAAGTGCTGCCCCCACCCCACACTAAATAGGGACGACTGGACCTGAGACCCAAGCTCCACATCTCCTTTGAGATGTTTCCTGCATCATTTGTCCACAGAATGTTCTTAAAGAGGAAAAGACTGACTGGTTTCAATAGAGCTTGAATCTTTCAGATGACCAAGAACAATACTGGCCATTTCCTTTTTAAGAGGATAGATTTAAATATATCCCCAATCTTCTAGTTCTTTCTAGAACCATGTTTTACTTTTACATGTATATAGATAGATATATAGATAGATAGATAGATAGATATCTATCTATATATACATTTACATAGATATATACAATTTCAACTTCTAAGAAATCTTAGAATTGGAATTTTCTGACTATATTGTAGAGATCTGAAAAGCTCGTACAGTAAAGCTCTTCTAGATTTGTTATTTTATGTTTATTCCCCTTATGTATTTAGATATGATTGGGCCTAGATGCAATTTGGGGGTCTTTAAATAGAAGTTGAATAAGCTTATGATTTACCTGTGAGTGTGTATAGGCTTCTGTCAGAAGATAGCTTGTAAAATAGAGAGAAAGAAGATCATACTAGACTATAGTATACCCATGTCTCTACTCAAATCTTTCAAATGGAAAGCAAGTACCTTATCCATAGAATGACCATCTTTTATTTGGCTTTTCAAATGTGCAGAAATTATTCATCATGATGACAGTATCTACTGTTTTACAAAATATTAGTGACATCTGAGGTTTATGGTTTATGCAGCCAATTAACACGGTACTAGACACAAATTCAGAAGAGTGGTTGGCTATTCATTACTGCCCAACAGGGAGAAAGCCACAAATATCTTTAAATGCCCAATGATGCTACATTTATTTGCTATCCAGTGACAGTGTATTCTATCTTGTTTACAGGTCACTGGATTTTATGAGTTTTGTTTTCAGTCTTTTTCCTGTAAGTACCTGCTAAATTTTGAGTAGCATGACTAGTTTCATAGTTAAGTTATAGAAAAGTAAAATATCATGTTCATTATGTAGACATTTAAAATGCTATGAATGGCGACATTTGAACTGTATCTGTGTTCTGAGAATAATGACATATCATCAACACAAAAGGAAATGCCATCATTTTCAATAATTCATCAGTCATGCTATTTTAACAGTTTTCTTTCAATGTATAATTTCTTTAGAGATCTTTTTCATCTTAAAATAATCTAATAAACCATTTGGTGTTTTTATTAGAATCAAATCATTCATAGTAGTACATGAAAGTGCCAGATATTGCACTAAAGTAAATTAGATCACTTAGTAAATTTAAACTTCAGTGAATTTAGGGAGCCAGACTTTCTAGCTGATCCTGGCTCAAGTTTATTCAGAAATCATTGTACTGCTTTTTTTGTAGACAGGAAAGTAGATTTTTGTGTCTGATTTTCAGGCTCTCTCCTTCCCTACCTGTTTCTAGGGCCTTACTCAAGGTCTGGCATGGTTTACATGGTACACAGGCATCCAGATTTAAGCAGGGTTATTTCAGGGTGGGTTGACATTTTTCTCCTCCTCCTCCTCCTCCTCCTCCTCCTCCTCCTCCTCCTCCTCCTCCTCCTCTTCCTCCTCCTCCTCCTCCTCCTGCTCCACCTCCTCCTCCTCCTCCTCCTCCTCCTCCTCCTCCTCCTCCTCCCCCTCCTCCCCCTCCCCCTCCTCCCCCTCCTCCCCCTCCCCCCCTCCTCCTCCTCCCCCCCCCTTTCTTCTTCTTCTTCTTCTTCCTTTTTGCTTGTCCTAAGGCTAGGACTCACGACCTGGGCACTGTCCTTGACTACTTTTTTGCTTAGGCTTGTCACTCTAACATGTGAGCCACAGATGTATTTCTAGCTTTTTGATGGTTAATTGGAGGTAAAAGTCTTATGAACTTTCCTGCTTAGCTTGCTTTGAACCACAATTCTATCTCACCTTCCTGAGCAGATAGGATTACAGGTATGAGCTACCTATTCTAAACTATACTCTTTCATCCTTGTTTCATTGTTACCTCAGCATAAAAATTATAATCCATTTGTTAGTACTTCTGAGAAGTATAGAGAAGAAAGACAATTGAGAGACAAAAATGGATTTCCATAAAGTTTTGTCTGCTGAGTCAATAAATATACTACCTCAGTTGGCTAACTTCAAGCAAAATAGCTATCATTGCTACTCTCTTTTATACCAATGTGAAAATAAATATAGTTTAATTTTGTTTCCTGAATGTCATGTAATCTTAGGCTTTATCATTTAAAAAAACATAATGAAGCCTTGAAAAAGGGCCTCATTAATTTTAATTTTAAGACATTTTCAAAGCTCATAAGGCAGTATGGACTAACCCCAACATAGAATTTCCAAAGGCTGTTTCTCTTAAAGATGTCTCAAAGATTTTTCTTTAAACTGGGTTTAATTCCTGTTTTCAAGTCCACCTAACGGTAAATCCACTAGCATTTTGAAAGCAGTGCTGGAGTAGAAAGGTAGAAGACCTACTCACCTTCTAATTCTATTTGATTTGGGGATGTGAGGACACAAGAGCAAAATGCCTTCATGACTTCATCCTTAATCCTTCAAGTTGAAGCAACTCTTATAGTTGGTTTTCTTCTCCCTGAGGAAGCCCCGCCAAGAGGTGGCACCCAACCCTTATTTTCAGCTTGAGTAGTTTGGCAGCCTGATGTTAAAGTTTCCCAAAAGGAGTTGTGTTAATTTTGCTAGAAAGAAGGAAGACAAAGTCAAATAATGATTCACTCCTTTGGGTTGCACAAATATCCTGAGGGTTTTAGATTAGCACAAGTAATACCTTCACAGGGTTCAAGGGGAGGCGAGATCCCAAAGGGACAAATTAGCTCTGGGAAGAGCAGGCTGCTTCTGCGGGGACCTGGCAGAGGATCAAGTGGCTGCAAGGGACAGACAGCCTAAAGCAGTACCATCCATAGACATAAATGCAAACCACACTAGTGATTCTGAATGTCCCCACTGGACATGTGAACAAGTTGAATAACAGATTTTATCTAGTTCAGTATGTCCTGGATTTAGTCACCTCAACATATAATCTACATGAAAAATTATTAATGAGTGATTATACTTTTGATCCATAATAAAATCCAATATGTATTCTACATAATAGCATGGATTAATGCAAATACAGAATTTCTGTTGAACTACTTGATTTGTAGTATATTTCATAACATTGATAGTCTCATAAAAAGATTCTTAGTTGGGTGCCAGTGGCTCATACCTTTAACCCTACCTAACTACTCAAGAAGCTGAGATCCAAGGATCACAGTGCAAAGTCAGCCTGGGCAAGAAAGTCCATGAGACGCTTCTCTCCAATTAACCACTAAAAGAGCCAGAAGTAGAGCTGTAGCTGAAATGATAGAGTA
The DNA here is from genome assembly GCF_019054845.1 of Dipodomys spectabilis. NCBI lineage: Eukaryota > Metazoa > Chordata > Mammalia > Rodentia > Heteromyidae > Dipodomys > Dipodomys spectabilis. Next base: position 5,521,517 of record NW_024871042.1, read on the forward strand.
TTACCCTTGAGCAAAAAAAGCTCAAGGATAGTGCTCAGGTCCTGAGTTCAAGCCCCAGGCCTGGAACAAAAGAAAAAAATTCATGTATTCAAGTTAGAATGAGCAGATTTGCATAACCTAAACCCACATAAAAAACTTCTCCAATAAATGCAATTGGATACTGGTTTTTAAAGTTTAAATGAGTTTAAATGAAATTAATTAAAAATTCAGTTTCTTTAAGAAGTTCAGGATGTGTGAAATAAGTTTGAAATGTATTTTCTTGTAAATAGGAAGCTTGGGATGTGTTTTGGTAAACATCAGTTAAACCCCTAACAAAGGAAAAATCCAGAATGTGGTCTTTGCTTCTGCCTTATTGCTTTGTTTACTGGAAATTGCTGTTTGTGATTATTGACTGTTTCTGTCATGTACATAACCACTGGCATGTGTCCTCTTTCTTTGATAAGCCATTCTGAGTGTGAGAGAGCTTGATCACTATGCTTCACTACCTGATGAGTGGGGCGGGCATGGTTGTACTCAGCTAATAAAGACTCCTTGCCCTTAAAAAAAAAATTCAGTTTTAGCCAGTGACAGTGGCTCATGCCTGTAATCCTAGCTGCTCAGGAGGCTGAGATCTGAGGATCGTGGTTCAAAACCAGCCTGGGCAGAAAGGCTATGAGACTATCTCCAATTAACCACCAGATAACTGGAAGTGACACTGTGACTCAAGTGGTAGAGTGCAAGCCTTGAGCTTAAAAGCTGAGGGACAGTACACAGGCCTAGAGTTCAAGCCCCATGACTGACCAAAAAAAAAAAAAAATCAGTTTCTTAAGAGCCAGTGGCTCATGCCTATAATCCTAGCTACTCACAAGATTGAAGCGTGAGGATGACAGTTCCAAGCTAGCCCTCACAGGCAAATCTGTGAGACTATTCAATTAACCATTAAAAAAAAAAAAAAAAACAGAAGTAGAGCTGCGGCTCAACTGGTAGAGTACCAAGCCTTGAGTGAAAAAGCTAAGGAATTGTACAATCTCAGAGTTCAGTCCCCAGTACTGGTACAAAAAATTAATTTCTTAGTTATATACCACCCACATTCCAAATTGTCACTAACCAGATGTGGCCATATGGACAGCAAAGATTTAGAATTTGTAAATGGTGTCTGTCAGCACATGCAGATCTTCCTATTGCCACTAAACCTACTGCGCAGATTCAAACTTGCCCTTGGCTTTTTATCAGGAATCACAACATGATAACACACACTACACACACACACACACACACACACACACACACACACACACACACACACATTTATGTATAGATCCAGAAGGGGTAGGGTAACTCTCTCATCTCACCCAGGCTATAGTTAGGTCACTTAGTAAGTGAAAATCTTGGCTCAGATACAATGCTGGTTCACTTACTTATGGACACAAGTGAATTTGAAAGTGAGAATGCTTTAAAATCTCTATCTCAAAAATAATTAGTGCAAAAAGAACTGGAGGTGTGACTCAGAAGTATAGCACCTGCCTACCAAATGCCAGGTCCTGAGTTCAAATCCCAGTACCATATCCCCTTGATTTAAGCAAACTAACAACAAAAAGCTCTACCAAATGGGTGTTATTCTTTCAATATTTATTTGTTCAGTTTTCAGCCAGACTCAGATATTTCCTCCTTACTCTTCTAGTGGGCCTAGCTCCCTGAATTTTATGTGATTACTTTCCAAATTGTAGGCAGATTTATTTTCCGTATCTTTTCCTAAACATTCATTTTGCTTCTATTTTCCCTAGTGTTCTCAAACAGGAGTTTGGTTAATGATGGATTTTTTTAACTATATCCTGTGTCCTGGGTTCTAATCACATTAGGACAAAGACTTCTGCATGATTTCTCTGCCCCATCTCACTCCTGAGTTTGTCCTCGTCCAGAACTTCGTGAAGATCGTCCCCTTCAACAATTGTAGCCTCAACCATGACCTCTATGTCTTTCATCGGGCTGGATTGCTCAAGTATGTGAACACATCTTCAGCATGTGACAATCCATGAAACTGAGAGAGTGAGGCGAGGGAGGGAGGGAGAGAGAGAGAGAGAGAGAGAAAGAGAGAGAAGACTTTTGCTAGAGGATGAGCAAGTAATTTTTAACTAATACGTGTAAGGGAAGAGTAATGCTGAGAAGAAACATCCTACGAGGTATTAAACATAATGTAGATCCACAATAATCAGAATAGTGACACACTGCCAATAGACAGAACAAAATAGCACAAGAAAGAATCCCTCCACAGACCCATAGTAAGAGCTGTGTATAAATGTGTAAATGTATACATCGGTGATAAAGTGTATGTCCCAGTAGTGAGAAGAGGAAAGATTATTCTGTTAATAGTAGGGCAAAATAAAGATAGAGACCTTTTTTCATATTTTAAGGTAACTAGATTCCCAGGTGACTGAGGAGTTAAACGGAAATATTGAAAACAAGATAATATAATCCTAGCTACTCAAAAAGTTGAGCTCTGAGGATTGATGTTAAAAGGCAGCCAAATTTGAAAGACTGTTTCTCCATTAACCAGAACAACATTAGAAGTGAAGGCATGACTCAAGTGGTAGAGCACCAGCCGTGCATGAAAAAGCTGAGTGAGAGCTCGAGGCCTTGAGTTCAAGCCCCAATACTGGCAAAAGAAATAAATAAATAATAGACTATATAGGATGGGGTGTGGTGGTGCACCTCTAATCCCAACCCTCCAGAAGCTGAGGCTAATGCATCTCTTGAGATATAGTCAATTCAAGGCCACCATCTTAAAGGAGAAAAAAAATAGGAAACAAATGCTCAGTGCTAAGTACTAGAATACAATGGAGAAAAACCTACAGATATGATCCCCGCCTCCTGTCTTTTCAAGACTCAAGCACACATGTAAATGTGAATCCGCAAGTGTGATGGGAATAACCTGGCGTGGATCAATGGTAGAGTGAGAACTTAGTGTGCATCAGGTGGGCCTGGGTTTTTCCCTTCTATGCAACAAAAGAAAAAAGAAAAAATTCAGCATGTTTTTTAAATAGTGTTTTTGAGCAATTCATATCTAATTTTAATTTGACTGATAATTTTTTAAAGCTGTCTCAGAACACCACAGCTACATGCTGGACTTCAGGAAGGGTAGAATGAACAAAGGTAGAATGAGAAGCACTTTTCTCTTGAGGGACATAGAATCCCTTTTCTTCACTTTTGGAGGTCAGGAACTTGGTTGCCTGGCCCTCCTTGGCTGCAGGGGGAGGTAGGAGATGCATCACTAGTCAGTTAAGCATGTTCCCAGAAAGAAAAAAAAAATGATTCAATTGATTCCATTATTCAGAACAAGAGGAAAGAGGTTACAATGGGACTTTCAGGTATATTTTTATTTTGCTATGTACAGAAGTTCTAGAAAGATACATAGGGTTCTATTTACCTGATGCTCCTCTGAGATGCAGGGCTGTGGGACGGATAGAATGAAGATGATCACCTATTCTTGCTTTGTTTTCATTAACTCAGCTCCATTTTTTAAAGAGCAATTTTATTTCATAGCAAAATAGAGCAGAAAATGCAGCTTCCACATGCACTTCCCATACCCCTATCAATGCTGCCCAGCTCCAGAATGGTCCATTTTTACAACTGATAAACAGATACATCATTATCAACCCAAGGCCATAGGTTATATTAGGTTTCCCTCTTGGTGTTATATGATCTATGCAAAACGTATACTGACATAATCCTATACAAAGTGGTTTCACTGCCCTAACAATCCTTTGTACTCTGCCTGCTCATTCCTAATTCCCTGTAATCCTGGCAACTAGTCTATGATTCACCTTCTGAGGCACCTTGGTTGCTTCCTCCGCCTAGGTTGAACTGTTATGAACAAAACCGTTTATATAAACACATTTGTGCAAGGCTCTCATGTGGACATAAGTTGTTAACTTACTCGGCTAACCAAGCGTTAAAATGCTGGATGCTATGGTCAGAATGTGTTCACTTCTGTAAGAAACTGGCCAAGTGTCTTCCAAAGTTGCTGCACTTGTCTGAGGATTCTCCCTGCCCCACACCTTCACAAGCACTTGCTGTTCTTAGTGATTTGTTCATTCTAGAAAGTATCAGGTGGCACCTCATTGTTGTTTTGAAACTTCCAAATCTGTAGTGAACAGATTTTTTTGTTGAACAAAAAAAAAATCTCTTTCATTCTAATTCATTCTGTTTACTGTGCTGAAGAAGCAGAAGTGATCCAACAGAAATCCTTGCTCTCATGAGCCTATACTCTGGCTAAAGGAAAAAGACATGAAAAGAAGACATAGAAGTTAAGGGGCAAATAAGGCGAGTTCAAGAGGGAAGGAGGGATGTGGAGGAGGCTACCTGCCCCCACGGTGCACAACAGAGGTGACTTGAGTGAAGACATGGAGAGGCGAGAGACTCATCACGGGGGCGTGGTGAGGGCACAGGATCTTGCCGTCTATTCCCTTTATACCATTGTTTTAAAATATAACACGATCTTCCATGTAGGTATTTATTTTTTTGCTGCACTCCCTTTGACATTTGGGATGCATTGTTCCTGCTCTTAAGTTTGGTTACTTTAAATTTCATGACTTCATGTTCTTGTCCTCCACCTCATTTCCTCCTTCTTCCCTTGGGAAATTATTTTTATGTCTATCATCTGCCCTCTGGCCATGCTGATGAGCACCAGGACAAATAATTCATTGAATTCTTAGTGGTGGCTACCTATTCTGTCAGCAATTCTACACCCCGCCTCCATGTAATCGCTTTCAGTGACTTCATCTTTTGAAAAGAGTATATCCCCCAATGGTTATGCGAACATTAAATGTGGACAAATGACGTTTTTGCTTCAACACTTTCACATTGAATAGTAATCTCGAGGATGTTTCCAAGCTTAATATAGGGTAATATAGTGTAAAATGCTTTTCTCTTTTTTCCTCCTGCTTGCCTATTCTTTACCTGTTCACTGGCCTTTCCTCCTTACTTATTCATTAGTGCAGGATGCATTTGGTGGACTGGCTGTGCATTCCATCTTGCTGCTTCTCCAAGCTGTTCTGAAATCTGACATTAAAAAAAAATTGGGCAAATATGTCTCAGATGGATACATTCCATTAATATTTATTGGGCTAAGAATTATTTCCCATGAATAAAATAGCCTTTGAATTGGATCATAGAAGTTTGTCGGCTTTGCTCAGTAAATGAAAATGTCTTAGGTAGCTGACCTCTGAATAGATCTTCCCCTCTGTTCGTCTTCTGTGTGTGTGTGTTTCATCTGTTTTTCCAAGTGGCTCACTTGGGCCTGGCTGCCTTTTTTATCACAACGACACCTATTTGAGACTCACATTATCATGGAGAATATTTAGTGATGACAATCCTCTTGTGCTCTTACTTGGCCTCATTGACTAGAATCCAGTAGAAACTTCCTTTTTTATTTTGTCATTATTTCTATTTATGGTCGTCATTTGGTGGTGTTGGTTTGTTCATTTGGTTGGTTGGTTTGGCGTAAGCTGAAATACCAGTAGCTGGATAATTGCTTTGTAGATCTATGACATTGTTCCACTGACAGTCTACCCGGCCCTCCCCCACTCCCGGAATTTAGAAAGTCTCAGATCTCATTTTCTTCTTTCTACTGTTATGTTTTGACTTACTGGCATCAACAACACTCTGTTTTCTGCAAGGCTGACATAAAATAAATTGGACACACACATACACTTGTAGGTGTCTACAACTATGTACTTCTTCAATTTAGGGCTGAAAAATCATGTGGTAAATATTTTCCTTTCCACTTTGATATATTGTTTTCTATTTTAGAATTTCTCTTGTGACTTTTGAGGTTGGATTCAGCAAAAAAGAAAAAAAAAAGTAAAAGACTAGAAATGTCATGTGATGCAGGTGACCAAAAGACTGTACATCCTTTAGTCCCAAGAAGGGACCATTGGGCAGGGATTTTCACATTTCTCCATGGAGACTGGACATTTCCTGAGAACTCATGGGTACATCAGAGAGAGAGTGTGTGTAAGAGAGAAGAGTGACCTGGGTATGGGAAGGGTTAGGAGAGCAAACTCCTCAATAGACCTTGCTTTTCCTGGTGATGGAGGGAGCCCTCTGGATGGATAAGGAAAACCCTTTAAGCTCTCTTCATATGTTCAGGGTGGCTTCAGAGCTTTCCTGGACCTTGAGTAAAGAACAAGTAAACTATTCTGGGTACTGAGTATCTATTTACTTTTGGGAAGGTCAGATAGGAAACAGAATGAAAGAGAAGGAGACGGGAACGTTCTTTTTCTAGGTGCTAAGCTTTGAAGCTGAAAGGTAGGGTCTACCATAGTAGCCTTAATGGACAAAGGAAGATCAGAACCTTGTTATGTGACGCTGTGAAAAGGTACAAGAAGGGTCACACTTGGGTACATCCAGTAAGCCACCATCTTTGCTAGTTCCGCCAGGACTCAGACTGATGCCAGACTGATGTATAGGCATCAAAAAGACTTAGTTTTTTTTCTTTCTTTTTAAATTGTTATTGTAAAGTTACCGTACAGAAGGTTACAGTTAGATAAATCAGATAATGAATACATTTCTTTTTGAACAGTGTTACCTCTTTCCTTCTTTTCTCTCAGTTTTCCCCTCCCGATCCCCCTCTCTCACAAGTGTTATAGTTCATTTTCAACATACCATCTAGTAAGTGTAACTACTGCATTCGTTCACCCTTTGTCCCACTATTTCTGTGTTCCTCCTTGCCCTCCCCGAAACAGATAAACTTACATACAAGACAAAAGGTACAGAAAGCAAAAGCAGTGACAAAGGAGGGAAAAAAAATAAGCAAAATAACATAAAACCTCTTGTTTCCATTTCTTGAAAATAAGCAAAATAACATAAAACCTCTTGTTTCCATTTCCTGGAGTTCATTTTGATAAATATCATTTTATATGATCATATGCAAATAGTTATTGAGCCTTTGTGATCATCTCCTAAGAATATTATTAGTTTTTAAAAAATATTTACTAGAGCTAAAATTTACTCTTCAGAAGGTACTTAGTATTATTACATAGATCCTCAATACTCTAAATCTTTATGATTTGTTTAGGAACAGGGCAAAGTAAGAGATAAGTTGCTGGATAATTCTCCTTTGGAATGAGCATGACATCTATAAGATCCATTTCATTTTAATATGGATTGCATGTGGTAAGAATAAATCACTTAGCATCTTTACATATTTTATTTGAGGTCATTTTATTTTTCAAGGGGATTTTTAGAGCTAAAATTACAGTTGAAAGTTTCCATAACTCATCATCTATTTCTCTTTCTTTTTTCTCTTTCCCTTCCTTCCTTCCTTCCTTTCTTCCTTCCTTCCTTCCTTCCTTCCTTCCTTCCTTCCTTCCTTCCTTCCTTCCTTCCTTCCTTCCTTCCATCTTTCTTTCCTTCTTTTCTCATTTTTTTCTCTCTCTCTCTTTCATGCCCAAATTGGAGCTTGCACTCTTTCCTGAGTTTTTCTCTTAAAACATGTATTCTACTTGAGCCTCCACTTCTGGCTTTTAGCTAGTTAACTGGAGATAAGAGTCTCCTGTATTTATCTGAGGATTGCACCTGGACAGCCTAGGTAGCTAGGGTTATAAGTGCGAGACACCAGTGCCCTACTTCATCATTCATTTCTGACCTCGTTACATCACTTAAAATTTAAGAGATTTCAGGATTATTTTCTCAGAATATGGCTCTGGAGTAGATGCAGGGTCAGCCCTTCAAGGGCAGGAATGGTGAACTGTCTTGGTCTTTGATGGATCTTCAGCACAAGAACACATTGGACACACAGCAGAAGTTTAATACACATTTGTGACTGATTCACTGAATGGCACCCTTCTTACAATCTCAATTCTAATAATTCATTTTTAGTAACTACATGTTAATTGTGAATTTATTTCTTAGGCACATTAATTTTTTTCTTGATGCTCCCGTCAATCGATATATAAAAACAATGGAGAATTTTATCACATTGCATTTTCTTTTTTGCTAGCCACAGGTCCCTTTCATTTCATTCTAGTTAAAGCCAGAAAAAATGGCTGCCATTCCTAGTACCAGAAACATAAGCCATAGTTCAGAGCCAGAAGGGAAATAGGCCACCTGTGGCTTTTGTTTTTGATATCATTTTTCTTTTGTTATATTAAGACTAGGTCTTGCATTGTAGTCATGTTGGCCTGAAATTCACCAAGTCTCCTCCTGCTTCAGGCCTCCCAAGTGTTCAGATTACAGGGGTGAACTAACACGCTTTTAAAGCTGAGTTTAAAATATTCTAAGAGCCAAGTGGCAGTATCTCATGCCTGTAATACTAGTTACTCAGGAGGCTGAGATGTGAGATCTCAGTTCGAAGCCAGCACAGACAGGGAAGAACATGAGACTTATCTCCAGTTAACCCAAAAGGCCAGAAGTGGATCTGTAGCTCAAGTGGCACAGCACAAGCTAAGCATGAAAAAGGTGATGGACAACACCTAGACCCTGAGTTCAAGCCCTGGTACTGGTACATACACACATACTTGCACACATGAACTTTAAAGAAATAGTGATCACATGTATGGTGTATATGTGTGCACCGTTATATGTTATAGACCGTGATAGACAATTTGCTCCAGGAAAGTTAGAATGTGTTTGTGACTTTAACTGAGCATCACTATCCCACAATACTGTGAAATTTGGGAAATTATGTAATCACTTAATCACAATAAAAAAAAAAAGAAATAGTGATCAGAAGCAAATTACAGGTATATAAAGCAGATTCCATCTGGTAAAAATAGTGACTACATTGTCATTTTAGGTTTTTCTAGTAGCCACAATAATGTAATAATTTAAAATAACATGAAATAAATCACAGTGTTTAATTCCTCAAACAGAAAATACTGTGTCAACATGTAATTAGTATAAAAAGATTGAGGTACCTTATAATTTTGTACAAACTCATCAAAAGTCACTTGATATTGTATAAGTTCAAGCACATGTGACTTTCTGGCCACATTTCCAGTGCTCAACAGCCACCTAGAGCTAGAGCTTTTCATATTGAACAGAGTTGCTTTAAAGCAGGGCACAAATGTGTCACTAGTACTCATCCCTCCTCTTGAAATTGAAATTCTCAAGTGTTCCTCTCTGGTGACTATAAATAACAAATATGATAGCTCCACAATGTGATGCAGAATGCTTGTACACACTCATTGACACTTTTCATGGGCAGACAAGGTGAAAAAGTTTGTGTTTTGCTTCACTCCATACTTACACAGCTCTGCTGGAGGTCAGAAGAACCCTTGGCCAGCTAACTTTTTCAGAGTAGTCTATTATGGGATTTAGACTTTGAGACTTCCTACAGGAAGGTGACTTTCCTGGTTCCTACCACATTCTTTGTAACTTGATTGCAGCACTCAGCGGATGTAGAAAAACATATAATACACATGGGAAAGCTCACTAGTTATCTCTATGCGTCTTGCATCACTCACTCACTGAACAGCTACTATGTTCTAGCCAGGCATTGCTCTAGCCGTGTGCTAACAGCAACAGTACCATTTTGGTGAAGCTTTTTCTAAAAGGAAGAGAAGTGGTGAAACAAATAAATCTAAGGTAAGAGCATGGAGAAAAGTAGAACCAGGAAAAGTGATGGGAAGGTCAGAGTTTCCAGATTTTTTTTTTTTTTTTTTTTTTTTTTTTTTAAATTTTATTTTATTTTATTTGAGAACATACTGTACAGAGGGGTTACAATTACATGGGCAGGATAATGCATACATTTCTTACCAAGCATTGCGTCCTCCTCCTTTGTTTACCCTTCACCTCCCTTCCCAGCCTCCCCCCTCCCTCCCACCCAATCATACCCCCCCTCCCCCCCCCCCCACCGACATTGTAAAGCTGGTTTTGACATGACATTTTGTACTTCTCATTGTTGCAACAGGTCCACCTGAATCCTTAAACGACTTGTTTGTCCCCGTCTCCTCCACATGTTATACTGACATCAAATATAGTGATAGCAGGGGTTACACTGTGGGGGAGGGACATACAAAGCAACAAAGAAATAATCTTATAAATGCATTAGAAACACATGCATGAAAGAAACAAAAACATTAAAATACATATTTGAGGTTTTGTTTTCCTAACATCACATTATCTGACTTTTTCCGCTTGACTCATACCTATACTAGATATTGCAAATAAGGGAAACCATGGGACCTATGTTTCTTTGGGCCTGGCTTACTTCACTTAATATAATTTTTTCCAAGCCTTTCCATTTCCTAACAAATGGGGCAATGTCATTCTTTCTGATGGAGGCATAGAATTCCATTGTGTATATATACCACATCTTCTTGATCCATTCATCTACTGAGGGGCATCTGGGTTGGTTCCATGTCTTAGCTATGGTAAATAATGCTGCAATAAACATAGTTGTGCTGGTAGCTTTAGTGTGGCCTTGTTTGTGATCATTTGGGTAAATGCCCAAAAGTGGGATTGCTGGGTCGTTGGGGAGCTCTATGTGGAGTCTTTTGAGGAACCTCCATACTGCTTTCCAAAGTGGTTGAACAAGTTTACATTCCCACCAACAATGAAGTAAGGTTCCTTTCTGTCCACATCCCCTCCAGCATCTGTTGTTGTTAGAGTTCTTGATTTTTGCTGTTCTAACTGGAGTGAGGTGATATCTCAATGTTGTTTTGATTTGCATTTCTTTTATGGCTAGGGATGTTGAACATTTCTTCATGTGTCTATTGGCCATCCTTCTTTCTTCTTCAGAGAAGCTTCTCTTTAAGTCTTTCGCCCACTTACTTATTGGGCAGTTGTTTCTTTGAGGATTTGTTGTTGGGTGGTTTAATTTTTTGAGTTCCAAGTATATTTTAGATATGAGACCCTTGTCCGTTGTATGGCTAGTAAAGATCTTCTCCCAGTCCGTGGGCTTTCTATTGATCTTGCTAGCTATGTCATTTGCCCTGCAGAAGCTCTGCAACCTTATACAATCCCATTTGTCCAGCCTTTCTTTGATTTGTTGTGTTTCCGGGTCTCTATTCAGAAAATTTCGGCCTGAGCCAAGGAGACCCAGGGTTTCTCCTATTCCATCCTGTAATGTTTTCAGAGTGTCTGCTTTGAGTTCAAGGTCTTTGATCCATTTGGAGTTGATTCTGGTGCAGGGTGATATATAAGGATCTAGCTTTAGTTTTCTACATGTAGTTAACCAGTTTTGCCAGCACCATTTACTGAAGAGGCTGTCTGTCTTCCATTCTATTGTTTTAGCTCCCTTATCGAAGATTAGATGGCTATAGGTCTGTAGGTTCATTTCTGGGTTTTCAATTCTATTCCATTGGTCCTGAGGTCTGTTCTTATGCCAATACCAAGCTGTTTTGATTACTATGGCTTTATAGTAGAGTTTGAAATTTGGTATTGATATTCCTCCAGCAGTATTCTTTCCGTTGAGGAGCGTTTTTGCTATTCGGGGTCTTTTATTGTTCCATATGAATTTTTGGATTGCCTCTTCTATTTCCTTGAAGAATGAGGGTGGAATTTTGATAGGTATTGCGTTGAATTTGTAGATAGCCTTGGGCAGTATTGCCATTTTCACGATGTTAATCTTTCCAATCCAGGAGCATGGGAGGTTTTGCCATTTTTTAAGTTCTGTGTTGATTTCCTTTTTCAAGATTTTAAAGTTTTCATCATAGAGGTCCTTCACTTCTTTAGTTAAGTTAATTCCTAGGTATTTTATTTTTGTGAGGCTATTACAAATGGAGTTGCTTTCCTAATTTCAGCCACACTTTTCTCATTGTTGGCATACAGAAAAGCCATTGATTTTTGGGGGTTAATTTTATAACCTGCTACTTTGCCAAAGTTTTGAATCAGCTTGAGTAATTTGGGAGTGGAGTCTATGGGATTCTTTAAATACAAGATCATGTCATCTGCAAAGAGGGAGAGTTTTATTTCTTCTTTCCCTATTTGGATCCCCTTTATGTCTGCATCTTGTCTTATTGCTGTAGCTAGGCATTCTAATACTAGATTGAAAAGAAGTGGAGAGAGTGGGCATCCTTGTCTTGTTCCTGAGTTAAGAGGAAATGGTTTTAGTTTTTCACCATTGAGTATAATGCTGGCTGTAGGTTTGTCATATACAGCCTTTATTGTATTGAGGAATGTTCCATGGATTCCTAATTTTTCCAAAACCTTCATCATAAAGGGGTGTTGGATCTTGTCAAATGCTTTTTCTGCGTCTATTGAGATAACCATGTGGTTCTTATTCTTGCTCCTGTTGATGTGATGAATAATATTAATTGATTTGCGTATATTGAACCAGCTTTGCATCCCTGAAATGAATCCTGTTTGATCGTGGTGTATGATTTTTTGGATGAATTGTTGAAGTCGATTGGCCAAAATTTTGTTGAGAAGTTTCGCATCAATGTTCATCAAAGAAATGGGTCTATAGTTCTCTTTCTTTGATGAGTCCCTACCTGGTTTTGGGATGAGGGTTATGATGGCTTCATAGAATGTGTTCGGTAGTGAGCTTTCTCTTTCAATTTCATTGAAGAGTTGGAGGAGAATTGGTGTGAGCTCTGCTTTGAAGGCCTTGTAAAATTCCGCTGTAAAACCATCTGGTCCTGGACTTTTCTTAGCTGGGAGGTCTCTTATTGCTGTTTCTATTTCAATGCTTGATATGGGCCTGTTAAGATAGTTTACCTCATCTTGGTTTAGTTTTGGCATGTCAATATTTGCTAGGAAGAGGTCCATTTCTGTCAAGTTCTCAAACTTATTAGCATAAAGTTTTGAGAAGTATTCCCTTATAATGTTCTGGATCTTGCTTGTTTCCGTGGTGATGTTTCCATTCTCATCTCTGAGTTTATTAATTTGGGTGAGTTCTCTTCTTTTTCTGATAAGATTTGCTAAGGGTCTGTCAATTTTGTTAATTTTTTCAAAGAACCAACTCTTTGTTTTGTTGATTCTTTCTATAGTTTTTTTGGATTCTAATTCATTTAATTCTGATTTAATTTTGATTATTTCTTTCCGTCTACTGGATTGGGGTTTATCTTGCTGCTCTTTTTCAAGGAGGTTTAGATGTGTCATTAAATTGTTAGTTTCAGATCTCTCCAATTTGTTGATGTAGGAGCTCAGAGCTATAAACTTGCCTCTGAGTACCGCCTTTGCTGTGTCCCAGAGGAGCTGGTATTTTGTGTGTTCATTTTTGTTGAATAGCATGAACATTTGAATTTCCTTTCTAATCTCTTCCATGACCCACTCATGATTCAGCAGTGTGTTGTTCAGCCTCCATGTGATACCGGACTTTCTTTGGTGGCTTTTGGTGTTGAGTTCTAACTTTATTCCCTTGTGGTCAGAGAGAATGCAAGGTATAACTTCAATGTTTCTGAATTTAGACAAGTTTGCTTTGTGGCCTAAAATGTGGTCTATTTTAGAAAACGTTCCATGTGCTGCTGAGAAAAACGTGTATTCTGATGCTGCTGGGTGAAATGTTCGGTAAATGTCTGTTAAGTCTAATTGATCTATGCAGCTGTTTAGATCTGCGGTTTCTCTGTTGAGTTTTTGCCGAGTTGATCTATCTAGTGGGGAGAGTGGTGTGTTAAAATCCCCAACGATTAATGTCTTTGGATCTATATGGGATTTGAGGGAAAGTAGTGTTTCTTTGATAAATTTGGGTGCTCCATTGTTTGGCGAATAGATATTTAGAATTGTAATATCCTCCTGAAGGAGAGATCCTTTAATTAGTATGTAGCGACCTTCTTTATCTCTTTTCATGAATTTTAATTTGAAGTCTATTTTATCTGATATTAGGATTGCAACTCCCGCCTGTTTATGCGGTCCGTTTGCTTGGTAGGTTTTGTTCCAGCCTTTAACATTGAAAATGTGTTTGTTTTTATGGGCAAGATGTGACTCCTGCAGGCAGCAGATAGAAGGGTCTTGTTTTTTAATCCAACTAGACAGTCTATGTCGCTTAATTGGAGAGTTCAGTCCGTTAACATTAAGGGATAGGACTGAGAGGTATTTGGGAGTTCCTGCCATGTTATCTACCTTCTTGGGGGCTGCGAAAACTGGGTTCTTCCTATGGTTCTTGGATTCTCAGTTTGGGTGCAGTTTCTTGGCCTTTATTGAGGTCTTGTTGGTTTTCTATGTGTAGGACATCTTTAAGAATCTTTTGTAGGGCTGGTTTGGTGGAGATGTATTGTTTCAATTTTTCTTTGCTATGGAAGGTTTTTATTTGGCCTTCAGTTATGAAGGAGAGTTTAGCTGGGTACAGTATTCTTGGTTGATAGTTGTTTGTTTTTAGGGCATGGCATACATCATTCCAGGCTCTTCTTGCTTTGATTGTCTCTGCTGAGAAATCTGAGGTGATTCTAATTGGTTTCCCTTTATAAGTGATTACCCTTTTCTCCCTGACAGCTTTAAGGATCTTTTCCTTGTTCTGAGTTGATCCTGTGTGGATTATAATGTGACGGTGGGATGTCCTATTCTGGTCTGGTCTATTTGGGGTTCTAAAGGCTTCTTGTATCTGGACAGGCCTATCTTTTTGCATGTTTGGGAAGTTCTCTGCTAGGATCCTGTTAAACAGATTTCCTAGACCATTAACTTCTGTTTCTAGGTGTTCCTCTACACCCATTATCCTTAGATTAGGCCTTCTGATGGTGTCTTCCAGGTGTTGGATAGATCTATCATATTTCTTGGACTTGTCTTGGATGGTTGTATGTTCTTTCTCTATAATATCTAGGCTGTCTTCAATCCCTGAGATTCGATCTTCTGCATGGTCTAACCTGCTGTCAAGACTCTCTACTTTGTTTTTTATCTCTTTTCCTTCTAGTTGGTCAGCTTTGATGGCTTCAAGTTCTTTGTTGAAGCTCTGTTTTAGGTCTTGTATGAGTTTCTTTACTTCCTTAATTTGGTGTTCAGTGTTTGTCCTCAAATCACTTAGTTGATTGGTTATGGTTTCTTTGGGCTCCCATTCCTTCTGTTGGGTTCCATTCAGCATTCCCTTTGTGGTCTCCCTGACTTCCTTCAGCTCTTTGTTAATGGATTCCATGAATGCCTTTAGTGATCTTTGTGTGTTCTCTACCTGGTCTCTCAATTCCTGTATTACTCTTTGATTAGCTTCCTCCCGTTCGTGGGATTCCTGCAGATCTCTTTGAGTGTTCTCAGCCTGCTCACGCCATTCCTCCCTTTCTCTTTGAGTATTCTCAAGTTGTTCACGCAAATCCTGTATCAGTTTTTGAGTAGCTTCCTCACGCTTATGATATTCCTGTATAAACTTCTGGGATGCCTCCTCTCTCTCCCTATCACGCTCATACATAGTCCTTTGTACGTTGTCAAACTTTTCATTTATCATGTTTGCCACCAGTGTTTGTAGAGTTGTTTGGGAACTCTCCTCTGGATTATTCATTATCTGTTCTAACCCCTGATTATCAGGATTGGGAATTGAGATACTCGAATTTGCCATTTTTCTTGTGTTTTTCCGGCTTACTCTGCCCATTTGGGATGAAGATAGCACCAGTTTTGTGCTAGAACACTATCTTAAGGCAACCATCAACCAAAGTTTGCATTTGTACAGTCAATAGTCTACAGATACAATCTAGTTCAACCGATACATCTATTCGACATCAAACAACTATATGTTAAAGAACTTCGAACCGCAGAGAAGAATTTGGAAAGCCAGAAATTATTAGGGTTAGGAAGAGATGTGGGTAAAAAATAGGAATAGATTGGTGTGGGGAGGCACAGGGAGAGTTAACTATGTCCTAATCACAATGCAGGAAATAGGTTGGGTAGGATGTAAGTAGAGAGAGAGAGAAAAAGAAGAAAGGGAAAGAGGAATGAAAAGAGACCAGAAAAAAATAGAAACGTAAAAATTAATGTTATTTTAGAGATTAAAAGACCATCTATTTATAGAGGAATATGAATATGTTGAGAGAAAGGGAGGGACATAGAGGAGATGAGAAAAACTTTAAAAAAATGCTTAAAATATTGTATAGGTATAAAGTACTGCTATTAGTGAATTTAAGTCTCAGAGGTTTTGAATTGAGTAATAAGTTTGTGGATTAAGTGTGTACACAATGGGGGATAGGGTCTACTGGTTAACTACGGGTTTATCTGAGGATGTGCAGGACAAGAGTTAAGTCACATAAAGATGAACAAAGAGGAAAAGATGGAAAGGATAGGAAAGTGAGAAGAAAAGATCAGAAGTTCAGTAGAGCTAGAAAAAAAAACAAAAAGATAATTAAGAATGAAAGAAAAAGAGAAAGAAGACAAGAAAAGAAAAGAAAACACACATTCACGTATTCCTAAAATAAAAATTATAAGAGGAGAAAAAAAAAAAAAGTTAATGGAAAACAATTATTTTTTCAGAAGAGGCAAAAATTAAAGATTAATAAAAGTTTTAGAAAAGCAAAAAAAATTTTTTTATATATATATAAGGTAACAAAAAACGAAAAAAAACAAAACAATAAAAAGAAAAAAAGAAAAGAAGAAGAAGAAAAAAAAAGTTCTTTGATTTTTTTTTTTTTTTTTTTGGGAGGGGTGGGAAGAGTCCTGTATCTCCCTTTTGTCTGTAACCAGAGTCTGGTTGGAGTCTCTGGTCAGCTTGAGGTCCTGTGGCTTGATTGGTTTCTTAAGTCAGTTTGTTGGAACAGGCAGGAAAATGCTCTGCTTTACCCAAGATTTTGAGATCCCCCTCCCAGGTTAGTTTACTGGGAGGGTGATCTGCTTTGAGAATCACAAAAGAGGGGGATGCAGTGATGAGGCTAGGTTCTGGGTAGAGTTGAGGCCTTTCAACGAACCGTAGCTTTTCCCTGGGGCTATTTTGTGAAAAAAAACTCACAGCACCCAGCCTGGAGCCATTCTCAGGGTTTCTGTTTTTCAATTGATTGTGGTGGCTGCTAGAGGGAGGGGCAGCCTCTGGCTCTGGCCACCCAGCGAGGAGAGCCACTCCAGTGGTTGGTGCCTGAGCTGGGCGACCCCTCCCTGGATGGAACTGAGTCTGTGAGGTCACCTCGCCGCCAAGTTCCTGTGACCTGCCAACTGACTAGCTCTATTCCAAGGCCTGAGCTGGAGCTAGCCGCTCCTCCGAGCTTTGTCAGTATCCAAGATGGAGATCACCGGTGCTGGGGGGGGAGGGGTGGCCTTCCCTCCTCTGCTCCCAGAGGAGTGAGGAAGTGGGGCTTCTACTCACGCGGAGTCTTGGATCTCGGGTCGTCTCTGGTCTGCAAACTGCAGGATGAAGTTGTCCGCTCCTTGTCGGTTCTTGCTGGTGTTGAGTAGAATCCGCTCGGCCGCTGCGTCTGGCTCCTTCGTCCCGGACTGGGTCTCAGGTATGCCTCCGCGGCGGTGGTCGCCGCTGCGACCCTGCCGCCGCAGCGGCAGCTGCTCAGATGTGTCTGCTTGGCTTCCCCTCTCTTGACTAACTCTCTGTCCTGTGATGGCACACTTGGTGTGATTCTCTGGCTTGGGACTGTTCACTGGAACTCTGAAACTGTTTTCTATGCAAGAGCTTGTTCAGATTCCAGCTTCTCCTCCGCCATCTTCCCGGAACTCTCTCCCAGTTTCCAGATTTTTAAATAAGAAGGTCAAGGTCAGGGATGGTATCAGTTAGAGGGTGATGATGAAGCAACACTGAATGTTGGGGAGAGGAATGAGGCTTGTACATTTGGTGTGATATATGTGAAATTTCCGGTAAGGACTGATGAGAGAGTTTTCTGGGTCCATTGGAGGAACAGCTCATTGCCCTGAGAGGAGGAACAGAGAAAGCAAAAAGCCCAGGATTTTCAGATGATCCACTGAGAAGAGAAGTCCTAGGGAGGGAGCATAAGGAAGGTGGCGGTGGTTAAAAGGATCAGAGACACTCAGCCATTCTGTGGCTGAGATGCCATGGGAAAGACAGGAGCAATTCTAAACACGAGTCTATTGTTACGTTTTCCTGGTGGATTGTTACTTTCCTTGGCAAATAAGGTTTTTAAGGAATATATATATATATATATATATGTATATATATGTGTGTGTGTATATATATATATGTGTGTGTGTATATGTATATATAGTTATTCAAGTCCCTTCTATGGATGGATAATGTTCCATTGTGTGTGTGTATATATACATATATATATGTATATATACACACACACAATGGAACATTGTATTTATATCTATATCTATATCTATATCTATCTATCTATCTATCTATCTATCTATATATACATACAGTATATCTATCAATTGATGCCCTTTTCAATTGTTTTCTCCTTTGGGCTATTATGACTAAAGCCAGTCTGAGTATTCATGACAAGGTTTTACATGGACATGCCATTTTAATTCTCCCATTTCCCTAGTCTGTCAGAACTAGATTTTGGTATCAGTTGTTCATATCAGAGCTTCTTATATTTTGCTTCATGATTGCCGATAAAAGTTGGTCATAGTGGCGCACACCTATAATTCCAGCACTTAGGAGATGGAGGATGGTGAGTTCAAAACCTGCTTGGGTTCC
Organism: Dipodomys spectabilis; assembly: GCF_019054845.1. Taxonomy (NCBI): domain Eukaryota; kingdom Metazoa; phylum Chordata; class Mammalia; order Rodentia; family Heteromyidae; genus Dipodomys; species Dipodomys spectabilis. Next base: position 5,539,953 of record NW_024871042.1, read on the forward strand.
AGGACAGAGTGTGAGCTATATAGTGAGACCCTGTCTCAAAAGAATATTTCTCATAATATTGGTAAGGTGATAATTGATCATCTTTTACCAGTTTATTGCATATGTAGATTTTCTTTGCAACCACTTTATGAGATACAAGCATTCTTTAAAATGTAAACACAGATATATAGATATATATACATATATCTATATATTGCATTTAAGAGTTAAATAGACTAGAGTAGCTTAGGAATAATGTTAAATATAGTAATAAAATCCTAATGATGAAAGAATTCAGTACCAGGCCAGCTACATAATTACAGAAGACCTGTTACAAAATGAACATGTGGGACACTAGCCTGAGATGAGGGGCAAATCTCCCATTCCCATGGCCATACCACTCCAGTCCACAGCAAACAGGCATTCTCCAAGAGCTTGAAACCTCATCTCAGGATGCATAAAAACCTTGGTTCCAGATGAGTAAGCAGTTCACACTGAGATGCCAGACAAACACATCATGACTCTGCTTGTCTCCAATGGGGACTGCTGCACTCCTGCTATGCCTAGAGATGACACAGAAAATGCACCTGATTCTTAACACTCTCCATGTCCATGCCTAGTAACCCACCGGTTGAATGTAGGCCCTACCCCCTAGTTAGTGCAACTCAGTTTGTCACACCTTGGGGAAGCCTTATGTACCATCAGCAGGGAACTGGGGTAACTATGTGTGAGCTAAAACTGCAAGCCTCTAGTCATGCTCTATTGTGTCCACCCACTTCACTTAAAAACACAAAACACAGATAAAATGTTGAAGAATTATAAGATGGTGATCTCAGAGAATTCAATTACAATCAGGCCCTTCAGGACGTGTGTTAGCCCTATGACCACTTGTCACTTGTGTGAAGTCAGCTCTTAAGCAATGGAAGTTTATTTCTAAAGATGCTTTTAAAGGTTTGGGGAGACTTTAGCTCTTCACACAAAATAGCTCTCCAACATGAAATCAGTCATGCTGAACATTTAAAATTATATGCACTAACTTTTATGCACTTGAAATGTTGCTCTGTGTTGTATTTGGTTCATGGCATTATAAGTGACTTTTATGTTATTCTTTGTGCTTTTTTTTAACCCCACATTTTCCAGGTTTTCTAAGATGAATTACAATGAATGAAACCTTCGTGTTACAAAAATTTTACCAGATATTATTTATGTATTACTTATATGTAACAATATGGTAATTCTGTCCTCATTTTTGGAGGAATGCATATTTTAGGGCTTTGACTCAGAAATGTATTTCTCTTACTTAGGTCCATTAATATACGATTAGCTAATATTCTGGATACTTCTAAAGTTGAAAACCTTGTGAAAACCCTTACGCTGAATAAAAAGATCCTGGAGGATTTTGTCCAGTACAATGCAGCTTTCAAAGACCTCGTAAGTACCTGTGGTGACCAGGGTGACTGCCTTTCCTTTTCTATGGGGCCATTGGGACTCAGAGTCACACTTGACTTTTCCTTGGACCTCAGTTGGTGAATCATGTGAATTGGGTCTTGGGGAGCATCAGAGGTGGGGCTAGAAGGGGAGCAAAAAAAAAGATAAAATCGAGAAAACTCAGGTGACAGGAACTGTGGCTGTTCTCACTGGTGGTCCCCAAGGAGCCTGATCACTCAAAGCTTTGGCACAAAATGAGGTGGATTCTAGTCCCCAAATAGGGAACTCTGGGCCATGGGAATCCATGAGTATCTGATCCCTAACCCAGTAGCAATTAGGAAGGAGACTTGAGTTAATGGGATTGATTGATTGATTTTGTTGATACTGAGCGTTCTACCTCTATCACCCAATCTATTCCCCAGCTTTTTTTTTTTTTTTTTTTTTTATGTCCAGCTACAGTTTATTTTTTTTCAGATAGGCTGTCATGATTTTGCCTGAGTTCGTCTCAGACCTTAGTTCTCCTATCTACACATCCCAGGTAGCAGGGATAGGCATACATTATCATATCTGGCCTTCTGGTTTGATTCTATTGGATGATGAGCCTAACTAGACCTATTTGTTGAGTTGGCTGCATCCTTAAGGACTGGATGAACTGGGAAAAGATATGTGTGATAAATGTTGAGTTAGTGATGATGAAGCAGTAAAATTATTGACTCTGTTAAAATATCAACAATTGATATTTCATGTGTTTTTAGTGTTTGGATGACCAAGAGAGAAATGCATGTGAAGCACTTCTGCCGCATGATTTTTTTTGTTTTAAGGAATAAAAATAAAAACACTTCATAGACTACTTCACATGAAAGAGCAACTGACAAAAAAAGCATTATTGTTATTTGAGTTTTTGGCAGATATTTTCTTTTTTTTTTATTGTGAAAATACCATACAGAGGGGTTACAATTACATGGGCAAGATAATGAGTACATTTCCTATCAAGCATTGTTGCCTCCTCCTTTGTTTCCCCTTCCCATCTTTTCTTAAAATTAAATGAGATGAACCAGATATGGTGGCTCATACTTGTAGCCCTAGCTACTTAGAAGGCTAAGATTAGGAGGATTTCAGTTCAAGGATAGCCCAGAAGGCAAAGTGTATGAGACCCTTCTCAACTCCTTCCCAATAGAGAGCTAGATGCAATGGCAGGTGCCTGTTATCCTAGCTACAGCAGGAAGCCCAATGTTGGCAGATGGCTCCAAGTACATGATGGCCAGATGTGATTCTCTACCTCAAAAAATAACACCAATATCAAAAAGAAACAACAACAAAAACAGTTGAAGACAAGCCCCATTACCATATGAATGAGATGAAGGACTGAGTAGGTAGCTTAGCCCTAGAGCTCATGCCTAGCATTCACATGGCCCTGAGTTTGAGGCCCAGCACTGCAATATATATATATATAATTATGCATATGTATAATAAATATATACAACATATTTATATAATATATCATATTTGCATATATCTATTATATATTTACATATTATATTATTATATAATATTATATTTCTATATATTTTATTATATAATATATGCTTATATACACATTATCTGCATAATTATATATTTTATATGTAATTAATAATTACTATGTTGTATATATTTTTATATGTTGTATATATTATATATAATGTATAAATACATAATTTATGCAATATGTTATATAATTATAATATTTAACATATGCTGTATTATATTATATATAAAGTTATATATGCATATAAATAAATGAGATGAGCCTTTTCACTCCAAGAAAACAACTTCCAACATTTGTTACCAGTGATAAGATCTAGCCAAGAAAAGAAAAGTAGAATTTAGGAAAACTAACATCTGCCATGAGCTTGACAACTACTCAATACCTAAAAGGCTTTGTCTAATGAATCTGGTGATGATATTAATGAATGTAGTATTTTGATATTATGTAATGGGATGGGTCAACATTTGGCAAATCTGCATAGTCTGATGAAATAATATTTTCCAGATAAGCAATGTATGATGTTACAAAAGTATGCATAAATGAAAAAAAATCAAAGTGTAAAATAAACCAATGAATTTTAATATGATATTTTATACAATATTCATTGAGAGAGTTTTCAGATGCCATATTGCAACTAATCTCCTAAAACAATGCCATTTGTTGAGTTTTGGTGGAATATCAAAAGTATCCATATTTATCTGAAAAGATTACTTAAATACTTCTTTCTTTTCTAACTACATATTTTTGTGAAGACAGATTTTTTTTAAAATTGTATTTCCACCAAAACATGTTGTAACAGATTGACTACAGATATGGGAATTGAGCTGTCTTCTATTAAATCAGTAATTAAAGAGATTTGCAAGAAGAGAAAATGTGCCACTCTTTAAATGTTTTTGTTAAAATAATAAATACATTTAAATTCTGTTTCATCAATAAATTAAACAAAAACCAATTATGCAATCATGGTTGTGGGTTCATAATAATGAATTTACTATTGCTGACAGAGATATAAATGGTGATACTTTCAAGGGTCTTAAAATACATGTTCTTCTTTCCAGGAGGGAACACCAATGAGGACATTTGTGGCTGAAGTTGCAGAACAAATAGTTGGCATTGCAGTGATCAAAAATGAAATGGTAAATTGTGAAATGGCTCAAGTGGTAGAGTGCTCAGTGTAGCTTTGTAAAATATAAATTAACATACAATGTCTGCTTGTAAGTTTTAGTTTTACTTATTAATGTGAATGCCTCCTTTTCCTAAAGTGTACACTCATTGCCTCCCATCTGACAGCCTTTCAATTCTTTCTTTCTTCCCTCCCTCCCTTCCTCCTTCCCTCCCTCCCTTCTTCTCTCCCTTCCTCCCTCCCTTCCTCCCTTCTTCCCTTCCTCCTTTCCTCCTTCTTCCCTAACTCCCTAACTCCCTTCCTCCCTTTCCCACCCTCCCTATTTTTTTTTTTTGCCAGTCCTGGGGACTGAACTCAGAGCCTGGGCACTACCCCTGAGCTTCTTTTGCTAAAGGCTAGCACTCTACCACTTGAGCTATAGAGCTACTTCTAGCCTTTTCTGTTTATGTGGTACTGAGGAATTGAACCCAGGGCTTCATTCATGTTAGGCAAGCTCTACCACTAAGCCACATTCCTAGCCATGCTTCCTTTCTTTTTGTGGCACCAAATGCTTGGAATATTACAGAGAGACATGAAAACATTCTTATTCTGAAAATTTAACCTTTCACTCCCCAAATCAACCAAAAAAATTGCATAGCTCTCTTTCAACAGACGGCTACTACAATTAGTCATTTCTGTTTTCCAACATTCTTCCTTATACCTAATTACCTGGAAGTGGGGGGTGGGGCGGGAAAGAGAGATTTATCAAATGCATATGCCATTTTCTATTTTTCCAAATGGGAATTATTCCAAAGCATTTGTTACTGAGTAACACATTCTTTCCCTACTGGTTTAAAGTGTCACTTTTTCACATAGACACATATTCTTGTGTCTATTTTTAAACTCTATTTCACATATTTGTTATCAATTGCATCATCATATGCTTTGTTATCAACTAAGAGAGCCTTCTCTTACTTTTCTTCTTACCTAAATGTTCTTGAGTTTTCCTGGTTATTTCCTCTTTCAGACAAACCTCATGCTACTATGAATTTTTTCTATGCCTGTGTGGATTTTGTGGGACAATTAAAGAATGGTCTACATAAAAATATAGGAACGTGGTTTCTGTGTTGTCGTTAACTCTTTGACTTTTTAAAATACAATTTTATTGTTATTAAGGTATTAGACAGAGGGATTACCATTTCATAAGTCATGTAATGAATACATTTCTTTTTGGACGGCGGCAACCCTTCCTTCTCTTTCCCCCAGTTTCTCTCTTCTCTCCCTGCTCATAAGTTCCATAGTTCATTTCCCACTCCCTCCATTTTTGTACTCCCTTGCTCCCCATCACACAAAAGACAAAATATTTAAAAAGCAAAACACCACCAACAACAACAAACACGTGCTTGCATATCCTGGAATTCATTTTGATTAAGAGTATTTTAAATGTTGAGAGGAGTTATGCTTTCAGATTTCTCCCCTAAGAACTCTTTGAGTTCTTAAGAAAAGTTTTACAATCTTTTTTTTCATACATGGTTTTGAGGCAGTGAGGTTTATGTGTTATAAACTTGTCCTCCATGTGGTGGGTCCTTTAAGGAGCTGGGCAGGAGGTTGAAAGGCCTTTGGGAGTACTGCCCCCAGAAGGAATTAAGTAGTTCTTAGGAGGTCCCAGATCATTTGCACAAGAATAGGACTAACTACAATTAAGAGAGAGACTGGCTCCTGTCCTCCCCAAGTGTTCATACTATAATGTCATCTACCCTTGGGGTCTTCACTAGAGGCCGAACCCGAACCTGGATAGAGCTACCTGTTCTTGTACTTTCAGCCTTTTAATACTGTGAGCCAATTAGTATATTTTCTTTATAAAGTACTCAGCTATGAGCATTTTGTTATAATAATGGGAAGCTATATAGCCAAATACTTTGTGTTCCCTGAAGGCCCACCCTCTACCCTGTCCTGGTCCTAGGAGCTTGACTGAATGGGTGGCATCATAATGCCTTTGCCCCTTGCCTTCTGGGTATGCTTAGGCAGTGGGAGATCTTGATGAAGGAGGGGAAGACAATGAGGTTGAGATGCCTGCAGCTGGCTGATAGGCTGTTTGTGAATTCCTGCAACTAGTCCTGTACCACCAAGTAGAGGCAGATAATAGCTTGGAGGTGCTGCATACTATCCCCACTAAACCTCTTCCCATCCTTGTTGAACCTTCCTCCAATGATCTTGATTTGATGTACCATATTTCCTGATGAGACCTTGCCCAAATATGGTCTTAGACATTTATGATTTATTTCTATGTATTCTTATGGTATTTTCTTGGCATTGTAAATAACCATTTTTTCTTACTGTACTTTGTTAAAGTGTGTTTGGTATATGGAAAGTATTCAGTTTTGCATTTTGGTCTTGTACCCAGTCACCTTTCTGAAGTCTCATTGCTGAGTTTTAAGATTTGTTTGGATCAGAGCAACTAGAAGGAATGCTAAAATTCAGAGGGCGGTTTTATCAATTACCCACAGCTTCTATTGGAACTTTATTTTCAAAGTTCATATGTTTTGTTTTGTTTTATTTTTTGTTGTTTTGTTTTTGTCAGTCGTGGGGCTTGAACCCTGGGCTTGGGCGCTGTCCCTCAGCTCTTCAGCTCAAGGCGAGCACTCTACTGCTTGAGCCACAGCTCCACTTCTGGTTTTCTAGTGGTTTATTGGAGAGAAGAGTCTCATGAACTTTTCTACCTGGGCTGGCTTTGAACCATAATCCTCAGATCTCAGCCTCCTGAGTAGCTAGGATTACATGTGTGAGCTACCGGTGCCCGGCAAAAGTTCATTTTTTTTTTTGGGGGGTCCGGTCGTGGGGCCTGAACTCTGGGCCTGGGCGCTGTCCCTCAGCTCTTCAGCTCAAGGCTAGCGCTCTACCACTTGAGCCACAGCGCCACTTCCGGCTTTTTTTCTTTTTGCGTATGTGGTGCTGAGGAATTGAACCCAGGGCCTCATGCATGCAAGGCAAGCGCTCTACCACTGAGCCACCTTCCCAGCCCCAAAAAGTTCATGTATTTAACATTCGTGACTCTCCCTTGTTTATTCTTTTTGGATCGGCTTGTGTTACATGCAAGAGCCTCTGAGTATATTATGCAGATTATAAAAAAAAATTTCCAAAAAAAAAAAAATTTCCCCTGTTCTCTGAATGATGCTTTGTTTTCATCATAGCAAGTTATATGCTTCTTGATTCTAGTATTTGTATTCATCAGCTTTCCTCAAAAGTCTGTCTGTATTGTGAATGAAAAATTGGGTTATCAGTTTGAGTGGCTGGCATGGAGATAGTCCTCTACTACATCTCTCCAGTCACTGGCAGAGTTGCCCATACTCTGTCTAGTGGGGAGGGGAATGGCCTCCTCTTGCATGCATGAGTATAGTACCAGCAGGCCAGCAGAGACACCCATGTGGCCCAGGATGAAAGATGTAACCTAGTGGTAAAATCCATATCCAAGGTAAAACTGCCTTCCATTTTGGCCTGCCACTATACTCCATTATTTCAAAAATAAACTTTTGTTATTTTAAGAGATTGGGGAGGAAAGGAAAATAAGACGGCATATGCCCATCTGTTGTTTTGAGCTAGTAACCTCTGTTGGCTTTTGCTTTTCAGTGATTTCTCAGCCTTACACTTATTACTCATTTTATTTTATAATGAGCAGTGTCTCCTTTGTAATTAAAGTCTTATAGAATAAAAGCTGCTACAGGATCAATGAAGATTGAAAGGTTGCCAGGATTGCCCTGAGGTACCACCAATGGCCTCGTTACCCCTCAACTCCACTTCTGTTTTGTGGTGGAAGCTGGGAGACAAGGGACTTGGCCACAAACTTCACCATGTTCATGAATTTGCTAGTGCCAGCCTTGTTGATCACAGATTGAATCTGGCTCCTTATATGTTTCAGTCCCTCTTCTGAAAAATGTGCTTCTTAAAATAATTTTCCTGTGGAAATCAAGAGGAAATCTGAGTTGGTGTTTTTCAAGTCTACATTTGCTTTGATTGTTCTTTTCCCCTACATTTCAGATTTATTTAGTTTGTTTTTTTGTATCCAATAGATACAAAATAGGGTCTTGTAGTCCTTAGTTGTCAAGAATTAAGTCCCCTGTCATCAGAGTCATGTTCAGTTTGGATTTCTCTTCATTGTTCCCTGCCCCTAACATTGTATCTTTCTGAGAGGTGAAGGAAGCCAGGCTGAGTATTGTGTACTTTTAGCAAGGATGAACTTTTGGTTCCCAATGCAGGATGAGCAGAGAAAGAGAAGGAACCAAAATCTGACCATTGAAACAGGAGCAGTGTGTTCAGTATTCCTTTTCCATGGCAGTGCTATGAGTCCCTTTAATTACTTATGCAAAATTTACTATTTATAGCAATAAATAGTTTAAGGAATGCCGTATATAAGGCTCAGTCTTACAGCTCAGCCCTATGTGCCAAAGCATGTGACTCTTGAGATGCACATTTTCACATTACCAGATACGGGGGAACACTAGTTCATCTGTTTGCTTGACTCCTAAATTGCCCACATGCTCAGTCACTTGTGCTGATTTGCATGCTCTCATGGTGTCTAACAGTGGCGAGGGACTGCTGTCCTGTGGCTTAACTCATAGCAAAGACTCAGGGCTCTCTGTGTTGATAGACGATCATGGCTTTGTATAGCCATCTTGCAAATACAAGATATCAGAACAAGTATCTTTCAGGAAGCATAATTTTTAAAATTTTTTATTATTATCTTTAAGTAGTTGTACAAAGAAGTTCCCATTCTACAAAACAGTATATGAATACAAGGTTTCTGACAATATTGTAGGAAGTATTACAATGAAGGAGATAAATAATGGGAGAGGAAACTGTGTCTCTTACTATTGTTCCTAAAGTGACTTTTCTTTTTGTTTTGTTTTCTTTTGTGCTGGTACTGGAGCTTGCACTTGGAGTCTGAGTGCTGCTGCTTCACTTTTTTTGCTCAAGGCTGATATTCTGCCTCATGAGCAATACTTTACTTACAGCTTTTTGATGGTTAATTGGAGTCTCATAGACTTTTCTGCCCAGGCTGGTTTCAAACTATGATCCTCAGATCTCAGCCGCCTGAGTAGTAAAGATTACAGGTGTGAGCCACTAGCACCTGACACTAAAGTGACTTTTACTTTACTCAAAACACCCTTCCCTGCCTTTTCTCTAGGATATAGAATACATACGATCTCATTACAACATTGAAGATTTTATCTACTTCAGCCACCACCAGCGAGAAGAACATGGGCACTTGTTTCATTTTGCGCTGAACCCTATTTTCCGGCACTACACAAAGTTTTTTCTGAAGGAGATTCTTCGCTTGGACTATAAGTCCTGTCTCTACTACCCTATTTACCCACAGACTAGGGAAAGCAAGGTAAGAGATTGTTGTCACTCACTTCCCCACGACCTCCGTGTGTTCAGTTTCATTGCTGTGTGCGCCACTTTTCATTCATTCCTGTAGATGGGTTTTGATGATAGAATAGATCTAAATTTCCAATGGTCATATTGAGTTTGGGCCATTTTCTCACACTATGTGAAAGCCCAGTAGGGTTTGGAATTTCTGAAGCAGTCACAGCCAAATATAGTTAGTAAAACAATTTGTTGGCTTTTCTATGAATATAGGAAATAGACTGAAAACGATGCAAAAAAATGTTCTAAAAGACATGGAAATAAAATTATTTGCTCTGATGTATTACTGCAATGCCAAAATGATACTCTCATGTCCCTTCAAGAATTCCAAACAGATGTGGCACTGTAATCCTAGCTCATGCCTGTAATCCTAGCTACTCAGGAGGCTGAGATCTAAGGATGGCAGTTCAAAGCCATCCAGGGCAGGAAAGTCTTTGAGACTCTTACCTCCAATTAACTACCAAAAAATAGGAAAATAGGAAGTAGAGCTGTGGCCAAAGTGGGAAACAAAGGAGAAGGCAACAGTGCTTGAAAAGAAATGTACTCATTATCTTGCCCATGTAATTGTAACTCCTCTGTATGGTATTTTCACAATAAAAAAAAAGAGCTCAAGGACAGCACCTTAACCCTGAGTTCAAGCACCACCACCACCAAAATAATAATAATAATAATAATGATAATTCCAAGTGCAGTGAGGGAAGGGATGACATTTTCCAAAAAGAAATAGACTCTTTTTTTTTTTTTTTAGTTGGTCATGGGGCTTGAACTTTGGGCCTGAGCACTGTCCCTCAGCTCTTCAGCTCAAGGCTAGCACTCTATCACTTGAGCTACAGCACCATTTCTGGTTTTCTGGTGGTTTATTAGAGATAAGAGTTTCACAGACTTTCCTGCCCGGGCTGGCTTTGAACCGTGATCCTCAGATTTCAGCCTCCTGAGTAGCTAGGATTACAGGTGTGAGCTACTAGCACCTGGCCAGAAATAGACTCTATCTTACTTATCTAACTGTAATCTTCTGTACCTCACCTTTATTATAACAATAAAAAATTAACTCCAAATGAAATATAAACACCTCTATAAATAGACATACAGATGCATGAACTGATGAAACCCTATATAATAACTAGCTATATAATTCTGTATAACCCTTGTACTCATGTAGACTAACACCATTAGAATAACACACATTAAATGTGTGTATACTTTGCATATGTATACACAGAAACAAACACAATCCTCTTGCCCTGCTGCAGAGTTCTTTACAAGCCAAGAGCATGTGTTTTACCAGGAAGATATGCATGTCATGGTAAAAGGCAAACATCTGTTCTTGTTCAGAGCTGCTTCCCCAATGCCTAGAAGCCACACACACACACACACACACACACACACACACACACACACTTACATACTACGCCCTGGTTGTTCAACAGGCAAGCACCTATTCAAGCCAGATTCCAAGGCATTGCTTTTTGCATGTCAATTTCGTAGTCTCTGGCATCAACTGTCCTCCACTTAACGTGGACTTGAGGGGGCAATGAGCTTCAACTACTGAACTGTGTCGTCGTCCCAGTAGGTTTCGTTCCTGACCTCAAGCTGCCTAGTGCACCTGACATGGTCATGTTTCTTCTCAATGATCACAATAAAGTAGTCTTTAAGATGTTCTTACTTGTTAAACAGCCAAAAGTGTTAACACATATACATAACAAGAATTATACCAGTTTATATTATTAAACAAAAGCTTGTCAGAGAAGGACAGTGGAGATAAGGAAGGAAGAAGAAAAAACACAGGAAGATTTCTAGTGACATGTAATCTATGGGTCTACATTTCTATCAGAATGTAGCTTGATAGCAATGGGATTGCCCCAGATTTGAATGTAGTGAAGTTAACAATTTTGCTGGAAAACCCTGGACCTGCACAATTTCCTTTTACGTTACACATGACCTAGTGGCAATTGTGTGACCATCAAAATGTGATATTCTGAGATTTTATTCAAGAGGCTGCCTGGGTGTACTGAGTCAGAGAAAGTCCATTTACAGCCATAATAAGAATACCTTGGGTATTTTATTGAACTCTCATCTATTTACCAGTTAATGCAGACTTAGGAGCACATTATACATCATTGTATGTTGGCTATGGAAATAGATTTGGAAACAGATTTCCTTGGTCTCTGCTTCCAGTTGATTTGCACATACACATGTCAAAAAAGCATAAGAAGCAGTTTCAAATAATTTGGGTAAGATTTCCCAAATTCTGCCATAAATCCCTAGTTGAGGGAGTTGTGGTGAGGCTGAGTTTCTTAGAATACATCATGAGGGTTGTTTGCTCCACACCCACTGCAGATATGTATGCACTGAGAGCACTTTATAAGTAGAAAAATTGAGCTTTGGCTAGGGATTTCTGGCTTCTGTTCTTCAGTTTTTAAAGTTGAGGTATGAAGTTCAACAGTGAGGGATTCTAGAGACTTTTTAGAAATATCTGGGTCTATTTTTAGAATAGAGAAGTAAGTCATATGTAAACCATCTTATTTATTATGATACATCAACAGTTTGGCTTTACTTTCTTGCCTTTCTAATTTAAGTTTGATAAATGTATCATTAACAGTTTGGATTACTGAAATGGTATCTATTTCCTAGGTTAGTTTCACCAAAATTTCATAAGATTTCATAAACATGAGAAAACTAAGAACAACCATATTTGACCTTTTCTGACAAGTTTTAGAAAACTAAATATTTAAAGCATTGGCATAAAACCTGATTTACCACAGGTCATTTCAATAAGCATAATCTAGTGCATAATTTAGTAGTAATGGAAGTTAAAATGATATTTACTCCCTCCCCCCCCCCACTCTCCAGTTTTATCTTTTGATTTTGGAATGCTTTTTTAAAAAAAATTAATAATGATCCAGTTGAAGTCAGCCAGAATGACTTTGACAAGCAGGAGGATTTTCCCATCAGTGCTAAGTTGTCCTCATATGGCATTTTTATCTATGTGTCTTCTTAAAGCATGTTGTGCCAATCACACAAAGGTTAACAGGACGCAGATAACAGAGCTTAATGGGGTCAAATCAAGCTGATTCATGACCACTATGGAGAAGAATATCCTCTTGGGGAAAATACTTGTACTGAAAAAATCCCATAAACCAAACCACTTGTTTATCTGTCATTCCCACAGAGATAGTAATGTAATTACTCTCGTAATTATCTTCATTAGTGTCAGGCATTATCTACAATTCATTCCTCTGCTCGAAGAGTATGTTTGTTTATTTGCTGATTTTTTTCCCCCTCTCCGACTTGGCCCAGTTAAGAGTTTTGTATTTGTAAAGCTGCACGCAGACATCTGTGCTGCGCCTCTTTGACATTCTCTCCCCTAAAATATAGATTGCTGTCTTTCAGTTCCAGAACCCCTACGCCCACTCGCTGACATCTGCCCTTCATTACTTGGTTCCCGTGCGACCACGACGACAGATTGTCTATCCTCTGGAAAAGCTTGGCATAAACGCTCCATCAAAGTCGGTCTCCAAGGATCTGGTGGGTAGCAGGGCGGCAGGCTGGGAGGCTCGGTGCCAGCTCCTGCAGGCTTGGCAGATGGGGTGGCAGCACTGTCTTTGCAGGAGCAGGCTGCTTCTTAATTACAGGGAACCTGGCACTCATACCCTTACAGGCTGTGCCCCGTGAAGGCTCCCCTGCAGCCCTTTCCCTCAAGTGGTTATTTCCATAATCCTAAAACAGTAGCCACAGGATCCCACCAAGGGCAATGCAGGCAGGCACACCCCACGTGCTGCTGGGTCCCCGGACAAATGACCCAGACATACCCTTTCACATATTTTTGTCTTTCCCCTTCCTCATAGGCAGATATCCTCTATCAGTGGATGTTTTCGAGGAAGCATCCTCTGCAGTGGAGTGCTTTCGAGGAAATAGATGGTCTTTTCCCCACTAGGGCAGTCAGCTTCCAGAGCAACATTACATTGGAGATACGTGGGTCTTGAGCAGACTTTTTAACTCCTTTGTGGAAAGTCAGGGCGACTAACATATTGACTTCCCTGGGGTGGCAGAAGTTTTTATTTATTTGCTATTTATTTTTATTTGTTTATTAAGACCAGAACTAGAAGAGGGACTTGAATAGAACCTAGATGGAAATGTACAGATAGGCATGCACACAGCCATCATTATATCAAGTTGTAGCCGTCTTGTGCACTTCTGTTCAAATGAATTTTTAAAAATTCCTCAGAGGGCTGAGATTTGCCCTTTGTGTGAGAGAATGAGAAGTTTAAACACAACACATTAAGCTGAGTTGCTGCTCATCAGAGCTGAGTATGGTGCTCGGACACTGCCTCAGCGCCTCAGCTTGCAGCCAGGGCACAGTCTCATGCCCTGCTCTTGATTCACCTGTGGCTGTGGGGTCCACTGCCCTTCTAGCCACCTGAGAGGCAACCCTTTCCTGAAGCTGAGACTGCTTCAAATCCTGCATTTACACCGGTAAAATGGCAAGATGAAGTCGTACTTACTTTCCAACAAATCATCAAGTTATTTGAGTAGAGTCTGAAAGCAAACAGCAATTCCTTTGCCTCCTACCTCTTTTAGTATGGAAAATGGAGAAACGCTGATGCAAAGATAAGGAGAAGTATATAAAGCAGGGTTTCTCCATCTTCCTGGGATGATGGGTCTTTCACCATGTGTGAGTCATACTCACAAGATTGGTGCAGAGATAGTTCCGGGGGGAGAGGAAGATTGAGAGAGGACAATTGTAACATCTATCCATCACTAAAACACAGTCTCTCTGGGATCACACTGATCCCAAAGTAAGGACCTGAGTGGAAAAGGGACATGGATTCACCAGGTTCACTGCTTTGCAGCTTCTGTATCAGATAGGTAAAGATGAGGGACACTCCCTTTTGTAGCCATTGCTGAGATTAAAAAAAAAAACCCTGTGCATTAGTGGATATCCCTGAATCTTGTTTCTTTAGCCAGTCCTGTGGTAGCATGTGTGGGATGCTGGAGCTGGAGGGGGAGGCAAACAGAGCTGTCACATGACCAAGGACATGTTTTCTCTGCCCTTGGACATTTCCCAATTTAGACTACTTTGAGATGAGCTTGAGCTCCAGCTGGGGAGAAAACCAGAGAAAGCATTTTGTTTCATTAAAAGGGCTCCTAACATTACTTTCAGGTTGGTATGATTTGGAATCATTGCTTACATTTAATAACCTTTTTCTCTGGTCATCTGAGTATGCTGTGTCTCCCTGGCTTCCCAGGTCCCTGATGTATGTTAAGGTATAAGAAAGTTGAATTGTTTAAACCTAAGGACCAGAAAGATGAATACCACCACTGGATAGTCGGATAGTTGATGTTTGCCTATTGCTATAGTATTTATTATACCACTAAACTCTGCCATTTTAAGAATACTTTTACTGTTACTTACATATTCTATATTGAGATAAGATGTTAGTAAAGTTTAGGATCTAGTAAGGGGTTAGTGATGTTGTTTGGTGATAGAATTCATTCTTAGCATTCAGGAGAGCTTGAATTTGATCCCCTAACTGAATTAAAACAACAACAACAAAAAGCTGGATACTGGTGGTGCACATTTGAAATCCTAGCTACTTGGGAACTTAAGAGTGGGAGAATCAAAGTTCCAGGCTAAGCTTGGCAGAAAAATCTGAGGGACTCCCAAGTCAGTGGAACAATCAGGACTTGGTAGAAAACAACTATCATTCTAGCTATGTCAGGAAGCCTAAAATAGGCAAATGAAGTTCCAGGTGCACACCTAGGAAGGAAGTCATACCATCTCGAAAATAAACAGCTCACTGGGAACCAGTGTCTCACACCTGTAATCCTAGCTACTCAGGTGGCTAAGATCTAGGAATAGTGGTTCAAAGCCAACCCAGGCAGGAAAGTATGTGAGACAATTTTTTAAAAAAATATATTGTTTATTGTAAAGATACTGTACAGAGGGGTTACAGTTACATGAGTAAGGCAATGAGTCCATGCCCTATACAGCGTTGTGACCCACTCCTTTGTTTTCTCCCTACCATCCCTTCCCTCACCACCTCCCCAACTTCCCCCCCCCCAAGTTGTAAAGTTCGTTTTGAACATAGTATCTTGTACATCTCATTGTTACAATGGGTCAACCTGTATCCTTGTTTTGGCATTTTGTTATTTCCCTTCCCCTCCCCAAATTAGAAAAATGTATATACAAGATGCAGGGCACTGGAATCAAATACGGTGAAAACAGGGGTTATACTGTGGGGAAAGAACATAGAAAAGAAACAAAAAAATCACATAGTACACTATGAGTATATTAAAACCAACAGCAAGAAAGATAAAACCTCTTGTGTCCCTATCTTGGGGTTCATTTTGCTTAGCATCGTCTTACATAGTCATATGTATGTAGCTTTTGACCTTTTCTGCTTGTCTGTCATGGAGCTTGAAATCTGGACCTGGGCACTATCCCTGAGCTCTTCAGCTCAAAGCTAGTGCTCTACCACTTGAGCCACAGCACCACTTCTAGTTTTCTAGTGGTTTATTGGAGATAAGAGACTTACAGACTTTCTTGCCAGGCTGGCTTTGAACTGTGATCCTCAGATCTCAGCCTCCTGAGTACCTAGGATAACTGGTGTGAGCCACGGCCCTGGGCTTATGTGAGACTCTTATCTCCAATTAACCACCAGAAAACTGGAAGTGCAGCTGTGGCTCAAAGTGATAGAGTACTAGCCTTGAGTGAAAAAGCTCAGGGACAGAGCCTGGGCCCTGAATTCAAGCCCCACAACCAACAACAACAAAAACTAAAACCCCAGAACCAAAAACAATGACACGAGATAAAGCTGGAGGTATGGCTCAGCAGTACAATTCTAGCCTAGAAAATGTGAGAGGCCTTCAGTTCAAACCCAATAACACACACACCCATACACACAGAGAGAGGGGTTATAAGATGTAATGCATAGTATTTAGGATAAGGCTGAAGTTTATGGGTATACTATTTGTCTAACATTCATAAGGTCCTGGTTTCAATCCCCAGCACTACCAAACAATAAAATTTTAGAAATATTAATACTCCTATCAAAAGATTATTAATCCATAATTCACATGGAATGAGACTGATTGCTCCGAAGTTGTATTATTGGTGGTGAGTTGTATTACTTAAAATTATTTTCTCTCAAACATTTTAGATGACTGTAATGTTTTAGAGCAATTATCTGAGACAAGATGAGACAAATAGGATGCTTTGGGGAGAATTTCTACGTTCCCCCAAGTATGTCGCTCTCTAAGTAGAGCAGTAGTATTGCACCAGTTGAACCAAGTGAGGCTGACCAATCATTATTTCTAGCTGAATTCCTCTTTACCTGTGAGTTTCACACCCTTCCACCCTGTGGAGTGACCATCAGCCCCCCTGCCACAGCTGCATTGTTTCTCTCTGGCCACTCACCTTTCATATCATTTATGCTACTTAAAACATCTTAGAATGACCTCTATTTCCTCTCTTTCACCTAGAAAGCCAATCTTCAAGAGAGCAGATCACTCCAGGCATGAGTAATGGGATAGAAAGCGTTTCATCTCAGTGGGTTGCCAATTTGAATCTGGCACTAGGCAGCAGTGATTGAAATTCATCACTGCATGGCAGGGCAATATGCCCTCCGTCCAGAGGCTACCTAAGGCACTCCTTACTTCTTCTGCCTAGTACGGATGATAGGTGTCCCTGCCCAACACCTTCCCTATAGTTTCTAGTAATTATCAACCCACCCTCTAGCAAGTCCTAAGAAAGATGCCAGAAAATGCAAGTGATCCTTGTTACACATTATAGAAGCCCCAAAGATTTATAATAATGTCTCCATAGCCAACCAGTATGAATTCATGGATAAAGAGGGAAGGGCCTTTTCTTAATAAACACCATAATCTACATGATACGCCTGAAACAGTCTCTCTCAATACAGTCTTGGACTGCTTTTACATTCTGAATTATTGTGGAAATTTTTAATTAAATGAATTATTATCACTCACCTGTATTCGTATGATCAAAAGCACACTGACTTTGGCTGAGTGAATTGAGTAGTCATACTGAGTAAAGAATGTGGAGCAAGTTGTTGTCCTACCCTTGCCTTGGAGATGGCTGGGTGTGTAAGTGAGCTTTCTGTCCTGCCTGCTGCCACTCAGAGTGGACTGTGATACTGTCCCTGCCCTTGAGAGCTGCCAGTCTACTTTCAGTATAACAGAGTGGGGCAGCTTGCACTGGTCCCAAGAGCGAGAACCTGGGATTCAATGGTTTTGTAAAACTCCTGGGGGAGGGAATGTGTTTGTATTTTTTGTCTGAGGTACTACTTCCTTTCCAGGAGTGGGTACTTGAATAACCATTATTTATTGCGTTAAACTCAGAAAAGTCTGCCTTGAATTTAACAACCTCTACCCTATTTCATGATCAATGGAAGCTTCCCAAGGTTTACCAATCACTTTAGTTCATCTTGGTATATAGTATTCCTAGTATTGAAGTATGAATTCCTATCTATCTATCTATCTATCTATCTATCTATCTATCTATCTATCTATCTATCTATCTATCTATCTCTATCATCTATCCATCAACCCCCTCTTCTCCCCCCCCCCCCCAAGAAATCATATTTTCAGAGTGAACAATCTGATCCTATTGTTTTTCTTTTCCTGGTTGTTTATTAGCGATAGTCTGGAAATCTCTACTAATAAATCCTTTTTGGGTTTTCCCACATTTTACTTTTGTCCTTCTACAAAGAAAAAAACAAGACAGTTTATTTAACCTCTCTTCTCAAGCTAAATGCTGGCCTGCCCTTTCCTGGTATGTGATCTCTCAGGAAGATGTCAGTCACTGGCATTCAGTAACCATTTGAATTGTCCCTTTTCATCTAGTCCGTTCTCCCTGTCCAGCTATAATTACCATCTGATGGACTGTTAGTGGGTACTGTTTCACTTGGGCATCTGTTGCCCTTAGGAAATTGCATTATTCCGTTGCACCTGCTAGATTTTCTCCAGCCTGTTTCCCAGCCCCTTCCTTAAACTTGGTAACTTTCACTGACAGTTAGACTTCCCTGTATTGTATCTGTGCCTGGTGTGTGTGTGTGTTTGTGTGTGTGTGTGTGTGTGTGTGTGTGTTTAAAATCAACTCTTTAGCATCCACTCAAGAAAAAATTTCTGAAAATGCAAGTTATATTTTTAGCATCATATACTATATAGATCATCATATATGATGCCTGGTCATTTTTTACATACTTTAAAAAATTGTCATTACAAAGGTGGTGCACAGTTACATGTCAGATAAATACAGTACATATCTTTTTGGATAATGTCACCCCTTCTCTCAATCTCTCCAGGTCTCTCTCTCTCCCATCCCCAACTGCCTGATTATTTTTTATTTTTATTTATTTTTTATTTTTTTGGTCGGTCATGGGGCTTGAACTCTGGGCTTGGGCACTGTTCCTGCGCTCTTCAGCTCAAGGCGAGCACTCTACCGCTTGAGTCACAGTGCCACTTCTAGTTTTCTAGTGGTTTATTGGAGATAAGAGTTTTATGGACTTTCCTGCCCGGGCTGGCTTTGAACCATGGTCCTCAGCCTCCTAAGTAGCTAGGATTACAGGAGTGAGCTACCAGTGCCTGGCTTGCCTGATCATTTTTGACATGATCTTAATAATATTTTCTTGAAATTAACCCAGTTTAAGTTACCACCAGGAGTGAAATATGACTTTTGAAGCCACTTCTCAACCATTCGTACATGTTTGCCCTGTTGTAGGAAATACATTTCTTTCTATTCATAGTGAATCATTGTCTGTTAGATTCTTAGGATAATTTGCATAAATTCCTTCACTGGCTCCCTCCCTCCCTACATATAATAAGTTCTATGCTTATTTGTTGTTTGACTACTACCTAGCTTCATATGATTGATAGATAGATAGATAGATAGATAGATAGATAGATAGATAGATAGATAGATAGATAGATGCACACATCAGAACATCTAGTAAATCAGTGGTTTATTCTCATTGTTATCATAATCATTCTGTCTTAGAAACTTTATAATATTATAAACTTTATAATTTTGCTACTGTTATTGCTGTGTGTTGAGCTCCTGCTAAAGATTCCCATGAATGATCTCATGTAATTGATACACCAACACTTGTAAATAGTTATGTCTATTGACATCTTCTTCACACCTAAAGAATAAATGTTCAAAAGCTAATATCCAAATTGCTCTGGATATTACCCAGATTACTCTTTTTTTTTTTTTTTTGGTCAGTTGTGGGGTTTGAACTCTGGGCTTGGGCGCTGTCCCTGCGCTCTTCAGCTCAAGGCCAGCACACTACCGCTTGAGCCACAGTGCCACTTCCGTTTTTCTAGTGGTTTTTCTTGGAGATAAGAGTCTCACGGACTTTACTGCCTGGGCTGGCTTTGAACCATGATCCTCAGATCTCAGCCTCCTGAGTATCTATGATTACAGGCATGAGCCACCGGCGCCAGGCCCAGATTACTCTTTTAACCACTAAATATAGGCTTTCTTACCTAAGAACTAAAGTGCCATAGGAAACAAATACACAGAAATGGAAGATAGCTCTATTTCTATGACTCTCCTACGTCTTTGTTATCAGCTACTTCATTAAAAGGTAACCCACAGATGACTTTCCCCCAGGACAGCTTGAATTTTCCTTTAGACAGAACATCAAGCTGCACCAGCCTGATCTGGCTGGATGAGACTGAGAAGGAGCAGACAACTAGGTCCCAATTGGTAAGCCTGGGTCTGTTTCTGTACAACAGCAGATCCAGGTTATCTACAGTTCTCTCTCTGTTTGTATCGGTATGTTGTTAGAAACCTTTCAAAATTATGTGGCATCTGCTGGAAAAAGAGGAAAAACAGTTATGATCCTGTATGGAGATAACATGCAGTATGTGGTCTGGCAGTGTTCTCAGAAAGAATCCAGGCAATGCCCTTCGTGAATAACAAAA
This sequence comes from Dipodomys spectabilis, assembly GCF_019054845.1. Taxonomy (NCBI): domain Eukaryota; kingdom Metazoa; phylum Chordata; class Mammalia; order Rodentia; family Heteromyidae; genus Dipodomys; species Dipodomys spectabilis. Next base: position 5,560,364 of record NW_024871042.1, read on the forward strand.
GGTTTATTGGGGAGGGGGCAACAGTACATGGAAGGCGAGAGAATGTAAACTAGTGGCATGATTGACAAACACTAGATGTAGTTCAGAAGATGAGCCATGATGAGATGGCAGAATGATACCTTTAAATTGCCAGGAGAAGGAAGTTAATATCTCAGTGTTATCACAAATCAGTGTCATATCTTTAGTCTTGTTTTCTAGAGCAAACACTTTAGGATAAATTCTTCCCTCTCTGTAGCTTTATTATGATATAAATCATATATACCCATACAAGTCACTCATGTCAAGTGTACAGTGTAATAACTTTTAGTGTTATGAGAATGTCAGTTATGAAAACATGACCACTATACAATTTTAGAACATTTTCCATCTCCCTTTTTCCCCCCAGGTCTTATGCAATCATTCATCTTTTTGTCTCTATGAATTTGCCTATTCTAGATATTACATATAAGATGCTATATTATCTTGCCATTCACATCTTTTTTATTTTTCCATTTGTTTTTAATTATTGTTCGTTAATTAACAAAATAATGGATTTTATAAAACAGTGGATTTTATTATGACATTCTCAGTATTATAATGTACCTTTATCATATCCACCACTCCCTTAGCCTTTTTTTGCCCTTGCCTGCTGATCCCCTTCCTCTTCTCAAATAATCTGTGGTAGAACTGTCTATGTTTTGTGTGTGTGTGTGTGTGTGTGTGTGTGTGTGTGTGTGTGTGTGTGGTTTAGATTTAGGATATGAAAAAAAATATGATATTTGTTTTTCTGATCTGGCTTATTTTCCTAAATGATGATCTAATATGATTTTGTTCTTTATGGCTGAGTAATATTCTATTGTGTGTATATGCCAGATTTCCTTTGTCCATTCATCTGTTAACAGGCCCTTAGGCTGATTCCACAGATTGGCTACTGTGAATAATGCTTCAATAAGATTGGGTATGTGGGTATCTCTGTTGTACGCATTTACTGATTGAATTCTATTGGGCATATACCCGAGGTGGCATAGCAGGACTATATGGTAGTTATACTTTGAGTTTTATTAGGAGCCCCCATCCTGTCTCCGTAGTGGCAGCCCTAATTTCCATTTCCATTAGCAGTATATAAAAATACTTCTTCCTCTTCTCCCCTATAAACTGTATCCTCACTGTAAGGTCCACTCTTGGATGGCGAGCAGACTCCACCCTCCTCACAGCAAAATCTCTGCCCAGTACCTAGGCAACTGGCACACCTGGAAGAGGTCACATCTGGATTCAATGTGGCCACACTTCCCCCCCCCCCCTCCTTCCCTGCACCTACCTAGATACAGCTGAGCCCAGGGCCAGATGCTCTCTTTCCCAGGTCTTTTCCCTGATGCATGGACTGTCAACATGGCCTGGTGCCAGCCGGAATGATGAATAAACCTACCCCTTACCTGAATACCACGTGCATGATGCTGCTTTTACTCAGCCGCCTCTTCTTAAAAACCTAACACTCACTAACGTTTGGTTTTTGTTTTCTTGATGGCAGCAGTTCTGATTTGGAGCGAGGTGGAAGCCCATTGTAGTTTAGACTTGCATTTTCCTAATGGCGAAAGATGTTAAACATTTTATTGTATTAGGCATTTGTACTTCTTTTGAGAACTTTACAACTCATTTGCTTACTTACTGATTGGAATATTTGTTCTTTTGGTGTTTATTTATTTTTTGAGTTCTTTATATATTCTAGGTATTATTCTCCTGCCAGATAATTAAGTATCAAAAATTTTCTCCCAATCTGTAAGTTATCTCTTTGTTTTTTCATTGTTCATTTGACTGAACAGAAGCTTTTCAATTTGATGTAAGCCTATTTTTCTCAATTCTTGATGCTATTTCCTGAGCATTCGGAGTCTTATTCATACAAGGTGTTACCTATGCCTACATTTTTGAGCATTTTTCCTGTATTTTCCTCTAATAATTTCAAAGTTTCAGGCCCTACACTTAGATTTTCTTTATCTATTTTGAATTATTTTTTAAGTGAGAGACAAGGCTGGATATCCAGACTTGCCAAAGCCATTTATGAAGTGTCAAAACAGGAATATCGGTGACCCATGTCTATATTCCTAGCTACTCACAAAGCAGAGATCTGAGGATAGAGGTTCAAAGCCAGACCAGGCAGGAAAGTTCATGAGACTCTTATCTCTGATTAACCACCAAAAAGCAGGAAATGGCAATGTGGCTCAAAGTGGTAGAGTACTAGCTTTGAACACAAAAGCTTAGGGACAGTGCCTAAACCCTGAGTTCAAGCCCTAGGACCTACACACACACACACACACACACACACACACACACACACACACACACACACACACACACACACACACAGTATTTTATATATATATATATGTATATATATATATATAAAATGTTTTAACAAATCCGTAGTAGCTATGTGGGTTTATTATTGTATTCCATTGGTTTAATGTGTCCATTTTAGTGCCAGTTCCATGATGTTTTTGTTACTTTGGCTCTGTAATATACTCCAAAATCAGGTATTATGATAGGTACAGTGTTACTCTTTTTCCTTAGCATTGTTTTTAGTTACTTGGTGCGAACATCTTCTTTGGTTCACCATGTTCTCCACCAAATTCATTCATGTTGCAGCATTTATCTATATTTTATTTCTTTTTATTGCTGAACATTCTGTTGAATGGATATATTATACTTTATCACTTACCAGTTGATGGACATTTGAGTTGTTCCCAGTGTTTGGCTATTATGAATAATATTGCTTTGAAACTTCACGTATTTTTTGTGTGAATGTATGTTTTCATTTATATTGGGGTGTGCATAAATTATCTAATTTCGGTTTTCATTTTCACATTCTCTCATTGTTGGATTAGATTTTGCATCCCATTCCAGCCAACTCAAGGCTATTGATACATGTTCCATGACCCTTCTTTTTTTTTTTTTTTCAACAGTAGAGAGTCCATCCACACATTGAGACTAGACCTCTATGCAAGTTTTAGTACTTTTGAAAACACAAATGTTACTAAAATGAAATGTCTCCTGCTCTTATTTGCCTGTTCATCCTGACTCATCAGCCTTTTGTAATTCTGCACAGATATTAAGGGGTGACAGCAAAGACATTGTCCTTCCAAGCCTGGTTCTGGTGGCTCACACCTGTAATCCCAGCTACTCAGGAAGCTGAGGTCTGAGAATTGTGGTTTGAAGCCAGCCCAGGCAAGGAAGACCTTGAGACTCTCATCTCTAATTAACCATCCAAAAAATGGAAGCAGAGCTGTGGCTCAAAGTGGTAGAGCACTAGCCTTGATCAACAAAGCTCAGGGACAGTGCCTGAGCCCTGAGTTCAAGCTCCACAACAAACACAAAAGAGAGGGAGGGAGGGGGGAAAGAAAGAGAAAGAAAAGAGAAGAGAAAAATGTCTTTCCAAACACAAGAACAAGACAGGACTTTCTATTTTTCTTTTCTAGCCACTGGCATACCCTTTATTGTAGTGCACCTTTGGTAATGGTATTGTGCTTAAAAAGAGTTGCCAAGCCACCTAACAGAAACAGAAAATGCCCAAGGTTTTCCTGGATGTTGATTGAATTCTTGCCACAACCGAGTAAGAAGTTCCCTGAAGAGCAAGGTAATGAATGCTACCAAGGTCCAGAAGTGCCTCCAGACATATCAGCTGCCTGCCGCAGAGCCCTGAAAGGCCTACAGTGGAGCAAGGCTCCCAGGCTGAGCTGTGCTCCTGGCCAGGAAGTGGCATTGGAGGCCAAGTGGCTTCTTCACATTCTGCCTTCAGGGAGGAAAGGCCTTGGCTTTGTGCATTTTAAAGTAGCTCAGGCAATAAAACAGCAGAGGGGACAATTAGAGCTGCAGGTGCTGACTAGAGATGTTGCTTCTTTTTCCCCCAGATTAAAAATAAATGTGTCCTGACAAAAGCAGTTTGTATTTATGGTAGGAAAAAGAAAAAAGGAAAAAAAAATAGTGAAAAAAAATCAGTGGAACCTTCAATCCTCCTGGCTATAGATTACCTTTGTTAATGTCTTGGTCGTTTTACTTCTAGATCATTTTCAGTGAACAATCCCACATATATTCAATAAAATGTAGAGCCCTGGTACTTTGAAGCTCACCTTTCTCTTCATAATGTTATGGGTATCTTTACATATTGAGATGTGGCCATGCTGTTTTGCATTGACCAGCTGCCCCCATCACTTAGGACAGACTTTAGTGCAGTATCTTGTTTGTGTTGCATTTTTAATCTGTCTCCAGTGAGGGAAACTGAGGTTGAGGGTAGGTTTGGGAAAACTTGTGAACATTCAGCCAGCCAGCAGGGCTTGTGACTATGACCACCATGAAGGCATTTCACTACTCTGCGAATATGTACAGTGTTGGCTAGGTTTGTTCCTGCACTCAGATGAGGCAAATCCAGGGACATTTCTGGTCAATTTTAGGTAGATAAGTTGTGTAGGTTACTTCAAATCACAACACATGGCCTTAAGTTCATAAAGGGTCCAATCTGATCTTATGCAATGGTGGAAACTCAATTTCATCCCAAAGATCAGAATCCTACACTGCTGCTGAGGCCCACTTCACACAGGAAGCCTGAAGCCAGCGGATGAGGGTGGGAGGCCCTTCTCTTCCTCTCCATGTGCTTTCCACTTACTTAGCCGTTGTTCAACGGTTTCATTTTCTTCCTCTTAATTAGCCATATTTCCAGCTCTTCTGAAAATAGAGCCAGCCAGGACATGTAGGAACAGCCAGTCTGTTCTCATCCCCTCTGTCCCAGGACAGTCCCTGCTCTGTGGGCTGGACTCTGAATGGTGAGTGAGTGCTTTCTTCAGAGATTCCCAATGCTGGGGACAGCCTACCAGCATTTTCATTCTGTGGGCTTTAACACTTTTGTTTGCACCTTGAGATAGCCCTACAGGAAGGACCTACGTGGAAGCTTATTGCCTTTGGGTGGTCAACACACCTCATCAGTACAGGGTACCTCATCAGCTCACTTAGTAGTCACTGGCCTTGTTCATCATGGCCTTTTGAGCTCTCAGGATGGTTGATCCCCCCTCCCCTACCATGGTGTCCACTAGCTATAAAAAATCATGTCACCTGTGCTTGCATTCCAGTGGTGGGAAGCAGGCAGTAAAGAGACGGACAAGGAGACACCATGCCAGGGGTATCAGGTACATCAAAAAGAATGCCCAGAGAAGCAAAGGAACTCTGGAGGCAGGCAAAACACTCTGCTGTGCTGGGCATGGTGGCTCACACCTGCAATCCCCGCACCTAGAAGGCTGAAAGAGGAGGATCATGAGTTAGAGACCAGCCTAGGGTTAGTGACATCCTATCTCAAAATAACAACAAAAAATAAAACAGTCCTCTGCTAAGGATCATTTAAGGTAAGACCCGATTCTGTGGGTCTGGGTGGGACTGCGGATGGCTAGGAGGAAGGAGCAGATCTGCTTCTTTCCGCACACTCCTCTGAAGCCGGCTGCTCACACAGGCACACTTCTACACATCCACAAATGTCACGTTAATGCTTTTGACTTTTATTTCGTGACTATTTCCAAAGAATTTCATGCAAGGACCCATCAGATGCAATGAAAATGTTTCCAGTATGTTCTTAAAGCAGAATTCCCAAGTTTGCTCTAAGCTATGTATGATTTTTAACTTCTCCTTGAAGCTACAGTTTCCATTTTAAAAAAAAAGAGGAACCTGCGGACCCAGATTGTTTAGAATTTCGGGTGCCCAGATGTTTGGAAAAGGTTAAATATTTTACCTCCACAGCAGTTGGCTTCCCAGGAATTCCTAGGGAGGATATTGTTTCTATTGAAGAAAAAAAATGACAATGTAACTGCCATTTTGAAGCCTCTACATGACAGATGTGTAGAGTATAGAAATCTATGTATTATTGAATAATTCTTTTTAATATGCTCAAGAATAAGCAATTTGTAAGCCTGTTTACGTTCCTGCCATCTGGGTGCATTCTGTTACCCATCTGTTTCGTGTAATTATGTAATTATCAATATAAGGGAAGAATAGGTGATATAATTAACAAGAAAAACTGATCCACACTGAAGAGTAAAAATGACAAGCATCTGTTGAATGGCTTTTTGTCACTCTCCCTTCATTGTTAACTGTTCTTTTTTCCTTTCATATCCTTCAGGAGAGCTGTTTTTGTCAGTATGTGTGTTCCTGTTTTTATTTCTCTCTCTCTCTCTCCCTCTCCCTCCTCCCCCTTCTTCTCCCCTTGCTCTTCCCTCTCCCTCCCACTAACCCTCTCTCCCCTACCCCACATGTAGAAGGATTTAAAAGTATTCCAGGAGCTAACATAACCTTGAAAGAAATGAGCAAATCCTTTGTGTCATGCATTGATTCTCTCCCTATGGGAGAACCTTTACAGTTATTTCAAAAGGATGAAATGTATACATTGAGAACTGTAGGATAACTTTAATTGACAGGTGCCAGGGCAGGTTGAGTGTGTAGCCCTTTCAGAGAACATTTGTTCATAAGAAAAAAATCCCATACTTAATGCTTTTGTTTTAACATCAAGCCTCAAGCAATCTATGTTATTTTAAAGTACGAGGAAGTCCCAGTGGATTGGGTTCATGTCCATATAATCCTTGAAGTATATCCTTATGTCATGGAGACTTGTGGGCACATAGATGGAACTCAGGCCACATGTTCCCTCTTGGTCAAACTGGCCTCCCCCCCTGCTTAGGACAGCCGTTCAGGGCAGTGGTCACCCATTGCCATGTAAGTGTGTAGGTATGTATCCGTGGGGCAGGGTGGAGTGGGATCACAATGATCTCCATCACTGACTCCCAAACCCTGCTGTCAATCCCTAAGCTTAGTTCTCCAAAGGATGGATGCTCCCCATTGAATCTGTCTCCAACTACCAAGGAAAGCCATTCTTGCAAATGCAGGTTGCCAAGACACACTTAGAAAAGGGAGGCATTCCCCAGACCTGTTTAGAGGAGAGTCACTATTAGAGATTAAGGCAAAGATTCTTTCTTTTCTTTCCCTCCCTTCCTTCTTTCCTTCCTTTATCTTTCTTTCTTTCTTTCTTTTTTTTTTTTTTTTGGTATTGGTCTTGGGTCTTGAACTTAGTTTTTGCTCAAGGCTCATGCTTTACCACTTGAGCCACAGCTCTACTTCTAGCTTTATTTTGGTGGTTAATTGAAGATAAAAGTCTCACTCTCCTGCCCAGGCTGACTTTGAACTACAATCCTCAGATCTCAGCCTCCTGAGTAGCTAGGATTACAGGCATGAGCCCCACTGGCATCTGGTTAAAGATAGGAATTCTGTGTGTGTGTGTGTGTGTGTGTGTGTGTGTGTGTGTGTGTGTGTGTGTGTGTGTGTGTGTAAGTCCAAGACTAGGACTCAAACTCTGTACCTAATGCTTTTGCTCATTGACCAGCACTCTTCCAACTAAGACATGCCTCCAACCCAAAGCAAGAATTCTTGATACTTCTTCCACTGATCTGAACTTCAGTGCAGGACTTACATCAAGCCTTCTGCTGTGTTTGGAAGATAATCTCACTCCCAACAGAGGTCTTGCGTCTCTCAAATCTGTGCTTGGCAGGTGAAAAAGTAGTTGAGACAGAGACAGAGAGACCCCCCATGAATTATATACACTACAAAGGCTTCTTAAAGCAGTAACTCTAACCAAGGAATTAAAGTGTTCACTGACACACTGGCATAGAATTAAACTTCTGTTAGAAACTTGGATAGAAATCTTATATAGTTACTTCCTGATTTCTACACAGAACATTCATATTCTCTTCCTCTTCCTTCTCTCTCACCCCCTATGTATCATCTATCATCTGTCATCATCTGTGTATATACTGCCTATCACCTATCTAGTCCACCCCCAGAAAATACTACACACTCATAATAGGGTTCACTCTTCCCTTTTGCTAGGTGGCAATTTTATATCTTGAAATTGTGTTGTCTTGGGGATCCATCTTCCTCTTGGAATCTTGTGACAGTCCCTTAAGGGTCATGGTCTCCTCCTAGCTTTGCTTCTGATTAGCTTCCCAAAGGGTAGCCACTGACTCCTCCACCTCTACTGCCCCATGCCCAGCAAGCAAGTAAGTAATCAGTTCCCAGCAAGGTTTCTCTTTGTTCCTTTGAATCAAACATTATTATTCTTTGCTTAATCCTCCCGAGAGTCTGAAACCATCTTCCACCTATCTGTATTTTTAATTATTTCCTTAGATTTTCTTTGTTAAAGCAATGGATGCCCATGAACAAGCATATAGAAGAAAATTACTGCCATGCTATGGAAGAGTATTTTAAAGGAATAAAACTGGGGACAATGTGGCTAGGTTTCTCAAGGGATTTTGTTGGTTTTGACTTTACATTTGTTTTCTTAATCCAAAATTAAAATTATTTAATTACAACCATAACTGACTAATCCATTAAGGATTGTAAAGGAAAGAGTGCCATTTGATTCTTGAAGATCCTTTCTTTTGCCATTTTTGGATTTGAAAAGGTTTTAATGATCATTTTTCTCACAAAACATTACAGTCACAATGTTCAGTGTTTTGGTAACAAAAGAACTCAGTGATTGTTCCTCAAGAGAAATTTTTATTATAAAAGATCTAATTACATATGTATGTTTCTCTCTCTCTGTGTATATATATATATATATATATATATATATATATATATATATACAGAGAGAGAGAGAGAGAGAGAGAGAGAGAGAGAGTCATGCTCAACTAAAATAAACAAATGAAAAAAATCCTGATGTTCTATACTGAACCACACAAAAAAATCATTAAAGCTTTGACTAAATGGTTTTCCTTTAACCCTCAAAAGTGACATTAATTTTTCAAGTAGTAACTGTTGCTTAAGATGCTATTGTGCCTGTGTGATAAATGTTTAATGATTTGGTAGTACATGCATGGCTTAAAATCCATTATTTATTGCACCTTTGCTTGCCTGGCAAAGGTGACGATTTTATAGCCCCAGCAGTCATGCAAACACATTTATACCAAACTGATGACTGATAATAAATTTCCTTACTGTAAATGTCAGTGGGTTTCATGTGTTGCTGACATTACATCTTGTTTGGAAGCCAAATGCTACACAGTTATGGGAAGTGGCAGATGGTATCATTAACACGAATGCTGGGACTGTTTACCACTGACATGCGTGTGAGAAATTAAAAGTATGTGACCTATCTTTACACCAGAGCGTGATGTCAGCGGTGAACAGGTGTTAATTACCACGCAATATGCTTGCTTACTTTTATCCCATGCCAGAGAGATTTTAGGGGAGGTTTTTGTCTTTGTTTTTGTTTTTGTTTGGTTTGTTGTTTTTTTTCTTTTTGTAAAATAGTTTGTGTTTGAATATATACAGAATAAGCAAAAGACATTTTCCTGAGGACTCTTGGTTTTGCATCTGGATTCTCAGACTCCCTGAAAGTCACAGCTGCTGTTACATGAGGGTTACCCTAACCCCCCAGCTTAGCAATCCTGCTCAGGTCAGGACATCTAGACCTCAGGAATCCTTTTGTGCTAATCAGTTACAGCAGTATTGTTATGGCTGTTTGCTTGTATTATGTGTTTGTTTATTTAACTTCAGACATGGTAAGTTCTATTTTGGGAAAGTTTCCATGAAGAGTATGGACGTGGTGCTTTTTAAGTGCTGTCAAAAATCATCAGGCATTGATTCAAAGAAAAGAGTGGAGATTTTTCTGAAGCAATTTCTTTCATTTAGGGGGCTCCTGGTTTCATAAGAATTCACAGCAGGACTAAGACTGTTATTTTCTCTGATTGGATGTGAAATATCTGAATGACTAAGATCAGTCTCACACATTCTACGAAACTGTATCTCTAACTTCTGTTCAGCAGTGGCCACTCCCATTTATTGTATTTCAGCCTCCCTCTTGTTGAGAGTTCTGCTTAGCTGTCTGCCAAGTTCTTTTCATTTCAATTTAAAAAGAAGGTGGATTTGTTTTATTCCTCCCTCCCAAGTCCCTCACTTGAACCAAGAGGCAGTTCCATTGATTCTGTCCAAATTCCTTTGAACTTTGTTTGTAGCCTTAGCATACTCTGTAGGAATTTTCAGAAAGGCTTATTCTTTCAAAACATTCATTGTGCACTGCTTTTACAATAGCTAGAGTGAGTCCTTTGGTGCACAGAATTTTAAAGTCATGTGAAAGAGAATACAAACCATTGTTTGCATTGAGATGAAAGAGATATGTCTAATTTCTTTAGAGTGAATCAAAGATACAATTGTATGTCAACAGAATGACTGAAGCTAATTGAAAACCAAACCATGTGCACAGAGGCACACATTAGACGTTAAGAATTGAGTCACACATGTCAGCTTGCATACTTGACATGTAAAGTGTGTTGAAAATATCGAGGAGCCAAGTTGTGCCTTGAAACAGTACTCACTGGGACAGAAGTTCTCAGAAAAGTGAGTTTTCATCCATTACTACATTGTCCTAAAATTAACAGGAAGCTTAAACCAGTAGTACACAGAACCACTTATCTGACCTGAGCCAAAAGAGGTTACTCCCTGGGGGAATAGTTACCTAGTAATATATTGGCTAATGGGATGTGGCTCCTTGGACTCAGCTAGCCATCAGCCATCCCTCCCCTCTTCTGTCCTAACCTTTGACTCCATCCCTTGTGTCCCCTTCGATAGCTGCTTCCTCCACTGCCTATGAACCACCATTCCTCCTCCTTCATTCAAATCTGCTCCCCGGACATTGTCTGCAAACCATCTATAGAGATTGACCTGTCACTCAATACAAGGTGTCACTCCAAACCTTCGCCTTGGTTTTTTTTTTGGTCTCGTTTAGAATGTTCTAGCCCTTCTAAATCCAGCTGAGCTGACTTTCCCAGCCATTTTAGATCAGCCTCAGTGACTCCACAGCTTCCTGGCAAAATCCAGAAACTGCCTTGCTTAGCATGACATAAGAACTATGACCAAAATGAGCTTATTCCTATAATCCACTACATTTAGGTTCATTTGTTACACAGTAAATAGCTTCACAATACACTGAATTCATCATATGTACTGCATTTTTAAAATACGTACTTCTTTTTTTTTTGGTCTACTTGTTCTCATCAAGTGAGAATTCCTTCAAAGCAGAAACTATACCTACCTCAGCACTTAACCTAGTGCTTAGCACATGGTAGATGCGTGAATCTGTTGAATTAAGCTCCATGTTAATGGGTTTGGTTTGTTTCTGGTGACACTGGGATATGAACTCAGGATCTCACACTTGGCTAGGCTAACGTAATACCACTGAGCCACACTTCCAGGCCTATTTTTCACCGGCAATTTTTAGGATAGGGTTTCTCTTTCTACTGAATGCTTGCCTGAACCTCCACTCACCTACCTTAGGCTTACTGTCATTAAGGGAGCACAGGTGTGTGCCAATGCATCATGTGCGAAAAGTCTGAAGGTAGAATTTCAAAATACTGAAAGGTTATCCCAGCAGCCCCCGAATCACTCCACCTACACTCTTGCCTTTTCCACCAAGTTAGACTATCCTTGTTGCTAGCATTAAATTACACATATCAGCCCTAAAATGGAGCTGCGCATGCGAAAATTCCACTTTACCAAACTGAAACCTAGGATGTTGACTACTGAGTTGGGACTTCTGGAAAAATCAGAAGAGAGATGATAATCAAATCCTATTAGGTCAACAACACCTTGCCTATATTCCTATAAAGAAAATAACAGAAAAGACCTATTTTAGGTCAACCTTAAGAGAAGCAGGAGGGATTAGAAATTATTTCATTTACTAGAAATGCTAAGCCCAGAGATCAGAGAATTTCATGGAGGTGCTTGGTGGGTTGATCATCTAGTGAGCACCGAAAGCTCCAGGCCGTTCTCCATGTGCCTGATGTCCTATATGGTCCTGACTTCTTCCTGGTATAGTAAACTGGTAATCTAGCAAGCAAACCTTTTCAGAATTCTGTGAGCCACTCCAGGAAAAACCTCAAACCTGAGCAGGGAAATCTGCAGTTTGCAGGCAGTTGATCAGAACAGTCATCAGCCTACACTGATGGCTTGGGTGAGGAACGGGCTTGTGAGACTGTGCCCAGGTACAAAGTATCAGCACTGATATGGATGGACTCTGGGATACCTGGTTGGTCTCTAGGAGGAGGTGGATATGGGAAAAATCAACACCTTTGGGATTAGAAGTGTTCTATGTGAGAAAATGTGGGGAAAAAAATTAAAAGCTGGAGAGTGTTTTTGTTTTGTTTTTCTTTTAATGCACTTTATATGGAAGGACAAGTTTCCTTCTTCCATATCAACAGGAAAATGGCATCGTTTTGGAAGGGAACTATTTAATAGAAAGTATGCCTTCTATTATTTTTGAGGTATTAGAGACGTGTGAAACCATTTCCTCATAGCTATCCTCTCCTATAGGGATATTGAAATTGAAAGTAATTAAGTGGCCAGATGTTAAACTACTATGATTGATTGGTTGCAGTATTGGTAGACAGGAACTCTGCCACCTGAGCCATACCCCAGCCCTTTTTGCTCTTTATTTTCTGTTGTTTGTTTGTTTGTTTGTTTGAGTTTGATGTTTTTGTTGTTATCGTCGTTGTTCTAGAGCTTGAACTCAGGGCCTGGTTGCTGTCCCCGAGCTTCTTTTGCTCAAGACTAGCACTCTTCCACTTGAATTATAGCACCACTTCCAGATTTTTTTCTGAGTAGTTTATTGGAGATAAGAGTCTTACAGACTTTCCTGCTCAAGCAATCCTCAGTCATCAGCCTCCTGAGTAGCTAGGATTACAGGCATGAGTCAATGGCACCAGGCTTTCTTAGTTGTTTTGATCCTCCTGGGGTTTTGGTCTTCTTGTTGATGCCTTCCACATAACTGGCATGACAGGCTCATGCCAATATGACCAGCTTGTTGGTTGAGATGAGGGTCTAACTTTTTCACTGAGCCTGGCCAAGTTTTTGTTTAGGTAGTACTAGGAACCTAACTCAGGACCTGATGTTTACCAGGCAGATTCACTACCACTTGCACCATGCCTTCAGCTCATTTTTGTTATTTTCAAGCTAGCATCTCACTTTATGCCCAGGCTACCATGTTGCTAACTTCCTACTTGTGCTTCCCCATGTTGCTGGGCTGAGAACTGTGTGCTTCTGCACACAGCCATTGTCCTTTCCCCGTGGCTGGTATAAAAGACACAGACCCCTGTGCCCAGGCATTGGTTGAAATGGAATCTCACAAACTTCTTTTTCCTCAACTGAGACTAGCCTCAGACTGTGATCCCAATCCCCTCCATCTCAGATCCTAAGTAGCTAGGATTACAGTCTTGAGCCACCATGCCTGGTTAAAGTTTTTGTGTTTTAGCAGTTCATAGGTAATGTAGCAGTAGCTTGTGCAGTTAGAATGATATAGAAGTCAGTTATTGGTTCTGTAAGTCATTTCCTTGCTATGGATTTGCCTCATTGCTGATTTTCTCTGTATGCTCAGCCCAGAGAAATGATTTCTGCTGTCTGTAATTAACACTAAATTGAAAAATGATGCCAAGAGTGCCCACTAGCTGACATTCCCTAGGAAGGATCCCATCGGAGTATTATAGAAGCTCAGAGGATAATTCTAAGCACTTGGCACTAATCAAGTGGGAAAGGAGGGATACAGAGCTATTCAAGGTTATCTGGATATACATGCTAATATGCTGTATATTGGGGATTGATGCATTTCAGTCTCTGAAAAGCCAACTGTGGATCTTCCTAACACCAAGTAGACCATAGTTTCAGTGATTATACCAGATACTTCTTTAAGGCTGCTGTTTAATTGAAAACAAATGAAATAGCCATCTCATCATGAATATACCTTTATTTTTGTGCCAATAAGAAAAAAATGTGGCCAATTACGCTATGATACAATGTCTAAATGGAAGTCCTGAACAGAATATGAATTAGTCATGTAAGTCATTACTTTGAAATTCCTCTCATCTATTCAGAATAGGGAGGCAATTTATGTTCTTTTCAAATGCATTATTTGTGGATGATGGGAAAATATTTTGCATGTGTCTCAGTAACAAAATGCAATATGGCTTCATCTACTTTAGAGTATCTATCATCTTTTATTTGCTCCTGAAAAGCACTCCATAGTTGCACTGCAAGAAAACATGGAATTGCTATCATTCCTCCAATGACTAGTATTTTCTCCACTAATGTTAAATTTGTTCCCTGCTGCTCAGTTTCTGGGCCTTTATGGGAACAAAGTAAGTGCTTATTTCAATGCCAAATCATACTCTACTCTTTTTTGAAGACATTGTTAAGAACAGCTATTCTCAACATAGATTTTACACACAGGGCACATGGGCTCCCTTAAAGTGATAACAATGACCAGCCGTGGCTATGTCACCCATGATCAAGTCAAGAGAACCATGTTACCCCTTCTGTCAACTGTGATTGCTAAGGTACCATTGACTATAAAGTTGGTCTCAGGAATTCTAAGCTGGGAAAAAAAAAACAGCATGCAAACTAGAATTCATGAAATCTACTAAGGTAACTCAATTCAATTTCTAAAACAGTTTTTCTGTGTTTAAGAAGTTACAAGTAAAAAGTGAATTACTAAAAACAAAAAAAAGTTACAAGTAGAGTGATCAACAGTCTTTATTAGTAACTTAATTTTTTTTAATATTTGAAAAGGGGTAATGGCCAGCTGGTAAGTAGAGATGAAGGAATTGGGCCACATGGAGTTTTTTTGCTTTGTTTGTTTTGTATGGGTCCCGGGCATTATTCCTGAGTTTTTGCATCTTAAGACTAGTTTTCTAGTACTTGAGCTACATCTCCACTTCCTGCTTTTTGTTGGAGATAAGTCTTATAGACTTCCCTGACAAAGCTGACTTTGAACCATAATCCTAAGAAACTATTGCAGAAAACACGAGTTGATGTCCGAATATCCACTCCTTCCATCATTCTAACTACTAGGGCCTCAATTTTATTCAAGGCAATAATGTGTTCAATGATGACGACAATTCATTTCCAAGCCTGCCTTCATAACATGTATGACCATGAGGCTAGATTTGGACACTTAGTGAGGACTCTGGGAAAGCTGACTAAAGAGAATGATTTAAAAGAGGCCATTATTTTTTTCTTCTTTTCTTCCTTTCTGCTGCCTGGGATAGAGATATAATGTCTACATCACCAGAAGCTATCTTGTAGATGAAGGTGTTGCAGTAAAAGGACAAAGTTATACAGGTAGAAGCCTAGATTGCTGATCTATTGATGGTATTGCCTCAGCCTAGGGCTACATAGGTCCAGATCCCTTGTCTTCCATTCTGTTTAAGCTGTAATATTGAGGGTTTCCAGTTGTTTACAGCATAGTCTCCATCCATAATGAGTGCAGGAACTTTTTTTTTAAAGTGAGGATTCAATTTATGTGTGAGAATGCCATAAGAATGAGTTTCTTCTTTTGGCTGGTATAATGTAAGGGTCATAAAGGGATTGAAGATATGATAGTTCCTTAAAGAAATAATTCATTGTGGGTACTATTACCAGTCGTTTTGCAGAAGCAAAATGAGCCCTCCATCCACTTTCTGATGATTGAATAGGGGCTTCAAGTGTGCCTGGTGATGTGACAGTGAGTGACTGTGGCCCGCCCATCTGTGCTCTATTTTGAATGTAATCTTTCTAGTTTTTTCATTGATTTTTCTTGGTGCTGATACTGGGCTTAAACCCAGGTCCTATGCACTGTCCCTTAAGTTTTTTACTTAAGACTGATTCTCTCCCAAGATAAGTATTCAAATGTTTTTTTTTTCTTTCATGCAATTGTTTCTAACATATTTATAAAATGATTTCTATGTTGCTTTGTATGTCCCTGCTTTCACTGTATTTGATGTTGGTATAATTTGTGGAGGGGAAGGGCAAAAACAAATCGTTTAACTAGGGATACAGGTGGACCCATTGCAACAATGAGATGTACAAGTCGTTATGTCGAAAAACGAACTTTACAACTTTGGTGGGTGGGGGGGAGGATCGGGTGGGGGGAAGTGGGGGGAGTATGGGAAGGGATGGGAAGGGGAAACAAAGAGGAGGCAACGATGCTTGATTAGAAATGTACTCGTTATCTTGCCCATGTAATTGTAACTCCTCTGTATGATATTCTCACAATAAAAAAAAAAGGACTGGTTCTCTACCCCTTGAGCCACAGCTCTACTTTCAGCTTTATGCTGAATAATTGGAGATAAGAGTCTCACAGACTTTTCTTCCTGGGCTGGTTCTGAACCATGATCCTCACATTTCAGCCTCCGGAGTAACTAGGATTACTAGTGTGAGCGACAGTGTCCAGCTGCTCTTTCTAGCCAGGGTGTCCTCAAGATTCAGTCTGAACATTTGCTAGAACAGTTTGCATTTTTCTGAAGAGCTGGAGCTACAAAATTGTTAGGGGTTCTTACTTCGCTCAAACAAGAGAAAAGTTAAGATAATCATTCATAAAATAAAGGTCAAAACTACAACATTGTCACGGCAGACTTCCTTTACTCTACCAAAGATGTTAGACACTTATCTACTTTTGAAGCTTCTAAATAATTTCAGTAGAAATACTTTTTTACACAGCATTTTATGTTTGTAGAAAGTATTTCTAACTAATTGGTTCTGAATGTCTGTACCACACTACCTCTTATTTGGTAAATATTGCAGTACTCTTCCCCAGAGAGGTCCACTTGTGAACTTTGAACCCTGCACTGACATTTGTAGTACTGTCAATCTGTCATCATTGGCTGTGCTCAAATTAGGAACATAGAGGGCTTCTCAAAGAAAAAAGAGAGAATGGAAAAACATAACAGAAAAAATTACATATATAAAGCAAAAGTAGACTTATTAAGGATTTCAGAAATCTCATTCCTAATGGGCTTGAATCTCTCCATCCTCTGTTTCCATTGAGCAGACAGAGCTCCCTTTGAAGTCTTTGGAAGCTTTCTGTAAGAAAAAAAATACACATGGGTGTGAGCTGAAAATTGAGCTCATTGTTTTGCCCTTTTAAAAGGTGTTTTTCAAAGATTTGCCTTTCATATTGTAGATGCGAGAGAGGATGTGCAATTTTGCCTTATGTAACATCTTTGCCTGAAAAGCTCAAAGTATTTGTAGACATTTTTATAATGAATAGTTTCCCTGTTTGCCTGCTGAGGAAGACAGAGGTTGGTGTAATTTATTTCCATTTTATGCCCAAGGAAACTGATACTTAAGGAAAAGAAGCTCAGAATCTCAACCAGTACTAGAATTAAGAAACAAGCCGAAATCTCACCACCAGACTAATGACTCCCAGTCTGATGATCTCAGAAGTCAATGATAACCTCCAACAGAAACATTTTCATTTTTAAAAAACATTGTAATATTTCGTGTTAGTGTGAACTTTGCATCTATTATGTGAAATCATTTGTATTTGTTTCAGCTGCTTGTTAGCTTACTGGCCTATTTGTAGCTTTAGTTACTTCTGATTTGAGATCTGTCCTTGCAGTTTACTTTCAATAATACTTTTCTTGTCATTATAACTTACTTTAAGAGCTGATTAAAATCCTAACCAAACATACAAGCACAGAATTCAGAGAAAAGGATATGATGTCTGTATCTCAAAGACATCTTTACATCTATTATGGTAAAAGTGCATTTGACCTATTTGAAAAAAATTATTGTAAAGGTGATATACATAGGGGTTACAGTTACATGAGTCAGGTAATGAGTACATTCCCTTTTGAACAGTGTCACCCCTTCACTCATTCCTAGTTTTTCTTCTCCCAACGTCCCTCCCCCCCAAAGTTGTATAGTCCATTTCCAACATAGTGTCTAGTGGGTTTACTGCTAAATTGGTTCACCCTTTGTCCCACTGTTTCTGTGCTTCCCCGTCTTCTCCCTAAATCAGATAAACTTATATACAAGACAAAGGATACAGAAATCAAAAATAGCAACAGAAGGGAATAAACCAAATATAAAAGGAAAGAAGAAAAGAGGGAAAAAAGAACTTTAAGGAGTATAATTTTTTTTAAAAAACCCTCTTCCATTTCTTGGAGTTCATTTCAATAAGCATCATTTTATCCATTTTATATTATCTTATCTAATGCACATAGCTATTGAGTCCTTGTGATCCTCTCTTAAGAATATTCTCCTTTGGGCTGGGAAGTTGGCTCAGTGCTGCAGTGCTTACCCCTCATGCATGAGGGTTCGATTCCTCAGCACCACATAAGCAGAAAAAAGCTGGAATGGCACTGTGACTCAAGTGGTAGAGCACTAGCCTTGAGCTGCAGAGCTCAGGGACAGTGCCCAGGCCAAGTTCAAGCCCCACAACTGACAAAAAAAAAACTATTCTCCTTTGTTTTCACTGTGTGAACATGTAGATTTCTGTTTAATTAATCATGTCCAGGTGTAATTATTTGTCTTTTACTATCCATTGGGTTTACTTGTCAATTTATAGGCACATTCTAGTTACTACAAATGAGGGAAATCAGCCAGGTGCTGGTGGCTCACACCTGTAATCCCAGCTACTCAGTAAGCTGAGATCATAGTTCGAAGCAAGCCTGGTCAGAAAAGTCCCCATGACTCTTATCTCCAATTAACCACTTAAAAACTGGAAGTTTAGCTGTGGCTCAAGTGATAGAGTGCTAGGCTTTGAGCGTAAAGTGGCTCAGGGACAGTACCCAGGCCCTGAGTTCAAGCCCCAAAACTGACAAAAAAAAAATTAAGGAAACAATGTAGCCTATGTTTCTTTGGGTCTGGTTTACTTCACTTAGTATAATTTTTTCCAAGTCTTTCCATTTCCTAACAAATGGGGCAATGTCATTCTTTCTGATAGAAGCATAGAATTCCATTGTGTATATGTATATTTATTCCACATTTTCTTGACCCATTCATCCACTGAGGGTCATCTGTGTTGATTTCATATTTTGGCTATGATAAACAATGCTGCAATGAACATGGTCATGCTGGTGGATTTAGCCTGGTTTGTGGTCAATTGGATAGTGCCCAGAAGTAGGATTGCTGGCTCATAGGGAAGATCTATGTTTAGTCTTTTGAGGAATCTCCATGTTGCTTTCCAGAGTGTTTGAACAAGTTTACATTTCCACCAACAGTGTAGTAGTGTTCCCTTGGGCCACATCCCCTCCAGCATCTGTTTTTGTTAGTTTTTTGATAATGACTATTCTAGGTAGGGTGAGATAGAATCTCAATGTTGTTTGGATTTGCATTTATTTTATGGCCAGAGATGTTGAACATCTCTTCGTGTGTCTATTGGCCATTCTTATTTCTTCTACAGAGAAGTCTCTCTTTAAGTCTTTAGCCCATTTATTACTTGGGCTGTTGTTTCTTTGAGGATTGGTTTTGGAGAGTTTTAATTTTTGAGCTCTGAGTATATTTTACATATGAGGCTCTTGTCTGATGCATAGCTATTAAAGATCTTCCATTCCTTTCTATTTATCTTGCTAGCTATGTACTTTGCTATGCAGAAGCTCTTCAGTTTGATGCAATTCCATTTATCTAGTCTTTCTTTGATTTTTTTTGTGATTCTGGATCTTTACTTAAGAAGTTTTGACCTGTGCCAAGTAGCCTTAGTGTTTCCCCTATTCCTTCCTATACTATTTTCAGGGTATCTGCTCTTATATTGAGGTCTTTGACCAGTTGGAGATGATTCTGGTGCAGGGTGATATATAAGCATTTAACTTCAGTTTTCTGCACATGTATAGCCAATTCTGCCAGCACCATTTGTTGAAGAGGCCATCTTTCTTCCATCCTGTGTTTTTGGCTTCCTATCAAATATTAGGTTTCTATAGGTCTGGGAGTTCATTTCTAGGTCTTCCATTATATTCCATTTTGACCTATTTTTTGTTTGTTTGTTTGAACTCAGGGCCTGGGCACTGCCCCCGAGCTCTTTTTGCTCAAGGCTAGCATTCTACCACTTTGAGCCACAGCACCAATTCTGGTTTTCTGGTGGTTAATTGGAGATAAGAGTCCCATGGAGACTTTTCTTCCCAAGTGGACTTTGAACCAAGATCTGATCTCAGCCTCCTGAGTGTCTAGGATTACAGTGTGAGTCACCAGTATCTATCCATTTTTACCTATTTATATATATATAGAACAAATAACAAATGTTCCTAAAGTTCACTGCCCTGTATGTAAGTTCTCTTCACAGC
The DNA here is from genome assembly GCF_019054845.1 of Dipodomys spectabilis. Lineage (NCBI taxonomy): Eukaryota > Metazoa > Chordata > Mammalia > Rodentia > Heteromyidae > Dipodomys > Dipodomys spectabilis. The sequence continues at coordinate 5,580,451 of NW_024871042.1, forward strand.
TGTACATGAGTCAGGGCATAAAGATCAACATTTTACCAACAAATTATCAAATTTAATCCAAACAGTTTTAGATAATTCTAAATCATTCATTGGATAATTTAGGCAACTGGAAAAATAACCAGCTAAAATAATAGTAGAAATTATGATAACACCATTAAAATGAGGCTCATTAAATGCAAAGTTAAAGTATATCTTCTCTCACAATTTGTGAAATACACCAAAGCATATGGCAGGTTGTATTCTGATAAAACAAGTGCCTCAAAAAAAAAGCAAAAACATTGTTCCTGACCTCAAGGAGCAAACAAGTCTAGTTGGAACATTACAGACAAAGAAAGAAAGAAATGCAACCCCAAACTCCACCCAGAGCTAATTTCTCACATGTCTAGTCTTCTGTTCCCTCAAAGGAAATGGTCAACAAAGGTAAAAGCTTAAATGCTCCCTCATTTCTATTCACACATCTCTCATATGAACCATACTCCACTACCATCTGATCTGTGCTGTCTGTTTGCTTGGGAATCATGGTACTCCTTTCCTCCCCTAGCCCCAAGATCATTTCTAGACTTCCCTAATAGAATCTTCCTTATCATTGCTTTCCTCTCCCTAGTAATGGAATTAGTATTTTAAAAACTTTAACTCTTACAAGTACTCCCAGAACATTTTGTATGTGATCATTTTACAATGTTGGTGTTTGGCAGTTACTTCAATGTAAGGTTTATATTCTAAAGTCACTACAAGAGTCAGCATCAAATTTTAAGGAACTTTTTTTAAAAACTTTTAGAAGTCAGGTTCTGCACCATGAAATATGGGTTTATTCTTTCTTGCTGAGGTGTGGCTTGATGTCTACATTGGAAATAATCCTTTCACTGAAATGCTAACTTAAGGTCATTAGAAAAATAGAATGATTGGGAGGTGAGGGACTGACTTCTGATCCATATTCTCATGGCTGGTAAACAGCTTACACTTCCCTCACGTCTGCCTATCAACAGATAGGGCTTTTATTTTTATAAAATAAAGGAAATCAGCCCCCAAAATGGATCCCTTTTTTTTTTTTTGGTCCAGTTGTGGGGCCTGAACTCTGGGCCTGGGCGCTGTCCCTCAGCTCTTCAGCTCAAGGCTAGCGCTCTACCACTTGAGCCACAGCGCCACTTCCGGCTTTTTTCTTTTTGCTTATGTGGTCCCGAGGAATCGAACCCAGGGCCTCAGGCATGCAAGGCAAGGGCCCTACCAGTGAGCCATCTTCCCAGCCCGCTGGATCTCTTTTGCAGGCACATTTTTTGTTAGATGTTCAGCAAAAAAAAAAAAAAAAAGGACAGCTCAGTATGATTAGAGGGTCTTCTGGTCCTGCTTTTCTTTTCCATGAAACCCTGAAATCCAAAGAAACACCAAGGAAGGGAAATACTCTTCATTCATTAAAAATAAAAATCTGTGTTTCTTGCTCAAGGTTAAAATAAACCCCCTATAAAGCAATATAAGCAATCTTAAAAGGTTTCTAGGCTGGGTAATTTTGGGGGATGCTTTTTGGGTTTTTGTGGGTGGTTTTTTTTGAGGAATTTAAAAACCATACTTACTAATTTTTTTTTTTTTTGTCGGTCGTGGGGCTTGAACTCTGGGACTGGGCACTGTCCCTCAGCTCTTCAGCTCAAGGCGAGCGCTCTACCACTTGAGCTACAGCGCCACTTCCGGTTTTCTGGTGGTTTATTGGAGATAGGAGTCTCACGGTCTTTCTTGCCCAGGCTGGCTTTGAACCGCGATCCTCAGATCTCAGCCTCCTGAGTAGCTAGGATTACAGGCGTGAGCCACCAGCGCCCGGCATACTTACTAATTTTTAAGGTGATTCTTTTTTCAGGTCAGAAGATTTCATCATGCCTAATAATGGATATGTTTTTTAAAACCTGAGCACAAAATTGGGTTTTACTGTGCATCATTGGGATGCCAGCTCACACTCCTGACACACCCACCATCATCCATACTGATCGCTAACTCTTGACACCCTGGGGCCACTTTATGTTTTTAGCCGTTAGAAAGGTGATTTCTGCGGCCTGGCAGCTGTTGGTATTAAAGCTATTGTGTGGGAAACAAAAGCCATTCTGTTCTGTTCCCCAGCTGCCTTTGTATCCTTGATACTGGAGCTGTTTCATAAACGAGGTATAATTCTTTACCAGGGAATTTCATTACTGCCATGTTTCAATACCAGCTTACATTTCCAACAGAAGAGAGGAATGTCTGAGCGTACCTTGCTTGTGGAAGGAAGCTTGCTTTCTGACCTCCATTAAGATGCATGCATTTAAAATTTGCTAATTAGACTTGCAATTAGATGCTATCATAACAACATATATTCTGAACCAAAAGTCAAGACTGGCTAAGGTGAATTTGTCTTTGAAACTAAGCAGAGCACAGTACACATAGACCAATGTGAACTAGATATTTTGCACAGTCCTTTATTAATCTGTCCTGGAGATTTTTTGGACAGACTGTGAGAACTGACATTTGTTTGGAGGATGTGCACTCATTCATTATTTTCATTTATAAAATTTATTAATCTAGGAAGTTTTCAGTTGCATATTTAAAAAAAAACTAGCCTAAACTACCTAGGAAATACAACAAAACTCATTATTCTTCTCATTCTCATCCTTCCCAAGGCTTTGTCCTTTGCTGCCTAACTTTATTTCCCCACTGCATAGATATTGAGCTCTTCCCTTTGATTTGCTATGGCTACCTGTAAGAAGCCATATTTCATCTACCCTTTATTCACCTCTACCATTGCCTTGAGAAGAACTTTCCTTGGTTCTTTCTCATTAAGAACAAGAAATGAGGGGCTGGGAAGGTGGCTCAGTGGTAGAGCGCTTGCTTTGCATGCATGAGGCCCTGGGTTCTATTTCTCAGCGCCACATAAGCAAAAGGAAAAAAGCCGGAAGTGGTGCTGTGGCTCAAGTGGTAGAGCGCTAGCCTTGAGCTGAAGAGCTGAGGGACAGCTCCCAGGCCCAGAGTTCAGGCCCCACGACTGGACCCAAAAAAAGAAAAAAAAGAAAAAAAAAGAACAAGAAATGACACAGGGTAGTGCGCCTATATGCAGCCAGTATCAGGTGACTTCCAGCTGACCTAGGTTCACAAGCAAGAGTAAGCTGCACACCTGTAATCCTAACTACTCAGGAGGCTGAGATCTGAAGATTGGGGTTTGAAGGCAGCCCCACCAGGAAAGTCTGTGAGACTTTTATTTTTTACAATAACTTAATTATTGTTAGAAAGTAAAATGAATATGGTAAATGGCTTCATCAGGATGTGGCCATTCCCATAATAGCATTCAGGAATTCCTGTTTTCTGTGAGACTTTTATCTGCAATTAAACCACCAAAAAACTGGAAGTAGAGCTAAGGCTTGAGTGGTAGAATACAAGCCTCAAGCAGTAAAGCCAGGCTCTGAATTCAAGTCCAAAACAACAATGAATGGACCTGAATTCAGGTCCAAAACAACAATGAAAAGAATAAGGACAATTGTGTTAAGTCAGTGTATTTTAGATTTGTTTGTTAAGCAGCACTATAGTGACAATGTCTGACTGATGTGTATTGCCTATATAACTGAACCAGTTCAAAGGTAAACTTTGAAAGGAATTCCTATCCTCTTTCTTTATAATTATCTTGGGGCTTCAATTCGAAGTCAGTTTTCTTCTTGGTGCCAGGATAACTGTCGTCATTTCAGGCTTTGCCTCAATACCTCATGTCATCCAGACAACAAGGCAAGTTCTAGACTTCACTTTGATTAAGCCATCATAAGTCACATGTCCATCCTGACAATCTTTGAGCAAGGAGGGTTAGATTATATGACTCGGCTCTGTCAATCAAAGTCCCCTCTTGAAGACAGGAGTGAACCCATTCTTCCAGAATCCATGATATACAAAATTAAAGGTGGGAATGGGGAGTAAAATAGATGCTTTGAGGTAATGTTAGTTATGGGGCAGTCTAAAATCTCCCAAGGCATTTTTTTCCCACCTCTATTTGCTAGGCTATCTAGAGTTCTCTATGTTAGATATAATCTAGTGAATAGCAAGGCATTAGGCCACATCCATGCCACCTAAGCACTGGAAAGTGAATGGAAACCTAGTTTAAATAGTGGGAAAACAACAATGCAGCGGGTAACAATGTTCATGAGAAATGTACCTTACTCGTGTAAAGGTAACCCCTCTGTACAGCATCTTTACAATAAAATAAAATTTAAAATAATATAAAATAAATAAGACTACCATTATCCTTTGGACTCCTAGAATCTCAGGTGTTTGAAATGAAAAGTAAGGAAATGGAAAGACTTGGAAAAAAATCATATTAAGTGAAGTAAGCCAGACCCAAAGAAACATGGGCTCCATGGTTTCCCTCATTTATAATAATTAGTATATGTCTAGGATAGTCCTAGCAGAGGATCACACTAGCTCAATAGCTCTTTACATATGACCATATAAAGTGATACTAATGAAACGAACTCTAAGATATGGAAACGAGGGTTATTTTGTTGTATCTTTTTGTTTTTTTAATGGACTATGTAAAGTTATGTTTTTATTCTTTCATTTTTTTCCTTTGGCTTACCCCCTGTTGTCACTGTTTTTGATTTTGGTATTATGTGTCTTGTATATATGTTTATCTGATTTGGGGAAGGGAAGGGGAACAGCAAAATGGTGAGACAAAGAACAAAGGGTGAACAAATACAACAGCAGTACTCACAAGACACTATGTTGGAAATGAACTGTACAACTTGGGGGGGAGGGGAGTTGGGGGGAAGAAAAGAAAATGAGGGAGGGGGTAACAATGTTCAACAAGAAATATACTCATTACCTTACTTATGTAACTGTGACCCTTCTGACATCACTCCTACAATAAAATTAAAAAAAAGAAAAAGTAGATTAAACCTAGTAGAATGTGGAGACTTCTGATCTAGAGAGTGAATGGTCATGTTAATGCTGATGGAAAGGTAATGGGTGTTCCACTGATTTAGGCCTCCTTTGTTTCTGATGAATTACTGTCTAGTGCTTTAATTTTGTTATTGTCAGACACCAAATACAATGTATTGAATAAATGAATTAAAAAATAGAACCAAGATCTTTTAATGATACTCTCACTCAACCACCACACACCTCCTTGTAAACTTTGTTGGTGAATGCTCCCACAGCAGCCTCTGAAGCAATGTAAACCAAATGAGCAACTAACTCATTCCTTTTGGCAAACACAGACAGTAAAGGTTCTCAATTACTGTCTGTGCATCTGAGTCCTCCTTGTTGAATGATAAGATTGAATGACCCTTATAGTCAACACATTTCTATCATTCAGGAAATGTTTTATCATTCAACTAATACTATTAATCACCTGCTGTCCACTGGTGCTAATAAGTAGCGTGAGGCATACAGAAGTGAATAAGAAAGAATATTTGTCTTCAAGTAATCAACCAACATAATGCAGCTTTTCACTCATAAATTTAAGAAACTTGGGACATTCTAGGAAAGACTTAGGACCTTTCATGAAACTATAATTCCCAAGGAGTTGCTTGGCTATAGTCTTGTAGGATTATTTACCTTGCCAAGTTCTTCTAGGTTTATGTGAAAAATCTCTCAGCAGTAAGACAAAAACATCCAAATTAACCATTGTTTGTTACTTAGCCTTGATGTCAGATATATTGTTATAGTCTTACCTTGATTGTGTGTGTGTGTGTGTGTGTGTGTGTGTGTAATGATGGAACCCAAGGCCATCCCATGCTAGGTAAATGCTCTACCACTCACCAGACCTTACAGTGATTTCTAAGAGATACCATGTACTTCACTATGTCTATTTCATGAGTATTATTAGGTTTGATTAGCAAACCTAATAATAAAGTTATATGAAATAATTCCTCATAATCAGCCTGGGGGTGCTGACACAGCTACACTTTCCTCACCTCTCTTCCCTTTGAATTGTTCTTCCAGTTGCCTTATGCCTTGTACCATACCAACAGAAAATTAACATTGGAACCTAAAATAACTGTCAACGCCAGGATTGTTGTGGTTGGTGCCTCCAGTGTTGGAATCTCCTTTCTAGAGACATTGGTATTTTGGTGAGTTGTTTTACTTCAAAGATTTGTTCTTTTAAAAAATAATAATAAGGGGCTGGGAAGGTGGCTCAGTGGTAGAGCGCTTGCCTTGCATGCTCAAGGCCCTGGGTTCGATTCCTCAGCACCACATAAGCAAAAAGAAAAAAGCCGGAAGTGGCGCTATGGCTCAAGTGGTAGCGTGCTAGCCTTGAGCTGAAGAGCTGAGGGACAGCGCCCAGGCCCAGAGTTCAGGCCCCACTACCGGACCCAAAAAAAAAATAAATAAAAAAAATAAAAAAAAAATAAAAAATAATAATAAAACTTCTCTTGTTATACTTCGAGAGAGGCCCTTGAGAGAAAAGTCCGAGTTCTTTTGCCACCCCCTGCCCATATACTCTGACTATGTAGATTAATGAATCAGAATGGTAGTGTCAATCGGGGAAAGCAAACTGTAGAGCCCCCACATCAAATTTGGCTTGTCACCTTCTCTTGTGAATAAGGAAAGCCCTATTGGAACACAGCCACATTCACTTTTACAATCTGTGGCTGTTTTCATGCTACAGTGGCAGATTTGAGCGGCAGTAACAGGCCACATGACCCAAAATGACTCTGACAGGCACCATCTGATCCTTTCCAGCAAAAGTTTGCTGGTCCTATTCTACACAACTCAGTCATATTGTTTTTTTTTTTTTTTTTGTCACATCCATTGTTCAGGACCACACGAGAAACGTTGGTTACTGTTAAAAAGTACAGGCTCTTATAGGCAAGTGGGAGATGGGGAAATGCAGCCCACTGAAGCTGAGTTATCAGTCCTGGGAGCTCTTAGAGAGGAGTAGGAGAGAGAAAAGTCTAGAGGAAACAACCTCTGAGTGCTTAGACCTGGTTTAGAGACAAGTTAACTCCAAAAAGTGACCCTCCTCATCTGACATAACATTAACTAGAAACTAAGGAAGAGAACTGATTTTTTTTTTTTTCATTTTCTAGCCAGTTTGTTCAATCAGAACACAGCCTTAGTTAACCAGAAATAAATTGCATGTCGTTATTGAAGTTAGCAACAGAGTTCACATGCTTAAATAGTGTGGTTAGTTTGCAGTAATAACTCACTGCAAGAATGACATAATGAGAAGTACCGTGGATGTTTATTTTGCTGGATCTGTCACACTGCATGAGAGTGCTTCCTCGCGCTGATGGCTCCCTTCATTCCAGACTTCTGAATAACAGGTCTTTATGCAGCTACTCTTGAATGACGAGTTAGTAGGATGGACAAGCAAAATTACAGGAGTTAAGAAATAGTCATAAACAGGTTTTAAATCATAATTTGGCTGCATACATCATAATAACATTTTGGTCAACAATGAGCACATTAAGATATATGCATGCAATATTCTTTTTGTGGAATGGACTTCAATTTAATAAATATAAATTTTGTTGTAAGTACTGAGTTGATTAAATTCCCCAAACAGGCCTTTGTCATCCATTCCAAAGTACTCATAATTCTCCATCATTATTATGGATTATGGACACTAACAATAGACTCGTATCAGTTTACAGATCTATAATCCTTAAGAGAGGAAATGGTTTTCTCATTATTTTCACTAATTATTGTAAATTAGCAATCACCATAGTAACCCACTGCATATCTTAGCAGTTTACCTGACACTTGAGCTGATTTGAGCTGGAATAAAATTGAAGAAATGCATTTTTACCAAACACTACCCACTGGTGAAGACTCAACCTACATTTTGAATGCAAGATTTAGAAAAATGTCACCTTGTACTCATGGGCTGAGTTATCAGATACAGTGCACGGTCATATTCATAGAAACTCCATGTAAGGTACAAGCCAGTAACATCTTCTCCTGGAAGACGTATCAATTCTGTTATTATTTTCATGCAAGAAATTATATAAAGTACATTTAGTCTTTTCTTTAATGGACACTAACAGCAGCCCTTTCATGATGTTGGTCCCCTTCCTTTGTCCATCCTTCCCCAAATTCTAAGGTGCTCCTGGGAGAGCCGAAGTGTTCTGCCCAAAGTCAGTACCCCATTCAGGATGCCAGTTACATGCCAGGAAGGCAATACCAGGGGTGAAGGTGAGGTTGAGAAGAGAGTCCTCACTATGTTGTCTAGGCTGGCCTCCAACCTGTGATCTCCCTGCCTCCGCCTCCCAAATTGCTGGGATTACAGCATGCATCATCACACCCAGCTTGGAATTTTTTTAAAGTACAGTGTATTATTTGGTCTCAACTGCCAGCTTTGGGAGGGATACATTTTCTTATTTTAGGTTTTCTAGCCTATGAGTTAGCTATGAATCCCTGTCTCTCAACTACCAGGTGATATGGGCAGGCATTTCCCTAAAGACCCACACTAACATCCCCATTTTCTAATTCCCTTCTGGGTCTAGCCCTGGCCCTAGTGTTCTGTGAGCTCATCTCTGCTGCTGGCCAGTACTAACACACATGGCCCTGAGAGTGACCCTTTTCTTCTTATCTATGCCAAGAGTGTCATAGCATGAAACCCCCAGGTACGGCCAGCCTAAAGGTGCTGTCACCTTAGAAATTCAAGGAAGCCCAGTAGAGGTCTGGAGCAACCTCTCTACTCTCAGATGAACAGACGGTCCCCAGGTGAGCTATGCCATTCACTGGGGCCACACTAATTCCAGAAGAGCTATCCAATAACCTGCAATAGCTCTTCCAAGGGAGCAAGAGACCCCTTTTCACAAAGCTTGAATTTTGACCTTTTACTCCTTATTGAACTGCTAAACTCCTTAAATGCAGGCTTTCCACAAAGATTTTTAAGAGAAATATGACAAGTTGGGTGTGGTGCTACATGCCTGTAATCCCAGTTACTCGGTTACTCAGAAAGGTCAGAGTTTGAGGCTATGTCTATAATCCCAGCTACATGGAAAGCATAGGTAGGAGGATTACAGTTTTAGGCCCATGGGCAAAAATGTAGGAGACTCTATCCTAATTAAAACAAAACAAAACCAAACCTGATGGGCTGGGAATGTGGCTTAGTGGTAGAGTGCTTGCCTTGCATGCATGAAGCCCTGGGTTAATTCTCAGTACTACATAAACAGTAAAAGGCAGAAGTGTCTCTGTGGCTCAAGAGGTAGAGTGCTAGCCTTGAGCAAAAGAAAGAAAGAAGCTCAAGGGTAGTGCCCCAGGACTGGCAAACATACACTCACAAAGCAAACAACAACAACAAAAAAGGTTAAATCAAAAGTGCTAGTAGAGTAATAGAATGTTTTCCTAACACAAGGTCCTGAGTTCAAACCCCAATACTAGAAAAAAAAAAGAAGTATGGAAATGCTATGCCAATTTTTGAAAAATAAGAAAGAAGACAGGAATCCAGTTTCTGAACTTCCCTTATGTTTATATAACAGTTTTTATATCCTTCTGGCTCACTGTTGTGTCTGTGGGCCAGCTCTCTCAACCTTACCTGGAGGCTCCTTAGAAATGCAGAATCTCAGGCTCTTCCCCAAACAGTGTCCCAGATTGATGAGAGATTTGTACACACACCAGCTTTGTTACTCTCTCTTTGGCCACAAACTCAGTGATCTGCAGCAGTTACTATTTTATTCTGTTTCATCATGTTGCTTACGATAGTTACTATCTCTTATACTATTTACTCCTAACTGTAGCACAATTTATTTTATTTTTTAGCATACTAGGATTTGAATTCAAGACCTTGAGCTTGCTAGACAGACACTCTTCCCTCTGGGCCATGCTTCCAGTCTTGTTCTTTTGCTGGTTATTTTTGAAATAGGGTCTTACTTCCTGACCAGATGTGTACTTGGGCACAGTGTGCCTATAGTAGCTTCTCCATCATAGCTGAGCTGACAAGTATGTACCACCATGCCTTGGTTTTGAGCTTGTCTGTCCAGGCTTCCAATCTCAGCCTCCCAAGTGGCTAGGATTGTAGGTGTGAGCCACTAGTAGTACCTAGTTCCTTCCTTCCTTCCTCCCTCCCTCCCTCCCTCCCTCCCTCCCTCCCTCCCTCCCTCCCTCCCTTCCTTCCTCCCTCCCTCCCTCCCTTCCTTCCTTCCTTCATTCCTTCCTTCCTTTCTTCCTTCCTTTCCTACCCATCCTCCTTTCCTCCCTTCTTTCCTCCCTCTCTCCCTTCCCTTCCCCTTCCCTTCCATCCTCTTCGTTTCCCTTCCATCTTTATCAATTCTGCAGAATTTGATTTATTTATTCTTGCCAGTCCTGGGGCTTGAACTCAGGGCCTGGACACTATCCCTGAACTTCTTTTGCTCAAGGATAAAACTCTACCATTTGAGCCACAGCACCACTTCCAGCTTTTTCTGTTTATGTGGTACTGAGGAATTGAACCCAGGGCTTCATTCATGTTAGGCAATCACTGTACCATGAAGCCACATTCCCAGCCCAAGAATTTGATTTTTAAAGAGATTTTATTAGTATATAGTGGGTGTACATGGAAGGAGTTCATTGTTACACATACATACATACAATGTCTATATGGAAACGATCAAACTCATTCCTCCATCTCTTTCCCTTATTTCCCCTCATCCCTTCTTAAATTGGTTTCAACAGATTTCATTGTTCTATTTTCATACATGCATATAATGTACTTTGGCTATATTCACTCTCATTCACTCTTTCTATTGGCCCTCTTCCTCCCACTGATACCTGCCCCTCAACAGAGTTTGTTTTACTTTCCTATGATTCATTATTATTAAGAACAAAATTATTATTACAGCATATATTAATTGTACAAAGGAATTTCACCCAGGCAATTCACATGTGTATATATTATAATTTAGATTAGAAGAATGAGTAATATTGAAATATATGGTGTTGATTATAAAGGTAAGAATAAGGCAAGTCAAACTACTAAGCAATAATACTGTAAGGAAAATGGGAAAAGGGGGAACAGTAGATGAAGTATCTAGCACAATTCCTTTTACTCTATCATTTTTAAGACCCTCCTAATTCAATCCAGATGGAATGCATCTCTCTAAGAGCCTAGAATTTCACTAGAAAGATGCACAACGAGGTCATAGAAGCAGCCTCAGAAATGGATACTTCTAGTCACCAGAAGTGATACTCTGTTTGCTGGGGTTTTTTGTTTTTTTGTTTTTCATTTTCATTACTGAGAAAAAATTGCTCAAAAAGTGGCCAGATCCCTTCAAGGAAGAGATCTCAGATTTTTCTGAGCTAGACATTGTTGCCACACCAGATTGAGTGTACTGGGTGAAAAAGGATAGCTTGGAACTAGCTGGGCATGTTTTCAAGGCTATGATTGTGGACGAATGGCCCCCAGCTCCTGTTATCAGGCTGCACAGTTCTGTACAATATCCGGCACAGCTGTGGGCACTGGCAGCAGCCAGCCTAATGCTGGTGGCTTAATTGGGCTTTTTATCTTTACATTGGTCTGAGCACATCCAAAGCCCTCAGTGTGGCCTTCTACTAATTAGGTGACTAATTAAATAGTCAGAGCTTCCTTGCTGATTTCAGGGCTAACCCCCCGTGAACAGGTTGATGATTGTGTGTCCTGTCCCATGGGTCTCTACCATGTGATTTGAAGGGCATATCTTCTCCCAGTTGCCCCATTCACACCAGGGCAAAAGGCTCACTGTGTCAAGGATGCTGGCATGCACATGGCCATTTTCCAGGGCACCCAGGGGAGTCTGCAGCAACTTAAAGGCAGAGATTCAGGATGCAGGTCACATCTTGCCTTGTGTGGTGTGGGCATGGTCAGGGAACTGAGGCAGAGGCAGGTCTGGAGGCTGGGGTGGGAGTAGGACTAACATGTCCACCTGGGGGCAGAATGACTTGACATTCTTACATCAGAAAATAAGGATCTGAGCTCATGCCAGTAATCCTAGCTACTCAGGTGGCTGAGATCCAGCCCAGACAAGAAGGTCTGTGAGACAATTAATTAACCACCAAAAGGCCAGAAGTGGAGGTGTGGAAAGCTAGCCTTGTGCCCAGGTATAGAATTTGAGCCCTAGATCTGGCACAAAAGAAAAGGGAGAGAGGGGGGGGAGGGAGGGAGGGAGGGAGAGGGAGAGGGAGAGGGAGAGGGGAGAGAGAGGGAGAGAGAGGGAGGGAGGGAGGGAAGGAGGGGAGAAAGAGAGGGAGGGGGGAGGGGGAGGGAGAGAGGGAGAGAGGGGGAGGGAGAGGGGGAGGGAGAGGGGGAGGGAGGAAAAAGAAAGAGAGAAAAAGGAAAGAAAAAAGAGAGGAAAAAGAAAAAGGGAAGGAAGGAAGGAAGGAGGGAAGGGGAAGGAAGACAGAAAGAAAGGGAAGAAAGAAAGAAAGAGAGGGAGGAAGGAAGGAAGGAAGGAAGGAAGGAAGGAAGGAAGGAAGGAAGGAAGGAAGGAAGGAAGGAAGGAAGGGGATAGGAAAGGAAAATTAGGATCCACAACATCCTGACTTCTGGCTTGTGCCTCTAACTATGGTCAGAGACAGCCCCTTACCAGAGAGAGGCAGGAGAATTATTTGCAGGAGATACACCCAGATGATGGACCCCCACATTCTCTACTAGACCACCCTTCTTGTTTCTTAGTTTTTTCTCTTCTTTCTCATCAATATTCTTATAGTTGCTCTTTGCCAAAGTATATGGGCTTAGGCAAAGCTGGTGGAAAAGTGAGGCTGAGAAAAAGACCACACTTTTGTGGCATTCTTGAACCTTCAAGGACGTCTCCATGTGTCCTATGCCTCCAGAAAACATTGCTAGAAATTTTTTTTTAAAAGAGATGGAATTGGGGGAAAGGTGAGTGTCTACATTCCAGGTAGGAGCTAAGTTGGGGATACAGTGTCTTTTCAAGGTGGAGATGCTGTTTCCTCTAAAGACTTGTGGTGAACCAGAGGTGTTTCCAGCCACACCTGAACCTGACTCCTTGTGAGACAGTCCCTTGGAGTTTGGTGGAACTTCCACCTTTGCTTTATCACCTAGAGGAGCAAGCACACAGCCCCACTTTCTGTAATGTTTCTATTTTGCCTCCAGAGAAAACTGAAGTGGTGAACCTCTCTATTATCTGTACAATGCAAGCTGAAAGATATCTCGATCCCTGATGGACCTTTCTGTTTGTGAGGACCACATCTGGATGTTTCCAGGGGTTCTGGCTGAAGGTCCTTGTTCATGGGCTACAAATGTGTGTTCCTTGGGCCTTTCCCTCATGTCTGTTGCTTTGCAAACCTTTGTTTTGATATATCCAGGGATCTTTATCTTGCTTCTAATCTCATTTATCATGTAAATCTTAGCTCTGAATGTTCTTTCACTCTGTGAAAAAGTTCTACTGTGTTTAAACAAAAAAAGCCCAAGACAAAAATTTCAGTCTTCTCTCATGTCTCTCAAATATTTAATGGGATCAGTCTTCCTTCATAGAAACAAGAAAGCCAGCCTTTGCTTCTTGAGTCCCTTAAGCCCCTGGCTCTCTTGGTCTTCTGCCTGTAGAACAGGGCTTCTCAAAGTGTCATCCCTACACCACTAGCACCAGCATCATCTAGGAACTGGTTAGAAATATGAATTCTCAGGTTCTGCCCCAGACCTACTGCATCAGAAGCTCTGGAATAGACCTAGTGCCCTGAGTTTTTACTGAGTTTTTAATGGCATGAGAGCAATGCTATCTTAGTTCTGCCAGCTCCATCCTACCAATCTTATGTTTGGCCTCATTCCCCAAAAGACAAAGGATACCACAGACTTCTGCTGTATACCTTTCCTCTCAGCTGTAAATCCACCAGTTACATTTCTCTTTTCCCTGCAGAGGGAGGATTGCATCTATAACATCCATCCATTGAGTTCTTTATCTTGTTGCACTGAGGAAATAATGAGTGTCAAACTGTTCCCCATACTTCCCCCCTCTCCACCCTGCCCCCATCATGGGGGAAAGGATTTGACGTTGGGTAGAAACTTGGAGAAGAGGTACAGAAAGAGCCTGGCTTGAAACTACAGATATAGAGGACCTTATAGTAAAAGTATAGCTAGTTAGTGATTTCCAGTTATTGTAACAAAATAATTGAGAAAAGTAATGAAAAGAGCTGAAAGGTGTATTTTAGCTCAGCTTCAAAAATTTAAGTCCATGATCTCTTGGACCTATTGCTTTAAGCCTATGGTGGGGCAGAGTGTCATGGATGAAGCAAAGCTGCTTACATCATGCTGGCCTGTAAGAAGAGAGAGAGGGGAAGGGGCTGGGCTGACCCCTATCACCCCTGACTTCCTTCATTGCCCCCCACCTAATGATGCTTCCATCTTCCAGTGTGCCACTAGTTAGAGACCAAGTCTTTAGCTTAGGGGGCCTTCTGGAAGCATTCAAAATCTGAACAATAACAACGATCATCTTCTCTGAAGAGTGGGAGTTCTATGAGCTACACTGGAGACCCAGGCCTGCCATATATTGACTACACAGACCTGGAGACAATGTCGATTTCTAACTATAGTCCTTTGAAGATAACTCCATTCTAAGAAATAATCTAGTATTACCACCATAGTAAAGAATTTGGGCTTGGGGAAAAGAAAACTCCAACACTGAATTTCACCTCTTATGTGGTGAACCACAATACTGTGAGTCACCTCCCTAGACATTAGGGTTAATGTAAGTAGTCCCTCTATAAACAACAGCCTGAGAAACTTCCAGACTATAATTCTGTTCCTATGAGCCACTTAGATGGGGCTGGAGAGGGTCATAGAAATAAGTTACTGGAACCCCTACTATTGGGTTGGAGGGGGGGGCAATCCCAGGAGTGTGGAATTCATTTTATTCTGTTTTGCCAAGGCTCTCAAATTTTATTCCTGTTTTTTTTAGATTGGCATTTCATCTTTTATTGTGGTACTAAGATTTGAACTCAGGGTCTCATACTTACAATGCAGCTGCTCTATCACTTGAGCCACCTCACAGCCCCTCGGATTGGCATTTCAAATATGACACTCATTTGTTTTTCAGTAAGGTTGTATGTGTTACTTTTTTAAGCGTAGCTTTTCTTTAGAGATCCAGAATCACTAGATCATTCCCATAGACCTTTACCTGGCCTTAGTGGCCTATCCTCACCAAATCCCTGAAGACCACAAAGAGCAGTGATCCAGGTCACTCCAAGAAGAAGTGGAACCCTTAGGGTGAAGTTCAGTGTTGATTTGAGATCCCTTAACCCAGAGAATAAGCCTGGATTCAGGGCAGGCTTAAGACACCTGCTCCTTGTCTGCTTTTTCCAGATTATATCCTAGTTCCTACATGAACTGATGATAACAAGGAACTCTGACTCACCACCTGGTAGAGCCAGGCAAGATGGCACCCAAGAGAAGAGAGAAAGTAGAAGGGTCCTGGAGAGAGCTTTTAACCTCTATCTCACCCCCATGAACTCTCACCCTCCACTAAGTGTGCTCAGAATCCTCTCCCTACTTTTCTTCCATCTGCTCCTGAAGATCAGAGCGTGCCATTACTGACAGCTTTGTGACCATGAACGCAGCCGCAATGGTATTTTTAATAGGCAGAGCAAAAAAGTGAAATAAGTAGGTGGAGATTTATCAAGCAGACTCTTTTGTGGTTTAAACAGAGGAAAAGAGTGTCAGAGGAAAGTTACAATTTTTTTTCATAGAACACAGGGAGATTCTCTTGATCTATCCTATTTTTATCATTCGAATAGATATTTGGGCCTTTTTTTGTTATTTTTATTATCTTCAAGTAGTTTTACAGAGAGGTTTCAATACAACATGTCATTTTATAAGTGCAATACATCTTGAAGAATGTAAATAGTTTGTTTAGGTTTCCCTGGCTCTGTATTTTTCTTTTAATAGTGAAAACTGACAGGAACTCCCAACTTTTAACTCCCTGTTTATATACAGCATTTTAACATTAATTGTGCAACATTGTACGTCGTTAAGACTGGTGTAATTCTGAGTTATTCCTTGATTAGTAAAATATCCAGTCAGATTAAATATCAACCTTGATATTTGGAAAATATTTTTTGACTGTTTTGAACAATTCAGAAAGTATAGATCTTAATAGATTAAATTGTAAGTTTTAGATCAATTGTAAGGTAACTGACTTCTTTGTACATTATTCAAATAGAAGTAGTAATGAAAGAAGTTAATTAATTAAATGGCATGCTTTGACTGCCTTTGCCATGCCAAAAATAATCAGCAAAAAATATAAAAATAATGAGTGATTGCCTAGCACATTGACAAATTTCTACTGCCAAGAAAGACAAGCAACTGAAAAAGTTCTTTGCTTCTTTGTGTGTGTGTATGTGTGTGAGTGTGAGTGTGTGTTTGTATGTGTGTGTGTTCACAATAAATTGGCAATGTGACCCTCTTTCTTTGAAGGATAAGGATGTTTAGACCTAATTTTGTAGCTGTCCTCCTGAAACATGGAATGAAACACAATACCTTTTACTTATTTCCCTGGATACTCTAATCCCTCCCTGCTTTACAAGTATCTTTGAGCTGTTCCTCCCTGTGTATCCACAGCAACACGAAATCCCCACTGGAATTATTTGCTGCTAAAATGCAGGTGTACTTGTTTAATGTTTCATTGGCTTGAGCACTTAACTTGAACTTTTTTTTCCCTGCAATATGGTGACCTTTGATTTTGGAGCAGAGGGCTTACAATGATGTTAGATACTGTTTTATATACATTAAGCTAACACCATTAGATCTGAGAGTTGTGTTTTATTGGGGCTGTAATTTGTGCTATTTCATGAGGTGCTTACTCAAAGCCAGGGTGTACCCTGTGACCTGCTGTTCCATCTGCAGGAACTTTTTGAATATGCATAAGCAACTAAATGTAAAATCTTAAAAACATTTCATCTCCAGATTTTATCCTTGGAAGTGCTAGCTCTATTTGAATGATACAGTATAAACTTTATGATTTTTTTAGAGGAGTACACTTTAGATAAAGAGAGATTTAAGAAATCAGATATTCAGATGTTGCTATGTCAGATTAGAGAGAACTATCATAATGCAAATAACAAGACTAGAGGAAAAAATGAAAATGTTCACAATGAAAATGTTCATCATATTTTTATATAAAGGCAGGAAAGGATGGCGAACCCTCAGTGAATGATGAGAAGGTTGATGCTATCAAGAAAGATAGATTAGATTAACCCTTCACTAAAGAGAATGTTATATAGATGTTAGAGAATGATGAACTTGGGCTTAATATCTTGGTAGTGAAAATAGCATCTGTTAAAAACATACTACACAGCAGGCAATATTCTAAATATCCTACAGGTTCTATTTTATCTTTGCAGCTTGCCTACCAAGCATTATATTCTGTACAGCATTTTTATAATAAAATAAAATTTTAAAAAATAAAAACTTCTGAAAAAAAGCATATTCTATTCCCATTTTGTGAGTGAAGAAACTGAGCCACAGCAAGGTTAAATAACCTGCTCAAGGTCAAAACTGCTAGAAAGTACGAAAGTGCTAGGCATCCAGCTAAGGCAGTTTGAGTCCCAAGCCCATGACCTTAAACACTTCGCTCTGCTACTGCTAAAGTAGTGAGCAAAGATGAGAATTTCAAAGCCAAAGCCCACTGAGATAGGATCTAATTTGAAAAGAGGTTTCCGATAACTCGTGGAAGAGGCCCTAAAGAGTCTTATACTAGGGAGTCTTGTACCCTAAGACTGTATCTCTAGGTAAGATAATGAACTATAGAACTGTATCATTCAAAAGATAGATCTAAGTCAGAATGACTGGACACAGTAACCAGTGAGGGGAGGGGAAAGAATCACAGGCATCTAAGATAGGCTTCCAAATTCCTGACTTGAGACACAGTTGTTCATGGCTTTGACAGGGACCAAAAGAACGGATTGAGGATAGAGAGCTCTATTTGGACAAAATTTCAATCTATAGTGCCATGCACACTAGTTTTGACACATACTGAATTAGGGATGGTCTTGAAGCATTTAGAAATTAAATTTATAGCTCAGAAGAAGCACTATTGGATGGTAGAGTCGATTATAGATAATACATAAAATGAGGTCATGGTGGTAGATTATATCACCCACGCAAATGAGCATAAAGCCTAAGCCTGGAAAGGTTGATAAGAAATACATGGACAAAATCCCTCTTAACTCAAAAAAGTACTGGTGTCTTTTGGACCTGACAAGAGTGAGGTCATATCTTGACCGCAATGATGCTTATTCAGCAAGCTAAAGTGTCCTTAAATGACACATGACAGTACTATGCTCAACTGTCATTAAGTGAACTTTTGGGAGAAACACCTAATTAAAAGCTCATGCTGATGTACCGCATATCATTAATATTATAGCAGAATGTATTGTGGGAATAAGCATGTACAACTAGAAAATTGTCACCTGCCACTCAGAACTGTCCATCACAAAAGACCCTCTCCTGAATTTTTATCAGCCTTAATTTTTCTCAGGTATCTACTTTAACTTCAGTGAACCTGTGCTTCTCTCACCGATCCTATGTCATCTTCTCAGTTCTTAGTTTAAGAAATGAAGAACCTAAGACAACACTTACTCAGGAACCTGACCCAATAACAGCTTTGTCTGTTATTTACTTCTGGTAATGTAAGCAGAAATGTCAGGTGGGATTTTCAGAAGGCTTGTTAACAGTTGCTGTTAAATAAAACTTGTAAGAGACCATCGATTTGGACTGGCCTCCTGCACTGGCCCAATTGCCTAAACTAATAAGGAGATTAAGCATAGTAACTAAACTTTGGTTGGGTTCATGACCTGTAGTGACATTGTTTTCTGTCTCCTATCCATTTTTCTTTTACTTTTTTTTTTTAACCTCAAGGCCTCATACTTGCTGCTGCTTGAGTCATGCCATACAATCCTTTTTATAAATTTTAGTTCAGTTTTCAGATAAGGCCTGTGATCCTCCCATCTCTATGTCTCACATAATTGGGTCTATAGGCATGCACCACTGTACTCAGCTTAACATTCATTTTTCTATAAATGCTATCTGATTGTTCTCAGAATCTGCTCTGGTTCTGACTGCTGCCCAAATGTCAAATCATTTTGGGGGGGGGGTTGCTTTATATAAATTCTATTTGATGTAATTGGTTTAAGGATATTCTCCTTTTAAATGCTAAGTGTTAAATGGATGTGATGGATGGAGGTGCAGGAGCTCCCTTGGCCCTGAGGTGACCTTGAGAATGGAAACTATACATGGAGAAACAGACAAGGCCATGCCCCTGAGGACTCCATAGATCCACATTTCAGCACTAGACTGGTTTATTAAATGTCATTGTAAGAGACATCTTCTGGTATAGGAGTTGAGGGAAGACAGATGACAGACTTGAAGAGGAGGCATGTTTAATGGGAGACATCTCTTCTCAATCAAGGAGTGGCTGAATGCACATCTAGGCGAAGGGAGGGAAGTGGAGGGAACCTGGTGGCTGCTCTGTGCCTTATTTTTGGTGTGACCTGCTCTGTCGTGAATGAGGAAGGTTGATGAGAGAAAATGGAAGGTTACAGCGGAGAACTGAAGATTGGACAAGGACCACAACAGCCACAATGACGATGATAAATGGAATTTGACTTGGGCTGAAGAAAAGAAGTGAGAAGCTGATTAAAAAATTAAAACTCAGAAAAACCTTCTCCCCTCAATATAACTTTTGTATTGTATCACCATTGTGCTGTTTTTAAAAAAAAAAAACCCTACTCTTTCTTTTGGGAAAATCTTTAATGGTACAGTAGCATAATTCAGGATAATATAGTATGGTAATTTGGCAATTTACCACTCATTTGATCTATGTTGTTAGACAGGTCAAATTATTCAGTTTTGTAGTAAAAGATATAGCTGCATAATTATTAAATCCCATTATATTATATAATTACTAGTACAATATACATTGCATTTTGATCACTTGGGCTCCCCAGCTAGGGTAAATTTTAACTGCCCGTGACTACAAACACATTATTTTTATTTGTGTTTTCCATTAGGTGGTAATGAACCCAGAACCTGTCTTTGGTGTGTGCTTGCAGACTGGCAGCCATAGATAGCCAGGGTTAATTGTGACCTTTCTGCTATCTAAAGATACTCAAAATTTTTGTTCTTATTATTAAAGTGTTTGGTTTTTTTTATACTTCATACAGATATTCATTCTTAAATGATACTCGTCCTTAGAGAATTTAGAGAAAAACCTTTCATAATATTTAGCTATTTTTTAAATGTCAGGTACAGTTGAGTTTATTGCTGTCACCAAAGTCTCCTATTTTTAGTGCTATTTAACAGATAGTCAGTAAATTGATAACATTTCCACTGTTGGAAGATTTCCAATCTCCTCTTGGGAATGGAGGGCAGGTGTTTTCCTCTGACTTGTTTTTTTTTTGGTATTTGTTGATTGAAAAGGGATATGTGAACTAAAAAATATTTTAGGGGGATTATATATGTATCCATATATATATATATAGATAGATAGATAGATAGATAGATAGATAGATAGATAGATAGATAGATATATCCATAAAATTTTGTTGACTTTAAGCAGAGTGACATTTTTCATAAGCAGGAGTATTTTAAATACAAAAGGGCAAATACACTGTGAATCTTAGGCACATAAGTTCTTGGAAGCCCCCACTTCTAGAGTACTGGGCACACCACAGAAAATGACATTCAGGATTGGTTACAGAGCCTAGTATGGGTCAGTGGGGAAGAGGGCATGAACTTCATTGCTGGATCCTGCTGGAGATGAGCTTCGTGACTTTAAGCAAATTACTTACCAGTCCTATATTGGATTTTCTTACACATGAAATATAGATAGCCACCCACCCCACCATTGTCCTCGGTATAAATCACCTTGAAGATTGAGCTCTATGATAAGGTCTGTGAATGTATCCCAGGCCCTGATACAAATGTAAGGCAATTTGGGTCTTAAAAGAAATCTTTGCCAGACCCTAGTGGCTCATGCCTGTCTGTAATCCTAGCTACTCATGAGGCTGAGATCTGAGGATCACAATTCAAAACTAGCCCAGGAGAGAAAGTCCACGAGGCTTGTGTCTTCAATTAACCACCAGAAAACTGGAAGTAGCGCTATGGCTCAGAGTGGTAGATTGCTAGCCTTGAGCGAAAAAGCTCAGGGATGGCACTCAGGCCCTGAGTTCAAGTCCTATGACCAACTGAAAAAAAAATTTCTAGAATTTTCTAGGTGAGACAGTGTATCCTGATTTAAACAATGATATAAAGCTAGTATTGACTAGTAGGATCTTTGAAGTCTACAGGACAGAGCCATAGGCCCTCCCTAATCTCATATTCTGCATCCACATTTTCAACCAATCCTGTCAGAAAATATTTGCAAGGAAAAATTTCTGCTATAATGAATATGTACAGACTCATCTTCTTGTCCTTACCCACTAAACAGTAGAGTATAACATCTATATACTAGTTCTAAGTAACCTAGAGATAATTGAATGTATACAGGAGGGTGTGTGGGCATAATAAGTAAATATTACAGTATTTATATAAGAGATTTGAGCATCTACTCAATTTTGGTATCTTCTTGGGAATCCTGGAATTCATCCCCCTCCAAGGGACCAGTTATAGGCAAAGATTAGGTAAGAGGACATTAAAGCTAGATAGTAGCCTTGTATGGCCTTGGATAAGTCATTGTGGTTCAGTTGTACCTAATAAAACAGGAATAATAATATCACAGACTTCGTGTTGCTATGAGAACCAATGGGGAAAATAACAGGTGTAAAGTATATGGTTATAAGCCCTCAGCAGAGTTTAGCTGTGGTGGTTATAATTTCACTTGCTTGCTTTTCTTTTATGATTTGAACTCAGGGCCTCCTACTTGCCAAGCAAGTAGTCCATCATTTGACTACATACCCCCACCCTTTGTGCCTGATTTTTTCAAATAAGGCCTCTTTTGTCCGATGTTGACCAAGACTTTACTCCCCCTATTTACACTTGCTGTGTGTGGTGAGGATGACAGGAGTGCACCACTGCATCCAGCTTTTTGCTGGAAGAGATGGGTCTCACCAACTGTAAGATCCTCCTGATCTCCTCCTCCTGAGTAGCTAGGATTATAGACAGGAGCCACTGCCCCTAACCTCCAGTTTCTTATAAGTAACCTGACATTCAAACTTTGCATTTATTTATACCAAGTTGACCTCCTTCTTCCCAGTTTGGAGGTTTTATTTTGTTTTGAGAATAAAATGTTAAAAAAGAGTAAATTATGTCCTACCATTTCACAGAAACTAGCTTTTGAATTTTTTGCAATTAACTCTGATATCTTCCTTTTTTTTTTCATTAAGTGATTGTAATTGAAGGTTTGTGTAAAAAGAATTGCTACCATCAAAGAAATGTTTAACAGTTGCGATGCATGAAATACACTTAAATTGAATTATAGTACATTTTATTGAATTATGGTTAATATCTTTGTTCTTTTCCCTTTTTTTTTTCTCCTCAGCTCTCACTTGAAGTTTAATAATCTCACCCTGATTTCAACTCATGGACTCCCAGGGAAAAAACCATACAGTGAAGAAAGGAAATTTTTAGCAAGCGAGTATGAATACTTCATTCTGAAGCCTATGTGTCCTAATTTGTATACATTGTTTTTATGCTAAATAATAAGATTCAGTCAGGAAATAGAAGGGCAAGGGACAAGAAGGCTTTTCTCCTAGAGTCCAGGAATTATTAGGAATTCAAACTCAGCATGTGAGTGGCCCAGAGTGGCAGCACTAGGCCACCATTGGTATTTGCAGGAAGACAGCTGCCTTATTCCCACAACAGAGCCTGTGACCCAGCCATCCCTGTTTTGAGTTCTGAATGAGACTACAAGGTAGTGTAGCTTAGTAACATCACTGGTGATGGTACATCACACACACACACATACACACCAGTTTGTAACCACAGATTCACCAGGCAAGCTCACTGTTCGAGTCCAGAACCAGTCCAGGAAAGTTTTATTGTTTTTATCCCAATAGACTTACTAGTTAACAACATCAATCTTTTTTTTTTTTTTTTTTTTTTTTGTCGGTCATGGGGCTTGAACTCTGGGCCTGGGCGTTGTCCCTGAGCTCTTCAGCTCAAGGTGAGTGCTCTGCTGCTTGAGCCACAGCACCACTTCTGATTTTCTAGTGGTTTATTGGAGATAAGAGTCTCACAGTTTCCTGCCTGGCCTGGCTTTGAACCATAATCCTCAGATCTCAGCCTCCTGAGTAGCTAGGATTACAGGTGTGAGCCACCAGCGCCCGGCTGACAACATCAATCATATAGATCCTATTTCATTATCACACCACTTCCATTCATTTTAATTCTTGGTAGCAAAAAATTGGTACAGAAGTAGGAAGTTTCTTGCTTCTGGAAATCATCTCCCAGCATTTCAAATAAAGATAGATGAAACTGTTCTCTCCTGGGATGGGAAAAGGATATCACACCAGAATTCTTGATGAAGACATCCTCTTTCCCCTGTGCAAAGGACTTGCTTTGCCTTCTACAGCCTCCTTGCCAGTAAAACCAAGCCCAGGTGTGTTGCTGTTGTTGTTGTCATTGTTGTCTGCAATGTAAGAGATGGAACACAGGGCCTCCCTTGAATGTGTACTGCTACTGAGCTGCATCGCCAGTGCCCACTTTTATCAGGCTTGTTTTCTAGAAGAATGACATGAGGAACAGTGAAGTACAAGGACATGAGATCTGAACCAAGAGAATGCTGCTCCCTCCAAGTCCTGCCTTTACCTCCCACCATCTAGACAATGAAGTTCATTTCTCTGAGCTTTGATTTTCTTGATTGTTAAAGAGTATGCTAAGCCAAGCTTGCTCGATTTTTGGTGTTGTTGATGGTGTTGTTGATGTTGTTGTTCAAATCAAAGCAACTTCAAATCCTGACACATGGATACTACTACCTTCCTTCATGTTTCCCTCTTTCTGAATTACATGATTCCCAGGAAGTGCTGGTGTGTTGGCATCTTAAAAGGAATTTCACTCAGTCGGCTTAGTAAAAATTTCTGTCTGTCCCCTTGTTGGATGAGGAGAGGGCAATGTAAAGGGCTTTCTGTGAGTATGACACCACAGAGATAGACCTAATGTTTGATGGGAGTCATCTGCCATCCTTGCTTCTATTCTTTCCTCTCTGCAGTCTCAACATGGTCACCACAGCAACACAGCAGAACTGTGACTCAGATCATCAACTCCTTACTGCCCAGAACTGCACTGTCCAAAGCAGTAGTTAAAGCCACATGGGACTACTTAATTTAAATTAATTACAGTTAAATGAGATGAAAAATTCAGCTCAGTCACATTAGCCATATTTCAAGTGCTTAAATAGCCGCATATGGCCAGTGGCTACTGTACAAGCTCAGTTCCAGAGCATTTTCATCACCACAGAATGTTCTAGAATGTTCTGAGCTAAAGTCTGTCCTTTTCTATTCCTTGATTTCCTCTTTTACTATCTTTTGCTCATCTCTAGCCACATCAGTAACCCCAATGTTCACTAAACAGAACAAGCAAGTACTTATATTAGGGGTCCTGGCTTTTTTCCCTCTTAATAGACTGTCATTTTTTCCATGAGGCCTACCCAGACTCCCAGATTACCCTATTCATTTGTGAACAACACTCTTAACACACTTGGCTCTATTTTTTTTCTTGCTTCTGAAAGTCTTCTAAACATTTTGGAAATTGCCATTTGAAACTGTGTTTACTCTATACACTCCAAATCCTTCCATTTTATTGTAAACTCTTCAGGCAGGAATTTTGTCCATTGATATGTTCACAGTATTGAGCCCATAGCAGACATTTAATAATGCAGAATACATGAAAGTTACCTTCAAAGAAACTGCAAAAAACCATCTCTATCAACTAGGGGACACATCAAACCCAGCCAGATCTATCTGCCTGGATAACCTCCTGTCACCTTAATTCTTAGAAACCACAGATTGGGTTATGAACAGGATGTTCTTTTCTTAAATTTCTTGTGCCCTAATAAAGGAAATTGTCTCTGGTCACAGAGTTTAAAAATAATAAGTGAAAATGACATCCATGGATTTACTAATTTAAATTCCTCATCCTAAACACTAATTTTGAACTTGTTCTTAACCAGTGTTTTGCTTCATTATTATTGTTATTATTTTTAATAGCCTTTTTTGCTCCCCCCATCTCTGATGGTGCTGAGGATATGCCTGGGATCAGCTGAAAGGAAGGTGCCTGCAGGGAGAGAAACGGGAAGCAGGAGAAAGCCACTAATTGGACAATCATCCCCGAATAATTGAAAGCTAATTGCAGTGGTCCTTCTTCTGAGAGTGTCATAACTAATCCTTTCTGAAAAACCTCTAAGTTTCTTGCTAGTTCTGAAGGGTCTGATTCCATGAGGTGCAGGTCTTATCCTTGCTCCCCCAATCTGGCTTCCAGTTGGCCCTTCTCACCATGAGGTTCAGGGCCCATTACATCCTTGAAGAAGCAGGCCATACCTCATGCATGCCCTCTGAAATTTCCCCAGTCTACTTTTATTATCTCATTATCTGTCCAGATTGTCCCATGAAGACAACTTTTCACTTTGGTTCTTTTTTTCTACTTCTAGGGATCAAACTCAGAGTCTCAGGCACTCTACCACTGAGCTACATTACTAGTTCCCTTTCCTGTTAAGCTTGCTTGGGAAACATGAAATTTCATTGATGGACTCTTTGTTGGTCCTTCTCTCTTCTCCAGAGAATCCTGGTAGAGGTTTGTCTCTGCATCACCCATCAGTGAGATAGTCCTGACTGTGTTAGAATTTTAGTACTTATTAACTCTGCTTCAGAAATAATTTGAGGGACATATCCCAGCGGTCTCTGATAGATAGATTCACTCACTTGGGAAATTGAAGACAGTTCAGATGGATAGTAACATCTAGAAAGAACAGCCTCCACTTACCCTGTGGCATTTTAAACAGAGAAATGTCAATGTAGAAACAGATCATGAAATGACCTGCCCATGCTCTTCCACACTGCCTTTGGTATGTGAGTAAAGGTTCCTAAAAATCAGTTCCCATTGGACACAATTTCACATTGTAACTCTGAAATGTACATTATGACATTATCAATTATTCTAACACTAATCTACTACTGTCATTGAAAATAGCATTGTCTTAGCCTTCCACAAATTTTCCTGGACATCTTGTATCTCTCTCAGTGATTTCTTCTGCCACTAATCCCTATGCACTAACTATATTTAATTTTTCCTCATCTTGGGCAGCTTATAGTAGGGACTGTATAACAAATAAGGATCATCCTTTGTGTGTCTCTCATGAATGTTGGCATCAGTGAAGTTACCTGTATTCTTGTAAAGCTATCAAAATGGTTTTTAAAGAAAATCTCATCTCACTATCCATTACTGGGCTGTGAAAGACCAGACCCTGTTTTTTTTTTTATTAAGGAGAAATTTTCTTGTTTTTAAGTGTTGTTTCATGGAGAGATACAAAGCCCAGAGCTCCCATTTCTTTCACAGGTTCTGTAACAGAGTCTAATGTGCATCCATTACTAGAATTCTCTTTGTGTGGTGAGACTAGACTTGTATGTGGATCAAAAAGGAAAAAATGTCCTCCCATTACTCCTTCAGAATTCTGTTTGCCTCCAAAGAGAGTAAACAGGATTATGTATCATTAATATCATTTAGAATAATACCCTCCGCATATGCATCCCACTTGACAAAACAGCGTCTCCTATATTCTCATGTCCATTCCTTACAATGGTGGAGACATGTAAGGTGGGCTCATTATCCTGTGGGTGAGAGGCCAGGAAATTGGGTTATGCAGGGTTCCTGGGGTCCAGGCTCATTGACAAAAGATATAGACCCTGTCATAATCCATGCAGCCTAAACTTAAATGAAATGGTACTCTGTGTCCAATCATCTTAGACTCTTCAGACCAAAATCATAAAATATCCTTTCTACAAGGCCAAATCTTTCAGAAAATTCTGCAAATAACCCTTGGAGACCTTAAACAGACCCTAAGCCACAGGAACCAATTCCTGTCATAACATAGTCGAGAGCTCAAACTCAAGAGAAGCCTGAAAATGAAGGCCCATGCAGCTACCAGTATCCTCAAACCTAGAACTCATCTCTAACCTGGGCCAGCTATATATATACAAATACCTGTTCCCTACAAATCACCTCTGTGCAGAGTAACCCCAAGTCTCCAGGGATTGTACTTGCTGTAAAATTAATTCCCTCATTGACACCTTCTTAAAGTATGTGTGTTGTTATGACACAAAACCACACACTAATTCTAAGGATGGGTCATTTATGGGAATGTATTAGCAAACAGGAAGAGTTCTCAATATTATAGGTCTGGGTCCCCTGCCTTTAGGAGTGTTCCACAGTGTCACCTTCTTCATTCCTTTTGAGTCTATGGCCAGAAGGACAATTTAACAGCTAAAGTGTATTTATAATCCCATGAAATAAAAGCACAAGAAAGAGTCTGATTTTACTCTTTCTTTCACACTCTCCCCCTCCCTTTCTTTCCCTCCCCCTCCCTTTCTTTCCCTCCCCCTCTCCTTTTCTCTCCCTCCCCCTCCTCCTCTCTCTCTGTGGGCTGGCCTGAGCCAGGTGGAACAATTCAGCTTTAATGGGAAGATGTCAATTTATGACAAAGTGTTTTGTAACGAAAAATCTAGTGTGAGCTCTGGTAAACTCACAGCAAGAGCACAGACCCAGCTCACTAGGGGACTTGAACCAGCTCACCAGATGTCTAATTAATGCCCGCTGTCAGCTGCTTAAATGTCACTGATGGAGCTTCTCTCTTTGCAGCCACTGTTTTAATGATAAAGATTATGCATTGATGTCACTCTGCTCCTGGGTTAATGTTGTGGTTGGTAGAATGATTGCCATAGACCGAGCAGCCAAGCAAATCGTGCTTTCCCAGGATGAAATCGTGTTCTACGACCACCTCATTCTCTGTACTGGGCAGCAGTACCAGGTAAGCCCTGGCATCGGGAGTGCCAGTGGTGTGTTTGGAGATCTCCAGGGCTAATATGTTTACTAGGACACATGCTTTCTGGGTACAGAGTATCCCTTCTTGCCCAGACAGCTGCCACTCTATATTCATAAAAGTGCTCTTCAGGGCCGGCACACACGACCAGAATTGTATCTGCAAAACCCTCCCAGAAACCCATTCCAAGAAAAACATTCTGCTCAAGGATCAAAATCACAGCAAGTTGGAAAAATGTCACTCTTGAAGCTGTTGTCCCAAAGTCTAACACTTATGGCTCATCATAGCAGAATCCAGACACAACCAAGCATGCATTTGTGGTAAATTAATTTATGCCTCAAGAGGCTAACATTTGGCTGGGGCGGTGCGCTCACGCAAAAGTATTTCAAACATGCGCACCTTCTGTCAACCCTTATTTTATTTTGTCTCTCAGTTACAAAACTAGGAAATCAGATTGACTGGTTTCCAGTGACCATGCTTTCCGTCTCATTACTCTCTCAAGACACATTTGAATAAAGCATGGCTGGATAGAATGGGAGCTGTTCGGTGTGGTAGGGCAGCAGATTTTAAGATGCCCATTTCATAGTGCAATTAGCATTTCCTGGGGTCCCCTAAGTAAGGTACCTCTCCAACAAAAACAGATTTACTTTAACAGAAGAATAGGGTCATCACTGGGTGCTCATGGCTCACTCCTGTGATCCTAGCTACTTGGGGCTGAGATCTGAGGATCACAATTTGAGGCCAGCACAGGCAGGAAAGTCCATGAGAGTCTTATCCCAATTAACCAGCAAAAAGCTGGAAGTAGAGCTGTGATTCAAGTGGTAGTTAGTATGTCAGCCTTGAGTAAGAAAAAGTCAAGGGACGGAACAGAACTCCCCCCCCCCCCCCCCCAGAATGGAAACCTATTCTAATTCATGACTGTGGATTCTGGCAGGAACGCGTGCATATATTTCTTTTACATTTTCAAGCTGGGGGAGGCAGTATATGGAGGAGACAGACAGGTTCCCAGCCCACATGACATCACCACATGAGCTAAGCAGCTCTGAGCACCACTTAGCCAGTGTCCTCTGTCTCTTGCAGTAACTGTCCACAAGTCACTTGAGCTTAGCTGGGGTGCTTTGAAAATATATCTATGCCTAGAATAGCCTATGTTCCTAGAAACTTTTTAAATCCTATGCCTTAGAGCAACATTTCTCAAGCTGCTCTGTACTTGTCCAGCCCCCAGGCCTCCACTAAGAGGTAGATTCTGAACTGGAAGCCTGGAGGCGACAAGCTCCTTAGCGAGACTGATAGGTTGTAGCTGGATGAATCTCTCAATTTCTTGTCCTTTTAAAAAAAAATAAGGAAAAATAAGGAAATCTCATTCCCAAAGAGCAGAAGAGGATTATTTTTTCTGGTTACAGGATAAAAAAGAGCTGAAGGAAGAACTCGTGTTGCTGTATAAGTTATCTCTTTTCCTTTTAAAACATTAAACAGAAGGCAATACCACACAGCCCTCCAGCTTGTCCCCCCTCACCTGCCCAGTGAGTTCCAGCTGCTGCCCCAGACTGCGTACTTTGGAAACTGAGCAGGAGACCCAGGCAGCTGTCCAGAGACTGGGGCATCTGCCCATGTGTGTCCAGCTGCCCCTGCAGCTTTACTTTGTGGCACATTAAGCTCTTGCCCTTTTTACAGTGAGAAAAATGAAATGAAGAAGTGAGAAAAGGAGTTCCAATTTAATTTCTCCAGAAGGACATAAAAATCAAAGGTACATAGAGTGATACAGAAAGGGCAACTAAATTCACTAGGGACCAGCTAGCTCTTATTTCTTTTTCCATTTCTTTTACTCCAGGTCTCTCATGGTTTTGTCCCAATTTATTGAAAGAAAGATAATGAAAATAAAGCTTCACCCCAAAGCAAGAAGACAATGTGGTATAAAATATAATTACAACCCTTAACTTCTAATCAGATCTTTAACGTGGCATGCCTTGCGCTAAAATATTCTGTAAGATTTCTGTGTCCACATATCATATTACCCTTAATTTTTTTAATCAGAAAAAATGTGTGCACATGATAGAATCTTAAATGATATTTCAGGGCTGAGAGTGAGGAGGGCTGGTCTCTCTCCTACCTTACCTACTATCTCCATCCCAGCAAAAGACAAAACAATGACTTTAGTTTCCAGTAAGCTTGACATGAGTTGGCATTGCAGTATGGTCTTCAAAAGATTCATAATATCAAGACTAGGTAAATGAAAGCATGGTAACCAGAACAGGGTATCCTCAGGCAAGTATCTGCTATGACCTAGCTGGGCAGAAGAGCTTTCTACACTATGCCTTCCGCTGGGAAGAGAGACACTCCTCCTTGTTGTCATTTAACAGCATCTAGTAGGAATGGACTTCACTATGAGGATGATTAAAGGTGAACATGATAGCTCAAAGTCAAAGAAAAGTGGCTTTTTTGAAACACAGCTGAAGTTTCTCTAATAATGGTCTCATCTGAGAGCTGAAATCTTTGTCTTGTCTCCTTGAGTCTAGGTAGGCTTGCAACAGTAATTTAAGAAAACTTTCCTTACCCAAGTAAAATATTGTCTAATTAATTGATTCTAAGCAAAGTTAAAGAAATTCCTTTTCTTAGTTAGACTCTGACATTTCTCATACAAAATGAGACATTTCTCATTATCTCATGAGAATGAAGGGGGGAAATGAACAAATTCCAGATGAAAACTGATTACTGAATGCTCCTCTCTTAAAAAAAGAAAAAAAATCCAGATGAATGAAGCAGGAATTTAAAAAACATGACTCCTTAGTGTTAAATGACAAATAACAATGAAACTCTACAGAATTTTGGAGAAGGTATGATGAATCATTACATGTACCCCTGAGTCTCTCAAATTTGAAGATAACAGAAAGCCATTCTTTTATGTGCTCCAAATAACTATGACAGAAAAGTGAGAGTTTTGCAATGGTGTGAGAGGACAGGTGGCAAGCACTACAAATTATTTTAAAAAGTAACTCTTGTCTGTCTGAATTGGACTACAAAATAGAAAATGATGGGCTGGGAAGGTGGCTCAGTGGTAGAGCGCTTGCCTTGAGCTGAAGAGCTGAGGGACAGTACCCACCCAGAGTTCAGGCCCACAACCAGACCCCCCAAAAATTTTTTTTAAAAAAATAGAAAATGATTATTCAATTTACTAGAAGGTGATGTGCTAAAGGAGGAACTTGTAAGTGGGGATGCTAACGTATGTTGGTGTTGACTCATAAGGGAATAATGCTAAAGAATGCTTTTGAGCCAGGCACCAGTGGGTTATGCCTGCCTGTAATCCTAGCTACTCAGGAGGCTGAATGAGATCTAAGGGTCACAGTTTGAAGCTAGCCTATACAGGAAAGTCTGTGAGACTGTTTTCTCCCCAATTAACCAGCAAAAAGCCAGAAGTGGTTCAAGTGATAGAACACTATCCTTGAGAAAAAAAGCTAAAGGACAGCACCCAGGTCCTGAGTTTAAGTCTCTGTACTGGCACACACGCACATGCGCCGTGCACGCACGCACGCACACACACACACACACACACACACACACACACACACACACACACACACACACCATACACAAAGAATGTTTTGAACAACTTAGAAAGATTCAAAAACTGGAGAACATAAAAGTGAAGTGAAAGTACAAACCAGGATGGCATAAGAGGAAAATTAAAATTATGACAGTGAGTGTTATTATTTCCAACTACCTTGTTAAACAATCAGGATTATTTTTTACACTAAACACAACATGCAAGGGAAATTCCACATCAAAATGACACCAAAAATGTCCAAGTACTGTACATAGCTACAAGTATACAGCAAAGGGCTTATGTGAGACAAAGTCACAAGGACAGTGACATTAATACCCAGCAAAGGAAAGCTGGGGGAAAGAGAGCATCAGCAGTGACCATAAAATGGATGATGACCATAGAGATCATGAACCCATTACCTCCTGAGTGTGACGCTCTCAAAGGATATATCACAAGTACAGTTTTTTCCTGTTGGTTACATTTAAAAAAGAGGGGAAGAACAACCTGAGGTATATCCAGAGGCTTGAAGTTATTTCATATGTTTAGACACAAGAGTCAAGATTCAGAGTGGCCAGGATGAACAACCAGTCTTCAAACCATAGAAGGCTTTTCATGTAGAAAACAAATTAGATACATACATCTGGAACCCAGGAAACAGATTTAAGACAGTCTACTAGAAAATCATAGGTATACTATACAGTACTTATTCATCCTAAGAATACAGCTTCCTAACTCCCTACCCCTAAGAAACAGCTTTCTAATAGTCTTAAAGTCTATTCTAAATGGGAATGGCCAAACCCAGGAGGCAGGAGCCTGCTGTCCTCAGAGCCCTTATTAATCAGGCAGAGTTCCCGAGGGCAAGTGAATGTTTTCTATGAGATGTGCGTGGTAGCTGATGTAGCCCTACAGTGACACTAGATTGGTGCCGTCTTCATCCCTATTTTAAAGATGAAGGAGCCATGGGCTGGGAAGCTGGCTCAGTGGTAGAGTGCTTGCCTCACGTGCATGAGGTCCTGGGTTTGATTTCTCAGCACCACATAAACAGAAAAAGCTAAAAATGGTTCCATGGCTCAAGTGGTAGGGTGCTAGCCTTACGCTGAAGAGCTGAGGGACAGTGCCCACGCCCAGAGTTCAGGCCCCATGAGGAAGCCAGGCAAACCCAAGATGAGGTAATGTACCCAACTTCTGTTTCTACTGCTGAGCTCTTCCTGCTTCACAGACCTTAGTCCTCCCGCCAATAATATGTAAAACATCTAGTATAGAGCTCGCACCGAAGGTCCCAAAGTTGCCTTTCTGCCTTGCCCCCTGTGCTGGACACTTTTTTTCCTCTAGAACTTTTCTACACGATTGCCAGACAAAAGGGCCAAAATAGTAGCTCAGGAGGCAAACTCAGGTTACAGTGCTGTTTTATGTGGCTCTCGCAAAGTCTTTTGTTTGATTTTAATTTAAACAGGAGTAATATAAACAGAACCTCATGGGTCTGACATTAATTGAAAAATCAGATCTGACCATACTGGACCTGTGTTCATCTGTGAAGCTGCGTTGTGACCAAATGCTTTGGCCGAAACATGTACCCTCTGGTTTGCTAAGGGAATTTTCACATGGAAGATAAGTGTTGGCTATCATCCTTTATTGTGATTTCACAGTTGCTTTCTCTACAGTAGAGAAGTTTTAGCTTCCACTCCCCATCTATATCAAAAGTGGGAGAACAAATGTTATATTGGGAAGATCCTGTATTGAGATCCTGTGTTGCTATAGTTTTCTGCCTAGTACCTTTGTAAACTTGAATTTTAGCCCCTGGTAGAATTGTTTCTGTGACAGATTGTTTTAACCAAAATAACCATATCAAATCCAGTTCCATCTCCTTTTCTATACCTTTGCCATTCTGCATGAAGAAGTGAGGAATAGATGGAATCTCTTGACCCCAAGAAGGGTCCCTATGTGTGCCTCCATGAATAGAATATGGTGTGGGACACAGCTCAACTTCCGGAACTAGGCTAGAGAACATAGAGCTCTCTGTACAGTTCTTTCTTTCCCTTGGGACATTTAGTGTCCCTTAGGAGTCAAGTGCCATGTTTTTTGTTTATTTGTTTTGCCAGTGATGGGGCTTGAACTCAGGGCCTGGGCACTGTCCCTGAGCTTCTTTTGCTCAAGGCTAGACCTCTACTATTTGAGCCACAGCTCCACCACTTCCAGCTTTTTTCTGTTTATGTGGTTCTGAGGAATCGAATCCAGGGCTTCATGCATGCTAGGCAAGCACTTTACCACTGAGCCACATTCCCATCCCCAATGAGTGTCATGTTTTAAGGAAGCCCAAACCACACAACAAGCCCACATGTAGGCATTCCAGGCCACCATCAGCATCAACGGCTAGACAGACAATGACATCTTGTCTCTAAATGGTCATCCTTCCTATTTGCTTCCTTGATGTTTTTCTCCTTTCAGTTGAAGCCTAATTAATTATATGTAGGAACAAACTAATACTTACCTGTATTGAACATTACTATGTATACTTCATTTTCTCTTAGCTATGTCAGAGCTTCATCTTTCACCACTGCAATAAGAATTTCTCTAACTTATTTCAGGTCCCATGTCCTACGGGGGTGGATCTTAGTGAACACCCCACCAACAGAGAGGTTGCTGAGCTCAGTAAGCAGCGGTACACTGGGAAAGTTCCTCCCAATCTTTTCATTCTCAATGATGAGGAAGATTGCCTTAATGCCCTGACTTGGATGAGGAATAATTCCATCATCACAGAAGGTAAGGATATTGGTAACCGTGCATCTTTTCAGAATAGTGTTTTATTTTTATAATGAGTCTCATTCTTCATCTAGTTCCAGTATATAATTAGTGCCTAATTAATTCTAACCAAATCATTCATCTGTCATGCTTTGTTTTCCAGATTAATTTACAACTTGTTGTCATTTTTGGATACCCAGCATGTTTGCTGAGGGAAAGAAAAGGCTTGAGATAGTTTAATTATCTATAATTATTTTATTACACAAAATGAATATCCAAAGAGCAAAGCATGGCTAAAATCATTAACTAATTAAAGAATAATTTAATAAGCAAACATGTTTAGCAATTATATGGAAAATATGTGTCCTTTTGTGAAGCTCAAAAGACTGAGGAAGAAAAAGAAAGGCCTGCATTGGAAGGGTTCTTTCTTCTTTTTCTAGCCCATTGTTCTCTTTCTTCCTGTTGCCTGTACAATCCTTCCCACAAATTCACATATTTAAGTTGCAGACCACTTTTGAATCAAAATTGTACAAATGCTTCCTTCACTCAAAAGCATTTGCTCAAGAATGGACTTCTACACTGCCTGTATTTCATTGAAATTACAATCAGCATAGGGCCTAGATACCTATGTGTCTGTACTTTTAAACCTGAAAGTCAAGCATTGATGGTGATACTTTGT
Organism: Dipodomys spectabilis; assembly: GCF_019054845.1. Lineage (NCBI taxonomy): Eukaryota > Metazoa > Chordata > Mammalia > Rodentia > Heteromyidae > Dipodomys > Dipodomys spectabilis. The sequence goes on from NW_024871042.1 coordinate 5,615,288, forward strand.
GTCCAGCCACTTTATATTACATAAAGCCAGAGAGTATTGGTGACCTAGGTAAATACCAGAACTGTAAGAGCTGAGATTAGGGTCCTGATCTCCAGTAGGGGGCCAGGGATGTAAAGAATTGTACATGCCCAGAAAGTGGAACATCACTGTAAAAATAAATATATTTATCTAAATATAGATAATTCCATTTATTAAGATAATTAGTATATTAATACAATAAAATAAATACACTAACTCACATAATACATCAGTACAACTATTATAATAAAAAAATATAGTTTTGAGCCAGAGGCCTAGCTCAAATGGTAAAGTACCTACCTAGCAAGCATGAAGCTTGGGGCTTGAACCCCAGTACTGGAAACCAGGTGTCAGTGGCTCTTGTCTATAATACTAGCCTTCTCAGAAGGCAAAGGCCTGAGGATCCCAGTTCAAAGCCAGCCCAGGAAGGAGAAGTCCGTGCGACTCTTATCTTCAGTTAACCACCAAAAAGCCAGAAGTGAATCTGTGGCTCAAGTGGTAGAGAGCTAGCCTTGCGCGCAAAGGGCTCAGACACAGAGCCCTGGCCCTGATTTCAAGCCCCAAGACTGGCAAAAAGTTTAAAAATACGTTACTAATAAACTTTCTAATTTTCATTTACTAAATTACTAATTTAAAACTTAGGAGTGTATACCAAATCATATTTGATCCATAACTAGATCCCATTTGCTAATACTTTATGGGCTATTTGCCACTGAATGAAAGAGACTGGTATGGAGTTGGAAGCTTTCTGTATTTGAGGTGGACTAAAATAAAAAGTAATTTAAAGATTGGGCAAGAATATAAAACCAAGTGGATCTGGTACCTTTGTGTAAAGTTACACGAGCAACCCAAATGTAAAAATTGCCATAAAGTATTTTCATATTTGCATTAGAACTTGGTAATACTTTCAGCTCTGCAATTACATATATTTTAACCTGCTTTCACATTTTATCCATTCTTTAATAACTGAGCATAGAGCTCTTTGTACAGTTCTCTCTCTCCCTTGGGACATTCAGTGTCCCTTGGGAGACAAGGGTCATGTTTTGAGGAAGCCCAAGCCATGCAGCAAGCCCACATATGGGCATTCCAGGCCACCATCAGCACCAACTGCTAGGCAGACAAGGCCATCTTGTTAGTTGTGAACACATACTCAGCGTGTTTTCTGGGGGAAAGAAACAGACCTATGCAGACTTCAGGATGACTTTTATGCAGGGGAGTGTCTAATCTAGAAGCCCAGCAAAACTTTTATTCTAAAATGTCAGATCAGAAATAGTCAGACTTTGGAAACTTCATGGTATCTGCCGTTGCAGCAAGAAAGCAGCCACAAAAATACATAAATGCATGGGGATGGCTGTATGTCAATCAAACGTTATGAAATTCACAAAAACAAGTGGCAAGCCATGTTTGCAGATTCCTGCTTTTATCCGTAGAACGTGTGGCAAGTCATTACACTGCAGCAAGCCCACACTGAAGTGTAACTTCAACAACTTGAAAGCATAAAGCATTCCATGCGTCTTAGAATCATGCCCAATCCCAAGAGCCTTCACTGCTTTAATCTTGAACTTGGAATGAATTTGGGAGCCAGAACTAAAAGGTCTTTTGTTTATTTGTTTAAGATAGTGTCTTGCAATGGAACCCAAGCTGACCTCAGACTTACTGTGTAGTTCAGGCTGGCCTCAAACTCACAAACCTCCTAACTGGAACTCCTGAGTGCTGGGATTACAAATGTGTGCTTACCTAAAGAGCATCTTGACCAAGAAAAAAAGTCTTTAAAAGTGAACAGTGCAATCTCTTATGATTGAATGTTGATAGCAGAGGATTTAGAAATGGATGAATAGAAATCTCAAGTATCTTTTCCTTTTCCCTTCTGGTTCTCAGAAGGGGAAGAATGTCAGTGCATTCTATGGACTTGACGGGTGGTGAGTGACCGTGATTCTCCAGTACCTACTTGAAGGGAAAGGCTTTTAAGAGATTTTTAAAAGTCTCCCAACAGCTACCCTATAAAGCCACTCTGAGTGCCTACTTTTGTCCACTGTACAGCTAGGATAAGAAATATGTGGAAATTAGTTTTTTCTTAAATATAGAGAATGTTCCCCATGTCTTATGCTTAGTGACTCTTTGGGGCATCTCCTAGGTAGGTGTTCTTAACACGCAGGTGCTGAGACCACCAGACTCAGAGTCTGAAAAAGACTGAACCAGCCAGCTTAGTTAAATTCTGTATAGAGGTCTTTCCAAATGACTTCTCATGTGAGAAAAGTTAGAAAGAAAAGTATTACCTCCTGCCTTCAGGAAACTCTCTTTGTAGCTTTGCCATAATCCAAGTCATATTCAAACATGACTTTAATTAGTCCCATACAGCTCTTACCCCTGCAATTGTTTTCCTGTCCTTTCCTCCAGCCCCCTGGTCCTCTCTTCTTTACCCAGCCCCCCCCATCGCAGTACCACTGGGTCACAGTCAAAACCCTAGAGCAGAGCAAGCTTTTTTAGGGTAGTCACTCCATTGACTGCAGAAAAGCCTCCACAGATGATAGTCTGTGAGGCTTCTAGGAAATACAGGACAGAACGGACCCAGCAAATAGGTAATCTCCAGATCTCCTAAACATACACCCTGGGCTCTCCAGGAAGGTGGCAGTATTTTTAGCAGGGAGGGGAGATCCACTTAGAAATATGTATTTGTGCCAACCTGAGTCACCTTGATGACTTCTACTTCCTAAATGAGACTTTGGCTGTGCAACTTAAGAGTCTCATCTCTGGCAATTCAAATTCCTTCTAACACTGTAGGGGACCCAGTGGTCTTCCCAGAGCTATACTTTGAAAGGAATATAATTGATTTGCTTCTGAGACATCTAAAAAGCTATTCTTTATGGATCTTCAAGCTACTTTTTTGAACACTGGAGCTCTAATTTATCTAATTGTATCTTGCACCATGGCTGGTATGCAATAGATGCTAAATACATGTTTTAGTGAATATATGTGAAGGCAGCCCACAATGATTCTTTTTTTTTCTTTTCTTTTTTGGTACTGGGGGATCAAACCCAGGATGTTGCACTTGCTGGGCAAGCGCTTTGCCACTGAGCTACATCCCAGCCCACGCAATGACTCTTTTCCTCTTCCTCCCCTCATCTCATGGGGAGTCTCATCCAAGCATTTTATACTCAGCCTAACCTGGTAATTGACAGCCAATCACAATAAAGACAGGAGAACTTTGGCTGAGATGGAAGACATTATTTTAAAAATTCCTCAAGCAAGTAGTAAATACATGGTCTGAGCATCATCACGAATACACATTTGTCAAAGCAATCTAGTTCAAGCTCTGGAATTGGTAGTCTAGGTCCAAATTTTGGATCATTTCCTTGGATAATTTCCTTGAACAGGCTGTTAGGGAAATACAGTGAGAGAAATAAGATATCATTTGCCATAGTCAGGAGGGTATTTCAGCTAGGGGAAGAGTTCAGTAAATACAAACTGAGTATTGTAAATAATATAAACTGAATCTTGTAAGATGACACCCTTCACCACAGTTTCACTTTCCAAGTCGCCAGTTATTTCTAGACAGCTAAAAATATTAAGTGGAAATACTTAAATAGTCTGGAACTGTTAGATGGAAATTCTCAGGTGCTCCTATTCTGAATAGCATGATGAAATCTTATGCCTCCTTGCCAAGGGACACAAGTCTTTGTCCAGTGTAGCCATGTTATGTATGCTACTTGCTTGTTAGTCACTCCGTAGACTTCTCTGTTCTCAGAACAACTGTTGTAGTATTGCAGTACTTGTGTTCAAGTAACCTTTTCTTAGTCGGTCATGAGGTTTGAACTCAGGGCCTGGTACTTTCATTCAAAGCTAGCACTCTACCACATTGAGTCACAGCACCACTTTTGGTTTTTAGGTGGTTAATTGGAGGTAAGGGTCTCACAGTCTTTCCTGCCCAGGCTGGCTTCAAACAGCGATCCTCAGATCTCAGCCTCCTGAGTAAATAGGAATATAGGCATGAGCCACTGACACCCAGCCAACTAACTGTTACTTTACTTAATAATGTCCCCCAAAATACAAGAGCAGTGGTGTTCATAAATCACTTTCACCAAAGAAAAGCACAAAGTGCTTCCTATAGTCAAAAGGCAAAAGTTTATCATACATGTGCTTAGTACAGTACTGTGTGGTTGCAGGCATCTGCTGAAATTCTGGGACTATATCCTTGTGGGTGGGAGGCAGAGGCAGCTGTACAATTACCGCTGCAAGTGATAGAATTACAGCCTACACACCCAGAGTGTCAGTGTCAGCCCCTGCCTCATGGTGGTAAAGAAGACCTACCAATCTTTACACAAAAGTTGGAAATCCTTGTACGTTAGGTGTCAGTTGGTTGCATGGAGGCTCTGAGGCCTCCATGAGATTCCTGAAGGCTGTGATGCTGGAGAAGGCTTCCCAGAGGAAGAAGGATTTGCGCTCGTCTGTGAGAAGGGCAGGGTAAGCAAACATAGAGGTTGGGAGAGCTTGAGTTGTTTCTGAAAGACAACCATACTGTAAAGGGCAGTGGTGGGGGATGAAGGACCAGGTAGGAGATGGACACTGGAGGCCCTCAGGCATCCATCCAAGGCCTTATTTTTAGGAAATGAGGACCCAGCGAGGGGAGCCGGCCAGCAGGCTGTGGAGGAGTGACACTGGGCACAGAACACACTTTAGGAAGGTGGCTTTTCTTTTTTTTATGTTTTTTTTCATTGTGAAAAATACTGTACAGAGGGGCTACAGTTACATGAGCAAGATAATGAGTGCATTTCTTATCCAGCATTGTTGCCTCCTCCTTTGTTTCCCCTACCATCCCTTCCCTCCCACCTCCTCAGCTGCACTCCCCCTCCCCCCCGCCTAAATTGTAATGTTCATTTTTCTTTTTTTAATTTTTAATAAGTTTTTATTGTGAAAATACTGTACAGAGGGGTTAAACTTACATGAGCAAAGTAATGAGTACATTTCTTATCCAGCATTGTTGCATTATTGCCTTCTCCTTTGTTTTTCCCCTACTATCCCTTCCCTCCCAACTCCACGACTACACTCCCCACCCTCCCTGCCCCCTCCCCCCCCACCAAAGTTGTAAAGTTCGTGTTTCGACATAGCATCTTGTACATCTCATTGTTGCAATGGGTCCACCTGTATCCCTATTAAACATTTTGTTTTTTCCCTTCCCCTCCCCAAATTATACCAACCTCAAAAACAGTGAAAACAGGGGTTTTACCGTGGGGGAGGGACATACAAAGCAACAAGAAAATCACATGGTACCTTATAAATACATTAGAAACAATAGCAATAAAGAGAAAACCACTTGTGTCCTATCTTAGGGTTTATTTCGTTTAACATCATCTTATCTGACCTTTTCTGTTTGTCCCAGACATTTACTAGTTATTGAAAATAAGGGAGACCATGGGACCTATGTTTCTTTGGGCCTGGCTTACTTCACTTAATATGATTTTTTCCAAGTCTTTCCATTTCCTAACAAATGGAGCAATGTCATTTTTTCTGATGGAGGCATAGAATTCCATTGTATAAATATACCACATTTTCTTGATCTGTTCATCTATGGAGGGGCATCTGGGTTGGTTCCATATCTTAACTATGGTAAATAATGCTGCAATAAACATAGTGGTGCTGGTAGCTTTAGTATGGTCTTGTTTGTGATCATTTGGGTAAATGCCCAAAAGTAGGATTGCTGGGTCATAGGGGAGCTCTATGTGGAGTCTTTTGATGAACCTCCATACTGCTTTCCAGAGTGGCTGAACAAGTTGGAAGGTGGCCTTTCTACCTGTGGACCCTTGTCAGCACAGAAAGGGAGCTGTAAGAGTGGGTTACAGGAATCTCAATAGTCAGTTGGAGATGGGGAAGTTGTGGGTGCCCAAAATGGTCAGCTTTGCTCCATTCAGTGGTCCTGATAATACAGACACTTCTAACTTATTAATGAGTCAGTTATGGATGGTGATACTTGAAGAGTGTTGTGCTATGGCATGTTTTTTGAAAGACAGATGGATCTATCTCTGTGTTGGGACATTCTAGTCCTTCTCTTCTCTTTCTTTCTTTATCTCCCTGAGAATCCCAGAGAAGTGTAGAAATTCCTCATAACACTTTACTCTCATCACTGATTTCCCCCATTCTAAATTAGTTTATGCTAGGAGTGGAGAGAGATAGTCAGAGACAGCACCTTTCTCACAAAAATGGAAGAAAAAGCTTTGACTCATTGACTGTGTTTGGGATGCCAGGAAACACACTGAGAAATACCAGGCTGGACTGTCCCAAAGCACAGGACATAATAAATGATCCCTGATGGAGAGAGATTCTTGTAGGATAACGGATGCTGGGTGGCAGTTGCTTTGCATGCTCCCAGGAAGAAGTTAACTCTTTGAATTGTCTGTCCACAACACATAAGTACACAGATACCACCCAGAGAGTGTGTCCTCCTCACAATCTCTGTTTTATCAACTATGGTCCTCTGCTCTCAAGAGAAGCCAGTTGTTCTGTAATGGAATTAACCCAGGCTGAAGTGCTATGTCCTTTTCTGGGCTCTCCAATTGGATGGGTTTATGGATGTAAATTACTGTAAATGACTAGAACTGTTCCTGGGTAGTGGAGAAAAGCTCCCATCACCAGCTTAAATGCTGCTGTCAACTTCAAACAAAACCTGGAGTGTTCAGCTGGGAGTTCGGATAGAACCCAGCAACCTGATACATTAGAGCAGCTTATGGTGTTAATTGAACCTAATTGAAATTCATCTGTTATTACCTCTATACTCTCCATGAAAATAAAAAGTAGGGCAAAAATAAAGTAAAAAGAGTGAAACTGCCCTAATGGCTCCAAATGGATCAATTATTTTCATCTTTAGCTAAATACAGTTTACTGCCATATTAAAAGCATGTTTGTAGGCAAAGTCTAACATTAAAATTCCAGTGCATGGGGCTGGGAAGGTGGCTCAGTGGTAGAGCGCTTGCCTTGCATGCATGAGGCCTTGGGTTCGATTCCTCAGCACCACATCAGCAAAAAGAGAAAAGCCGGAAGTGGCGCTGTGGCTCAAGTGGTAGAGTGCTAGCCTTGAGCTGAAGAGCTGAGGGACAGCACCCAGGCCCAGAGTTCAGGCCCCACAACTGGACCCAAAAAAAAAAATAAAATAAAATTCCAGTGCATGAATCACCAACAAAGCCTTTGTTCTCTCTCAGATATTGTTCTCTTTTTCATTTGAAAGAGCAAGAAACAGGGCAGGTCGTGCTCAGGTCAGAAAAATCTTGTGCTTTGACTTAGAAAGAGTAGAATGACCATTGTGGGTATGAAATGCTTTTAGGAGTGTTTACTTCATCGTTTATTAATGTCCTGTGATTATTTTTAAGTTCTTTCATTATCTAGTAATTTTTTAAATTTATCCAGAGAAATATATCAGTTGGAGTTCATGTTTAGGGATGTGCAGCCTCTGCAAACGCAGTGCAGAGGTGTCAGTGCGGGATCTGAAACCCAATTCACTGGTCCAAACGCTGCCGACCACTTCCTGTGTGACTTTGAGCTCATTACTTAACACCTCTGTTCTCAATATTCTGTACAATAGTTCAGTCTATTTTACAGGTCTTCCTGAGGATGAATGAGACATATATGACCATTGTATGTCTCTTTAAAAGAAATTAAATGGTTGTTCAAATATAACAGAATAGGAGCCAAACATTATGGTATCTGCCTGTAATCCTAGAACATGGGAGGCTGAAGCAAGAAGATTACCAACTCACATCCAGAACAAAATTTACAGGGAAAAACAATACCGTGCATTGGCAAATGTACATAAAACCAGTTAAAGTACACAGACTATCATACAATACTTAATTCTCCTTTTCTCTGGCTTAAAAAAAAACAGGAACTCTGAAGGAAAGTTCATGTTAGTATCTATATACATAAATTTGTGCATTCATTTCTTATTTTCTGGAATTCTAATTTCATGGCCAGACCACCAGGACACCCATTCCTACTTTCTAGTCATGATTAACACTGTATTTTATTTCTTAAACTTAATTGAGATATCAACTTAGTTTTTTCATTTTTATCAAATCATTTTTTCTTTGAATATTAGTGAGTTTTCTGCCCTCTGATACTGTTACCATCTTCAGAAACAAAGAGTGGTGATATAGATTTCCATCCCCCCACCCCCTGATTTTCATAAATGGCAGAACTTGAAACATGGATGTATTGGCATAGCTGAAGTCTGTAAACTGTGATGGCTGAATGTGACTGGTCATTTCAAAGTTGCTAGTGTGTTACTGTCATCCTTCAAAGAGTGTCAAAATCAAGAAGCTTGTAATCTAGCTACTCAGGAGGCTAAGATCTGAGGATTGAGGTTCAAAGCCAACTCAGGCAGGAAAATTCTTGAGATTCTTTTTTAAAATACATTTTTATTGTAAAAATACTGCACAGAGGAGTTACAGTTACATGAGCAAGGTAATGAGTACATTTCCTATCAAGCATTGTTACCTCCTCCTTTGTTTTTCCCCTACCATCTCTTCCCTCCCACCTCCCCAACTATACTATCTCCAGTTAACCATCAGAAAAGCTGGAGGTGGAGATGTGGCTCAAGTGGTAGACTGTCATGTTTGTGTGAAAACGCTAAGGGACAATGCCCAAGCCCTCAGTCCCAACCCCAGTACCAGCACATGCATGCAAGCACATGTGCATGTCACACACACACACACACACACACACACACACACACACACACACACACACACAGACTCAAGATCACCTCCATAAATACTTCCCATGAAAACTGCTCCGGCTGGGGCTGGGAAAGTGGCTCAGTGGTAGAGTGCTTGACTTGCATGCCTGAGGCCCTGGGTTCGATTCCTCAGCACCCCATTAGCAAAAAGAAAAAAGCCAGAAGTGGTGCTGTGGCTGAAGTGGTAGAGTGCTAGCCTTGAGCTGAAGAGCTGAGGGACAGCACCCAGGCCCAGAGTACAGGCCCCATGACCGGACCCCCCCCCCCCCCAAAAAAAAAAAAAGAAAAGAAAACTGCTCCGGCTGTATTTCATTATACTTCGTTGCAAATTCAGTCAGAGTTTTAATCATCCATTATCATTTGACATTAGAACATTAGAGCAGCCCACTCTGTTTCTGTCACTTGTTGGATCAAGTACAAAAGCTAGTTGTTTCTTATCTGTTCAATAAGCAGAGCTGGAAAGAAGACAGTGAAGAGATCCTTAGCAGAGAACTGACCCCAGGGGGAACCCTGAGTTCCACATTCTAGTTTCCTCACATAGGAATACAGGAGGCAAAACTGCCTGTGGGTAACCTGTGAAGAAAGTCTTGGCAAAGGGCTGTCAGCTGCCACCTCGAGGACTCTGTAAGCTACCTCCTTGATAGAAATGTGTTACTTAAATTCATCTCTAACTGAACAGCTTACTAAAAAGCTCGCTGGAAAAGAACGTCCATCGCAGCCCAATGTAGCCTGGGACCGCCTCATCCCTGCACAGAGCCAGGGCACCAGCAGAGCCCTGCACCACACCCTGGCTGGCACACAGCCAGGGCACTGTCCTATTGCATTGAAGAAAATCTGTTTCTCGAAGGGTTTTCCTGTACATACTCTCCCCGCTCTCTCTCTCTCTCTCTCTCTCTCTCTCTCTCTCTCTCTCTCTCTCTCTCTCTCTCTCTCTCTCTCTCTCTTATCTGCCCTCCCATTTCCTTTCTGTTATGATAACAACCAAAAGCCGGCCTAACCATGGTGGCAGGATAGTTACTTAGCTGATTACCCTATTCTATAGAATGTAAGAAAGTGCTGTGATCTGAAATCAAATGGACATCTGAAAGGAAATCAGTGCCACAATCCTCCCCAACCTCTAAAAGTCTCCCAGAAATATGCATCTGTACCTTCACCCACCTGTCTTTCTATCCATTTGGCATCTACCTTTCCTTAAATACTACATTGAAGATGCGATTTTTTTTGTTTCCCTGAGATTAAATGTCACCATTCTGGGAGAAGTGTCATTTTATACTTAAATTTTGATGTTAGTACACACAGCTTTGGTTACATTTGGGATTATGTAGGTTTTTCTTTTGAGCAACAGCTCTACTGTGGTTAAGGAGAACATGTTTCCAGTTTATAACCCATCTGGTGATAGGCTATTTCCTGTAGTGCCAGCTTCATAGCAAATGCCAGGCTGAAATGTGTATGGGAAACTCTGGCCACAGTGAGGCCATTTTGTGCCAAGTCTTCACAGGACACCAAAGTATGGTCCAGCAAGCAAAAGGACAGTCTTAGGTTCAGCAAGCTAGTGACCTTCCAATATTCCCCCATGTACCCAATCTGCAAACATTCTGTTACCTCCAGAGTAGGTCAGGGACTGCACAGGGCTCAGGACCAACACAGTGGAGAGGCTTCTCACAACAAAGTCAAGGCATCAATAGGCCATGGTGAGTGCTGAGCAAGTGTCTCAGTCCTGAGGCAGGATAATATCTAAAGAAAAGTCTATTTTGACTCACAGTCCTGGCGTCGGGAAACCCAAGAATAGTTGGCTGTATCTGGTGAGGACTTCATGCTGCGTTAATCATGGCAGAAAGTAGAAAGATAAGAGGATGAGTGTAGAAGACAGCAAAGTGCTGGATGCCTAACATGGCCACTCATTCCCATGAGAAAGGCATTAACTCAGGAAAACTTCACACCCATGACCCAGGAGCACCTCCCACCAAGCCACACCTCCCAACACCTCCTAAACATGAGTTGGAGGAGACAAGCCCTACTCCAATCTTGCCAAAGGCAAGGCTGAACTGTCTGCCACAGTCCAGGCATTGCTGCTGGCAGGATGAGGGGAGAAAGGAGTTTCAGAAAGCACAATCCATGCTTGGATAATTACTAACCGATATAAATAATCATATTTTTATAACTAGATGGATTTCCCAAAAATGAATAATCAGAATCATTGCTAATTTTTTTTTCTGGGAGGCTTATTCTACAAATTTTGCTATGCTCATATTTTTGCTGTCAGAATATGCAATTTTTATTTATGGGGACCAGGTGTGGAGATGCAGGCTGGCAATACCAGCTATCTCTGAAGCAACAGAGTAAAAGTGAGACTGATTCAGGAAGATAATTGAAGGAATAATCCCCCACAGAGAAGACATTGAAAAGGCAAGCAAGCTGGGCATTGGTGACTCCCACTTGTAATTCTAGCTACTTGGGAGGCTGAGGTCAGGAGGATCTCAGTTCCTGGTCAACTTGGAGCAAAAAGAAGCTGTTCATTGGCTGGGAATATGGCTTCGTGGTAGAGTGCGTGCCTAACAAGCATGAGGCCATGGGTTCAATTCCTTGGTACCACAAAAATAAAAAAAATAGTTAAAATATGATTTTTTTAAAAGCTGTGTATGGTGACATGCCCCTGTCATCCCAGCCATGACAGAAAGTGTAAAACAGGTGGATCTCAATGCAGGCATGGACCAGGCAAAAAGTGAGGCCCTATCTCAAATTAACCACTACTTGAAAGAGCTGGTAGTATAGCTCAGTGGTAGAGATCCTGCCTAGCAAGTACAAAGTCCCGAATTCAAACCCATGTACAGATAAATAAATGGCAAGCAACTGAACAGCAATGAGGACTAGACTCCATTAACTCAGGCTGCTGTCATGACTTATTTGTGGAGGGATGTGGTGTGACCTGTGACATGTTCTGATTTATTTAGAATGGCTCTAGTAAATTTCATGAGTACCAAGAACTATATAAATGATAAAGCATGTTTAAATGAAAATATTTAAATGAAACTACATAAATAGTTATTTAATACATGACCAATGGCTTGAACTACTCTTTGGCAAATATTCACACACACACACACACACACACACACACATATGGGCAGTGTACCTTTCCTGCCTTGGTGGTGGGTGTGGCTGTGCTCCATAGACTACTAGTAGATGTGGAATAAGCAGAGATTTGAAATCTGCCTAAGCAATTGAGCTTACCCTTCCATGTGCCTGCATTTTGCCATAAATAGAACATGCTGCAGGTAGTTGTCAGTCCAAAGAACACAGAGAACACATTAATGTAGACCCTAACCCAACCACCATGAGGAGTTAGGCCAGCTAACATCAGCCAGCCACAGATGTTACTCAGCCCACATCAGTGTTGAACATTGATTTCTTATGAAGTATTATTGTGGCAAATAGATTATTGATATGATAACCAAAGATGGAAGGTTTTCTTAGAGAATTCTGTTTCAAACTAAATGGCTATTGTGGTTTGGATCTTAAATGTTCCCCCAACAAACAACCCATATACTAAGGGCTTGATACACGCCAGTGGTGTGGTAGAACCCTTAGGAGGGTTAGTTCATTGGGGGTGTGTCCTTGAAGGGATATGGTTACTCCTAGCTCTTCCCATTGCTCTGCTTCCTGGCTATCATGAGCTAACCTGGCTTCTATGGTCACGTGATGGCCTGGTTCTGCCACAGGCCCAGAGGCCTGTGACTAAACCAAGTGACCATAGACTGAAGTCTCTGAAACAAATACTTCTTCATTGTATGTTGATTTTTCTCAAGTATTTTGCCACAGCCATGGAAAGCTAACCCCTACTATAACCAAAACTGATTAGAAGTTAGACTACCATTAGTAAACCTTTGCTTACAAGTTAGAGGTTTTACAACATATATTACATCCAGCTGCTTATAGTGTGAAGGGAGCCTTTGTTAGATAGCACAGCCTTCCGCACCCCAGCATGCTGTGCTGCTCACCTTCCTCCAGCCTGCTGGGAAAAGGCCCATCTTACAGTGCCGTTGTTAACTGCTAGCATGGAGGAGACTGGAAAAACACCAGACTCTGGGCATGTGGGGCCTGTGCACTTCAATTTGCTCAACTGAAAAGGAATACTGTTTTGGCATGCAGATTTTGAAAGGACAGAAGACCTTAAACCTTTGCCAGTTTTAGGTTCAAGCTTTGCCTCTCCTGGCAGGGTGATTCTTTGTTGTGCCAGGCAGCCAAGATTCATGTTTTGCAGCAGGTGGGAGCCTCAATAATTTAAGCAAAGTGCTGGCTCTTCCAGCCAAAAAAAATAGTATTCACAGAGGCATACTGTCTTACATCATCTGGATAGGGAACAAACAAGCCATAAAATCTGAGCCTCCGGTGAAGGCAAGCAGGAAAGATGCCACCCCTCTATGCTCAATGAACTCTTGGCATTCCATAGCAGAGAATCTGGAGGAGCCATAGTTGCCCTCAGAGAAGCCATCCGAATGTAATCCTAGATTGCTTTTCCTAACAAACAAGACAAACCTCTTTTCTTTTCTTTTTTTCTTAATATGGTGTGGGTACAGGGGCTTGAACTCAGGGTTTAGCTTTTCTGCTCAAAGTTGCACTTCTAGCTTTTTGCTGCTTAATTAGTTATAAGAATCTCATGGACTTTTATGCCCTGGGGTTGGCTTCAAAACAAGATTTTTAGATCTCAGCCTCCTGAGTAGTAAGATCACAGGTGTGAGCCACCAGCATCTGCCCATCTCACCTATTCGTATTGAAATCAAATTTTGCATCATTCACTTAGGCAAACTGAATGAATGCACTTGTCATTCATTTTGCCTCGTAGAATTACTTTTCATACCCTTTTATAAACCCATAAAAAGTAGAGATGCAGTGGATAAACATTCTGTGGAAACCCAGAAAGTGTTTCTTTGTGAAAAGGTAAAATGGTTAATTCAATGTCACAAACAGCACAATGTATATACTTCCTGCATCTTATGGTGTGATTGATCTTAAAACTGATGAGCTAGTATTTGTAATTCCATGATAATTTTGAAAAATGTAAATAAACAATATAGATTGTTGCTATCAAAATGCTCTTGCATAAGGGAAATCGTTTCAATATTATTTTATATTTTCTAATGAAAATAACACATCCTCGAATCCCTCTGGCTAGCTCTTGACATGTGTGTGTGTGCGTGTATGTGTGTGTGAGAGGGAGAGAGAGAGAGAGAGTCCTAGGGCTTGAACTCGGGGCCTTGTGCTTTCACTTGATACATTTTATGATACATTAAATTCTAAAACTCAGAATTTGAATCATGGTAAGAATTACCTGTTGAAAAGCAAAATTCTATATCCTTTAGTTAAAAAAAATAGAAATTTTTTTCTAGTCAACCCAACTCAGCATTTAAATATTAAAATATCAGTAGCATCTTGTGCCTGAATATTTTTTAACCATTGTCTCTTCATCTCTTAAGAAGAACTTGTATGTATTGCAAACTTTGGTGATTTTGTTTCCTTAAGAAGTATAACAAATAGAGAACAAAAACAAGATAAAAGGTTTTATTCTAGACTGTTTCCTTCGGTATAATTTCAACTTTCAAATTATAGGAACATAAATGAATGTCCTACTTCTGCATCAGAAGTACTTGACTACTTTGTGGGATGTTTTGTGCCGATTCTTTACTAAATTATCTTGGTCGAGGTTGCTAGGTAACACCGCTGGCTTCCAGCAGCTGAAAAATGAAAAGGTTACAGGGAGCAATTCCACATTATTAGCATTTGACTAATAAGTTGGTTTAAAAAAAAAAACCGTATATCTTAGTATTTTGCCTCCTTTTCCAGGGAATGTCATTGTCTACGGGAACACACTCGATACTTACACCACTGTGGAAGCACTCTTACACATTGGCGTGAGGGGCTCCTCCATCCATCTTGTACATCCCCCACCGAAATCAGTCACCACTTGCCTTAACAACTGCACAGTGGAAGAAGCCGTGGCGGAAGCACTCCAGGAGGCTGGCGCCATCACTCACAAGGACGCGCTGCTGGCTCAGTGGGAGACGGACCCACTCTCAGACTTCATCCACACTGTCTACTTCACCACCTACACCAAACCTTTCAGCCTTCCGTGTTCTGTAAGTGCATCTGGGGAGAGCAGTCCCCTTCCAGGGACTGGAAAGATTGAAATATTGTGAGCAGTGCTTTCAAAGATACAGATTTTCTTCTGACTGTTCAGGTTACCTCTTGCTCAATAACAAGCTACTACAAACTTAGTGGCATAAAACAATAGATTATTAATAATAATTAATAACAATTATCATATAACAAGTAAAATGGAATAAACATGTAATGATAATAATAGTAATTATTATTATTATTTCTCCTGGTCTGGTGGTTTGACTGGTCCCAACGGGGCGTTTCTCAATGAATAGCTTTTATGTAGTTGAAGTCAGACCAAAGATAGGGCTGGAATCATCTAAAAGGCATGTTCACTAACTCGTCTGGCTATTTCTGCAGAATCAGCTTCAAGTATCATTTTCATCAAAACACTTACAAATGGTCCCTTAGTGTGACTGGTCCTCTTCAGAGCACGATGTCTTGGTTCTAAGAATAAGCAAAAGGAAAGAAAGAGAAGTGGAGGGATGCACCTCTGTTTATGATCTGGGCTCATAATAATGTGGCATCACGTCTGCCTCATTCTTTGCTACAGTTAAGTCAGCACATCCATCACATATTAAAGAGGGAGGGAATCAGACCTCCCTGACATCTGGGACCACCCCAAAGAGGGATAAAATGATCAGGTTCTGCAAAGGGGCCCCTCCGTATTATTAATTTTCCACAAGTACCAACTGCTGGCCAAAGAAGGATGAGAAATTGTAGAGTGATGGAGGTCAGGATATGTTGTCTGCAGAGGTCATTCCTTGTGATGCAAAGCAGGACAAGGGACAGTGAGAGAAGCTATCTGACAGCAGACATCAACATCTAGCCCAGGCTGCTATGGCAAGAAAAGGTGTACCTAGAAGTTGTATTCCTTGTAAATAAATGAACTTGAATGTATTTGCAAGATGCTTTTGCCACAATTCTGATTTTAATCTAAGTAGGGAAAACAGGTAAAAAGGGAATCCTAGAGAACCTGTGTTCAGTGGTGATTTGGGAAGGTTTCCTTAGGCCTCTACTTATTTTTAAAAAATGAAGATGGGGGCGGGGGAGGGGGTGTTCACCTCCTGAGGTTCCTGGGCTAAACTTGGCAGTCTTCCAGGATTCCTATTATGGGGAGAATCTTTGGATAGACATTTTGATCCTTCCCATCTTTAGTAAATAAGTGTCATGATACACAAGCAGAAATACAACACTTTCAAAATAACATGACTTCTGTTTTTTGATAACTATATTTCTAATACAGAACCTAAGGCCCAACTTGGTGTTATTTAAGTATTTGTGGAATGGATAAATAAATGAGTGCCGTAAAGAACAGCCTACAAGATGACCATGGATTTCAGGCATTGTGCCCAGGACAGGGCAAGTTCTCAGTAAATGGTAGTACTCTGAAAATGCTTGACACTCCCACGAAGAGGGATGCTACCAGAACTAAGATCTGGGGTCCAGGGGTGGCAGAAATAAGATGGAACCCAGAGAAATAACAGTCAGGGTTTTGTTGGTTTATTTGTTTGCTTCTCAGACTACGTACTGGAGGTACATGAGAGATGCAACTCTGACCAAAAGCAAGGCAGGCAACAGCTCCCTGTTAAGGGAGCTTATCTATAAGTTCCCTTATCATAGATAAGGGAACTTATCTATGAAAAAAATCACAACAAATCCTAATAAAAGATCTGAGCGGATCTGGGTTCACATGCAGCCTGAGTTAAAAACAGTACGCTACCAGGTACTGGTGGCTCATGCCTGTAATCCTACCTACTCTGGAGGCTGAGATCTGAGGATCACAGTTTGAAGCCATCCTGAGCAGAAATGTCTATGAGAGTCTCCAATTAATTAGCCCCAAACTGGAAGTGGAGCAGTGGCTCAAAGTAGTAGAGCACTAGCCTTGAGCACAAAAGACAGGGACAGTGCCCAAGCCCTGAGTTCAAGTCCCATAACTAACAAAAACAGCAACAATAGCAATAAAAAACACAACAGAGGGAAAGGATAGTAGGAGAAAAACAAAGGAGGGGGTAACAATGTTGGACAAGAATTGTACTTATTACCTTCCTCAGAGAACTGTAACCCCCCTGTACAGCATCTTTACAAAAAAATTAAATTAAACAACAGTCCTACTCACACAGATCCGCCAGGGTCAGCTCCTGAGAACCTCCCTGACCCTGAGAATCAAAGCTGACCAGTGAGGCTGCAGGAAGATCTATCTGATGTAGACCAATAAGGACTAGACATACTTCGCAACTTTCAGTCCTTCATTTACATGAAGGACCCTGAAAAGAAACTCAGGGTGGGGTTTCAACCTGAAGTTTATTTCATGAGCAAGTTTTGGGTAACAGATTCAATTGCTTTACTGGATATTAGGCTATTTGGATTTTATACTTATATTAATTTTGTTCAAGACATTTATCCATTTATTTTAAGTTGGTCAAAATGCTAGCATTAATTTGTTCATATATCATTATTTTATTATCTACTGTACTTACATGTCTTGGGGCAGTTGTAATAACCTCATTTTTTCTGGTTTTGTTGAATTGCATTTAGTTGTTCTGTCTGTCTCTCTTCATCTCAGTCTAAATAGAGGTTTGTCAATTTTATTGATTTTTTTTTCAAAGAAACCAACTTTACTTCCAGGTAAAGTTGGCTCCTTTTCTCTATAATCAGTCACTTTTCTCTTCCATTGATTTCTGCTCTTAATAATTATTTTCTTCATGCTGCTTGCTTTGAATTTACCTTGTTTCTTCTCTTTCCTAGTTTTTAAGGTAGAGCTGTAGGGCATTGATTTATGTATTCATTTAAACTATAAGCTTTCTTTGTTTTAGCTGCCTTCTCATAAATTTTAATATATTTAATTTTTATTGTCATTTAGATAAAAACATTTCCTCCTCTCCTTTGTGGTTCTTCTTCAACCCTTAAATCATGTGTTGTTTAATTTCCAGATATTTGAGTTTTCTACATGAATTTATGTTCATTGACTTCTAACTTAATGCTATTGAGATCAGAGAATATATTCTTTATAACTATTCATACCTTAAGATTTATTATGATTTATTGTATATCCAAGCAAGTATGTTTGGATCTAAAAGAGTGTGTTCTAAGCCAGGTGCTGGTGGCTCATCTATTCAGGGGACTGAAATCTGAGAATCATGTATCTGCTTTCTTTGGAATTTTTTTTTTAATTTTTTTTGGCTGGTCATGGGCTCTGAACTTATGGCCTAGGCACTGTCCCTCAGCTCTTTTGATCAAGGCTAAGCCCTCTACTACTTTGAGCCACAGCACCACTTCCTTCTTTTGGAATTTTTGGAGTATCTTTGGTATTCTATTTCAAATGCCTTTTAAACTTTATTCTTTAGTGATTGTGTCATGGATTGCAATATACTTCATCAGTCTTTACCATTCAGTAATCTCGATATTACATATTTCACATAAAATGTAAAAGACCTATAATACAGGCCCTTCTTCCAGTATCATGTGCATTTAGTTACACTCACCATATATGTTACATCTACACACATTGAAAAATAGCCATGGCAATGTTGTAGGTTTTGTTTTAAACAGACACGCTATATACATATACATTTATACACATAAATGTACACATAATAAATATGTGCGTTATAGAGCCTTTTTTCATTTCTTGCTCTTTGTTTTCAAAATACAAATCTCCCATCAGAGTGTACAACTTCCTATTGCACTGTGGGTATTGTAAATCTGTTAACAAATTCTCTAGTTTTCCTCTATCTGAATATATTTTATTGGCTCTTGAATGATATTCTCACTGTATATTGAATCTCAGGCTTATAGGGCATTTTTTCCTGAATATGTTTTTCATCATGCTCTGACATCACACATTTTGATTAAAAAAAAACCCTGTAGCTATTGAAGCATTGTTCCCTTGTATTTAGTATATTTACTACTCATGTTTTCAAGATATGCTGTTTATTATTTTTTTGGCCATTTGATACTATGTAGATTCCTTGTTTATTATGTTTTAAATTTTTATGTTGTAGTTCAGTTGAGCTTCTTGAACCTATAAATTTATGACTCTCACTAAATTTAATAAAAATTCTTGGCCATTTTTTCTTACCCCATTCTTCTTTCCTTTTCTTTGGGTCTTCAATTCTGTTAGTTTTTAATCATTTTCTTTGGGGCTTTAGGCTCTGTTTGCTTGAATACTTTTCTCTTTGTTCTTCAAACTGGACAACTTCTGTTGATATAACTTCAGAGTTCACTGACTTTTTCTCTTCTATTAGAACATAAAATGCCTAGAACTTACCTTCTTGTAAAAACTCCCCAAATAGGCAAAATTAGCCCTATGCTAATCATTGCTCCAAGATTTTACTGTCCTATACAACCTACCTGCTGTTAAACACTAACCAGAATCTTCAAGTAGCTGTTTTCCTATTTTGGTCAGAGTTTGTAGTTGTTATTGGTGGGAAGTTTAGTCTCAGGGGATTATGCTACCATACTAGAAACACAATTCTCTTGGAATTAATGTTTTATGTATATATCAAGGCCTTACTACTCTTGCCCTGTATCAGTGCCATGTGTGTGCTAAGCGTCTATCCAAGCTATACTCCACTTAACACTGGTTCTCAAAGAGTATGTCTTAGGCTGGGAAGGTGGCTCAGTGGTAGAGTGCTTGCCTTGCATGCCTGAGGCTCTGGTTTCGATTCCTCAGCACCACATAAGCAGAAAAAGTCAGAAGTGGAATTGTGGCTCAAGTGGTAGAGCACTAGCTTTGAGCTGAAGAGGTGAGGGACAGCGCCCAGGCCCAGAGTCCAAGCCCCACGACTGTCCCCCCCCCCAAAAAAAAGAGTATGTCTTCCTTTTTATTGGTATCCATCTCTCCAGTTAAATTGTCAGTTTCATGATTTATTTCTTGAAGATATTCTTGGAACCCTACACCATGCCTGGCAAAAAAGTGCTTGTCTTCTGAATTTGAATGAATGAAGTTCATCAAATCAATTTGTGATTTCCCTTTATAATTTTCAGTCTGTTACACTATGAATCCCTATTATGAAACCCTAAGACATTAAAAAAAAGTGTGAATGCCTATACTACAACATTATAAGTAAATACTACTCTAAGACTAATCACCTTTAAAGCTAACAATCTATCAAGTATCTCTGTTGAATGTGCCATTTAGCAAAATTAAAAGTAGGTATAGATAGAGAAAGAAAACTGATAAGTAGAACTTTTGTGAGGATGCTAAAAGGAACTCTTGAAATTTGTCAAGGATTCAAGAGGTTGATGACACAGGGGCTTATACATAATGTTAATCTAAGTCAAATAGCATTCTATATTTTTGTGTAGGTCAAAATGCATTTTGCTGTAAATGGAGAAGCAGAAGTGGGAGAATAGGCAAGTGTGTGTAGGGAGAGAAAAAGACAGAGACTCAGAAGATACAGTTCCTGTAGTTGCTGGATATGCTACTGCCTTCTATACCAGGACTAAAAGAGTAAGACAGGAACAGACTTTGCAGCTAGGGAGGCCTATGGCTCATCCTCTCTAGAGTATCCTTCAGGGACAAGATTGCTGGGTTTAAAAAAAATCGAGAGATGAAGCAATCTGAAGATTTAAGACTTGAGTGAGACAACCTCGACAAGAAACCTGGAAAGACTTATATATGAGACATGAGGGAAAAGAAAATAGAAGGAAGCTAAGCTCAGGCTGTTAGAAATGTAATAGATTGGAAGTGAGGGTTAGGGCCTCAGATATAAGCTTCTTACAGGGAAAGAGTGTTTATTCCTGTGGCAGATATTCCACTGGTCAACATCCTTCTCTTCACTGTATGTTTAAATGGAGTGGTTACAAAAGTATGAGACTAAGTGATCTTAGGTTGATTTTTGTTGGTTGTGGGGCTTGAACTCAGGGCCGGGTGCTGTCCCTGAGATTTTTTGCTCAAGGCTAGCGCTCTCCCAATTGAGCCACAGATCGGCTTGTGGTGGTTGAGTGGCTAATGGGTAATAAGAGTCTCACAGAGACTTTTCTGCCTGGGCCAATTTCGAACCATGATGCTCAGACCTCCACCTCCTGAGTAGCTGGGATTACAGATGGGAACCACCGTCTGGCTTGTTTTTTTATACCAAAAATATTCATTCTTTCTCTCTCTTTTTCACTTCCTCCTGCTCTTTCCATCTCTCCCTCCCTCATTCTTTCTCTCACACACACAGACACACACACTCCACAAACACATATTATGACAAACTTTTTTTTTCCTTTTTTTTTTGCCAGTCCTGTGTCCTGAACTCTGGGCCTGGGCACTGTCCCTCAGCTCTTCAGCTCAAGGCTTGTGCTCTACCACTTGAGCCACAATGCCACTTCTGACTTTTTCTGTTTATGTGGTGCTGAGGAATTGAACCCAGGGCCTCAGGCATGCAAGGCAAGCACTCTACCACTGAGCCACCTTCCTAGCTCCTCAAACTTTTGATAGATTATTTTATGATCCAAATATAAAATACCCCAGAATGTGAAATCACGACTAATAACTGAGTTATGATGTGATCATTCACATTGTAGATATTCTTCAGTTTCTATGAGAAGAACGTGGATTATGACACATTTAAAGCCTTCAACGATGCATGTCTCGTGTATGATGGCCGGCTAGTGATTGATACCAACTTCCACACCAATGACATAGCCATTAGAGCTGCTGGATCCCTCACCAAATTCTCTAACAGATATTATGCAAATGACTGGACTCACAGCAACTTCAGTTCCAAAGAAATTGGATTCCAGCTGGCAGCAGCTATGCTCAATCTTTTTGACCCAACTCTTGAACCTGTGACTGAGCCACCAGCTGATCTAGACCGACTCATCCCCATGTACAAGGGCGCCAAGATCCAAGGTGTGTGAACAGCCCTCCTTCCTTCCTTTGATGAAGCCACAGATTAGCAGCTCCCAGTGTTTGTCTTAGGCTTGGTTAAGAACCTTCTACCTAACAATGTTCAAGAGGAAGTGTATTCATTACCTCACTCATGTAACTGTAACCCTCTGTATAGTATCTTTACAATAAAAAAAAAAACCTTCTACCTCTCAGTGGGTTGCCATGGAGATAAAGGAGGGGTCCATCTCATTTCTGAAGTATTTATTACAAACCTGGTACTATTACTTTATAGCACTTTGCATTTAAAACATTTATTATAAAGCACCTCCAAACTGATAATACCCATTTTACAAACTAGGAAATGATCAGTAACTTGCCTAGAGCTGGTGAGGGTGATCTGCCATAACATCTTCTCCAAAATTTCCATTCTTCCCATAAGTTTGGACAACAGAAAACCGTTCCAGACAGCTCTGATCTTAGCCTGCTCTCTCAGAGAAGCTCAACCACTATGCCTCTAAAAGAATCCACTTTCACTCCCTAAGATTTGTTGATTTCTAAGGAGATGATTTCAGTATTTGTTCATGTCTTAATGTGGTGGTGAGAGACACGTTTAAGATGGTATCTTTGGGATGGGTGCAGTGGCTTACACCTGTATCTTAGCTACTCAGGAAGCAGAAATTGGAAGGCTGGTGATAGGTCTAAGACAGGCAGAGGGAAGTGGGAGAAAATAGAGAGGGGATAACACTGTTCAAAAAGAAATGTACTCATTACCTTACTGTAACTGTAACCCCTCTGTACATCACCTTTACAAAAACAAAAGCCCAGAGAAAAATAAGCTGGGTGTAACCCTCTCATGCCAACTATGTGGGAATAAATAGGAAGATCATGGTCCGGGCCAGTCCTAGACATAAATATGAGACTGTATCTGAAAAATTATCAAAGCAAAACGGGCCAGGGTGTGGTTCTAGTGGAAGAGAGCCTAGTTAGCAAGCAGCCTCATTAGGGCTGCCAAAATAAAAGAAAAAAAGAAAACATTTATAAATGTGTATGATCACTTCTAAGAAGTTCATGAACCTAAAACTGTACAGACTCCTGTACACGTCTGTAGATTCTAATCCGGTAGGTATGCATTAATCTAAAGAGAACAGCCCCACCTTCCAGCCCTTGTCTGCCACTACCTAACAAGGTCACCTCAAGGAGATCCTTTTCTGTTTCACGCTGTGGCTAACACCTGAGTAAGGGTGGAGACCTCAGGCAAGCAAGAAAGGAGTGACGTTAGATGTCTGAGCTTGACCAGGCTCAAGTTTTCCAAAGCACTAAACAAAGAAGTTTCCTTATAAAGCAGGAGTTAAAAAAAATATTTTGGCTATATTTGGAGAAACAATATGGAATGGCAAAACTATTGCAGTCCTTAAAGGCTTTTGAAGGTCTTGATGCAATTGGCAGGTACAGGCTAGTGTGTGTGGAGCTGTGGGCTTAGGGAAGTACATCTTAGAGCACTGGTGACTGTGTGACAGAACATTGGTGGTGATGTTACATTACAGTGATTTGCAAACAAAGTTCAACCACTTCAGGTTATCCCTTGCTCTTGCTGTACTGTGGTGAGAAAGTCTGGGACATGTACACATTGTAGGCATTTCTGTCCTGTAGTGAAAATATGAACTCTTTTCCCTACCTCATTAACAATTTATCTCACTGTACTTAATGTGGGTATAATTTGGGGAGCGGAAGGGAAAAAACAAATCGTTTAAATAGGGATGCAGGTGGACCCACTGCAACAATGAGATGTACAAGATGCTATGTTGAAAACGAACTTTACAAGTTAGGCACGGGGTGTGGGGGAGAGGGTGGGGAATGTAGTCGTGGAGATGGGAGGGAAGGGATAGTAGGGGGGAAACAAAGGAGGAGGCTACAATGCTTGATAAGAAATGTACTCATTACCTTGCTCATGTAATTGTAATCCCTCTGTACAGTATTTTCACAATAAAAAACTTACTTAAAAAAAAAAGGCAGGTAGCAGGGACCCAGAAAAAAACCTGAGTTGTAATCTATTCTGGAATAAGAGGGAGATCTATTGGGGCTCCAGCCCCAGAAGAAGTAGGGTGGCGAGGACCAAGGTGAATCTTTGTGTTTCAGAAATGACCATCTATTCTCAAGTATTCTCAAGACCTTAAAAAAAATAACAATTTTTCTCACATGCACAAAACTTGTTCTTTCCTCTAGGAGGTATTCTTCCTGGATCTTACTATTATCTGCATATTGCCAAACCTGCCATTCCAACTCCTTTGGAGGTACTGATGGCGCAGCCTGATTTTGTAAGTATTGTTTCTGAATTTCATTTTACTCTGTTTTAAGGGAAAGCGAAGTTCTTTACTCAAAGCCTTCCACGTAATATATTGGTTCTCACATCAAAATAAACCCATTGTGCTGGTCAGCACATTATTAGGAGGGACCTGATAATCTTTGGTTCTTATTCCCTTGTGTGGTCTCCCCCAGCAATGAGGTAATGATGACCTATGTAGCCCGTAGAAAATTGTGGAACTGAGTGTGTGGTTCAAAGGTAAGTTATGAGTGATGCTGTAGCTGCCAACTTTCCTGCTTAGGCATTACCTGTTGCCATGTTACTTTCCTAGACTAAGATTAGTCAGAGCATGCTAACAAGGGCCTCCTCTCCACATGTGACCTGGGTGCCCTAACCTCAGAGCAGTATTAGAGCACTCAGACTGTTCCGGACAGCTCATGATTCCAAGTGCATGTGTCCTCCTTGGCAAGTGGGCAGCTTGTATGCCTTGTATGGCCCAGCCTTGTAACCCACACAGTATCACTCCTATACTTCTTTTGGAACAGTCATATCCCATAAGGAAGGAGGAAGTGAAAGAGGGAGAGAGGGAGAAAGAAAAGAAAGAAATGGGAGAAGGGAGGGAAGGAGAGGGAAGAAGAAGGAAATAGAGAGGAAGGAGGGGAGGAAGAGACCATATCTCAGTGGGGAGAGTATCAAGGTCATATTGCAAAAGAATATCAGTAATCAGGATTCACCTTTGGAAAATACAATCTGCCACTACTGAGTTTGGGCATTAGATAAACAGGTGAAGACCAGCATTCCAAAGTTGAACATTTTGGTCACTTTTGATAAATAACTTGAGGTGAACACATATAAGAGCTAGA
Organism: Dipodomys spectabilis; assembly: GCF_019054845.1. Taxonomy (NCBI): domain Eukaryota; kingdom Metazoa; phylum Chordata; class Mammalia; order Rodentia; family Heteromyidae; genus Dipodomys; species Dipodomys spectabilis. Next base: position 5,640,172 of record NW_024871042.1, read on the forward strand.
AAGCATCTCAGAGTGAACCAGATTCTTCAAAGGCATTGCATGATTTCCTACATAAAGTGCCATCTATTTATGAATTACTTGCCCTCTCTGAACGAAGTCAGAGGAAGAGCCAGAGGGGGCTTTAGATAATAAGAATTATAATGAGAGTGTAACTTGAATAAATTCTTGGGCTGGTGCTATAACAGTATTTGAACAGGACCCCTGACTTTAATTAACCATTTGCCAGGTGGGCCTCCTTTTTAATTAGTACAGAAGATCTATTTTATCATCCAAGAATAAAAATGTAGGATGGCTCCATGGCAATCTTTGGGAGTTAAAATTAATTTAAGTAAAATGGTTGCCAAAGTGGTTCAGCAGTCACCTAAATATAGCCAACTGATCAAGAGTGGAACCCATTTAACAGTATTTCAATGAGAAATTGAACATATTCTTACAATAAAGATAGTAAAGATTCATATTATTAGACTTTTATGGCCCTCAGTACCTGGAATATTTACGTAAGAAAAAAGGCTTGAGTAATTCATGAGATCTTTGAGTAATGACCTGACTAAAGGAAGAAAGGGGAACCCAAGTCTTTTACATAATAAACTAATTTACAGATTCCAGTCCACATGCTTTGTTGGCTTATGCACCATGAAATAAGTAAGTTTGTCACAACAAATTCTGCCTTGGATACTATTAAATTTAAAATTATGTTTTTGTCATGAGAGCTGAGAACTTGATTTCTCAAACAGCAAGTCTGATTAATCCTGTGTCTTCTGTTTGGCATGAATTCCTGAGTCATTTCCCAAATTTGGTCAAAATCATACAAAAACTCAGAATAATTGTATTGTTAGGGAGAAGAATAGAAAAAAATCACACCAGACAAGTTTACTCCATTAATACCTTAAATTCAAGATCCACGTCTCTCAAGGATTTACTTACATACAGGAGGACATATTCCTACCCGGTTAGAAAGTGTATAAAATAGTCATAATTACCCAGAATACCTCATGAGGTTGCAAGGCTGGGAGGTGCTTTAAATCATTATTTAGTGGAACGATTTCCAGTGATGAAAGGCAGAGAGTGTTCTGGATTCCACTGGTTTTCCTGAGCTACCAGTAACTATGAATAAGAATGACCAGCACTGCATAGATAATTTGTGTCTCAGACATCCCTCTATAGATGAGTTCTCTTTAACGCTAATGCATATTATTTTGATGCATTCCGGAAATAGCAATACAAATACAGTCCCAGATCTCATTAAAATGGACACAATTTGCCTTCCATGGTTAAGATCAGCAAAACCTCCTCTCTGTAGTGGTTCCTTGCTGGATTGATTCTTCAATCCCTTATAGCTATGGATCACTATACACTTAGGTTTATGCTGATACAACAAATAGGGGAAACCTGGAGATTTTATTTCAATCTAAAAAGTAAGACCAAAAACAAAAAACAACAGATCCTTAGAAACAAATCACAAGAAATAGTGCTGGGGATACCACCCTCATGGAACAGGTCTACGTGGACGCTTAATGCACACGATCCCCCATTTTGTGGCATTTAGCCTTGGCTACATACATGGAACCCAAATCAGCCTTCCAAAACACACACACACACACACACACACACACACACACACACACACACACACACACACACACACACACACACTGTGAAGCTAAAAGTGGAATATTCAGTAAAATCCTTGGCAAAACCAAACTTTTTTATTACCCACATGGTTGGAGTGCAAGCAGGGCCTCTTTCTTGTCTGGCTTCCCTTTTCTTAATTGCACACCATAAAGAAAATTAAGGGAGAGGAAGAAAAAGATGATGAGCAAGAGGAGGAATGAAGTAGGGAAGGAAGAAGAGAAAGCCAAAATCATATAGGTTTGCTTTTTTTACCCTGCAGTGAGCCTTGGCAAAACCTGGCATCTGACACTATGCCAGAGCTGTTGGGGGACTGTTCTAGACCCCTACACCTGCACTACTACAATAAAGAATCCTCAACACACACTCCTTGAAACTCAGTCACCTACAGTTTTTCATCTTTTTCTCCAAGTCATCCCTTAATGCCACAAGGACTCTTACTCATCAAGTTGGGAAACTAAAACTGCTGGCACCAAACTCAGTTGCCTAGAAAGCTTTGTATTTCATCTGAGATATACATGTGGACATCATATTCCTCATTGCCATCTATATTCCTGTGTGTTTTCCAACTCTGAAATGGTATTGAACAATCTGGACCATGCCAGTAAAGTTGATAATGGGGGTTATTTGGTGATGTCATGTGCCCCTGTCCTGGTTGGTGGGACATGACTTAGTCAAGACTTGAGGAAACACACTGGAATGAAAAAGTGGGAGGGACATCCGGACTAGAAAAATTTACGTGGCAGGAACATTTGAGTCAGAGAAGCATACCAATACCCTTCGGCCAGAGGCTCAGCTCTTGTTTTTTCCAACCTCTCTGGACCAGCCCCACCTCCCCAACAACAAACTTGTGTTCCACCTTTCCTTCCTCCCTGCTTCCCCTCTGCCTTTCTTCTTCCTTGCTCATTCTGGTTTCTATTTGGGTTCTTTTCCATTTGCTCATTTAGAAAGTCTGATCGCCCATGGACTCCATTGCCAAATTACTCGTGCTGATCCGAAACTTTGGCAAAGTAGCAGGGTATAAAATTAACCCTCAAAAATCAATGGTTTTTCTGTATGTCAATAATGAGAAGAGTGTGGCTGAAATCAGGAAAGCAATTCCTTTTGTAATAGCCCCACAAAAATAAAATACCTAGGAGTTAACTAAAGAAGTGAAGGCCTGGCTTACTTCACTTAGTATAATTTTTTCCAAGTCTTTCCATTTCCTAACAAATGGGGCAATGTCATTCTTTCTGATGTAAGCGAGGCCCAAAGAAACATAGGTCTCATGGTTTCTCTTATTTGCAATAACTAGAATATGTCTGAGACAAGCATAAACGGTCAGATAAGTTGATGTTAGGTGAAATGAACCCCAACATAAAGACCCAAATGGTTTTTCTTTCTTGCTATTGTTTCTAATATATTTATAATATGATTTCTTTGTTGCTTTGTATATCCCTCACCCACGGTATAACCCTTGTTTTCATTGTATTTGATGTTGGTATACTTGGTGGAGGGGAAGAGAAAAAACAAATTGTTTAAATAGGGATACAGGTGGACCCATTGCAACTATGAAATGTACAAAACGTTATGTCAAAAAATGAACTTTACCTTTACAAGTTTGGCGGGGGGTGGGGGAGTGTTGGGAAGGGATGTGAAGGGGAAACAAAGGAGGAGGCAACAATGCTTGATAAGAAATGTACTCATTACCTTGCTCACGTAATTGTAACCCCTCTGTACGGTATTGTTACAATAATAAAAAAAAAGAAGTGAAGGACCTTTACTATGAAAACTTGAAAAACCTGAAAAAGGAAGTGAAAAAAACCTCCCATGTTCCTGGATCAGGAGGATCAACAAGATGAAAATGGCAATACTGCCAAAAGCTATCTACAAATTCAGTGTGATACCTATCCTTATCCCAACCTCATTCTTCAGTGAAATAGAAGAAGCAACCCAAAAGACCGAAAAGTAAAAACAATCCTTAGCAGAAAGAACAGTGCTAGAGGAATATCAATACCAAATTTCAAACTCGACTACAAAGCCAGAGTAATAAAAAACAGCTTGGTACTGGCACAAGAACAGACTTGAGAACCAGTGGAATAGAACTGAAGACCCAGAAATGAACCCACAGACCTATAGCCATCTAATTTTCAATAAGGGAGCTAAAAACATAGAATGGAAGAAAGACAGCCTCTTCAGTAAATGGTGCTGGCAAAATTGGTTAAGCACTACAGGTGCAAACTAGAGCTAGATCCTTATATATCACTCTGCACTAGAATCAACTCCAAATGGATCAAAGACCTCAGAGTCAAAGCAGACATCCTGGAAACATTACAGGAAGGAATAGGAGAAACTCTAGGGCTCCTTGGCACAGGCCGAAATTTTCTTAATGAAGACCCAGAAACACAACAAATCAAAGAAAGGTTGGGCAAATGGGATTGCATGAACTTGCAGAGCTTCTGCATGGCAAAGGACATAGGTAGCAAGATCAATAGAAAGCCCATAGATTGGGAGAAGATCTTCACTAGCAGTACAATGGTCAAGGGCCTCATATCTAAAATATACTTGGAACTCAAAAAATTAAATCCCCCAAAAACAAATCCTCAAACAATCAACCACCCGATTAATAAGTGGGTTAAAGACTTAAAGAGAAACTTCTCTGAAGAGGAATTAAGAATGGCCAATAGACACATGAAGAAATGCTCAACTTCTCTAGCCATAAAAGAAATGCAACTCAAAACAACATTGAGATACCACCTCACCCCTGTTAGAATGGCTAAAATCAAGAACTCTAATAGCAACAGATGCTGGAGGGGATGTGGACAGAAGGGAACCCTACTGCATTGTTGCTGGGAGTGTAAACTTGTTCAACCACTCTGGAAAGCACTATGAAGTTTCCTCAAAAGACTAAACGTAGAGCTCCTCTATGACCCAGAAATCCCACTTTTGGGCATTTACCCAAACAATCAAACAAGACAATATTAAAGCTACCAGCACAACCATGTTTATCGCAGCATTATTCACCATAACTAAGATATGGAACCAACCCAGATGGCCCTCAGTAGATGAAGGGATCAAGAAAATGTGGTACACACACACACACACACACACACACACACACACACACACACACACACACACACACACACAATGGAATTTATGCTTCCATTAGAGAGAATGACACCACCCCATTTGTAAGGAAATGGCAAGACTTGGAAAAAATTATATTGTGAAGTAAGCCAGACCCAAAGAAACATAGGTCCCATGGTTTCCCTTATTTGCAATAACTAGTATACATCTTGGATAATCTTACCAGGAAAGCTGAAAAGATCAAAAGTTATGTACATATGACCATATAAGATGATGCTAAGCAAAATGAACCAGAAGAAATGGACACAAGAGGTTTTTTTCTTTGTTGCTGTTGTTTTTAATTTATTATGTGTTTTTTTTTGTTTCTTTTTTATCTTCTCCTCCCTATGGTATAGCCCTTTTTCACTGTATTTGATTCTGGTGCCCTGCATCTTATATATACATTTTTCTAATTTGGGGAGGGAAAGGAAAATAACAAAATGCTGAAACAAGGATACAGGTTGATCCATTGTAACAACAGGATGTACAAGACACTATGTTGAAAACGAACTTTACAACTTGACCGGGGAGGGAGGAGTTAGGGAGATTGGGAGGGAAGGGATAGTAGGGGAAAAACAAAGGAGAGGTAACAATGCTCGACAGGAAATTTACTCATTACCTTTTTCATGTAACTGTAACCCCTCTCTATAGTATCTTTACAATAAAAACATTTAAAAAATATTAACAAGAAGAAAGTCTGGTCACTTTCAACAGTATAGCCAGAGTATTTGAAAATAACTTTCTTAAACCATCATTTTAGAGGTGATAGTCATTATTTAAAATTAGAAACTATAGATATTCAAATAACAAGGGAAACCATGGGACCTATGTTTCTTTGGGCCTGGCTTACCTCACTTAATATAATTTTTTCCAAGTCTTTCCATTTCCTAACAAATGGGGTGATGTCATTCTTTCTAGAGAAACAACAATCTTACAACCTTAAGAAATTATGATTAATGCTTTTTGAAATGTTGATAACCCAAAACCAGAATGATACTGTTCCTTGTTGTATATTGTTTTGCTAATATAAAGTATACTGCAGACATAATGCCTTGTATTATATTTGACCAATTGCCTCTTTGAGGCATGATCCTCCAAACTTTCCAGAGTTCTATTTGTTCTCTTCTCTACTCCTAAATTCCTAGTCTCTCATTTGTACAGAATTTCATTACCTAACAAAGTCTTGGTGTATCTTATCTTGTATCTCAAAAATTGGCTGTGTCCTCCTTGGGACTCTGCCATGTGGTACCCAAACACTTATCAGTTGCCTAAATTAATCTAAAAAGTTAAGCAATGTGTCCTTATTTAGACAAAAAGCCCCAGGTGACATCCAGAGCTAAATATGTGTGATCAGAGCCATTTAACTTGCCTTGATTTATAAATGTTACATTCAAGTTCCAAGTAGGAAGCTTGAATCTATATGCACTCAGAAGAGTTTTATTGGATGTACTAAATTCAGAATCCACAACGGGAAGGTCCAGCCATCACTAACAAAACTCATGTTTGTCTACTGAGGTCTATGGCTGCTTGAGCCAGTGGGGAATACATCTCCAATGGGCGGCTTGATAGTCACCTGGGGCTGAAATAGAAAAAGGAGCCATGACATAGAATTAGAGTATATCTTTCCTTGACATCTGGACCCTTATGCCAGTTTTAGTCAGCTTCTAAAAGCCAAAATACCACAGGTCCACCCCTTGACCAATTTACACAGTTAAAGTTCACCTGCACAGCAGGTGTGTCTGTTTGCTAAGGTCTCCAGCCTTCTTCGTGAGAACCAACCTTTGCAAAGAGCGGATCTCACCTCACCCAGCCATAAGGATTCGCCTGCTGTATTCTTTTTTTTTTTTTAAGTATATTTTTTATTGTAAAGAGGGGTTACAGTTACATGAGCAAGGTAATGAGTCCATTCCTATTGAGCATTGTTACACTTTCCTTTGTTTTTCCCTACCATCCCTTTCCTCCCCATCTCCCCAACTCCTCCCTTTCCCACCCCCCCCCAAGTTGTAAATTTATTTTTAACATAGTGTCTTGTACATCTTGTTGTTACAATGGGTCATCCTGTATCCTTATTTCAGCATTTTGTTATTACCCTTCCTCTCCCCAAATTAGTCTTTTAAGTATCTTTAAAGCAACCGAAATTGCTTGTGATCACTTTGACTGGGATGCTTTTTTCCCCCCTCAAAGTGGTACTGTGAAAAACTAAGTCTTAAACACCTCACAGAAAAGAATGAACCATTTGCTTACTACCAGTATGAGATATTGAGCTATAGAAGATGACTTGTATCTTAGGAGCTTATTTAGAAATATAACAGTGCAACCTTTGTCCATTGTATGGCTGGTAAAGATCTTTTCCTAATCTATGGGCTTTCTATTGATCTTGCTAGCTATGTCCTTTGCCATGAAGAAGCTCTGCAGTTTCATGCAATCCCATTTGTCCAACCTTTCTTTGATTTGTTGTGTTTATGGGTCTTCATTAAGAAAATTTCGGCCTACGCCAAGGAGACCTAGGGTTTCTCCTATTCCATCCTGTAATGTTTTCAGAGTGTCTGCTTTGACTCCGAGGTCTTTGATCCATTTGGAGTTGATTCTGGTGCAGGGTGATATATAAGGATCTAGCTTTAGTTTTCTGCAAGTGATTAACCAGTTTTGCCAGCACCATTTACTGAAGAGGCTGTCTTTCTTCCATTCTATTTTTTAGCTCCCTTATCGAAGATTAGATGTCTATAGGTCGGTAGGTTCATTTCTTGGTTTTTAATTCTATTCCATTGGTCCTGAGGTCTGTTCTTGTGCCAGTACCAAGCTGTTTTTATTACTCTGGCTTTGTAGTAGAGTTTGAAATTTGGTATTGATATTCCTCCAGCACTATTCTTTCTGTTAAGGATCGTTTTTGCTATTCGGGGTTTTTTATTGTTCCATATGAATTTTTGGGTTGTTTCTTCTATTTCCTTGAAGAATGAGGTTGGAATATTGATAGGTATCGCATTGAATTTGTAGATAGCCTTGGGAAGTATTGCCATTTTGACGATGTTGATCCTTCTAATCCAGGAGCATGGGAGGTTTTGCCACTTTCTACGTTCTGTTTTGATTTCCTTTTTCAGGTTTTTAAAATTTTCATCATAGAGGTCCTTCACTTCTTTGGTTAAGTTAATTCCTAGGTATTTTATTTTTTGTGGGGCTATTACAAATGGAGTTGTTTTCCTGATTTCAGCCATGCTTTTCTCATTGTTGGCATAGAGAAAAGGCATTGATTTTTGAGGGTTAATTTTATACCCTGCTACTTTGCCAAAGTTTTGAATCAGCAAGAGTCTCATATCTAAAATATACCTGGAACTCAGAAAATTAAATCCCCCAAGAACAAATCCTCAAAGAAACAACTGCCCAATAAACAAGTGGGCTAAAGACTTAAGGAGAAACTTCTCTGAAGAGGAAAGAAAGATGGCCAATAGACACATGAAGAAATACTCAACCTCTCTAGCCATAAAAGAAATGCAAATCAAAACAACCCCAGTTAGAATGTCTAGAATCAAGAATTCTAATAACAACAGATGCTGGAGGGGATGTGGACAGAAGGGAACCCTACTGCATTGTTGCGTAAACTTGCTCAACCACTTTGGAAAGCAGTGTGGAGGTTCCTCAAAAGACTCCACATAGAGCTCCCCTATGACCCAGCAATCCCACTTTTGGGCATTTATCCAAATGATCACAAACAAGACCATACTAAAGCTACCAGCACAGCTATGTTTATTACAACATTATTTACCATAGCTAAGATATGGAACCAATCCAGATGCCCCTCAGTAGATGAATGGATCAAGAAAATGTGGTATATATACACAATGGAATTCTATGCCTCCATCAGAAAAAATGACATTGCTCCATTTGTTAGGAAATGGAAAGACTTGGAAAAAATTATATTAAGTGAAGTAAGCCAGGCCCAAAGAAACATAGGTCCCATGGTTTCCCTTATTTTCAATAACTAGTATATGTCTGAGACAAGCAGAAAAGGTCAGATAAGTTGTTAGGCGAAATGAGCCCCAATATAAGTATTCAAATGTTTTTTTTTTCTTTCTTGTGATTGTTTCTAACATATTTATAAGATTATTTCTTTGTTGCTTTGTATGTCCCTCCTCCACAGTATAACCCCTGCTTTCATTGTATTTGATGTTGGTATAATTTGTGGAGGGGAAGGCAAAAACAAACCATTTAAATAGGGATACAGGTGGACCCATTGCAACAATGTACAAGTAGTTATGTTGAAAAACCAACTACACCTTTGGCTGGGCGGGGGGGGGGGTGAAGGGGGTGGGGGGGATAGGAAGGAATGGAAGGGCAAACAAAGGAGGAGGCAGCAATGCTTGATAAGAATGTACTCATTACCTTGCCCATGTAATTATAATCCCTCTGTACGGTATTGTCACAATAAATTTTTTTAAAAAAAGAAATATTACAGTGCAATCATGGTTTAAAATATCTTGAGGAATATTTAGTCATGAAGTCTGCATCTGGGGTGCGTGACACACTGTAATCTTCCGGTGAGTGTAGTCAATATCTATGACGGTTATTTGGAACAAATGACAAGATATAACCTGTCTGTTAGATGTGAAAAGTCACTCTAATATAGTTCCCAAAGACTAGAAATGTTTCCTAATGTTTTTCTGATCTTTCTCTTGCTGTGCTCCTAGGGTTCACAACTAATAACAGGTAATGCAAAAGAAGGGACATACTTCCGTATTCACATTAACAAATATAGAATAATAGAGACTATCACGTGTCTTTCTAAGACACCTTTTCCTGTCTCCAACTACCTCCGCCTGTTTGGCCAGCATGAGCAAACCCTCAACAATCTGAGTGATCGTTACGAAGACAAATTGATCTCAGATTTCTACAGGTAAGTTCTATCTTGTGTTTGATTGCAGAAAATAGGTCTCCTAAATGAGGTATGCGTGTTATAATGCACCATAGAGCAAAACAAGAATCTCTGTGAGAAGCTGCAGTGGTTCAGATTTTGTTCTAATGTAATCAAAAAAGACCTGACCACTAACACTGGCTGCAGACTAAAAGGGACATGTGGAGAAGTACAGCTGTGTACAGCTTTCATGCCTGGAAGGCTGAGATGACATGATACATTCCTTTCCACATGGGACTGTTAAGCAGTGTTCAGAACCTCAAAGGAACATTTGAGATCCAGATATGGAAGGACCTAGTGGGAATCCCACACCACCACACAAGCAGTTTGTGAACCCAGCCTTTTCCCTTCCAGAACATGGGCAAGCAGAGGTGAGTGATTTTAGCCAAGATTCCAAAAAGATTTTCTGCACTTGATAATCAAAACCCTTCTCTCAGTAGTAAGTGATTTATTTAAATATTTTTCATGTCTTTCAGTAAAGGTTTTTATTTTTTCCGTGAATAGTTTGCACAATTTTTGTTTGATAGGACCCAAAGGTGTTTTACTTTCTATTGTAACTATAAATATCATCATCAATTGCTGCTAGTATATAGAAATGGCTTAGTTTGGGGTGTGGTTCTATGCAAATTTACTGAACTCTTTCACTAATTCAAATAATTTTTTATTGAGTCTTCTAGATTTTCCACATAGAGTAAACTGTATCATCTGCAAAAAAGGGACGTTCTGTTTCTTCTTTTCAATTCTTTGTGATTTCTATTTATTTTTCTTGTCCTACCGCACTGGCTAAATTTTTTAGTGTAAAATACAGTAGGAATATTTAGGGATGGCATCTTTGCCTCATTCTTAAAGGGAATGTGTCAAGTATTAAGTGTGCTATGATTGCCTTTTATAGTGTTATAGAAAATTCCATTGATACCCCCTTTTTTTTTTTTTGGTCCGGTCATGGGGCCTGAATTCTGGGCCTGGGCGCTGTCCCTCAGCTCTTCAGCTCAAGGCTAGCACTCTACCACTTGGGCCACAGCGCCACTTCCAGCTTTTTTTCTTTTTGCTTATGTGGTGCTGAGGAATCGAACCCAGGGCCTCATGCATGCAAGGCAAGTGCTCTACCACTGAGTCACCTTCCCAGCCCTGATACCCATTTTTGTTTCAGTGCATGGAAATGTACACATGCAGATTGAACCTGGGGTCTTGTGCTTATTAATAAGCACATGCTCTGCTTAGCATCATTATCAATAATGGATTTGGGGTTTGTTTCCAGAAGGAATATCTAATTTCTGAAATTGCTTTTACTTTCAAACATAAACTAAATTTTGGTAAAATGTCATAGGCTTTCCCTCCTCAAACCTTTTGTTGATTTGATATTACTCTTAATGTTAATTTGAAAAACGTATTTAATTTTTTAATTTTTAACTTTTTAAAATTAAATATTAATTTAAAAAATTTTTAAATTCAATCCAGGCTTGAAGCTGGTGGCTTACACCTGTAATCTTAGCTCCTAAGGAGGTTGAGCTTTGAGGATTGTAGTTTGAAGGCATCCTGGGCAGGAAAGTTAATGAGACTCCTATCTCCAATTAGCCACCAGAAGTCTGAAAGTGGAGCAGTGGCTCAAGTGGTAGAGCATTAGCCTTAAGCAAAAAAGCTCAGGGACAGTGCCAGGCCCAGAGTTCAAGTCCAAACACATACACACAAGCAAAACTATTTGCTCCTTATTTTGTACCTAAGATTTTATCAGTCTTACCCAAAACATTTTAGTTCTAGATCAGTTGTCTGCTAAAAAATTCTACTTGGTAGTGAATGATAAGCTAAGAATCTTCTCTAGACAGAGAAATGTTTTCACATTTGACCAAATTCAAAATTCTGGTTGGCTTGTCTCTCCTTGAAACATTAGCATTAGTGAGCTTGAGACCACCAGTCAGGGCGCAGCTGTTGTTAACTGATGAAAGCAATAATTTCACAAAGTTAATTTGATCTCAGAGTGAACATTCAAAATGGCCACACAAGACAGGACAGCCCTGGATAGCAAGAGATGTTGATTGACATCTGTCAGAAAGAAATAAGGAGCAAAAAGACACCACTGGTCATTTGTCAAGGCGCTGCTGAGGGTGCCCCATACCTTGGCAGGCGCACCCATATATGTGTTCATGTACACATGCAGCTGTGGCCACATTCTTCTCAAGTGCCACGAAGTGCTGCCAGGCCTCAGTGCTGATTCTTGGCCCAGCACCACCCACCCTGTCTGTTGTCAGACTGGAGAGGCGGTTTCCAAGCCCAGTGAATGGCCCAGCTGATTTTGGCTGTGATATGATTACTGATTGTTTTCCTGACCTTGGCGGCACCGGCACCATCAGTCCTTCAAACCTGGGCATATTTCCTTTGTGCACCTCCATCCACCACATCTGGGAGCTCTTTTCTCCACACTGGAAGGGGTTGATCATTAGCCACTCAGTTGTTGTTATTTGTTTTTCTGCAAATCAGCCATGTCTTCAGTATCTGTTCCTCTCCTGGTTCAGAAAAGCCCTCTGGATCTTTATCTTCTCCATTCACCGGATCTATTCTCTTCCCCTCAAGAACGAGAGCAGGGAAGGTCCTGGCTGTGCCAATGAGAACAGTGGCAGCCACTTGGATCAGACTTTGCTATGGCAGTTGAGGCCTCATGAGCAATGACTCGTTTGCAGCCATATGGGAACTAGTGGTGGCAAGCGAGCCATGGTGGTACACAGGCAGACAGCTGCCATCGGAGTGCAGTGATACTGAGAGGTGGCAGCCCAGGCTGGCTCCGAGGCTGTCTATATTTTGTTCTTTATTTTCACCTTGGAGTGCCAGTACAAACCACTGGCACCGAAGGGGAAGAGACTAATTCACTCCTGAGGAGTGTGTGTGTGTGTGTGTGTGTGTGTGTGTGTGTGTGTGTGTGTGTGTGTGTGTGACAGAGAGAGATGACAGAGAGAGATGAATTAATCAGATGGTTGATATGAGTCCATTTCTTTATTGCTCACATTTTTGTTTTTTTATTTTAATTTTTATCTTTAAGGCGTTGTACATTCATTATCATTCAACAAAGTAGAATATGAAAACAGTGAATCTTGATCAGTGCCACCCCTTTCATCATCCCCAATCCCTCCCAATCCCAATTTTCTTAATTTTGCACAATATGCATTGAATTTTTTTCAATACATTTTTATTGTAAAACTACTGTTGCATGGACTTTGATAACTACATTTCCCCCTCCTTCCTCTCTTTAGCCCATTTACCATTCATTTCTAAGCAACCAGCATTTGAAAGTCACACTAGAAATATATTACTAAAATCTACCTTTTTCCAGTCTTCCTCTTAAAGCATTCCTATTCCACAGGTCCCATGTGTACACATGTGCGCGCGCGCGCGCACACACACACACACACACACACACACACACACACACACCTACACTTAACCCCCCTCCCCCACATCTCCCTGCCTGCTAAGTACTTTGTGTGGTGACCTTGAACAGACTCTACCTCCCTGCTGAGACTGTCCCTCCCTCCAGGACACCAGAGGTGACAGGAACTCGCAGAGTTCAAGAAGCTGGGAAATGGCTCTGTGGGTGGAGGGAGGGAGAGACCAGGCAGGCAGCCTCCTGAGCTGCTGCCTCTTAGGGACTTTAACAAAGCCTGTTCCACATTTCCTCTCCTTTCTTAGCTGTACCTCATCTTTTTACCTCCACTTATCAATGACCCTACAAAAGAAAGGTCTTGCCTACTGACTCTCCTCTCCTTAGCCTTAATTAACAGACTGTAGCATCTTTTGTCCTCACAGCATGAATAGGTCTTGCCCTAGCTTCATTGTTCAAGCCCATCAGATACTCAGATACCTTGATTAAATCACCTCTCTTCACATCTTAACATCTCAGCTCTCAAAACCACCCCCAACCGCCCTCTCCTCCTGTGAGCACTGCCATCTCTTCCACACTTTTCCCCAACACTCGACAGCCTATTTTTAGTGGGTAAGTGCTCCTGTGCACAATATTCTAAATGGGATCTGAGTAGGCCCTGTAAAAGGCGGCCATTACCTGTTTGAACTGTGAGGCTCCAGAAGTTGTTTCCTCAGGAAAGCCACCTTGTGCCGGCTCCCTGTTCAGAGCTGCAGATGAGGAGCTGGCCTACATGGTCCCCTAATTATTTATTAGACTCCAAATGGAATCATTCGCTCATGACTGGCGTTTCTGTTCCTGTCTACACAGTTGCCTTGTACCTTGTCAGACAGTAAACTGCACACTACATTCCAGGTGCCCATTTTCCCAGACTTTTCAAAATCTTGAAATCTGACTGTCTACTCTGCCATGTCAATTCCTTTGTAAGTACCTAAAAAGTGTTGGATGGTAGGTTACCTCTGTGCTATAGTCTGGAGTTAGAATGTACCCCAACAGCTCATGTGTCCCCAGAGTGATACAATTAGGAAAGGATGGAACCTTTAGGAGGTAGAGCCTGATGGGGAGTATTGAGGTCAGTAAGGCAGGCCTTCAAAGGGAATGGTAGGACCTCAGCCCCTTCTCCTTCCTCTGCTTTTCTTCCTGGCTGTGAAGTGAACAGGTTTCACTCCACCATCCACTCCTCATCATTGCTATCCACCATTCCACCAGAGACTTTATAACTTGATTAGCTCAGGTATTTTGTTACAGCAATAGAAGGCCGACTAACACAATTCTACAATCTTCCCTGTGAGCCACTTGCCATGTCACTGGCCTGAATATAGTGCTTCTTTAATCATTCAAATGAGAAAACGTTTTAAAACTCATTAGACATAGCTACTGGCAATTATCTATATGGAGATACACATGGTATTTAATAGACTTGTTTGCAGTTATGCTCTAAGATAAAAAAAATTTACTAGGTAGGAGTCATTACAATGAAGTGAGAAGTCCAGTGGTTTATTTAAAGTAATAATATATGTACTAAGATTAGAGTTAATGTACCTTCCAAGGCCCTTCACAAGGGACTAGGTCAAATATTTCTATATAGCTACCCTTGAAGGCGATTTCATTTCAAACCACTGGTTACAAAAAGCAACCCCCAAAACTCCTTAGAATCATTTAAAACTTGAAACTATGAACTTTTGTATTATAAGGTGTGTCTGAAGTCTAATATCTAATCTATCATATAATTTTAAAAATTGCTTTGGAATATGGTTTCAATTACAAATACTTTATACCTGCACTGTCCAATATGATAGCCAATTATGACATGTGACTATTCAAATTGTAGTTAAGATTAGGGCTGAAGGGTGTTATCTCTCTCCAAGTGGGTGGTACAGTGCCTGTCTGCTATACAGGAGGCCCTGGGTTCCATCTCCAGCACCTAAAGTTAATTAAATTCAGTCACTGAGCCAAGTTTCACATGCTCATTCAACAGCCACATATTGCTAGTATTATCATGTAATAAACTGCTGTGAACCAGTTGCATTCATAAAATCCACAGTGAGCAATGTTGGGTGTACCTTCTATGAACAAATATTTCCCATAATACGAATCTCCAGCCCCATTTGGCTCTCAGTCTCTGCTGTGCCAATGCTAGAGCTAACAGATTGGGGTGCTCAGTGATAATCCAATAGTAGAGTGATTTCTCTCTGTAACTGCTTTTGTAGGTTCAAGCAGAAAACAAATTGCTAAAGGAAGCCAGATGGGGAAGGAGAAGGGATGTGGGAAAAGGGAGTCTCTGGGGTGTTTGGTCCCTCTGTAGGTAGATACAAAGGCACTTGGCCTTTCTGGCCAAAATAAAGATTCCATTTCATCTCTTATTTAGAGTCCAGCTGGCCAAACCCCAAGCAGCTGACCACTTCTTTACTAAAGTTACCTAAGAATGTCTTGATTACAAGTACTCTATCCTGTTGTTAGATCCCAAGTCTTGCTTTGAGCTTTAGGAGAGACAGTTATGATGTTCTAAATTGACTTCTGTCCCACAGAGCATCTTCATGACATCACTGTTCTTTTCAAACTTGTCCTGCAGGGGCTAAAGTCCTTTAGAGATTTTCTTCTTTCATCTCATTAAAAACCCATCTGGCAGCATGTGGCTGAAGGTTATTATTTATGAGGTTAAAATAATAGCTGATAAGCCAATAATAGCCGATGAGCTTTGTGGTTACCTACGAGGGTACTAAACCCCTTTAATATAAATACCGCTTTTCCAAGCTCCAAGACACAACTATGTTGTTCTACTATGATTGAAATGGATAAAATAAATACATTTCAGAAATTGTGTTCTCAGACTACTGAACCATGAGAAGGAACTAGCCTGCCTGCCTAAATTTTTTATGGGAAACTCACAATTGGAGCGATGCTTTGAAGACAACGGGACAGCAGGAAATCATCACATGTGTAACATTCTCATTCCTCTCTTCCTAGGCCTGGATCTTTTTAGGTTTCTTTTTGTACATATTTGTTTAATTTTTGACATTTTCCATTACAAAAGCAATACATGTTTACTATAGCAATTGTAGGAAAAAAATTATAAAGCCAAGTAGAATTATAAAGTTCATAGCTAATCCTACCACCAAGAATTTAGCTGTGTGGGATGAAAAGAGTTGTAGGGTAACTATTATCTGGTCCCTAGAATTAAGACCTGAAACAGGTTCACAGATTATCCAGCTTCCTCTCTTGGACGACTTCAATTATGGTCATTACATTAGTCTTATAGATGGATGATGCCATCTCAGAGTGGCAAGACTCGCAGTGGGTCACAACCAAGATAGTGATCCAATAGGACCAGGCATTAGAGCTCCCCATCTCTGTCTAACTCCCTGTATGTAGGACAAGACAGTTATGCAAAGGCCATCCTTCAAAAGAACTAGCTGTCAAGTTTGCTTTTCATTGACCTGTTAAAAGATTAACAGAAAACACAGTGTATGAGAATAATTGTGTTTCTCAGGCAGAAATACCTAAAAGGCGGACCAGGTTAATTCTTGAGTAAAGGAAGAAAGCATTAGAACTATTTATATTTTTATCTCTAAAACAGGGAATGAAATTGAGCTTCACAATTATTCAAAGCACATAGATTGGTGCCATCTTGGGCCAGATGAAAGATAGTTGTACATCTGTGTAGAGCCACCATGTCCCAAGTACCTGGGGGATGTTATAACTTGGAGAAGCAACCTTATTAGGTAAACTTGGAAATTCATATAGTTGTGTGTGTGTGTGTGTGTGTGTGTGTGTGCATATGTGTGTGTATGTGTATGCACTGATCCTGGGGTTTTAACTCAAGGCTAGCATTCTACCATTTGAGCCACAGCTCTACTTCCATCTTTTTTCCCATAATTAGTTAGGGATAAGATTCACAGACTTTCCTGCCCAGTTTGGTTTGTAACCATGATCATCAGATCTCAGCTTTCTGAGTGGCTAGAATTATATAGGCATGAGCCACCAGTGCCTGACATGTTATAGTTTTTATGTAGCTGGTTTGGTGGACTTACAGATACTGTCCATTTCTAACTAACCAACCTCTATCAAATGGACAATTGTACTAAAAGAATTAGCCAAAGAAAGTACACATTGAAAATCATGGTAAGGCATGCACAAGTAAACCAGGGAAAAAACAAGCTAACAAATGTCTCCTTTTCCTCAGATAAGCTGTTCCTCAGCCATCTTATGCATAAGTACAATGATTAGTCTATCAGGAAGGGTTCAGTTACAGGTAACAGAATCTATTCTGGTTAGTTTAAACAGAAACTGTTGCTGTCATTTTGGGGATGATTTATAAAATTCCTTGAATGGGCAAGCTTAAGGGTGGCTTTTAAGAAATTTTCAAAACAGGGATCTGCAGATCTGTTTCATCTCTACCACAGTGGGGAATTTGTAGAACAAGGACTTTGTACCTCACATGCCAACACCACCTCTCTGCATGATTCATCCCAGCAAATTAAGTCCCGCCTCCCTCCCCATCAGATTCTGTTTTAGCTACCAGGTTTCTATCTCACAGTGTTCATGGCTGTCTTCCATGTCCTTCCTAGAACTTCCTCTGGAGGAAACCCAGCCCATGTAGAACCCATTCTGTACATGAGTGCAGGAATTTTGTCTTTCACATTCCTACTGAGCCAGTAGAAAATATTTCTCAATAGTATTTCTAATCTAACTAGTCAAACTTGATCAGAAGTCAGCTCCCCCTCCAATGCAAATCTATCAAAGCCACTTGAAATTTAATTTATATCTACTATCAATAAGGGTAAGCTTTGCTATAAATATATAGAGGTCCACAAACACCAACCCTTATCCCAACTGCTAAGGAAACATGTTTTGGAATTGGTTATTTTTCACTAACTGTTGAAGAGATCAGAATTTTACTCTCTTACTTGAAATAGCTTAAAAACGCATACAATGTTTTTTTAAAAAAGGATAATGAACAGTTAGACAAGGGCAGTGATCTCTGAGAGATGGAATACAAATAAAGTGAATCCTATGATTGCTCCAGCCTGGTTTCCTAAAAGATGCCAGACCACAGCAAAGGGAGGTGCAGCCTAGCCAGAGCCCAGTAGAGTTGGGCTATGTGGAGAGGGAGCTGAGAGTCAGAGGAGACCAAGGCAGGTAGAGTTCTCAGGAGAGAGAACTGGAGAGGAAAATACTGCAGAGAGAGGGAAAGAACAGGGAGGAAAGGAAGGGAGAAAGAGGGAGAGAGGGAGAGAAGTAAGGGGGGAGAGAAAGGGGAAGAGGGACAGAGAGAGAGAGAGAGACTGAGAGAAACACGAGTTATGTAGAAGAGCCTCCATGAATATTCACTGTAGCACTGGACAGTATATGAGTAAGAAAACTGGCCAAGGCCAGAGTAGTGATCCTAGGTTATAGTGCGCAATGCTCATACTAGCATGGGAATAGACAGATGAAGTGACAGATCTGATCTCAGTATCAGGGAATAATTAGGCCTAGGCTAAATACCAGTCCCACTTAGCATGTCTCAAAAGCAAGATTTAAATGTGCCACATTTTCCCCAGTAACTTAATTACACTCTCAAAACAAACAAGAATGTTTTTAGGAATTCTGAAAATTCCAGTGCTTAATCAAGCAAAATTCACAACTTCTGGAGTGCAAAAAAAAATCTAGACATGTTAAGAAAAAGAAAAGTATAGACCATAATGGGAAGAAAAACCAACCAACAACCAACACAGATGTTGGAATTTAGCAGAGAAGCATATAAAAATTGTGATTCTACATGATCAAAAAGTTAACTGAAGATGTGGAAGGTCTGTAGAAGTCCCAGATCAAACCTCTAGAAATGACGATTACAGTGAATAGGATGGAAATACTCACCAAATGGAGTTACGGCAGATTAGTTCTTGCAGATCAGGGAAGATGAAGATATAACCATTGAAACTGCCCAAAATGAAACACAGAAAAGAAAAAGAAGGTAAAAAATAACAAATAGGAGTCCCAGTGAGTTATGGATGCATTCAAGTATCCTGAAGAAATAAGAGGCGATGAAAACTCTAAATGTACAGAATTCATTGACTCTCATAGCAAGAAAAGCATGAAGCAAGCAAACAACACCCAGGCCCACCAAATTGCTCAAAACCAGTAATAAACAGAAAATACTGAAAAGCCAGGGAGAGAAAATAGGCACATTATTTGCAGAAGAACAAAGCTCACAATAGATTGCTTGTTAAAAAATAATGCAAACAAGTAGGCCATACAGAAACACCTTTCAAATCCGTTATATAGTATGTAACATCTCCAGACTTACATATGGCATTACCCACCCCCACAAAGTGCATCGGTCACCTACTTACACCCAACCCATATCTCTTGTCAGTCCCAACCCATTAGCCCATCTGATTTCTCTGTTTACTCTCTCCCAACTAGAAACTCCACTTATAACAATAGGGACTGAATTGTGTCCCATCAAATTGATACGTTGAACTAAAGTGACTACATCTGGAAATAGGATCATTAGGAAGTAGAAAGGTTAAATGAGGTCATAAGGGTTGAACTCTACTCCAATAGGAAGATCGCGTTATAAGAGGCATTTAAAAGGCATCTATCTCTCTTTCTGTCCTCCATGAGAGAGCCTCACAAAAAGCAGATCTTCTGCAATCCATAAAGAAAGCTCTTACCAGAACCTGACTGTGCTATACATTGATTTTGGACCCCCAGCCTCCCAAACTGGGAGAAATAGTTTTTTATTGTTTAAGTCAGCCACTCTACAGTATTTTATTACGTTGGTCTGAGCTAGCTTGAACAGATATTCACACCCCAAGTTCTACTTGGCCTCCTCACAGTACACCAGGCCATCGTGTAGACAGGCAGATGCTGTTCCCAGTAGCTGGTCACTGTGCTATGGAGCATACACGGTACCCCTGTCCCTCTGAAGCCACTGGGTCAGCTGGTCCTAGATTCTGCTACTGATAGACATTCTTCCAGCCTCAACTTCCTCTTCTGCATGCAGAGAGCATTTTCTGATCCTAGCCCAGTGGTGATCACGTGTGACAGGGAGGGAGAGCACACCGGGCGCTCCTTCAGTCTCTTCAGGGAAATCGCTCCCACTCCCCTAAGCTGTATTTCCTAAGAGGCACTTAGGACTACTTTTGGAGTTGCTTTGAATGTCTGCACGAGGTAACATATGGGAGATTTTCAGCACAGATTCCACCTTGGACTTTTACTAACAGTCGCCATACTACCCTCCTGGGTGTGCCAGCCCTGGGGTTGCCCTTCTCCAGGCCCTGCATTTTGCAGAGCCTGACTGTGTGCATGACGCTCGGCTGAGTCCCCAACACACACCCAGGATAACTGCAAAGTGACAGATGGCAAGGCCCCAGCATGGCCCCAACCTCTTTTCCTTCTCTCTTATAAATACTTTTTGTCACCCTCCCAGCAAAACCCTGAGCTATGCTTTGTGACTTATTATTCACTCTACCAGGTAATTTCAGGAGAAGAGAACACCAAATGCCACCAACGATGCCCCTGCAGCTGCTAACAGGAGCCACTGTTTGGAACCCACGGTACCCTCTTGGCCCCAGCAGTTCTGACAGCTGCCAGAGCACTATCTTCCAGGCAAGGGTACGTGCTGAAGGCTCCAAGGGTAAAATAGAGCCCAGCACAGCCATGCTGGTATCCCAGAGGCTCACAGCATTAATAATCTATAGTTCAATCATTAGGAGCAAATCCAAGTGAAATAGGAAAATATACACCACACGGAAGCTATGAGGCTGCTAGGAAGTCTTCTCTGCTCCTTGGCAGGCCTAATGATTAGTTCCTAGCCACTAGCAGCCCAGCTGACAAGTGGTAGCTGCAAGTTGGAGACTTTCTGCATGTGATAATTGAACAGTGCTAGAACTTGTTCAAGATATTAGCACAGACTCACTGCCAGTCATCTGCGGGTATTGCAGGCCCCTGACTCAGTCTGTCTCCAGTGCCCCTTGAAGCAAATCCTTCTGGTGAGTCATTGCCCTCAGGACAGATCTGCAAGTGCATTTCACACAGGTGGTCCAAGGCTGATGGAACCCTGGAAGGGATTTAATATCTGAACTAATGTGATTTTTTCCCCTTAGTTAGGTGCTGGGCTGAAGTGTTTGCTTTTAATACAACAATTCGGCCTATAGCATACTAGGAAGGAAGAAATCCAAAGTACAGAAGCATTTTTAACTTTAGGGTATAAAAAAATCATTCCAAGATAATATTAGATGAAAGGTTTTAAGAAAGCTGGGCACTTAGTAGCTTTACACCTCTCATCTTGGCTACTATGGTGGCTAAAATTTGAGAAAAGGCCCTGAGACTCTTACCTCCAATTAACCAGCAGAAAACCAGAAGTGGAGGTGTGGCTTAAGTGGTAGAATACCAGCCTTGAGTGAAGAAACAGTGAGAATGCAAGACCCTGAGTTCAAACCCCAGCATCAGCATACAGAGAGAGAGAGAGAGAGAGAGAGAGAGAGAGAGAGAGAGAGAGAGAGAGAGAGGAGAGAGAGAGAGAGAGGAGAGAGAGAGAGAGAGAAGAAAGGAAAAGAAAAAGGAAAGAAACAAAGATTTTAAGAAATATGTTGTTGATACACTTCCTGGTCTCACTCATTGGAAGGTAGGCCAAAGAAAAGCCTAAAAGGGGAGAAGAGAGAGGGATGCTGGAAAGAAAATAACATCAAGGGGAATTTTGCAGACTGGGGAAACATTGTTAAAAACATTGTGGACATTGCTGAATACACTGAAAACTAAGGAGAAAATGGAGTTAAATGGAGGAAAATTCAATATTTGCACTATTAAAATAAGTAATCACAGACATAAACTTTACCAAAATCTTTGGGAAAATTGATAAGAGGGAGGAAAAGGGAAATTATGATTAAAAAGGCAACACTTCACTGACCATAAGAGGAAGTCAGGAGATAAGCCTAGAAGTAATCAATGAGAATTTATCTCATCTATGTAAGTCCCAAATAGGCATCCATAATCACTTGAAATATGTGATCTCTGAGTTCCTTGGCACTGTTTGGTTGCAAGCAACAGAAGTCATAGCTCCAGGTTTAAGGTAAAAGGTGATATCCTTGTGGAGCTTTATGATGTGCACCACAGGACAAAGGACAGAACAGATAGAAGAAACTAAGCATGATTTCTTTTTATTCCCTGCTCACCTCAGGGCTGCCGTATGACCATGTTATACAAATCCCTAAACCCACAGAATTATCCAGATAAATCTCAATCCCAACTCCAATTCTCCAAAGACTGATGGCTCCGACATGCATAATGGTCAAGTTTAAGCTCTGACTCTGGTGAATGGTGGGAACTTTGTCCTCTGCCCTTGAATCTAGGCAAGCTTGTGATGACCTTTAGCATGGAAGTGGAACCCTGGGACTTCTGTGGCTGGGAGGAAGGCCTGAGCCGTGTGGAAAGACCATATTGGTGCTCTCAAGTGTCCCAACTGACCTGAGCTTTCAGGTCAGTAACCAGACATCTGAATGAGAAAACTTCTAGATGATGGAAACCCCAGTAATTGGAGGGGCCCTCGACATTCATCTTTCCAACTGAAGCCTTTATCATCATGGAGCAAAGCCAAGCTATCATGAGCATAAGATGGCTTTTGCTGTATGCCATTAACTTTTGTCATGGTTGCTGTACAAGAATACATGACTGCAATGTTTGGACCAATGGCTATCCCTATTCATGACTATCCCCAGCATGACCTGTTGGGGGTCTAACCCCCACCCCTAAGAAGGAAAGTATAGCAGGGGATAAAGCAGATCCCAGCAAACAACCTTGAGAGAGACTACTTCTCTCCTGATTTCCTAACAGCCCATTGCTTATGTAAGCAGGGTAGTCATGTGGATTGAGAACTCTTGATCTCTCACATGGAAGCCTACTTCTTCTTTCTCTCACACAGCAAGGAAGTACAAGGGAGAGACTAGTAAAGAGGTATGAATTTGCCATCGTAAATGGTATCATTAATTCCCTAACACCATGTCCCTTGATGGTCTTCCAGCAGAAATAGTTGCCAAGAAATGGAAACTCTCCTCAGAGCTCTGGCATCTTCCCTCTGTGGCCTCTCAAGTGCAGAGGAGATCATTAGAGGGTCTTCGTGTTGCCTAGCAACCTGTGAATACTGTTTGCTATCATGTCATTAATATGATATGAAAGTGTTTCATAGAAGACATTCATCTTGCATTAATGAAAATCAAATTTGCTAATATGACACAAAATCTGTTCATCCTTTGACTTTCTATACTTAAGTAGCTTATTTATTGAATTAGATTGTGAGTGGTTCTCAGGCTTGAGACTGTTAAAGTATCATTATAATGACTTTGTTTTCAATAATATCAGATGGCCCTTAATGATGTGATTATGCAGCTCGAACTCTGTGATCACCCTCCTTTGACAAAGCGTCTCTCCCTGGAGGTCTTGCCCCATACCCATCGGCTATTCTGCCACTCAAGTTCTAACTGCCAAACCTCAGCTATGAGAGGATTCTGGCTTGAGCCTGTATACTCTCCAGATTAGCCTGACCTTCCTTCAAAGTTCTGGGACAAAAAAAAATTGGAAGGACCTTAGCCTAAATAAGGTCCGAATGGATAAATGGAACTAAGCATGATAAATTCTAAGCATGAAAGGACTCTCAGAGCTTATTCAACTTTCCTTTTCTTTCCAAAAATAGGACAACAGGTCTAAATGCATCAGACACTAAAAAAGAAGTTTAAAAAAAGTGTAGACATCTTATATATTCATATGTACATACCTTCTAATCTGTTCCTCTTGTCTGGTAACAGTATCCCAGACGTATACTAATTAATAAGGGAAACCATAGGACCTATGTTTCTTTGGGTCTGGCTTACTTCACTTTAATTTTTTCCAAGTCTTGCCATTTCCTTATAAATGGGGTGGTGTCATTCTCTCTAATGGAAGCATCAATTCCAGTGTGTGTGTGTGTATCACATTTTCTTGATCCATTCATCTACTGAGGGCCATCTGGGTTGGTTCCATATCTTAGTTATGGTGAATAATGCTGCGATAAACATGGTTGTGCTGGTAGCTTTAGTATGGTCTTGTTTGCAGTCATTTGGGTAAATGCCCAGAAGTGGGATTGCTGGGTCATAGAGGAGCTCTATGTTTAGTCTTTTGAGGAAACTTTATAATGCTTTCCAGAGTGGTTGAACAAGTTTACACTCCCAGCAACAATGCAGTAGGGTTCCCTTTTGGCCACATCCCCTCCAGCGTCTGTTGTTATTAGATTTCTTGATTATAACCATTCTAACTGGATGAGGTGGAATCTCAATGTTGTTTTGATTTGCATTTCTTTTATGTCCAGAGAAATTGAGCATTTCTTCATGTGTCTATTGACCATTCTTTTCTTTCTTTCTGTTCTTTCTTTACCTCTCTTTTCTCCCTTCATCCCTCCCTCCCTCACTCCCTCCATTTCTTTCCTTTCTTTCCTTCTTTCTCTTTCTCTTTCCTTCCTTTTCTTTCTTTTCCTTTTATCTTTTCTTTTCTTCCCTCCCTCCCTCCCTCACTTCCTCCCTCCCTCCTTCCCTCCCTTCCTCCCTTC
Source organism: Dipodomys spectabilis (assembly GCF_019054845.1). Taxonomy (NCBI): domain Eukaryota; kingdom Metazoa; phylum Chordata; class Mammalia; order Rodentia; family Heteromyidae; genus Dipodomys; species Dipodomys spectabilis. Next base: position 5,664,787 of record NW_024871042.1, read on the forward strand.
CTTCCTCCCTTCCTTCCTTCTTTCCTTCCTTCCTTTTTCTTTCTTTTCTTTCTTGTTTTTCTTTTTCTTTTCTTTTCTTGTTGTGAGCCTTCTGGGCCCTGTCTTTGAGCTCTTTTTACTCAAGGCTAGCGTTCTACCACTTTGACTCACAGGGCTACTTCCAGTTTTCTGGAGGTTAACTGGAGATAAGAGTCTCAGACTTTCCTGCCTGGACTGGCTTCAAACCTCAATCCTCAAATCTCAGCCTCCTAAGTAGCTAGGATTTTAGGCATGAGCCACCAGTGCCAGCCTTGTGTTTATTCTTTAGTAAATTTCTTTTTCTTAGCCTTTGCCCATTTTCTATCAGGCTACCTGTTTCTTTTTAATTCATGAGAGTTTCTGACAAAGACTAGTAGTCCTAATTGTATACATCTCAAATATCTTCTAGTCAATTTTTAAATTATAGGATTTTAAAGGACAAGTGTAAGTTTACAGAAAAAGTGGTAAGAAAGCATGGAATTCCCACATAATCTTCCCTAATCCCACTCCTCACAGTGTCTTCTATTGTTTACATTTTAGTGTGATACATTTGATATAAGTGACACTATTGTAAGTGTATTGGTGTTATGTATTCTATAAGCCTTGACAGATGTCTAATGATATATGCTCCAGCCATTACAATATTTAACAGCATTCTTTCACTGGCCTAGATACTGTCTGTGCTCTCATTATTCATTCCTCTCCCCTTCCCTTTCCACAAGTCCCTGGCAACCTCTAATCTTTTTCTGTCTCCATAGCTTTACTTATTATATCATAGAAATCATAGAGCATATAGTCTTTTTAAATTGGTTTCTTTTACTTAGCAATATGCTTCTAAGGTTTCTCCATGTCTCTTTATAATAATATTCCATTGTTTGGATAGTCTAGGGTTCACTTATCCACTTGGCTAGTTGACAGATATCTTGGCTTGTATGGTGTTCAGTTTATAAGAAACTGCAAAATTGTCTTCCAAAATGGCTGTCAGTTTTGCATTCCAACCAGCAATGAAAGGGAGTTCCTGTTGCTCCACACCTTGCCAACATTTGGTGGTGTCAGTGTTGTGGATTGTAGCCATTCTGATAGGTGTGCAGTGATACCTCATTGTTGTTATAAATTTGCAACACGTAATGTGTGATATTGAGTAATTTGGAAGCAACACATTCCAAATGCTTACTTGGCATCTGCAAATCTCCTTTGGTAAGGCGTCTCTGCAGATCTAGTGCCCCTTTTCAATTTTTTTTTTAATTTTTATTTTTGTCAGTCATGGGGCCTGAACTCTGGAGCTGGGCGCTTACCCTCAGCTCTTCAGCTCAAGGCTAGCGTTCTACCACTTGAGCCACAACGCCACTTCCAGCTTTTCCTGCTTATGTGGTGCTGAGGAATCGAACCCAGGGCCTCAAGCATGCGAGGCGAGCGCGCTACCCCTGAGCCACCTTCCCAGCTCTTCAATTGTTTTTAATTGTTGAGCCTTGCACAATATTTTTTTCTCTCAGTCTATGACAAGTTTTTCATTCTCTGTTATCATTTTGACCAACTTGTTCACATCATTACCTGAAACTTCCTTGTAACTGGGCTCTGGTGGCCCACACCTGTTATCCTAGCTACTTAAGGGGCTAAGATTGGGAAGATAATGGTTCAAGGCTATCTGGGCAGAAAAGCTCACAATAACCCTTCTCAACACATAGCAAGGCACAGTGGCACACACTTGTCATCCTAAGCTATGTAGGAGTTTAAAATTGAGCAGATCATAGATCTAGGCCAGTCTAGGCAGAAATAGTTGTGAGATTCCATCTCAACAGGAAGAAGCTGACAATGGTAGCATGTGCCGGTTATTTCAACAACTAGGGGAAGCCAAAAGTAGGAAAACTGTAGTCCAGAAGAGTGAGGCTCTAATGTTAGTTATCAATCAATTAATCAATAAATAAAGCAAAACAGAGCTAGAACCTGGTAATGGTAGCTCATATCTGTAATCCTAGCTACTCAGGAGACTGAGATCTGAGGATCATGGTTCAAAGCCATCCTGGGCAGGAAAATGCATGAGACTCTTATCTCCAATTAGCCACCAGAAAACTGGAAGTGGAGCTGGGCTCAAAGTGGTAGAGTGGTAGCCTTGAGCAAAAGAGCTCAGGGACAGAGCCCAGCCCCCAAGTTCAAGCCCCATGATTGAAAAAAAATTCCTTATAGATTATTGAATTTTCCATTTTTATTGAGGTAGACAATTTATAGATATACATTTCCCTCTGAGAACTGTTTTTGCTGCATCCTATAAAATTTTTTGAAGTCATCAGATTGTTTATTTTCAAGGTGCTATACAGAGGGGTTACAGTTACACAAGTAAGGTAATAAGTACATTTCTGGTTGAACTTGTTACCCCGCCCTCATTTTTTTCCTAGTTTCCCTCTCCCCTATAAAATTTTTGTATTTTCATTGATTGCTAAGGCTTTCTAGATTGGTAAAGCAATTGGTAAATCTAGCAAGTACAAGGCCCCTCAACTCCTTCCATTAAGACGTCTAGCCCTCCCTACCGGACTAAATTAAGTACAGCTTTCTCTTTTACCACACGAGGCTCCTGGTAGTGTTTGGCTGGTTGGAACCTATAATTCACTCAGTGCAATCTCCAGTATTCCCAGCCATTTCTTCCCATGATTCTATGATCAAGTTTCTCCTCTGCCGCCCCCACCCCCACCCGCTGCCCGCCACTCCTTCACCTACCTCTTCCCATAAAATATTGATGTTTTCTGGGATTTACCTTCAGCCTAGTCATCTTTTTATTGGACCACATCCTCTCTTGGGGTCCTTGTCCAGCTCTGTGCTGTTGTCAGTCTAACCAACTGGACATTTCCATTCTAGCCTTCAGCAGGCACCTCTGAATTAACTTCATCTTCAAAAAGGAATAGACTTTTTACCTCTCCTTTCCCCACTGTGTATCTCTCCATTCTCTACCCTGCTTCCTGCCCATCTCTTAGGCCTAGTGTCTACAAAGCCCTTCTAACCTGCTTCCCCCCCAGCAACTTGCTTGGGGTGCTCTGCTCTGCCTCCTAGACTTTCCTCCTTTCCTGTGCTCACTGCAGCTGCACATAGTAGGTCCCTTCGCTTCTAGCTGTACTCCATTCCAGCTCATCCTCCACACTGTTTCTAGAACACCTGTTCCAGAACATGAATGGGAGAATAGCCACACATTCATTTAACCTTAACACTTGTTTAACCTTTCCATGACTCTCTATTAACAGGCACTTATAGTTTAGCCCATCTCCTGCCTCTCTCCTTGCACCTGACTGGATGCTGGAGCAATCAAAGCATTGTCCTTCCCTGAATACTGAATGCCACTGTTCATCTCCAAGCTGTTCCCATGCCATTCCTCCCAGCTGGAATGCCGTTGACAGATGCTTAGTGTCTCATGCCTCCATGCACCTTCTTATTGCCTATATCATCAGATCTTTGTGGGTTATCATGGCATTTATGCACATGACAGTATGACTCATACTACACAGTACTGTAATTTTCTTTTGTCATTTATCTCTTCTTTTAGGAGAACTCTGTGAGGATCACAGCATGTTCATACTTGCACTGGAAATGCTTCTCTCCTGGGAATTCAACAGATAATTATTTCCATCCCATTCCCATCAGCTACGTTATTTCTATCCAGAAGAAATAGAACATGATCACAAATTCAAAATTTTAACTTTCAGTGGCCATGTTAACGGCACTAAAAGAAACATGAGGGGGCTGGGATACAGCACCTGCTAATTATGTGTAAGGTCCTGGGTTCCATCCTAATACTGCAGGGGGAGAGGGAAGAAAGCAGAGCACGTGGCTCTCAGCAATTATTGCTCTGAGCCTCAATTTCCTAAACACAGTTTCCATATCCTTTCCAGTTCTAAATAAAGGGCTCTGATATTTCATAATGAATCAGAACAAGTCCTCTCAAAGAGTGAGGAGTGTCTCTTGTAGCTGGACCCCGGCACCCCAGCCATTTCTTAAATTCACCTACCCCAAGTGTGCAATGCACACTCTGGGCAAGAGCCCCCACAAACATGGTTCAGCTACAAGAATCCTGTGAGCACATGTGTGAACAACTCTGCGGGCACCTCTTTACTAAAAATAGAGACTAAACACATACTGATTTCTTTTACTCTTTTTATTTCATAATTTCAGTGATTTCTTTTTTATCTTTTACTTAATAATTTCAAATTGCCAAGGGGTTACAAAAGTAGAGTGAAGAATAACCAAAATGCCCTTTACCCAGACTCCCTAAATGTAAAACATGTTTTCATTTGCTTTACGGTTCTCTGAACATATTCCACTATTCTCCTTCTGTCTTCCCCTCCTCCCTTCTGTCTCTCTCACACACACACTCTATGAGTGGGAAGATGGTTTTCTTCCTGAGGTTTAAAATGAGTTTCTAACATGATACCCCTTTGTAACTCTCAAAACTTCATTGCCAGGGCCTGGGTGCTGTCCCTGAACTCTTTTGCTCAAGGCTAACACTCTGCCACTGGAAGCTGTAGTGCTGCTTCCATTTTTTTTTTGTTTTTGTTTTGAGTGGTTAATTGGAAACAAGAGTCTCATGGGGACTTTTCTGCCCTGGCCAGCTTTTAATCTCAGTCCTTAGATCCCAGCCCCCTGAGTAGCTAGGATTACAGGCGTGAGCCAACTGCGCCCCACTTGAACAACATTCTTACATAACCCTCATATAGTTGTCAGAATTTTGAAATAACTTTATTACCACAAAACTTTGGGTCTTTAACCAATTAAGTTTTGCTCACTGTCGTACTATTCTAAGATCTGATCCAGGAATCCATTCAGCTTACTGTCATGTCTCCACAGTCTCCAATGGGGGAGTCACTCCACCTTCTCTTCCCATGACATCACTTTTTTAAACAATTATTTTGTGCTGGTCCTGGAGCTTGAACTCAGGGCCTGGACACTGTCCCTGAGCTTTTTTTGCTCAAAGCTAACATTTTACCACTTGAGACACAGCCCTGCTTCTGGCTTTTGGGCAGCTAAGTGGAGCTAACAGTCTCAAGAACTGTCCAGCCTGATTGGTGTGGAAATGCAATACTCACATCTCAGTTTCCTAGTAGCTAGGATGACCAGTGTTGCTACCAATGCCTGGCTGGAATTAACTTGAAAAACTCACTATTACACCTAGATGCAAATTCTTGCACTTCTTTGGAACAAAGATAATAATTTTTGCAATTATTTAAGCAAACTCCAACATCCTGAGGATCTTTCCCACCCCTCTTGTGAGACTGAGAAGAAGGCAGGTAGAAAGGAAGGCCCAGAAAATAGCAGTTGCTTGTCACAGAAGCATGGGTGACAAGTCCGAATTAGGAAACAAGAGGCAGATCAGAAATGAGAAGAAAGAACTAAAAAGAGAGTTATGGAGATTTAGAAATCTCTAGCTTAGAAGAGGATGAGGAAGATACAAGAGGAGATCATGGTACTTGTACGTTTACATACTGTGGTAATGGAAATTACAAGATAGCATCATGGTGGTTGTATAAAAATACCACAGTGGGGCTGGGAAGGTGGCTCAGTGGTAGAGCGCTTGCCTTGCATGCATGAGGCCCTGGATTCGATTCCTCAGCACCATATAAACAAAAAGAAAAAAAAAAGCCAGAAGTGGTGCTGTGGCTCAAGTGGTAGAGTGCTAGCCTTGAGCTGAAGAGCTGAGGGACAGCGCCCAAGCCCAGAGTTCAGGCCCCACAACCGGACCCAAAAAAAAAAAAATTAAAAAAAAAAAAATACCACAGTGTGGTCATGGTGTAGGTTACAAGAGGAGATTGTGGTAGTTGTACTTTTATACACTGTGGCCATGAAATCATTTTTGAAAAATATCAATCAGTAATCCTGTAGATTATCTGCCAGTTGAGTTTGTCTGCCATTTCCTTGTTCTTTCCATGTTGTAAACATTTTGGCAGGAACCATAGGAAGGAGGTGTCCTCCTGGGGAATTTTCTATCAGGAGACCCCTGAGGCTCTTACCCCAGGGTGACACAGTTGACCCCCAGCAACTGTGGTCACTTTGCCAGAAAAAGATTGCAGGCTGCTCCCCCAGATATATGCTAATTTTACATTTGTAATTAGTGATACCTTGAGACTATGAAAACAGCCTCTTTCTCATGATTTCTTTTTTTGTCCACCAGTATGAGCATTCATTGACAATTCTTTGTTTGATTATTACTGTGGCATTTGCCAAATAGATTTTTTTTCCTAATATGATTTCTACATTTATTACTCCACATTCTATAATTTTTAAAAAAAACTTACCTCTTTATTCGTTTGTATTCTTCCCCTTTATTCATTTATTTATACCAGTGTGGACTTCAGGGTTTTTGTGCTGGTCCCTGGGCTATAATCTATTATACTCATTAATTGAGTATAATAATAAATGCATTAATTGAGATTTTAGGCTTGAGATGGGAGTGTAGCTCAGTGGTAGAGCACTTGCCTAGCATGCATAGGGCTCTGGCTTCCACCTCTAGCCCAGAAAGGAGTGGAAAACCATACTTGATTTTCAGAGCCCATATCATAAGAGTAACAAGAAAGGTGGAGGAACAGTAGTAATTTCTCATCCTAAACAATTTTCATGAAAAATAATAACACATTGATTTAAAAATCCTGTTATATACTAGAATTCTTTTAAATGTTACTTAACAATTTTAAACAAGTCTTACAAAAAGTGTGTATATATTCAGTATTGATAAATATTCCTACTCTTTAGATTTGTAAAGAGCAACTAATCTAGACAGGAATAATAAGGTGAGAACAATCTCCGCTTATGAGATTTGCTAGTTCTTGAAGTCAAGGTCTCACAAAAGGGCATTCCTCCTTGCGCCTTTGTCCCTGGGAGTCTTCAAGGGGTTCTGTGTGCATAGACACATTTTTTTCTTTTCCTACAGAAAAACAGATAGGAAATGCACAGGACTAAATCAGGGCTGAGTGGCCGTGCGACCTAATGTTAGCCTGGGCTGTGTTCTCTGCAGCCTAATTACAGGGAAATGGCTGTGCTTTCTATGACAAGAGGAAGAGAGGGGCTGGGAAGGGAGGCCAGAGCTCTAAGAGCCTCCCTTTGCCAACCTTGCCTCAGACTATTAGCCCTGAACTTACGTAGCAGCAAATCAATGTAAATAGCTGGGCAACTTCCAGAGCACTTGATTTATTGTACAAATTCTATTAATGCAGCCTCTAATAAACCCAAGATGTGCAAAGAAATCCCACAAATGGGATAAAAGGGAAGATAGCGCTGAATCTCAGCATTATCCCCCAGCTGCTAAACCCTGCCAGGCAAAGTGGATGGGCAGGTAACTTAATGGAGGTTCCTAGTGCACAGAAGTAAAGGCAGAACTCTTGTGCATGAGCAGAAAGCTGCTTTACTCTTCCAGTCAGAGCCAAATCCAGACCGCTTGAGCTTTGGCATTCCCAGTACTTACTCCAATTCACTTTCCTTGAGCCCTCTCCATGCACTCTGGAAACACTGGTTCGTCTATCTGGGTTTAATCAGCTTTTCTAACAAGGTAAGCAGGCAGAAAGCAAAGAAAGAATGCCACTTTGACAGTTTGTATTGAACTTTCACCAACACAAAATGAAAAAAAAAAAAAGGCCTCAGTTTAATGGCTCCCATATAATTGTCACTTAATGTCCACTAATGCCTTAGTGCAGGACAACTTCTTGAAGATCTGTCATAATGTCCTTATTTTTATTGCTGAAACTGCAAGTAATTTATGTGGACACCCTTGAATGAAAGAAAAGCAGCCACTAGGGAGGAAAACTTCAATTACGCCCCAAAAAACTTTTTTTTAGCAAATAGTGTTTAGTCTCCAATTCATGCCAGTAAGGATCTGAAGCATCTTACACAAATCAGTGCAGCAGGATATTAAAGCATTACCACAGTAATAGCTGTTCATATGCTGCCCTTGCCCTGGGCCAAGCAGAAAGCCAAATTTGGATTTGTGCCTCCCTGAATTCTGGTAGTAAGACTTCCAAGTGAGGGCCGTCATTGTCACCCATTATGCAACCAAAACAAGCCAGAAGTTAAAGACAGCTAGCTAAAAAGTGACACAGAGATGTCCAGTAAATGTAGAACAGCAACATGGAGACGAGTTGAAGTGGATGGCCCTCCTTTAAACACCAGCTCTTCTAGGCTAAACTCAGGCAGAAGAACGCACCATCAAACTGGTTCACATATTTGACTTTGAGTTCCTTGCTCAGGGTAGGCAAGAGCCCTCCCATTGAGGTATAACCCCCTCCCCGAGTCCCACTGTTTGTTTGAAGCTACAGGATTTTTTATTGTAAAGGCGATGTACAGAGGGGTTACAGTTACGTAAGTAATGAGAACATTTCTTTTTGAACTATGTCACCCCTCCCTTCTCAGTTTTTCCCTCCCAGCCCCCTTATCTCCAAGTTGTAAAGTTCAATTCCAACTGTGTCTAGTGAGTGAATTGCTTCACCATTGGTCCCACCATTTCTACTACAGTTATCTTAAACATTTCTGTCATTGTAATGAAGCCTAACCCTAGCTAATGTAAGCAATACTAAGAAGACTGGGGTGATTAAGATTACTAGAAAGGCTCAGAAATGAGCACAAGAAGTGATATCTGGCTGTGCCATCATTCAGCATTAACCTCAAGGCAGTTACACAGCCTTCGGGTTGAGACCCAGCTTATCTGCTCTTGGCAGGATGACCTGAGGTAAGTAATCTAACAGCTTGCCTTCCATTTCTCCCTATGTAAAATGGACCAGCAAATCCTATGTTAGGGGATTGGAAGAATGAGGTAATTCTCTGAAGTTATTTACACGAGTGGCTGTGGGCTCGTGTCCACAGAGAAACACAGCCTCAAGATGGACCCGTCCCCACAGGGGTGTGACCAATGGATTGGTGGCTGTCAAGACATCCTAGACAGAGCAACCATGCTTCTTACTCATCATGGACTCATTTCAGTACTAACTAGAGAAAACAAGCACACCAAATGAGTGGTTTCCTAAGTACTGCTTAGGTCACAGCAAAAAGTATTTTACTTTCTTGAAAAATCAAATTTATGTAAAGAAAAGTTTGGAAGTAATCAGTGACACAGTCACGCAGAGAACAAGGGGTTCCTAGAAGACGGAAGCGTGCTGGACAGGAGCCCGGAGAGGCAGACCTAAAGATGCAGCTGCTAAAAGAGCCGAGGTCAAGATGACCACAACTGCACTCCTAGCTGAGTGCCTCCCGGACCTCGGGCCTTCCTCAAGTGTCCCCTCAGGGTCTCGAGTTGTCCTAGCACTGGCCTCTTCCCCACTCAAGGTATGTCCTCCTGGAGTGGGAGACCACACCTACACACCGTGCCTTCAGTGTCCAGCATACTCCCCGACACATACACACAGTGGCTATGGCTGAGCAAAGAATGGCTCCCTAGGTCTTCCCTCCTCCAAACCATTTCATATCTGTTAAGTCATCAGTTCTAGAAGACACAAAAGGAAGAAAAAAAAAAAAGACAAGTCTTCATAGAAATGCAATAGATCGGGAATAAATATTCATGGAGGGATGGAGAGAGGTAGCAAAGAAGAAAGAACCAGAAGAGAACAGGCACTGGAAATAAAGAGGATTTAGAACAGTGTCATTGGGCTTATGAGGATCGATGCTGGATGACAGATGAAAAATAGGACAGAGGACATGGGACAAGATGGTTCCAGAAAACACATTGACAACCCTGCCTCCGTTTCACCCAATCCTTAGACTTGGAAATACAGGTGCCTGCCCTGGCCCCTGTGGGTAAGCGATGCCAGCCCACTGGTGATGGAATAAGGACCCCCAGGGGCCGCCCCAGCAACTGAGGCAATTGCTGCTATGTAAGAGGAGGACTAGCACTGCCTAATCTGGATCTTAAAGAAAATGCTTGAAATACAAATGGCCAAAGCAAAGCCTCCCGTGGGGCACGCCTGGCCATTGGAGGTCTGTGTGCTGTGATGAGGCTTATCACCTCTCCCTTCTGTGCAGCCAATGTAAAGGCAGCAGGAACAGGAGGTTTCCTAGGGGACAGACAAGGCCTCCCAGCCCCACTTTGTCCCGAGGGGATGGACTAGGTGGAGACTCTCTACTGACAGTGACTACAAGTGTGCATGAGAAACCTCCACCTGCTGCTGTGAATCGCACATGCTGATATATCAGAAGGACGTGTTCAAGCCAGAGCAGCCTTCTCTATGGAAGCCTGCAGGCTACCTCAGACGCAGCTCCTACCAGGAGAAAGGGCAACAGCTGTGAGTGCAGCTGGGATCCTTTTAAGGGCTCTGATAGCAAAAACTGGCTATTCTCACCTTAACAGAAAGACTTAAAAAAACTTAAAAACAAAGTGTTTTTTCTCATCCACTCATCTTTGCACATTATAGCAATTTCCAAGTGATTTTGGATATGAAATATAGCCTTGTTTCCCTGCTGTCTCCTCTCTGATTTATATACTAGATTTTAGAATGAGATTCAATCATCTACCAATGCCCTTTGTCCTCTTGTCTTTCCAGAAAGATGTGTTTTTTGTTTTGTTTATGGGTGTGGGTACCGGGGTTTGGCTTTATCACTCAAGGCTGACACATAGATCAACTTCTGAATTCTTGGTGGTCAATTGGAGATAAGAGTCTCAACAGACTTTCTTGCCATTGCTGGCTACAAACTGCAATCCTCAGATCTCAGCCTCCTGAGTAGCTAGGATTACAGGGGTGAGCCACCAGGGCTCAGTGTGTGCTGGACTTTTTATCATCCGCTTTATAATCGAGCCCTATGGACCATAAATGTTTACCTTTGTTCTACCAGGTGACACTTCCTCGGACTTCTTCGAACTAAGTGTATGATTGGCAAAAGTGATGGAGGAATTTAAGTCGTTCCATATAGAGCAAGCCAGGCATGGGCAAAAGGAAGAGAGACAATACTGTCTTCTACTAGGTCCTGGAGACTGAATAAGGTTTTTTGACACACCCCTTGCCATAATGGGAGAACAAATCAAGACTATTCCATCCATCACCACCATGTTCTTGTCTTTCCTAAAGACTTCTAGGTAGCCAACTAAGAAGGCCAGTGATTCCATCTAGTCTTCCTTTTTTGAACATGACCTGGGAAAGAAGTATGCTTTATTTTTTAATTTGCAATATACATGGCAATATCAATTCCCCCCAAACTCCTCAGTCAGCACTATAGCCTCCACCATGGCCCTTGCTGGCCATGGGGGCAGAGAGGCTTGCGAGCGCAAACAGCCTCCAGCTCACCAGAGTTCAACTTAGCACTTTTTCACTTGCTGATTGTGCACATTTGGTAGAACCAATACTTCCAGTTTCCAGGTTTGAGCCTTTCTTGGGCTGGTTTGACCTCCCTCTTAATGGCCTGGCAAAAGCCCAGGCAGCCTCAAAAATCATGACAAGAAACAACCCACACTGCAGAGTGCTGTGATGTTAATCTGGGAGGCTCAGGAGAGTAGGTGGATTTAATCTATATTCTACTTCGGGTCTTTTCAACCTTTGACATGTTTAGTCAGATGTGGCCCCATTGTGGAGCATTAGCAGCTATAGTTAAGCTGCTTCGTTCATTCCACTGAGAATGGGAAAAAAGGAAAAACCAGAAGTCATTCTGTTTTTTCTGGTTTCTGGAAAACTCCTTAACATCATTGGGAAATGACCCCCATTCAACTCCTGGTGTTATAATCAGTTGCAAAATGAGTTTGGTTAAATTCAGAGCTTTCTTATTGTTATGATTATAGGACCCTGCAGGGTCCCAGCCCCCTTTATGCCTTCTTACCCACCCACCCTATGCTGGGTGGCACAGCTGCACTAAAACTTACCTTGGAGAAAATGGATGGTCCTAGAACAAATCATGTTAAGTGAAGTAAGCCAAGCTTAGAAAGACAGAGTATAGCACTGGGAAGGTGGCTCGGTGGTAGAGCGCTTGCCTTGCATGTCTAAGGCCCTGGGTTTGATTCCTCAGCACCACATAAGCAAAAAAGAAAAAAGCCGGAAGTGGTGCTGTGGCTCAAGTGGTAGAGCACTAGCCTTGAGCTGAAGAGCTGAGGGATAGCGCCCAGACCCAGAGTTCAGCCCCACAACCGGACCCAAAAAAAAAAAAAAAAGAGTATATTTGGAAGCTACATCTAATATAGACTGGAAGATGGTAAAATATATAGGACTTAGGCGTTCACACAGTGAGACCAAAGAAGGGTATTCTTAGTGGAAGAACACTAAGGTACAATATCTGTATGCACAAAATATATATCAAAATGAACTCCAGGAATTGGAAACCAGAGGTTTTTCTTTGTTACTATTTCTGTTTATTCTTTTTGTCTTGTTTGTTCATCGATCTGTCTTTGTGAGAGTAAGTACGGGGGCACAGAAATGGAGGGACAAAGGGCAAACAAATGCAGCAATGGTACTCACTAGATATGATGTTGAAAATAAACTACACGACTTGTAGGTAAGGATAGGAGGGAAAATATGGACAAGAGGCAGGGAAGGGGTGACATTATCTAAAAAGAAATGTAAGTAACTATTACCCCTCTGTACATCACCTTTATCATAACAATTTAAATTTGGAGAGGAAGGAGCAGCAGCCTGAGGCTGCCTAGGAGCATTGGCCCCAGGGCTGGCCCTGGGCAGGTGCTGTGGAGACCCAGAGTCACACCATGTTACAGTTTTGCCACCCATATTCTACATTTAGGCGGGACCATTCAGAGCTAAGCAGCACAGAATGCATACATTGCAACGCGAATGCATTTACTCATTCAGCGATCAGTCACACATGGCTTTAGTTGTTACATGCAAGTGCTTAGCTGGATGCCATAGCTGTGGCCAGATCCCTCCACCCATCCATCCATCACCTCTCTAAATTCATCTAGCCTCTGCCCCCCTTTATGGATTTCCACCCAGCCTCCCTGAATGATCCCGACATATTCCTGCCTCTGGATATTTGCACCCGATTTCCCTGACAGAAAAGTTTTCCCCTAGGTATTCAAGTGGCTTGCAGTCTTCCTTCCCTTGGGTCTGTGCTCACTAGGTCACTGCCTCAGGACTGAGCCTCCATTACCCTCTCCTTCCCCAACACTTACCCCCCCCCCCCCACCCGTCCTCCTCCAATCACAGTTTATTCTAAGTGTCCCAGGACCTAGCATGCTATGTATTGCTCAGTCATCTCAGGAACAGAAGCTCCCTGGTGGCAGGGATGATGTCTACTTCAGTCCCTGCCCTGCTTCCACCAGTAGCCAGTATGGAATAAGCAATATGGAAATTAAGGGCGGATGAGCAAGGTAGGCAACGAACTTGGAAATTTAGGTCATATTCCATTCAAGTGACTAGCGGATGGCCAAGAACCCAAACACAGATCAGCACAGATTTTGCCATTATATTCACCTTCTACTAACTCCATGGTCCTTCAGAGTTTTTATTCTTTGCTTAAAGGATAAAAGGTCTCACCTGCATGGGGCACCATTTTTTTCCTCCTGTGTGCACATGTGTGGTATCCATGAACAATACCCAGAGCGGCAGACTCCCATCCACAAATGAAGCCCACATAATCAAAGTGACTTAGACCCCAGAGAAGTTAACTTCCCTGTTGCAAGACATCTAGCATTCAAATAAAGTGAAAGTTAAAATACTAGCACTGCACCGGTGGCTCACGCCTGCAATCCTCGCTACTTAGGAGGCTGAGATCTGAGGATCACAGTTCAAAGCCAGCCTGGGCAAGTCTGTGAGACTCTTATCTCCAATAAACCACTAGAAAACCAGAAGTGGTGCTGTGGCTCAAGCTGTAGAGCGCTTGCCTTGAGCTGAAGAGCTGAGGGATAGCGCCCAAGCCCAGAGTTCAAGCCCCAGGACGGACCAAAACAAAAAACACTAGTCACTGTTCTTGGTAATTTCAAGAAGACATCCAATTTTTAGCTATTGCCTATGAATAATGAATAGTAAAATGGTTCTTTGTGTAAAATGGCATTTATTCAGTTTTTAGTGAAAAGTTAGCAAAAAGAAACACCAAAAGAGAGCTTCCCTGAGAGATTCAATTAAGCATTGGGCACAACGGTGCAAAGCCCATGTTGCAACACTGAGGTGGCCTGTTTTTCTGGTCATTATTAATCCAGAAACCTTAATGATGAGCAACATTTGCGTTATTGTCTCCCCAAATTTAATTTGTTATGCAGCAGTTCAGTTAATCCTGCAATCTGTTTTTCTCAAACGAGGGCAGATAATGGAGACACCGTTCTTTACAAATCTTCAGGCTTTTAAATTCTGATAAAATCAGGATTCTTCACTGGGTCTTGCCCCAGCTCTGAATTAAACCACTTTAAATGTAATTACAGAACCTGGCCTTACATCAGGAACATCCATTTAAAAAATTGATTGGCTAGCCTGTTCCACGAGGCATTTTATGAGCAAACGATTGCAATGGGGCCAGAACTGTAATTTATCAAGGCAAAAAAAGCAGGTAAATACTTTATTAGTGGTAATGAGAGGGTTGCCATCTAACTGAATCTCTTCTTCCCTCACCAGCTACTTCACGGAGTCGTGGTGCCTGGCCCTATTCCACGATCGTTTTATTGATCTCAGGAAAGAGTTACGCCAAATCTTAGTCTCCAAGGAGGTATGAGTAATTAATGGATATGTGGATTATTTCTTGCAAATTATAAGCAGTTGATAAGCTATTGATCATTTGGACTTCCCTCTACATTTCCATTTTATGGTTTTACTTTATAAACCAATGGTACTTAGTGTTATCAGTCTATGGAGAATATAAGCTTGGATGGTGATATTTCAGAAAAGTGATTTTCCTTAAATTTGATGAGAAGGACCTTTCCTTTCCTTTTTTTTTTTTCCTTTTTCTTTTTACAGGTAAGCTCTGTTTTTTGTGATTAGCTACCATTGATGGCTGAAACTTGGGTAGGAGTTGTATTTTGTTGCCCTCAAGAATGACTATCACATTCCTTCGGTTTCTGTCTATACTGGACAGCCATTCACTGAATACTTCAAAAACTATGAAGAAGCCAGGCACCAAGGCTCATGCCTATATCCTAGTGACTCAGGAAGCTGAGACTTTGAGGATCAAAGTTTGAAGCCAAACCAGGCAGAAAAGTCTTTGGGAATCTACCGCCAAAATAACTATCAAAAAGCTAAGCTGGAAGCATGGCTCAAGTGGTAGAGCACCAGCCTAGCAAACACAGTACCACCAAAATATAAAAAGTTTTAAAAATGTAAAGAGAAGTCATCCAGAGGGCCAAAACTCCTTTTATAAATGAAACTTCTTAAAGTGATACAGAATCAGCTGCAAGTCAGAATGTATCCCAAAGGCTCCATACTGAGACAGAAGTTTGACAGTGCTGTATAAATAAGGAGGCATTAGTGAAAGTTTAAATTATGTCTAACAATATTCCTTAGCTGAGCTGTGAAAAGTTAGTATCTGTGCCTCGAGAGATGTAGATGATCCATCCTGGCTCTGCCTTGAATCACGCAAACAAGGGCTGGGGCTTTGGTGAGTTTCCACTTCATTTCACTGAATAAAGGGGCAATTCCTATGTCCCCATTGTCCCCTCCAGTGGAGAGCAGGCACAATCTTGTAGATTCTGTGGTGGAGGCTGACACATTGAGGATCTCAGGTAGAGATCCCAAACTCAGTCCTCACTACATGTCAGCTCCAGCACCACCTCAGTAGAATAGAATTCTCTGAGGTGGATGGAGCCACCACCATGATCACCTTGACCTTACAAATGAAGAAATTGAAGATGGAAAGATAGACCCTAAGCCATATAGGCCAGAGCAGTCTCAGTGCCTTCACTACAACACCCTACCTTTCCCGTATAGACTCTAGGACCCAAGATGGAAAATGTTAAACAATTTACTAACCCAAAATGGAGATTGGGAAACATAATTTTAAAGTTTAAACCCAGATGACATGCTTTAGGATCAACACCGGTAAAAACCCAGCAGGAGAATATAAACGAGGGAAGAACTTTCATTACAGAATTGAATTTCCTGCTGAGCCTGGAGCCTTTGGGATGTGTACCTAATTTCCAGTTAATTCAGTATCACTGTGAGGAAGAAGCAGAGTGATCAAATGCAAAAGTCAGACACTGCTTAAGTCATTGACACTGAAACACGCATACTTACACCCCTCAAAAAATCAAGTCCCTTTGTAGAATGGTGCATAGCTTTTGCTTAGAACCCACATGCATCTTCTTGCATACTTTACATCATTTATATCTAGATTACTTCTGATGCCCAGTACAATGTCAACACTATGTAAATAGATGTAATGCTGTGTTGTTTAGGGAATAATGACAAGAAAAAAAATCTGTGCATGTTTAGTACAGAAACAGTTTTTTCCCAAAATATTTTTGACCCATGGTTGGTTAAATCTTTAATAGCATAACCTGTAGATATGAAGGTTGTCATTGTTAAAGGTGATACAGATCAGAAAGGTACCTGCACTGGAGGGGCAGAAATCAGTTCTGGTTGAAACCTGAGCCATAACTGTAACCCTGGTGCTTACTGTATTCTGCTCAACTCCTTCGTCACCTCCCTTCCTCTAAAGCTGTGATCTACCTGTACTGCTGACCCTCTCACGCCCCCCATTAGTAAAGATCTATCTCTTTCCTAGTGACCTGTGAAAACTTTTATCTGGCTAGGCCCCAGTGGCTCACTCATGTAATCCTAGCTACTCAGGAGGCAGAGATTTGGGGATCGCTGTTCAAAGCCAGCTTGGGCAGGAAAATCTGTGAGACTCTCATCTCCAATTAACCACCAAAAACCCAAAAGTGGGACTGTTGTAGAGGGCTAGCCTTGAACAAGAAAGCTAAGGGACAGCGTCCTGGCCCTGAGTTCAAGATCTAGGACTGGCACCAATTAATTAATTGATTGATTCTGTCTAAATCCTTTTTAGCTCCAGATCTAAACTCCTCAGGTAGAATTTTACACGCAGAACTAAAGGATTTTAGGATGTACAAAGTGGTTTGTTGTTGCATGAACAAGAACACTATTTCCAGAATATACTAGAAGCCAAAAGGTTTATGAGAACTGTCACTTTACTTTCTGTAATGAAATTTAATTTGCTAATTTTCTAGGGGTTCCAAAGAAGGAAAGAGGGAAGGGCGAGAAGGCAGAGTACAGGGGGCTTGTAGGCAGTGAAACGATCCTGCGTGTGATGCTGATGGATACGTTCTGATGCCCAGTGTACTGTCACTGCTCTGTAAACAGATGTTGTACTAAGTTCTTTAGAGATTCATGTCAACAGCTAGGGGATGCACAGAATACACCCCATTGGAACACTGCAGTTATAGTAATTCATAGTAATAGTGAGGTATAAAGGCCATCAGTTGTTTGAAAAAAAAATTCTTTCCTTGCACCTTTCCAAGTAAACTGCCAAAGCCAATGGGCATACATCAGTTTGGATGGCAGCTTCCAGTTTTATCCATGAGCTGGCATTTGCTGAGGTTAGTTTGCTGTGAATGAGCTCCTTGTGGGCAGGGGCTGTAGTCATCTGCCAGAAGCACAGTGAAGGCTCCCCAAACATTCTCGTGGGTTTTCAAGATTTCTAGAAAGCAAAACCTCCAGAAAGGGAAAAAAAATTCTGATTTCAGCATTGCCACTTGGCACAAGGACAGTCATGTAGCTGTAGCCACGTAGCCCAGGCAGTGTATCTGCCGTGAGTCAAGCTGGACCATCCAGCATGGCTTTGTCAGCTCCCTGGATCCTTGTGGTACCATTTAAGATTCTGGTGACAGGAAAATAAGTGTAGCCTGCACTAAAGAATAGCAATAATTCCTTGGGCAGCAGTGGCTCATGCGTGTAAATCTCAGCTACTCAGGAGGCTGAGATCTGAGGATCATATTTGAAAGCCAACCCAGACAGGAAAATCTATGAAACTCATATCTCTAATTAATCACCAAAAAAATCCAGAAGTGGAGCTATGGCTCAAAGTAGTAAAGCGCTAGCTTGAGCAAAAAAACTCAGGGACTGCACCCAGACCCTAAATTCAAGCCCAGGGACTACCAGACCAGCACAAAAAAAGGGAGGGGGTGATAGCAGGGAAAATCTGGGAGAGAGCAAAGGAAAGAATTGGTCAAAAAGAAATGTACTCATTGCCAAACTTACGAAATGATAACCCCTTTGTATATCACATTAATAAAAAAGCAATAATTCTATAGTTGCTAAGCTACAAAGAAAGCCTACAGAATGGGAAAAGATATTTGCCAACTATACATCTGGGCCTAATATACAAAGAGCTCAAGAAGCTAAACTCAACAACCCAATTGGCAAAAGAGCTAACTAGAAACTTCTCACAACAATAACAAACACATGAATAAATACATAACATCACCGGACATAAAGAAAATACAAATTGAAACAACATAGAAATTTTTATCTCACCCTAGTAAGACTGGACAGCTTCAAGACTACAAACAACAAACACTGGCAAGGATGTGGGGAAAAAGGAATCCTGTCACAATGTTAATGGCCATGTAAACTAGGGCAATCACTTTGGAACACAGTCTGAGGATTCTTTAAAAAAAAAAAAACTAATAGAACTATCCTATGATCCAGCAATACCATTCTGGGCATTGATTCAAAATATTACAAGTCAGGATACAGTAAAGACACTTGCATATACATATTTTAAAATGTTACTAATTTGAGGGATGGATGGGACTGGGAACGATGGATTAAAACAATGATACTGATTAAGATGCGTTGTATTCTGACTTGATCTGAAACCCCTTTGTACAACTTAAAATACTTAAAAGAACAGCAATAGTTCCTTCTATCAAATATTGAGCTAATGTGACCCATTTCACTTTGTTTTCTACCTTGTTTCAGAAAAGCATAGAAATCAAACTATTAGTTGAACTTCCAGAACCTGTAGAGAAAAGAACTAAGAAAGATGGTCATCTGTGGCTATTATTAGAAGTCATTTCTAATCTATGTATCATTTGTTTAAAAACAAACCCTTATTGTAAGACATCTGACATTTCTCTGTAGAGAAGTCAGAGAGGAACAGACTATAATTTTACTGGGATTATCTTTTAGGGCGATTATATTTTAGCTATAAAATATGAATCACTGACCACTGTGACATTTTGTGTGGTTAACACTACCCTTTAAGGAATATAATGACAATTATAAATATATGGACAACTAACAACACTATCCTGAAATATATGAAGCAAAAGTTGACAAATAGTGTGAAGTAAGAATTGAAGGACTGGGATGTAGTTCAATGGCAAAAATGCTTATCTAGCAATTACAATGTGCTGGGTTTGATCTCTAGTACCAAAAAAGAAAAAAAGACCAAAAAGAAAAAAAATGGATATTTTAGTATCCCATCTTCAATAGGATAGCCCCCTGGGTGAGCTTGTAAACTTGTATATATTGGGTAATATACAAACATATTAACTTAAATACAGTAGAACTTAATACAGGAAGAACTTAAATAGTCTAACGCCTTAGAAAGGCAAAGCCCAAGTTCAACAAGTTCGAGCTTTTTTTTGGCCGGTCGTAGGGCCTGAACTCTGGGTCTGGGCACTGTCACTCAGCTCTTCAGCTCAAGGCTAGCGCTCTACCACTTGAGCCACAGCACCACTTCTGGCTTTTTCTGCTTATGTGGTGCTGAGGAATAGAACCCAGGGTCTCATGAATGCAAGGCAAATGCTCTACCACTAAGTCACCTTCCCAGCGCCATCAAGAAGTCTTTATCATGTCCCAATGGAGTCACAGCTGAATTCTTTAAGACCTTTTAAAAAAAACTAACACCAGTACTTGAATTTTTCCATGACATAGGAAGGAAGGAACATAACCAAACTCATTCTGTGAAGCCAGCATTACACTTCTCCCCAAACAAAGCGGGTAAGAGAGGAAAAAAGAGAGCTATAGACGCATGAGCCCCAGTGCCTCACGCCTGTAACCCTAGCTACTCAGGAGGCTGAGATCTCAGGATTGCTATTCAAAGCCAGCCCGGGCAGGAAGGTCCATGAGACTCTTTTCTGCAATAAACTACTCAGAAAAAGCCAGAAGTGGCACTGTGGCTCAAATAGTAGAACACTGGCCTTGAGAAAAAGAAGCTCAGTGTCAGAGTTCAGGCCCTGAGTTCAAACCCCAAGAGTGGCAAAAAAGATTAACATAGATGCAAAGCTAATAAAATACTTGCTAACTGAATTCAACAACTAATCAAAAGAATCACTCACTATGATCAAGTCAGTTTCATCCCTGAAATGCAAAGCTGGTTCAATATATGTAAATCAATAAACATATTATACCACATTAACAGAGCCAAAGACAAGAATCACAGTGTCATCTCAATACAGAAGAAGCCTTTGATAACATCCATCATCCGTTTATGATAAAAGCTCTGGAGAAGCTAGAATAGAAGACCAAACCTCAACAAAATAAAGGCTATGACAAACCTACAGCCACTAAATGATGAAAAACTAAAACCATTTCCTCTAAAGGCACAGCAAGAATGTCCACTTTCTCTACTCCTTTTCAATACTAAACTTCCAAGACAGAGAAATAGGGCAAGAGAAAGGCATAAAAGGGATCCAAATAAAGAAGTCAGTATCACTGTCAGCAAATGATATATCTAAAAGACCCTACAGACTCCACTCCCAAGCTTCTGGAGCAGGATGATTCACAATTAGCCTATAAAAAACAGTTGCTTTCTATATACCCACAGTGTGCAGCAGATAGGAAAAACGATTCCATTTGCAATAGCCTCAAAAAAATCTAGGAATAAACCTAATCAAGGAAGTGAAGGTCCTTTATAGTGAAAATTCTAAAATCCTGAAGAAAGAAAACACCAGAGCCGGGCGCTGGTGGCTCAAGCCTGTAATCCTAGCTACTCATGAGGCTGAGATCTGAGGATCACAGTTCAAAGCCAGCTGGACAGGAAAGTCCATGAGACTCTTATCTCCAATAAACCACTAGAAAACCAGAAGTAGTGCTATGGCTCAAGCGGTAGAGTACTCGCCTTGAGCTGAAGAGTGCAGGGACAATGCCCAAGCCCAGAGTTCAATCCCCACAACAAGAAAGAGAAAGAGAGAGAGAGAGAGAGAGAAAGGAAGCAAGGAAGGAAGGAAGCAAGCAAGGAAGGAAGGAAGGAAGCAAGGAAGGAAACACCAGAAAATGGTAGGTCACTCATGCTCATGTATGATAGATAGAATTAATATTGTGAATATAGCCTTACTGCCAAGGGTGGTCTACAATTCAACGCAATGCCAATCAAAATCCCAATGTCATTCTTCACTGAGAGAAAAACAATCCAAAAATTAATGTGGAATCAAAGAAAACTCCAAATAGCCAAAGCAGACATCTGGGCAAAAAGCAATGATTATAGGCATTACAATTCCAGACCTCAAACTTTACTATAGAGTTCTAATAACAAAAACAGATTTTTACTGGCATAAAAATAGGTCTGAAGTCAGATGGAATATACTGAAAGACCCAGAAATAAACCCATATACTTACAGTCATCTAATATTTGAAAAGAAAGCAAAAATGCATGTTTGAAAAAGACAGCCTCTTCAATAAATGGCATTGTGAAGACTGGACCTCCATATGCAGAAGACTGAAACTGCATCCCTGTCTGTTGTCACTTTGCACTAATAACAACTCAATATGGATCAAAAACCTCAACATTAGACCTGAAACTTTAAAACTACTACAGGAGGAGAACTGTTAAATGTTACTGGCATAGACAGGAACGTCAAGTTCCCAGAGCTCAGCAAATAGGAAAGAGACATGACAAATGGGATTACCTCAAACTAGAAAGTTTCTGTACAGCAAAAGTCATAGATCTTTACCAGCTATATATCTGACAGGGGCTCAATATCCAGAATATACAAGAGCTCAAGAAACTAACCACCACTCCCCAAAAAAGCCTCAATTAATAATCCAATTAATAAATGGGTAAAGGAGCTAAATCAAGATTTCTCACAAGTGGAAGAAAGAATGGCCAATAACCACATAAGGAAATGCTCAGATCCAATGATACCACTCTTGGACATCTACCTAGATCGTTACAAGATATAGTCAAAACACTTGCCTATCCATGTTCTTTGATGCACTATTTACTATAACAAAGAAGTGGAAATAGCACAGATTCCTCAAAATGGATGAGCATGGAAAATATATACAGTGCAATTTTACTCATCTATTAGAAAGACTAATATTTTGTCATTTGCAGGGAAATAGATGAATTTAGAAAAAATTATGCTAAGGGAAGTCAGGATCAGAGAGTCAAATGGCTCATGTCTTCTCTCATATGTGGAAGCTAGATCTAAAAATATAAACATGCACGGTAACATATGCAGGGTTTTATTCATATATACACAAACAAACTGACTTAAGAATGATATACTTAAGCAAAAAGAAAAAAGAAAAAAAAGCCAGAAATAGTGCTGTGGCTCAAGTGGTAGAGCGCTAGCCTTGAGCTGAAGAGCTGAGGGACAGCGCCCAGGCTCAGAGTTCAGGCCCCATGACCGGACCCTCCCCCCGCCCAAAAAAAGAATGATATACTTAAGGGAGGAGTCCAAAGGTGTAACTCCTCTGAACATCTAATGAACTGCTTAACAAAATGAATACCCGTAAGTGGAAACATGTTTGGGGGAATGGGCAAAGGATGAGGCACAGGAATGGAAGGAGGAAGGGTGAGAAAATGTAGTCATTATATTCAATGCACCTTATGTAAAACTGAACTACGTAAATTGGAAGGTAGAGACAGGAGGGGGGGGAAATGGGAGAAAATGATGTTTTGTACTAGTAACCTGACTTGTGGAATTGTAACCTTTTTGTACTACTACTTAAATAAGGTTTTTTAAAAAGGAGGAGGAGGGAGAAGAAAGGAGGAGGAGGAAGGAAGAAAGGAGAAGAGGAGGAGGACTTCAGCAGCACAGTAAACTGGACCTGGCATAGCAGAACTTGAAAGTACTGATCTTGCCATTCAAAAGCAACAGAACACACTTTCTTCTCAAGGGCTCCAGGGACTGTCTCCAGGACAGGTCATCTGTTAGGCCATAGAACATTGGTTGATACATTTTAAAAGATTTAAATCATTGCAGAATATATTCTCCAATTACAATGGAATGAAACTAGAAATCAACACCTATGCACAGAAGGAAATCTAGAAAACTCAGATTTTGTGGAAACCAAGTAATACCCTCTTAACCAGCCAGTGATTCACAAAAGAAATAAAAAAGGACATTAGAAATCCTTAGTGGTCAATGAAAATCCAACATGCAAAAATTTTATAGGATGCAGCAAAAATAGTTTTCAGAGGGAAGTGTAGATACCTATAAATTGTCTACCTCAAGGGGCTGGGAAGGTGGCTCAGTGGTAGAGCGCTTGCCTTGCATGCCTGAGGCCCTGGGTTCCATTCCTCAGCACCACAGAAGCAAAATGAAAAAAGCCAGAAGTGGTGCTGTGGCTCAAGTGGTAGAGCGCTAACCTTGAGCTGAAGAGCTGAGGGACAGTGCCCAGGCCCAGAGTTCAGGCCCCATGACCGAACCCCCCCAAAAAAAATTGTCTACCTCAATAAAAACTGGAAATCAGTAATTTGTACTTTAAGGAATTTTTAAAAAAACTAAACTAAGCACAATGCCAGCAGAAGAAAGGAAATAATAAAGATTAGAGCTGAGGTAAGTTAGGGAATAGAGAAAAAATTGGTTATTTGAAAAGATTGAAAATATTGATAAACCTGAGTAAGACATATTACTAAATCAGAAATGAAGATACTATCACCAACCTTACAAAAATAAAGCATTATGAGAATACAATGAATTCTTATATGGCAACAAATTAGAAGAAATTCTGGAAACAAATTCTTAGAACACAAACTAAAAGCTAACCCAAGAAGCCAATAGAAAAAAAATCTCAGCAGACTTATAGCACATAAAGAAATTGAATCAGTAATCCAAAACTACTCAACAAATAAAACCCCAGAATTAGATAACTTCATTAGTGAATTATAACAAACATTTACAGAATATCAGTCCCACCCAAAACTTTTTCCAAAAATAAAAGTGAAACATTCTCTGCAGCCACATTATCCTGACACCAAAGCCAGACAAAGACATCCCCAAAAGAAAAGGCCAGCAGCCCTTTTTGCATATAAATACAAAAATTTCAGCAAAATATCAGCAAATCAAGCCCAACAGCACATCAAAAGGATTATATATACTATTTATTACCAAGTAGAATTTATCCCAGAAGTGTAAGAGTAGTTTAACATATGGAAATGAATCAATGCAACACACCATTTTAGTAGAACGGAGTTTGGGCCAGACAGCCTCATCTCAAATACAAATGTAACACTTGGGGAAAACACATTTTCATGGTTAAAAACTGAAAAGCCTAGCAATAATATTTATGATAAGAAATACCTGATATTATCTGATAAGAAATATTTATGAAAAATCCAGTATTTTGATGGTGAACAACCAAAAGCTAAAATCTTATCCTTAGGACCTAGAATAAGACAAGGATGCCTGCTTTTGCCAAATATATATTCATACAACATTGTACTGAAAATCCTAGCTAGAGCACTAGGGCAAGAAAAAGAAGTCATCCACCTTAGAAAGCAAGAAGTTTAGTAAACCATCACTATTCTCAGATGACATGATGCTAAAGAAATCAGCAAAATCACTCTTAGAGCTAATCAATACAATAACAAAATTGCAGGGTATATAACCAACACATAATAATCAGCAGTTTTCATTAGTAGTGAATAATCTGAATACAAAATTAAGACAATAGTTTCATTTATAATAGCATCATAAAGAGAAAGAAATACTTGGTCAAATAATTTTAACCACAGTTCCTTGAAAGTCACAAACATTTCTGAAAGAAATGAAAGAATTGAGACATTTTTATTATTAAGATGGCAAGACCACCCCTAATGGTCCACAAATTCAGTGCTATCAAAATCCCAATGACTTAAAAAAAATGGAAAAGTCATATGGACATACAAGGGTTTCTAGATAACCAAAACTATCTTGAGAGAGAAACAGAACCAAGTTGAAAGGCTTGCGCTTTCTGATTTCATACCTTTCTATAAAGCACCAGTAACAGCCCAGTGTGGTACAAGAAGAAATATATAGACTACTCATATGTAGAAAAAAATTAAGGGTCCAGATATAAGTCCATTTATGTAAAAAATGTTCATTATGATTAACCGTTAGGGAAATAAAACTACAAAAGTTACCACTTCACACCTACTGGGATGGCTATATTTTTTTTAAAAAGAAATAATTGTTAGTGAGGATGTGGGGGAAATGGGACCCATGCACAAATGCTAGTGGGAATATAAAAGTGTAAGATAGCTTTCAGAAAGTTTTGTAATTCCCCAGAAGTTACATACAGAATTACCCTATGGTGTAGTTCTTTTTGTGTGTGTTTGTTTTGTTTTTGGCAGTCCTAGGGCTTGAACTCAGGGCCTGGGTACTATCCCTGAGCTGCTTTTGCTCAAGGCTAGCGCTCTACCACTTGAGCCACAACACCACTTCCAGCTTTTTCTGCTTATGTGGTACTGAGGAATGGAACCCAGGGCTTTGTGCATGCAAGGCAAGCACTCTACCACTAACCCACATTCCCAGCCCCTGACCTAGCAATTTTATTCCTAATTTTATATCCTAAGGAATAGAAAGAGCCATTCAAATGATTATTGATTCATAAATATTCAAAGCAACACTATTTAGAATTGCTAGAAAGAAGAAGCAACCTAAATATCTCCTCTCCAGCTCCTGCCTCCAAATCCAGCTATACCTTTTATTATAGTGAGCTTCTTACTGCCCACCAACTATAGCCTCCCAGATCCATCCGAATTATTCTACTGTCCTCTCAATCATGAAGCTCCAGATGCTGTGGTCTCTTCTCCCAGTATCCCTTGAAGGAGGAGAAACAACACAGTTGACAACTCTCTTGCAAGATGTTCATGTCCCACATCAAGTTAAATACAATAAAACCCTGGGCTGGTTAAGTCATCATGTAATATAGGCCATGCTCTTTGGGGCCATGTAGACCACCCCAGAGCAACTTACTGAGTGGTAAAGGGAAGCTCATGAAAAGGACAGCAGCCACCTGACCTGAGTGGGCTGGAGGTGCCTGGCCTGGCCTGCAGGTATCTCTTCAGAGGCTTAAGTTATGCCTGACTGAAAGCCCCAGGGCCCAGCTGCCTGCAGGCCACTCGATATCTTCTGAGGTCAGGGCTTCTGCCTGCACCTCTTCCTCTAGCTACTAGGCAGCCAGACCTTCCTAAGCTTCAGATTCAATAAAAATAAAGAGTTGGGATTAAAAATAATTCAAAAATTGAAGAAAACACAAGCAAATAGAGTTTAGAAGAATAAATGTTGTTAAAAAGTCCTTATGGTGAGGGAAGGGGTGACACAGTCCAAAAAGAAATATAGTCTTATGGAGTGCCAGTGGCTCATGCCTATAATCCCTAGCTCCTCAGGAGGCTGAGATCTGAGGATTGAGATTTGGAGCCAGGCAGAAAAGTCCCCATGAGACTCTTATCTCCAATTAACCACTCAAAAAAAAAAAACTCAAAAACAAAACAAAAACAAAAAACTGGAAGTGGAGTTGTGGCTCAAAGTGGTGGAGCACTAGCCTTGAGCAGAAGAGCTCAGAGACAGAGCCTAGGCCCTGAGTTTAAGCCCTACAACCAGAAAAAGAATGTACTCTGTACCTGATTTATGCAACTATAACCTCTCTGTACATCACCTTTATAATAGCAATTTTAAAAAAATTTTTAAAGGGTCCTATTGACCAAAGCAATGCACAGATTCAATGTAATCCCTATCAAAATTACAGTGGCATTTTTTTTTACAGAAATAGAAAAAAAAACTTTATATTTGTATGGGGCCACAAAATATCCCAAATTGCCAAAACAACCTTTCAGAACAACGAAGCTGGCAGTGTCACGCTCTGTGTTTTCAAAATATATTACAAAGCTGCAGTAATCAAAATAACGTAGTCTTGGTATAAAAAAAGAGCAACTGAATAGAATGGATATCCTAGAGATAAATCAACACATTTTATAGTTGATGAACAAGACATGAGCATGGTGGGTTCTTGTTCTTTAAAATACAGAAATAATCATCAGGAAAAAGGCACACAGTTTTAAAGAATTTATTTAGTAAAGAGAAAGTAACCTGGAATCCTTTCATCTCAGTGTTTAGTTCTGGGCTGTTGATTTTATGTTGCATCTGCCCTCCTCCCCTTTCCTCTCTTCAGCCAGTCTGTCAGATTATGATTGGTTTGTTTGAAACAGGCCAGACCTTCCTCTAGGTGGTGGGCTGAGAAAGGTGGCTTTGGCCTGAGACATGGCAAGATCCAAGGCCCTCCCGTGGGTGATAGCTTATAGTCGGGCTGGCCTGGGTTATGGTAAGAGCCAAGACCCTCCCCTGGGTGCTTGCCATCAGAAGAGGAGGAGGCAAGCTGACCCTTCACAGTGAACATGTTTTTAGCAAAGATACCATCCAATGGGGGAAAGAATAGATTCAATAATTATGTTAGGTAAATGGTATGTCCACGTGCAGAAGAATGAAATTAGACCCTTATTCCTTATACAAGAATCAATTCAAAATGAATTAAAGCCTTAATGTGATCTAGAAATAGTAAAAAAACATAAAACAAAAACAAAAACTGTAGAACACAGGGGAAACTCCTTGATATTGGCCGTCCCATGGATATTTTTAATACAACATCAAATGCACAGGGAACAAGAGCAAAAATGAAGTAGGTCTGCATCAAACTAAAAAAAAAAACATATAAGAAGAGACAGATTAGGGCAAAATATGTGCAAATCATCAGATGAGTTAGTATCCAAACTATCTAAAGAACTCACCTAACTCAGTAGCAGGAAAATAAACAGCCAGATTTAAAAGTGGGCAAAGGACCTGAACAGATACTATTTTTTAAAAAAAGACAAATGGCCAACAGGTAAATGAAAATATCACTAGTCATCAGGAAAATGTGAACTAAAGAACATCAAGCTATCATTACACACCTTATAGAATGACTATTAAAAAGGGCAAGAAGGCTGGGTAGATCACCTGTCTAGCAGGAGCAAGGCCTTACATTCCATCCCAGCACCACCAAAAAAGAAACATTGAAGATAATAGGAATAAATTGTAAGCACACATCTCCCAAATAACTAAGCTATTTAAAAAAAAAAAACAGTAAAAGATAGTAAAGGCTGGCAAGGACAAGAAGGAAAGAAAACTCTTGAAAACCAGTGTGAAGTTTTAAAATAGACTTGCTATCTGATCCAGCACCCCTCTTTTAGGTAAAAAGCAATGGAAATAAATGTATGGAAGAGACATCTATCCTCTTGTGTCATTGAAACATTAATAGCCAAGATATGAAGACAGCATAAGTGGCCCAAATGGATGAATGGATAAAAATAATGTAGTGAGTACTCTCAGTAGAATACTATTCAACCTTGAAAGAGAAGGAAATTTTTACACCATAGCACTAGCACAAAAACAGACATAAAGACAGAGGAACAGAATAAAAGATCCAGATATAAAACCACACAGCTATAGCTATTAGGTCTTTGACAACCAGACCAAAAACATACATTGGAGAAAAAGCAGCTTCTTCAATTAATTGTGCTAGGACACTGGATAACTTCTTGCAGGAGATGGAAACTAGATCTCTATCTCATTCTGTATAAAAGTCAATTCCAAATGGATCCTATGTAAGATCTGAAACTGCTACCGGCAAAACTCTGGAAGATATCAGCGCAGGTAATTATTCTCTGAATAGTACTCCAGAAAATAAGAGTAAGAATTGACAAATAAGACTACATCAAATCAAGGTTGGGAAGGTGGCTCAGTGGTAGAGTGCTTGCCTTGCATGCATGAAGCCTGGGTTTGATTTTCCTCAACACCACATTAGCAGAAAAAGCTGGGAGTGGCGCTGTGGCTCAAGTGGTAGAGTGCTAGCCTTGAGCTGAAGAGCAGAGGGACAGCGCCTAGGCCCCGAGTTCAGGCCCCACTGCGGCCAAAAAAAAAAAAAAAAAGACTATATCAAATCCAAAATGTTTTGTATAGCAAACAGACACACATACACATATATACACACACACATACATACACACACACACACACACACACACACATACACAATAAGTCACAGAACAGTAGAAAATATTTACCAGATAAAGGATTAATATCCAGAATACAGAAAGAAGTAAAAAACAGGAAAATAACCCATTTTAAAAATGGACAAATGAACAGACAGTTCTCAGAATCAGACACACAAATGGCTCATAGATATGTGAAGAAATGTTCAGCATCCTTAGCAATAATCAAAACTATACTAAGATTCCATCTCATCCAGTCAGAATAGCAGTCATCAAGAAAACATGTTAGGTGCTAGTGTTTCATGCCTGTAATCCTCTCTACTCGAGGGGTTGAGAGTTGAGGATCAAAGCTTGAAGCCAGCCCAGGCAGGAAAGTCCATGAGATCCTTATCCCCAGTTCATCACCAGAAAGATTAAGTGGACCTTTGGTTCAGCCCCTTGAGCAAATGCTCAGAGACAGTACCCAGGCCTGCCCTCCTTACCTAGAAAATGTTAGGAAAATTCTATCTCAATATTTAAAAAAACAACTTTTTTCTTTCTGATCCCATTACTACAGATGCCAATTAAATTTGTACTAAGAAATTAAAATTATGGTTTTAGATCCTATCCCTTAGAGACTTTAAGCACAAAGGTTTAATGACTATTTTTTTCCTGCTGTTCCTGGGGCTTGAACACTACACTGTACACTGTCATTGAGCTTTTGCGCGCAAGACTAGTGCTCTATTAGTTGAGCCACAGCTCCACTTACGGCTTTTTGGTGGTTAATTGGAGATAAGAATCTCATGGACTTTCTTGCCTGAGCTGGCTTTGAACCACGACCCTCAAATCTCAGCCTCCCGAGTAGCTAGGATTACAGGCATGACAAACCTGCACTGGGCTTTTTATTTTTTAAGGCAGGCCGGACCTACATATGATTTGTATTTGGAAAAAAAGGACTTAAAATAAGGTCATTTTTGGTGGCATTATGCTGTGATAGAAACAATCACAAAACAACAAACCCTGCATGACTCAGGTCAGCCAAGGTTCCCAGAGAGACATGAAGTACAGTAGTGGTGGCCAGGAGAGAATGTTTAGGGGAGTTTATTATTCAGGGGGGACAGAGTTGGGGAAGACCAAAAGATTCAGGAGATGGATAGTAGTGATAATCAGTGGGAATTGATCCCCATTCCCTTATACACTGAAAATGCTAAAGAAAGAAATTTCATGATATATACTGTGACACAACTTAAAAAATAATATCCAAAAAGCTAAAAATAAAAAGTGGGGGCACACCTTGAAGAGCTGAACACTATGTTCTGTTTTATTTTTAGAAAGCCTGCCCTGTTGATTGTGGTGTTAAGTACAAGTAGTTTCTGAGTCTGGCCTTACTGTATTCATTCACAGGAGGATGGACTCCTTTCCATGGAGCAACTAGCCCATAAGATAGAAGATGAGGAAATAAGCCTGGTTGAGAAGCCCAGGGAATACCTCAAAAGAGTTTTTGAGGACTCCATCTACAAAAGCCTGGTGGAGAAGAGCATCCTAGAGTACCTGCACTACAATTATTACCACCTGCCCATGTATGCGTGGCCCGGCATCATTTAGTGTGGCCTGGGTCTCCACTTTTTTGTTTCTATACAGTTAGTTCTTGGAAGTATTCTTTAGAAATAGAAAAGTTCTCCTAAGCCTGGCTTCACAATCAAATGCCAGCTTGGTTCCCTTAATGCCTTTCTGCCTCTACTTAGCCTTGTAGTTTCCTCTGGCTCCAGTAGGTGGCGCTCAGCTGTAGATCTCTATTCTGGGACAGGGAACTTTATAAATACCAAGCATGTTCATGTGTATAATAATCCACTTTAGCAATAAAACGAGATCATACTGTATAAAAATTGCTTTTACCTTGTGAGATTCTGTGTGATTTCCTGGGACTGCCCAAGACCAATTTTGATAAGTCCTCCAGGTATTTGCTCAATACTTGAAGATGATTAAAAAGAATGGAAAATTAGTAAACAGATGATAAGAAATGAACTCTGTAGCCCAACATCAGAAAAACTGATTAGGTAGAAAAAACTTGCACGACCTTTTGAAACCAAAGAGACTAATATCTCAGACTCTATAATTCTTTATTCCTATTGATGATCATGAGCATAAAAATACAGACTGGAAACCAAAAACTCACATAGATTTTGGGATTGAAAATAATACTGGGAAATTAGGACCTTTTCTTTGATCCTGAACAATGTTGCTTTTCTGGGTGGTACCTGTCACCTATAATGTAGCTAAGAAACCTTCTCTCATAAGCAGTTACTCTCTAAAAATCACATGAATTCAGGAACAACACATTAGATTGTTTACATGTACTTTGATATCTCCTTATAGTGTGGCACAACTATTTGACTAACAACAGAGCTTACAATTGGTTCCCATGAACACAATTTCCAATTACACTCTTAAAAATCAATGCTAACATTTGTGTGTGTGTGTGCGCGCACACACGCGCGCTTGTACTGGGACTTAAGTTCAGGACCTGGGCACTGTCCCTTAGCTTTTTTGCTCAAGACTAGCACTGTACTACTGGAGCCGCAGCTCTGCTTCTGGGTTTTTACTGATTAATTTGGAGATAGGAGTCACATTGACTTTCCTGGTCAGAATGGCCTTGACCTGCAAGTCTGAGATCTTACTCTCCTGAGTAGCTAGGATTACAGCCTTGAACCACTGGCACCTGTCTCTATGCTAACATTTTGCAAAAGTGGGGACACTGACACAGATTACCAAGCTACTGAAAATCAGAGCCAAAAGACACAAATCACTGCTGCAAAACTACAGGACTCGGAACTATCAAGTTGTCTGATGCTTCTCAAAAACATCCCAGAACACTGGACTCTGATGACTCCAAGACAGATTAAAAACAACCAATAAATGCTGCTAATTCCTTCACATGTATGGGGTATACAAACACATTGGGATGGTATTTTTTTGTACACAGATACCCGTAGGTAGGGAGGCCCAGCTTGGGCCATACCATACAAACTGTCATTGGATGGGGAAGAGTTGTTCCTGGTCTCTGCCTCAGAACTCAAAAACAACACGCACGGCAACATTTCAAAGTCTGGTAGCCCAGTCCACTCAGGCTACTCTCATTCGTTTCCTGAGAGGACCTGGGTCAAACTCATCAGCAAATGGAATTTCTATGACAAGCCCCAGGAAGGCTGAGGTGAAGGAGACCAGAACAACTTCAGCCAGAGGATCAACAGTTAGGACTTCTGTGACCAAGTATTACCATGACAAAGCCTCTAGTCACACACAAGTGACCCCAAATGGCAATGTCAACCTTAATACCAACTCATGCATCAATTTGCTAATAACAGTTTTCCACTGCTGCCTCTTCTAAAAAGAAGCCTTGGGCTTTCATAAGCCTGTGGCATTTTTAAAATCTCTTGCATATACTTCTGCTTACAAAGCGTTTCCATCCGATGACATTATTACATCCTTGTCCCATTCTTAGGAAATTTAATCTAGGACATTTTTATCAGCTATGCTAAATGATTTCCTGAATCTAACAGTTGTGGCATGTATGTACAGACTTCAGAGCTTTATCACTGAAGAACAATTTTCCTAATCAGAATTCAAGTCATAGCTTGAAATTGGCAATTTTAAGAACTTTAGGAGAATAAAGTTGATGGTAAGACAGTCTTCACAAATGAAAAAGCTTTAAAAAGACCAGTATTTGGACTTTCTGGGTGTACAAGACAGAGATAGGTGAACCAAGGCTCCAGATCCTTTTGTATTTGAACATTTGCTGTTGATTCACGGTCATTTTGAAGTTTCATCGTTTTAAGCAAAATATGTGCCATGAAAACAATTTTACAAAGTCCCATTCCCCCAAATCACATGTAATAACCATGCATCATTGCTGCCTCGAATGATATACTGACAGATATCAAATTTTAAATTAAAACTATGGCTACCTCCTTCCCCCAAAATGGCTTCTTATAGTATTATTAATAAGAGACAAAATAATGGAGGGAAGTAAATGCTATGCAAAAAAAAAGATAACCAATCAATAGGAGAGGGAGGGAGAGAGGAAGAAGGAAGGGGGCAGGAGAGAGAAAAAGCAAAAGAGGAGGGGGGAGAGGGAGGGAAGGAGGGAGAGAGAGAGAAAGGGAGAGGGAGGGAGGAAGAGCACTTGGGCAAGCAAGTGTTAGCCAGGAACCCAGGAGAAGAGCTGTGGATTGTTTTCTGGTTGAGAGGCATGATGATAAGGCCGGATAAAGTAAGCGCAGGGACGGGGCACGGAGCCCAGCAGCTGTATGCTAATGCTCACAGAAACCAAGCCTCCGCGTCCCCCATTAAAGCAGGCGACCAGGAGGCCACACATCACTGAACAAATAGGCTCTCTCTAGACAAATAAAATAACACACGTTGGCCTGTGGGAAGGGGGGAGGAGGTGGGGAGAAGACTATGCGGGAGAAGGAGGGGGAGAGGGAAGATAGTTGGGAGAGGAGAGAGAGAAGCAGGAGATGGAGATGAAACAGAGAAACTGGGAGAGGGAAGAGGAGAGCGGGAAGGAAGGGGGGGAGAGGAGAGGACGGAAGGACTGGAAGTGAGGGAGAGCAGGAGGGGAAAGATGGAAAGGAAGAGCCGGGAGGAGATAAAGAGGAGGGAGCAAGACCCCTAGAGAGGACGGATGGGCCTGGAGGACCAAGATGGAGGAAGGAAGCGTTGGTGGAAAGGATTGGTGGGAGAGTGCACTGGGTTGGGGATTGAGTTCAGGGGAAAGCACTTGCCTGGCAAGTGCAAGGCCCTGAGTTTGGTTCTCAGCTGGGGGGGGGGGGGGGTCTCGGGGAGAACACGCCCCCTGAACCTAAGGGCAGGAGCCCAGGCCTAGGCAACAAATGGCACCCTTTCTGACTCCTGTCAGGTGGAGGGGGTGCGTAAGGCTTGGGCGCGCGCGCGCGTGGCCTTTCTGGTCACTTAGGCTCAGGTTTTGTGGGTGGATTCCCCAAGTCAGGCTTTGTTTCCCAAGTTCAATGTGATGAGGGTCTGGGGGGCGCCGCCCCGCGCTTTCCACCCCATTCTCACTGGCTGGCTTCCCCACATCCTCTGGCTTGGTTTTGGCCAGCGTTGGCCAGCACTGCCCTTCCTGCCGCCCAGCCCAGGCCAAAGAAGAAACACAAACGCCAGGCCTGAAGGCACTTCAAGGAGCGCGAGGTGACCCCCAATGGCACACTCAAAAAAAAAAAAAAAGCCACCGGTCCACCGCGGCCGCATAATGGGCGCGCAGCAGATTGCCGGGGGGCACTTGAAACTCCAGGGGAGGGACCTACTTGAGCGGGGTCCCTCCAGAGCCCGGCGGACCCGCGGCCGCGAAGTCCCCCTTGTTCGCTCTCTTTCATGCACTCTCCTTTGTGTGGAATTATTTAAACGGGAGATCCGTGGCAGCTTTATGCTAATGTACGGAACAAAGGCAAGGGCCCCGCAGGCGGGGCCCCCGGAAGGTGCCTGGAGGCCCCGAGTGTGGCCAGGCGGGGCGGCTGCGCGTGTCTCTCGCGTGCCCCTGGGACCAACACAACAGCCCCCCATTCCTGCAAACACAAAGCCCCAAAGCCGGGCGCGCACCGAGAGGACCGGAGCGCTGGGGGCTCCTTGGGGACCTGGCAGCGGGCACCAGGGGGGCAACATGCTGTTCCAGCCGGGTCATCGCTTTTGGGGTTCCAGGGGTGCTGGAGGGGGCTTCCACTAAGCCGAGAGGAGGTGTGCTGCCGAATGGAAGAGGGGGAATCTCACACGCACACACACCCCCGTGCCTGGGCTGGGTGAGAGTTCTAACCGGCTGGTCTTCTCTAGTAAGTTCAAGTTCCCTAAGGAGCCAACTCCTAGCCTTCAGCGCTCACTTCTAAGAGTCACGCTTTCTAGAAACTCCTTGGAGCTTCAACTTTGATTCTGAGCTGGGCTAGACTCTCAGGGAGTTCGGCCGCGTGACGGATGCCAGCCTGACACCCCTGGACAGAAGACTCTGGAGCGGAGCTGGCCACCCCGCAGCCCTCTGAGGAGGAGCCCGCTCACCATCCTCTGCCAGAGACTAAGACGCAAAAAGGCCCTGAGATTCCCCCCACCCCTTCAAATCACTGGTCTACACCACACAGGGAAGGAAGCAAGGAACTGACTTGAATCAGGGGAAGGACACCACGATTTTGCTTGGGATACTTTAATGACATAGACACACACACACACACTCTACAAATTTAGGCTCCAGAATTTCCCTAGCCCACTTCCTGTGGTCCCTGCTTGATGTGGCAGTGCCTCAAGGCAGGCCCCGGGGGCTTAGTGTGGGAGCGCTTTGCTCTTCAGAGAAGACAAATACCAGGACGCGAGGCCCCCATCCTATAGGGCGCTCAGATTCTAAGAAAATCACACCGAAGGAGGCAGAAATCCAACCTCGGGTGCAGGGCTGCGTCAGCTGGAAAGTAGCTGGTGTGTGCGTGCGCGCACAGCCTAATTCGTCCTCGGTTTCAACTGCTGATACCCTTCGAGTTTTCACTAATGTGGACTGGTACGCAGCTAAAGGCAGCAGATCTCATCCCTGCTGGCAAGACTGAAATAAAAAGAACCGTATCCATCGAATCTTAGTAGATATGCTATCAATAGAGCTCAACAGATTGGACTAAATTCAGAGCCCTGGTTATTTCCTTCTGTCCGGGATTCTTTTTAGTTGGTGGTGGTATCCTGCCTTACAATTCTGAATGTTATTTTGTAAGGATTCACTTGAAGACGAACTCTCCCTATTATCTATTGGATGAAAACGCAGTGTTGTGTGCCCATGACCAAATACACTGTAGTTGTGGGATCGACCGCCGACCTCCCCCCCACCCCGCCCGGTCCTATTATTCCACAACCCAGATGGGATTCCTGATTAGAAAATAAAATTGGCCAAAGCTGTCTCGGAATCCCTTCCCACTTCTAATTTCATCAGCAGTATTAATCAGCACCCAAAAGGAGCAAGAACGTAACATCAGTTAACTTTTTAGATCGAACCGGGTTTGGCAAATTTTACATTTTATAATTTTAAACTTTTTTTAAGGATTAGTGCTCATCACGATTATCGTTTTAAAAATGAGAGCCTTTAAAATATGTTCCGTTATATGTTCTCTTCTCTTTTCGGCGTGTGGGTTAAAAAAAAAAAAATCCCAACATAAGATCATCAACCATTATTCCTCTTGACTAAGCGCTTGGCTGGTAACTAACCCTAACAACAGGATTCCACCAAAAAAACTTGTCTTCATTTCCACGCCAGGGTATTTTTCAGAGGGGAAACCCGGGGCAATTAAATACCTTCAGTGGAATTAAGCATCAGCAAAACTCAGCAAAGCCTATCCGGTGTACAGGGTTTTGTTTTTGCACAAAAAGATGTTTCCCTCGCTTTCGACAGTGGCATTTCTCACCACACAGGACACTTCCCGTGGCCTGGCTACTTTTGTCTTCGAGGGGGTGGGCGATGATCAGGGCCCCTGGCACTGTGGCGGGGCTCTCTGCCTTGTCTCCTCCAGAGATTCTACCTTTTGTTTCTAGGTGCTGGGCCGAGAAGGGGACGGGATAAGGAGAAGACTGCCGGGTCTAGGCCCAGGCGGGGCAGCGCGGGGGTGAAGGTGTCCCTCCGCTGGTGGCGCGGGAGCCGCTACCAGTGCTGCGTGAGGCCGCAGCCTGCGTTGGAGGACAGATTGCCCCCCTCCCCCTCCTCCCCCCTCCCGGGCCGGCAGCACGCGTCTCTTTTACGTCCAGATTGGCCGCGACTGCTGCTCAATAGCTGGAGGTTAATTTCCTTCACAAAGGTGAAGGGGGCATGGCTGGGGGAGAGATGGAGGAGCGGGGGGAGCGCCCAGACAGGCGGCCCCTTTATTCCACAGCGCCTTGATTGGAGCCCTTGATTTAGCATCTGATGTCAACCGGCAGACAAAATGCCCACTCAGAATGAAAATGCATGAGGCAGCGCGGGGAAGGCGGAAACCAACTTCATTCCGGGAGCACGCACCGAGCTGACCGCAGGTTCGGCCAATTCGACGGGGATAAACCCTGCCCTGGGAGGCACCGAGAAGCCCGAGCCCAGGGCCCGGCGGGGATGCCCATCCCCGGCCCAGGTACCAGGGGAACGAAGGTTCGTGATAAAGTTCAGCAATCCAAGTTCCTTTTGGAACCCAGCCTGTCCTCCTCCATCCCCAGTCCCAGTCTGCCTGGCCAGGGAAAAAGTGCTGTGCTTTCAAGTGTTTCTCAGCCTCGAGAGAGGAACCTTCCATCCTTCCAACCGCGTGCACGAACTCGCCCTGGGCTGTAGCCAAGGGGTCCGCTCCATCCACACTCAGAACCCCCGGGGCCCGAGGTCCACCGGGCCAAGGAACCGGCCAGGATCTTGGCCAGTGGGACTTCACAGTTATCATCCCTTGCCCTCCTGTCCTCAACTCCAAGCGGACTCCGCCTCCACCCGCGCCCGGGGCCCGCTCCCACCGCGAAGCAGCCTCAGCCCCGGGGTCGCCCCGCCTCCACCCCGTCAGAGCGCACAGCACAACTTCCCCCTCCGCTCTGGCTCGCGGGTTGAACCCTCCTGACATATTTGGGGCCATTCTTCTCCTTTGTTGCTATTTTGCTCGCGACCCGCGAGTAATCCCCGCGCGGGAGGGGGGCGTGCATTGTCGTGCTGATGGACGGGCCCATTTGGCGGCTCTGCGCCCCCCGGAGGAGAGACACAAAGCCCAGGCACGTGCGCCTCCCCATAGAAGAGCAGCAGACCGTGAAGGGAGGCGGGGCCGGGCGTGTGCCTGGGCCAGGCGGGGCGGCGGCGCCGGGCGGGGCGGCCGAGGGGCGCGCGCTGGGGCCCCGCGCCCTCAGGTACATCTGCCGCACCTACCGGGCGACCCCCGAGTCCCGGCCCCCTTTTTTTTTGCCGCTCGGTCGCCCTCCCACCCTACCGGGAGGAGGAACTGCGAACGTTCTGATTGGTTCTGGGGGAAGCGGGAGGCGAGAACAATGGCCCCCTCCCCCCGTTAAAAGGGAGCGGCGCCCGGGCCCGGGGACAGGGACGCGCGTGCAGGGCGCACAGCCGGGCTAGCTGTCTCCGGCGCCACGCGAGTTCCCGCAGCCGCCGAACCCGGGCAATGGCCTGGGGGCATTAAGGGCCTCTGGGGCTGAACGCGGAGGTGGGACGCAGCCAGTGCCTCGCCCTCGCGCCGCGCCAACATGCCCCGCGGCTTCCTGGTGAAGCGCAGCAAGAAGTCCACGCCCGTGTCCTACCGGGTCCGCGGTAGCGAGGACGGTGACCGCGCGCTGCTGCTCTCGCCAGGCTGTGGGGGCGCCCGCGCCGAGCCCCCGGTGCCAAACCCCGGGCCGGGGCCGCTGCTACTACCGCCGCCGCCGCCTACCGAGCGCGCCCATGCGGCGCTCGCTGCCGCGCTCGCCTGCGCGCCCGGCCCGCCGCCACCCCCGCCGGGCCCGCGGGCCGCGCACTTCGGCAACCCCGAGGCCGCACACCCCGCGCCGCTCTACAGCCCCACGCGGCCCGTGAGCCGCGAGCATGAGAAGCACAAGTACTTCGAGCGCAGCTTCAACCTCGGCTCGCCGGTGTCGGCCGAGTCTTTCCCCACTCCCGCCGCGCTGCTCGCCGGGGGCGGTGGCGGCGGCGGCGGCAGCGGCGGCGCGACCGGCGCGGGCGGTGGCGGCACCTGCGGCGGCGACGCGCTGCTTTTTGCCCCTGCCGAGCTCAAGATGGGCACCGCGTTCTCGACCGGCACCGAGGCCGCTCGAGGTCCCCCACTCCCCCCGACCGCCGCCCTGCGTCCCCCGGGCAAGCGGCCCGCGCCCCCGTCCGCCGTCGTCGCTGAGCCGCCCGCCAAGGCAGCCAAGGCCCCGAGCGCCAAGAAACCCAAGGCCATACGCAAGTTACACTTCGAGGACGAGGTGACCACGTCGCCGGTGCTGGGGCTCAAGATCAAGGAAGGGCCCGTGGAGGCGCCGCGGGGCCGCGCGGGGGGCGCGGCGCGGCCGCTGGGCGAGTTCATCTGCCAGCTGTGCAAGGAGGAGTACGCCGACCCGTTCGCGCTGGCGCAGCACAAGTGCTCGCGCATCGTGCGCGTGGAGTACCGCTGCCCCGAGTGCGCCAAGGTCTTCAGCTGCCCGGCCAACCTGGCCTCGCATCGCCGCTGGCACAAACCGCGGCCCGCGCCCGCCGCCGCGCGTGCGCCGGAGTCCGAAGCCGCCACCCGGGCCGAGGCGCGCGAGGTTAGCGGCGGCGGCGGAGGCGGCGGCAGCGATCGGGACACGCCGAGCCCCGGCGGCGTATCCGAGTCGGGCTCCGAGGACGGGCTCTACGAGTGCCATCACTGCACCAAGAAGTTCCGCCGGCAGGCCTATCTGCGCAAGCACCTGCTAGCACATCACCAGGCGCTTCAGGCCAAGGGCGCGCCCCCGGCGCCCCCGGCTGAGGACCTACTGGCCTTATACGCGGGGCCCGACGAGAAGGCGCCGCTGGAGGCGGCCGGCGACGGCGAGGCGGCCGGCGTGCTGGGCTTGAGTGCACCCGCCGAGTGCCACCTGTGCCCAGTGTGCGGGGAGACGTTCCCCAGTAAGGGCGCCCAGGAGCGCCACCTGCGCCTGCTGCACGCCGCGCAGGTGTTCCCCTGCAAGTACTGCCCGGCCACGTTCTACAGCTCGCCGGGCCTCACGAGGCACATCAACAAGTGCCACCCGTCCGAGAACAGACAGGTGATCCTCCTGCAGGTTCCCGTGCGCCCGGCCTGCTAGAGCGCGCCCTCCACCCCGGGCCCCCAGAACTGTGCCTTCGCTTGGAGCCCCACAAAGAGAGTGTGCCCTTCGTGCCCCGATCCTGTGTCTGGCGCCAGGGGTGCGTGCCTGCATCCCCACCCCGGGGTGGAAGTGTCGTCTACGATCCTCTCGATGTGGGGTGATGGGAACCCCGATCCTCTGTCATGACTCTTTTCGGACCCCTCTTCCCTTTTGTGTTGAGTCTCCCTTTCCCCCTGGCGCAACAGGAGTCCATCTCTTTCTTTACGAGGGAGAAAAGCTGTACCCGTTTGTCTCGTGATTGGAAGCCTCCCCTTACAGGGGGCGAAGCTGTTTTTCTTGCTAGTATTTCGCTGTGTTTATGGTCTAGAATTGCGGTTTGCTCTTCGCCTACCAATCTCTCTGCTCTGTCTGTAGCGTACGGGTTGTTTTGGGTGAATCTTGAGGAATAAAATGCCTTTATATTTCACAGGCTGTAAATTGAACTTCCCACACGATTAGCTTTATTATGGCTTGTGAACTGCTGGAGTCTGGCTTTACCTTTTTGTATGTGAACAAATCAAATTGCTTAAAGAGTTTTCTTTAGTATAGCCACAAATGCCTTGAACTGTTGTCTGTTTGGGATTGGGTTTTTTGTTTGTTTGTTTTGGACGGGGTGGGGAGGGAAGGGAATTTTCACAAGATGCTGTAGTAACTGCCTCAGTATTTCACATGACTTATGATGTGATCATCTGCGTTGAGGTAGGACTATAATGAGTTCCCTCTAAATGTATATGTTGATTTATGAGTACTTGTTATTTATTCTTTATTTATTTATATTAATTATGAAGATTATGATATAATTTGATTGCAGATTATTTGTTTTGGTGTGATCCTCCCCCCCCACTCGACATTTCACTGTGCATTTTAGAAGAGAGCCTTTTTTTTTCTAAAGGGATCTGCTAAAAGTTTTAACTTTTATACCTATCTGAGGGAATTACAGACAACCTACCATTTTATTCTGCTTGGAGGGCCCCAAGGCCCTTGTACAACCGACAGCTCTTACTTTTAAATGCAATCTCTTTTCTACATACATTATTTTCTTAATTGTTAGCTATTTATAGAAAGCTTCAATAGAACTGTTTCAACTGTATAAATATTTACTATTCAAATAAAATATTTTCAAAGTCAAAGTAGAGTGGATTTACTACTGCACTGCATGGTTCCAACAAGGATCTCTTCTAATTATGTATTTTTAAAGCCCCTTCCCCCTTTTTAAATTAAGAAAAAGAAACCTATTTGCATTACTGGGGTTTTAGATAGGATTCTGAATGTCTGGGTTCAGCATTTGGAGGGTGTAGTCTTGGGAGAAGCTAGCTAGAAAGCTCCTTTGGAGGTTCTTACAAATGTACTAGAAAGTGGGTTGCAATGAAGGCCATGAGGACCCTGTCAGAAAAAGCTAAAAGTGACCCAACAGAATCTACCCAGTTCACCAGGAGGATATATTAGAAACACTTTGATTTAGCAAATCCTCCACTTCCTTACAATTTCATTCCTCAAATGAATTAATTAGGTAGTTTTTGTTCATCAAGGACCAACTAGAAGAAAACAATTTTCAGATTTTCAAAATAAGGGTAGCAAACCAAATTCATATACGAATCCAACAAAACTGAAGCAGCTGGGTTCAGAATAAGGTCTCTGAAAGAAGTTCGTAAGTTCCCAATCAGGTGAGCAATCTCTTTTGGGGGGAAAGTGGGACACCATCTGTTTGGGGTATTAAATTTAATAGCAGGTGATTACAACGTCTGCCGTCATGTGCTCTTTCAAGAACAATTCTGACGCTCACCAGTGAATATTCTGAGTTGTTTTCCAGTCTTTCAAACATTTAGGAAGCTGGGCTAAACAAAATTGTTCCTTCCCTCCATTTGTGTTTTTACTACTTCTTTCCTGAGGTCTCCTAAACCTTCCAGCCACACTGGCTTGCCAAAGAGATCCTAAAACTCTACACAGTAAACAGAGTAAAAATAATAAAGATAGCTGGGATAAGAATGGCCTGCACCACACATGAGGAACTTAAAGAATTGACAAAAGATCATTTTGGGGACTGGAGGAACAGCTGAGTGGTAGAGGCAAGGCCCTGGATTTGCTCCTGAGTAGACAGATCATACACATACATATGTACATGTATATATTCTTTTTCACATTTCCAGCCCTGAGATTTTGAGGGGGGGGAGGGTTTCCTCAAAGGCTCAGCTGGCGGAAACATTGAATATTCCTCCCTTCCTTTGTGAGGAAGGATCTCACAGACTCAGAACAACAACCAAGGAAAAAAATCTCTTACAGAAAGAACCTATTCTGGTCACCAAGGGGACCTAAGTGGCCAGTTTGATTTAGCAAATCCTTCACTTCCCTACAATTTGAGGCTCAAGGCAACAGCAATTCCTCAAATAAATTAATTCGGTAAGGATCTAGGAACAACATAGGAATGACTTATGGTCATATTTTAAAACAAGGGGAGCAAACCAATTCACAGGTAACCTGGGTCCAGAACAAATTGCCAGCCACACCTCATACCCCCCAGAACAATGATATGAGGTTTTCTTCTTTTGTTTTTTTGGTGCCAGTACTGGAGCCAGTACTCAAGGCCTGGGTGCTATCTTCAGCTTCTTGAGTAGCTAGGATTACAGGCATGGCCTCGCATGATCGGAGAACTTCCCTTACTACAAAATTTGGGTTGCATTACATATTAAAAGAGTCCCCTGGTCAAGCACTGGTGGCTCATGCCTGTAATCCTAGCTACTCGGGAGGAGGCTGATTGCTGAGGATAGAGGCTCAAAGCCAGCCAGGGCAGGAAAGTCTTGAGACACTTAAAATAACCAACAAAAAGCAAGAAATGGAGCTGCTCTGGATCAAGTAGTAGAGCAGTAGTCTTGAACACAAAGGTGCAGTGACAGTGCCCAGGCCCTGAGCTCAACCCCCAGGACTTGGCACATCATACATTCACACAAAACTCCAAATGTGGGCCGGTGTGTGTATGTTCTATGGGAATATTTTTTTTTTCTTAAAAGCATGAAGTTAGGCCACATACAACAAGTCCAGACCTGTCTTCAGGAATGGCATCCCATCTGTGCTAGATTCATGGTGTTCTTGTCCATAATCAGACAGTGAGAATTCACCTGAGGTTAACCTTTGGGAACATAAATAGAACAGTTATTCACAATTGTGCTCCTTTGTTCCCTGGAAAAACTGATTTGAGTAGGTTAAATATACCTTTTCTAGAATAAAAAACCACAATAGTATTAATGGGAGAGATTAAGTGGGGCTGAACAGGAAAAGGAGAATATTGATATTGACTGACTAAATGGTATAAAATAAAATTTTGGTCAACTTATTTCTAAGTAATGCAATAGGAGTTGGCTTCTACAGGGAGCAAATCAGGTTCTCCTTTTTCATGCTTGCCTGGACAGGAGCTCCAGGGTTCCTATTATAACACCAAGTTGAAAGGCATGCCCCTTTTCTATATGGAAGCAAAGGCTGCTGTGTGTGCTGAGATTGCTCTCCTGTATCATCAGTGGAAGCCAGCTCAAGACGCCCACTCCACCCCACAACAAGGGTCTGGTGGTAAGTAGATGAGGGGTCAGGAACAGCAAGGAGGA
The DNA here is from genome assembly GCF_019054845.1 of Dipodomys spectabilis. Taxonomy (NCBI): domain Eukaryota; kingdom Metazoa; phylum Chordata; class Mammalia; order Rodentia; family Heteromyidae; genus Dipodomys; species Dipodomys spectabilis. The sequence goes on from NW_024871042.1 coordinate 5,708,277, forward strand.
GCTGAGAGGAAATGAACAAAGCAAGGGGTTTCTTTCTTGCCAGTGCCACCTCATTTCTCTATTTTTATAAAATTTGGTAAAACAAGCAAAAGGATGTTCTGTTCTCCTTTGGTTCCAGAGCGAGCCTGTGGTTGGAACAGTGGCCCCTTTCTTCAGGGCTAATGTGGCTGTCTCTGCCTTCGGAAGCCTGGAGCAGCTGGGAGCCCCTCTAGCCACCAAGAGCAGGAATGGCACCCTGCAAAAGTCTGTCCTGGATGAGCTTAGCCAAGGGTCTAAGCGGGGCAGGCTTCCTTTCCCTTTTCACAGCACCATGGACAGGGGTGCTTGTACCTTTCAGAAGACTTGGGCATGGCTAGGCTCTAGCCATACACATGTAGTAGCACTTGGGGGCAGGCCAAGGTCCCCTGCAGACACACAGGTGTACCAAATCAGGAGGGGTGGCAGTAGCTTTAGGAGGATATTGCTTGGCATGCATGTGCCCAGGCATGCTGGTGGGCGCGTTTTTGTTTGCTCTGCTGTCAGCACCTGACCTAAAAGTCCAGACTCCTCTTCCCAGTAGCTGACAACTTCCTTCCTTTTGGACTTAATTCCACAGCCTTCCACAGAGTAAAAAACACCCACCCACCCCCACCAAAAAAAATGCACAAGAATCTCTTAAGGATCCTAGGAAACAGCATTGGAGGAATTCTTCCTGTGCCATTTGTCTTGGAATAAGAGTTAAGCAGGTTCGATGGTTTTATTCAGTTGAGTCATTTGGCTTCCTGCAGTCTTCAATCTCTTCATCTGTAAAGCAGAGACAATTCTGCTACTAGCTATCAGTGGGATCCGTGGTTATGGTGAGATATCTGGGGAGCATTCCTAAGCCTGGGGATAAAAGGCAGTGAGGATTCAAAGGGTGGTCTTCATACAGGCAAGGGAGAACCTCTTTGTTAGGAATGCCATTTGGTATGACACATAGAATTCACTATAAACCAGACAGCTTGTGGCAGGCTTATCTGAGTAAAACTTGCCTTCTGCAAATATTTTGGCGTTATAAAGGAATGTTCTGACAACTAGACCCTATTGTATGGGGAAAGACAGGTCACCCAGTTAACTTGTTATGAAGCCAGGGTAAGTAGGAAGTTTTTGATGGCCAGGCTAGAGAAAGCGGTAATGCTCAATAATGGAAGGTTTAAGTTATGGAATTTAGAAAAGAACAAGGAGGAAGCTGAGTTAGAGAGAGAAACCCATGGTAGGTTTTCCTATTCACAAAGTGCCAAAATGTGCCAGAGTAATAGAATCAACTCAATTAACAATGTTCAATGATCCTGATTTCATTTGATCACCAAAGAGGTACCAAAACAAAGAGAACATGGTAGTCTAAGACACTCAGGCTTGTAATCTTAAATTATGGAAGAAACTTACTGGCTTTTTTTTTTTTTTGGCAGCATAACATAAAAGTGGTAGTCTGCAAACTCCCTATAGGTAATAGAACAACCAGATGCATCTTCAAGTTACATCCCAACTTCTATTTTTGAGAAAGTTATTTTGTTTCTTTTTGACCAAACTGCATTATCTAATGACCAAATGCTCGGGGAAAGTCTGGTATACCTGTTTCTCATGGGTTATGATAAAACAATTGCCCCCAACAGGCACATCAGCAACACAAGAAACAGAAAACAGTTCAGGAGTGGAAGCTGGCTCTGTAACTTGAGACTTGTCCTAAGCAGAGAAGATGGTCGCTACCCAGAAGCCCCAGGGAAAAGAACTTTTCAGGTACTCTGCGCATGGAAACAAGAGCATTCTTGAAGGGCTATGAGAAGTTCTCTGCATCCTAGCTCACTGTGTCCCCTTGGCACCTTCATTGGCCCACATTGGCCCACATTTCCAAGCAAGGCCAGGTAAATAGAGTCTGAAGGAAAAGGCTGGAGAGGCTTCCCTGCCCACTGAATCCAATGATTAGGGAAACTGTTTTTTCCCCATATGTGTTCTTGGGAGCATCTGCCTCCTTCTGAGGTTGCAAAGGAAATAGATCAATCATTTTAAACATCCCCTCATCATGTGCAGACAACTAGCTACAAGTTTTGATGTCATCAAGGCAACTTGCTAGGCAAGAGGATTTCCTGAAGACAAATGAGTCTAGCTTCATTGTACACATTCTTGATGAGAAACGGCAGGAGGAAGGGAATGGGTTTGGGGAGGGAGTGGGAGGAGGAGATCTTACCAGACCAGATAGATTCTTGAAAGCTACAGCATCTGATGAAGGCTGTCACCAGCAAGAGACCTTGGATGGAGTTTTGAGGGTGAAAAAAATTGATTTCCCATAGCTTTCTGAGAGAAAACTTGGCTTACAAATTTATGACTCGGAGGGGGGACACAGTTTCATTATTAATGCCTAATAGGTTTCTTAGAATCATAGGACATATTTAGTCTTATGATTTGAAGTCAGTATATTTTCACTAACCCAAACACCGCCCCCCCTTCATCTCTAAAGCCTCAATTGTCATCATTTGTCTACCAGATACTTTAATCGTGGTCTTACTTGCTCCATCTGGAAAGTAGACTATTCAGCCAGGCACACTTCCTTCTGTATGGTGAGCAGATGGGTTACGGGGTGAACACACTGGTGTTTGTCTTGTTTGAAGGTTTCTGTGCTGTGTGGTCTTCCTGGTGGCATTTGCACACAAAGCATCAGCACTAATTTCTTTTTTTCCCCCCTTTCTCTTTAACTCATTGCAATAAGCCCACCCTAGTGGGACAAACCATTCTTAGAACATTCACCAAATTGGGAATGAGTTGGACAGAATGTCTGCTGTTAGTAGAATCAAAGGCAGAGGTGTTAGGGGCCAGTGTTCCACGCATGTCATATATTCACGGCTTGCAGCATCGCCAAGAAGCTTGTTGACACAGTTTCCATTCCATTTCCCATCCTGCCTCCCCCACACAGAACCCAGGTATTCACTGTCCCTTCCATTTGGTTTGAGCCAGTAGACAGCATAGGACAGAAAACAATAATGCCGGAAACTTCAACCTTAATTCATTACTCTCCTCTTTCACTCATCAAAGAAGGCTCTTTTATTTGAATGCAACATCTGCTTTGTCTCTATTGTACAGAGCCAGGTCCCCCACGCAATGCCCCCTTCTCAAACACCACAGCCAGGTGACAATCACACCTGATGGTGACAGAATGGATAGAGGGAGCCAAGAGGCTATTGTATATCAAATCTGATAGGACACAGAGAAGGTGTTAGTGCACGGAAGAGCGGATTCTGAGAAGGGATCTTTCTACTGGAGGGGAAAAAAAAAATATATGTTAGGCTACAATTTCCTCCCAGCACAAAGAACAGAAAGAGGGCGGGAGGCTCGGGCTGAAATGCACGTGTCCACTATTGCCATTTAAAAGCTTGTAACATCAATTGATTGCAGCTCTTGTCTGTTGCTGTCTATCTACTGTATTATGTGAGATGAGCCGTTGGCATTCAAGAATACAGCTACAAAGAGGTTGTTACTCTGAGACAGTAGTATACCTGAAAACATCAGATTGAGAACTGTTAGGCACGCAGGAGATGAGCCAAGTCACAGTCTCTAGGTGACTAAACATAAACAGAATCATGTTAGATTTCATCAAATACTTTTACAAAGGAAGATGTTCTTTCCCTGCCCCTGCCCATGTCTTTGAATGCAATCTTTCGTGTTTCTTTTGAAACAGAATTATTATCCTTGTCACTTAACTACCTTGATAAATCACCAGACTCTAATTTCTAGGTTTTGGGGTTTGTTTTTTTTTTTGGTCAGTCGTGGGGCCTGAACTCTGGGCCTGGGCACTGTCCCTCAGCTCTTCAGCTTAAGGCTAGCACTCTACCACTTGAGCCACAGCATCACTTCTGGCTTTTTCTACTTATATGGTGCTGAAGAATCGAACCTAGAGCCTTACGCATGCATGGAAAGCACTCTACCACTGAGCCACCTTCCCAGGCCTCTAATTTCTTCTTCCTCTTTTTTTTTCTTCTGTTGGTCATGAGGTTTGAACTCTAGGCCTGGCCGCTGTCCCTCAGTTCTTCAGCTCAAAGCTAGCACTCTACCACTTGAGCCACAGCGCCACTTCCGATTTTCTGGCAGTTTATTGGAGATAAGAGTCTCATCGACTTTCTTGCCCAGGCTGGTCTTAAACCATGATCCTCAGATCTGAGCCTCCTTAGTAGCTAGGATTACAGGTGTGAGCCACTGGTGCCCAACTCTAATTTCTCTCTCTGTTTCTCTCTGTTTCTCTCTCTCTCTCTCTGTGTCTCTCCTTCTCTCTCTCTCTCTCTCTCTCTCTCTCTCTCTCTCTCTCTCTCTTTTGGTTTCTTTTCTTTTTGTTGTTATTTTCTGTTTTGCCAGTCCTGGGGCTTGAACTCAGGGCCTGGGCACTATCCCTGAGCTTCTTTTGCTCAAGGCTAGCACTCTACCACTCAAGTCACAGCGGAGCTACTTTTGGCTTTTTCTGTTTATGTAGTACTAAGGAATTGAACCCAGCACTTTGTACATGCTAGGCAAGCACTCTACCACTAAGCTATATTCCCAGACCTACCAAACTCTTCATTTCAAATGTCAGCCCCACCAAACTCCTAATTTCAAATGTCAATTGCTAAATCATTTTAGTGAGTGTCACATGCTTATAAATCCAGCACTAAGGTAGGCTGAAGTTGGAAAATTGGGAATTTGAGGCTAGACTAGTCTGCATCTATCAAGTTCTAGGCCAAACCTGGGCTACATAGCTAGTCCCAGACAAAAACAAAACATATTGAATAAAAAAGTAAAACACTAAAGACTGTAGAATTATATCAGAAAACAGTAATTCTATTAACATTAAAAAAATCATTGTAAAGGTGATGTACCTAAAGGTTACAGTTACATAAGTCAGGGAATAAGTACATTTCCTTTTGAGTAGTATCACGCATTCTCTCATTTTCTCCCAGTTTTTCCCTCCCATCTCTCCTCCACCCCCAGTAGTATAGTTTATTTCCAACATAGTGTCTAGTGAATATCACTGCTGAATTGGTTCACCTTTTGTCCCACCATTTCTGTTCTTCCTTGCTAACCTTATACAACCCAAGATTATACTTGGATTCCAGAATTACTATCATCATTTTGGTACATACCACACTATACTTACTGCACTGTTATTCTAACAGAAAAGGCCAGAGAAGTCAGGCTCACTGACAGAAATCTGGCCATGAATCTGTTTTGTAAATAAAACTTTATTGAAACAGCCTAAATGTCTTCTGAATTTAATATTTGTAATAAATACTATATGATCCACGAAACTTAAAATACCATTTGTCCTTTACTGAGAAAGTTTGCTGACAATAATATGCAGTATGTAATAAATCATTAGTCCTGTGTTAAAGTTCCCTACCTTCCTGCCCTTGATTACACTGAAACCTGTCCTTAGGCTTTGCAGGTTGGGTTGAATGTCACAAGCTTCACAATCTAACATAGTTAATTCTTGAAAACTGCAAAATTGAGAACCACTGTTGTTTGGTTTTGTTTGAGTCAGGGTCTCGATATGTGGTGCAGAGTGGCCTGGAACTCAAGATTCTCCTGCCTCAGCCTCCCAAGTTGTTGGGATTACAGGTATGCACCACCATGTCTGACCTTAAATACCACAGTTTTGATAGGCATCATGTTTTTCAGTCTGTTTAATAAGAGAGACTCTCAATTTTTCTGAAAGTAGAAAACTGCTTCCAAGACAGTCTATCATGGTTGCCATGACACATACAAATCCACAGAAATCTAAATCCTCCTTGATTGGAAGGTTTCCTTACTATAATGTGGTTTATCAAGTGAAATTACAGTTCTTAGTCTGAGCCATAGGAAGTTGCTATGGACAAAACTAAAAACTCTAAATCAACAATTTGTATGGTTCAACCTCACATTTCAAGGGATTTTGGTAACCATTAGCTTAAAAATTGAGTTGAAGCAGGGTACTGGTGGCTCACACCAGTAATCCTAGCTACTCAGGAGGTTGAGATCTGAGGATCGAGGTTCAAAGCCAACCCAGGCAGGAAAGTCCACGAGACTCTTATCTCCAATTAACTGCCAGAAAACATGAAGTGGCACTGTGGCTCAAGAGGTAGAACAGTAGCCTTGAGCTGAAGAGCTGAAGGCCCCACGACTGACAGAAAAAAAAAAAAGAGTTGAAAACAGAAGACAGGGAGGAGGAAGAGGGCGAGAATGAATCTGACCAAAGTACATTGGACATTCAAAATGAAACTGCCTTGTACAGGTAATTGCTGCTAATATGAATGTGGAGGGAAAAGAGAGAGGACAACTTTAATTTAGTGTTGATTTCTTTCACAATAGTGTTAATTAATTAGCAACAAACACTTTACTGACAATTGCTGGCATCTTTTAATTGTCCAAATATTTGAGCACTTAGATTTTCAGATTAATGTCTAAATGAGAGGTCATCGCTAGTTAGAAGCTTGCAATCATTGCTTAAAACATTTTCTAAGCTGGGTGCTGGTCACTCATGCCTGTAATCCTAGTTATTAAGGGGGTTGAGATCTGAGGATTGTGTTTTGAAGCCAGCCTGGGCAGAAAAGTCCATGAAACTCTTACCTTTAATAAACTGCCAAAATAAGCTGGAAGTGGTGCTGTGGCCAAAGTGGTAAGAGTGCTAGCCTTGTGCAAAAGAAACTCAAGTAGTATCCAAGCCCCAAAAAATCTGAAACAGGTTTCAGATCCAGTTTCACAAATGTATCAATTAAAGTTAATATTTTCAATGTAGCCCCCCATCCTCCATGTGTCAGAAACATAATACCCAATACAAAGTGTTGGGAGGTGGGGCCTACTGAGAGGTATTTAGCTATGGTGGTCTGTCCTTGTGAATGGATTCGTGCTGTTAATGCAGGGGAAATCTAATATATCAGTGAATTTGGATCCTGCTTGCTTTCTCTCACATGTCCTCTCCTACCTTCTGCCATGCAGTGGTGTAAGAAGACTCTTGCTGGAAGCTAGCTATAGAACTTGGACTTTGTTCCAGCCTCTGTGAGGCAGTAAGGGTCTGCTCATTGTAAACTAACCAGTCTATGGTATTCTGTTAGAGCAGCATTACACAATAGACTCAGATGAGAAACTACCGTTATAGTTTTTTTGGTATTGGTCTTAAGTTTTGAACTCAGAACCTTCTACTACTTGAGCCATATCCCAGCCTTTTTTGCTTTAGTTTTTTTTTTTTTTTGGCAAGGTCTTGCATTTTTACCTAAGTCAGCATCAGACCACACTCCTTCTATCTCTGCCTCTCATATACCTGGGTAACAGGTATACACCTCAACACCCAGATTTTTCCATTGAGATGTTTATTTTTTGTTTGCCTAGGCTGACTTGGAGCTGTGATTTTTTTCAATCTCAGCATCAAAAGTAACTAGGTTTGATTCACAGGAGCCCAGTTTATTTAGTTATTTTTCAGATAGGCTCTTATGCTGTTTGCCTAGGCTTGTCTAGGACCTCTACCTTCGTCCTTATACCTCTTGACTAGCTGGGATTACTAAGCCACCCCACCCCACCCAGGACATGTACAGTCCAATGCCAGATCACAGAGACAACTGACTTAGGTTGATTCTGAAAAGTTTGAAAATCTTACCCAGTGTGAGAAAGTTATCTCCTGTCCTATACCCTGGGGGGAAGGTAGGGATGGGGGACCCAAAACTTGTTTCTATAAATCTACAAAGACAAGTAAGTCTTTCCTCCTTTTGTTTCTCTTAGGCATTTATCACAGCAACAGAAAGTTTAATATAAGCTGCTACAACAAAATGTCATAGAACAAATGGATTAACCAACAGGAATTTCTCATAATTCTGGAGCTGCAAAGTTGGAAGCTCCAGGGGCTTACTGAAGTTGGTGATTCGTGGCTTGCAGACAGCTGCCTTCCCATTGTATCCTCACAATGCTTCCTCTCCCCACTCCCGCCCTCCAGAACTAGGGGCTGAAACCCAGGGCTTTGTGCTAGGCCAGGACTCTACTACTGAGCTATACAGCCCCCAGCCAACAATGCACTCCCTACAATTGTACTAATCATATCGTGGGGCCCACCCTCATTAACTCACCCAAATCCCATTCTCTCCCCAATTTTCCATCTCCTAATTCCATGACATTGGGTTTCAACATCTGGATTCTGGGGGGACATGATCCTTCAGTCCGTAATAATTGCATACTTACTATGTTGGTCAGCTGTTAGTATACATTTTTCTAAGATAATCAACTTTAAGAGAGGTAATTTGGGCTCATAGTTTCAGAGTTCAGTCCATGCAGCCAGCTTGTGGGAGACTGTACATCTAGTGGGAGCACATGGAGGTGCAAAAAGCCACTCACCTCATGGCTGGAGAATGAGGAAAGGAAAAAGAGAGATCTAAAAGTCCTTTTCAAAGACACTCTCAATAACACCCCCCCCCCCCCGGCCACCCTCTGTAAGACTCTTCCTCTTAAAAGCTTCTACCATCTTATAACTAGCTGAAGAACAAGCTTTTGGATACATGGGTCTTTGTGGGGCATTCCAGACCCAAGATAGAATACTAAGTGATTTCATTTTGGGAAATTTATCTTACAGAAATAAAAGCAATAAACAGCATGTCAGGATAAAAGTGTAATGGTGTTAATTACAGGTCTATTTGTTATAACGAACTATGGAAACCACCTTAATATACAGAGATAGGCTGAGTAAATCAAGGCACATCTATTTTAAGGAGTAATATGTAACATGATAAAGAGAGATGGGTACCCATGACCTATAGTAAAGTTTAAAAAGAAATGGTAAAATAAGGAAATGGAAACATGCTTTTTGGTATTGATTATGTTTTTGCTTTGGGGATTCTTTTTTGGGGGAGGGGATCAAGCAGGGGGAGCAGAAAGGAAGAAAGGATGGGTAAACAAATCTAATCATGGTATTTAGTATACACTATGGAAAATGAACTATGTAACTTGTGGGCAAGGGCAGGAGATGTAAAGGAAGGGATTGTCTCCCCAAAAAAAGAAAAGAAAAAAAGAAATGTACTCATTACCTGGCTTAGGAAGTGGTAGTCCATTTGTACAACACATTAATAGTAACAATAAAATATTAAAAATATAATCTATTATACCACACACATTTGTAATTTGGCTCTCTTATCAAAATCTTAATACTGGTTAGAAAATACATCTCCTGTAATCAAGAAAAAAATCTGTTTCAAGTTGTTTTTCTTTTTCTCCTAGCATCTAGTTCTACTTTCAGGGAGTCAAAACAGTCCCCATTGCCAGGCGCTGGTGGCTCACAACTGTAATCCTACCTACTCAGTAGGCTGAGATTTAAGGATCCTAGTTCAAAGCCAGCCTGGGAAGGAAAGTTCATGAAGATGCCAATATTTCCCAGAAGGAAGGCTGTAGGAGACACTGATGCCAGAGGAGAGACCATGTGAGGTACAGGTTTTTTTTTTTTTTTTTTTTTGGTCAGTCGTGGAGCTTGAACGCTGGGCCCGGGCACTGTCCCTCACCCTCTTCAGCTCAAGGCTAGCGCTCTACCACTTGAGCCACAGCGCCACTTCGTGTTTTCTGGTGGTTTATTGGAGATAATAGTCTCATGGACTTTCCTGCCCGGGCTGGCTTTGAACTGTATCCTCAGATCTCAGCCTCCTGAATAGCTAGGATTACAGGTGTGAGCCACAGGCACCTGGCTGGGTACAGGTTTTTAAAAGAAGCCAATGATGACACAAACATGTGGCCTTTGCTGTTTCAAACTGTTGGAGAGGCTGCGCTGCCCAAGATTGGCAGGTTCAGAGGAGGGAGATGTATTACCTCAGCTTTTGCTTAGCTCAGAGGCTTCTTCTTAGGGAATATTGATCACAAGTACTCACCTCTGTCATCCAAGGGGCATAATGCAGTTCTGAGTATTCATGGAAAAAAGCTTTTCTTGGCCAGGCTATTTTCTGAAGTCAAAAAGATCCTTTCAGGTTCTGTAATAGCAAAGTCCCTTCCCACTTCACACCCTCAGTGAAAAGCATGCTCCAATTTTCAGACCCCTAGGACCCTGTGTCAAGGAGGAATTTGGAGAGTAGGACCTATTCATATTAAATATTCTGTCTAACTCAATAAGCATTTGAGAGAGGGAGAAAAGGGACACATCAATGGAGGACTAAAAATTACACCTGGACACAGAGGAAACAGCACTTATTCCAGAGGTCATTTACTTATTATTCTTTTCCTAAAAAAGACTGTTTCGAGTAGAGTTTGCAATCACATACATCATACAGTCTGATACCAAAGGCAGTATATTTTGATGTGAATATTTTAAAAAGTCTGATCAGTGCTTTTAATGTCTGACAAGTTACAAAAGAGAGGATGCTATCAGGGACTTCCTAGTTTCTCAACTTATGTAAAAAGGCAGAAATTTTGACATTATCTTTCAACCTCTCTCCCCCTCCCTCCTTCCCCCCTTTAGGCCTATGTGTTTGTGGCTGTAGAAGTCTGGAGGATGGGGCTGACTTTGCCAGCTACAGACCTGTGCCTTGAATAAACCAAGTAAGCAAGTGTGATGTTTACTTTGTATCCCATTTCTGCAACCTTAATATTTTTTGGTTGGAAAATGAAATGGAATTAAAACCATGTCCATTTATAGCAGAAAGCAAATGATCATAGTGCTCCATGACATAAATGGTTTAATAAACCAAAGTGGCCTCAATTTAGTTTGTATATACACAGTACCACCACACTAGGACAAATGTGTACAGATATGATAAATATAAATGTCTGTCATTATCACAGGAAACATAATAACTGGGCTGTTTTCCCTGGAATCTTAAGATGATTTTATATTATGGCTAGTATGTACCTTAAGCGTTTTCTTTAAATTCCTTGGCACATGGCAAAATCTAAGAAAGACCTATGATAACAATGCTTAACACTGGAAGTTGGACTCATTTTGGAATTCTATTAAAGGTCTTCCATGATATGGCCTGAGATTTGTGTTTTTGAAATGTTCTGATTGCTTACAGGAATCACAATAGCCTGGAATATTCCCCTTTTCACCTTTCCTCTAAAATTCTTCTCTGCCTCCTCATTTCTTCTTCTTCTTTCTCTTCTCTGTCTCTGTCTGTCTGTCTGTCTGTCTCTCTCTCTCTCTTTGTGGGGCTTGAACTCTGGGCCTGGACACTGTCCATGTGCTCTCCAGCTCAAGGCAAGCACTCTACCACTTGAGCCAAACACAGCGCCACTTTCGGTTTTCTAGTGATTTATTGGAGATAGGAGTCTCATGGACTTTCCTGCCCAAGTTGGCTTTGAACCGTGATCCTCAGATCTAAGCCTCCTGAGTAGCTAGGATTGCAGGCATGAATCACCAGTGCCTGGCTCTTTTATTTTTTATGCCACTTCTGGGTCTGGGGCTTGACCTCATGCCCTGGGCACTGTCCATGAGCTTTTTTGTTCAAGGAAAACACTCTACCACTTCAGCCACAGCTCCACTTTTAGCTGTTTGGTGCTTCATTAGAGATAAGAATCTCACAGATTTTCTTGTCCAGGCTAGCTTCCAACCATGATCCTCAGATTGCAGCTTCTGAGTAGCTAGGATTATAGGTGTGAGCCACTGGTGCCTAGCAAAAATACCCTTCTTTATGAGACTTTCATAAAAATATCCTTTGAATCTCATATGCCCATTCCTAGACCTGAAAAGTATTCCAAAAATATCCAAGAGAAGCTTCCAGGCAGGAATCCTGGAGGGCTTTCTACTAAGTCAAATTGTTAATGAGATGCGGGAGCACTGCCCCAAGAAGCAGGTATGGTGCAACCAGCCACCTTTCAGATGACCCTGTGGCACACATGGTGGCGGTGGGGGAAGGAGGAGGGTTGAGTGCTGTCCAGAACATCACCAATGGGGCTGACTCAGGCTTACTAACCCACCTCCCCTTCCCTTGTAGTCAGCTTTGGGCAGCTTTACGGAATGGAGATGCTGTGGTTCTTCTCAGGTGTGTCTGAATCAGAGTGGGGAACAGGGTAAGAATCAGGGTCTTACATGATAAGATTCCAAATGAAACCTTTGCATAGGTTAGGAAACACTGCTTCTGGGTCACAGAGTTTTACAGGCTCACACTGAGCTTCATTTTCCGAGGAACTAAGTATTAAAAGCAGGACATACTTGCATGCAAGCTCTTGCTATCAATTAAAAAAAAAAACTAAAAAAGAAGCTCAATTGACTCAGGTTCCATTTGACTCCTGGGCATATACCCAGCATGACCCTCTTGAGGCCACTGATAGGCTCTGCAAGTAATTGACAGTCAACAAGTTCTTGCTAAAGGTACAAATTACACACACACACACACACACACACACACACACATCCAGGCACACACCTTGGGATCCAATGTTGTAAGAGTTCACTGCTGTTCAGAGGCCCAGCCAAAATACCAGCAGAGGCCCCTGGCCTAGCTGCAGTATGATGATTGGGAGTCCTAAGGCAGGACCATCAACCTGTTTTCAGCCACACCAGCAACAGGCCATATTTTATCTTGTCTCCAGCTATTCACAAAGAGAAGCCCTCAAATGCTCTTGCCCAGAAATGCCAGGGATTCAGATCATCAGAAGGGTGGCTAGTACAGGGTGCTGCCCTGGAGAGAAGGAGCAAGGGACAAAGTTCTCTGTGAGACTTGATGCCAGCTGCAGTAGTGGTTGGTACTGATCTAATCTTCATCAGACGGATTAAGTAGCTGAGGGTGATGATTCTTCCATGCAGATCTTCTGGTGGCTGGCTCTTAGCATTCCATGTTATGAATGACAAGAATAATTTTACATACGCATGTATAAAAAATTTCCCTGGACTTGTCCCAACTATTATTTTGGACATGGATTTAGGATTTGGTTAAAATATTTTTGAATAACTTTATACAATAAAAATGCAAATACTATCTTATTAGATACCAGGACAGATTTTATTTTCCTACAAAGTAAGCATCTAAGTGCTGTGTCTACACTTCAGTAAATCATCACAGTAAATCAAAATAAAAGGGAAAAATGGGTGAACTGGAGATGGAGTGGTGTCATCAAAGGAGCCATGTGCTTTCCTGGAGTGGCTGCCGTGGTGGGGTATGTCCTGACACGCAAGCATACATACTCCCACAAAGGCAGGTTAGACACGGAGATCTTGCCTACCTTAAAACAAATCTAGATGTGTGGTATCAGGAAAATTAAATAACAAGAGGCAGCAAACCAAGATTCAAATGACACTATAACTTAATTTACTACATTTATCAAATTTTCTCCTATTTACATGTACTAAACATTGTAGACTTGAATGCATATGTCATACATACATACTGAGTGCAACTCAACTACAAGGATGGTTGTTTCATGTTGAATTTCTCTTCAGGTACAGATATTTCCCTTCAGTAGATACAAAGTAACACACTGACACAAAAGACATCACAGTAAGTTTTGTATAATTCAACCTCCACATAACAGGTCAGAGTCGTGCAGGTAATGACACCTGAGGAAGGTCAGGAAGACGGGATTTGCATGGCTCTCTGGATCTCTATGATCTCATTTGTAAGGCTAAGGGTTTGATCAGTCAGCCCATACCATAAAGTCAAGGGTCCTCCAATCACTGTGCTCTTAAGTGCTGCAGGGTTGGCTACTGAAGACACTTGTGACAGTCACCTGACTGAGCTAAATTTCTTTCCCTCTCTCTGAAGAAGGTCTAGCTACCTTCAAAGTTATAATTTTGTGGGATTACTATCTTTTTCTTTTTTTTTTCTGCCTATCCTGGGGCTTGAACTCAGGGCCCGGGCCTGTCTCTGAGCCTCTTTGTGCTCAAGATTAGTGCCCTACCACTTGAGCCATAGCACCACTTCTGGCTTTTTTTTGGAGTAGTTTATTGGAGATAAGCATCTGGCTGGCTTCAAACCATGATCCTCAGATCTCAGCCTCCTGAGTAGCTAGGATTATAGGAGTGAGCCACCAGTGCCCGATTCTTTTTTTTTTTTTAATTTTTTTTTGAAGTACAAAAAGGTCTAATCAATGAGGCTATAGACATCAGCTTTGTTCTACATGGAAATCTGGAATTCAGCATGTAGTGAAGTGAGGGAACTGGCCAGGCTCAGGGGGGGAGGGTGGGGGGAGGGGGACAGGCAGGCACACTTTGGGCCAATTAGAGTCACCTTTCTTTACACATGGTTGACCCACTAGTATTAATGTGCACTGTGGCTCAGGAGGGTCTCTACCACATGAGTGACCTTAGCAATATTGCTAAAAGGCATTTATTACAAAGAACACAATATTTACTTTGCTAACTGGAAAGAGAAAAAAAAAGATCAATTTTCCACCCCAAATAACAAGAACGGCTGTGTGACTGCAAGTAAACATGGTTGTCAGATCCCTTGCTTCCCTCTCTAAATCTCCAGTCACAAAACTGCTGGCTGTCATGAGGTGGCGGGGGGCGGGGGGCGGGGGTCATAGGGTTGTTAAAATCATTAGGGATTACATGAAGGTTGAGATATTTGTTACTTACAATTGAATTTCCCACTTGAAGGTTAGGAGCGCTGTCTCATGGAGGCAAAATGAAATTGTGGAGAAGTTCAGGAAGTTAAACATGGCTTACAAGGGCTGGGGCATGGCTCAGTGGAAAAGCATTTGCCTCACATGCAGGAGGCCCAGGCTTTTCATCCATTCCCAGTGCCACAGAACACAAAAAACAAAAATTAAAGCGTCTCCCCATTCCTTATATTTCCCTTTTATGCAGCCAAGAATTCTGCAACAGAGATTTCTACAGCCTGAATATAAAATCTTCTCCCAGAAGCTCCTTGTTGTTAAAGGGTTACAGAGAGCTCTGAAGCCCAGGGACAGGTGATATGTTTCCATATAGAAAAAAAAGGTCTGGGTACTGTGTAAGCATGAAACAAAGCAAAGAAAGCAACAACAGTCATAAGTCTGATGAATACGGGCCAATCACACTGGCCAGAGTTCAAACCACTAACAAACACATGAAAGGGCAGGGGGTGGAGGAGTGAGAATAAAAATCAAAGCATTCGCTGACTCTAGGAGAAACACCATGACTTCCTGTCATCCTTTCTATTGCTGTTAAGCCCCCAATAAGTGAATGTAATGGCCCCTAGTAAACAGCCCACGGCGATTAAAGCTTCTACTCTGGAATGCCCCTTGTTCTTGTTCTCATGCCTTCAGACAGCAATCCTGGTGCTCTGGTTGGTGGGCCTGGAATTCAAACCTGCCCGCAATGCCCAGTAAATCACCTTTAAAGCAGATAGAGTTTCCCTACACCTGGAAGGTCCATTTTTTCTGATGGGAATGATGTTCCAAGACTGAGTCTGGCTCCTGGATTTGTCCACTTTTCCCAGGAAAGTCAAGACCAGCCAAATTAACTCAATGGTTGATGGGAAAAGCTGGCTCCTCCAAGGAAACAGCTGTTTTGATGGAGGTGAGCCTCTTTAGGCTGTAGGTAACCAAGTAGGCTGAGGGAACATATAAGTGTACAGAAAACCAGAGGGCAGAGGAAGGCAGACAGGTAGGCAGGTGTGTCTATACACAGGGCCTGCCTTCTGAAGCCTGGGCCCCACCCATAGCTACGTTATGATGGGGGAGGGGGCACTGTGACATGATCTCATATAAGAGCAAGGACTGAGCAGCCAGGACTGGCCTCTGATGTGCTTCTTGGATTTCTTTCTAAGGCAGAGTGGGGAGTGGAGCAAGCCTCAGGCTCTGAGACCACTTCAGAACCTGGAAAGAGGCAGAGGGTGAGCCACACAGGTCTTCCTGTGAACCAGTTTCTCTGGTACTAGATGGCAGGGTCCACCTACAGGTACCCCTCCAGGGAGATGGGAAGCCCAGAGGCAAGACTTTTCACTGTTCCTTCTTCTTCCTTCCTTTCTTTTCTTGTTAAACAGGCCTAGCATACCTTGGAGACAATTGGACAACAGATGCAGATCAAATCTCCCTTGTTTGGAATGTATTACTCTAAAACTCAGTGTGGCAAGAATCATTTCTAAGGTCTGTCTTGGCCCTGTCTGAGCAGCAGGCAGGAGAGAAGTGAGGATTTGGATATTACTCGATGACCATCCAGTCGGCACGTGGAGCTGGTAGTTGCTTTGTATTGATGCTGGGCTGGGCTGAACTTAGGGATGCTTCTTGTCCTACAGGAATTCTCAAAAGAACATGACCCTTTCTTTCTAGAGACTTTTGAGTGTTCTGGAATAGGAGCATCACTGTGATGACTGAAGGGTGTTTGGGTCGTGAGGAGAACCTCTTCAGTTAGTGTGTATCAAGCACCAGGTGGGAAAAGACTCAATACTGAGGTAAAACTCCTGGGCAAAAGACCCTTGGGTGAATCAGTTTTTAGGATGATGAAATTTTTGAGTAAACTATAAATTTTCACATAAATAGAACTAGCAAAATCAACACAGAAGAAATTCCAGGCACAATCAAACAGTTATTTTGTCAGCCCTCTAGGAATCATACTGGGGCTTATAAATAGGGGGAAACATTTTAGGGTGCAGAGAGTAACTGCCCTCTGTACCCTCCCTTCTTTCCTGCTGGGATCTATCTATCTGAAGCAGCCAGGCCAGTGTATTCTGGGGTGAGCAGTCTCAAAGGGCTCTGCCTCTGGTTGTTGATGATTTTTTCTTCTTTGGAGGCTCAAGGTTTGAGTGTTCTCAAGACTAGACAGCGCATCATTCACCTCTGACTTCGGAGGCCCAGTATTGTGGAGGCTTGCTATGGGCACTGGCACAGCTACAGGGCTTCCTGTGGTCTCTGGGACTGGGGGCTGAAGGGTGGGGATCCTCTTTGTCTGTTCCATACTGACCGGCTTCTTGAAGTCCACACTCAGCCTGGAGGCCAAGTCCTGCAAAGGAAGCAAAGAATGGCCAAGTCATGGAATCTACTGAGGCTCTGAAGACATAGATTTAAGGGAACTTGGTCCTCAGCATGAGGGTTTGATGTCTTCCACTCTTCCAAGTGTGCTTGCAAAGATGTTTGTTGAACAAATCGACAAATGAAAGTCTTTCCTGCCTAGTCTTTGGCTTGGGCTTTTATGTATCACCTAAGAGGCTACCATCTTTTTGAAATAAACTCAGGTTGTGGACAATCCAGAAGTAAAAAATGAAGAGAAGAGGCATCCGGTTAGAGCAAAAGGGATAGAGAGCCACGAGGAACCAGAGTTGATGAAAAGGCCAGTGAAACCTCAACTTCAGCTTGTGGAGCTCTGTCAGTGTTGCTGGAATCTCCACGTGCTTACATATTGATATTTTACACAGAGAGTTACTACTCAATTATTCCCCAAAGGGCCAAAGACTAGAGGTCAGGCCTAAATTGCTTGTCTGAATGAGTCCAGATGAGCATACAGTTATTCAGTACTAGAGGGAAAAGGAATACAATTAAAAGGTGTGGATCTGTACCCACCCCCTTCCCCGGGGGTGGCTCCCAGGAGCTCAGAGGAATACAAGAATGTCTGCTGCAATACACAGCCACTGTTGCCAGCAGTTTGCTTTCCCCTGGGACTATTCTGCGAATGAGAGGATCATTTCATCACCTTTCCCCTAGTGAGATATTTTTAAATCCTGTTGTATTATACAGCCCGAGTTCCCTGGCGTGACCTCAGCTAGGAACAACCCTCAAGAGCATGAATTTTTAGATCCTCCTCCTCCTCCTCCTTCAGACCTTATTTCCAGGGATTTGGTAAAATGATGGTTGAGATTGACAGTTATCCCATTCACAGACAGCTAGCCTCTAAGCTTGCCTCATGGTTTCTTGGGAAGAGCTCCAGAAATCAATACTCTAAACATGCATGGACCTGTAGAAGAGACCTGCCCATGTGCTATGAAGTCTGCACTTTCAGACTCCAGAGTAGGGCCTCTACCTTTGCTTTTCTTTTTTCTCAGCTCTGTGAGGTCAGCCAACAGAGCAGTCCTCCTGGGCCTTGTCCCAGGGTTTTCCTCTGTAAAATCAGGCTGCTAGGGCTAAGCATACAGTTTAGGAATAGAATGCTTGCCTAATATGTGTGAGGCCCTGGGGTTTTATCCTCAGCACCACAAAAAAAACAATCCAGGAAGCTTTGGATAAAGCCAGCATAGCTACACTGTTATCTACAATAAAGACATGATGTTTAAAGGTATCCCTCCACTCCCTTGTCACTAGGGATGAGCACAAGTATAACATCCATGGGTGAAGAGAAGCAGAGAAGCAACCTCCAGCTTGAAATGCCACCTCCCTCTGTAATCAGATCAACTGGGTTAAGAAAATAAAACAAGAAATGCAAGTCAAGCCAGGTACTGGTGGCTCATGTCTATAAACAAATCTAGCTACTCAAAAGGCTGAGATATGAGGATTATGGTTTGAAGCCAGGTAGGAAAGATTGTGAGACTCTTATCTCCAATTAACCACCTAAAAGCCAGAAGTAGAGCTGTGGCCTAAGTGAGAGTGTTAGCTTTGAGTACAAAAGCTCAGGAACAGTGCCCTGGCCCTGAGTTCAAGCTCCAGCACTGGTGTAAACGCACACACATACATACACATACACACACTCATGAGGCATGCACACAATGCAAATCAATGAGATATTAGTGATGATCAAAGATAATCCTAGCTCAGAAGGCCAAAATTTCAGCCCAGTTCCCACCCCCTTCCCCCTTCAAGAAATGAAAGGAAGGCCATCCCTTGAACTCCTATAGTGGCACATGTGGTCAGAATAATGCTCACTGTCCTAGTGAATGAACCTGAACCAGCAGCATGAAACTCTGCAGTGAAGACCCTGCACATTGGAAAGTACAGACCCCATTGGCTGGGGTAGAGGGCAAAGCCACACCAGAAGTGGGCCTAGGGCCAGTGCCACTGTGTTCCTTGCATTCCTCTAGTTTCCAACTTCCTGCTGCTGCATCCTCATCTTGTGATGGCTCCCATGTGCCCTCAGTGCCCAGTGATGGATGGGGAGGCAGCAGCTGCAGAACGAGCAGACAGGCCACAAAAGAGGGCTGCCTTCCTGATGTGATAATTCCACTTGCAAGCTGCTGGCAGTGCTGCCCTGGCTTATCTTCTTCCTGGTGATATAGGCTAGGGGTCTATTCAGAGGGCACTTGGACCCCACTTCACCTCTGCTATGGCAGATGCAGGAAGACACAGAGGGCCAGGAGGGTCCTGGGGAACAGAAAGAAACCTTTGCACCAATCTCCCTGCTGGGAGGCATGGGTGTGATCTTGCTCTATCCTGATGACTGAGCACATGGCTCTGAGGTTCCTTGTCAACTCTGGGAGCTGATGTAAGTGAGCCCAGGTTGGGATAATGCTGGCAGCTGGGCCAGGAGGTCAGCTTGCTGAGATGTTGGCTGTTCATCCAACTGGCAGGTTTAATAGCTCTGCCTGGTGCATGAGTTTTGTGTTCTGGATAAGCCATCCAATCTAGACTCTAACATTGTTTGGCTTAATTGTTCTACTCTTGTTTGTCCTAAGACACAGTGGCTGGCATCTGTGCCTCACATCCCACCTTAGGCTAATAATAACGACAGTTCACTTATTTGCTTTCTTCTTTGGGTGACATTACTCCCCAAACAAGAACTATCAATTCTTCTCTTTCTACCACCTATGAGCCTGTGAGCTCCTACAACCTGGGCCATAAGGGCAGGATTTTTACTCAATCATCTATCAGAGTGCTCTGGGGATGGGCTCAGATGCCAGACCAGAAAGGCAAGGTCAGAAGGTCACACCTGCCACAGCCAGATTGCCCTGTAGGTCCTAGACTGTTGATCCCTGGGTTCTCTACCCTCTATGTTCCCCCAGCTTTTGTCTGCTTCTCCTCCCCCCAGCTGTTCCATTTATCACCCCCCACCCCCAACATGCCTTTCCCACATGGAGGCCTTGGAGGCTTCCATTAAGGCCAGCGGTCAAAGGCCAGAACAGCACGTGCCACATCTTATCGGTCCATCTCAAGATCCAACTCCTCCTGCCTTGGGCAACAAAAATGGGGACAGCCCTTGTGCCCATGGCTCCCTACAGCCCTCCACACAAAAGAGTGGTGACAAAGACGTTTTCCGGGATGGCAGGTGTTGGTGTGGGATTCTGCCAGAGTGCACAGACAGAAGAAAGGCAGGCAAAGCTGTTTTTTTTTTTCAGGCAGTGCAGACATGCAGGGGCAGGAGAGTGGGCAAAGCCCTTGGGGAGGAGAACAGGAGGCAGCCAAGGCTGAGGCACAGGAAGGCAAGCAGACATGCAGCAGCAGTAGCATCGAGGGGAGCCTGTTAGTCAATTTACACCCCTTCCCCCAAAGCAAGGTGGATGGGAAAACCCACTGAAGTGTCACCCTTACCTTGCTCCAATATTGTAATGAGACCTTTAGGTATTTTAATCTGAAAGGAAAGAACATAAAATCAAATGAATGTAAGTGTGGCACCCCTACAGCTTCAAATAGATAATTAACACAGTGCTAATAATACATGTAATCCAGAGTTGTAGCAGTTTGCTTCAATCTTTACAGATCATTAAGACGTGGAAATTCTACTCAACTGGACAAAATACTAGCTAGTAACACATTTACAAATGGGAAAGGAAGAAGATATTAAAAATTCCCAGAATATACATAGCAGATCTTGTTAGGAGCCCTATAGACACAAGGCACTACTGGCAGCTGCATCCCTTTGCTGGTGCCCAGCCTTTCCAGACTGCTAACCGAAATACCTGTCTTTAAAACTCTTATTTGACTGTTCAGTGTTGGACTTAAAAAAATAATTAAGCACACTAGGTGTGCAAGTTACATGGCTCCAAGTTTTATCTTATAGGTTTCTGCATTGTACACATATATGTTAAAATTCAGCCTAGTGTCACATACAATGTGACAGTCGCCAGGGAAGGAAACATGCAATCTGCTGTGCATAGTAAAACTCAGGAAGGGGACCCTGAGGTAATGAACTTGGACCACAAGCTTACTCCCTCACACCAACTACGGCACAGGACCTCAGCAGGGAAGCTGAGCTGAGGGTCTTAAGTTTTCCATCCTTGATGACAGGTCTCACCATCAGACCTTCCTCACCACCGGCTTTCTAGGTGGATTTTCTGCAGCAAATACATGATGTTTCTGCATCAGACTTCTCTTATCTCTAGCCCCTCGCAGCCCTCCTGAATTCAGTCACTAGACCACCATGCAATCTGGACAAAGGACATTCATCAATGACATTGACCATTGTCTGCATGGCCACATTGTAAACCTGGATTTTCTGCTGACCCATCTGTGAAGGTTGACATAGTAAGCAGAGTCAGTCCCTAAGACTGGTTCAGAACGTCATCAGAAGGAATACTGACATTCAGCTGGGTCTCTGTGAAGGACATGTAGACTTCTACAAAGATGTATTTTCCAATCCATTGATAACCCCTCACCAAAAACAAAAATTCTGCCATTGGCGTTTGGGAAGTTCAGGATCCATAACTGATCCTAGATGATCTAGTAGTATTTCCTGTCTTACTGGTTTGATTTCAGCCACAGCTTATGTGCAGGCAAGAGGTCAGGGCTGGTATTGACTGTTGGTAACAGACCTTGTGGATTTTTGAGACTTCTTATTTCCCCCCATTGCACTGCACTGTGGGACCCCAGTTCCTCTCATGGAAGATCCACAGAGTGCTTCTGTGTGGATCTTCTAGTTGAGAAGGCTCTGCTTTCAGAGAACCATGCCACTAAAGCACTCCCATGTGAGTAAAGGCTGTCTTTATGAAGGGGCTCCTTGATCTCACTCCCCTCAGCCCCCTCAGCCCTGGTTCTGCTGTGCGTATAGGCTCCTGATTGGTAGAAACCAAGAAAGCAGATGGTGCACTAACAATGGAGGACTTGTTTGTAATTGCTGATGAGGACTGGGTTGCTCCTCTCCTGAGAGTCCCCAGATGCAGCCTGGTGTGGTGTGCCGGACCACAAAGAATGTCTCAGTAACTGCCAATCCATGGTTGAGTTAAGGAGATGCAAAGAGAGAGGCAGTTGGAGGCTGCCTTGATTATTCCACAAGGCTCAAATGTCACCTACCCTTGACATGCAGGCAATGATCCCAGAGGGTGGGATCCTAGTGGCTTAGGGCAGGAGTATATGCTGTCAGTTTCCTGGTACATCCCTGGGGATCACCACAAGGCATCAACTACCCTTTGCACTGATAGAAGACACCAGAAGACAGCACAGGGCTTACAGATGAGGGATGAGAAGAGATTGGAAGGCATACGATGCCCAAGGAAGAGGGGGTGATAGGGTAGAGTCACAAAGCATGGTTTTACTTCCCATCAGCTGGGCCCTGATATGTGCCAGAAACTGTCCTAGGCTGTGGCCTGTTGCAGCAGACACAGCCAGAGTAAACCTCTGCCTTTAGAGGCTTTGGAAAATGGTGGCAGAGTATTCGCATGCAGTCCAATATTGCCCAATATTGTCCCTTGTGAGCAACAACAACAACAAACAATAAACTTCTTTATACAAATAAAGGACAGGCATCTGCATGCCAGTGTCTAATGCCTGCAATCCTAGTTACTCAGATGGCTGAGATATGAGTATCATGGTTCGAAGCCAGCCCACGCAGGGAAGTTCATGAGACTATCTGCAATAAACTCAGAAAAAGCCAAAAGTGGCACTGTGACTCAAGTGGTAGAACACTACCTTTGAGCACAGAGAAGCTCAAGGACAGAGCCCAGACCCTGAGTTCAAGCCCAGGACCAGCAAACAAACAAAAAAAACACAACAACAAAACCGAATAAAGGACAGGTATAAGTACTATAAATAAATAGATACCTAGTGCTTTTGTAGTGTTTTAGGACAGGGAATACATTAGGAAATATTAATATCTTAAAGGTCTCCCTGGAAGTCAGGTGCAGGTAGTTCATGCTTGTAATCCTAGCTACTCAAGAGGCTGAGAGCTGAGGACTGTGATTCAAAGTCAGCTTGGTCAGGAAAGTCTGACAGACTCATATCTCCAGTTAACCACATAAAAAAAAAGACAAAAGAAAAAGCAAAAAAGAAAGCTGGAAATGGAGCTATGGTCGAGTGGTAGAACACTAGCTTTGTGCACAAAAACTCCGTGTGCGCGTGTGGTGTACACACACACACAAGTCTCATGGTAAGTAGTAATGGAAAAAAAGTTGGGAGACATTGAATTATAAAGTTAATAAGTGTCTTGAATGAGAAGCTATTGTATTGTAGTGGCACTGGAATCTAGGAGTTGGATCCTTTCATAAGGAAGGGCAGTTGAGTGAAACAGTTGTGTCAATCATTGGCTCTAGAAGTCACTTTTTTTTTTCTGATGCTAGTACTAGGTCTTGAACTCAAGGCCTGGGTGCTGTCTCTTAGCTTTTTCCACTCAAAACCATTACTCTATCACTTGGGCCATAGCTCCATTTCCAGATTTCTGATAACTATTTGGATTTAAGAGTCTCACAGACTTTACTGACTGGTCTGGCTTTGAACTGCAATCCTCATATCCAGCTTCCTGAATAGCTAGAATTATAGGTATGAGTACCTGGCCCTTCATATGTCACTTATAAAGAGAAATGTCTTACTTCTTTGGACTTGTGTGCCTTCTCTGGTACTCTGGATGCAAACATGAATTTCAGAAAACACAGGAAATAATAAACCCTGTAGGAGATTTGTTGTGTTCTCTGCTACTCTTTCTAGCAGAGTGGCTTGCAGACAACTTCTTTTTACAGCACATTTGCCCCAGCTGTAGTTACTGGATAGCAAAAGAGAAAGGTGTGAAGCAAGCTTCTTATCTCTGAGGAAAGCTTGCATGCAGACTGCCACCTGGGACAGAGCTGGGCAGGGTCAGACAAGAAGAGTGGCTGCCTCTCCCTGGATTCTTGTTACTGAACAGTCGGTGTGGAAAATGATTAACTGGTTCAAGATAATTAGGAAAGAGAATGATTTTGAGAGCTGGCATCAATGAGGGAGAGAAACAGTGAATTAAGGTTCCAGCTTTAGGCAAGTGCTAACTATGCTACCAGCAGGAAGGAGGACAGAGAGAGAGAAAGAGTTCAGAGAACTGTCTGGGTTATTCAGACCTCTTGGAATAGCTCTGAGGAAAGGAACAGGTGCAGGCAGTGGATGGGGTAAGCTCGCACACACAACTCAACACAGGCAACCCAAGACCAGTGGGAATTCGCCAGCCTCATTAACATCTCCAAATGGCCCAAGGATGGCTTCCAGTATTTCCAGTCCAGCAGCAGTGGCTGTGATCTGGCCTCAGCCCTGCCTCTGGGCTTGGCTTCCTCTATTTGGTCGTTGGTCTTGCTCATCAACTTTAGTTCTGAAACAGAAAGCAGGACAGCTGGACCAACAGGAAGAGAGAGAGGCAGAGAACACATGTATTGTGCACCTGCATGTGCATGCACACCTGTGCAGGGATTCAGGGAGCAGGTGGAACATTCATGAAAAAAAAATCTTTTCTTTCTTTTCTCCAACTATAATGTATGTTAGGGGCAATGATTGAATTAAATTCATTTATACATTGAAAATTAATATATTAGTGTTAATTTTCTAGTTAGACCACTAGGTAGAAGAGTTTTCAGATCTTTTTTACACTTCACAGAACATGAATACCAAGGTTTCTTAACTGTCATCTTACCAGACTGGATTCCTTCTAATGAATGGCAAGACAGCACACTAATGTTCACTGTAGCAATATTCCTAACAGCTGATGAATGGACAATGGAATATTATTGGAAAGTAAAAAGGTGAACGGACATATCTACAACATGGATGAACCTTGAAAACATGTGAAAGAAAAGAACAAAATCGCCAAAGATCACATACTGTGTGATTTCACTTATACAAAATGGCCAGAATAGGAATATTCAGAGACTGAAGGCAGATTAGTAGTTTCATTGGGTAGATGGGGAGGAATGGCAATTATGAGTTTTTTTCCCAGACAGCATGAAAATGTTCTAGAATCAGAGGATGAAGATAACTGCACAGGCTTGTGAATACCATATTCACATTTTGTTTCTGTGCTTGGGATTGAATACAGTACCTTGAGTATGCGAAGCAAGCATTTTACAATGATGGACACCCCTAGCACAACAGCTAATTGTAAAGACGGCAAAGCAGGGTAGACCTGAGCTACACTCTCATCTTCCCATTCCCAAACCTAAGTAACAGAAATGGACCTAAAATTTAGAGGGGAGGGGGAACCCCTGTGGACTAAGGAAAGCAGAGGAACAGGATGCATAGGAAGCTTCACAGATGCCACTAGCATCTCTTCTCCTGGGGCCATTTCATCAATTTCTTATCAATGTCAAAGCAAACAGGGCTGGCCCTGCAGGTGGCATGCAACTCTTCGGTGAGTTATTGTCCTATCAAGGCTGTCTCCGAAGTGTCTTCTAACTTGAACTCATTTGCCTTAAAACAATTCAGGATGGGAGAGGCAGGATACTGTGATCTTCCCAGAACATCCTGGGTTCCTGGGTGCTATTCAGGACTATTTTCTTTTTTGTAAATATCCTGATAATCAGCATCTGGAGAAAATGTACCAGTTAGTCTATGGGAAGTTGTGAGAGGGTAGAGAATTCTAATACATTCTGAGGTATCTGAAGAACCATGACAGCTGTTGATCGACTTCAGTCTTCTTCCCTCATCTGGAAGACACCCTCATCTGAAGTATTGGGGAAACATTTATGAACTGTCTGGAGTTCCTCCTTTGTGCTCTAATGAAAATAATGTTCTACGTAAGCTGCAGAACCGATAGTTGTGTGTTCCAAGGACCTGAATTTCAATATCTAACTATAAGCCAGCTTTGGGTGACAAAGAACATCAGGTGGCTATGGATTCCCTTTACTGGGTCCTTTCCTTCTTCTTATTCTAAACCCTTTCTTCTGGGATGCCCCTGGAGCAGCTAACATTGTCCTGGCCCAAGTGTCTGTTCTTGCACAGCTGAGTGTGTGCTTGATGGAAACTGGAGGGCACTGGTGCTAACTGGAGCCTATTGCTTCTCCTGCTACTACTTCTCCACACCCTGGGGATGCAGCTAGGAAGCAAGGTTTCCCTAATGACAACACAGAGGCAGTAGGGTCTGCCCAAGTGCACACAGCAGCAATGGCATGGTGTGTTGGTGCACATGTTATTTAGCTTGATATCAGGATTCTGGGGGAGCAGAACCTTCTCAAGTGAGCCCTTGAAGACCCTTGGGCAACCTCAAGAATGGCAGGAATCCTGCTGGGGAGAGGAAAGGTGCGGGACATCAGTTCCTATCACAGGTAGGAGGGATGTAGGAGAAGGCAACTACTGAGTGAGGAGCACAGGCTGGCAGAACATATCCTCTGGCATCTGAGATTTGGCTGTTTCATATTCTTGAAGAGGTTGAAAAGTAGGGTTTTGTCTAGTCTTTTCTACAGTATAACAGAGCTGGCCATGACAGTGCTGCAAATTCCTCTTTCTTCATTTCCTTCTTTCCTCCCTCCTCACATTCCTGTTTCCTATAAAAACAGATTGGTATGTTTCTCATTTTTAAGAGACTTTTCTTTTCTCCAGCTTTTTGTGGGATGTTAAAGACTGAAAAAAAAAGAATCAGCTTTTTGCTTCATTATGCTACTCACAGGTTTATTTCCTGGCTATCATCTTGCATCTCTCTGGGAAAGGATAGTATAAAATAGCCTTTCTTATTTCTGCCAGAACTTACATAAATGCCAGTTAAGAGAGCTTGCATTTGGCTTCTGCTCATTGCTAAACAGAATTTCGAGCAAAATCATTGAATTTTCTAAGAAGCCGAGCAGCTGAGGCTGTACATGCCACCTGCAAGGTCAGGTCCACAGGAGGGCCACATACTCGCGTCACAAGAAATGTGAGCCTGGGGTGCCAGAAGAAGCCCTGGGTTCTTCTTACTTAAACTGTCAAGGTTATTTCAAATAAGCTTTAATTAAGACTCATTTCCAAAAACTGTCTCTGAGAAAGATTCTTGGTACCTGTCGGCTATCTCTTGGCAACTGCTGCAGCCTCCCCTGAGCTGTAATTAGCAGTTAGGCAGGAGGAAGATGCCACCTGCACTTAAAGCTCTGCAAGGTCTGGGAAACCAGGACTGGCTGACTGCAGCATTTTGCAGAAAAGCAACACCTTCCAGCAGTTTCCAGAGAGGCCAGATTTAAGGCATTGTCAGTACTGCAGAATAAATTGTCTCTGCTCCCTTCTTATTCTGGAAACCATGGACATCTTTGATCTCAGCACTAGCTCCAGGGTCCAGAAGAACCACAGTGGTTACTAAAGGCAAAGATCTTCCTCTTTTCTTCCCACATCTGCTATCCTCCATCCTGTTCTTCTTGATGGGTCTTCCCATCCTCAGTCATTTTGGTTCTTAGCCTAAGTGGCAAAGTTATAAATTGACTGAGAGGATGCTTGTAGATGATCTGGGACACAGAGGGAAAGTTTCTATTTTCTTTCAGGGTCACAAAGCAGATGGTAGGGTCTACCTCAGGGGAGTCTCAACCCAACTGGTCCCATGCCACTGGCTTTTTCACTTTTATAGTTGGTGGTAACTAATCTGAGTTTATTTAAAAAATAGGCAAATGGGTCATGAGTATCTGCTTTTCTCTATAAGAAAAAGGGAGATTCAGGCCTGTCCAAGGTCCCCAGAGCCTTCTGCAGCCCCTCAGGTGTCCCACACAGGCCTGCTCAGAGGCAACAGCCGAGGGAAGGCAGGCTCAGTTCAGAGATGTAATATTTGACAGGTAACAGTACTTTGTTCTAGCTAATCAGGTGGAAAAAAAATTTTTGGTATCATCCGTTTGTCTCAGAGCTGCACTGAGAGGAATAACAGCTTAAAAAGGACAAAGGAATGAATGAGCATGAAGCAAAATGTGGTGCCATCACAAATTCAAAAACCATAAGGATCATTTATTAAAGCATCCTGAATCAAGCTTTACTTATTCAAAACTGCACTATCCAGTCTGTGGATTAAGTAGCTTATTGGCTTCCCCTCCCTTCCCCCATATCCAGTTTTGACCATATTGCTTATCACTGGCCTACTTTTTCTAAGAGATCACGATGGGAGGGAGCAGATGAAATGTAATTACAGGTGTTTGTTCTACATCTTGCATCAGGCCCAACACATCTGTGGTCCAGAGACACACCTGTACTACTTAAAGAAACAGCCTGCCTCATCCCTGCCCTCCCCTGCCATTTTCTCCTATTGCATGTGTTATAAGAAAGAAATGACATGCAGCATTCTCTAAAGAATTTATAATCTATTATGGTCAGAACACACACAAGACAAACTTAGATATATGCTAAGAATGATCAAGAGAAAGGCACAGATGTTTCTCTACTTAGGATGTACATAGACCCATCATAAATTGAAAGTATCATTAAATTGGACATTTAGTGATTCCAATGTGCAGCTGGAGCTGAGCACCACTGGGTTTCAGTGATGAAATGAAGGTTGGTTAAAAATTTCCTATCAATACCTTATCATCTTTTCAAGAATACCTCTATAAACTATTAAAGAATGGTACTGGCCAGGTGAAAAGGAAGATGTAAGCTGGGCCAGAAGGGAATACTGGGATGGAGTAAGTGGCCACGAAGGAAGAGTCAGTTGTAAGACCTGTGGCAAAATTTCTGACATACAACTGAGTATGCTAAGGCTATGAATGTGGGGGCTGTGATTTCTTAGACAGACAATAATGGAGACACATTCTGGCCTTTCATATTAACAAAAATCCAGAAGCCATAGTTAGGATTATAGGCCCTTCAAACTGCTGGGTGGGTACCAGGGCTATTATGTCCAAGTGTGAGATGAGAAGTGAGTTGTCCTTGTTTCCAGCTTATCCACCATCTTTGCTTATTCCTTCATGGGTGGGTCTTCAACTTAGTCACAGTTAATAAAGAGGGTTAGACCTGGTATTTCCTGAAATCCCTTACAACTCCACATTCTAAAGCCAGTTTTAGCAAAGTTATGCTGAAGCTAAACACTTACAAATTATAAGCTGTGCTACCAATTGGAACCTTTTTAAAAGGGAGGCATGGAGCAGGGGAGAAAGAGTGAATACTGAATGCATCTGAAACAGGACTGAAAGTTTAATGACTGGAACAACTCTTTGGGGATTAAGGTTGGAGTTTACCTATTTGGGGGATTAATTTGATTATTAATTGTCCAGAGTAAGAGCCAACAAAAAATTCTCATCAGGACATGTGTGCAGACTGACAGGTACAATATCTTGGCACAGGTAAACATAGTGTATGGCTAGCAAGTAGAAGCTGGTGTGACTACAGAAGTAATTTGTATAACGTCTACATCCCATACTCATGTTGGGATTGAGCAGTGACATGAGTGCTTCTGTCTGTATCTCTATGAGATTGTACTGACCATCAAATTGACTTACTGATACTTTCTATAAACTTACCATCATGGTTTTGTTGTAGAAAAGAATAATAAATGTCTATTCTATAAGGCAAATGAACACACTAATCCGCCCCAATAAGGATACTTTCATAAAGTATGAGAAAGATGAAGTTTCAGGGGCTGTTGGTTGAGGCAGTTGTCTAAGTCTAACCGATGCAGGCTAATTTGGGGTAAGCCCCATTATAACTTAGAGTGGGAGATCAGATAAAGTAGAGTTAGGCGTTTTCTTCTACTTATGCTAAATGGTGTAGCTTTTTATGATTGAGCCTAGCATGAGGGAGGAAAGGGTTGCTGACCATGTCTTGGAGAAATCAAATGCTGTGTTTATGAGGGCTAACAAATAAACAAAGATTTGTGCTCCCTCTGCTGGTTCTCTACAGCAATATTGAAAGGATTTTAAGCAGTGTTGGCATCTTCAGCAAATATGTCAATTCTCACTTCACTTAACTTGGTTTAGATATCATTGAAAAAAAAAATCCTTAACAACTTCTGACCAAAATAGCTGAAAATTCTTAATGTTATAGACACTAAATTAGACACAGCTCTAATTTTCAACTATCAAACTTCTATCTGTGACTGTAAGAGTGATTTGAGACTCATTTACCAACAGACCATAGAGGCTTCCTCCAAGATGTTAAAGTCTAGACATAATCTTTAGCTTTAGAACAGTTCTAGGAAAAACTCTCAAGTCCATACAAAAGTTTCTTTCCTTTTTTTGCTCTATAAGAGCACCTTCTGAAAGGTAAAGATTTATACTATTTATATATTTTCTGATAATGTCAAACATTAGACTAGGTTCTCCAAATCATTAACATGCAGAAGAATGACCTCATAGTGAACAGATGTACTTGGCTGTGAGCTGCAGTGATTACATCAGCCCCTCCTCAGCACTCGAGGGTGCCCATTCCAGTTAACCCTTTACAAGCCTCTTTGTTGGCTT
The DNA here is from genome assembly GCF_019054845.1 of Dipodomys spectabilis. Taxonomy (NCBI): domain Eukaryota; kingdom Metazoa; phylum Chordata; class Mammalia; order Rodentia; family Heteromyidae; genus Dipodomys; species Dipodomys spectabilis. The sequence continues at coordinate 5,738,528 of NW_024871042.1, forward strand.
TCCTCTTTGGCAACATAAACATACTTACTTCCCTACCCCCATATGTATGTAGGTTAACTATATATAAATAAGAATGAATAAAACATACTGATGTTAATCACAAAACAGTATTTAACACTGGTTACATCTTCTAGATTATATATTGCTACTTAATAAGAGAAGGAATCAATAAAGAAAGGCAAAACAGAGAGCTATACACTAGCTGCTATCCATACAAGTAACACATGGAACAGATTGTTTTACAATACCACTTACTAATTTGGTAAATGAGAAACTCTGTTTTTATTTTAAGCTCTAGGACAGAAGCTGAGTCTCACATATTAGCTCTAGGTCCCTACAGACAGTTTGAAATGCACCATAGACATTCATTTGGCCATTTTGGCTCCCAGGGCTCTGTAGGAGGTGAGCACCCAGGCAGGAGAGTCTGAGGCAAAGGGCATTTCCAACAATTGCATCTCTGGGGACAATTTAGTCCCATCTAGCATATCTCTTTGCAGCTCAGACTCAAAAGGCTGACAGCAGGGTCTTCCCCCAAGAGTGAGGAGGCCTACTGCCTTCTGACTTGTGCTATACATAATGGGGAGTACAGTGAGGAAGGGTATTCAGGTGACTTCCCTTTCCAGGAGAGATAAAACCCAATTGTTGTGAGGTAGGAAGAAAACCTCTGAGCCCTTCATTCCTCCCATCGTGCATATGCATGTGAGCAGGCTTTGATGACATTGATGGCCAGAGATGATCTGATTGGGTCCTAAGTGCACGGTGGGAGCTTAAGCGGCTCAAGGTCAATTTTTCCAGTTGGTTTGTTGCTTGGAGGAGGAGCCTTCACTCAGTTTCTTAGTTTAAGCTGTCTGGGCTCATCTGGGTTTGACTGTGTTTGTCACAAGAAAATAAAAAACACTAAACATGAAAAATGTTTTCATCTATAAAAGTAGTGACAGGTGCAAGGATTCCTCAAAAGCGAAACTGGCATGTAAGTGAGAAGAGCAGTGGTTCTTCCACCCTTCCTGCTGGGCCCTCATTTTAGTGCCTCGTCCCCAAATTGTTAAGGGTAGAGTTACAAATGTACTGACACCAAAGAGATGAAGAACTGTCATTTGTATTGATATCTCACATGTAGTTTCTTGTTTCCCTTATAAAAGTTCCAATGGATATTCCCTTCTATGCTGTTAGAATTTTTATTCTGTTTAGTCATTAAAAAAGTGCTGTTCTGGAGTCTGTTAACAATCCTCTCCAGGTTGAAGTCATAAAAACCCAAACTGCTCTTAGAGTCTCATGCAAAATGTTGCTTATGTAGATTAACTCAATTAAATTGGTTTAAATAATTTTGAACTTTTGGAAAAGTTCAAATTAATTTACATAGAGGCTAAAGTACACAGAACATAAGCCATTGATTTTTTTAAAAAACACATTAATCAACAACCTTAAGAGTATAACAGTTAAGGCATATAAACATCTATTTTTTTTTCTTTTTATGGTTAAAAAATAAGCTGCTTTTTCAAGTTAAAAAAATCCACTAAAAAACCAAGTCCCAATATCGCATGAAGATGAGAAGGTAAATAAGATCTTAAAAAAATTACCTTGCTATAGATCCCTCATGTTCTTTCTCTAAAAAAAATTAGATACAATTTTGAATCTCTAGCCAGGCTGGGTATGAAATCTTCATTTCCCTTGAAACAGATTTTTTTTGGGGGGTCTTAGATAGAATGTTGGCAGAGTGTATAAAAGAATTCAATTCACAGCTGTTCTACTTTTTTAATGTAAGAAACATTAATCAAAGCTTTAAGTTATAAGCTTTTCTCATGTTGTTTAGTATTCCAGTTCAACAAAGATCAATAGAGGCCATCCCTGTGTTTCTTGACGCCTCACCAGGAAGCAGAGGCGTGATTATGTAAATCGTGGCTCCGCATCTCTGCCAGCTTGCTTATCTCCCAAGCCTTCTGCCTGCTGCTCCTGGCTCCCTGTGCAAGTGCATGCCTCTCCCTCTTATCTCTCAACAAAGCTCCGAGAGACACGGATTGAAGCCAGCGATGTTCAACAATGATGCATGGCTGATTTTATTTGTAAGTGATTTATTTCACTGAATTTAATTTTTTTTCACTTTGTGTATAAGATATTTGTTAACAAGTCAGGAGAGAAGCAAGGCAGTGTTCAGAGACAGCTGACACAGGTTAGAAATCTATTAAGCACTCTCACAGTTGTCTCAAACCCAGTGGAAGATGAAGGAAGCCTCTCACACAGACTTTCAACATGTGTTGATTATCCCATTTACTCTTTTTTTTTTTCCCCATTTACTCTTGGAAAGGAAATTAATCTGTAACTACATGTAGAAATTTACAAGTAAAAATTTTGTTCTTTGGAGGGGGAACCCACAGTAATATCCTCAATGGAAGTGGCAGTGGAAGTGGCAGTGGACTTGTATTTTTTTCAAATTGGAAGTATAAAACAGTAAGTGCTTAAAAAAGAAATCTGTGGAATTTTTTTCCCCTCAATTCTCCACTGGCCTAATAAATGAAAATGATTGTAAGCCTTTCTAAACAGATTCCACACCAGGTGCTGCTCTGGCCGACGGCTTGTCTGCATGACAGCGACCACTCCAGAGAGCAGGGCGCACACTGCCGTGCTCTGTAATGATGGGCCCGGGGACACTGTCCTTCCATGTCTCCTGCATTAATCCCTGACCCTAGTATCTCAGCAGCATAATCCCCATTTAGCATTAGTAGCAACGGCTTCCACTGTGAGGAACTCTTTTTTGATAAGTAAGCAGTGATTTGGGCATCGCTTTTAAACAACATATTCCCAGCTCAGCAAGAAGCCCACACTCCTGAATGAACCCAAGCACATTACTGAGAAAAAGTTCATTAACCTTGCTAGATTCGAGGGTTAACAGGATAGCTGAAGAAAGGAAGGGAGTGAACAGCTCGGATACAAAACAAATTAAAATGAATGTCATCATTCCTTTTGATATTCATTAGTTGATTCAGAGGGAGAATGCTCTTCTTAAATTTGCAAGCATTTATCTGTGAAAAACAGGTGTACATCTGCTACTCAAATGTGAGAGGAAAATAACGTAGACACTCACCCGTTCCACTGAGGGAGTAGCTGGGAGAGGGAGAAAAGACTTGAGCTGCAAAATCCTCAAATGTCATGACTTCGCGGTGGTTCTGAATTATTGCTTCGAGATACAGAGCTCGTTCTTCATAGCTGCAGTATTTGGTTAAGGAGACCAACACATGTGCAAAATGGCATGCATAACAGTGACAGACCACTTTGTTTTCAATACAGCTGTGCTACTTCTCATTTCTTCAGCACTGTTAAAGATTAAGTATTGATTTTGAAACTAACTTTTCCCTGGGCCCATCATTACACAGCACTTAAACTTTGCCTTAAAGTGTATTCCACACTGGAATCACTAAACATATGTAAGCTAATAGTTACAGATTCACATCAAAGCAACATTAAGGCTGATTTACACAAAAACGAGAGGTAATGATTGTAAGGACACTTCCTTCCTCTGACAATTGTGTGACAGAAGACCCTGAGATCCTGATCTGCATTTTCTAGTTGCAGGAAGCACTCTCAGCCTACCAACATTTTGAACTGACATTTTAAGCCAGAATGAGTGATATGACGGTATACATACTTTAAAAAACAAAAAAGACGCTCAACAAGAAATAAACTCATTGCCTTGCTTATGGAATTGTGACCTCTCTGTACAGCATCTTTACAATAGAATAAATAAAAAAAAAAAAAGAAAATGCAAGTTACTGAGGGAGAGAGGGCTGGAAGGGATACTCTGAAGGGGCATTGAAGCCTCTACCCAAGATAAATTATGAGCATTAGAGAATAAAAGTATGTAGGAAAATCTAGCAAACAGTACACAATGCAATTGAAAAAAAAAAAAGACTATTGCCTTTTAATTAAAACTGCAGTCTGGAACACACAGCATTCAAATGTGTAATCAAAAACCAGTCACCAATAAAACTTACAAGCGTAACACGCCGAAGCAACTTTCCAGCTGTCCTAATAGGACCCTGCGTGTGGCAGCCTTTCACAGGGCAGAAAGCAAACCTTCCCCTTTTGTGTGTGGCTTCTGCTTCCTCAGAAGGTGAATCATGCACTTCCAATAGCAGGATAATGTCAGAACAAGCCAACAATGGATAGAGATACTGTACGTACGACTTTATGAATTAACACTTGGGGAAGTCAGCATGATGTCTCATTTTCCTCTTCCTCATTATCAATGCAAAAATTAAAGAACATGCTTTGGTCATTCTGAAAATTATGCTAGTTCTGCATGAACATAGGGCATGTAGATTACCATCAGCTTGGTACTGGCAGCTCCAAAAAGGAAAAAAAAAATGATTTTAGTATTTCTTAGTATATTTTAAAACTATCTTTTCCAAATGGCCTGGAGATAATATAAGCTGGGGACAATTAGGCCCCTCTAATTAGCTGCCAATGCAGCTTGTGTAACATCAACACATGCTTTTTTTTTTTCCTTTTGACAGGTATGCACACTGATTTCTAAATGAAAGGCGCTTCCTCTTCCTCTTCCTTTATATATTCAGAGGATGATTTCACATCACAAGGAAGCCAGAGATATTCTAGGGCTGTACTATCTGATGTGGTAGCCATGAGTCAAAAGTGGCAATCTAAATTTAAATTGTAACGGATTAAAATACGAATGTAATAATTCAGTTTCTCTGTTCCATTTACTGCATTTCAAGTACCCAATGGCCACATGAAGCTAGGGGTCATTGTTCCAGGTTGCACAGATAGAGGACATGCCCATCGTCATGGAAAACAATGCTAGACAGTGCTTTATGTCAGAATTTCTCTTTAAGCTGGCCTCATGCAACTTAAAAAAATGAAGAAAATTGACTCTGAGGATTTTAAAAAGTAGCCTCTTTGATGATTTATGATCTTTCGATAGATGGTCACAACAGCCCTGGGCCTGGGCATCATGAGCCGCAACTGGCTCCTGGGCAATGGGATGAACTCCTGGTGACTTGCCTTAATGAACAGGCTGCCAAACTTCCTCAGTGAGAGGCGCCTGCTCAGGACCAATTCTAGAGGGACCCACTAATGCCATTCACGTCTCATTATGAACACGCTTATTCTGCACAGCACTTGGCTGTCGCCATGGTTCGGCCCTCCCTGCACGGCCCCAGCAAGCCACTGGTCCGGGGAACAGCAGGACGTTAGGCCTGAGTGGCCGTCTGGCGAACAGGCACTCTGACACTAAGCTGGCACGTGCTGGCCCAGCAGGGGCTGAGCGAGGCGTGACAAATTACTCAAAGAGCTGAGCTAAACTTATGGCTGACAACCACCTGAGCCTTCGGACTGCTGTGGCCCGCTGTCAACGCTCATTCATGGCTCCCCCTTTCAGTTCAGGGTCTGTTTGTGGGCTGGGTTAGAGCAGGCACATCCTCTAAAGACCTGTCATGCTCTGCTTAGTATCGTCCTGCTGTTTCCTGAAAGGCCCCACTGCGTCCAACACATCCACATACAGTGCCCGGGACAATGGTGAACAAAATAGAAATGTTTGTGCCTTTTGCTAAATATTCAATGGAAGACGTATCTGAAAAGGGACTTGCTATGTTAATCAAGCTTACAATCAAACCTACAGAAGGGATGCTGTGTGTGTTGTGCCAGAGACTGACACCAGACAGCAGCCCATCAGCCCCTCATCCAGGATGACATCTTCCAACTGGCATAAGCTGGTCCATGTCAAGGATGCAAGCTCTGTGCTAAGAGGAAGTCCAGTACAACATTCACAGGGGGTAGTATTCAAGTACTGAGATTTTTCCACTCAATGAATATTTTTTGTCTGATTCCTAAAATAAGGCATTAAAGGGGATAGAGCAAATAGATATTTCCAGAACTGAATACTAGAGGAGGAAATATCATAGAAGGTTCCTGATCTTGCTATTCACATTCTGACTGTCACATGTTATACACATCCCCCACATTCTCACTGCAGTGTTAACAGTGCTAAACTGGATGTTGTCATTTAGACAAACATCCATTAGGGATTGGGGTGAGACCAAAAGATCATCAAATGCATTTCACTGGGGCCCAAGCCAGGGCATGTAAACACCATGACAAAGAGAAAACAAATAACACCCCAGCTCTGGCAGCATTTAGCAACAGCTAAGAAGCTCACAGATGCCAAATATCATTTCTTTTAGTTGTCTTTAAAAATGTAGCCCTAGGATCTTAACTGGATTTATTAGTAGCACTGTTAGTGAGGGTAATTTAGAGCAGTATCATCTGCCTAAACTCCTTAGTGCTTCAGGGCCGGTTGCTTTCTGTAAAAGAGGGTATTTATAACTTAAGACACTGAAATGTTTGTAAGGCCCTCCTCAGCCATAAGACATTAAGTGGGAATTGAATACTGAGATAATGCTGTCAGTGGATGGTCAGAGACCTTTGACTGAAAGCAGATGGCTCAAGTGGCACTTACTATCAAACCCAATACCTGTTTTACAACTAGCCATTGCCCTTTGTGATCTTAAAAAAGTCCACTAACAAATGTGAAACTTTCACTGTCATGAATGATTATCTCATTAAAAACCACACATAATAAATCTCTCTCTGTCTCTCTCAGATGCTGGTGTTAGGACTCAAACTCATAGCCTTGAAACTGTCCCTTGGCTTTTTCACTCAAGTTTGGTGCTCTCCATTAGAGCCACAGCTCTACTTCTAGCCTTTTGGTGGTTAATTGAAGATAAAGGAGTCTCAAGGACTTTCCTTCTGGGGCTGGCTTTGAACTGCTCTCCTCAGATCTCAGCCTCTTGAGTGGCTAAGATTATAGGCATGAACCACTGGCACCTGGAAAAAATGTATTAGTAATTTTTGCCTACACTATGTAATTCAGAGAACATTTAAATTACTGAGCAGAAATCAATCTTGTTTTCTGGGTATTTTTGAGTTTCTTTAGGTGATCTTCTCCATCTACATTTTTGAATACAAATTTTAGTTAATTGTTAACACTGCTCTACCTGACTAAAGAGGTGATTTGCCTCTATTGCTTATATTTTACTAAAAATTTGTAAGAAAACTTTCCAAAACTCTCACAACAGTCTGTTGAGTATGCTTTGTTGCAAAAGCCTAAGAACCTAAGCCTGTGACCCCAACTTTATTCTGATTATTATTTGCTTATTTATTTATTATTATTTGCTTATTTATTTCTTATTTATAAGAAATGAGAGCATCAATATAGAGATAAGAAAGGCACTTGCTTTTGGTGGCAGAAAGGTCTAAGTTTGAATTCTAGCCTTCTTATGATGAAGGATCTGTGGTAAACTGCTTAACTCTCAGCCTCAGTTGTCTGAGATGTAAACTGTGGATGCTTGCATCTGTTGTCAGGACTGCTGAGAAAAGATATTAAGGTAAATCTGACTATCTATTCCATGCCCCTCTCTCAATGAGAGTTTACAGGGTCTAATCTAGAAAGCATGTAGTAATGGGGAAACAAACCCCTGGTCATAGTTTGCAACACTTCAAGCTTCCTTTACATTAGACACCCAAGCAGAGCAAGTCCTATGTCTCTATTTTATTACTCAGGACGATTCAAGTGATTTTCTTGAGTCATAGTTACTTTGTGGTAAAATTAAAACTAATCCCAGACCTTCTAACTTTCAATATTTTCAGCCAAGATTGTGGATTCCAGAATATATGGGTTAAGTTCAAGATCCCATGCAAAGTTAAGAGCTAATCTCCAAGTGAGTTCAAGTCAACAGACAAATATATGGGGTTCTGGTGGCTCATGCCTGTGTTCCTGGCTACTCAGGAGGCTGAGATCTGAGGATCAAGATTCAAAGTTAACTCCACAAATCAAACAGAGAAACTCTTATCTCCTATTAGCCAGCAAAAAGATGGAAAAGGAGGCATGGCTCAAGAAATAGAGGGCTAGTCTTGAAGAAAAAAGTGAGATCTAGAGGCTCTGAGTTCCAGCTCCAGTACTGATATGAAAAAAAAGAAGCCATAAAAATCAACCTGCAATTTAAATTTGAATACATATGTTTAAGCTCCCTTTCTAGCCCTAGATCATGCTGACTATATTAAAGTCTGAAAAACAACAATTATTACAACATATTCTAGGCTATGTGTTGGTTGACTACTGTTCAGCATTTCAACCTTTAGTTCTGGAATCAACTCTATTTTTTTTTTTTCTGGTTGGTAGTGGGGTCTGAACTCTGGGCCTGGACACTGTCCCTCAGTTCTTTGCTCAAGGCTAGCAAAGCTAGCTCTACTACTTGTGCCACAGTGCCACTTTGGGCTTTTTCTGCTTATGTGGTGATAAGGAATCGAAGCCAGGGCCTCATGCATGCAAGGCAAGCACTCTACCACTGAGCCACCTTCCCAGCCCTCCAAGTCAGAAATATTTTATGCCCAAGGACACAACCAGAACTAAGCAACTCTATTTTTAATCCAAGACAGGAACAGAGGCTAGTTATATCCTAAAGTCATTCATCATTTCCACAAACTCTATTTTTAATCCAAGAGAAAAAGCAAACAATTTGGAAGAGGTTATATTACAGATTGTATAGGAGGATTTCATGTTTAAGTATTTCTTATGACTTATGCAGTTTGGTAGAAATAGAATACAGAGCTGATCTTTTCTCACCCACTGGAAGACAAAATGGCTTCTTCAAGCCAGTGGTTTCTTATAAAGGTTAGTGAAGAACAGTGATTTAAAAAAGTCTATTTGACTCAGAAATTAGAAAAGTCCAATATTTTCAGAAAGTTATAGGGATTCCTGGCAGATGGGAGTTTAGGAAATAGTTTAGGTCAAATATGGATGTAAGTACCACCCCTGAGGTAGGGTTTACTGCTCTACGAAAATCTGCTTTCCACAGACCTATGTTTATTAGAACTACTATGCACTAAGAATGACTAAACAGGCTGATTCTGGGAATGGTCAAAACATTACTCAGAAAACCTTACCAAAGGTAACTGTTCCATTTTTAAATAGCAAATCTATCTCCACAAGTGTTTACTCACTCAAGAAATCTGTACTGGGCTGGGAGTATAGCTTAAGCCCCAGGTTCTATCCTCAGCTGCCTCTCCCCACAAATAAAAGGAAGTATGTTCTGGGTGTCCAGTCTTTACTTGTGGTAGGCATGTAGCTGGGGACAAAACAGCAGCAGACAGAATACTATTAAAAAGACAAGTTTGCAGAGAAAGGGAAACTGTCCTTTAAATTAGTGCCAGGAGGGAGAGAGGCATGGGAAGTCAAGAAAGTCCCTGAAGAGATAGCAGGGAAGCAGTTACTGGAATGTAGGGCAGGTTGGGGAAGGGAAAGGGGGAGTGGACAAGTACTTTAAGCTCACAGAATGACATGAAGGAGACAGGTGTTGTAGGAGCTGAAAGGGTGTCTGGAGCCATCAGATGAGAGCAGGAGGACAGTAGGTACAGAAAGAAGGTTGGGTCTGGGTTGGAAGCTTTCAGGAAGCAAATCAAGGTGACCTCACTTCAACGTTTAGATATCATTTGGAAGATGTGTACCACTGAGGATAATCTAGAGTGCCTTCAAGGTCTGAAAATGTCAATAGTGATTGGCATCTCTCGGTTTAACCAATGGCTTGTTCAAATGGCTTGATATTTCACATTAGTCATTGCATATTTTAGCAAGTGAATGACATTTAAGTTTTTGTATGTGTGACATATTTTCATAATATAAATGACATATAATATATCATATATATGTAGAAGTTCAAAGCAAGCAAGAAAGAGGGAGGAAGAGGTTGGGGAAATAAGGACCTCAAAGAAGTCATGAGAGATGCATTTCCAAAAGGAGGAATAGATTCCACTCTGATGAATTTCTTCATCTTTAACACTTTCCCAACCTGGCACCTGATGGGATTATTCCACAGGTAGGTTCAGACTCAAAATAAATGGATAAAATTCTGCAATTATCAAGACAGGAACAGAGGCTAGTTACATCCTAAAGTCATTCATCATTTCCACAAAGATCCTGTTTGTTTTTCAATATGAAGTGAATTTAAATGTTAGGATTGTTTAAGACCCTAAATAAATGAATCATTCAATGTAAATGTCATATCCTGGTGACAATAAAGAGGATGACTTCACTGACAATGTAACCACATGAAATGGATTTTTAGAAAGGGAAATTGAGCATATGAAGGTATAAGATATTAGATTAGGTTTTCAAACCCTAATGATACACTCTTGGAGAGGGACAGTACATTCCTGCTCAAAAAGAATAAAATGCTCATATAACTCAGTTTAAGAATAATTTTGAGGAAATGATAAGAGCAAATGGAAATGGGAAAAAATAGATTTTCTTCAGGCTATTAAATTAGATTTTTGGAAAAGGTCTGCTCTCATATTCCCACACCCTTCCGGCATAGGGAACTGAAGGCCTCCCTTTTAGAATCTGAGATACTTTAAGGGTGAGTGGATTTGGGCTACATTTTTATTAGAAATGTTCAAGCTAGTTCTTCCCAGGGGATTGATTTGTGAAGGAGCACATCCTTAATTATACCATTTTCCATTTCCAACTTCTCCAATTCTCCCAGTGAATCTCACCTTCTGTAAATCACCAAGCGAGAAAATATCCTGTGACACTGTCGCTCAAAGTCTCACATCAGTAAAAATATAAGTGACAAGAAAATTAGTCATTCGGCCTATTTCGGGTCTAGAGAAAGTGCTGTCAAATTGGGTGAGAAAAGATTCAACAGGCTACTTTGCTGATGAAAACCACTGAAGAAGTAAGGAATCAATACCGACAATAGAAAGCCGGAGAGTCCTGCCTGCTTAGGCCAATAACTCGATTTCTGTAAGGAACGGAGTCAATGTCACTTGAACTGTTTCTCTTTCACAGGCTTTGGCTCATCTGAAGGATAGGCTATGTTAGGAGCTAAAAAATGTACTTTGACCTTAATTATAGAAATGACCATTGCTGACATTTTCTTGGCATTTTATATCTACCAAGCACTAACTAAACCGAAAACAATTAGAAACACAGCTCTGTCTGGAAATGTCTTGAGTATGGTTTATAACAAAGCATAAAAAGACTTTCCATTTCCTAACAAATGGGGCAATGTCATTCTTTCTGATGGAGGCATAGAATTCCATTGTATATATATACCACATTTTCTTGATCCATTCATCTACTGAGGGGCATCTGGTTGGTTCCATATCTTAGCTATAGTAAATAGTGCTGCAATAAACATAGTCGTGCTGGTAGCTTTAGTGTGGTCTTGTTTGTAAACATTTGGGTAAATGCCCAAAAGTGGGATTGCTGGGTCATAGGGGAGTTCTATGTGGAGTCTTTTGAGGAACCTCCATTCTACTTTCCAAAGTGGTTGAACAAGTTTACACTCCTACCAACAATGCAGTAAGGTTCCCTTAGACTTGGAAAAAATTATATTAAGTAAAGTAAGCCAGGCCCAAAGAAACATAGGTCCCATGGTTTCCTTATTTGCATTATCTAGTATATGTCTGAGTCAAGCAGAAAACGTCAGATAAGGTGATGTTAGGGAAATGAACCCTAAGATATGTATTCAAATGTTTTTTTTCTTTCATGAGATTGTTTCTAACACATTTATAAGATTATTTCTTTGTTGCTTAGTATGTCCCTTCCCCACAGTATAACCCCTGCATTCACTGTATTTGATGTCAGTATAACTTGTGGAGGGGAAGGGGAAAAACAAATCGTTTAAATAGGGATACAGGTGGACCCATTGCAACAATGAGATGTACAAGTTGTTATGTCAGAAACAAATTTTACAACTTTGGTGCGGGGGTGGGGGGGGCGGGGGGAGGATGGGAAGAGATGGGAAGGGGAAACAAAGGAGAAGGCTACAATAAGAAATGTACTCATTATCTTGCCCATGTAATTTTAACCCCTCTGTACAGTATTTTCACAATTACAAAAAAAGGAAAAAAAATAAAGCATAAAGAGTAGATAAATAGCAATGCATATGGATTTTAAACTCTGAAACATTTGTGGGAAAAAAAAATCACAGGTATTATTTAGCTCAATGCAATCTTGAACAATATTTACTCCCCAAGGACTCTGATCTTGAAGGCAAAAGCCACTTTTAGTTGTTCTACAAATGAGCAGAACAATCTAGGTTGATCTAGGTTGATTCTAAGAATGAAATAGAATCATGATAATATACCAAAGACCATAAGAAAAAAAAAAAACCAACTAGAACAAAAAAAAATTCTGTGACAGATAATCTGGCTATGATGCTCATGAGACATTCTCAGCTGTTGCCCTTGAACAAACTCTTTGGCTGCCAAGAAGCTGAACTGGCTCAGGTATGGTAAAAGCAAATACATACGCCCAAAATGCTGTATGGACTTTCTCACTTTTTCATTTCTAAAAACAAATTTGGGAAAAGATCCTTTTTGTGATGCTTGCTAAGTCTGAGCTATAGTCAGGTTTTTTCCTCCTCTTCTGTGAATTTAAAATAATAAAGACAGATGAAGAAAACAATTTTTTTTTGTTTGGTTGTGGGGCCTGGACTCTGGACCTGGGCGCTGTCCCTCAGCTCTTCAGCTCAAGGCTAGCGCTCTACCACTTGTATCACATTGTCACTTGCCGCTTTTTCTGCTTATGTGGTGCTGAGGAAATCAAACCCAAGGCCTCATGCATGCAAGGCAAGTATTCTACCACTGAGCCACCTTCCTAGTTGAAACAAAAATATTTCTATAAATAATTCTAATAGCTTAAAAGGCATCTGAATTTTCCAGGAAGGTATTCATCCTAGTACAAATTATCAGATGAGACGAAGTGACTCCAAGAAAAGTTAGGAGTTTAGGAAATGATAGTAATCTGAAAAATGAGGGTAGCCAAGTGACCTTTTTGACTATCCAGACAGCTCAAATGGTTACACCAGGGTGTCACAGCATACCCGAGTGATAAACAGAGCTGCTGAAATGCAAAGGCTGATAAAAGAAAATTATAAGAAATAGGAACGCCAAAAATTATGAAAACCCAACTGGAAATCTGGGGGAATTCTACTCACACAAAGCCCTTGATAATCAGAAGTAGTAAAACCAAACTCGCCACTTTACATTCAAGCAACTGAATATTTTATTAAAACCAGAATGTGATGCACATGACTTCCATAGGCAGGAGCTACACTGAGTAGACACCATGGCAGATGGTTTTATCTGCAGCTATTGACACATTGCTCTAGCTATGGGCATGGCTGATCTGGAAACAGGCCTCCCCGTTAAAACCCCAAATGGCCACATGTACTTGGAGACTCTAGTCTTACTAATGTCATGATTAGAAAAGTAATTATGATCAGCTGGAGAGCAAAAAGCACCTGTTTCACATCTGGCATTTGGTTCAATGATAGAGGAATTAAAAAATACATATGGGGGGCTGGGAAGGTGGCTCAGTGGTAGAGCACTTGCCTTGCATGCCTGAGGCCCTGGGTTCGATTCCTCAGCACCACATAAGCAAAAAGAAAAAAAGCCGGAAGTGGTGCTGTGGCTCAGGTGGTAGAGCACTAGCCTTGAGCTGAAGAGCTGAGGGACAGTGCCCAGGGCCAGAGTTCAGGCCCCACGACTGGATCCAAAAAAAAAAAAAAAAATACATATGGGGACGGACACACACACACACACACACACACACACACACACACGGTGGTGGTTGTGGCTTTTTTTTGTAGTACCAGGGGATGAAACCTAGGACTTTACACATACTAGGTAAAGATTCTGCCATTGAACTGCTATCCCCTATTCACATGTAGGAAGTTTTATGTTCTACTGTTGAAATTGTTTACAAAAATTACAAGGCACCACAAAAATGTTTCTGGTTTCATAGTGGACTCGACTGTGCTACTGTATACTCTGATAATCTTGGGTCTATGCTATACAAGGGAAAAAAATTGATGCATATAGTTCCTTAAAAAATAATTTGTCTTTGGCTAAGATGTAGCTCAGTGACAAAACTCTTGCCTAGCAAGTGCAATGTCCTGAGTTTGGTCCCCCATAGCAAGAGAGAAAACAACAACAAAAAAACTGTCTCAGTGGGTACTCGTTGATCATGCCTATAATCCTAGATACTCAGGAAGCTGAGTATCTAGGCTGTTTAAAGCCAAGTCCGGCAAAAACTCTGCAAGACTCTTATCTCCAACAAACCAGCAAAAAGCTGCAGTGGGGGTATAACTCAAGTGTTAGAGGGTGTAACCTTAAGCAAAAAACTCAAAGCAAGAGTATGAGACTTAACTTCAACCCCCCAGTATAGGCATACAAAAAATTAATATTTGTCTTGAAACACTAGCTTTGCTAATGGAGTCATGCCCTTGTGATGCCTTACAACCGAATGTGAAGAAATGATCTGCTTCCCTGAGAGTCTCGAACTGTAGTGTATGGAGCATTCCTGTGACAAGTCTGCTTGGTGGTGAGGAAGTGAAATTCTCTATCATGATACCTGAGTAAGTTAAAAAATTTATGTACTGGGGTCTGATGCTCAGGCACATTTTCTGGTTTAGTCTCAGCAACACTGAATTTCACTCCAATACCAGAGATGATCACCAGTATTGGTAGCTTCTTTTGGCAGTACTAGGCATCAATGTCAGAGCCGCCTATGTGCTAAACGATGCTTTAACACAAGCCACACACCTTCTCCAGAGGAATACAGTTTTTTAAATGTTGTTTTAGAAACACTCCAAAGGGGAAAGTCCCTGTTCTGAGAACCCTTCTGGTGAGGTGTCAATAGCATATAAATCAAACTATATCCTGAACGTCAGTGAGTACCTTGAGCGGTGCACTGTGTTGGTGTAGCATCAACCACAGGTTATATTTAGATATGGACAGCAAGTGCTTCTCACAGAACACCATTTTATAGGTTGATCGTTATCACCATCTCCTGTGATTTGTTCTCTCATGATCATTTTATAGAGGAGGAAATAGAAGGGCAGAGAGGTGAGATGTTTTGCTCCAGGCTCCTCAGATGGCACTGGTCCCACTTCCCATCTCTAACACCCTTCTCCCTTGTTAGAAAAGACCAGTGACACCATTTCAGACAGAGGCTCAGTTCTACACACTATTGATGTTTGTATAGGAATCTGGTAGAAATATACATCTTTTCCCCATCTCCCCTCTTCAGATTCGATCATCCAACAACTTCAAAGGAAAAATAGCTTACTTTGCTTAGAAAGCTTTCTCTTCCTCAATGAAGTACATTTCAGCAGGGACAGGAGTAAGTTTCTTCAGGGAGGAGCGCCTGCAGTAGGAGCTCCTGCAGTAGGAGTAAAGGGCCTGGCACACTAGGCCCTTTATTCTGCAGTACTAATGCAGAGGCTGCTTTCTCTGTCCCTGGATTCTTCTTGAGGATGCTTCAGGTTGTCTGATCTATCTGCTGCTGTCTTCCTGTACCTCAGGCTCAGCACCTTATCTTTTTTTGGTGCCCAGTGTGGAGATGCTGTGCATGTCCTGCGGGTCCTCAAGTGACCCTGAGTTTTCACCATTCACCTGCTGTCGTGGCGACTCACTTTCAGTTTGACAAGGGACAGTGTCTTACCAGGGACTCCAAAGGTGGTCAGTTACAAGAAAGCAATTTTGTACATGAGACATAATAGGTCTGGCTCAAGACAGACAGTGAGAGGGAAGAAAGGAAACTACTTGTTTGGTTTTGGTCCTTCCGTTTGGCAAATATTCAGTTTTTCATGAGTCTGACATGAAGACAGCACATGCAATACCTCCTCTGCATTTCAGTAATGCTCTCTGAGCAACTAAACTCTAAGAGTATAGCATGTGATGGGCACTAGTGTCTAATGTCTAATATCTATAATCCTAGCTACTCAGGAGGCTGAGATCTAAGAATTGAGGTTCAAAGATAGCATGGACAAACCTTACAGACTCTTATCTATAATTACCCAGTAAAAAGCCAGAGTGCAAGGCCCTGAGGACAAGCTCCAGTATCAACACACTTAAAAAAGAATAAGCATGCTAGGCAAAGTAGTGCACATCTGTAATCCTGGCTACTTGGGGGGCAAGGGTAGGAGGATCATAGTCAGACTTTGGCCCTACAAAAGCACAAGATCCTATCTGAAATATAAACTAAAAGCAAAGCAAAAGAAGTGGGATGTGGCTTAAATAGTGGGGTTCTGACCTAGCAAATTCAATCGCTAGCACTTCCAAAAAGAAAAAAAAAAGGTTACGCAGAAGAAAATAAGGTAAAATAAGACTGTCCAAGTCTACCCTGGTGAGAACAAAGATCTGAATTAAAAATTCTCTCATGAGGGCTGGGAAGGTGGCTCAGTGGTAGAGTGCTTGCCTTGCATTCATGAGGCCCTGGGTTCGATTCCTCAGCACCACATAAGCAGAAAAAGTCGGAAGTGGCGCTGTGGCTCAAGTGGTAGAGCACTAGCCTTGAGCTGAAGAGCTCAGGGACAGTTCCCAGGCCCAGAGTTCAGGCCCCACAATTGACAGGAAAGAAAAAAATTCTCTCATGATAATATTCTTAAAGAAAAAGTGTCAGATATAAAAATTATGTGCATTAATAGTTTTATTTTGTCATTGTTTTCTAGGATTATTCTACTTTGTACTTTGATGAAAACTGTGTACTTTTGCGTTTTATATGTAAAATTCTGTCCAAGGTCTCATTGTCTCTGAGTAAAATACATTCTTAAATCATACAGAATTAACAATCCTGAATACTATTCAAGATAAAATTCCCAACTCATACAATTCTCTGGGACTTTCCACATTTAAACCTCATTTAAGCCATTCAATATCATCTTCGTGACTAAAAATATAACTGCAGTATTACTTAAAATTATAATCAAATCATTCTCTTGCAAATTAAGACACTTACTCTTGGAAAAACAGCCAAATTGAATTAAGCATGTCTTTTCTTGATAGATCAAAAGCAACTCCATTAAATCAGCAGCTTTATATTAATGGCATAAGACATGGCCCTGATGAGGAAAATGTCCTTTGGAGCCATTTTGTACTTAATTTAAAGAGAGATAGAGACATTCCTCACCATTTATAGTTGAAATAGAATTGCACTATAGGTCTGTAAGGCCAGGATAGACATGACCCCGCTGTGGTAACCCATCCATACCAGGAAGTCTGGGTTCATCATCCTTCCTTATTTCTTCTCATTACTGTGCCTGCCACCACCACCCCACCCATCCACTTATCTATCTGGTATTTACTGAATGCCCCCTATATTCCACCATTTTTCCTTCAGATATATAAAAAAAAGGAAAGATCATTTCTGTTCCTCAGCTTTCTTCTAAACCTTGGCTCATTCAACACTTACTGAGAGTTATAGTAGTCTGAAGGATTCTAAAATTTATCATTAGAGATTACTTTATGATTACCCTGAGTTTAGTTGAGATGATGTCTCATAATAATAAGACATAGCCTTGAAATAACAACTTACCCAGCAATGTCATAATATTCTTCCACTTACGAAATCCCTTTTTGGCCATGAACCTACTGAACCCTTAAGAAAACCTTAAAAACACAGAACAGAAAGCTGAAATGAACTGATACAATCCCGAGTTCACCCAGCAGGCCCAAAGCTCAGGCCCAGGCTCAGTTGCAATAGATGATGGATAAATGGATCGATGGATAGCCATGTGGCCATAGGCAAGTAGCTTGCTCTACAGAATCAGTATCTCCTAGATGCAGGCCTCTTTCTTCTCCATTGTATTTCTCAGTTTCAGCTTCGAATTATCTTTTAGTTAGGAAGTTTGAAATATTCAATGCTAAGTTACTTCCCAAATAACTGGTGATGACAGATGAACTAGAATAGACAGATCTTCCTCTCTCCCTCCAGAAAAAAAGCACCACAAAATGAATGGTAACTTTTATACTTAATCTGGCATAAATTGTGATTTCTTAGCTAAATTAGTATTTGTATGATTGATAGAAGACAGAATTTTAGAATAATAAATTATACTAGTTCAATCCTTTAACACATCAGGGTTTATGAAATTCAATGAACTCATTTGAGCCAAAATTACTGTGCTTATTTCTAGTCACATTTTGAAGACAACAATTATAGAATTCTAAAACTTTATTAATTGACTATTGTGAATAGACATTTTCAGTGAGAAAATGACACTTAGCAGAATCAGATATATTTTATTAAGTCATAATATGCTTCAACACTGGAGCTTTCCCTTGTCGGATCTATTTGGCTTTTGCTCCACAACCAGACATAAGGTGGCAAGAATGGACTGTCATCTTTTGGCTGCTAAGGGCGATAGAGCTTTGGCAAATCTTATTTTAAATTATGTGCTACTTAGTGGCATTAAAAATCAAACAAACACCAAACTGGCCTTAAAAAAAAAACCCTCAAACACCGAAGATGGTACAATCATTTGTATAATGCCTCTGAGTAAAAGAGGGAAATATAAATTCTGGCTGATCACTATGTGTTAACAAAAAGACTGTAGTCAAAAGTCAAAGCCCAATTCCAGACTCATGCACACATCTGATTTTGTTTGAGAATATCATCTCAACTAGATCTCAGATTAATGATAGTGCAGCCTTTAGAATCACACCCGCCCCCACTCCAAGTACAGTTACGACAAGTACAAAGTTGAATAATGAAGACCTAAGACTTAGAAGGGGGTTGAGAAACTAGGAAATGCTTTTCTTACATCGGAGGGATGAGTCTATAGGAGGTACTTGATGGACAAGTGGATGGATGGGTTCTATGGCTGTAGGAAAGTCATTTGCCCAGTAGATGACCCCGCCCCCCCAGATCCTATTATCTATGAAAGGGGCTTCAGGGATGACCTGTGGGATCTTTTTGTAATGAGGGGAATGATGTCATAAACCTATTCACAAACCACAGCAGAAGCGATGACCTTGTGAAACCCAAGGTTGGTCAATGAAACTGAACAGGGAACAGCTGGAAAGAGTGGCATTCCAGGATCTGGCACCTCAGAACAGAAGATGGAGGACAGGCCTGGACCAGGGCCCCTATCAAGCTCAGCTGCCTGGCTAGCTCAGTTATATAGCTGGCTCAGTCATGGACTCTGCCAAGGTCCCTTTATGGGAAGGGGCACATCAGTTTCTAGAACCCAAGGCCTGAACACTTCCTCTAATAGGTGCGAAATGTCAGCGAAAATGTTTTTCTCAATTAAAAATCAACACACACGAATCAGGGACTAAGGTGCAACTGTCTTTTTAAATTACATGAGTTGGAGTACTAAAACTGATGAAATATACTTTGTACATGTATGTTTCTGACTGTTATCACTCTCCCTCCCCCTGCTCATGACTACTCAGAAATATCACTTTGGGGATCTCCTTCCAGATAGAGAGAGATAAAGAGAGAGAGAGAGAGAGAGAGAGAGAGAGAGAGAGAGAGAGAGAGAGAGAGAGAGAGAGAGAGTGTGTGTGCACGCTGGTCCTGGAGCTTGAACTCAGGCCTTGGCACTGTCCTTGAGCCTCTCTGTGCTCAAGGCTAGCACTCTACCACTGAGCCACAGCATCACTTCTGGCATTTTCTGTTTATGTGGTACTGAGGAATCGAACCCAGGGTTTCATGCATGCTAGGCAAGCACTCTACCACTAAGCCACATTCCCAGCTCCCTCTCCTTTGTATTTCTGTAGTATTTTTGTCCTCCACACTTCCCCACATCCAAATGTGGCAGTGTACACAAGGTCTCATTGCTTTTCTGCATGTGCAGGTCACGGGGACACCGAATCCCAGGATATATTTTATGTGTACCCCAAGGGTCAAGGAGACTTCATCAATAAGAAAAACTTTTTAATGCCTTTTTATTTCCTCAACTAGAGTAATTTTTTTTTAGTTCATGTAGCATATCAAAGATATGTAACTCATGGTCCTCATCTTTTTCCAGCTTTCAGTGGATACAAGTTTCTGCGTTCTGCTTATGTATAAGCTAGGTGTGGAGAGAAGGGGGTTGGCTGTATTGTTTGATGTAGCTGAGGAGTTTTGTGAAGCACAGCCCTAAGTCTAAGTGGAATCTATAGAGGCAGGGAAAGAGCAAGGCAGGAGAGAATTGTGGAACGCTTACCAAGAAGCCAGCCCAAAGAAGTAGGGAACCCAGGATACCACAAGAAATGTAACTCTAGGTGATCATTGGTGCTCAGGATACCTGAGCCCTCCTTATGAGACACACTACACTGATGATAAAGGCAGTTGTGTCTGGTGGTCAAGGACTAGGATGGAGCAAAAGAGGGTGTGACATACAATAAGGGTCTGCGCAGAGAGCCCTGGACATAGCCATGAGAAATGTGTCTGATACATTTTTTGGGGGGAAAATGAAGGTTTAAACATGAATCACACTTCATAATTTAAAAACCTTTGATACAATTTATAAACTCACTATAAGCTTTTTATATAATTATTCTTCACATAGAGGGATGGAGACATGCAAAAAAAATTAAGCACAGTAAGTACAGGTAAAAATGAATTGCATATTTGAAAACTGCTTTTGAAAAGTAGATTTTAGGAAGTGGTGCTATGACTCAAGGGGTAGAGTGCCTGCCTTGAGCTGAAATGCTCAGGGACAGTGCCCAGGCTCAGAGTTCAAGTCCCACGACTGACTAAATAAGTAAATAAATAAATAATCTAATATTTTTAAAAGGTAGATTTTAAATGTTCTTTTCACAAGAAGCAGTATGTATGTTAGGTCATGAATATGTTAATTAGACAGATTTAATAATTCCAGAATATATGTAACCCATAAATAAATAAATATATATATATATAATTACTTTTCAATTATAAATAAAATTTTGCCAGATGCTGGTGGCTCACACCTGTTATCCTAGCTACTTAGGAGGCTGAGATCTGAGGACTGAGGTTATTTTAACCACAGACAAATCTGAGACTCTTATCTCCAATTTATGAGCAAAAGAGCTCATTGTCTGTCTTGAGAAAAAAAATTAAGCAAGAGCATGAAGCTCTGAGTAAACCCCCATACTGACACAAAAATAAAAATTAAAAAATTCAGCAGTTTTGATTCTGAGTCTTAAAGACAGCACATTGTCATATTACATGTGTCACATGGAAAACACATATGTACTCAGGATGCAACAGTGCTTTCTATATTAGGCCTGCGTTCTGAGTGTTTCTTCTGTTTGGACTTTGTTCAAATAAAGCCTGCATACTTAACAAGAAATATCTGCTAATATTACTTTCAGAGACTTAGTAGGATTGATAAACAGGATGCAGATCTTTTAACCTTGTAACTAATAAAACATCTTCAGGTCTTTGAAAAATTCTTTCTTTAGCACTAAGGACTGAACATAGGACCTGTGCCTTCTAAGGAAATGATAAACCTTTTTTTTTTCTTTTTTAAAGCAGTTAGTGAGAGAAATCCTCAAGGCTGTGAAAAAGGGAGCACTGAGCATGAGGGTTCACGACCCTCTCACTGTCAGAATTCAACAGGAGAAAAGCCACTTTTCCTGTGATGATGGAACTGCTACAGAACATAATACCTGGGTCAATTTTCTGCAGAGATGAGTCTCAGAATGTGATTGTCTTATTGTACCTGTTGATGAGCAGCTGCTAGGGCTCTCCTTTTGCTATTAAATCAGTTGGCTGGTGATCACTGCTGGTTAAGTGACTGGGAAAAAGACTGAAAGTTACCAAGCACGGGTACCTCAAACTTTGTGACAATCCTAATATCTTTAAAGGGGAGCATGGTACATACTCATTTTCAGTAAGCCGCTTAATGAGCTTTTATTTTTGGACTTTTTGAAGAACATCTTAAAGTTACCTACCTGGATAAAAAAAAAATCACTATGTAATACCACCAAATCCTCTTGAGTAAGAGAATTAAAGACCATAACATTCCCTTAAAAAACAGTTTCATAAAGCTGACCTTTTTAAAAAAGACTACAGTAAACAATAATACATACATGGAAAAGCAAAGAGTTATTTAGAATTACTTTTAAAGAACAGATTCTAATCTCTCTCAAAATAGCCTAGTCTCTAAATTTTTACCTTATTTTCTTTTTAACTAGCTAGCTGGAGAGAATCATGTTTGTTGCCAAATGCCTGAGTTCTACAATTGTTTATCCTTGAGAAGACTTTCTAAGAGCAGCTCTGCTGGGTCTCAATGCCCTGCTGGTCTCTCCCTGGCCACTGGTAGAACCTCTGTTGAAGCTGTGTGACAGCACACATCTGGGTTGTTGGTATGTACCTGGTATTTGCTAGATGTCTTTTGTGCATTCTAAAGAGCTCTATTTTAAGAAAGATCATACAGACTTTGCAATAAAAGTTTTGCCATAAAAATGAACTCTTAATAACATTTATATCCCTCCCTCCCTCCCTCCTTCCCTCCCTCCATCCATTCACAGATAATTACAAATCTTACTATACTCCCTGAGATTATCTCACAGGATTTTCAGAAAAAAAATACTGCAAAGAAGGCATCGTTATTCTTACTTTACAGTTGAAGAAACTGAGGCACTAATTAGTTAAAGATTAGGCCAAAAGCAACACTGACAATTTCATATGGTTACATATACTAATTTACTCAGAGCTCCTGACAGGGACTGAGAGAACAGCTGTGCTCTTCCCAGAACATCCCTTATACAAAAGGTTTGGGGCCAGAAGTATTTAAGAGTCTGCAGGTTTTCAGATTTTGGAATATGCACACAGATTTTTTTTTTACTGGTTGAACATTTTTTAATAAAAAATCTAGAATCTGAAATAAACATCATTCAAAAAAGTTCTGATTTAGGGCATCCTCAAACTATGTATTGAAAAAAGTGGAAGAGTCTAGGAAGGACATATAAATCTAACTGAGGAAGATAGGGCTTTGGAGACGTTGGGGCCATTCATAGGAGATTGCCATTGTCCAACTATCATCGGTAGAATATGAGACTTAAAAATGTAGAACTTTCCTGTATTAGTTGAACCAACAGTTTGACTTGTCTCATAAAATCAGACTATTTTTATCTATCTATCTATCTATCTATCTATCTATCTATCTATCTATCTATCTATCTATCTATCTATCTATCTATCTATCTATCTATCTATCTATCTATCTTTATTGTGAAAATACCGTACAGAGGGGTTACAATTACATGGGCAAGGTAATGAGTACATTTCTTATCTAGCATTGTTGCCTCCTCCTTTGTTTCCCCTTCCCACCCTCCCCCTCCCTCCGATCCTCCCACCCCTGTGCCAAAGTTGTAAGGTTCGTTTTTCAACATAACATCTTGTACATCTCATTGTTGCAACGGGTCCACCTGTATCCCTATTTAAACAATTTGTTTTATCCCTTCTCCTCCACAAATTATACCAACATCAAATACAGTGAAAACAGGGGTTAACCCATGGGGGGAGGGACATACAAAGCAACAAAGAAATATAAATATGTTAGAAACCATAGCAAGAAAGAAAAACCATTTGAGTCCTTATCTTGGGGTTCATTTCGCCTAACATCAACTTATCTGACCGTTTCTGCTTGACTCAGACATATACTAGTTATTGCAAATAAGGGAAACCATAGGACCTATATTTCTTTGGGCCTGGCTTACTTCATTTAATATAATTTTTCCATGTCTTTCCAAGTCAGACTATTTTAGATGAGGTCTAACAACTGTAAATATTCATGAACTAACCTACTCAGCTCATTTAAAGCAAATTGTTGTTAATTAATTTCATAATTAATGTCTTCTCTATAAATCATCTACATGCACCCAGAGGACTACAGAGATGAATTAATCTGAAGTCTGGATTTTTTTTTCTTTTGAGAATGAAGACAATGTTTGTGAAGACCTCAGATTGAAATTGCCACTTTACCACTTAATAGGCAAGTGCTAAAGTATGTCTAAGTAGTATGTGTATCAAATTCTGAAACTCACTGCAATTGATAGTAACTCAAATGAGAAAGGAAATATTTCATGATGTGTATTTTACGTAGTAAATACAAAATAAAAAAATGAAGCAAAAACTTTTTTTGTACCCTAAAAGTACTCAACTTTAATCATAGTTTCTCAGACTTCATATACAGTTGTAAAAAATGTACAACAGTAGAGAAGACAGAAGAAAGAAGAGATGGTAATGTACTGGGAGTGCCCATGACTTAGGCTCCACTGGGGGTCTGAAGAAAGACCCTACAGCATACAAACTCTAGTAATTTAAGCAAGGCAGGTAATGAAAATTAAAGTGTACATAACTAAAATAAAAACAAAAATACAGCCAACTTCAAAAAGGTGATTAACCCCACCACCACTACAATACACAACAGACACACCACCACCACCACCACCACCATCAAAAATCACTTAGTCATATACACTGATCTCTTCTAGGAATGCATATGAAGTACCAGCAGATTCACTCAGTGAGGGTCTGGTCTGGGGGAAATAAGCTAAGCTAAAAGCAGAGTCAGCAAAAAGTTCCTGGAATTACAGGTTGAATAGTCTTAATTTGAAATGCTTCAAAATCGGAATTTCTTGAGTGCTGACATGATGCCTCAAGTAGAAAATTTAATGCCATGAAGGTTTGTTTCTTGCACAGAATTATTTAAAATGCAACATAGGGCTAGATGTGTAGGAGAGTGGTAGAGTTTATTTAAGGCCCTGGGTTCAATCCCAGTACCCTCCGTACATGTAAAAAGTGAAATACATGCAGGTATGTTTGCTTTGTGCCATCTTTCTATTTTCTGGTACAAACAAAACATAAACTCAGGTACCAGCTATGGATTCCAGGGAGTCCATATGTGAGGTTTTTATTGTACAATATAAAATGATAAAATTAATGTTAATAATTAAATTTTTAGTATTCTTTCACTTACAGTGACATTAAATAGTAAAAATAAAAAATAATATGGCAAGTCAGGAGAGACAGTTGGAGGGGCAGGTGAGTGATGGATGCAGAAACATGAAATGAGGTTCCCCAATGCAGTGGCCAAGGGAACACCATACTAATCAAGCATGTTTCTCACTCTTAGGAGACACTGAGTACTCAGCTCTGCTAGACATTTGGAGGCAGAGGAAGAATGGGATGCACAGCAGCTCCTGTTTTTAAGGGTACCCACCTTTTGGGTGGGGAAAACATATATAATTAATGAAAAACACAAATAAAGAGAAATGATAGGAATGAACTCCTGAAGGTAAGCTTCCATCGGAGGGAGAACAACAGGAACTGGAGGTCAACCTCCATCAGGTAAGCTGGTGGAGAACAGAGAATATCAACAAAAAGGAGATGCACAGGTCTTTTAGAAGAGGCAATGGGTTGTTCTCAGGAGGCTATCCTGGAGGATAAGCGGCTCTGCGGTCTTTCCTAAGGAAACAAGGGGCTGGGAAGAGGGATGTATCTGCAGAAGCTACACTTCCGTGTCCCAAACAAATAGTTCATGACCTCTACAAGTGCATTTTGTATGAAAAGGCCCCAGACTATTTGTAAATCCACCCGCTACAAAGCCAAGCAATTTAGTGCAGTAAATCTGTCCTTGCTTGAAGGTGATATTTATCTATTCTCTCTCCCAATGCCGTCCTTGACATGAAGGAAACTAATGGTGGTTGATAAGAGTGTATTTAAGTGCCATGGCAATAAATAGGTAAAGAGGCAATGTTCCTGCCACACAGCCGCCTATTCCTGGCAGGGACATAAAGGTCCAAGAAGAGCCAAAGGCAGCTGTCTCTCTTCCCTCAGGGAGGTGAACACGGGGTGGCTCTCAGAGCCCTCAATGTGTTCACACTCGACCTTGCTGCCACTATGTCAGAAGGAGGAGAATAATCTAAATGGAAATAGGAATAGGGCCTGACTTTGTAGTAGCAGAGTTCTAGGGAATGAGATGAATCAGACCCGGGGACAAAGCGAGGGAGGACATACTGTTGACATACTCATGCTATGCAGGATCCTGTCACAAACCTGAGGCCAGAGTGATGCCTTGACCATACTCCTGTGCTTGTTGGCCAGAAGCTCAGGGATCAGATGCTGGCAATACCCTGTATAGCTCCCTACCCTTTCCAGGTCTGTGGTTACCTCTGTAAAATGGGCATGTTAACATAGTACATCTGTTCACACATGTGTAACATGTAAATAAATTTAATAATGTTAGTTGAATGAATGCTGGCTAAGTTGCTTTCTGAAAATGGGGAAATTAAACAGACTAGTAACCACACACTGCCCTGAGGATCCTGAAGTCCCTTTGGTAACTTAAGACACACAGAACTTATTTCTTCTCATATGGCACATCTCATCTGGCAGCGAATCTAAACCAACCAAAACCTGACTGAATATCAGCATGGCCTGCCACTACCTGAACCAAGCCATTGTCATCTACATGGTTATGGGCTTCTGCACCCAGAAGGAAGATGATGACATTTGCCTGTTCAACTAGACAATGGTGTTCACACTTCACAGAGAAAGTCAAAGTCTTTAAGAGACTGTGAAGGTGTCTGGCCCACCATTATCTCTGATCTCATGTGTGCCTCTTGCATTCCACACGTGCTCAGTTTTCCTTCCTTGTATGCTCTCTGTCTAGATGTTTTTCTAAAGTCTCAGTGGTTCATGTGAATCTTTCAGAGAGTGGTTCTTAATGTCTCTTGGATGTCTAATGACCAGAATTTAAGGGACCCATGAAGCTGTATGACAAACTGTTCATCTTTACTTTTACTACCCTCTAAATGAAATGAACACTTTTCCCCCTTATGCACATGGAAAAGTAACTACCATGATAATACCTATATAAATTACAGATTGGTCATAACCTATGTTGCTACCAATGTCTCAAAACAGGGATTCTGATCTCTGCTTTTTTGAAATTAGAGTAGTGGGGGGCATCCACGTCTAGAGCTGGGTATTTAATAAAGAAATAAAGATGTTCATATGTTCCTAAGTATGTGTTTGATTTGAAAAAGCATTTCCCTATAACTGGCTTACTGTACTTATGTTCTGCACTTACACACATTCTGAGGAGGGCAAAGGTACATAGCAAAAGGCAGATAGAGAGATCATACCAGTGGTTTGCCTCCCTCTAAGTGTCCCTGTGGAATACCAGGGTGTGCCCTAGGTCAAACCCTCTGAGAAGTAGTAAGGGTGACACAACTCCCAGGGATCCAATCAACAATATCAGACAGGGGTGCTGGTTGTAGAATCTGTCCTAATCTCCTGCTTATTCTATGGCTAGCTCCAGATTCATCTTAAATGAGCAAACAGGCATGGAGAGGCAGGGCCCAGCCCAAGGTTCACGTCGAGGAGCAGGATTGTAATCCAGGTTCGTAGCTCCAGACTCTGAGACATAATCAAGGTAGAATTGCCAATATGACTCTTGTGAGTAAAGAAAAGGAATTTCAATCTTCTATGTGTTTCTATGTATGTATATGAGTGTGTGTATATATATATATATATAGATATACACATATATACTTTTTTCAACAACTACACTTATTTATATTTATTTGTCTTTACAGAGTATATAAAACAAAGTCTGAGACATAAATTCTTGAGGAAAAAAGTCTTCCTGACTTGTTACTTCATTAGAAGCAACCCAGTGTATGAGAAGAGAAAAGTCATATTTATGAGGCCACTGTCTGTAGCTTGTGTTGTACCAGTTACTTTCATTCCCCATCGAATCTATCATTCCTTTTTGTAGTCATGGAAACTGAGGTAGGAGACAGAACCCAACTGGCTCAAGTCACTCCCAATTTATCACAATGTGGCCCAACTGCCATGTATTTGATAATACACTAAGAAACACTGCGGACCTGCCATGAGGACTTCTAAGCAATCCTGATAACTTTTTACAGTCAGGAATCACCTGAAAGATAACTTACTCCATCAGAAACCTTTTCTACGTTTCTATTTTCCAGTGATAGCCTTGGTCCTAGGACTAGGGTGGGAATGTAATGAGATGAACAGTACAAAAACTAAAGGCCACAGCTAAAGTCCCTCTGAATCAACAACTACGTGCACAGCTCCAAAGTAATATAAAACAGGTCATTTAATTTCATAAAAGGATCTTTCCAGTTTGTTTTTTTCCTCCCAGCCTATTGAAATGTACACATTACGAGGACAAAGTACAAGGTACTCTTCAACTGTAATTTTACTTGTGCATATATTTAATGTGCTGCAAGGGATGAAACATTTTGTGGTTCTGTGCTTAGCAAATGAAATAAATCAATGTGTTAAGAGAGCCATTTTTTCTTGCTGTCTGGGGGAAGTGCTCTTTACTTTTCTATTAACAGGAACTTAATGAACCATTTCACATTCAAAACCCTTAGAAAGGTCATAATGTCTATTTCTTAATTAAGTTTTTTGAAGTCAAATAATGCTAATTTTCTTTTATGTATACACATGGGTAACACTGCTTTAAAAAAATTACTGAGAATAAACACTACCACAGAGCAAGGACTGTTTCAGTGAGATGCTTGTAAGGCTTTATAAAGGAAGATAAAGAAAGAGAAATGACCCGACCCAGCATTTTATTAAATATAATCAAAGAACCAGGGAATTTGGGTTGCCATGGAAGTCAGGCCTAAATAAAGTTTATTGCATGGAGCCGACTTGGCATTATGCTTCAAAACAGGGAGCACAATAAAGCCAATGGGCTTTAAGAAACACTGGTCACTCAGCATTTAGGTTCCTTTGCTTGAATTTCTTTTAAATTTTTATGCTTAAACTTCCCAGCCTGTATTAAAAAGGCCCAGGCTTTGTAGGATAACAGAAGCAGGTACTTGAGGCTCGCTGTGGCTTCGTTCTTGGGCCAGTCTCATTTTTCCATCCTAATTGCAGCAGACAGCATTGGGGCTTTGTCAGCCCTACCTGCTCTGAATAGGAGCACTTTTGGCCCCCCTTGTCAAAGACCAAGGAAGAAAGCAAGCTCTCTGGTTGGCAGCAGTCTTGGATTCTCGCCCCCGGCCATACTGTGCAATCACGCTGTTTATTCCACTGTAACAATCAGACAGCAAGAGCTGAGCACCTGGTACTCCCCGGCCCGGGCCTTCCTTGGCAGCTGACGGGCAACCTCGCTGCCAGGTGGTCGCGCTTCAATTACATTAGCTAGCCATTCTAGGGTTAACGAGGACCCACTTTCTTCAGAATGCCCCAGGAAAATCAGTTATTCATAAAAGACAGTAGCCTTTTGTTGATCACTGAACAATGTTGCTGAATATCCATTAAATTAAATTCTCTTTATTGGACTGAATAATGCAATAGCGATAGCCCCAGCTAGAAGTTTGCATGTTTATTTACCAAATTTCTGAATAATTTATACATGGATCCTGGCTCTTTTTTTCATTTAGTGGCCAAATGCTTCTTTGGAATGGAAAAGGGTAGCTTTGCCATCATTTTAATACAGGCTACTACTCACTTGCAAATAAAAAAACAAATGGAATAGTGAGGGGAAAAAATGTATTTTAACTCAGAATTCACCTTCCAATTCTCTTTTGTGAGAGGACTTTCACATTTACGCTGAAGCTTTTGGGGACTATTTCATATAAAGCACTATTTTCAAAACAGAAAATAAAAGAGAATGAATATGATTAGCAAGTGCGGCTAGTCATCAAATCTCTATGTTGGGAAGTGCTTCTGATGCTTAGGTACAAGGTAGCCCTGAAAGGTTTGTGTGGATCTGAGGACTTAGTAGTTGAATTCCATAGATGTCTAGAATGCATCTCCCCCACCTCACCCCTCTCAAGTCTCCACTGCTCCAGAGAGCTGCTCTCTGAGGTCCTCTGCCACAGGGACCACAGGGTGTCAGAGACAGCTCAAAACAAGGTCCCTCCTTTCCTTGCCTTACTCTGTTTCTCTCATACTAGTATCTTGGGAGGTTCTCTCCCTTTCCCTTCCTGGTGACAGTTTCAAGTTTCTTACACTTGGAAAAACAGACCCTCAGCTTCAGATACATGGCTGCACAGTTCAAATGTGCTTGAAAAAGCTTAAGTACAGAGATATGACAAAAATCACTTAAAATCTGTTGCCCTAGGGATTTAACCTTAGCTGTTTGGGAGATTATTTATTCCTTTATTTTTTTCACAGAGCTGGGGATCAAACTTAGGCCCTTCCACTTACTTGGCAAGTGCTTTAATACTGAACTATACCTTCACCCTGGGAAATAATTTTAGAGCAGGATTTAAAAAAATTATTTAGATAGCATTGACAAAAACATCAGCAACAAGTTAAATTACCCTCAAGTATATATTAGTTATAGTGCATGTGTGCATGCACACACACACAAAAGATCTATGAATGGATAAAGAAAATATGGTATGTATATATAATAGAGTACTATCTAACCATAAAGAAGAACAAAATTGTCACATTGGCAGGAAAATGAATGGAGCTGGAAACTGTCATGTTAAGCAAAATAAGCTAGGCTGACAAAGGCAAATACAGCATGTCCTCTTTCTAATGTGAACACGTACCTAAAACAACAATATAAGTGTAAAATGAGGGTATTGCTTGGGATTGAAAACCAGTGGGAGTGAGGAAAGTGAAAGGAAAGAGTGAAGGGAGCCGAGGATGAATGTAAGTTTCTCACATGCATGAATGAAAACAGAATAGTGAAACTTGTGAAAATGGCTTTAAAATGAGGAGAAGGGGGATAAGGAAGAGTAATAGAAGGGATAAAGTGGATTCGAGTACATGATATACATATATGAGAATACTACAATAAAACTCTTTGTACATGAAACACATTATATTATATACTACAAAAGGGAAATACGTTCTATTGGATTCCATTTATTTAAAGGGAAATAAATTCTTTTTTTCAAAATGAACAGTGAATAAATTTAGGGGGAGAGGCATGAGTGAGTTGACATGCAAATTCAAAGTAGTCTGTGAGAACATGTTTGCACTCACAATAATGTGAGTGCTATCCTGACAGCAGCTGGAAGAAGGCAGGGAGCAGGGCTGAGAGAGGGAGCATCAGATGCCTATCAAAGTGCCACTCTCACTTGACGGCTAAGAGATCTGGACAAGCCACTCAACTTCTCTCTGAATCTGTTTCCTCTCTTGCAAAATGGAATGCCAGCCCTGATTTTGAGTATCATCCCTATGGGTTCTCTCACCTTAGCCCAATTCAGTTAGGGAAGATACACATAGCTACTCTTGGTCCTTGAATGTAATTACCTCATTGGTTTCCTCTATAGTAAAGAAGCAAATGGAAATTAGAACTCAGTGCCAGGGCAAAGAAAGCATCACAGACTATCTTTCTGCTACGTTGCTGATGAAGTATCAGAAGGATCAAAATCAGACATTCAGAAATGAATGGTTTAGTTGTGTTTTGTGATCATTTTCGGTAAATGCTTTGCCTTTGCCTTGGCATTTATCTTCCCAAGGCAGGCTGGTATCTGGTCACATTGTACGATTCTAGTAACATTATCTCTAAATTATAAGATCTACCTTGAACAAGGCACCAACACAAAGGTTTTACAATGTGCTGATGACAAGTGGATACTCTTCTACAGTTCAAAAACAATGGCTGACACTTCTGTATGAATAGACAGAGGAACATCAAAGACAGCCTTTTATACAGAAAAATTGTGTGATGCCCACTTTAATCTCTCTGACAATCCATGTACAAGCTGAACGCAATTTTATTTTTCACACAAATACTAAGGCTTGATACAAGGACATCTTTTTCTTTGCAGTTAAAAGAGGAAGAGACAAAGATGTGCTAGCATAGCCTTTGAACTTTTTAAGGCTGTATCAATGGACCATGATACTTAACCACCGATACCAGGGCAGAGATTTACAATAGCTGAATTTAAGGCATTCTGACTAAAACTAGTCATTATTATAGATTAAAGAAAGGCATTAATATCCACATTTTTAAAAAGTTCCATAGTTTTTATACTTTTAACCCTTTGGTCAATTAACAAAGGTCTAAAAAGGTAAGATCACAATACCTCAAGGGTTCATAAATTACAGTGGCATGGGGCTGTGAATTGAAGGGAAACTTGGATGAGGAAGGAAACAGAGTAAATATCTTTTGGGGTAAGAGGGAAATACTCTTCTAGTGAACTCGGTGTCTTAGAATGGATACAACTCCATGGCAATTCTTCTAATTACAGCAAGACTGAAGAGATTATGCAATGGTATCTCTAGATGGCCCCTAAGTTCTACTTTCTTTCTTTTGTACCTCTGGATTCCTTATGAGCAGGGGTAAGAAACTATTTTTCTTGAGGCTGTGAATAAACAAACTTATCATGCATTGTTTTTGAGGTAGTATACTGGTAAACTTTGAAGGAAGGCAGCTTGGCAGTATTGCATGCAGAGACAGTGATGCTTGAAGTCAGGGCCTCGTGAAGCTACCCTTCAGGCCCTAGGCAGTATTTACTAAAATGTATATTTCCTTTCCCATGTGTATTTCCTTTCATCCAGAACTGAAAACCTAGATGTCTGTCCTGCCTTTGTATCTAACTATATTTAATGAGGTATATATGTTGTTTTTTTAAAAAAGAAACTCTTTTTTTGCTAGGGGATATTTAGATAATTATAACATAATTCACAAGCCAAACAAAATCAACAACACAGGCAAACAGGCCATAGACAGCTGATAAGAAGTATATGTGAAGCACATGCATCTGTTTCACCATGTACCAAAGAAGTTTGTGGACCTCATTACCACTTTGTCCATCCCACACCCACTATTACTACTTACTTCTGAGGAAGTAAGGAAGTTGGAGGGAAGATTTTGAAGGAGCTGGGCCACCTCTCTGGATGAAAAGCAATATCTCTATAGTATTCTCTGTGACCTGACCCTGGCTTTGCTCAACCACACGCTGAAAGGGCTGCCTTTTCAGATTCATTAAAAAAATTAAAACAAACAACACAGTAATCAACCCACATAACCCAAGTAGGACATTGTCTCTGTAGCCACTAGTCAAACAGTACTTTGTTCTGCCTAGTTCTAAAACACCAAAGATGACCCTAACTTGTAAACAGGTTTTTGAGACATGCTTTAGTGTGATATTAATGATAAACAGATTTACCTGGTTTGCTCAATGCCTTTACCATTTTAGAAATCTGAATGTACAGAAGTATACTATTAAAAAATAGTGAAATAACAGCCCCTTAACCCCCCCCCCCAAAAAAAACAAAAAAGATGAACAAAACCACAAACAAAAAAACAACACAATACTGGAAGAATCCAGCAGTTGTTTGGAAGAAACTTTAAGGAATTTGATCTCATGAGCATTTTTCCCCCTTATATTCTCACTCAGCATTTTTGTTCAAGGCTGCTCGACCACTTTAGCCATGCCTCCATTTTTGGCTTTTTTTTGCTAGTTAATAAGAGTCATATTTGTCTTCTTGGGCTGGCTTCAAACCTCAGTCCTCATATCTCAGCCTCTTGAATAGCTAGAATTATAGATATGAGTCACTGATACTCAGCTTATCAGCATTTTTTGAGAAGGTATGCTAATGACATTGCCAAACTGGGGTACTCTGCCTAGCTCCAGGCTATGTACATCTGCTTTGAGAGAGATTTTTAAAACTAATTTATTTTATTGATATTATAGAGGTGATGAACAGAGGGATTACAATTACATGAATCAGGTAATGACTATATTTCCTTTCATACAATCTCTTCTGTTCCCTCATTCTTTCCCAGTCCTTTCCTCTTGTCTCTACCCACTTTCACTTTCATCAGTGTCCAGTGAGCTCCACTGTTACACATTTTTCACCCTTTTTCCGTCAAGTTCTGTGCCCTCTCCTCATCTTCCCAAAGATATACATGTGAATCTACCATATATAAAGACAAAATCATCAATAACTAAAGAGAAAAAAATCTTTTGTTTCCATACCTTGGAGTTCATTTCAGTATGTATATTATTTGATATAAATATGAAAAGGCACTTAGATATTGTACCTTTGTGTTTTTCTCCTAAGAGTATTCTCTTTTGGTGAAAGAGATTTTTTTTTTCAAATGACTAAATTACATAGTACATTCTCAGAGTAAAAACTGTTTCTTTTGCCCCGCTACCTCCCATTCCAACTAATAAAAGCTGTGTTCAGTAAAATTTTATATTTTCCCTTAACTATCAGTTGTTTGTAAAAAATCAAAATGACAACAACCTTGGGTTGTTGGATGTCTGTTTCTAGTTAGTAAGACTGTATTGTTAAAAGTGGGTTTCAACATATGGTGGTACACTATCAATTTTTTTTGAAATCATCACCTTTCTTACAGTTAAAAGGAAGATTTTTGTGTATGGGTGAAGTGATACTGGGGTTTGAACTCAGGGTCTTATACTTGATAGTATGGTTCTTTACCACTTGAGCTATACCTCTAGCCTTATTTTGTTTTAGTTATTTTTCAGATATGGTCATGAATTTTTGCTGGGACCAGCATCAGACTGTGTTCCTTGGACCTTGGGACTTGAGTAGCTGAGATTATGGGGTGATCAACCATGCTAGCTTACTAATTGATATGGGATCAACTAACTTTTGTGCTGACCTCAACCCAAGATCCTCTGATCGACACCTTCCAAGTAGTTGGGATTACAGGTGTGAGCCATGATGGTTCACTAAGAAAGGTAAAAATTCAAACTAGGTTTTGAAATTAAGATGAGGGAAAGGAGAACAAAGAAAGAGAAAAAGGAAAGGGAAGAGGAAGAGGAAAAAAAGAAAGAAAATGGAAGAAGAGGAGCAGGAACAGGAAGACGAGGAAAAGGAGAAGAGACAAAGAAATAACACCAGGCCCTGAGTTCAAGCCCCAGGACTGGCAAAAAACAAAACACAAAAACAATTTCTTGGGCTGGGAATATGGCTTAGTGGTAGAGTGCTTACCTAGCATGCATGAAGCCCTGGGTTCAATTCCTCAGTACCAGATAAAAAGAAAAAGCCAGCAGCGGCTCTGTGGCTCAATGGTAGAGTGCTAACCTTGAGCAAAAGAAGCTCAGGGACAGTGACAAGGCCCTGATTTCAAGTCCCAGGACTGGCAAACAAAGAAACAAACAAACAACAGAAATACTAATTACCTTTGTATGATCAGTATACATTGCACTTATATATTGAGGTACTCCAGTGCTCCCTGTAAATATGTACAGTTGTATTAAAGATAAAAGAAAAAAGAGGAGAGGGAGGAGAGAAGACTCTGGAAAGTCAGTGCTTTATTACCTGTGAGGATGTGGCACTGAAGTGCTCTGCACTGTCCTTGGATGGTACAAAGTTGATATGGGCTGCTCAGGTATACAACAGGCCAAACATTCCATTAGACTTGATGACTTTAAGAGTGTCAAGAGGCTCTGCTAGGGTGGGAGTGGTAAACTATCTGAGGGATTGGCTAGAGCCACACACATGGAAAGCATGCAAAGGCCAATTTCTTCTCTGAAAGTGCCTGACTGCCATATTTTGGCTTGAAAACCCATTTGTCATTCAAAGCCCACCTAAACTATCTCTCAGGTGGTCTGTCAGGAATAGATTTTAATTACCTTGTTTATACATTTTAATATTTTAAATAAAATTCAATATAAAGCAAAGATAATTTTCCATATATATTATTTTGTCAGTCATGGGGCTCAAGGCTAAGACTCTACCACTTGAGCCACTGCACCACTTCTGGTTTTCTGATAGTTTATTGGCGATAAGAGCCTCACAGACTTTCCTATCCAGGCTGTCTTTGAACTATGATTCTCAGATCTCAGCCTCCTGAATAGCTAGGATTACAGGCATGAGGCACTGGCACCTGGCTTCCCATTTATATTTTTATGGCAGTAAAATAAAGGTTTTTGAATTTATTTTTCAAGAGTTGGTGAATGAAGGGGGTTATCCATTGTCCAGTACCATAAAGTGATAGCTATCTAAGCTGGAGAATTTGCTAGCCTGGCAGGCAGTTCATAAGTATCCCAAGTAAAGATGAATCTTACTTGTTAACTGATGTTAAAGCTCTTTTCACAATAGAAGAGCAGAAGTCACTGGATATAACAGAGCAGTAATAGCATTCAATGGGCACAGTGCCCAGAGAAACCAGCTGAAATACAAGGCTAAAGGCTATTGATCTCAAAGAGGAACCAAGATGTTCAAGGTACAGCAACCTATAGCAACAAGGTTTCCAAAGACCTTTATAAGACAGCCCTGGGCCCTAGGTGGCACCTATACCAAAGCAGTTACCCTTCCTTACAGTACCACATGCAGATTTCTCTGGATTAAAAAATGGAACTAGTGTTTTTGAAGTCCAGAACACTAAAATGAACCATATGAAAGTGTCCTGTCTTAAGTAAAAAATAGTCAAATACCAATACTCAAGTTCTAGAGGGTTAGCCTTGAGCGAAAAAAGCTCAGGGACCATGTTCAGGCCCTGAATTCAAGCCCCAGGATGGGCATCACCAACACCACTACAACTACCAACAACAAAACCTCCATTTTGTTAGGGCTGGAACATTTAGGCTTTTTAAAAAAAAAATTCATTATATGAGTAAGACATGGCATTTCGTTAAAGAGAGCTGGAAATGATAATGATCCCTTCATATTCTAGGACTTGAGAACATTTAATGGAACAGACTAGATCTCAATATTAACTAGATATTAGGAGAGGCCCATGAATCATATGTATAGTTTTTTCTTTTAAATTAGGAATATGTACCTGGTCTTAAGTTTGTGATAGGTACTTAAAAAAATGAACATGGTTTGTTGGATAGCTACCATTTGTCATATAAAATTAAATTGATCAGTCTGTGACCTGATACAAATAAAACACCTTTAACTACCTACTGAAGTTTTCAACATACTGAAAATTAAACAGGTGCTAAACCTTAAAAGATACTTTACAAGTCTTACCAGTTTCTAAAATAGAGAAAATTCCATTGGTATGTTATTATTTTAGTAGGATCTAGGCTACAATGTTTCTTAGGCAATTCTCTAACATAGAAACATTGAAAAATAGTATTTTTGCTATTCTACTGTTAATATAATCTCAGAAAGGGAAATATGAAAATAGCAACTAAATATGGGTTTATGTGGCATGGAAAGAAAATATATTTTATAGGTGACTCTTCCCTCTCATCTAAGAGAAAAATGATAAAACTGGTCAATAATCTGCTACTCAGAAAGTGACCTAGTTTTATGAATACATATTGAAACAAAAAGTAAATCTGCCAACAAGAGAAGACATAACAGAAGTTCACTGAGTCTACAATTAGCACCTACTATGGAGGGCTTTCTAGAATCTCAACATGAAAACCTGGAATGCAAGTCTCATTCAACAACCTGAGAAGACGAGAGCTTTTTACAGGCAAAGAGCAAATTAAGAAGTTCATTAATTAAACAGTGCGGGTGGAACAGATGGATGCTACCTACGCTCGAATGACGCTAAATTGGGACAGAGGTTTGCAGTCCTTAATGAGGCTCCATAAAATGAATGATTACATAGTGATCACAAGTAAACAAACCTGCCAGAAGAAGTGGACTATAGGCAACAAGTCCTGCAACATGGTAACAAGAAGATCTAACCAGAGGAAAGTATCGATTTCCTCCTACCTTGGAGGTCATTCAATCCAGACCATGGGGGGGAGGAGGGCGGTGAGGGAACTTTACAAGTCTACAAAGAGTTAAGCATGAAATGACAGTGGGGCAATAATATAAAAATGTCTGGCCATGGAAATGAACAGAACAGAAACCTTTTTGTCACGTATAAAGTGTGTTATTGAGAAAGAGACACTCAAGTTTCTTTTATCTTCACAGGAAAACAGAGATGCAGAATGTCAGGTGCCTGGGCCTTTCAAAGTAAAAGCAAAGGCTTAGTTAGCAAAAGCAACTTTTCAGAAGATGTGAGAATTGAAATAGTTTTAATTAATTATACTTTTTCTTTATCACTAATTATTCATTTTTCTAATATGTCACCTTAGCTTATTTTAGGGGGGAAATATGGGAGAATCTTAATTACCTTATGCTGGTCATGAACCTGTATAGAACTCCAAAGGTTTCTATCTACTGGCAAGAGAAAGTCATTTTGATATTAGAAAATTTCCTAAATATATTTGCTGTTATCTAGAACATAACATTTTTCAAATATAAGTACATACTTCTTTAGAATTCTCTTTTATGTTTTCCAGCAAAGATGTGGTATAATTTCATCAACAGAAAACTTTGGAACAAGAACAGCATTGAGGGGACATGTGGTAGCTACATATTGTGTAGCCCAGCTTTGGAAGTCAGCAGTAGTTGGTAGTGATTTCCTGTCTGTTATCTTGGTCACTACTATTGCTTTGTTATGCTCTAAGAAAAGTTTGATTCACAATTCTTCCACTTTGATTTTCTTTCTTATTCTATGAAGCCTTTCTGTAAGCAATTTCAAATTTTAGAAAAAGAATATTTAAAAAAACAACTAAATATACACAAATGTCTAATTTGCAAACCTCAGAAACTTCACCATGATAGAACTAAGTTTTGACTTCTTTATCAAGATCATTATGTATTATCAACTAGGTGTTTATTTTGGGCTAGATTCTGGAAAGATATGTCATTGAGAATATGCTTAATGCTTTCAGTGTTTTTCTTTAAATGCTGGTACTGGGGCTTGAACTCAGAACCTAGGGGCTATCCTTTAGCTTTTACAATCAAGGCTAATGCTCTACCACTTGAGGCACAACTCCATTTCCAGAGTTTTGGTGGTTAAACTGGAGATGAGTCTCATGTACTTTCCTGCCGAGTCTGGCTTTGAACCATGATCCTTAGATCTCAGCCTCCTGTGTAGCTAGGATTACAGGTGTGAGCCACTAGTGCTCTGCTTATTTACTGCTTTTAATTTGGTAAGCTGAATGTATTTAGATACAAGATATGTATAAACAGAAGCAAAATGGGAATATGTTTTATGTAATTTGTTATGGCTTTAATTTTAATCTTTATTTAATAAAATTAGAGTTTTAAGGCTAGGACCTTGTTGGTTTACAATGATAGATCATGCTAAACTCAAATGAAATTGCTGTATCATTTTGATGGTTTCCCATCCTTTGGTCAGAAGAGATGTGACAAGTAAGGATCAGCAGAAAGCCTTAAAGTTGGTTGGTCTAGATGATACAGGGTGTGTTGGGTCCACTGGCTGATAGAACAGTAATTAGTTCATACAGACACTTAACTAGTTCAGGCTCAGCAATAACTCTATTTCTTTCTTCTGTAACCATCTGAGTATTCTATTGCATTTTTGTCTTATTTCATAAAAATGAATAGAAATGGGATAAGATGCAAATAACAGTAATACTCCCCAACTAACAGCAGGGAAACAAAACTGGAAATCCTCATACATACTAAAAATGGTAAATTTTAAGTGCTTGATGAGTTTTTAGGCTTATCAAATACAAACCAGCCAATTTCCAATAGGAAAGGGCAAGACTATCAGAGAGGATATAGAAAGCGAGGCATATTTAAGAATTTTAAATATTCTTGCTTCCCTTACCGAAAATACGTGACCATTTATAAGAAGTTAAATGCAGTCAGGAACTAGTGGCTTATGCTTATAATTTGAGCTACTTGGAAGACTGAAATTGTAGGACAGCAAAACATTTGTGAGACCGCTTCTCAAGGAAAAGCTGGATACAGTGCCTCAAATCTGTTATCCTAGCTATCGGAAAGACTAACATAGGTGGATCTCAGGTTGTGCACAAGTGTGTACCTAGGCAGGAAGTGAGACACTATTAAAAATAAGGAACAAACAAAACACATGGTACATTATAAATACGTTAGAAACAATAGCAAGCAAGAAAAACCACTTGTGTCCCTATCTTGGGGTTCATTTCACTTAATATCATCTTAACTGGTCATATGTACTTAGCTTTTGACCTTTTCTGCTTGTTCCAGACATATGTTCCTCCCCCATGGTATAACCCCTGTTTTCACTGTATTTGATGCCGGTGCCCTGCATCTTGTATATACACTTCTCTAATTTGGGGAGGGGATGGGATATAACAAAATGCTTAAATAGGGATACAGGTTGACCCATTCTAATAATGAGATGCACAAGACACTATGTTGAAAAACGAATTTACAGTTCAGGCGGCAGGGGAGTGGGGGGGTGGGGAATGTGTAGTTGTGGAGGTGGGAGGGAAGGGATGGTAGGGGAAGAACAAAGGAGGAGGCAACAATGCTTGATAAGAAATGTCCTCATTGCCTTGCACATGTAACTGTACAGTATTTTTACAATAAAAAATAAGGAGCAAAAATTAATAGTTAGTGGTGTGGCTCATCGGTAAAAGTGCTTGCTTAGACAGGGTAAAGCACTGAGTTCACCCCTAAGTACTACCTTTCCTTCCTCCCTCTAAAAAGTTAGATGCACCCTTGAATTTGTATCTGTGGATAATATAGAAAAAAAACTTGGCTTTTAAAATGAACCCCAAATGAAATATTATAGAGATGTTGTCTACATTTTCCACCCTACTCACTGAAATCTTTTGGGGTGGCAACAAATGTTTTAAAATTCTGTATCATTCTCCCAGGTTGAAGTTCCTTTATAAACTCCCTCATCAAGTTCTGATGGCAAAAGTGCCAGGCTGACTATGAAACAATGATTAGGTTCATCATTAGAAACTGTCTACTCATTTTATGGTAATTCTTGACTCTGAAATGTTTAAATAAAATGTTCAATAAGGGCTTATTTATAAAAGAACAAATATTTTGATCACTAATTCAAAGGGAGGCTTGATTGTATAAGTGCAAATAATTAGTGCCTTATTTTAGTATATAAAATCTGATTAAATTTAGATATCTATTTGAACAAATGACTCAAAATTTAGTAGACATTGTTTTAAAAAGAAGACCCCATGAATCTATTTTATAGCTTAAAAATGGCCACTTTAATGTAAATTTATAATTAAATTCATGTTGTAAATTTGTAATTAAATTCATGTTGGGAGAATTGGTTATTTCAGTGGACTCCTTAGTAGACAAGGTGAGACAATGTGATATTATTTCTTAAAATAATCAGCCTTCTATTATAACTTAAAATATTGTAACATGAAGAGCTTGAAATGTTCCACATCTGATACTTCATGAAACAGTACATTCTCTAGAAATTTTAAAAAAGAAATTTAACTTCAAATAAACAGTTTCAGTTGTTCTACTAAAATAGTGCTTTCTGACTGATTTTCTAATAGCTTATAAAAATCAATTTGATTCTTTCAAAGTGAAGAAGAAATTAAAAGTTAAGATTTAAAAATTCCCCCTCATTGAAGGGAAAGTTAATGGAAATGTAAAATAATTTCAACTCAGTAGTTCTATAGTCTCTCAATAACTGTAACACATTTTATACAGCAACCTAGAAACTATCCTTCTGGAGCGTAGCAACTCAAGACTTTTTAGCCGGAGGGGTTAAAAGTGTGGGTGTGGAAGTCAGCTTTTGTTTGAAAAATTAGCAATGCTATGAGTCATCCTGCATTAGCAGCATAAGAGTTTTGCATCTTGTACGAATCCAGACACCATATGCCATGCGAAGGCCTATTACTTTATTCGGTGCCACCGCTGACAGGCAGCCACGTGGGTATCCCCAGCGGAAGGGCTGTCTCCTCCAGGCTGTGAGGACAGGAACCCAGTGAGCTGAACACATCCGACATTGTACCAAGCAGCAGGAACAGCTGGTAAGCTAGGGAGCAGCAACGGCCAGCAAGGAGCTCGGATGCTAATGAGCCTGGCGACAATGCTGGCCTTCGGAGGGGCCAGGGCAATGTTGTGCGTTCCCATAACAGCCCCCAGAGTAGAATCTGCTCGTTCATGCCTTCAGTCTCATTAAAAGAGATATGGGTATTTTATAGTTTATCAAAATCTGCTGTAAATCACAACTTATAAATCTCCCTAGCAGAGCCAACAAGCTTAAAGAAGTTGAACAGGACCCTAGAGTAGAAGTCCACAGAAAGTGCCTGGGTCCTGCGGAGGGGCAGGGATTTACAGGGCAATGGGGCACAGTGGAAAGGGAGCTATGGAGCAGCTGTTACTGGGTTCAGATCCCAGTTACCACTCACATAACTGTGTGGCCTTAGGCATGTTATTTAACCTCTCTGAACTTCTGTTCTGACTCTATTTTTCAAATATAAAAAATATACGACATGATAGATTTTATTAGAAGACACTGAAATGCATTGGCATATGTACTCAGTACAGTTTCACTTTCTTTCCAGGATTGCTGTAAGAACCTCATAATTGAATACACAGGTGAAGAAGGCCTTAGTGTCTGGGACAGACCAGGTATTAGTAAAGATCAGTAAACTTATGTCTTTCTACAGGACCAACATATAGAGCTGAGATTTAAACTCCTGGCTTTATTTTCCTCCCACAACAGGAGGCAGCAGCACATCTCAAGATCAAGGAGTGTAAATATGGAGGTGGGGGACTGGGGATGTAGAAGTGGTAGCGGGCTCTGCTCTGGGAGTCCCAGGTGAGATTCCTAGTGATGAGCTGAGTTTGGGCTCCTAGCAATACCTGGGGTTCCCAGACTTCTAAGTTCCTTGGTAATTCCAGGTTTACTGAAGGCTCTTTTCTACTGAAAGGCATTCTGTTTCTCTGGATATTCCTTTAGCCCCTATGAATCCTGCTTACTCCTCGTTGGAACTGGGTGTCTTGGAACTCGGGCTGAATTCTCTCCATCAACCACCAGGAACCCAGATGCAATGCTCATTGCCTTAATGCATCTGTCGTCCACCAAGGGTCCCTAGAGGACAAGCCCCATTCCTTCTGTCAATTCACCCTTGGACATAGCAAAGACCTGGCAGACAGGAAATGGCCAATGGATGTTTTGTTGAATGAAAACTAAGGAAAAATTTGCTTTTGGACTGGTCATTTTCAGAATTGGTGTCTGAGAGTATGAATGAGATGATTAGAATCTGTTTGATCACTTGTTTTTTTTTTGTCAGTATTTTTTTTCAAGCTCTAAGGAAGGTGTTTTACTGAATGATCATCTCTTGTAGCAAGCACACCTTGTACATTTATGTGCTAGGGATATGTGTGTAGAAAGAGGAGAGGGAATTGTATGGTTCTTGATTCCTAGGAGTCTTTGTGCTAAGCTAAGCTCAACTGAGAGCATCTCCAAAGGTGACATCTCTACTTTATGAAAAGCAGAAAAGCCTGGGGAGTGTGGATTAGTGGCGTCAAGATGAGATGACCTGCCAAGGAGCTTAAAAGGCTGTGGAGACTGAAACAGAAAGTTTTATCAGGAGTGCTGGGCTTGGGTTTGAAGAAGTATGCCTGGCGTGATGGTA
Organism: Dipodomys spectabilis; assembly: GCF_019054845.1. NCBI lineage: Eukaryota > Metazoa > Chordata > Mammalia > Rodentia > Heteromyidae > Dipodomys > Dipodomys spectabilis. Next base: position 5,781,614 of record NW_024871042.1, read on the forward strand.
CATTGCTATAGTCCCAGCTCGGGAGATGTTGTGAGGAGAACTCTGACTGAGCCCAGAAATTTGAGGGCAGCATGGGCAACACAGCAAGAGAGAGAGGGGGCAGGGGAGACAGGCAGAGAGAAGAGGGAGAAGTACAAGGTTAAGCATCATAAGGGCCTTCTTGTAAAACTGGGCAAGCTTTTGAATTCAGGCATGTTTTAATTTGGAAGACTGGGTTTTCAGAGGAAGGCGAAGACCTCTCTGCCAGGTAGGCAGCTGCCAAACTCTTGTGAGCAGGCATTTGTGACTGCAGCTGCATTTGTGACTGTTGTCTGCTGCTTGTAACATGGGCATACAATAGTAGCCAAAGCTGACCTTGGTTTGTATTTGTTGTTTCTTTTGTATTGATTTTCTTTAGATCCAGCCCTTAACTTATTGTATCCTAAATCATACAGACAAAATCAGAATAATTAGAAAAGGAAGTGAGGACTGCAAAGCTAGTAAAGAAATGCAAGGGCCAGCTGTAGTAGTACATGTGTGTAATCTCAGCTATGATTGAGGTGAAGATAAGAGGATTATGAATTGAGGCCAGCTCAGCAAAGTTAGAAAGATCTTATCTCAAAATCCAAATTAAAAGCAAAGGACTGAATTTGTAGCACAAGTTGTATAGGGCTTGCCAAGCAAGTGTGAGGGCCTCGATTCAAACCCAAGCATTGCAAAAAAAAGAAAAAAAAAGAAAAGAAAAGAAAGGAAGGAAGGAAAAGAAAAAAAATAAGAGACATTCCAACTGCCCATCATTCTTTCAGGGGCATGTTCATGCCTAAGTTAAGTAGTAGAGACTCCTGAATCATTCTAGCAGTCCTGGGAGAGCCAGGTTTTCATCCCTGAGCCTCTTTTGTAGGCTCAATTATTCAAAGACTGGAGTGACAATCAATGCTGACCCATCTTATAATGTACTATGGTACATATGTCTGAGCCAGAGCGCCCTTCAGTCATTGGGATTTGAAGGATTCAAAAGGCAAAAATGCTTTAATTTCACAAAACTTCTAGGGTAGAAACAATTGTCACACAAGACTCAAAAGTATAATGCAACTGTCCAAGACACAGTGGTGGTCAGAAGCAGCACAAAAAGAGAACTGACATATATGTGCCTGCAATTCATACATGTACATATGCACATGCATGCATAGTGAACACACACACATACACACTTACTTCTAGGTAGAGTCCCTCTCCCTGAATCAAGTTTCAGAGGGATAATAATCCACAGCAGAGCAGCAGAGATGAGCAAAACTACACATTACAAATGGAATGTGTCCTTAGGAAGGGTGCTATAAATCTGAGCCACAAAGCTGCTGCCTCCACGGTCCGTGTAATACCACCTAAGCGCTCTGCCTCGCATGACTTGCTGCAGGCTGCCGAAGATTAGAGCCATCGATCGCTCCCTGCAGAAAGGTCTTGCTGTGCAAAAGGAAGGTAAGCACTGGAGACAGACAGCTTGAGTATCGACCTGCTCCAGCGGGGGGCTGTGCTTCCAAATGAGGGTCAGCACTCCTTCACACCACCTATGAGGGTTACTGTAATGTGCATTGGGACACTACAGAGATGGGTGAGCAGGGCCAAATGCTGGAGTTCTGCTGACTGATCCTTCCTGTAAGCTGGTTATAGACCTCCCAGAGAAACCCAAGTGTCTTGTGAAACATCTAGCTTTTTAAAAACACATGACAACAGTAGCCTAGGATGGACAGTCTACATTCATCCAAGGCAGGACTGCCACAGAGAACTGCCAGAGGCCATGTCAAAGAACTGTCAAAGCAATATGGATACATCTTCAATAATGTCCCTCTAGTATCTGAGAGATTCACCAAAACCAGAAGGCAGGCTATTATTATAAAAGGCAAAAACCATTTCCCCACTGAAAGATGGCCCCTAACCCCATTTAAAGCTGAAAATTTAAAAATTGTCACAAACGACCTTCTCCTGGAGGAAATTGCTATGATGCAATTTAAGTGGTTTTCAAAAGATTTCGTGCACACAAACTCCCATGGGCATAAAAACATAAGCTCATCTAAAAAATAAAATAAAATTATGAAGTCCATCAAAACTCATGATTCTTGAAGGCTCTATAAAATTTAATAAAGGATTAACGACAGCAGATTGAAGTGGAAAATAAGGAACCCAAAGTAATCAAGCTAAGACAGAAAGCCCCCTTTAAATGCATGTTTCTGTGGACATAGAAGCAGACTGAATTCTACTGCTTTTGTGATTAAATTCTTTTGGGTTAAGCCATTATTTAAAACAAGTTATCTATTTGCAGTACCCAGTTTACTCACCTATATATATTGTAAAAGACAAGTTGTGGTATAATTGAATAAATTACACTAGAGTTTACTTCCTTGTTAGCAGAAATTCCTTCACTGTTTACATTTTAAAATTTCTATCCAACTAACACACAGTGAGTTCTTATGCCAGATGATGAAACAGAGAGAGGAGTAAGACACAGTCTTTGTCCTCAAGGAGCTTACCAGCTCAATCTCCAGGGGAACAAGTAAGTCCTAACCAGAGTGGCCAGCCTGGTATCAATGCCCTTCTCCTTCCCTTCCTGGCTAGGTTGCTATTCTCAACAAATCCTCTCTCCTACCTTGGATCTAGGCTGGTTTTGCAACTTGTCTTGGCTAAGTTTTAGGTCATCAGAGACTAAAAAACTCAGTCCTTCCAATTGGGTCTCTTGAAGGCTTAAATAGCCAATTAAGAAGTTAGACTGATGAGAAGACCCCATCTAGCCACATACACAGGCTGTGGGGAGAAGGATGCCTTGCCAGCTCTCAGCTGCTCTAGCTATGCCTGCACAGCTACTAACTATGAGAGATGCTTGGGGAAGAACCACCTGTGGAACCCAGGCAACCCACAGAATCTGCAAAATCCTCTTTCCTCAACTCTCATTTAAGAATCACTGTCAAAATTTCTGTAGATTTTATCCTATAGGTTTGTAGTCTCTAGTATGAGATGGCAATACTGGACTGCCACTAATGTTTGTCCCATCACCCAAATTAGGAAAGTTAAGCTTTATTGAGATTTAACACATAACATGACGTTAGCACTTCATGCTAAGTCATCTCTCAGACTGTTCTGTGTCAAACTTAGTATATGAATCATCACGGCTGGGAGAGGGAGAAAACAGGGAGAAAGGGGCACTCTTACACCTTTAGAACAATGTGATGTATCAGAATTTAACAATAGTCTCATATTGAAATTTTAATTTTTGTGGGAAGTGTGTGTGAGGGGCTGCTACCGGGGCTTGAACTCAAAGCCTCATGCTCTCACTTGGCTTTTTCTGCTTAAAGCTGGTTGTCTATCACTTAAGCCACACTGTAATGTCTGGCTTTTTGAGGGTCTTTCTAATTTTATCTGCCTGGAATGACTTTGAACCCTTAATAGTCCCTCAGATTTATCTACTTGGGCTGGCTTTGAACAGCAATCCTCAGATTTCAGCCATCTGAATAGCTAGAATTATAGGTGTAAGGCACCAGCACTTTGATTGAAATTTAAAATTTTATCATCTTATAAGTGCCATCATCTTTGTAATCCACTGTCCTGAGCATGGCATGATAATGAAAAATCTGGTCTATCACATGAAGATTTTTCCTTTATCTCATAGGGCATTTCTTACAAAAGCTGATCAGCATAAAAGATGAATCATTTTTCCTTTTCTTTATTGAAAGACAAATGTTCTGAAGTTGGTGACCTTTTCTGTTATGGCAAGTGGATGGCTTCATTTACTCATTCAACAAGTGTTTATCGAACTAATATTTACTCTGTGGCAGGTGCTATGGTTGTTTCTAGCAGCCTAGAAAACAGCACAGTCTACCTCTATCCTACACCATATCTGATTGATGCCTCTGTCATACCCTTTCACTAAATATTTTTACTATTGCTCATGGAGGCAAAAGTGAGAAAAAAATCAGACAAAAATCTCTACCCTCACACAATGAGCACAACACTGAGAAAATTAGTAAGTGCTTTATACAGTTAATTAGAGGGTGACAGGACTGCAGAGAAAAATAAAGAACATGGCGAGGTCAGAGGAGGTGTTGGGAAATGTGCGTGCAGTTGTGTGTAAGCTTTGCAGAGATGCCAGGGAGAGCTCTGTGGGCTGAGGAATGAGCCAGGAAGCATCTGGGGAGTGGTGATGAAGGCAGAGGGGGCAGTGTATACGGGCTTCCCTGAAGAACTCTATTCTTGACCTTGCTGAGCATGAGCAGGGCAGTATCCTACCCAACTCACATGTGACAGGCAGACCCAGGCTGCTCTATTAAAGAGACTGGGTGGAGGTTGGGGAGAGAGGGGACCAACTTAGAGGTCCTGGTCAGCTGTATGCCCTTAGCTGCTCCCTAAAGGGAAGGAAATATTTTGACAGTGAGTGAGAGTAACTGCCATTTGAAAGACACAAGCCACAGTGAGAAAACCTTGAGTAGAAATAATAGAAAATTTTGTCTTCATCATAGGAATTTACTGTTGAGGGTGGCATATATTCTCAGAAAGCTCTCATGTCTGTACCACCAAAAGCCATGGACAAAATTTTGTAAGCTATTTTCACCCCCACTAAATAGTTTAGTGTATCTTTTAATCTGTTTGTTTTTAAAAAATAACAGTGTAGGTCTGGGGTATGGTTCAGTGTTAGAATAACTGCTTAACCTGTGAGAAGCACTTGATTCTATCTTCAGCAACACACACACACACACACACACACACACACACACACACACACACACACGCACACGCACACACACACACACACACACACACCAGTGTGACAACTGACCTACTGATCTGACATTAAAGAAGATGAAAATCTCCAGCAAAATGTCAACTAGAATCTTTGCGGACCCAGAGGCTAAAAATGTACACCGAGTATGAACTATCACAATATGGTAGGCCAAGACAACAATCTGCTCCAGCCTGGCTCCGTATTTTTGTAAAGTTTTATTTTCAACTAAGAAACCAAGAATTAAAATAACCCAGCTTAGAATCCCTTGAAATCACTAAACCACAAAACTACTAAAGGAAGGTTATAAAAATGATGTGGTATATTTAATCTAATTGCACTCACAAAATACTATTAATACCTTATAAAGAGCAAAACAATTTTGTTATCAAATATAAAACACTTCAAATTATTAGTTATTTCCTCCTTATCACATCCTTTCAAAATCCTTATTTCTAGTTCACTTTATAATGACATCATGAACTAGCACAGTAGAGCCTGTTTAATGCTTTAAAATAAGTCAATATATATAGGTCTGAATGGCATGTTTGAAAGTCTTTTTGACTTAGAATGGAAGATATAATAAGACTTTGGAGGCAGGCAGTGGATTTGAGGCAGTATCTTGCCTGCTGACAAGAACTATGGCAATCTGATTTCCACTCCTTCCTCTGGAATAAAACGAAGAACAGCAACCTCCAGTCCATAATACCATGCTATGGGCCCAGAACTTGCTCATTGATAATAGCACTGGAGCACTTTGAAACAGGTTACTGATTTATACAATCAGTTGTACTTAATGTATGAATAACTTTTTATAAAAAAAATAAGCAAAGTTCACAGAGTCATAAAATTTCCAGCCTTATTGATTTATACACAGCATACAGATGAAGAGACTAATCAGAGACAGTAACTATGTCAGCAATTTGAAAGTGCAGCTAGAAACCATGGTTCTCTGTAGTAGCCTGTGTTTGGATGGCCTGACATTTGCCTACTGCAGGCCTTTCATTCGACACAGGCTGCCTCTCACCCTGTCTCTTGGTGACAATCGCTGTTAGGATAGGAAGCCCCTTGAGAACAATGTCACCTGTCGCACTCTATGGAATATGCCATAGCCACATGCATGTGAGCTGAAGGAGGAACAAAGACATGACTTCCCTGAGTTCCCATGGTACATGGCACCCATTGTAGAGCCTATGACCCAAGATATTCTGGTGGAAGCAGGAAGGACAGTGCAGCCACTTTTGATTATAGAGAATAAGCAAGAAGCCAGGCCCTCCTCTACACTCTGGCATCCATTCATTCATTTGTTCATTCCTCAGTATTCTTATGGTGAACATCCTCTGCCAAGTCTATCACTGGCCTTTAGGTGAGGGAGATACAACAAAAAACAAAAACAGTAGCTGGGTGCAGGTGGCTCACGCCTGTAATCCTAGCTACTCAGGAGGCTGAGATCTGAGGATCGCAGTTCAAAGCCAGCCTGGGCAGGAAAGTCTGTGAAACTCTTATCTCCAATAAACCACCAGAAAACCAGAAGTGGCACTGTAGCTCAAGCAGTAGAGGGCTAGCCTTGAACTGAAGAGCTGAGGGACAGCGCTCAGGCCCAGAGTTCAAGCCCCATGACTGACAAAAAACAAACAAAAAACCAGTTTACCCTTTGACAGTTTATACACTTATGATACAAAGAGGCATTGACATAGAACTAAATAAAAAATTCAGTGACTGCTCAAGGGAGTGAGTGCTGTTTTAGAAAACTTTCTCATAAGTGACCTTGAAACAGAGATAAAGCAGGTAGGAAGGAGCTATCTATAAAGATAAAGAAGTGGTAGGAGGAACTGACAGAATTCTAGGCAGAGCATACAGCTCCTGAGCCTAGCGTGTCTTTGGTTCCTTTTTTTTTTTTCCTTTTTGTGCTGGTTTGGATTTAACTGGGGGCCTAGGTGCTATCCCTGAGCCCCTTTGATCTACCACTTGAGTCAAAGCTCCACTTCTGGCTTTTGTGGTTAATTGAAAATAAGAGTCTCATGGACTTTCCTGCCTGGGCTGACTTTGAACCATGATCCTCAGATCTCAGCCTCCTGAGTAGCTAGGATTTACAGGTGTGAGCCACCAGTGCCTGGTCTGTGGGTCATTATTAAGATTATGGACTTTCCTGTAGGTGAGAATGGGAAGCAACTGGAGAATTTGGCACTGTATATTCTAATTTCAATTTTTAGAAGGACAGTCTATCTGGACTTTTTGTGGGGAGAATGGAGTGAAGCAGGTAGAATGGGAAGAAGCTATGTGCCAGTCTAGGTCATGATAAGGATGGCTGAGTCCAACGAGAAGTGAGGGGCAGCTGGGTTCCAGTTACATTTTATGGATAAACTAAATTTACAGATCTTCATTCCATAAATCTTCACAATAAATCTATCTCAAGGATTATTTTTCCTCACTTTGCAGATAAGGACACAGATAAAAGATACTTGTTCCAAACCAAAGAACTAGTTATTAATCTAAAATTGACACTTTAAAGTGTCTGAGACTGGCTATTTCAGACCTCCAATGTAGGTACTACAACAAAAGAATATCTTAAAGATTATCTGGTATCAGGTGCCTGTAGGAAAATTACTGTTGTATCAGGGAAGAGAGTATCCTGAACTCTTCCCTGAGAGAACTCTTGTCAATGAGAATCAAGACTTGATTGATCACAGAGGGGCTGAGGTATATAGCTCAGGCGTAGAGTGCTTGCTCAGCATAGGCTTGGCTTGAGTTTGATTTCCCTGAATGAAAAAACAAAAAAAACTTTCCCAGAAGGGCCCAGTGCTGCATAATGTAAGATGCAAAGAAAGGTCGAATATTCCTTCGTGTTTATTTTCAAATAGATAAAAGTTTCCTACCTGAGTCATAAGTGACATTTTCAGTTAAATACTTGATCGACATGGAGATTCAATTTATGCACATATAAAGGTGCTAGTTTGCACAGTCTCAGTCAGCTCTGGAACTCCAGAACAGAGCTGACTATATGGCCAAAATCCTGGGGCAAATTAATCCAGATAAAAATAGTGATTGGGAAGTACAGGAAACTTTCTGCACAAAGTATGTACATTTGACAAGACTATACAATATAATTACAGAGATAATCTATTTTTTTGTCATTCTGATAATTTAAAATCTTTTTTTCCTGATAGTCTTCTAATATATGTATAAGTTATACATGCAGAGAATATTGATTCTGTTTGAGCCATAATTTACATTTTTCTAAATAAATGAATAGATAATTCTAAGACACTTGGAAGAGGCTCTTCTGTGAAGGAGTTAAAAATCTTACAAAAATACTCCTTAAATTTAAAGCTAATTTAACATTTTCCAGGATATTCATATTAACATCAGTTTCTTTGCTGTACAAATTGAATTCTACCAATTTCAATTCATTTAATCCTAAAATGTGTGAAAATATACATCCTATTTATTTCCTTGTATCCAAGCTGAACTCTTAGCAGGAAAATGTAATTTGATGACAGTTTCCATCTTCTTCAGGGAGAAAGTTACATGGTACTTGGGTGTAAAAGGTTGAACATAGTGGTAAGTAGCAGCAGCTCTCCCCATCGGCTCTCTGCCTCCTTTAAATTCCACTGAGGATGGCAGTTTGGATGGAGACCCCAAAATCTATTCTGTCCATCTGTTTTATTATTCTTGGAACAACTGTCAAAAGTTGCCCAGGGATCAAGTTGCAAACATACTAATTTGCCTTTGAAAAGTAGGCCCTGGGGGAATTCTGGAACTCTGCTTATAAATTCAGAATCCCATCAACCAGCTAGCCTGCCTTACCCTTTGTGGAGGTATGAGACTTTGCACTTCCAGGCATACATCTGCCTCAAGGCTGGGATGCACTGATGTACTTACATCCCACTTCATAGGCAAATGAAGGGAGAACCACAGGGACTTGGCATCTTAAGGGCTGGCTTGCTCCCTGACAAGCAGACTCCTAGTTTTTAGGAGGCAATCCCTTCATTAATTGTGGGTGGATGAAAGACCAAAGCTTTGTACTAAAGAGTTTAAAGGCATGAACACAACAGAGGGACACACAATGTGTACTCTTTTATATCCCAGGAAGATAGAAGACTGAAGTGAAGCATCAGAAGAAATAAGCTGAAAAAAGATAAAAACCAGAAGCCACTGAAAATTGTACATTTTGTTTTTGTGATTCGAATGAAACAATTACAAAAAGCTCATTGTAACATATAGAATAGCAGATGTGGGTTTGATGGAAATAAAGAGGATTGTACACAGAGAGGGCTATGTAAAAATATCGTAGCATTTTAAGAGCATGTTATTCTACTGGAAACTAACAAAGATGCTCATTTCTCAAGATGACTATGTTCAAGGCACATGCAAAATACAACATACACGTTAAAGTGCATGTGGATTACCAGGTCAGTAGCACTCTGGACCCTGAAAATGAGGAGGTGTTGGGGGGGGGGTTAGCGGGGAGGCAGGCACTATCATTCCTCCCAGTGACCTGCTCTCCCCCGCCCTGGTCCAAATGGTCTATATGGAGAGATTTCAAAGCCCAGGACCACAGAAACACAACACAGAAGGATGCACCCATTTTAAACTGGCAAAATTCCTCAGTAGTAAACTAGGAAGGATATCACCCCTTTCAAGGCTAACATGATGGCATTTGGTTGTACTCATCCACAGATTACCAAAAAAACTATTCTGCTTTGATTAAATAAATTTCCTTGTATTGCAAATTACTCTAGCAGGGAAACCTTCTGGGAGCTAGCTGAGTATGCTACTGCAGACAGAGCACAGAAGGGATCACCAGTTGGACTTGCTTGCTTTGTCCTTCTTTGGCTTTGCACAATCTCTTATTATAATAAGGCATGTATTATCCTTTTTAGAGATTTGAATAACAGAAAGTCTCACTTTCAAAATATGCTTATAATCCCAGAGTCTACTAAACGTTCTGTGGATGCTGTTTATGGCATTCTGTTCCTTTCAAAGTGGGACAGATAATTAGTAAACTGAAATTTGATTAATGTTGGATTAAGAGGTTCTGATGTCTTGCTGCAATGTGTTATTTCAGTCTGTGGGCACTGGAAGAGACTGTCTGTAGAAAGCTGTTCCTTCCCATTTCCAGAATGGGAAGATGAATTTTAAAACTGACTTTATTAAAAATAGAGAATTCAATCAGTATGTAACAGTGTGTAATGTCAGATTCAGGTTTTTTTCTTTCTTTCTTTTTTTCCTTGCTGTTTTTTATTTGCTTTGTCACTCTGAAGCTGAAACCAATAAATTAACAAAGAGAAAAATAAAACAGAAATATAGGTGTTCCTCCAAAAATGCGATGGTGAGCCTTTCCTGGCTAAAATGTAATAATTTGGCATGGATTTTTATCAAACAGCCTCTATTTTCACTGAGCTCTAGTACAGAATTTTGAGAATATTAAGAACTTTTCTAGAAACAAAAGACCTGTCTGATATCAATGATTAAACCTGTGAAAATGCTCAGTAGATATTTGAATGAAAATGTTACACTACTTTGTGCTGTTCAGTGTTGAGGTTAGGGATACCACTTTTACTTTTATCAGGTTTACAAAAGGCTAGTAATGGTCAGACTTCAGACTTTAATCTATTGGTGGCCAAATGAATCTACATTTTTTCCTTGTCTCTGTTTTGAAATTCATAATCTTGTCTACTACTGAAGAGTGTGGAAGAATCAGGAATAACGGCTCCCTTTGAAGCTGTGTCATTCCCGAAGTAACCATCTAAATGTTAAAGAAATATTGTTATTTATGGAATGACCTTTTGTTCTTTGAATATAACATTAATAAATGTTAAATGCCTAGAAATCCTAGCTGCACTATGAAAAAGGTAAGTAGGGTAAGCAAATATCTTTTTGCATGCTTTTGACATGACGACCATTTCCTCTTTTCTAACAGCTTTCTAATAGCAAAATGTATTTGGGAACAACAGTGGAATTTGTGTCATCATGACCAAATGATTACGGTGCAAACCCGAGATTCTTCTGGGGCCCAGCAGGCTTCTGGTCCCTATGGAAACGAAACCTCTGATATTGTCCTCCACTCAGCTGGAGAACCAGCGCCAGGAGGCTTTTGTGCTCGGTGAGATTTCTTCCACAACCTTCCCTCAACAGACCCTAGTGCTTCCTCCCAACTCCTTTCTAATTGAGATGCAAATTAATCTCTCTGGCTGATTACACTTCCCTTAAAGCGACTGACAAATGCAGCTGTAACCAGAGTTTGTGGACTTTCCAACAAGTGACTTCAGCTGTCAGTATTTGCATTCAAGGCCTAGGCCAGCCCCTCCAGGTCTCAGAGCTCAGTGAGCTTCCTTTGGGCTGTGCAGGCGTTTTATTTATGAGTATAAAATTTACATACAATTAAGAGTTTAGTAAAGATCTCCCAATCTCTGCTCTTGCTAGCTATGTCCTTTACAAAGTAGAAACTCTGTAGTTTAATGCAGTCCCATTTATTCAACCTTTCTTTGATTTGTTGTATTTCTGCACCTTTCCTTAGAAGTTTCAACTTGTACCAAGGAGCCTTAGTGTTTCCCCTATCCCTTCCTGTAATTTTCAGGGTTTCTGATCTTACATTGAGGTCTTTGATCCATTTGGAATTGATTCTAGTACAAGGTGATATATAAGGATCTAACTTCAGTTTTCTACATATGTATAGCCAATTCTGCCAAAACCATTTGTTGAAGAAGAGGCTGTCTTTCTTCCATCCTGTGTTTTTGGTCAAAGATTAGGTAGCCATAGATCTGTGGATTCATTTCTGGGTTTCCAATTCTATTCCATTGGTTCTCAGGCCTGATCATGTGCTAGTACCAAGCTCTTTTTATAACTATGGCTTTACAGACAAGGGCCTCATCTACAATAAACTTAGAGCTCAAAAAGTTAAACCCCCACAAACAAATCCTCAAAGAAACAATAACCCCATTAATAAACCGGCTAAAGACTTAAAGAGAGACCTCTCTGAAGAAATAAGAATGGCCAATAGACACATAATGAAATGTTCAATATCTCTGGCCCTAAAAGAAATACAAATCAAAACAACATTGAGATTCTACCTCACCCCAGTTAAAACGGTCATTATCAAGAAAACTAATGATAACAGATGCTGGTGGGAATGTGGCCAAAAGGGAATGCTACTGCACTGTTGGTGGGACTGTATACTTGTTCAGCCACTCTGGAAAGCAGTATGGAGGTTCCTCAAAAGACTAAACATAGAACTCCCATATGACCCAACAACCCCACTCCTGGGCATTTGCCCAATAGATCACAAACAAGGCCACACTAAAGACTAAAGCTACCAGCACAACCATGTTCATTGTAGCATTATTTACCACAGCTAAGATATGGAACCAACCCAGACGCCCCCCCAGTAGATGACTAGATCAAGAAAGTGTGGTATAAATACACAATGGAATTTTATCCTTCCTTTACAAAGAATGATGTGGCCCCATTTGTAAGGAAATGGAAAGACTTGGAAAAAATTATATAAGCAAAGCAAGCCAGACCCAAAGAACAATAGGTTGCAAGATTTCCCTCATTTGTAATAACTAGAATATGTCCAGGATATTCTAAGCAGAGGATCACAATAGATCAATAGTTATGTGCATATAACCATATAAAATGATGCTTATAGAAATGGAAACAAGAAGAGTTCAGAACATCAGAAATTTGAGCTGTTTTTTGATCTTGGACTACAGAATTACTTCTCTCCAAGAAGGCCATAGCTCTGGTGGCAACACTACATTTCCTTTCTTGTAAGTTTTGACTTTAAAAATATTTGAATTTGGCCGGGCATCGGTGGCTCACACCTGTAATCCTAGCTACTCAGGAGGCTGAGATCTGAGGATCATGGTTCAAAGCCAGCCTGGGCAGGAAACTCCATGAGACTCTTACCTCCAATAAATCACTCAGAAAACCAGAAGTGGCGCTGTGGCTCAAGTGGTAGAGCGCTCGCCTTGAGCTGAAGAGCTGAGGGATAGTGCCCAGGCCAAGAGTTCAAGCCCCATGACTGACAAATAATAAAATAAAATAAACATAAAATAAAATTAAAAAATATTTGAATTTGATCTCTCCTCCAATCTAACAAACACAGTTAAGAAAGTGAGACTAGTGAACAGATTTTTTTTAAAGAAAACGGGATTACTGAACAGACTTCAAGGTTATCAAGTTTCTTATATTTTAAAAATAAAATATACAGTCAGCATTCTAATTTACAGTATTTTTACATTGATGCCCTTCAGTAACTTCTTGGTGCAGTGATACTATTTACTTATTAAAATTTTGAGGTAAAGCCTGGAGCTGGTGGTTTCCACCTATAATTCTAGCTACTCAAGAGACTGAGATTGGAGGATTACTGTTTAAAGCAAACCAGGACAGGAAGGTCCATGAGATTATGTTCAATTAACTACCAAAAAAAACCCAGAAGTAGAGCTATGGTCAAGGGTTAGACTGCTAGCCTTAAGCAAAAGAAGCTCAGGGACAGTGCCTGGCCTTGAGTTTGTCAAGCCCCAGAACTGGCACACACAAAAAAAATTTTTTTTTTTTTGGTGAAGTTTTTGAACTTCTTAGGGACTGGATCCAGCTTTAGGCCTGGTTGGGCGCTGTCTCTCACAGTGAATTAGGCCTATAAAGTACCCATTCAATTAAAAGAAAATCTCATATACAATCAAAATTTTTGGAAGAAGTTACCTATAATGTGGAGAATTTAAGTTTCCAAAACTTGTTTTTGTCTTGCAATTCAAGACCTCAACTGTGTAACTGGGAGGCCAGTATTGGCGTGAGAGGCCTGTCTGTGAAGGAGACAGTCCTTAGGTGAGATAGCTGGGGGAGGCTGAGTGCATATGCCACAAGGAAGAACTGAAGGTGGCAGAGTGACCCACAGGAGAATGTAGGGCAAAGTCACAAGAGAGGGACGTGACACTCCTCCCTTTCAAGGACTGCAGGGAGAGAAGGCGTCCCACTGAAGATGGAACTAAGAGAATGGTAAGAGAAGAAAGCTGAGGCTCTTCTGGTTATTTCCCGAGGCACAGATAGCATCAGCTTGCTTTCTCCATAGATTCTTATAGTAACTTTTATTGAAGGACTGTATCTTGTCTCACAGAGATAAGTCAGTTACTTATCTCTGGAAAATTCCCTGTTGAAAATTTCACTGCACCATCTAGTACTTCCTTTGGGACTCATTTCTTGGGTGGTTTTGACTGTATAAGTGAAGGAAGAACAGTCTCGTAACCTTTACTTTAATACCTGTAAGGGCAAAAAGTATTTCCTAAGACCTAATTTCACAGTGGAAGGTTCCTGTTTTTCCAGTATTAGTTTAGAACTCAGTCACTTGTAGGCACCAGGCTGGATATATGATGATAACACCTGCAGCTTAAACTGGGCTCTCAGCAAGGATAGCTCAGTGTTTCACCTGGTTGGCCCACCAGCTCTCTCGGAGGGAGACTAGCTGGCAGGATGCCATGGTGATGACACCAGCACTAGGACCTGACACTACGGCAGGGACTATGGTGCCAGTGAACATGTGTCCTGTGAGGAGGCCCAGCAGAGTGGGAGGCTGAGCAGGGTCAGATGTTCTGACTCTTGAGAAGAAATTAAATATGTAGGTTTTTAAAGATGTAAAATCTTCCCCACTTTTTCACCATGGCTGACAATTTTCAGGTTTTTTTTTTTGTTTGTTTGTTTGGTAATGCTGGGAGACCAAGGACAGATCAAATAAAGCCCATCTAAACTGATTTCAATATGCAGGCAGTTGTTTGTTTGTTTTTTTAATCAGTTTTTAGGGTTTTTGGGTTTGTTTTTGTTTTTTTCGGTCGTGGGGCTTGAACTCTGGGCCTGAGCGCTGTCCCTGCGCTCTTCAGCTCAAGGCGAGTGCTCTATCACTTGAGCCACAGCGCCACTTCTGGTTTCCTAGTGATTTATTGGAGATCAGAGTCTCATGGACTTTTCTGCCCAGGCTGGCTTTGAACTGTGATCCTCAGATCTCAGCCTCCTGAGTAGCTAGGATTACCGGTATGAGCCACCAGTGGCTGGCCAGTTTTGAGTTTTCAATGTTTGCCTTGACACTGAGCAAAAGCTGCTTCCTGGTTGCCTCTACCCATTGATCCCAGTTTTGCAGATTGGTATCCTATCCAAAAACGTCTCGGGCTCCAGAAATAATTCCTTCTTGATTCAATCACTCCCACATGCCTAATTTCTCTGGATTGGCTCCAGGTTGGTTGAGATCCTTCTTCAAATCTGCCTTCCATTGTAGCACACCACATATGGATGGAGCCTTGTGGCTGTAGGAACACAGCAATGGGGCCCTAACTTCTCTGAGGGGACCTTATGCTTCTTGTGCTGCATCTCAGAGAATGCTGGTTGTACTTGCAACTACATACATCCCCTCGTCTCTCATCTCAAAACTGTGGCTATCAAGCCACAACACCCTCCTACTGCACTTATATTACTAGTTATCCAAACCTAAATACATGACATCACAGTCTCTCCTTTTCAATTCCACCTTGTTTCTCTGTACATGGAAGTTTCATTTATTGAGAACACCTTATTTTCTGACTTGCCTTGAGTCAGATTAGTTACTCTTCTCATCTTTCTTAAGAGTAACAGTCTAAAAATTATGTCTATATCTGTGCAAAGTTACTGATAAATTTGTTGAATGGAATAGATGGGCAAGCTACCACACAGAAATTGCACCAGAAACATAAAATCTGATTAGTAGTTTGTGAATTATTTCTTTATAGATCTGGCCACAATGAAGTCACCCATCTCTCAGAAGCCATAGTTCTCTCTTATGTCTGATAGATTATCTTGATAATTTATTTTAGATTTTCCACAAATTAGCTTCTTCAAAGTTCTAAAAACTTAGTAATCTTATCAAACAGTGTGTTTGAGTCACCTTATTCTTTCGGAAGACTCATGAGCTATTTAATAAGTTATTCTAACAATTTTACAAGGGATCCACGCAACATTTAAAAATTTGTTGGTTAATCCAATTAAAAAACAAGGAAAATATTTTTCTGTTTCCAGTTTGGGGTATATCCTTTACTCTCTATGAAGACAAGCTAATAAATAAACAAACCAGTTTTCATGGTTCTGAGCTATTGCTGTATATTTGTTCTGCAAAAAGATATGGTTGCCTCTGAATTAGAACCTTTCCTGCAGAGGCCAGTTCTCTATCTCTTTCTCACCTACTGTACTCCTATCAGCTAAAAAACCTTTTTCTCCCTTCCCATTTTCAGAAGATTTAACAGTGCCAGAAGATGGAGAACCCATGAGGATACTGTTCACAGTGCTGATCTGATAACAAATGGGCCAAGAGTTTCTTCCCTAATCGCAATGGACAGATTTTAAATATGCATTTATCAGAGACTACCTTCTTGTGCAGCCAATCACTGTGGTTGTTCTTTTATGGCTCCCCCTTTTCCTCCTCAAATAAATACATTTTATAATTAAAATATCACTTTGTTAAAAATCTTTCATTCCTTATTCCTTTTTGGAATCTGGGCCCACCCATAGGAATATGCTGTATTTCCTCTACTCTGTTTTTTGCATTGTTCTTCCCAATTATTTGGGGGTACCATTCTACTTTTATTTTTCTCTCTGCAACACTCAAAGTTGGAAGTCTACTCTCTTAAATTGCTAGGAAAAGTAGTAGTTTCCCTTGTTTGTTTCTTGTATTCCTAGAGATGAGATCATTTGCCAGCCAAGAATTCAGAAAATGTTCATTGTTTTTAGGATAGAGAGAAAGAGAGAGAGACAGACAGATAGAGAGAATGACAGACAGAGAGACAGAGACAGAGATAGAGACACAGAGAGACAGACAGAGACAGTGAGACAGAGACAGAGAGACATGGAGAGACAGAGAGAGAGGGAGAAAGAGAGAGAGAGAAAGAGAGAAAGAGTGTGTGTGTGTGTGTGTGTGTGTGCGCGCACTGGGTCCTGAACTTCTACTTCTGACTTTTTTGGTGGTTAACTGAAGATGAGAGTCTCATGGACTTTCCTTCCTGGGCTGGCTTCGAACCACCATCCTCAGATCTCAGCCTCCTCAGCAGCTAGGATTACAGGTGTGAGCCACTGGCACTTAGCTTAGGTTGCTACTGTTTTAAATTCAGCCTTTCTCCATATATGAGGACTTGAGATTGATGAACTTTAGTCATGGATTAGACCATCCAGTAGTATATGTCTTTCTTGGTCACTTTACTGAAGGGTAATCTATAACTCCTCCTTCTCATCCTTTTTTTTCCTGTGAAATCAAGCTCCCCTTTTCTTTGCCCCTATCTCCTTCCTTCTAAATCTATCCTTTACCTTTAAATTCTCTACAGTGTTCTATCTTCGACTTTTCTTTGACACCCTCTATCTCCAGCAAACCTAGCATGTCTTACACTGAATCAGTTCATATCCTGTGTAGGTATCAATCCATCCCCTTGCCACTGCCATAAATCAGCGCCTCTTGGCCCTGCTCCTCCCTTCAGAACTCATTCACAGCCCGTTAAATGCTTTTATCACCGCTATGTTCTCTGTGTGTGCCTGTGTGTACATGTGCACATCCTACACTTGACATATGGATGCAGCTGTCATTTTCAAAAGTGATGTGCTCCTTAAAGATTGGTTCGTAAGCAAATACTGTCCTCTCTTTTGAAATATCTTATTCATATTTCAATTCCTAATGTCCAGGACAGTGAGTGGCATATTGTAGGAATTCTTTAAACATGGATAAATGCATGACTAATTCTGAATGGCAAAATACAACATATAGTATGGTAAAACTTCTTTTCTAAGGTTCATGGAGATGAATAGGAGAAATGAAAGATCTGTCCAGGAAGAACTAAAGACCCACTGGAGAAGAAACAAACAGGGTTGTCAGATCTTTATGGGGAGAGGTCATTTGTGAAGATATTATAAATTGGGATCAGAATTTAGAAATTATATTTTGAGGGATATGAGAGAAACTTTGGTACAATCAAATGTATATGTTAATGGAAAATGAAAGTAAATCTCATTTGTGAAAGAATGAGGTACAAAATCACTTTTTCTTAGGCAGCCCAGTACTTGCCACCAAATGCTGATAGTTCTAGCTACTAGAGAGGATGAATGGCATTGAGACTATTGTTCTATTGAAGTGGACATTTATTTTAAAAAGCCACCATCTGTTTGGTTCAGGGTGAACTGCTCCTAATGGGCACGCCACATATTGTGAGACAACTTTTTCCCTGAAACAAGTTATCTGACAAGGGGAATGAAAGCCCTGGCTTAAATGGTTTTGGAAACTTTTATCAGCCGACCAGGGCTTCATTTTGGAATCTTTAGTTGGCTTGGAAACTGTAAACATAACACGTGGCAAGCTTCCCATTTGCCATGCTCTAGGCATAGGAATAGGTTTTCTGCATGCCCATGAGGGATAGAAAAGGCAGATGGTAGGTGAGTTGGCTCTCATCATCCAGAAGAGCTGTGGCCACAGGGATGAAGGCTCCACATAACAGATTTGCTTTAGCCCACGGGGGAAGTTACAGGAAAACCCAGGAAGGACAAAGAAGCAAGGCTGAAAGCACCCTACAGAGAGTGCCTTCCCAACACAGCCCTACTGTGTTCACATTTGGTGTTGTGTGACCATGTAAGACAATGGTATTTTTCAGTCTTCTGTGGGCCTTTGCTACATAGTTCCAACTGTTTGATCAGTTAGCCAAGAGAACACCAAACAAGAACTCCTTTGATATTGACTCTAAGCTAGATTTGCTGTTCAGAAAAAATAATCCAAAAAACAAGCAATTTTGTTTCAGTAATGCCCCCTCCCCCAATAGACAGCTTAATCAGAAATGCTGTATTTCTTTGAATATCACTGAACAAAATTGGCACATTAACTGTCAACATTTCTATTTCTAGTCAAGTCTTACATTAACCTGAATCACAACTGACCCTATTCTATAGCAATTAAATATCAATTGTTAGCTAGGAGGGGACAAGGAGGTTAAGCAAAACTCCTCCAAAGTAATTCCACTGACTTTTTTCTTCATTTGTCATTGGGTTCAATGCCTGGCTGTGTATGCTTGACACAAAAAAGCATGTGTTCCCTCTGTAAAGGATTTGTAAAAGTGAACTAAACAGAATGATTTTGTTGGTGGTGGTGGTAGTCACAGGGCTTGAACTTGGGGCCTGGATGCTGACACTGAATTTTTTTTGCTCAAGGCCAGCACTCTACCACTTTGAGCCACTGGACCACTTCCAGTTTTCTGGTGGGCAGTTTGGCTTTGAACCACAGTCCTCAGATTTCAGCCTCCCAAGTAGCTAGGAATTCAGGCATGAGCCTACAAGTGCTAAGCTTAGAATGACCTTTATTCACAGAATAGTCAATCCGTCACCCAGAAAGGTAGTGACATTGAGATAAAATTAGCAGTTTGAAAATATGTTTTACTTAACAATTACAATCTAAATTTAGAAACAAAATGGTAGATACAGGGCTGCTTATAAAAAATGGAGTTTTCCTTTCTTTGTTATCACTCAAAACTAGTTAATATCTCAAGGGACCAGGTAAGAACAGGGGCAATATTGTAATTTGAACTCAGGGCATCACCCTTAACTAGGGTAGGCACTCTACTACTTGAGCCACACCCCCAGCCCTTTTACTTTAGGTTATTGTGAAGCTAGGGTCTTTGCATCTTTGCCTGGCTTTCTAGGAATGTGATCCTCATACCAATGCCTCTAGTTATTTATCTGGTTTATTTATTAAGATGAGGTCTTGCTAACTTTTGTGTCTGGGATGGCCTTGAAGTTTGATCTTTCTGATCTCAGCCTCCTGAGTACCTCAGATTACAAGCATGAGCATCTGGCTCAGATTTTTTTTTTTTTTTGGTCCCTTAATTAACCTTTTCTTCTTGGGCAGTGTACACTAATTGCTTCCTTCTAGTGGATTTGATTCATATACAATACAGTTTTGCCAAAGAATATACTGCTAGGCCCTAGGAAGGGAATCAACTCTAGACACTCAGGTAGAGAGTCCAAGGCATTGCTAATCTTTTGAGCCCTTAGGGGGCTTGCATGCATTTGGCTAGTCCTGGCTGTTCATGCCAGGATGCAGTATGAAGATGAGAACTTCTCAAGGAGAAAGAGTTAAGGAGGCTTCTTTATGATTGCCAAGAGCTAGTTCAAGGGCTGTCACAAGAATCCTGATTAACTTGAACATTGTACCTAGAAAACATAATTTTACCACTCAGGAATATTGACTCTGTATCCTCTGGTCTGAATGTTGCCACTCTTTCTTAAGAACAGCTTGTCTCATCCTCCAGTCTTTGCCCAGACACTCTGTACTTGGAGAGACCTCCTTGCTTCCCTGTCCCTTGTTCACCCCAACTCTCTGGTTCATTTCTTCACAAAACATCCCCAATTCCTTTGTTTGTCTTCTCTGTGAAGCATTTAAGTAAGAACCTGGTCTGTTCCTTGCTGTAGTCCCAGCTCTTAGCAGACAGTCCACAGGAACTATTTGTTTGATAAATGGATAAATTTAGACACTCATAATTAGATTTGCTAGGTTATTTAGTGTTTTTCAAAATTCAAGTTTAAGATGCGTCAATGAAGCAGCAAATTCCGGACATGTGCAGCTATGGCCTAATCAAATGGATTTTGACTTTGCCAAAATATGTGTGGATCTGTGTGTTTTAACAACACATTAAAGGAATTTTTAGCTATTAATAATTGAGGTTGGCACATATATACAGTATAGAATTTATTAACCCTCATCCACATCAGTAGCTTTAGTCTTGATGTGATTCCTTGAAAAGTTTTTAAAGTGATATGCTCTTTAAACTTTAAAAAATATTGTTTTCCCTAAACCTGACTACTCCGAAGATGCCATACTAATTCAGTGTTTAACACAATAAAAAACATATATTTTATGAGCCCTTCGGTAGGTAGAAAAGGAAACATGACAAAAATTATAATGGATTTGTATAAAATGGTATTTCCTTATTTCTAAGTGATTTTTTTTGTCAGTCCAACATACTTGACTTAATTGTTGTCCAGATCATCCTAGTTGACATGAAAATGGACTAGCCAATCACCGAATAGGTCTCTTGTTTCTGCCTTCACGCTCCCTTAAAAACATGCTAAATAAATACTCCATGCTAAAGGCTAAACTGACAGCCACCATAAGATTAAGTCTAAAGTGTTGTGTAAAATTCTGCAGAGAGTGCCATCACCAAACCTCCCCACCAAAAGTGGAGAGAGTACACAAGCAGGAATAATGTGGCCTGGCTCCACGGCAGGGACCTAATAGGATGGGACCTAATAGCTCTTTTTTACTACTAATTTCTATGATAATTCTAACTTGCCACATGGCAAGTCTAAGGCAGAATTTAAGTCAATGAAGTGACAAAGATTTTAATGAAAGGAATTTTTCATGAACTGTATTTGTTTACATGTATCATTCACTCTACACCCACTAGCAAAGTATCATTCAGACAGGTTGGGGAAAGTGTACTGAGAAATGTCAAACACAAATGTGTTTGTTTTGTGTGTGTGTGTGTGTGTGTGTGTGTGTGTGTGTGTGTGTGTGTGTCCCCGTCCCCTAGGGATTGAACTCAGGGCCTGGAGCTTGAGTTCAGGAATGCTGTCCCTGAGCTTTTTTGCTCCAGCTTAGCACTCTACCACTGAAGCCACCTTTCCACTTCTGGTTTTGTTTTGTTTTGTTTTTGGTTAATTGGTGATGGATTCCTGGATTCCAAGATCTTAGCTGCCAGAATAGACAAGATTACAGGTATGAGCCACCAGCACCCAGCCACAAAGTGTTTTTAATCACTACCAATACCAATTAGAGTATTTTTTATTAGGAGGTTGGATGGCTTTATAAATATCAATTTTATATAGTCACTATCTTAATCTTTTCTTTGTAATTAGAGATTATACTTGAAGGATTATAGCATGCTAATTAATGTTAGTAAAATTAGAGAAGTTATTCTGTTTTTAGAGACAAGATCAGGAATTAAAGGAGTAAGAATTAAAGATTAGGGAAGATTATAGAATTAGTCCAAATGCAACTTCATTCAGGATGCCTTCTCTCCTCCCACCATGTGCAATTTCTCATTTCTCTGGCCACCCAGAACTCTATTTGCACTTGCCACATTTTTTTGATATGTTAGGGACATTTCATTTGCTTTTGGGTTCTGGAGGCACTCTGAATGAGACTGCTATATTCTGCTCAGCATTCCATTTTATACACAATGGCCTATGACACAGAGGATGGATAAAGAAACAGACTGAACCTGGGGAAAATACCTAAAGAAATATTAAGAAAGTTGCCATGAGCACCTCATGATAGTCAGAGCTTCTCAGGTACAGACTTATGTGAGTAAACTATGAATTAAATTCAAGTATAATAGAACAGAAAAATAAATAAAAAGTAACGAATGGTATGAAAATTCCAGTTAGTTTTAAAGCAGACTAAAAAAATTTCTCTCTTTCCTCTAACTCAGTTTGTAATACTTACCCATCTTGAAAATGTTCCAGGACTCTAGATTCTGGGAATGTTAAAAGGTTACCCATTTTCAGTGAAAAGATACAAGCTCTGGTAAAGTGGGATGAGGCACTTCACAGCTCTGCTGGCATTGATACACGTGGCACATATAAGGCTTGGCAGCAGCTTCCCACTCACTATGGCTCCATCAAACAGAGGCCCAAAAAATGGAACCTGTTGATTCAAAACAGAAAAAAAAAACCACTTACTTTTAAGAAACCAGTGTCAAGACAAAGATAGGAGAATAAATGATTGACATCTATGCGCTTCAATGGACATACAGGCTGTCACTCACTGGGCAGACTTGACTTTCACAGAACACAGGATGTGGCTTTCAAATCAAGGAAAGCAGGATTACTATATAAGGCTCCTCTATGAGGAGTTGTGTTGTCATTATGGCATTATTCTTTCTAAGTGCCTACATCACGTGGATGATGCACACATATTTCAGTGTACACGACTAGCTTCATATCTGCCTGAAAGCAACTGGAATCTGTAACACTCTTGTCATGAATGTGAGATACATTAACTTTTAAAGGAATTGGTGGCCATTACTCTCTGGTCCTACATACAGTACTCATTTTTTCTTTCTTCCTTCTTCTGCTTCTTCCTCTTCCTCCTCCTCCTCCTCCTCCCCTTCTCATTTCCTCCTCCTCCTTCTTCTTTTTTAATTCCCATCTCTGCCTTAAAGATCCTGCATTATCCCCACACTTCATTTTGATCGAGACTTCTTCTTGATAGAGGCTTTCCTTTGCTGGACCCATCCCACAATGTAGGCATCCTATAAAGTGTTTATGATACTTCTTTTAAGTTTCTCTCATTTTATACCCATTAGGACTTTATTAACTGGTTTCATTAATTTCAAGTTTGTTAGCATCATAAGATGAGGGACTAGGCCCTTGGCTCTTATATTCATTCATGCTTTCATTTCCTTATTAATGTATTCACAAAATATTACACCTGAAGCACTATTTTATTCAACTAAGAAGTATCAATGGATAATGCAAAAATCCCTTATTTCAATGAGTTTACATTTTTTCAATGTGTTAAGTAGTAAAAGTTCTGAAGTGGGAAAACAGAAGGGTAGTAAACTGTTTTGGGGAGGGTGTTTCTAATTGGATCATAACAGTTGGTAGGGATAAAGAAAAGTTGACATTTCTATAAAAGTCTGTAGGAAATAGGCAAATTAACCACAGTGAGAACAACTGATAGAAGAACATTGTCAGCAGAAGAACAACAAATGCACAGGACAAAAGCAAAGTGGAATTAGTATGCTTAAGTAACAACAAGGAAACCACTGTCAGGATCCAAGTGAGTGAAAAGAAGAGAATCCATGCAGGTAACAAGAGAAGTGTGGGATTTAAGAACTTTCTGGGGGAATTTAAGGGAGTAGAACTTGGGATCTAATCTACATTTTAAAGATACTGATCTGACCAGTGTTGGGAATACTACAAAGGGAAATTGTGGGGGAACTGTTGGGGGAACTACTAACTACTGAATTATCTAGCAGGAGCTGATGATGAGGATGGAAGAGGGGAATGCCCAAAGGAGCAGTTCTATACTTGGCATATAGTTGCAATGCAAATAACTACTTAATGAGAGACAATTACAAATATCTGAAATAAGCAAAATCAATGAATGCATGTCTCCAGTGTAGGTCATTTGACTTTTCCCAATAACTGTTTTGTACAGTACCTTTTTTTGTGGGAGAGGAGCATAGAATGTATCATGACCAAATAGTTATCGATAGGAACTCAAAATTGGCTAAGGTGGGAGAATCATGAATTCAAGGTCAGCATGAGCAAGATCTCATCTCAAAATAATTATTAGAATAAAACTGACAGGCTCACACCTGTTATCCTAGCTACTCATGGGGCTGAGATCTGAGTATCACAGTTCAAAGTACACCTAGGCAGAAAAGTCCTTAAGATTCTTATCTCAGAGAGAGAAAAATGAGGAAGGGGGTAACAAGTTTCACAAGAAATGTACCACTACCTTACTTATGTAATTGTAACACCTCTGTACATCACCTTAACAATAAAATTAAAATTTAAAAAAGATTCTTATCTCTAATTAATCACATAAAAATCCAGAAGTGGAGATGTCGCTCAAGTAGTAGAGTGCTAGCCTTGAGCAAAAGAAGCTCAGAGACAGCCCTTAGGCCCTGAGTTCAAGGCCCAGGACACACACACACACACACACACACACACACACACACACACACACACACACTCTCTCACACACACACACATACACACACATACACATACACACACTCTCTCTCTCTCACACACACACACACACACACACACACACACGCTTTCTCTCTCTCACACACAAACACACACACACACACACACACACACACACACACTTGACAGCTGGGCACTGGTGGCTCATGCCTGTAATCCTAGCTACTCAGGAGGCTGAGATCTGAGGATTGCTGTTTGAAGTTAGCCCAGGCAGAAGAGTCTGTGAGACTCTTATCTTCAATAAACAACACAGAAAAAGCTGGAAAAGGCATTGTGGCTCAAGTGGTAGAGTTCTAGCCTTGAGTACAAAGAAACTCAGGGACAGTGTCCAGGCCCTGAGTTCAAGCCCCAGGAACAGCAAAAAAAAAAGACAAACACTGGATGAGACATCTATATTGAAAACTACCAAAGAAAGCTCACATAAATTAAAAACAACCAAAATACATACAAAGGTGTACAATCTTCATGAACTAGAGATTTTAATATTAACATGTCAATTCTTTTGAATAATGCCATAAAAATATAAAGTTTATAGAAACAGATCTCACAAGTAATATAAAGAGAAAATCTTTAGTGACAGTAGCCTAAATGGAATGATATATCACACACACATACATATACAAATACATGTAATACCTGAAACCATAAAAAAGGAGTAGGAGAAACATTAGGACTCCTTAGCATAGGTAAAAACATACAAACACACACATACATATACATACATACATACAGATAGTATGAGTCAAGAGTAAAGTGAGAAGCTCTACTACTTCCTCTTACACTTAGATTTTAGTATTCTGGCTCAAGATATAGATAATCAAGCTCATGTATGTCTACATGAGTATACGCACATATATATACACATATACATATACATACACACTGTATGTATATGCACATATATTTAAATACTGTATGTGTATATATGGCCATATGTACATATGTATGACTAAAGCCTGGCTATAACTATGATTTTGTCATGACCTTTGATAAACTGGCTTTCCTTACCTGCTACAAGTTAGGAAATACATGTGTAGACCCTACCATGCCTTTCTTGACTAACAGCAGTACAGCTCTTGGGGTAAGCACAAACTTCAAAAGTGAAACCCAGGCCTGGGTCCAGACTAAGATATTTTTACATCCATTCTAGAAGGCATCAGAAAGACTAGGTGTGAATGCAAAGAAAGGATTTTGCAGAAAAATGATGACCCTAAAGTTCATGTTACATGACTGTCTATGCCATTGTGTGTAGTTATTGGGTCTTATGCAGTGATAGGAAATCTCAATTTGACATGCAAGAACTAATCACTTAGGAACTTTATTGAGATACATGAATTCCAAGCAATGTTCAAATTCCTCATAGGTAACCTACAGCTCCAGAATCAAAATATCACCATGTGTGGGGCTACAAGAGCCAATCCAAGTTGAAACTATAAACACAAAGTATGGGTGGCTTGCCTTATCCAGTTTGGTTAGGCACACATCCCATTTGTGTTCATAACAAAGATATGGCCATGATTTTTTAAGAATTATTTTTTATTTTATTGTAAAGTGATGTACAGAGGGGTCATAGTTACATAAGTAAGGTAATGAGTACATTTCTTGTCAAACATTGTTACCTCCTCTCTCATTTTCTCTCCTTCTCAACTCTCCTCCCCCCAAGGTTCATTTCCAACATAATGTTCTGTGAGTATTGTTGTTGCACGGGTTTACCCTTTGTCCTTTGTCTCATCATTTTGTTATTTCCCCCTCATTTCCCCAAATCAGATAAATGTATATACAAGACACAGGGTACCAAAATAAAAAAAATGAAAACAGGGGATAAAACAAAGGAAAAAAGCAAGCAAGAAAAAAAAATAACTTCACACAGTACATTAAAAACAACAACAACAGGGCTGGGAAGGTGGCTCAGTGGTAGAGCACTTGCCTTGCATGCTCGAGGCCCTGGGTTCGATTCCTCAGCACCACATAAGCAAAAAGAAAAAAGCAGGAAGTGGCACTGTGGCTCAAGTGGTAGAGCACTAGCTTTGAGCTGAAGAGCTGAGGGACAGCGCCCAGGCCCAGAGTTCAGGCCAAAAAAAAAACCTTAAAACAAACAAACAAACAAACAAACAACAACAACAACAAACTCCTGTTTCCATATCTTGGAGTTCATTTCTATTAGCATCATTTTATGTGACCATATGCACATAGCTATTGAGCTATTGTGATCCTCTGCTAAGACTACCCTAGAAATATACTAATTACTACAAATGAAGGAAACCATAGAGCCTATCAAGCATTGTTACTTCCTCCTTTGTTTTTCCCCTACCATCCCTTCCCTCCCTCTCCTGCGCCTAAATTGTAAAGTTTGTTTTTTTAACAGTGTCTTGTGCATCTCATTGTTACAATGGGTCAACCTGTATCCCTATTTAAACGTTTTGTTTTTCCCTTCCCCTCCCCAAATTAGAGAAGTGTATATACAAGATGAAGGGCACTGACATCAAATACAGTGAAAACATGGGTTACACCATGGAGGAAGAACATAGAAAGAAACAAAATAATCACATGGTACATTACAAATACATTAGAAACAATAGCAAGAAAGAAAAAACCACTTGTGTCCCTATCTTGGGGTTCATTCGCTTAACATCATTTTATCTGGTCATATGTACACAGCTTTTGACCTTTTCTATTTGTCTCAACATATACTAGTTATTGCAAATAGGGAAAACATGGGACCTATGTTTCTTTGGGCCTGGCTTATTTCACTTAATATATTTTTTTGCAAGTCTTTCATTTCCTAACAAATGGGGTGATGTCACTCTTTCTGATGGAGGCATAGAATTCATATATATATATATATATATATATATATATATATCACATTTTCTTGATCCATTCTGGTTCCATATCTTAGCAATGGTAAATAATGCTGCAATAAACATAGTTGTGCTGGTAGCTTTAGTATGGTCCAGAAAGAATAGTGCTGGGGGGATTCATTTTTTGAGCTCTAGGTTATTTTTGATATGAGGCCCTTGTCTGTTATATAGCTAGTGAAGATCTTCTCCCAATCTGTGGGATTTCTATTTATCTTGCTAGCTATATACTTTGCTATGCAGAACCTCTGTAGTTTAATGCAATCCCATTTATCCAGCCTTTGATTTGTTGTTTCTGGATCTTTATTTAGGAGGTTTTGCCCTGTGCCAAGGAGTCCTAATGTATCCCCTATCCCTTAGTGTACTACTTTCAGGGTATCTTTGATCGATTTGGAGTTGATTCTGGTACAGGGTGATAAGGATTTAACTTCAGTTCTCTATACAAGTATAGCCAATTCTGCCAGCACCATTTGTTGAACAAGAGTGTCTTTCTTCCATCTGATAATTTTGGCTCCCTTATCAAAGATTAGGTCTATGGGATCATTTCTGGGTCATCAATTCTATTCCATTGGTCCTCAGGTCTGTTCATGTGCCAGTATCAAGCTATTTTTATAAATACAGCTTTATAATAGAGTTTGAAGCACTATTTTTTTTCCTGCTAAGGATTGTTATTGCTTTTCAGGGTCTTCTATCATTCCATATGAATTTTTGAATTGCTTTTTGTAGTTCCTTAAAGAATGTTGTTGGGATATTGATGGGTATAGCACTGAATTTGTAAATAGCTTTGGGCAGTATTACCATTTTCAAAATGTTAAGCCTCCCAGTCCAGAAGCATGGGAAATTTAGCCATGATTTTTGTGCCTGGCTTTTTGGCACTGACTTTATTATACAAGAGGAAGGTGATATAGTACATAGGTTTAGAATTTGAGTGTCATGTGGACTTTATGTGTATGCCTATAATATAAACACAGAATTTATACACAGAACCACACAAATACAAATAGCTTTTATCTAATAAGCACCTGCCTACAGGAGTGAAATTTTTTCAGTTCTTAGAGATTCACTCTACCTAGATTTTAGAAACAAGTACCCTTGGAATACATTATACTCATACCAGTTTCAAATGTATTTAGAGCCCAGGAACAATACAATGATTTACAAAGTGGCTGGAAGAGCCAAATACCACATTAATCCTAAAAGTTTGTTGCAAATAGTCCTGTCTTAATGAGAGGCAAGGTAGGAAAAACATACAGTTTTTGAGGTGAAAGTGAAACTTTTAAGAGGAATGTAAGGATAGGTTTTAGAGAAAGAACCCATTTATTTTCACATATTTCTATCTCTACTAATAAATCTATTCTCTAAAATAAAAAAGATAATTTTTATGGAAAAATTTTAATCAGGGAATTCTAAAATTTTGCCTAAAGAATTTTTTTCTTTTTTTAAAAAAATTGTGAAAATACCGTACAGAAAGGCTACAACTATATGGGCAAGGTAATGAGTACATTTGTTATCAAGCATTGTTGCCTCTTCCCCTTACCATTCCTTCCCCTCTCCACCATCCTACCTCCCCCCCCCACCCCCCCGCCAAAGTTGTAAAGTTCGTTTTTCCACATAATGTCTTATACATCTTCATTGTTGTAATGGGTCCACCTGTAACCCTATGTAAACAATTTGTTTTTTCCCTTCCCCTCCACAAAATATACCAACAACAAATACAGTGAAAGCAGTGCTTATACCATGGGGGAGGGACATACAAAGCAACAAAGAAATAATCTTATAAATATGTTGGAAACAATTACAAGAAAGAAAAAAAGTTTGAATCCTTACCTTGGGGTTCATTTTGCCTAACATCAACTTGTCTGACCTTTTCTGCTTGACTCAGACATATACTAGTTAATGCAAATAAGGGAAACCATGGGACCTATGTTTCTTTGCGTCTGGCTTATTTCACTTAGTATAATTTTTTCCAAGTCTTTCCATTTCCTAACAAATGGGGCAATGTCATTCTTTCTGATGGAGGCATAGAATTCCATTGTGTATATATACTACATTTTCTTGATCCATTCATCTACTGAGGGGCATCTGGGTTGGTTCCGTATCTTAGCTATGGTAAATAATGCTGCAATAAACATAGTTGTTCTTGTAGCTTTAGTGTGGTCTTGTTTGTGATCATTTGGGTAAATGCCCAAAAGTGGGATTGCTGGGTCATAGGGGAGCTCTATGTGGAGTCTTTTGAGGAACCTCCATACTACTTTCCAAAGTAGTTGGACAAGTTTACACTACCACCAACAATGCATTAAGGTTCCCTTCTGTCCACATCCCCTCCAGTATCTGTTGTTATTACAGTTCTTGATTATAGGCATTCAAACTGGGGTGAGGTGGTATCTCAGTGTTGTTTTGATTTGCATTTCTTTTATGGCTAGGGAGGTTGAGCATTTCTGCATGTGTCTATTGGCCATCCTTCTTTCTTCTTCAGAGAAATTTCTCATTAAGTCTTTTTTTTTTTTGGGTCCGGTCATGGGGCCTGAACTCTGGGCTTGGGCGCTGTCCCTCAGCTCTTCAGCTCAAGGCTAGCGCTCTACCACTTGTGCCACAGCACCACTTCCGGCTTTTTTCTTTTTGCTTATATGGTGCTGAGGAATCGAACCCAGGGCCTCATGCATGCAAGGCAAGCGCTCTACCACTGAGCCACCTTCCCAGCCCCTCTCTTTAAGTCTTTAGTCCACTTATTAACCAGGCAATTGTTTCTTTGAGGATTTGTTGTTGGGGATTTAATTTTTTGAGTTCCAGGTATATTTTAGATATGAGACCCTTGTCTGTTGTATGGCTAGTGAAGATCTTCTCGCAATCTGTGGGCTTTCTATTGATCTTGCTAGCTATGTCTTTTGCCATGCAGAAAAATATGGAACGCTTCACGAATTTGCGTGTCATCCTTGCGCAGGGGCCATGCTAATCTTCTCTGTATCATCCCAATTTTAGTATATGTGCTGCTGAAGCAAACACTGCCTAAAGAATTTGAAGACTACATATACTCTTTCTGGGCCAAAAATAAAAAACAGATTTTTACATGCCATGTGTTGGATAGTTACTTATTTGGGTCAAATTTCTATTAGAGGATATGGAAGAATACAGAGATTTATAATCTGGAGCTCTTATATATAAGTAACTTGCAACAAAACTACAACTATATATTCAAGAAGAAGGAAAAATAAAGCTTTAGAGAGAATACATGTAAAATATTCTGAAGTCACGGCATCCTTTTCTAGTTGAGGAATACAAGGGGAAGGTTTTGCATGCATTAGAGGTGGTCATGACTAAGTGTTAGCTGTAATTCGTGCTGGAAAAACAGGTAAGGCAAACAGTGTAAAACAAGAACAAAAAGATAGGATGGAATTAGCTGCCTTTGCTAGGATAATATTTTAGTACTGTTAGTGATACATGAAAGCTCTGCAAGTTAATAATTAAAGCATAATTAAAAAAATGGAAAGAATATGGAGAAGGACAAAGAACTGCACAGAGTTCCTGAGGGACTACCATGAGCAAAATAGGAAGTCAGAGGTGGAGCCACCAACAGAAGGCAGACAAGTGGGGAGGCCTAGAAGTAGCCATGCAAGAAAAAAAAGGAACTTTGAGAACAGATACATTGGAAGACATATGGAGCATCAATATCAGTAACAGATGACTGAAAAGGCAGAAAGCTGATGTGAGACACTGGATGAATGTGTAGCAGAGATCATCAGCTGAATTTCTCAACTCTAGGCTACTATATTTGCCCACACTCAGCTCTTCCACTTGATGTCCTGATAATCCAAATGAATGCAATATGGGGCAATTGGTAAAATTCCCACCTTTACTTAATGAGAGGCTTAGTACTTGTCTCCAGAAATTCAGACCTAGTGGAGAGGCTACAGATCTTTTAGGTGATCCTTGCAAATTATGTGGCCAGACACCAAAATGGTAATGTTAGAAAGCCAGATAGGAATGACTGAATACATGTCTTTATTCTTGGAGAAAAATACATAATCAAATATTAGATGTACAGAAAGGATCTGTGAAGGTAATAGTAATTGCAGTAATGACCACAATCTCTTTGACCAAATCAATGGTAAGAAATATTGTAATAGTTAATTAGAAAACAAACCAGATTAAAGTACTTATGAAGAGCTTCTGTATATATGGTAGATGGGGTATGTAGAGAGTTATCCCGAGTTTGAAAATACTTTTATAACTAACCCAGGTTCACTTTTAAATAACACAAAAACTACCGTACCCCAGGTAGTAGAAGTACCTTTCCCAATTCCTTGGTCTCACCTTATATAAAACATTGCTACTATTCATTACTTAGCTCTAATACATAATCATTAAATGATTGTTGATACTATTTGAAACATACTATTATCTGTTAGGCCAATTAAACATAAGAAAAATGAAAGATTTCACTTTACCTTCAGTTTTTCCTTCTCTAAACCTATTCCTTTCTTTATGTAGGTGTATATTTTTCCTTCTTTTCATTATTTTAATATCTAATGCAAGAAAGTCATGCTGGCCAAATTCTCTTGATTTTTGTTTGATAAAGTCTCTTTCATATTTGAAGAGCAGTTACAATGCATATAGAATTCAAGGTTAGTGTTCTTTTTTTTTTTCTTTTCTTTCCTCACTTTAAGTACACTACTCTGTTCTCTTCCATAGTTCTTTTTTTTTTTTTTTTTTGGTCAGTCTTCAGGCCTGAACTCTGTGCCTGGGCGCTGTTCCTCAGCTCTTCAGCTCAAGGCTAGCCCTCTACCACTTGACCCACAGTGCCACTTCTGGCTTTTTCTGCTTATGTGGTGCTGAGGAATTGAACCCAAGGCCTCATGAATGCAAGGCAAACGAGCCACCTTCCTAGCCCCTCTTATATACTTTTTGAAAGGAAGTCCTACATAATTCTCAAATCTTTGCTCCTCTGAGACCTCTGAGGTTTCCTTCATGATTTTCCTCTTGCTTTTGGTTTTCTCTATTTTTGTAAAGGAGCCAGGGGCGATGATGTATGTCTGTAATCCCAGCTACAGCTACTTGGAATCCAAAGAATTGCTTGAGTCCAGGAGTTCTGGGCTGCAGTTTGCTATGCTGATCAGATATCCTCACCAAATTCAGCATCAGTACAGTGACTTCTAGGGAGATGAGGAATAACAGGTTGCATAAGGAGAGGTGAACCGGCCCAGGTTGGAAATGGAGTAGGTTAAAACTCACATGTTGATCAGTAGAGGATAGGCTCAGGTGTATATATTTTGGTATTTATCCTATTTGGTGTTCTTGGTTTTTCTTAAATCTGCAGTTAGTGTCTGCCATAAATTATGAGTTTCCCTACAGATTTATAAGATCTTTTATAAGATCTGAGACTTTGTTTTTAAGTTGTAGTTTCCTGTCATTATACAATATCCTGATTACTGGTATTATATCCTATGGATAATATAGCTATTATACTATATCCTACTGATATAGAAGTTAAGATATGGAGGAAGGGAGCGTTTTACAGTCCTATGAGCCTGCGCTCCTCAGCTGCTGAGATATTCACAAGTGCTTCGCAGTTTTGGTTTTTGTGCCCTCTCCTTTAATAGGTGAAACAAGAAGGCTAGGGACTTTGGTATTTTTCTTTACCCATATCATGTGGGTTTTGTTAACATATCATCTCTTGTTAAGAATGGAATGTTTTAAATGGATTTAAAAAATGTTGTTTCCCTATCTTGCTTGCAATGGATGAGGGGATTTTCTATTTTTATTGTGAGGACCTTACAAGGATTTAGAAGGAAAATTCACAAAAGTGAGGCTCTACCTAAGACCCTCCCTACTTTTTACTTTTTACCTTGCAGGGTTGTCCAGAAAGTGGCCAATTACACATTTTCTTACCCTAGTACTGGCCCTACCTTTATTAGTTACTGTTCCTGAATCTCAATTCTAGTAAATTGTATGTGATCCTTTGTATCTGCCTGTTGGCCCAATATGGGAACAAGGGCTTGTCCTGTGACTTCAATTCTTGTAAGTGTAATTGTTTTATTGTTAGGAGGATAACAGTGACTCTACAAAGCTCTCCTCAGGATGGAAAGACACCTGAAATTAGCAGCC
Source organism: Dipodomys spectabilis (assembly GCF_019054845.1). Lineage (NCBI taxonomy): Eukaryota > Metazoa > Chordata > Mammalia > Rodentia > Heteromyidae > Dipodomys > Dipodomys spectabilis. Next base: position 5,815,085 of record NW_024871042.1, read on the forward strand.
TTCTTCCTTTGCATCCTTTCACTCTGTTTATTTTCTTTGCAATATTTATTCTAATTGGAATGTTTCCTGTTCAACCAGTTTACTGGCTATCACATGAAGCAGCCTCAACAGATCTATCTTGTCTGCTTGATTGAAGGACAACAGTTCACTATGACTTTAACTGTTGGCTATTAATCAAGTTCACTGTCTTATTTGAATTATCCAGGATAAGATCATCATAGAGATGCCTCAAAGGTCAAGGTAGAATGGTCACATGGATGGTCTTGGGGTATTGAGCAGACCTCTGCTGACATTGCTTTTTTGTTTGGTGGGTTTGACCAAAGGGCTCCAGAGGTTAAACCAATATTTTAAAAAATCCTATAGACAGGATGGTTGGTATTTTTTAATGTGTTGGTTTTTTTTTTTTTTTTTTTTTTTTGAGTCAGCATGTCTTATGTAGTCCAGGTTGGTCTGGAAATCTTGAGATTTTCATTCTCTGTCCCCAAGTGCCAGGATCACAAGTGTACACCATTGGGTCAGGTTAGGCTAAGCAAGGTCATTATGATTTCAGTGCCTATAGCACCAAAGAAGCTGTTCAACATGATGAAGGATGAGGCTATAGGATTAGAAGTGATGAGAAATATAAACTCCCCTGACCCCTATGATATTACATGGGGTAAAAGTAGCACACAGAGGAAAGTTAAGGAGCTACTCATGGTCTAAAGCCACTCAATTGCCAGATCCAGGCAACAATGACAACAAAAAAACAAATACAAACAAACCAAGAAGAACCTTTTCCTGCTTCTATCTTTAGTAACAACACTCTTTAAGTGTACTTCTTCCTAAAAGCAGTCCAGTAATCAGTGGGAGCAAATATGTGATTAAAAAAAAGCATGCAAAAAAACCAATCTAGTATATTTCAAGTATAAGACACAAAACAAACCTTTAAGGACAAACTCTCCAATTCTGTAGGTCTTGTTTCTTTTCTACAATAGGGTCCTATATGCTCCTGATACCCCATCTCCTGACCTAGATAACAGTATGTGCCCTTGTGTACAGGAGTGTAGCAGGGTCTGCCCTTCATCTCTTGGGCCCCAAATGCCCTTCCTACTGAGGTAGATCAGCAGAGAATAGGAACTGCCTTGCTTTCTGACACAAAGCCTGAACTACACTTTCCCATACAGTGTACATTTACAATAGCTGACTCTGGTTGGCCAAAGGAGAAAAGATAGATGAAATGAGAGGAAGTTGTATATGCCAAATATCAAGTAAAATAAACAGAAAGAAGATGTTAGCTTTCAAGGAAAATCAATGGAGAAGGGATTCTCAAAAACAAGTTGTTGTAAAAGATAAAATAGCAGCTAGGAGCTAATAACAGGGTATAGATTTTCTTCCATTTTAGTGAGGCTTACCATATAACATAAATGTTATTTTTCTTTAGAACTTCTTGTGGGTGTCTCAGTGTTTGAAAAACTGGACAAAAGGGACAACATAAATCCTCCACATCCAGGGAATTCTTTTAATTAGAAGTGGCAATGAATAGAAGAAATCTGGTTTTAATAACACCTAAATGACAGGTGTCTTTTCACATAGTTCTCCAAACTATTTCTTTACTAAAATATATATTACGGCTACTAATAATAAATTACCCAAATGGAACATGCCACAGTGATTAATTTAATAGATTCCTATTTTTTTGAAATTCTGGTCATTTGGCATTATTTTTTTAATAAATGATTCTCTGTATATCTAAAAGTTAATTTACTTCCTCGAGAATTTCCCAGAATATTTTAAAGGGCATTATTTATTCTCAAAAAGACTTTTACTGAGATTGAGATAAATGTTTAAGACAATTGCATATTATGAAATAAAGAGAAATTTATATAACCATGTTTCAAAGTAAAAGATACACTTTATGTAATGAGGCCACTCTAACAAGCTTAAAGCCTTTCCTTTCAAACACAGGTACCAAGATGGCTTCCCTTGGTCTCATCTGTGCAAAAGATCTGGTGGCTTTTGGTCTAACAGCCTTTTGCCAGTGTTTTTTAGGCACTTGGTTCAGGGAAAGGTCCAGATCTAGGTGTCATCCTAGAGAGCAATACACACCCAAACATATATGTATACAGTTTCTGTCTGTGTCTGTCTCTCACACACACACACATACACACTCACTCACTCACTTACTCACTCACTCACTCATGTTGATAAAGCTGTAAGAGAATTAGCTATCACTTTGACTGTCACCAGAGTATTGGTCAGGGCAAATGAAGGAAAGTATGGGCATATAGGACAAAGGATTCAATGGAATCATTTACAAATCTTGAAAGGACTGCAGAGAGGCCAAATTTTATAGTTGAGGAACCTAAGGTCCAAAGAATTTGAGATACCTGCTTAAGATACCTACTCCCTTGTGGCAGCCTTGGAACTAGATCATTGGGGTCTCATCTTCTATCCTATTACACTTTTCTTCTTCATACTCCTAAGAAATGACTGAGTCATCATCAGTTTTTCTCCCATACCCATATCTACTGGGGTAAATCAAGTAGAGTTTGGAGGATGTAAATGTTTTATATTTCTAACAGTAACAGTCTGATTGAAACAATGATAGGAAACCTGTCACAAAACTTCCTCTAATCTTAACAGCTTGTGGTGAAAGCTACTTCAGAACAAACTTGTTAGTCAAATGGTTACCATTCAGTCACTAATGTGCTTGGAGATTAATATGTTCCAAGCATTAAAACTGATCTTCACCAATAAGCCGGCAAATACTATGAACTTCCATGACTTTCTAGTCATTGAAGACAGGGAAAGCAACATGGGAATTCACTGTAGTGTGGAGGCTTTATGAATCACTTTGCTAATGAACAAATAGGTTGTTTTCACCAACTCCATAAAGTCACTCACACTCTGCCTTACATGCAAGTCTTTTCTGGATAGCTGACTTGGTGATAAAAATAGGACAAAAACATTAACCCTACTGATAATATATTTCATTTCTATGACCAAAGGACTATTGTGTCAGTATTTATGGAGATGGGCTTATTTCAAAAGAAACTTAACAATTAAATGATCCTGAGAAGCACATTGAAAAATTTAATTCAAAAAGAAACAAAAGTTCAATACAAGGCTCAAGAAGTGAGGTTTTTATGTAGGCACACAAGCACATGCACACTCCTTCCACATACTATTTCACAAATGCTGTGTATTATTAAGAGGAGGCGGATTCTGCCAGGCACATAATTTGTATATTTAAGGGAGGTGTATGGAATGAAAAAGCGAAATATGTTAAATTTCAAAGGACTTGGAAGCAATGCTGCCTGTGAGCTTGTATTACAAATAGCCCTACATTATTACATACGCTATTAATGAGGCCAACTGAATGAAAGTACAATTTGAATATGCATGACTCTATCCAATGAGCAGGACTTTTTGTGTACTGATGAGTGGTTTTTTTTCCTCCTAAAAAAGGATTAAAATTATTCTTAGTGAAGTATGGCTGCCCAAAGATCAGAAAAGCAAATGTATTTAGACCACAGAGTCATACTACATTCATATGAAATATACAGGTGCTAAAATGTCCTTGACTCCCTCCACAATTTCTAAAATTTACGCAAATCCTGGTCTTCGAATATCTGTCACCTTAAAGCAACTGCATCATTACAATTTACAAAATTAAAAGATAATTATTTTTGGTGTCAATTCCTAAAAGTAGACAAGGCTAAACAAACCTTTAGATTCTAGGCCCTTCACTTTTATAGTAAGGAACACTAGTTATAAGACTGGGGAATGGGTAAATTATTGCACCAAATGGCTGAGAATTAATCTCTGCTGACTAGCTGTAATCTAACGAGGCGTCTGTGTCCCAGGGAGCCTGCAGCATGTCCCTGGCGGTATGTGCACTGTGTCGAGTCTGCGTGGCACCCTTTGTCCTCGCTCACAGGCGGCCTTCCCCCTCATTGTCCATAATATCCTCATGCATCTGGGACGCGTGGAATGCATTCACACTAACAGACTTACCATTGTTTTCTCTCAGAAGCTTTGTTGAGCAAAGACTGCATCACGGTTACTGATAATTATATTGCTTAATTAATCAAGACAAAAAAATTTGCAAATCATTGCCTGGTTGCCAAGCAGGGAGATAAAAAATGACAACAATACAAGCTGAGGCAATATAACAAAAGTAACAGCTATCTGATCAGAAATTCTTATATAATGAAGCTATTAATGCTAAAGCGGTTAATGTTAACATTGCTCCAGGTGTCTCTACTTAGATGCAAACAAAAAGGCTAACATTATGGATATAAAAGGCCAAATGTTGCCATGGATTCTGTAACCTGATAGAGAGGACAGCCTTTTCATTTGATTAGGGAATGCAATTTAAATACCAGGGACTGAAGCCAAACAAACAGACTTTCCCTCCAAAAGGCTCTTGCATTCACCCTGGGGTCAGTGGTTGGTGAACAAAAGGTCAGCCACACTTGCCCTGGAAATGTCTGGATTAATTTTATTACACTGTAATGGTTTGTACTTTAAATGTAGGAATAACACTAAATTTCTAGTTGCCCATTATTTTCTTCTTCCCTTTAGGCTTTTTGAATTAAAATATTAAGAAAGCAACTTGCTCAATTCCTCTTGTCAGGTCTCATGGCCAAATTATCAAACTTACACATTTTGAATAAAATTTTTAAAGGTAAATTAAAAATGATAGCACTTTTATGCATCTTTTGTTACTATTTTAAACATCATTTTTGAGACTATAAAATGAACTGAAAGGTTCTTCATGTTCTTTATTTACTTCAACAATAAATGTGACATTTTTAAGACATTAAATGGCATTTTAAAAGACTAAGTTGAAAATGAATTAATAAAGCCAGCTAATCCACACTAAATACTAAAGAAACAGATTTTCTAGTTTTGAGAGGTAAAAGAGAATAAATTTATTGGTTTTCTAATATTAAAATTCTCAGTTTAATTTTAAAAATTAAGGCAATACAAATACAAAGAGTAGACAATGTTAGCACTAATCCTTTCCTTATGGTACAAAATTGGAACACTTCACATACACTAAGGGCTGAATAAGAGATAATATAAATATTTGATATGAACTTTTGGCATCTTCACCCTATCAATAGGAGAGCCTTATTCTTTTGCATCAGATATTGGATTTCCTGGATTTAGGACTCCCATCTATCTAGTTTTATAAAAGAAAAATGTATGCTAAACTTGGCATTCATTATTTATTTCTATGACAGTAACTATAGAAAAAATACTATAGCAATAATAATAATAATAGCTAATGCTAAAATAGCTTTCATTCTGGGTCAGGCAATATTTGAAGCACCTTTTCACATATTACCCCATTTATCACAGGTTATTACTATTATTAATAATATTATTATAAATCTCAATTTGAAAATAAATCTCAGTGGCCTATTATTTTAAATTTTAAAAAGTTTAAAAATGGTATTGTTGTACTTATAATGCACTATGTAATTCTCTTGTTTCTTTTGTATGTTCTTCCCCCACAGTATAACCCCTGTTTTCACTATCTGATTCCCATGTTCTCCATCTTGTATATACATTTTTATAATTTGGAGAGGGAAAGGGATATAACTAAATGCTTAAATAAGGATATAGGTTGACCCATTGTAACAATGCAATGTACAAGAACCTTACAATTTCTGGGGTGGGGGAGGAGTTTGGGAGGTGGGGAGGCAGGAGATGGTAGGGGAAAAACAAAGGAGGAGGTAACAATGCTTGATAGGAAGTGTATTCATTACCCTACTCGTGTAACTGTAACCCCTCTGTACAATATTTTTACCATAAAAATATATATGGAAAAGAAAAAAATGGTAATGTTCATCTCCTTCAGAACACGTTGGAATGAAAATAAAGATTACATTTAATAGTAGACTGAAAAACACTTGAAGAGTGACTTAATACTCTAAATATTTAATTTAAAAACTTAAAAAAACTCTTCATAAGAGTTCATAAAGAGGCTGCGAATGTGGCTTAGGTAGAGTGCTTGCCTTGCATGCATGAAGCCCTGGGTTCGATTCCTCAGTACCACATAAACAGAAAAAGCTGGAAGTGATGCTGTGGCTCAAGTGGTAGAGTGCTAGCCTTGAGTAAAAAGAAGCTCAGGGACAGTGCCCAGGCCCTGAGTTCAAGCCCCAAGCCAAAAAAAAAAGGAAAAAAAGAGTTCATAAGAACTTCTTCATAAGAAGTTCAAAACAAAAGTAAGTTACTACATAAAGTATTGTCAAGACATCACTAAAGGCACGACAAGTATGGAAAACAGCAGCTGGTACACAGGGCATAGACTATTGGATTGTTCTAGCCAGTCCCATGATCAATATCAATTGACATAACTGAATTGATTCTGTGGCAAGGTGCTTTGATTGTTAATACCCATCATGTTGGCTGTGCTTTAAGGGCACAGACTCTTTGTGGACATGCTCAAAATCCTTCAGTTCTGACTTCTTTTAGTACTGGTCATTGGCTGATAAGTTCAATGCCTATCCTCAGACAATTTTGGGTTCTATATCCACAGATATCCCCCAAATGCTAGTATAATAAAGAGGTCTTTCAACTTTTACTAAATCAATGTGCCCCATTTTTAAAATTAAAATATTTCAAACATTACATTTTGAAAGCTTAAAAAATTTTAAATCATAAGTTTCTCTGACAAATTTTCAAAGGGGCCAAGAATACAATATGGAATTTTATGCTCATGATTAAAATTCTAGTTCACACTGCATTCTTACATAATAACACATATTTGGATATTTATGTAAGATATTCATCACTTGGAAGAGTTTCCTTGAATTCAAATGATTGGTTTCAATAACTGTGAATTGGATGGCCAATGCTGTAGAAAACATACCTCAGGTTTCTTCGTTATTGCAATAAAGAACATGTGATTCTTCATTGGGTAAATAATGATTGAAACATCTCCAAAGGCAGTTGGGATAATACCCCTGCGGTAGTCCCTGGAGTGTTCAGACCAGACGATGTGGACCTCATCATTCCCCAAGTGACGGAGCTGCAACAGAAAATTGGCTCTTTATTAATCAAGGTGATAACAGCAGTTTATAAGGGGTCATGGTTTACAAATTGAATTATAAAACTCAGAGGAAAAAGTACTTTATTCCCAAAGTAGGGTACAACATGGATGCCTTTATGAGAACTTTAAAAAGCACAATTCCATAAAAATACGTTCTTCATCTATGAGGTACATTTGGTGCTAAGCTCATAATTCCAAGTATTAAGGACATTCTAGTTGAATGAGGCACCGACTTTTCAAGGTCTCTTTTATTTCCTTAATGGGTTTTTCTTCTATGTCAGAATCATATGCTTTGTTTTGATGAGCATGGCTCTAAAAATTAGTGTCAAGATTATTTTTATGCTACATTAGTACTTTAAGCCTCTTAACTCAGTGGATACTAAGCAGAATATAAGTCAACATAAACCATTATAACAGAAATGTTAATAAATGTATAAGTAATTAGTCTTTGGATAAACATTTAAAAAGCAAAAGTATAAAATTACACTAACAGGAAAAATAGATATATAATTTGGTAGGAATTCTAGTATCTGACATTTTAAATTTGAAATTAAGTGGTAAATTTAAAAGTTCTGTAAGAAGGGGCTGGGAAGGTGGCTCAGCGGGAGAGTGCTTGCCTCGCATGCATGAGACCCTGGGTTTGATTCCTCAGCACCACATAAACAGAAAAGGTTGGAAGTGGCACTGTGGCTCAAGTGGTAGAGCTCTAGCCTTGAGCTGAAGAGCTCAGGACAGTGCCCAGGACTAGAGTTCAAGCCCCAAGACTGACCAAAAAAAAAAAAAAAAAAAGTTCTGTAAAAGCGGGGCACTGGTGGCTCATGCCTCTAGTCCTAGCTACTCAGGAGGCTGAGATCTGAGGATCATGGTTCAAAGTCAGCCCAGGCATTTAAGTCCGTGAAACTCTTATCTCCAATAAACCACTAGAAAACCAGAAATGGTGCTGTGGTTCAAGCAGTAGAGTGCTCTCCTTTAGCTGAAGAGCATAGGGACAGTACCCTAGCCCAGAGAGTTCAAGCCCCATGACTAACAAAAAAAAAAAAAAAAAAAGAAAAAGAAAAACAAAGTTCTTTAAGAGCACCAATGTGTTTCATATATCATCCTGTTTAATCTTCCCCAAAACACCCTGAGATATCCTATGCTATCTTCATCTCACCTTGCAATGAGGAAATAGGTGCTCAGGAAGGTGAAAGCTGCTATGCCTCCCCAAGCCCACATGAACACTCTTGAAGCCAGGTAGGCTAGGAACATGGACTGATGCACTGGTTCAATGCTATTTTTACTATTCCACTACTATCTAAGCCTATATCAAAGTTGCTTTATTGTAACAGTACAAGGATCTTAGCCTATTTGCTTATTTGTTTTTTTTAATAATTGTATACATATAAACTCCAAAAAACAAATTATAGACTCACGGTCCTTTTTAAGGAGGCCTTATCAGAAAGATTTCAGGAAGAACTTTGTGAGAGTTCTTTCAGGGCCAAGCTGTGTCACTTGCAAGAACAACCTTGATAAACTTCCTGTATGATAACTTCACTAGAGAAAGCTGCATGTGAAATCAGTTTAGAAATCTAAAAGGAGGATTTGAACAGATTGTATAGATTAAAAAATGCTGACTGGTAAAAGCCTTTGATGCCTACTTGGAATGTAAGTTTCTGTCTCTGCATCTAGCAGCAGAAGGTTGCTATCTATCACCTTAAAAAAAGTCTTTTCTTCGTTTTGTTATTCCCCTTCTCCTCCCCAGATTAGATAAATGTATATACAAGATACAGAGTACCAAAATCAAGTATAGTGACAACAGGGGATATACCAGAGGGGGAAGAACATACAAAGGAAACAAAAAAAAATCACATAGTACATTTAAAACAATAACAACAAATATAGACCTCTTGTGTCCATATCTTGAGGTTCATTTCACTTAGCATCATTTTATATGGACATATGTACATAGCTTTTGAGCTTTTCAGCTCATCTGATAAGATAATCCTATATGCATACTAATTATTGCAAATAAGGGAAACCATGGGACCTAAATTTCTTTGGGACTGGCTTACTTCACTTAATATGATTTTTTCCAAGTCTTTCCATTTCCTAACAAATGGGGCAATGTCATTCTTTCTGATGGAGGCATAGAATTCCATTGTGTATATATACCACATTTTCTTGATCCACTCATCTACTGAGAGGCATCTGGGTTGGTACCATAGCTTAGGCTATGGTGAATAATGCTGCAATAAACACAGTTGTGCTGGTAGCTTTAGTATGGCCTTGTTTGCACTGAAACAAGGACACAGGATGACCCATTGCAACAACAATACCCACAGGACAGTATATTGGAAACAAACTTTACAACTTCTGGTGGGGGTGGGGGTGGGGGGGAGGGAGGTGGGGATGGGTGTGGGAGTGGGGGGAGGGGAGGGATAGTGGGACAACAACAGGGAAGGGGTAATAATGGTCAACAAGTAACGTACTCATTGCCTCACTCATGTAACTGTAACCCCTCTGTACAGCATCTTTACAATGAAATAAAATTTTAAAAAATGTCTTTCTTGCTTCCTTGCTTATTTAACAGATGAAATTAAAAAAAATAGATCAAATTATGGCTGGGAAGGTGGCTCAGTGGTAGAGTTTGCCTTGCATGCATGAGGCCCTAGTTTTGATTCCTCAGTACTACATAAGCAGAAAAAGCCAGAAGCGGCGCTGTGGTTCAAGTGGTAGTGCTAGCCTTGAGCTGAAGAGCTGAGAGACAGTGCCCAGGCCCAGAGTTCAGGCCCCATGACCAACACACACACACACACAAAAAAACCAGATCAAATTAAAAAGCACCTTAGCAAAATAGAAATGTTGTATCAAACCTAATGTTTTAGTTAAGTTTGAAAGAATTAGAAAAGAATTCTCAGGAATATTGCATATTTAAAACATGGTAGCATAAATACTATTTTCTTTTACAGATTACAGATTTTCCACAAAGAAAAAAATATTGTCACCCCCAACATGGCCTCTTTTCCATTTATTAGGTTACAAAGAAAGTTGTTTGTTGCAATGCCTGCTTATTCTTCACTCTCTCATACTTGTCTGACTATACAAGTCAGTTATTTAAAAAGAGACTTGCACCTGTACCTTTGTACCTATACTGAGGGTGCACAATTCAATTATATTTGAATATGGGCTCTAGGACAAGTGCAATTACAGGAGCTGAGTACAAGTCATGCTGAACCAGAACAATTTAATGGAATTGACAACTTTCCAAATGCAAAAATTACCTAGTGTATCTTTTTTCTCCTTCATCATCCAACATATAAATACTATTTTGTACAATATATTGTGTAGCAAGCAAAAGGTATAGCCAATTAAATACACAAAGAGAGAAAAAAAGACAATGGTATTTCATAGCAGTGCTGAACATTTCCTTGTATACTATTTTGTCCTTTCCTTTCTCTTCTTCTTCCCCTTTCCTTCTTTTCTTCAGTGGTAGGGATAAAACTGAGGGCCTTGTATATGCTAAGCAAGTACTTCTAAACTCTGCTCTGACCCTATTCCTATCTTTTCCATTTTAATAAACCATGCAAGGACCTTACAATAGTCCTACAATTCTCTCTTTTTGTAGAAAATAACTCCACAGTCAGACAGCTTTTCAAAGGGAATGTGGATAATACCTAACTGAAACCCTAGAAAGAACTTAGACCAATATAAAGTAGTGAGAATCGGTCTCGCCCTAGAGCTCAAGCCTACAACTCTCATACTGAAGAGTTCAGGGCCCCTTGTTATAATTGCTGGTACATTCAAATGGGAACCTACCAAATGCTGCTTACATGTGCTTCTATCACCTGATGTCAGCACCCAACACCTGTAATAGGTTCCTTTGATGCACAAATATCAAATGAAAGTATTATCTCTGAAGTGGTACAGTATTACTGAAAATTTTCAGTTAGTCTCTCCTTTCTAAATTGGGTTATTCAATCACATATTATATAACCTATTCTCACAAGTACAGCAGTGTACTGATTCTGTAATTAAGGAAGACCTATTTTTGTGTAGATATCTACACAAAATGAAAACATATATATATATATATATATATATATATATATATACACACTACATATTGTACATTTATTTATGCACACCCACATAAACAATGACCAAAATCTTCTAGGGCATACAAACTTTGCTTTTGATTAAAATGGTACAGTGGGTATTTCAAAATGAACTTTCATGTTTTTTTTATAGTATTTGAACGATCTTTAGATGAGAAGAATCTTTATCTTTTAAAAACTGTGCATGTGAATGTAGCATGCGTATGTGTTTTACTGGAGATGAATCCCAGGGCTTCATACATGTTAGGCAACAATTCTACCACTGAGCTTTGTGTAGCTGTTTTGAATGTCATGATCCCCCAACTTCTGGACACACTGTACTTTTGATTAGCTAAATGATAAAACTGAGTTAAGGCTATAGGACAAATTCACTGATATGCTTAAAGTAAAGAAGAAAAAACTGCATCCTCTTCTGCCTACAACAAAATTGATCTGGACAATCTGTTCATCATGCCAAAATACTCTGGAAACTTAAAGAGATTTCAGTATAGAGATTTGACTTTGTCTGAGAATTTTGATGTAATGCCTTCAAATTAGAAACCCACTGGTGGGCTTGTTTAGGGCACATGAGTCAAGTTGATCTAAGGCATGTGCCTCTGGGAATAGACTGGTGAGTCTTGCCCTGAATGGAGCTGGCATTCCTGTCAGCTTTGCTTCTTCTTTCAAATAGGATGCTCACTGAAGTCTCAAGAAATCAACTCTACTTCATGTCCTAACAGAGTTCTAAAGTCCCTATGCTCAAGCTATTCTGCCTGCTGCTGCCAGGCTGCACGCCACTGGTGACACTGGTCATGGTCCACACCTAATAGGCTGACCTCCTTTCCCAACTAATTGCATTACATCGCCAGCTGGCTCCAGAAGGAGTCGTCTGTTTGATTGAAGAATTCCTGCTCCTCAGTGGGCCCGGCTGCTACTTTTACTAAGTAACAGTCAGGCCTGACATCCCCATTGTTTAGCTGACAGTCTGCCCATCCTAAAATCTAAGTTTTATTTGTAAATTAACCAAGAAACTTCCTGCCAGAACAGCCCTGCCTGGAGACTGATAATGTGGGCCTTTCATCCCTTTTCACTCGTACTGTATCACTGCCAATTTGTTTTTTATGCGGCTAGCTAGCCTGAGGCTATAAAAGCCTTGTAAGACATAAGTGCAATTATAGTCCTGGAGTCAAATGAATTGGACAAATCCAATAGCACAGCTCTGTCCCCACTCTGCAAACCCCTACAGCAGTTAGATTAGCTGTGAAAAATCTAATCTAGCTAGAGCTAACAAATTTCTGCAGTGAAGGATCAAGAGTTCAGAATGGGGTTGCAACCAGATTGCAGAATTGAAAAAGTCCCCCCATGACAGAGGCAGAAAAGAACATGAATCACTTTAGAATTTTGCAGCTCATTTTTTAAGCTGTTAGAGACAATTTATTTAGAATAAGACAAGGAACTGTGGGCTGCTGTTACTGTGTCTGAATTTTAGTCTAGCTGTGAGACATCCTGATAAAGAAAGTTTATCACTAATGATGCTAAATCTCAGAACTGCAAAAGGTATCAGTTGAATTTTGATTATGACAGTGGGGAATCTTTCAACCAGGCCAAGTCTTAGAACATTATTTATAACACGGCTTTTTATCAAAAAAACAACATGTCTTAAAAAAAAAAAACCCCAAAATGAAAAAAAATCTGATTTACTTAGCAATACTTAAATATTTTCCACAGAGATCTTTTAACAATATAGTTAGTTATATGCCATAAGAAAATCATAAAATATGGTGACATATCTGCAGAATTGTAAAAATTTACACATTTAAAAAATGTGTGAGGCTCGCTTGAGAAATCCATAAATCATGTTAGGCTCTGAGACACTAATGAAGGACAAGGTCCTGATTTCTAAGACCTTGGCAGCCAGAGGCAGCCATCAGAACCCAAGACAGAGAAGCAGCTCCTCTAATGCCAGTAGAAACCAGTACCTGGCTAACATCTCTTGCTGTGGAGTTCCTTTTCCCAGGGAACCCAGTGTACCATGCTGGGCTATGCAGGTAGAAGGCTGCTGAGTTTCTGAATGCAAATTATGTTTTATATATCTGAAACACTTGATCACTATGAAAATTGTCTGTGACAGAGTTGTGACGAAAGTTCTGATGTCTCACACGCACTGTTGCCTTCTGTTTACATAGTCCAAATGTCTATAGCTACAGTGGAGTGAAAAAACAAAACCACACTAAAAAGACAGTGTTGTCCATGAGTTATCACCTGGCTGATAATTGGCAATGGTTAAAAACAAGAATCAATTAGACCAATGGACATTAACAGGGGCAGATGGTTGGAGCGATCTTACTAGGCACAATACTAAGCAATTTTGCGTGAATCATTTAAACTGTGACATGGGCCGCATTTTTATCTTATTTAATAGATGAGAAACTGAGGGACTAACTGTTGAAATAACTGGACATACACTTGATCACAGGTTTGTCTATCTTCAGGGCCTGGCTCTAACCACATCATCACTCAGTTCCTTGTATCTGTGTTGTAGGAAAATGGGTATGAAGTTGGGATTCCAGGCTCCATCTCAAGCTCACAGGTCAGATGAATATAAATCATAATTGCACTGGGACTTTCTAACTCATATGGAAACTTGAGGTGTGGCTTATTTTCCAGACTAAACTTCTCTTTTAGTAAGGTAATTCTGACCCCCCCAACACAGGATCTCCTGAAGTGAACATGCGGCAGGCTGTGAAGTACAAAGCCATTTCCTTGAGGGCACTGCGCCCAGGGAACAAGGTATCTTTTCAAGTTCAGGGAAAAATGCCCAGCAGGGCCAAAGCTAAAGAAGGATAAAAGAGCGAGCAGCAAAGTTGGGACAGCAGCACATCTGATGCTGTCATTTTGGTAGATGCTCTCAACTCACTTCCAGCAAACCTGGGAAGGAATGCTTTCCCAGAGCTCCATGAGTAGTTTTATGATATAGGCTATTATACACCGTGGTCATCATCAATCTGTGAGGTAAAAACATTATTTTCTGTCACATATTACTAGAGAAGATCCTTTTACCCAGCCCTTAATCTCAGAACCTAAATTTGTCCAAGATAGTATTTTATATTCACCACAACTGTATCCTAATCCAGAGAGCTGGGTGCTGGTGGTTCACACCTGTAATCCTAGCTACTCAGGAAGCTGAGATCTAAGGATCACTGTTCAAATTCAGCCCAGGCAGAAAAGTCCCGGAGAAACTGGAAGTGGAGCTATAGCTCAAAGTGGTAGATGGCTAGCCTTGGTAGATTGCTAGCCTTGAGCAAAAATGCTAAGGGACAGTGCCCAGGCCCGGAGTTCAAGTTCCACGATGATGACCACCACCACCACCACCAAAAGAAGAGTCCAGAGGAAAGAAGCCTCTGTGTACATTGGACCTGGTATTTATTCAGTGTCAGTGAATCCTACCTATCTACCTGGGAGCTTTGTATGTCCCCAAGGAGGCACTTTACCTTTTTGGTAAGTGAATCATCTGAGTCTGATGGCATCCGAGTGGAAACGTGGAAAATCACTTCCACAGTGGAGGTAGCATAGTAAGGAGCAGTCTGCCCTGTGCTGCCATTACGTTGAAGGCCACCCATGAACCCACAATGGGTTGAGAGATCCACCTGATGAAGGGCACATATAAGAAAAAGGGTAGGGGTCAATCCTGAGCTGTTCTCACTCATTAGAAGGAGTGTAAATTTAGAAAAAGAACAAATCATTTTCATTTCAATATATTTTTTCTGATTATAAACAAATATACAAGGTTAACATTTTACAGAAATAAAGAACAGTAAGAATGCAAAAGTGAAATTGTTTTGTAATTCTAACTAAAGAAAATAACTATCAATTTTTTAAGGGTTAGCTTAGTGTGGTGAAGTACTTGCCTAGCATGTGCAAGGCCCTGGGTTTGATCCCTAGCATAGCAAACAAGCAAACAAACAAACCTCATTAACTAATCATTAAGGGGTACAAATGTTACACAATTTAGCAGTCATCCCTAAAGTGACATCAAAAGGGTTGGTCCAGTTTGTACAATCTCCAAGCATGAGGCAATTCATATTAAAGTATGACATACATATTTACTTCCTAGTTGCTCAATCTAAATACAATTTGTCATAATTTTTCTTCTGGTAAAGCACCTATTTTAACACACATGAATTACAAAAATCTCTCCTGTGCCATATCCAATCAATGTACACTCTGAATTAATATTCTAGTTTTTCTCAAATTCTAATTAAGAAAGTATAGTTTAAAAACATAGCCAAAAATATGTCAAATAATAAATATATTCTATGGCAAATAAAAAAAGGAGCTGGTGGCTTGTTCCTATAATCCTAACTACTTAGGAGTCTAAAATCTGAGAATTATAGTTTGAAGCCAGTCCAGGCAAAATAGTCTGTGAGACTCACATCTCAAATTAACTATCAAAAAAGCAGGACGTACAGGTACGGCTCAAATGGTAGAACATTAGCCTTTAGCAAAAAAATTTCAGGGGGGCTGGGAAGGTGGCTCAGTGGTAGAGCACTTGCCTTGCATGCATGAGGCCCTGGGTTCGATTCCTCAGCACCACATAAGCAAAAAGAAAAAAAGCCCGAAGTGGCACTGTGGCTCAAGTGGTAGAGTGCTAGCCTTGAGCTGAAGAGCTGAGGGACAGCACCCAGGCACAGAGTTCAGGCCCCATGACCGGACCCTCCCCCCAAAAAAACAAATCTCAGGGATAATGCCCAGGCCCTGAGTTCAAGCCCCAGGACCAAAAAAAAAAAAAAAAAAAGGTAGAATATTTTGATTTAACAGAAGTACAATAGCTCTTAGAATAAAACCTACTTGGAAGCTGGTAGCTCATGCCTGTAATTCTAGCTATTCAGGAGGCTGAGATCTAAGGATCACAGTTCAAAGCCAGTCTAGAAAATCCATGAGATTCTTTTTTTATTTTTTATTTTAAATATTTTAGTTTATTGTAAAGTTGCTGTACAGAGAGGTTACAGTTACATGAATAAGGTAATGAGTCCATTCTTGTCGAACATTGTTACCCACTCCGTTTTTCTCTCACTATCCCTCTCCCCCCCACCTTGCCACCACCCCGAAGTTGTAACATCTATGAGACTCTTATTTCCAATTAACCACCTAAAAGAACCTGGAAGTGGAGCTGTGGCTCAAATGGTAGAGCTCTAGCTTTGAATACAAAAGCAGGGACAGTGTCTGGCCTCAAGTTTAAGCCTCCAGACTGGTATCCACATGTGAGCAAACATGTTTGCATGCACACACAGATACACAAGGCAAAAACAAAAAACAAAAAGCCTACTTGGACTTTTTTGAAAACATATGCTTTTGATCTTGATGTACTCTTTCCCTGTCCTTATCTTTACAGCAAGCTCCTTGCAGGCAAATTGTGCATAAGCACAACTTGAGGGTTTCTCCTTAGCATATATAACTAATAACAAGAAAAATTATAATAGGTATTTTAATTTGCATTTTTGACTATTTTGAATCCTTTACAGATTCTGTGGATATCTATCTATCTATCTATCTATCTATCTATCTACCTATCTATCTATCTATCTACCTATCTATCTATCTCTATTCCTAGGAGGCAGGTATGTGTTTATGTGCATACATGTCTATATATCAGTTTAGTATTTAGTAAAGGAAAAAAACCTAAATTTTTAAAATGTCAACTATTAAAATGTCTTGGAAATGTATGTTAGGAAAATGAGAGGATAGCTAAACAATCATAGCTACTATATTGTATTTCAGGTCAACTTCTGACTTCATCCAACTCTTTCTTAATCTTTCACCTATCAAGTTATTGCTTTCTTCTGTCTCCATTTTGTGGCAAAACCATTGCTCCTCCCTCAGCCCACTTTTGTATTCTCTATATAAACTGTATGTGGCTTGGTAAGTTCACCTGACTATTCAGTTCTGTTACAAAACAAATGAAAAAATATTAAGGGGAGACAAACATTCACATGTAAAATAATGAAGATAACTACTGAATACAGAAGATACAAAGTTCAATACATTCTTCAATTTTTGAACATTACCCATCCTATACATAGCTGTAAATACTGCTGGTTGATAAACAGCTACTGAATGAAATTAATTACCTCCCATCCAAGACCAGCAACAAAGTCTTCATATGCTTGGCTTCCTCTTTCATTGGACAGGATTGAACACTTGTCTTCTTGACCTTCAGCAATGTAAAATACTGCAATTTTGTGCGTCTCGCGACTGTAAAAGTTTAAATTTAAATGAATTACAATTCTCTATATAAAGTTTTATTTTACTGCTACCATCAACATGATGTCTACTATTAAGCTCACATTTACTGGAACTTCGTGGAGTTGATCACTGCTGTAAGATGATTTGATAAACAATCTCATTTATTCTCCACAACTAAAGACAAGTACTATTATCATCACCTGCCTTGGAAGGATGGCTAAAATCGTGTACAGAAAATTAAATAAGAAACACACACAGCAAGCAGAGAAGACTGGGACCCACAGAAGGCAGTCTAGTTCCTGAAAGCACACACACAGACAAAACATACACTAAACAACCTGTCAGAACACCCCACTTATTATAAACAACACTGTCTTGTAAAGAATTTCAAACAGATATGAATTGGGAGTAGATCTATAACATACTTTCAGAAGAAGATACTGGTATTTCCTCAATTAAAACTGTAAGAGATATGCCAAGACTTTATGAGAAATAAAAATTTCTTCCAAGCAGAGAATATCTGAGTATTTTCTTTGCCAAAGGGTATACAATCCTGTGCTCTGCTTTTACTGAGGATGTTTGATTAGGTGGACAGCTATCCAAAGAAACCTTACTTGGCCATATAAACCTTTTATAGTGGCATGCTCCATGATGGATTATGGGAAATTTATATATTTAGGTAATTTACTTATTAAAGCAAGTAAACATGATACTTTGAAGAAAGGGATCCTGACATGAAAATTTCTTTTGTACTTGTAGCACAAATTGCTTCAACTAAATCTATGTTAGACTGATCAGATATATAATGATGTATTTTAATGTCTTAATAAGCAGCTTCTACAAATTAGATGAGCCAACCCCTATCATGTAATTTGATGATAGTTTAGAGATGAGAACATGGTTCTACTTCAAACAGACCCTTATTCAAGAATTCCTCATCCATAGTCCTATTGTCTTTGAGTTTTACTAGTCAATATTTAACAAAAGAAAATCAGATTACCACTTCTAGAGCAGTTATACTCTTCTTGTATTACATTCTGAGAAATCTCACAGAAAATACTGTTAAGTGCTACAACAATACAGAAATGTTTCTATTTCTAATATTACTTAATTACTTAATATCTCAACATTATAATCTGATTAGACAATTACTTTGGTAGATCTTGGCTCCATATTTTAACAAACTCTAATATTTACTTCTTCCTTGTTTTTCTATTTAGTAAGGAAGACAAACTGAAGTTCAACTAAAAAGTTATATAAAAACTGGAGAGGTTCTCTCCTATTCATCTAGAAAACTATTTGTTTTCCCCATATGTCTTCATATAATAATCACACTTGGAAGAAAAATTAGAAAATATAGGAAAGAAAAAGACTAATTTAAAAAACACTTGGAATTTTAACATTTAAACAAAGAGCATAGTTATTGCCACTTTATGATGTATTTTGCACAAAAATATATCATATTAAATGTGACTATATTCTGTTTTACAGATGTACACTTCTGGCTTTCTGGTGGTTAATTTGATATAAGAGTCTCACAGACTTTCCTGCCCAGCTTGGCTTTGAACTGTGATCCTGGTATCTCAGCCTTTTTTTTTGGGGGGGGGGGGGTCCGGTCGTGGGGCCTGAACTCTGAGCCTAAGAGCTGTCCCTCAGCTCTTCAGCTCAAGGCTAGCGCTCTACCACTTGAGCCACAGCGCCACTTCCGGCTTTTTTCTTATGTGGTGCTGAGGAATCGAACCCAGGGACTCTGGCATGCAAGGCAAGCGCTCTACCACTGAGCCAACTTCCCAGCCTGATATCTCAGCCTTTTGCGATGCTACAATTACAAATATGAACCACTGGTGCCTAGCCTATTTGATTCTTTTTAAAATGACACTTTCATATTATCTTTAATATATCCTTAAAATAATCTCTAATATTTATAATTTTCCCCACAGGATCTTTAATATGTCCTTAAAATAAATACATAGAAACAGATCCTGATCGTTTTTCAGACATTTGATACATACTGTTCTGCTATTACCAGGAAGGTGGGGCATCATGGACACCAGCAGACAAGGCATGAGCACTCACCAGAAGGCAGAAAACTTGTCATTACGGAATAGAGTGTAGTGAAATTGCCATATTATTTACCACCCTAGTTACACTGACAAGAAGCACTTAGAATCATACTAGCTCATTCCTAACAACTATGAATAATTTGGAGGCTTGAATGATACACTAACTTTTGACCTAAAAGACTGAAGAAAAGGAGAAAAAATACTCAATTTCTTTCTGTAGCTATCGCTACATATTTAAAATCTCTTAGCATTTAATTATTCTCAGTTTTATGGATCTGGCATACATAAAAACAATCTCAGCTTTATCTGAAATGTCTGCTTATTCTCCAAGTCTAGCCTTTTTTTTTTTAACACAACTGTTCATTGGTCCTTGAGTCCTCATTAACTCAATACAGAAGCACAAAGAACTAAGACTGAATGATGGAGGACTGACTGATGTGGGTGTGAGGAAAGGTGACCTTTAGTTGTAAACATTCATCAAATTTCACATCCTCCAAAATGTTAGTACCACAGAAAGCCTGCTAGGATACAGACTCTGTGTCTGGCCTTATTAGAGGCAGGCTTTGAAATGGTAATTACAACATCAATAGCACTTCATATCCATAAGCTGCACAACCAATGCATGAAGGACCAGGTAATTCAAGAACACAAATACCATAAAACCAACAATTTTCCTATTCCAAATAGAATAAATTTTTCTTTTTCAGAATAGACCAAAATAGCTCAGCTTTTCTGTGTTGTCATATTTAAAGAGACAAACAAACAAAAAAACCAACTGAAAAAAAAAAGCATTCTTTTAACATCTACCTAACCACATGGGAGCAAGAAGGCACCCATATTTAAAAGGAGAGCCCACTGTGATTTGTATGTACAGAGGTCATATACAGTATATAGACCACAGATACAAGATATTGTCTATTTTCCCAATATTATGTTTAGAATAAGCTATATACTTTGCTAATAGTGACATGAATTAATATTAGAAACAAACAAATGTTCTAAGTGAAAGTAGAGGGACAAAGTATGTTCTTGTCTGCTATCTGACCAATCTACAGGACAGTCCAGAGTTCTTGTAGTAGAAACTCCCAGGCTTAGTTTCAAAATTTTTCAAAGAGAATCTTGAAAATACCATTTACCACAGGCATTTAGATGTCAATAAGACAATAAATCCAGATGCTGGGGTTTTAAGTGAAGGTTAATCAAGGGGCAGAGGATTGCCAATCAATTCCCCAAAGCTATATTTTACTGCAACAGCACCCCAGGGAGCTAATTCAATTGTACCTCACATAACTAAAGTGCATTAACATTCAACAAATTGGCCACAATTACAAGATACCAATATAGTCACTTAGCACTATGAAGCGTGGAATAATTTAGCACATGCTTGAAAATCTGAGTTGGCAACCAAATGACTGCTTGCTTAACACTGAAGGACAAGAGGGAGAAAAGAAGTGAATCCCTAAGTCCTTCAGAAGGACTCCCTCATCAAATTTCCACAGAGAACTCAGTCTTCATTCCCCTGGAGAGAAAGAATCAGAGCAATATGCAGGAAACTGAAGCAGATGAAGAGTGTGTAAAGAACAAGTTCTTTATCTCTAATGAGTTTAAGGTATTTTTTAAGAGTCAAACCTTTTACTAGAAAATCAAGAAAGGAAGACATTTAAAATGGCAATAGAGCTATATCTTGACAGAGAATGGTTTCTTTCCCCAGGTACTACTATAAATGAATTGTTTAATCCTATGTATTTCTTTTCTTTTAATTCTATGTATCAAACACAAAATTTCCTTGATGCTAAAATACTTATTGCTCTCTAGAGTAGTAAAGTCACCTAGGAGAAAGGGCCCTCACAACATCTTCTACAGAAGGAGTCAGGCTCAGAACAGCCATCTTGACATACTCCAACATTCAAGAAATGTACATGAATAGTTCATGCTTTGCCATATATAAGAGTGGTAAGGAGATACATGGGGAAGGTAGAAAAGTGAATAAGAGAAAGGCAGGGGAAGGAGAGAGAAAGAAAATCCATACTCTCGAGTCTCACACATAGAATGAATACTTCTTAATTTTAGATCTTTCTGAAGGAGTAAAAGGACACAACTATGCATAAGCACAATTTCTTTCATTTTATCTGCTTAGTCCTTAGTGATGTGACAAAAGGACCATTATTTGTAACAAGCATCTTCCCAGTATAAAAAAAATTCCAACTAGGTGGAATCTCAACATTGTTTTGATTTGCATTTCTTTCATGGCTAGAGAAGTTGAGCATTTCTTCATGTGTCTATTGGCCATTCTTCTTTCCTCTTCAGAGAAGTCTCTCTTAAAGTCTTTAGCCCACTTATTATTAATCAGGCAGTTGTTTCCTTGAAGATTTGTCAGTTAGAATGGCTATAATCAAGAAATCTAATAACAACAAATGCTGGAGGAGATGTGGCCAAAGGGAACCCTACTGCATTGTTGGTGGGAATGTAAACTTGTTCAACCACTTGGGAAAGCAATATGGAGGTTCCTCAAAAGACTACACATAGAGCTCCCCTAAGACCCAGCAATCCCACTTTTAGGCATTTACCCAATCAAAAACAAGGCCATATTAAAGCTACCAGCACAACTATGTTTATCCCAGCATTATTCACCATAGCTAAGATATGGAACCAACCCAGATGCCCCTCAGTTGATGAATGGATCAAGAAAATGCGGTAAATACACACACACACACACACACACACACACACACACACACACACACACACACACACACACACACACACACACACACACACACACACACACACACACACACACACACACACACACACACACACACTAGAATTCTAGGCCTCCATCAGAAAGAATGGCACCACCCCATTTCTTAGGAAATGGAAAGACTTGGAAAAAAATTATATTAAGTGAAGTAAGCCAGACCCAAAGAAACATAGGTCCCATGGTTTCCCTTATCTGCAATAACAAGTGTCTAGGACAAGTAGAAGAGGTCGAAAGCTATGTCCATATGACCATATAAGATGACACAAAGTAAAATGAACTCCAAGATAGGGACACAAGAGATTTTATCTTTCTTGTTATTCTCTTTAATGTATTTATAATGTACTATGTGGCCAGGTGCACGTGGCTCACGCCTATAATCCTAGCTACTCAGGAGGCTGAGATCTGAGGATCATGGTTCAAAGTCAGCCCAGGCAGGAAAGTCCATGAGACTCTTATCTCCAATAAACCACTAGAAAATCGGAAGTGCTGCCGTGGCTTAAGCAGAAGAATGCACACAGTGAGCAGAATAGTACAGGGACAAGACCCAAGCCCAGAGTTCAAGCTCCAACTAACAACAACAACAAAAAATAAAGTACTATGTGATTTTTTTTTTGTTTCTTTTGTATGTTCTTCCCCTATGGTATAACCCCTGTTTTTATTGTATTTGATTCTGGTGCCCTGCATCTTGTATATATGGGGAGGTGAAGGGAAATAACAAAATGCTGAAATAAAGATATAGGATGACCCACTGTAACAACGATATATACAAGACACCATGTTGAAAACTAACTTTACAAGTTTGTAAGGAGGGGGGGTATGGAGGAGTTGGGGAGGTGGGCAGGAAAGGGATAGTAGGGGAAAAACAAAGGAGGGGGTAACAGGTAACAATGCTCGATAGGAAATGGTCTTATTACCTTGCTCATTAACTGTAACCCTTCTGTACAGTATCTTTACAATATATATATATATATATATATATATATTTTTTTTTTTTTTTTTTTTTTTTTTTTTTTGTCAGTCGTGGGCCTGAACTCTGTCCCTGGGCTCTGTCCCTCAGCTCTTCAGCTCAAGGTTAGCACTCTACCACTTGAGCCACAGCGCCACTTCTGGCTTTTCCCACTTACGTGATGCTGAGGAATCGGACCCAGGGCCTCATGCATGCAAGGCAAGCACTCTACCACTGAGCCACCTTCCCAGCCCTAAAAAATATATATTTAAAATAAAAAAAATCTAAATAGAGTTTAATAGTTGTTATTTTCATAGTCAGTTCAAGAATTCAGATCACTAAAGAGGAATCACAGTTGTGAACCTGATATACAACTAATAATGACACAACAAGAGTTTAAGCAAGTGTCACTTGAGGTTTAACTAGAACTCACAAACAACCAAGACCATATGAAAGTCACTTAAAAACAGATGGTAGTGAAATTATTTATCTAGCAGGCCATAACTTACCACAGTAGTGTCAGAGAAGATAGTGCCTTAAAATGGGAGTAAAAGGAGCCGGGCGCTAGTGGCTCATGCCTGTAATCCTAGCTACTCAGGAGGCTGAGATCTGAAGATCGTGGTTCAAAGCCAGCCCGGGCAGGAAAGACCGTGAGACTCCTATCTCCAATAAACCACCAGAAAACCGGAAGTGGCGCTGTAGCTCAAGTGGTAGAGCGCTCGCCTTGAGCTGAAGAGCTGAGGGACAGCACCCAGGCCCAGAGTTCAAGCCCCACGACTGACCAAAAAAAAAAAAAAAATGGGAGTAAAAGGGTTTATAAATGAGTTTAAGTGAGTGAAATGAAGAGCTCTAGTTATTTCTCTGAGTGCCAAGACCTGTCCAGACAAAGCTGTACTCCGCTATTTTTCTTTCTTCCTTCTTGCTTCTCCACCACCTTTTCAAAACATAAAGCTCAAATATATGTAAAATTTTATGAGTTAAAGAGTAAGAAAATGCAACAAATAAAATACCTGAGGAAGAGCTGAAAAACAAGCATGAAGAAAATAACCTGAATTTCTGTTTATAGAGTTGATGGAATACTAAGAGAGTCTGAAAAGTAAGATAAGGGACCCAAAGCTGCTTTGTTCTGTTCTTTGTCTTTTATTGTAAATGCAGTTTCTTTTGAAAAAGAGTTTTATAAAAACTGAAGGTTAAAAGCCGGGTGCCTTTGGCTCACGTCTGTAATCCTAGCTACTCAGGAGGCTCAGATCTGAGGATCAAGGTTCAAAGCCAGCCCAGGCAGGTGAGACTCTTACCTACAAGTAACCACCAGAAAACTGGAAGTGGCACTGTGGCTCAAGTGGTAGAGCGCTTGCCTTGAGCTGAAGAGCACAGGGACAGAGCCCAAGCCCAGAGTTCAAGCCCCACAACCAACAAAAAAAGATTAAAAAAAAATTGAAGATTGAAAAAGTAGTTTACTGTTTTCAAGACTTATACATTTGTCATGTAGTGAGGACTATACTTAGTCTTGATTTTAATGGTTTTTGAAAGCCAAGACTACAGTAATATCACTACATGGTACACAGCACAGACTACAAAGTCTCATGTGGTTTGGAACACTGTGGTACAAGTGACTTGATCATTTTAATCAGGTAAACCTTTTTTTGAGAGTAGATGAGAACGAATGTCTACTGGCTGCTCTACAGAAAAACTCATATCAAAAGTATACGTTAGTGGAATGCACTGACCTCAAGTCAAAAGCATAGGTTAGTGAAGAGCACTGCTTCAGAAAGCTTGAGTTTTTTTGAACCAAAAGTCTGGCCTATGCAAATGCCACTCGACTGTAGGTTATAGAACTACCTTTTTGTGTTTCTGAAGATGTGTCTACAACTACAATTCTATCTTGTACCCAAGCACACATCAAGATAGACAGAAAAACCTCCATACTTTGGAGCTCCCCTATGATCCCACTTCTGGGCATTTACCCAAATGATCACAAACAAAGCCATACTAAAGCTACCAGCACAATTATGTTTATCACAGTATTATTCACCATAGCTAAGATACAGAACCAACCCAGATGTCCCTCAGTAGATGAATGGATCAAGAAAATGTGTCACACACGTGTGCGCGCACACACACACGCACACACACACATACACACACATATAAATTCTATGCTTCGATCAAAGAATGACACCGCCCCATTTGTTAGGAAATGGAAAGACTTGGAAAAAAATCATATTAAATGAAGTAAGCCAAACTAAAAGAAATATAGGTCCCATTTTTTTCTTCACTTGCAATAATTAGTATACATCTAGGATAATTTTAGCAGAGGAGCAGAAAAGTTCAAAAGCTAAGTACATATGACCATATTAGATGATGCTAAGTGAAATGAACCCCAAGATATGGACACAAGAGGTCTTTCTTTGTTGTTGTTGTTTTTAATGTGCTATGTGATTTTTTTTGTTTCCTTTGTATGTTCTTCCCTCCTATGGTATATTCCCTGTTGTCATGTACTAGATGCTGGTGCCCTGCTTCTTGTATATACATTTTTCTAAGTAGGGGAGGGGAAGGGGAATAACAAACCACTGAAACAAGGATACAGGATGACCCATTGCAACAATGATACCCACAAGACAATATATTGAAAATGAACTTTACAACTTCGGCGGGGAAGGAGTAAGGAAGGTGGGGGAGGGAAGGGATAGTGGGAGAACAACAAGGGAAGGGGTAATAATGCTCAATAAGAAATGTACTCGTTGCCTTACTCATGTAAATGTAACCCCTCTATACAGCATCTTTACAATAAAATAATTTTTAAAAAAATCAATAAAAACCAAAGGGAGAAACAAAACTTGATTGAAAGAAACAAAAACACCAGAGGACAATTAAAACCACACCTCAAAATTAAAAAAGGAGAAAAAAAGTAATTTGATATACTTTCACATACCACTGACGGGAATCCAGATTTTTCAGCTCTCTCAATAATTTTGAGTTTTTCTTTAACAGATGAAAATTCTTTCTATAAAACAAAGAAAAAAAGGGTTGAAGAAAAAAAATCACATGATCACAGATCAAATTTATTACTTTAACAGTCAGTAAAATCATTCAATTAACAGACCTACCTATCACCTGTTTATCCACTGCACCACTAAAGATTTGTTATAGAAATATAAATATTTGTTATAGAAATATAGAAATATTTGTTATAGAAATATAGAATGAATTCTATGCTCCATAGGAGAATGGAAACTCAAAAATTCCACTATATCCCATTACTATCCATCCAGGGGCACTGATGTCTCTATAGGTAATGAGTATGTTCCTATGTGCGTATGCTTATGTCTCTGTTCCCTATCTCTGTCTTTAAAAATGTCACTCCACTATCAGAGATCAGTTCGAATTCAACTCTTCTATGTCTGAATCTTATTACACTGGATTGAATCATTCTTCCTGACCTATTATGTCACTCTCATCTATCACAATTGTGCCAAGTTCACCTCCCTCATCACACATATGGATTACATAGTGATTGATTTATTCACCTTTGTAGTCCATTTGAATCTTGTATTAAAGTAGAGACAAAATGGACAAGGAAGTAACAAAATAAAATACACAAAGAAAATGCTTGATATTCTTTAAAATACATAATTGGAATTTGGAATTCAATCTTTATGTTAGTACAACAAAATTAACTTCCTTTCTAGTTTTAATCTAGTTAATCTGAAAATAATCTGCAAATGTTATAATCAAGAAAATTCTTAATTTCTACTTCTCTTTAATCTCAAGTGGATAAAAAGAACAATCACATAATAATAATGACATACTAATTGAAGAGACAAGCTTGTATCATTACCTTCTGTCCCAAGAATTCATTCCCAAGTCATCCAGCAACAGCCTACAAAAATAAAAGGGTCCTCGGGGCTCCACAGGTGAAGGTTGCCCTTGGCTGGTGACTTTCATTGCAGAATCAGAGTTACATCTTCGAACATATTCATCTTCCTGTGTACTCTGGTGCAAAATGACTTCAATGATTTCCTTCTCTTGATCATAGTTCATTCCACATGGGGGTGGGGAAGGCTCATTTAGATTTAACTGTGATGGTAAAAGGCATTCAGGACTTGTATGGCCAATGTTTTCAAGTAATTTGTCGAGGACATCATCACCCTCATCAATTTGAGAAAAGTTTCTCTGAGGTCCACATGTGTGATGGCACCAACCCGAAATCAGAAATGAGGGATTTTTTCCACTTGGTGCTAAGCAGCCTTCCAAAGGTCCATATAAAACCTTACCATCCCAAGAGTACTTCCCTGAGATATCTCTCACGATGACTCTTACGTCAGAAAGGGCACCCCCCGGTGATGCTCCAGATGGACCTTCTGATGGAGTCTGAAGGTAGGAAATGAGGGTGCTCTCGTTGAATACAAACAGCTGCAGGTTGGGGCTCCTGAACACTTCAGAAGAGAGCTCGGCACCTTCGACATGGGCATTGTCATGGTTTTCACTGACAAGGCTGTGCAGCATGGCTGGGCCTCCACTGAGGGGGTAGTGGCCCAGGTGGTTCACCAAGTGGGCCATCACCATGCGGGCAGTCAGAGGAATCAATTCCACACTTCTCCTCTTTTTCTCTGTAAAAAGAAGGAAAGAAATACAGACAGTGGGGAGTGAAGATTTAAAATTAACACCATGAGATTTCAGTTTATACTTAAAATGTTTGACTTTTTTAATGACATTAATCCTACCTTATTTATTTGTTTATTTAGTCAGTCATGGGGCTTGAACTTTGGGCTTGGGTGCTGTCCCTGCACTCTTCAGCTCAAAGCGAGCACTCTACCACTTGAGCCACAGCACCTCCAGTTTTGTAGTGGTTTATTGGAGATAAGAGTCTCATGGACTTTCCTGCCCAGGCTGGCTTTGAACCACAATCCTCAGATCTTAGCCTCTTCTGACTGGCTAGGATTACAGGCATGAGCCACTGGTGCCCGGCTCTATCTGAATTTTTTTTGTATGTTTTTTTATTGTAAAAATGCTGTACAGAGGGGTTACAGTTATATGACCAAGATAATGAGTACATTTTCTATTGAGCATTGTTGCCCCTTCCTTTGTTTGAATTTTTAAAATGACCACGTAAGTGGACTGCTGTTGGAAGTCAACTTACATTGAACATTTGTTTCTAAAGAAGACTTGAAATCTATAGATACAGGAAAAAGTAAGAGATATATTCTGAGGGCTCAGGGGGTCCTGGTGAGGAAAAAGTCCTCAATTTGAGAGGCACCTGCAAGGGGGTTGCATGGGGAAGTTCCCTGGCTCCTTCAGTGAGGTGAAGGTAGACCTGATAAGGAAAGGAATCAAGCTGTTACTGTGTAGATTGGGAACAATTTGCTTGATAATCTTGGGACAGCTTGTTTTTTGTTGCTTGCACATTTTAAATATTTAAAGGAGTCTGTCATATTAATAAATCATAGAGATACTTAGAAGGCTTTAACAACATTTATAAGTTGATTATTAAATGTGTAAGGACACCTGATTTTACAAAAGTTTTAGTATTTAAATGTTTAAGTTATTCTGACAGCAATAGGTATAAGGAATAAACCTTGTAAAATGAGGTACAAGGAAGAGGTAGGTACACTGAAACTTTAAATATGGGTTGAAAGTTAACTATTAAAGTTAACATTGGGTATTGTTAGAGAAATTTCAGTCTGCTATATAAAAGTATTAAGAATTAATCTAAGAACAAGTAAAAATGAAACCTTTAATTTTAACAAAAATTCCTTCAAATAAGGTAAGATTTATAACTTGAGCTTAAAGCTTTAGGAGACAGTTCGTTTCTAATTTCACAGTATGAAAAACCAAACAAACTCTATGCCTTTTCACGATAAAAAAACATTAAAAACCAAATGGCCTATTTTAACACATTATTTTTTGTTATTTATAAATCCTAGAAAAAAAATCAAATCCTTTAAGAAATCTGGACAAGGTTAAGGAAAAATAAGATTATTTCGAGTTTTCTGGATTTCTTACTATTTTTAATAAACATGCAAAACATTCATTTTTTAGAAGCAAAGGTCATCTATAGCCATCTCTGAAATTAAACTCTTCTCTAATCCTAGAAGTATAGAAGATTTTTATCTAAGAAATTCATTGCCTAAATTTAATGTTCAAGCTAAGAAATGTTAATGTCAGAAAGAACAAACACAAAACTAGTTAAGAATTGATAAGTTCATAATGTAAAGTTGTAGTAATGCCATAATAGAAGTATCATCTCTAAACATAAGGCCAATTTGATAAAAGCCCATGGCAGAAAATAACAATTGGAGACACGATTTTGCTGTTCTTTTACTCATATACGTTGTGCTTTTAATTTGAGGTAAACATAAATGTGTATTTTGTGAACATGTCTGAGTTCTTTTTTTGGGGGGGAGGGGGGAGGGAGGGTCCAGTCGTGGGCCTGAACTCTGGGCCTGGGCGCTGTCCCTCAGCTCTTCAGCTCAAGGCTAGCGCTCTACCACTTGAGCCACAGCACCACTTCCAGCCTTTTTTTCTGCTTATGTGGTGCTGAGGAATCAAGCCCAAGGCCTCAGGCATGCAAGGCAAGCGCTCTACCACTGAGCTACCTTCCCAGCCCCATGTCTGAGTTCTATAATGGGAAAACAAGGAGTCACATTAATGGATTCATAAACAATGACCAAAGGAGACTCTGCACACTCTGCACGAAGTATTCTGGTAAAACCCACAGCAAACACTTCCTTGGGACGTAAAATAGCTCCTTTTTTTTTTTCACCTTCCTTGACTTGAGCTTGTTAAAGCACCAGAACTGTTGACCTTCCTTAGCCCCACCCACTTTTTTCCCTCTTGACCTCTTTAGAAATGACTCTGTTGTATTTCCACTTCTCTGACTTTGCTTCCCTGGTAACAAATTCTCATTTCTTTTACCCTACAGGATGTTTTTACCTTCAACATTTCATTCTTTAAGCTAACAAAGTTCATGATTTATTATTCCATATCCCCATTTTTTAACTTTTAATTTTGAGACAATTGATAGTTTATATGTAGTTAAAAGAAATAACAAAAAGACTTGAAATATCCTTCTACCAAGTGATAACATGTTACATATCTATAACAGAAGATCATATAGAAGCTCTTGCTAATGCTTTGACTCTAAAATGGTCACATTCTACAAAGGTAACAAGTAAATTGCTATCTCTTTTCATGCACATCTCCTAATCAGGAACACTATGTGGTCCTTTCAAAGCCTGCCCATTCTGGCAACTTTAGCTTATGTTCTTCATGGAAAGGTCCCATGGTGCTACTGGCCGCAGAGTCTTTCTGAATACTCCCTATTTCTCCCAGTAGATCTAGAGCTCCTTGAGAATAGAAAATGAGTCTTTTATGGGTGTGAGGCATATAGGCCCTCCATAATACAAAGCTATTTAAATAGTTAAGATATTTAAAAGAGGAGAAATAAAGTAATAGAAAAAGTAAATAAGGAAGGCAGAATTTTCCATGAGAGGACTCTCTAAATTCAATTTCAACTCCAACAACTAAGTTTTTTAAAACAGAACACATTACACATGGAAAAAAGGCTGCAATCTTTCCTTTTTTGCCCACAAGATTTTACATTTGAACTAATACTCACCCTCTTCAACAGTCAGCAGGTTTCCCAATTCTGCTGAAGAATAGTATTGAACTGGCTCGGAGCTCTTCACATTTGCTAGTGGCAGGAAGGGGTCATAATCCGTGGATGACAAGTCAGCCAGGGTCAGTGTATAGTGACTCTGCTGGGTGTATGTGCTAGATCCACAAACACAGCAGTGCAGAACCTATGGAAAACAGATGAGAATGGTACCCTGGATGCCACCAACCAAAGTCCACTAACTGTTCAATTACTCAAGTCCTTAGGAGCTAGGGATGCTTATAGTAAGCACTTCAAAATAGTCATTTTCATTCTTAAATGTCTTTTTGCTAATAGAAAATTCATTTTGCTTCTTTCACATGACAATAAGTATGTACTCAAGATGAAAGAAAAGCAAAGGTGAAAAATTACCCATTTTGTTTTTTGATGTGGTTGTACATACTTGAGTTCTCTTCCTTCCACCAAAGACAACTCAAGTAAAAGGAACTAAGTCAGGAGGCAAAGAGAAGCTGTCAGGTAAACTCCTCATGGTGGTGAGCTTTATGACAGTTCATGCATTAATTAGAATAGCTCAGAACTCCATGAGTTGTAAGGTTAATTTAACACAAAATTTACAATACATTTCAATAAAAGTAAATTTAATACTGGTTTTTAAAATATTATTACTTTTTCTAAAGATTAGAATCCTTCACTTACTTTAGAGGCTTTTTAAAGGTCAATAGATTATTGGAAACATTATACTGTTTTCTTCCTTTGATAAACAGATTTTGTTAAATGTTCTAGATGTTCTTTTCATATTAGCATTCCATTCTTAATAGACACAGATTATGTTCCATAAAAACTGGGTATTCTGACCAAACAGCAGTTGTTTTAAAAATTAAAGATGGCAGTCATGTAAAAATGCACACTTCTTTAACTTGGTGACATCTTGTCTATGGCTGGGTATGTTCTGATTTCACTCATTAAATTGTCCATATCTTTTTAAGTGTTTCAACCCAAGACAAATCCTTTTCAAAGGGCATAAATAAGTAAATGTGCAAAACACAATTTGGTAACTCTTGGACATATATAGGTTTACAGTTGTGCGCCAAAGTCCAGATGGAGACTCACCCTGTAGATATAATCCAGCAATGGAGCCTGGGATGGGTGCTGTTCCTCCAGAACCACTGTGGACACGGGATGGAGAAGTGCATTCACTGGCAATGCCATGCACCATTCCAGGAGGCAGAGGAGCAAGGATACAATGAACTGGAAGAAGAAACATGACCAGTACAATATATGGACTATTAAACCTCACTACATGTAATACTATCTTGGAAAACAGTCTGTTTAAACTAATTATTCAATGGACACACAAATGCGACATAGGTAAATAAGGAGAAAACAGCGTTGTTGTTCTTATTTTGCACTAGTCCTGAGGCTTGAACTCTAGGCCTGGATGCTATAATTGAGCTTTTTTGCTCAAGGCTAGCATTCTACCACATGAGCCACAGCTCCACTTCTGGCTTTTTAGTAGTTAATTGGAGAAAAGAGTCACTAAATCTACCAGCACAACTACATTCATTGCAGCATTATTTACCACACCCAAGACATGTAATCAACCCAGATGCCCCTCAGTGGGTATAAGGATCAAGAAAATGGGGTATATATACACAACGGAATTCTATGTTCCATCAGAAAGAATGACATTGCCCCACTCGTCAGGGAAGACTTGGAAAAAATCATATTAAGTGAGGTAAGCCAGAACCAAAGAAACATATGATGCTTGTTTTCCCTCATTTGTAATAATTAGTATATGTGTAGGATAGTTCTGAGGATCAAAATAGCTCAATAGCTATGTACATATGACCACATAAAATGATGCTAACTGAAATGAACTACAAGATATGTAAACAAGAGGTCTTTTTTGGTTTTGTTTTCCTTTATGTACTGTATGCAGTTATTTCTTTTTTCCTCTTTGGTTTACCTTTATAGTCACTGTTTTTTATTTTAGTAACCTTTGTATCATTTATAACTTTGTCTGATTTGGGCATGGGAAGGAAAATAACAAAAATAGTGAGACAAAGGTCAAAGGGTGAACCAATGCAACAGTGATAGTCACAAGACATTATGTTGAAAATGAACTTTACTACTTGGGGGGTAGGGAATTCGGAGTGGAGGAAAAGTGGGAGAAAATGAGGGAGAGGGTAACACTGTTCAAAAAGAAATGTACTCATTATCTTACTTATGTAACTGTAACCCCACTGTATATCACCTTTCAAAAAAAAGAACAAAAGAAAAAAAAAGTCTCATGGACTTTCCTGCCCAGGCTGACTCTGAAACATGATTCTCAGATCTCAGCCTCCTGAGTACTAGGATTACAGGCATAAGCCACTGATACCCAGAAAAAAATGGTGTTTTTGTAGGAGATATTATGAAGGCCTATGCATAAGAATATATCAAGGATATCACTCTACGTAATATTACTTATTATCCCATCTCACACTTAAACTAGGGAAAGTCATCTAATGTGCCACTTACCTTCTTATCTGTTTCCACTGAGGAGTACTCAGCACTTGGTAAAAGAAAAGCAATTGTGGCCACAAGAATCTGCATTAAAAAGTAAAAAAAAAAAGATAGGTGCAAGGTAATTGTGGGTAAAATCTTGAAAACTAGAAGAAGGTAGACCCAGGCCTGGTTTCTACTCCACTCTCCTGGTAGGGGAACAGGGAGCCACAAGAAAAGGATAGTTCACATAACTTCCACCATCAGCCCCATACTTCCCACAGTAAAGTAAAAGGTACTTTCAAAAATAATTATGGAAATATTCTCATGTAAAATTATTATAAATTGCATAGTTCTCTACTTGCTATCCTGGTATAACCACACTTCTTTCGTTACCAAAAGTATTCCTATTCTTAAACAATAATGATAAATTATACAGTTTTCCTAAAGCTCAACTTTAGATCTGATATTCCTATGGATAAAGCACTATTTCATGCTAGGTCACTTAAGGTCAGAAACTACTTTTGATGTGTTTCTGAGAGTACAAAGTGATCTCTCCAGTGAAATTTGTCTAGCACTAAGAGGAAATAAATCAACATCACTTCTTTCTCCCTGTAATCCCTTACAGGGACAAATCAAATTTCCTCAGTCACTACTGGATGTGTAAAGAACAGGCATTGTTTAAAAACGTGTAGCTATAAAACATAACATTTGGATGTGCTTTAGCACAGGCACCTGAGGCGAGAGTACCTGCCCAGGTCTGAGCAAGGCATCCTCGATGGTAACCTTTATCTAGGATGCTATGTTAAGTGATTCTTCCTGTTCCTTCTGCTTCCCCCTGCTGCCAATTACCCCATAGAGATTATTACAGTAATAATCTCATTACAGCTGGGTAATCATGCTAAAGCAGAAAGCATGTTCCAGGGCTTTAGTCTGGGAGGGACTCTTCCTTTATACAACAGCCATCCCTTCTAGCCTGCACAGAGGGCACTCATAACCAGCTGCCTATTTCTTGTTGGCACCATCCAAATTACTCTCGATGAATAAAGCCTAATCTACAAAAGATCTCTTTGTAGAGGTTGTGTCTGTCTTTCAAATTCCCCAAGTATCAGCTTCTGCTCTGGAATACTGCTGGCTTCTTTACTTGGTGCCTAGGCTTGCAGCTGAGAAGAATCAGCCAACTTCATCTTAAAATAGGACTTATGTTACAACTTAATAATTGGTTCTCCAATCATTATTTGAGGGCTTATAAATAAGTAGATATCAAATAAGTTAAAAAGAAAATGCACATGTGTTTTAGCATTACAAGAAAAGACTTACTTCTGCCATCTTCCGAGGCAGAGCAGTTTCAAACATCTGCAGCTTTTCCCAGTAGGAAACAAGCAACTGAAGAACATCACAAGCCATCTGAGCCACAATTTTGTTAGGAAACTATAAAAGAAAGCAAAATCCCAAAGTAAAATAACAAAAGGTGTATTATTAAGAAGAAAAAAAGTATTCCAAATCCCACATACATTATAGTAATTTGTTTTGCATGAAGCATTGTTTAATTTAGCATTGTTTAAATTAGAAATTTAAATTGTAATTTCAAGTTCCTTTCTCAGATCATAAAAATAATATTTTTGGCTACAGCAAATTAAAATGGAGTGTACTGCTGAGTATCTCCTGTGTGTTGAACCTTTTACAAGAATTGAACTCATTCTCATTGATCAATTTTCATTGATAGCACTGTAAGGTAGATGGCTATCTTCATTTTACACATGGAAAAACAGATTGATCAAATGACTTTCTACCTATGAAACAACCCACATATGTAACATACTAGGAAATGTGTAAAATTTGAGAACAGAATATAACTCATTCACTATAATATTCTGAGGACGCCTCAAAATGTGTGTTCCAGGGTCCACATTAAGATCTTCTGGATGCTTCTAATTCTTGTGAGATGAATGCCACAAGAGCTGTTCTTACAAACTTATATTTGAACATGCTAGGGGATTAGGACATCCTATATTTCTCTCCTTAGCAAGAAGCTGGGTACTTTACACTGCTATCCACACCCCATTATCTGCTGCTCAAAGGTTTGTCAATAATTCTGTATCACTGCTCTAGAAAATTCTCACTACAAGGTCCATGAAGCAGACATCAATTGACAAGTATGCCACATAAGCAATGCTAAAAAGGTCAATGTTTAGCACTCCAGTGACAAAAGCACAGATGAAGAAGTTAAGGAAAAAGTAATCAATTTTAATTCTACAGAACAGTTGCGTACAGAGGTTTCTTTACAGCCTTCTCTAGCCACCTAGACTCCAGAAGACCTGAACCCTACTGACATGTGCTTTCTTTTCTTTTTTCTCATTTCTTCTCTTTTTTTGTGCTCTCTCTCTCCTCTCTCCTCTCTCTCTTTCTCTTCTCTCCTTTCTTTATCTTTTTTTGTCAGAAATGGGGCTTGAATTCAGGATCTAGGTACTGTCCTTGAGCTTTTTTTCCACTCAAGGCTAGTGCTCTACCACTTTGAGCCACAGCTCCACAACTGGTTTTCTGGTGGTTAATTTGAGATAAGAGTCTCATGGACTTTCTTGGGCTGTCTTTGAACCACGATCCTCAGATCTCAGTCTCCTGAATAGCTAGGTCTGAGCCACAGGCACCCAGATCCTACAGGCACTTTCTATCACTCAAATGCCCTGGACTGTTTCTACCTTATGGGGCACAAAATATCACTGTCCAATGAGTTCACTACCCTCATCCAAAGCTGTGGTAGTCTACTGCTTCCAGCTTTACAGCTTCATCCTGTTCTCCTGCTATATTTCCTTCACAGTCTAGGACTGCTGGACTTGTTGGACAGGGTAGTTGGACTTGTTTGCTATTCTCCTGCATCACTGTCATATCCAAAATATCTCACATGGTCTCATCAGGATGTTCCTGGTGTGCTTAAGGGGAAGATGAAACATTGAGGGAGAGGAGAAAAGGAGTAGGCACTTGGCAAGGCTCTTAATTCACGAAACTGGAAATAGACAAAGGACAATAATGAGAGCTATGGCAGAAAAGGCAAAAAGGTGTTGGGCTGAGAGAAGGAATAGGTAGAAAAGGCAAAGAGAAGGCAGCAAGAGGGCACAACAGCTAAGCTGTGTCTCAAAGAATATAGATGGAGTGCCAGGTCCCCTCCATGCAGGAGGGAGAGCACACACACTAAGGCAGCAAAGGCTTAGGGAGGATGCCAGGCACCAGTGGCTCACGCTTGTAATCCTAGCTACTCAGGAAGCTGAGATCTGAGGATCGAGGTTCAAAGCCAGCCCGGGCAGGAAAGGCCATGAGACTGTTATCTCCAATAAACCACTCAGAAAACTAGAAGTGGCACTATGGCTCAAGTAGTAGAGCACTAGCCTTGAGCTAAAGAGCTGAGGGACAGTGTCCAGGCCCAGAGTTCAAGCCCCATGACCAAAAAAAAAAGGTTAGGGAGGACTGTGAGCAGTGTGATAACTGACACGTAAGACAGGACTGTGAGCAGTGTGATAGTACTGACACACAGACAGAGAGGTGGAGGATGGCAGGGATGAAATAAATCATTCATTCACACATGTAGGCACATAGCCATGGAAAACTGACAATGTAAGCACAGAATTAAAGGCACAAAATGTACAAATAGTTCCTATTTTCCAGGAACTGGTAGTGTCACTGGGCAGCAGAGAGTCCTATGAAGTACACTAGCTGGTGGGCTATGTTGGTCAGCCGAGGGCTGGCAACCCCAGTCAGGAGGCTCAGTGACCACAAACTCAGTGAGTGAGGTGATGGATAGACTTGTGGTAGGGGAAATAAGAGAAGGGAGTTGGAGGAGAGAACAACAAAAACAAACAAAAAAAACATTAAAGCCTGGAAACATTGGTGGGATAAGAAGAAAAGTCACTTTTACTTGGAGAAATGGAGTAAAAGGAACCTCAGATAAGGCTGAGGGTGGCTGATTCAGGAAGGCAAGGCTGGGTAGGTTACCTGAGCCTGAGCAATATGTCATGCTATGGCACTGGTCCCCATCCACAAAGGTGGGATGGCCATGACTTCATGAAAATATTGGTGGCACAGAACCACCACACACTTGTGGCCCATGTACTCCTCATTAAATAGAAACTGGATAAATGGAATTCTTTGTGCAATAACCCAGATGGACTGATTTCACTCAGTGATCTCTCTCAGTGCTTCTTGCTTGTGGTAAGAGGTGAGGCTTCATTAATATACCTTGGGAAAAGTACTGCAGACATGGCTGGAGGTGTCTTTCCATATCCATGGACACCAATGGAGCGCCTTCATGGAGTATTTTTAAAGGGCATGGTAACAAGCAAGATGGTATCAGAATCCTTTTAGGGCTCCTGCTCTCTGTGGACCAGATAAGAGCTGGCTGGGGCCAGGCTCCAAATATGGCCTGCTCTTCTTCATTTCTATCCTTCCTAGCCCTCTTCTCTTCCCGAAGTGTCTGCTCTTCCTTGAGTTCTTGTGGCACTTCCTCCCTTCTGTTCCTCAGTTCTTAGGTTTATGTGCTATGGCCTTTAGTAAAAATAACCCAACTGGCACAGAAAACTCAGAATCAGAGAGAGATGGCCTCAACAATCCATATGTCACTTAATGCATTGTTCACTATTAATAAAAGTGGAGATCTACGTGGCTATATCTTGGCCGTCTAATTTCCTGACCCTTTGCTTAGCACTTCAATCTGGGGCTACTACTTGCTCTTCACTTTCCCTTGTCTTAGTTCTAAACTGGAAATGACAGCAGTACCCATCCAGCAGGGGAGTTCTGTGGGGCAGGCCACACACTGTGCTGGACAGTGCCTGACAGAATAAAGACTCAACAGTGTTACCATGTTTTTCTGATATTTTGTTTTTCCTCAGAATTACAGAAATATAGTGGAGATTTAAGAACTTAAAGAAGAAAAGAACTAAAAGACGACAATCGAGTGGGGCAGTGATGGCTCATCCCATACCAGTTCCTGTAATCCTAGCTACTCAGGAATCTGAGCAGGAAAGTCCATGGGACTCTTATCTCCAATTAACTACCAAAAAGCTGGAAGTGGAGCTGTGGCTTAAGTGGTAGGGCACTATCCTTGAGCAAAAGAGCTCAGGGACAGTGCCCAGGCCCTGAGTTCAAACCCAAAACTAGCACCAAAAAAAAAAAAAAGAACAAAATATATCTACCATATAACTCCAGTCTTCTTTACTTTAGTCCTCTGCTGTTACCAGTTTCTACTTTTGTTCTAGCTATATAGAAAACTACAAATACACACATACATACACACATATACATATATGCACACATAGATAATTTGTAACATGCCACTGAGTTATTAACAGTCTTTTCAAATAAGATATAAAAGGGAACTACCTTCTTTTAAGTATGCATGTCTAGTTTTAAGAAAAATTGAAAGTTGAAAGGCAGATCTTACAATTGAAAAAAATTATTTAAAAATAAATTGAGATCTGTATTGTTTTTCAAGTTATATCCAACATGTTTCACTTTAAAAGTTATATGTGAATATTCCTCGTAGCTGGAGAGTAAGTATAGTGCATACTTCAGTTACGTAAAACCCCAGATATGTGGCGAGAGTCTCCCGGGTTTGACCTGACAAGCTCCACAGGCTCCCAGACAGTGTACTTTCCTCCTCTGTGAAGTGCAGGTGGCAGTGACAGTTCACCTCCTAGTGTGGTTCTAAGTATTAAACATCATGGAAAAGGTCAGGGTCAGACCCTGCTCAGGCTGAAGGGAACACTCTCCTGTAGTATCATGGTTGAATAATTTTAATTTTAACATTCCTCATCAAGGAATCAGCAGTAGGCATTTTTCCAACTTCAAGGTATAAACAGTACCTTCCACCCTGCCCAAGTATTGTGAAGCAGGGAAGGGCAAGGATGAGGTGATAGGGGTGACTGGAGTATATGCTTAGGGAACAAGAGGCATTAAGTTTAGTCAGACAAGGGCCAGATAAAGAGAGCTCCACACCAAGCTAAGGGGTGGAAAACCACTGGCTGATTATTCTGTGGTCTTAAATACATAGTACCTAAAGAGTGGAAGAGGAGCTGACACTGTCCTAATGGTGATTGTCTCCACACAGCTGTAATTGCTGTTACTAGTACAGTGACATGTGGCAGGCAGCAAGGAAAGGCAGGCAACAACAGTCTGAACATTGATGTAAGACAGGTGGTTCAGGATTTGAACTTTGGTTCATTTGGGGGATTCTATAGGCCTGAACAAGCTCCTTAATGTCCTGGACCTTCGTTCTCCAACTAGTAAAATGAAGACACTTTTCTTATTATTGAGAATTTCCCCAAATCCCTTAGCATAATGCCTACTCCACATGAGGCACTCATCTGTTCTGGAAGTACAAAAAGGACAAGGCTAGTTATTATCACCATTTCTAAACAGGAGCAGGAAAGGACAGGAGATGAGTTCTGGTTGTGGAAAACAGCCTAAGTATATAATTGAAAGTTCATTTATGTCTTTAATATCACACAGATCTGTCTTTAGTGCTGGTTCTGCCACTGGTATCTGAATGGCCTTAAACTTGTAACCTAATTTCTCCAGGCCTTCATTTCCTAATATCTACCTTGCAAAGCTATCATAAAGATTTGCCTTATATGATTGTACAATAAAATATGGAAGCCGACCTCAATAACAAAGCAAATAAAGAAAGCTGTACTAAAATGTCTAAGGTTTAGCAGGCTGCTGAACTCTCAGGACTCCTACATGGAAATTGTAAGGACTATTCCCAGTTCTACTGAAGAGACCAGGACTTGAAATATCACTTTCTTGTCACCCTTATTGACAGATAGAAGACTTTCTCCTTTGTATATGAGCTGCCCAACCACCAGAAGAATGCTATACGGCTACTAGGATTGGTCCAGTAATACTCAAGTCAATGGCCTGATTGC
The DNA here is from genome assembly GCF_019054845.1 of Dipodomys spectabilis. Classification (NCBI taxonomy): domain Eukaryota; kingdom Metazoa; phylum Chordata; class Mammalia; order Rodentia; family Heteromyidae; genus Dipodomys; species Dipodomys spectabilis. The sequence goes on from NW_024871042.1 coordinate 5,855,229, forward strand.
ATCTGCCAATTAGGAAGCAACCATTAGTGGTCTTATAGCACATTAACCATGGCTGGCAGAAAAGAAATTTTGAATCACTACCTCTTTGTAATGTGAGGAGCAACAAAGATGGAGCTGATTCAAAATAAAACTAGTTAAATGCCAGAGGTATCTTAATGTCACATTAGCATTATGAAATGGTAATACCTTCAAAGTTACACCTATCACATTGATGGCCTCTTTCACCTGAGGATGGTTGGTACACTGTACAAGCTCTTCACAAATCCAAACCCCGAGGGAACAAATGGCGATGCATCTTTTTAAAAAGAAACAGAAGGAAGAAAACTCCCATTAATAAATGTAATGTGCTAACTCAAAGTAGCAAAAATTGCAGATTCATCAACAGGATTCATTCTTGAAAGAAAAGAGGAGAAATGCTCAACAGGCTAGTTTTCAGGACAAATGAATATGGATAATGATTAGCACTTAACTATTTCTTGAAATAAGTGACATTTTCTGATAATTGTTACAACCCACTTATGACTTGCTTTTGCTAAATCTAATTTGTTTTTACATTTTATTGTTTTAAGATATTTTTGAGGAGAAATCATGAACATGACACATTGAATATTGACTCTGTACTTGCTTTACAATAATATGTACAAATACCTATTACATACATAAGACAAACCCTACATTTTATTTTAAAGTATATTTGGATGCAACTTCCAAAATAAATCTCAGTTGTTTCTTTTAAACATTGTGCTAACACACACATTCTTCAAAGATAATATCATATCATGCATACATTTTGATTCTATTTGAACCCTAGTGAAATCTTGCTTCTACATTGAAGAAAAAGTTATTAGTGGAAGCAGAGGGTAGTTTGCCAAGATGTGTTCATAGTTTGAATGTGGTAAATGCGGAAAACTAATAGAGTTGAGACTTTTAGTGATAATATTAAAAAAATCAGAATGTACTAAAAGTTTCATAGACTAAAAAGTACATATAACTATAGAAATGAAAGAGACAGAAGAATAATAGGGACAACTTAATATGATAGCATATTTTAAAACTTATATGAAATGGACAAATTCCTACAAAATTTTAATTTATCAGGAGAAATGGGTAGAGAAAGACAAAATGATATTAGCCAAACTAGATTCAGTACTATGTTATTCAAACTGAGTTTTTCTCGAGGTATAAATTTAGCTTAATAAAAGTAAATTGATAATGAACATATAGGTACTAGCAACAGCAGACTAAGGAATGTGTTTGAAGCCATAGTCTGAAGATTACTGAAGAAGTTAGTTGAGATATGGTAATTGAAGAACACTGAAATCATCAGAGTCCACAAGACATTGAGGGGTAATGAGTGTTATTTTGGCTAGTTCCTAAAAGGCAGTAAGAGGCTGATTGCATGCTGGTGACTTTATAGACCTGGAAGCTGAGGATAAAAGACAGACGCTCATCTCCATCAGCTTTAGCTTTTACTGCAAGAGAAGAGGTAAGAACTTTTCATCATACAGGTAGCCTAGAAAACCTTCTATCTTAGTCACAGACTGCTGACAATCCTTGACTCATCCAAATGTTTTTTGACATGAACAAATATCTCCTTGGGCACAAAAATCATCACTAATTAAAAACCATTGCCCTGGATGCCAGCTGGTCATGCCTGTAATCCTAGCTACTCAGGAAGCTTAGATCTGAGGGTCATGGTTTGAAGCCAGCCTGGGTAGGAAAGTCCATAAAACTCTTAGATCCAATTAATCACCAAAAAGCCAAAAGTGGAGCTGTGCCTCAAGTGTTAAGAGCACTGAGCAAAAAAAAAGCACAGAGATAGTACCAAGATCCCAAGTTCAAGCTCTAGGACTGGTACACACACACACACACACACACACACCCCATCGTCCTCATCATCATCATCATCATCATCATCATCATCATCATCATCATACATACATACATACAAATATATGTCACTTTTGTGAATTGTTTATTCTTCCATTTTCCTTCTTACTGGAAGAATTGGGATACATCTACTTATTTGTAATCTTGTTTTTTCTTATTCAAAAGATGGTATGACATGTAAAATGTATCTATATCTTATCTATATCTAATCATTTTCACTTAGTTACTTTTAAGTAATCAAGCATACCAACTTTCTCATTTAATTCTTACTATACATTTATTATAAGATTAGTGAGAAGAAATTTTTTGAGTAGTAACTGTTTACATAAAAAAAACACATCTTAAAATTCTTAAACAGTTTACCTTGCACATTCATTTGGTTCTTCGGTAGCATTCTTCAGTAAAATATTTATGAGGTAATGCTAAAAAGACAAAATAAAATAAAATAAAAACTTTGTGTCATAGTTGGTTTCTCACACATGCTGATCATGTTCCAAACACTGGGGAGCAATGAAGAGCCAGGGAAGAGCTGGAGAACCTGGGGGAAGGAGAAACTATGGGTTCATCTCTGTTGGGGAATCTCAGAACAATTAAGCCAGACTAAGGTACACTGTTGTAGGGTATCCAATGACAAATTCACAAAGCAACTGACTTCTAGATAGAAAAATCTTCATTTTCTTTTACTTTGATTGGATTATAATTTGTTCATTCCATTATACAATATGATCATGTATTATGGATTGATATAATCATGTATTATGGATTGAGTGATATGCTGGACTGATATATTTTTGTTTGCCTCAAAAGTGGACTGAGGAAAAAGCACATGCTTACTCTTATTTGCCAAGAAAAAATTTTGGCTTCCAAATTATTACTAATATTTACTCAGGCCAACAACAAATTGAATACTTAACTTACCAACAATCTGATATAAATTAATTTGATACACTAATGCTGCATAGTTAAGAAATAAAATTATTACAAAGGCTAATTCATTCCTAGGAATGATAAATAGATCTGACAAAAAACACTGGAGGAAAAGAACTATCAGATCTAATTATAATATGATGTGTGTGCTATGTTTATAACCCCTGAAACAGACTTCTGAAAATAACTACTGAAACATTTAAAAGGCCAAATTTCAGGGTTAAGTAGATCAAGGCATAATTTGGTAGCTATCCTCATATAGCTAGAACTATAAAATTCTGCACCTGAGATTTAGTCAAATGTGGTATGTACCTTGACATCTTCAGTTCCTGAAACGACCTCATTTACTTCTGGCACTGATCGAAGTAAAGGAATCTCCTGATAGGTATTTGGAAAGCAGACCAGAGAACCAAGGATGGTAAGTGCTTCAGAACGAGGTGCCTGAACACAAGAAGAACATGGAAAACAACAATAACATGGTTGTGAGACATAATCTTTATCATTATTTTATTCTGGGTAAGAATTACTAAGCTATGCCTGTCTGTTTTCCTAGTGAGTATTTAGGCAAGTGAGTTTTGCCTAAATGAAAAAGCAAGCTTCCAAAGTATAGAAAATAATCACTACATTTGGCACAAACAAGTGTTGTACAAACGTCAGCAGATTCATTCAGAACTAGAAAGGCAAATGAATCAGTTGTAACTGCTTCACATTGTTTTAATGCTCTGGGCACAGAGGAGTAAATGAAATCAACTTAATATTATGTTTGTTCTGAAGAACAGTTAAGGAATATTTGTAAGGAAAAGAGGGGGGTTGGAGGCAACTATGAGAAGGTAGAGAGAGAAGGACACCTAGGAAATATCCTGTTTCACCAAGAACTACTTAGCAAAATTATGTATAGTGAGCTACTACTATATCACTAAATCTAGTGAGATACTAATCATTTATTTGTCCATAAATGAAATTTGGCATATGTTAAAAGAAGTATTTCATTATATTTTGATTCAGAAAACACTGACTGGCAGCTATAATTATCCAAGGATGGATAGAGATAGGATTACAAAGGTATGTGATCCAGCCACTCAACCATCTGTCCATCTTACCATCTAACCAGATGACCCTCTTATCTACTATTTTCTAATAATAACCATGGGAAATAACACTTCAGGAGTCCTCATTCTGTGCAAACACTGTTCTAAGTTCTCTAATAAGCATATTCTTATAGAATCACTCCAACAATCCAATGAAGTAGACAGTATTATCATTCCCATATTCCATAACAAAACTGATAGCTTTTCAAAATTTTAAGGCTATCTAACTTCAGGCTTTCACAAGGCTTACGTTGGTAGGCACATGGGTATGAAATAAAACTTCCTTCTCTCAAAAAGAAGGGAGTATGGCATGTCGGGTCAGGGAGGAGAGGTAAGTTAAGAGTTGTACACAATTCAGTGAGGCATGTGCTATGGAAACAATGCACTGGAAATACAATTACTTCTTTTTGACTTAGACTGGTTCTTATAAAGACACAGGTAAATAAAAACATAGAGCAGAAACGTATTTATAGAATGAATAGATCTGCTTGTGATGGTCAGGAGATATTAAAACTTCTTCTAAAAGCTACCCATATGAGTTATGAGTCAAAAGGGCTAGCATGAGTGAAGGAGTGAGCTGAGTGGGCAAAATATACATTGAAAGCAGCAGGAATGGCAAAGGCAGAAGGATCTAAGGCACCCATGGAACTTTAAGAGGCTTCGTGAATATAGCGTCTAGAGAGTACGCAAGTGTGCATGCAAGCACTGGAAGCTATGACTGGAGGGAACTGAGCAAAGCATAGAGCTGTCTGGGAAGAGAACACAGACAAATGGCACAGAGCTCACCAGTGTTTAATGGCCCACGCAGGAAAGTATAAATGAATGCCAGCAAGAAGAGAAGAGTGTCTAGAACTCACAGTAGTATAGTCTAGAGTGATGACAGCTTGGAATAGAGCCATGACATCAGAGATTAAGTCACTATATCTCTAATGTATTTTTTTTAATTATGAAGATTTAAAACTACTATATCAAAACCCTAAGATCTGTCAAAGTCAGAAACAGTAAATACATTTGCCATTGAGAACCCAGTGGTCAGCATTCAGTCTAATCTTATTTGCGCTCTCTGAAGCACTAATTCAGGGGACAACCCCTTCCCACCTAAGCACACTTCAATCCTGTGGCTTCTGGGATACCTTTCTCAATTCCCAAGGGTGACTTAACAGTATCCTTTACTGGAACTTCCCATTTCCCCAGGACTTAAATCTGGGATATTGATCCCAATTCTTTGTCTTATTCCTTCTGAGATTCTTACTCACTCCCAAGGGGTATGTACATCTGTGTACTATAAAAGGCCTCCTGCCTGCTGTCAATTCTCCACACAACTCTCTATTCTAGCCTTCTCCTGACCTCCATATTTGTGAACCTGACTCATTCTTCATTAGTATTCAGAGTCAAAAGGCATCTTAGGACTAGGTGTGATGGCATATACCTATCATCTCAGCACTTAAGTTGCTCAGGCAGGGGGACTGAGAGTTTGAAGCCACCCTGAGTTATTTACTGAGTGGTAGAGTGCTTGTCTAGCATGTGGGAGTCAGAAACTCAATCCCCAGCAACACAAACAATGCATCTAAAGTGCAGCAAGCCCTACCAAACAGAGTTCTGCAATTCTGTGTGGAAGTGCCCTGCTTCTACCACTCTGACCGCTTACTGCTATTTTTACTTTTTTCTCTCTCTCTCCTTCCCTCTGTTCAATTAATTAATTAAGATGCTGAATATCAATAACAACAGGGCTTTGCATGCTAAGCATGCATTCTACCACTAAACTACATACCTTTTCCTTTAAGAAAATTTTTATGTTAAGAAAACCTTGAGGAAGTGGTGCTGTGGCTCAAGTGGTAGAGCGCTCACCTTGAGCTGAAGAGCTAAGGGACAGCACCCAAGCCCAGAGTTCAAGCCCCACGACCAACAAAAAAAAAAAAAAAAAAAAAGAAAGAAAGAAAAGAAAACCTTGAAACAGAGAGAATAGAATATCCAACTATATTCAACATCTAGATTCAAGATTTTACCACTGTTGCCTTATTTATCCTCTCAATTTTTTCATACAAATTTTTCATCTGGGTGCTGGTAGCTGATACTTGTAATCTTAGCTATTCAGACAGCTGAGATTTGAGGACTGTAGTTCAAAGGCAGCCTAGGCAGGAAAAGTCGGATCTCCATTAACTCTGATCTCCAATTAACCACCAAAAGGCCAGAAATGGATCTGTGGTTTAAGTGATAAGAGCGCTATCTTTGAGCAAAAGAGCTTAGAGACATTGCCCAGGCTATGAGTTCAAGCCCAAGCCTCCCACAAAGAAAACGCTAAAACTTTTCCACTTCAATAATTTAAAGCCAATTCAAGACATTGTGCCATTTCACCTTGATGATCCTGAGCATCTCTGCTTCAAGCTCTTTCTTTACACACATCATTCCTGACATGTTAAATGTATCCCTCATAAGATCAGAGAGTTTGGCAGTCTTCACCACAAGTGGAATGTAGCTACTATATTTTTGAGAAGCTCAGTACAATAAAGGACATAAAGGGAGATTTCAGGAGTGAAATTTCAATCAGAACTCTTATGGATCTCTGCAATTGGCCTCAGGAAAAAATATAATGATGGCTGTCAGTGAAAGAGCAATGGTGAGGGGAGCAAGAAAGGTGAAGACTATAGTCTCTATGGCTTGATAGGTGATTTGGTGTGGGGTTATAAAAAAGCATATAAAGTAATTTATATACTTAGGGTTAAGGTGACAGGCTATGTGGTGACACTTAGCAGGGAGAAGAAAGAAGATGTTTTGAAATAAGCTGTGGTCTGCTGATATGTGTGGGGATTTGATGTGCCTATGTGATATCTACAGGCATGTTTCCATAGACTTGTGAATAAGAGGGTTGGAAGCGGGGGTCCCCAAAGTGTGTTCTAGGAAGATCACAAGGAATTAATGCTCAAGAAGAATAAGCAAGGACTCTAGGGGAAAAGCAACTACAGAAACATTTGGTTACATAGATAAATGTTAATCTCCTACTATGATTTCGAAATGAGGAAGTATATTTTCCCAGTTATTTCGGTATGAATCTAGGTCAAAATATTCTGAAGGACTATTTAAAATGCTTGTCTTTATGACAGAAAAGTCTGGGATGACAATATGGGATCCTTTTCTGTTTGGGTGTACTGGATGCTTGTCACCTCCTGGGAATGTGCAGAGAGAAGGAGTAGTGACAGAGGTTACAACCCTGGAGCTGAGGAGACAAACAATAGGAAGAACATCACCAGCCCACATCACCGACCCACATAAATCATTTCTTCCCCTCCCACAGTATCCTCCCCTTTACTCCCCAAAGAAACTCCTATTCTGCCTTGGAACACCACAGATTAATTCTGTCTGGCTTTTGAATTTTATACAAATGAAATTCAGTATGTGTTTTGTGTCTGACTTCTTTCACTTAGCACTGTTATGTAACATATCCTTGTTGCTGTTATTGTACATAATTTTCCATATTATGTAGTAATATTCCATTATATTCCATATTATGCACACATTATAGTTTGTTTGGAGCCATTATAAATAATGCTGTGTGTGTATGTGTGTGTGCATGTGTGTGTGTGTGACTTGTGCATGCCTCTTCTCTCTCTTGCATTAGTGGGGCAGACCTGTATCACACAGGTACCTCACACTTCAAATTAGCTCATGTTATCTGAAATTTCTGACTGAGCTGGTATGTTCCACCCAACTACCTCTCACTAATTTTCTACAGTTTTAAACCTCAAATTTAAACAAGAGCGTAATTAAAATAATCACCGTTCCTTTATGCAACTCTTAGGTTCACATTCTCATTCATTCTTTACCCATTTTTGAAAAGATTTTGGAAGGTTACTTTATGTACTCTTTGTTGCTTCTTTTTCCTCCAGCTTTACTGACGTATACAAAACAAAAATCAATATATAGTTTTTTATTGTGTTTAAGCAGGTGTGTAAAGGAATCGTCATTCAACAAAACAGTTTATGAATACATACATCTTGGTCAATGTCACCTCTTTCAACATTCTCATCCATACCTCCTGCTATCCTTTCTCTCACACTTCTTAATTTGGTAGGGTATACACTGGATTCTTGACCATATTCTCCCCACTTTTCTCCTATTCATTTGTCCATCCCTTTTCCCTTGACCCTCACCCTGCCTCTTTTGTGTACCCACTTCCTGGTGCTTTATTTTGCTGAACTTTAGTTTTGCCTTTCTAAGGAACCATACTATTTGAATCTACCCTTGAATATACTGTATTTTGGTTTATATATTTGTATATACTTGCATATCGCTCAACATATTTACTTGTATTTTTATAAGCTAAATCCAGCTTCCACATATAAAGGACAACATGCATCCTTTATCTCTCTGCGCCTGAATTACTTCACTTAACATTGTACAATATCATTCTTTCTAACAGATTATTAAAACTCCATTTATATATGTACCATATTTTCTTGATCCATTTGTCCATGGAGGGGCATCTAGGCTGTTTCCATACCTTGGCTATGGTGACTAGTGCTGCATTAAACATGTTTGCCTTACTCATGTAACTGTAACCCTTCTGTACAGCATCTTTACAAAAAAACCCCAAACAAACATGGTTGTGCTTATGGCTTTACTGTATCCTAACTTGTAATTGTTTGGGTAAATGCCCAGGAGTGGAATTGCTGGATCATAGGGTAGTTCTATGTTTAATTTTTTTTGAGGAACCTCCACACTGCTTTCCAGAGTGGTTGAACAAGTTTACATCATTGTGTGGTGGTCTTTCCTCTTGGCGAATTTTAAATTTACAATATATAATCACCACGCTATAAATCAGACCTCTAGAACTTATTCACCCTTCATAAGTTTATACATTATGTCATTATTACCTAGCACAAATGACAAGATATTCAAAATATTTTTTAAAATTTATTTCTGCAGGTACTGGTGACTCACACTTGTAATACTAGCTATCCAAGAGGCTGACATCTGAAGATCATGGTTAAAATCTAACCCAGATAGGTAAATCTGAGACTCTAATCTCTAATTAACCAGCAAAAAGCTAGAAGTTAAGTTATGATTTGAGTGGTTGAGTGCAGTCTTGAGCAAAAAGCTAAGGCTCAGTGCCCAGACTTCAGTATTGGCACAATCCCCTGCCCCCAAGCTCCTAAATACCTAAACCTCCCTCTCCAAACCAAAAAAATACAATTTTTTAAAAATTCCAAACTTAAGGCCTAGAGTTTGATATCATATACACACACAGACACAGACAGACAGACAGACAGAAACATACAGACACACACAGAGGCACACACAGTAAAATAGTAAGTACACATCAAACAAAATTTTGGGTACTAGCTGCTCATATTAACTTCAATATAATCCTTGTCAAATAGTAAAGCTCATTTTATTTATACAACTTGAAAGGAAGAAAATGACTATGTAGATAATCATTTTTACAGAATACATAGGAGAAAGACCATTTAGATTTAAATGAGTATTCGCTCACAAGGCATTAAGATATTGTCTAAATAGTGAAGAGTAAGTGTAGAGACTAAAAATAAATTCTTTTAATAGCCATTGATGCTCATTTAATCTGTATGCTTATAAATTTTTAGTATGATAATTCTTATATAGTTTTCTGGAACATTAATAAGAAAATACATATTCATTTATGATGAACATTTTGGCGTTTTAATATTTTAAGAAAATATTTTCAGGGATGAGGATTTAATATGGCTAGCACAAGTTTAACAGATGTGAGATCCTGGGTTTGATTCCAGTATTACATTTAAAAATTTTTTTAAAGACTTACAATAACCAAAACCTAAACATTAAAAAAACACCCTTTATTGCTAATGTACACTTAAAATTCTCTTTCCTCATTTATACCTGAATTAGCATTTACTGAAAAATATTAATAAGATTCTATGAGACAAGTCCTGCTTCTGTGTAAATGTGCTACAATATTAGTGGGGATATGATTTCTCACACTTTGGCCTTTTGATGAAACGCCTTTCCAGTACTAGTGTGTCATCTTATCCTACAATTTCACACATCAGCTGCCAGGGTATCTACCCTGAGAGCCCAGTCTCACGTTGCACTAATGAGTCAACACCTGTTAAGAGTGGAGAAATCTGAACCTTGTTAGCGATTGTGAAGCCTCCTGGGAGCCGGGGTGTGAGCATTGTCATACTCACCGCCAACATGTCTGTACTGAGGACCCTAGCAGCAGCCGTGATGAAGTCCCCCACCAGCATTGAGAAGCCGGGCAAACCCAGGGAGAAAAAGCGAGTCGGACAGTGCCTTATGATGGTGTTTAAGATATCCTAAAAAGGAAGAACAAAAGCTGCACTGAAATATTTTTAATTTAATTGTAAAGGTGATATCAAGGGACCACTGCAATTTTTAAAAACAAAATTTCAAAAGTTTATATATACATATGACCACTGCATAACACTCGAAAGGAACAAAGATGGCAGAAAATTTTTGTTGACAAGGTATAGACAGATGAGTTACAATCTTGTGCTCATTTATATAAGGGAATGGACACTCCAAAATGTAAGATTATTGAAAGACTAAATTCTGCCGTATCCCACTTAAAGGTGGGTTCCACCTTCAGAGTGGCTGAACAAGTTTACACTCCCACCAACAATGCAGTAGGGTGCCCTTTTGGCCACATTCCCTCCAGCATCTGTTGTTATTAGATTTCTTGATTATAGCCATTCTAACTGGAGTGAGGTGGCATCTCCGTGTTGTTTTGATTTGCATTTCTTTTATGGCTAGAGAAGTTGAGCATTTCTTCATGTTTCTACTGATCATTCTTATTTCCTCTTCAGAGAAGTTTCTCTGTCTTCACCCCACTTATTTATCAGGCAGTTGTTTCTTTGAAGATTTGTTGTTGAGGGATTTAGTTTTTTGAGTTCTAAGTATATTTTAGATATGAGACCCTTGTCCGTTGTATGGCTAGTAAAGATCTTCTCCCAATCTGTGGGCTTTCTATTGATTTTGTTAGCTATGTCCTTTGCCATGCAGAAGCTCTGCAGTTTCATGCAATCCCATTTGTCCAACCTTTCTTTGATTTGTTGTGTTTCTGGGTCTTTATTAAGAAAATTTTGGCCTGTGCCAAGGAGCCCTAGAGTTTCTCCTATTCCTTCCTGTAATGTTTTCAGGGTGTCTGCTTTGACTTCCAAGTCTTTGATTCATTTGGAGTTGATTCTGGTACAGGGTGATATTTAAGGATGCAGCTTTAGTTTTCTACAACTATATTGTTGGTGGGAGTGTAAACTTGTTCAACCACATTGGAAAGCAGTATGGAGGTTCCTCAAAAGACTACAAATAGAGCTCCCCTATGACCCAGCAATCCCACTTTGGGGCATTTACCCAAACAATCACAAACAAGGCCATACTAAAGCTACCAGCCAACTATGTTTATTGCAGCATTATTCTCCATAGCTAAGATATAGAACCAACCCAGATGACCCTCAGTAGATGAATGGGTCAAGAAAATGTGGTGTGTGTGTGTGTGTGTGTGTAAATATAAATATAAATAAATGGAATTCTATGACTCCATCAGGAAGAAAGATACCACTCCATTTGTTAGGAAATGGAAAGACTTGGAAAAAATTACACTTAGTGAAGTAAGCCAGACCCAAAGAAACATAGGTGCCATGGTTTCCCTTATTTGCAACTAGTATATATCTAGGATAATCTATCCGGACAAATAGAAAAGGTCAAGTCATGCATATATGACCATATAAGATGGTGCTAAGGGAAATGAACCCTAAGATAGAGACACAAAAGGTTTTATCTTTGTTGCTGTTGTTTTTAATGCACTTATAATGTACTATGTGATTTCTTTTGTTTCTTTCATATGTTCTTTCCCCATGGTATAACCCCGTTTTCACTGGGTATTTGATTCTGGTACCCTGCATCTTGCATATGCATTTTTCTAATTTGGGGAGGGGAAGGGAAATAACAAAATGCTAAAACGGATACAGGCTGGCCCATTGTAACAATGAGATGTACAAAACACTATGTTAAAAGGGATCTTTACAACTTCAGGGTGGGGGAAGGGAGGAGTTGGAGATGTGGGGAGGGAAGGGACGGCTGGGGATAAACAAAGGAGGGGGTAACAATGCTCAAGAGGAAATGTACTCATTATCTTACTCATGTAACTGTAACCCTCTGCACAGTATCTTTACAATAAAAATATAATAAAACCTTCAAATATCTGTCACTAAAGTATAAGCATATGTTCTGTCTTTAGCCTTCCATCTTCAGAAGTAAAAGCAGTGTTTCATTTAGAAAGTCTTAATGCAGGTGTAGAGGTGAAAATCATAACTCTTCATGTAATTTTATGCACCAAGAAATGGGACTGTAGGGCGGGCCCAAATGATGTTGTGATACAGTGAGGAGTTGTATGGATCTGAGCACAGATGTGATAGCAAGGTGCAAGTACACAGTGCAAAAGTAGCATCATTGGCCTGGAAATCTCATGTCCTTCTGTAATGGCCTCTTATTGATGGATGGCTATTCCCTTAATTACCAGCTCTGTTCTGAAACAGTAACTTCCTGCCTGCCTGTGGTCAACACTGACCACTAGACAATGTTCACACCATCATGGCCAAGCCATACCTGAAAAGCCATATGTGAGTGAGAAGTGAGTAGGTGAGTGAAGTGAGTGGTGTGTATACATACATGTGTGAGCACGCACATGTGTGTTTATGTGTATTTAGTAAGTCTTTAGGGAGAAAAAAATGACCTTTTTTGTATGAAGTTTTTAATCAGGCACACATTAATCAACCACACTAATGTATTACAGTTATGTGACTTGTAGTTATGAACATTCAGAAATAATAACTCCCAAGTAATAAACAAAACACCACCTCTGCCTTCTTAGTTTTTAGTGTCTATAGATGAAAAATCAGTAAAAAATAATTCTGACAAATGCAGAAATGGTATTCACTAGACACTATGAACTATACAACTTGTAGGAGAGGGTAGAAGGGAAAATCTGGGAGAGAGCAAAGGAAGGGGTGACATTGTCAAAAAAGAAATGTACTCTTTAACTGACTTATATAACTATAATCCCTCTGAAGATCATCTTTGTAATAGCAATAATGAATTTTTAAAATTCTGATAGAAATAATTGAATTAGAATAAAGTAGAGGCAACATGCTCAATTCTTACGTTGGTTTAATGATTTTATATAGTAGAAACTTCATTTAACAACTAATCTTGAAGTACATTTTTTAAATGTTCAGAAGACATTTTTCCCCCAAGCCTAATTTTCCCTATATGGCTGACTCACTTAATTTCTATAAATCACACTATTTATATTCTTAAAATGACTCTAGAATGCTTAATCTATTAGAATTTGCATATGGTAAATAGTTTAGCAAGTACTAATTTAAAGTTTGGGCATTTTAGTGGAGTTTATCCTATGCCAAAAACAAACAGACAGGTAGGTAAATAAAAGGGAGGAAGGAAGAAAGGGAAGAAAAACCTGAACCATATTTCTTCCCAGTTAATGTTTAAACCTGCTTTAATAACGTCCTGTGACATACTTCAGGGTCAGTATCAGCCAAGGCAAATATTCTAAGGGACTGAGCAGATGGATGCTGCAGTTTAGAAAGTGTGTAGTAAACTCATGCTCCAAGAGTGGAACAAAAGATCCACCTTTTTTTCTTCTTTAAAAAATATATATAATTAAGCCTGATTAATGCCCTGGGCTCCTCATCACACACCTGTAATTACTCACAGAGGTACGTATTGTGCTGGGCCTTGTCTCGAAATATCAGCCATCAAGCTATCCGGCAACAGATGGAAGCACATTTCTGTTGACATATGCTGCCATGAAAGGACTCATGCAAACCTGGCTAGCAAGGTAGCAGAATGCCATGCATTTGAAGATTAATAATGCAAACAACCATAATGTTAACTTTGTTATGTTTGTGTTAATTCCATCTGTTGAGATGAGAAATTAAAACCCTGAAGCCTATGGGTTTTATAATCTTTAGTACACACTTAACTCAAATGAGCCATTTTGACCACTGGAATTTAGTTTTTAATGTAAAAAATGCTTTTCTTGGTTATGTTTATGGAATGAACTAAGTCCTTTAACAAGCTCAAGCCAGAATTTGTAAATAGAATCTGTTCTTGCTTCATAAGATGTGTATGTGTAAAGGCAATGATCTGTAAAATGGGGCATTCAGAAAAAAAATATTAAGTTGCCATTGATGTGAAAGACAACAGATATGCATAGAGCTGTGATAAAATCACATGACTTGTCTCAGCCCCTGGACCTGAGCCAGTCACTTTAATGGAACCTGTTACTGTGAGCAAGAAGATCAGAAAGACAGGGTGCAATAACAGATGGCTTGCCTACCATACTCTACCACCCACGTTAAGACAGGAGGAGAAGCAGAGCAGTGCTGCAGTCACCACAGGCAGCACTGGGATGGGGTTAATGTGAGGGTTAAATGAGGGGGCTATATGACCAGTCACCCAAATTGCAGCCATACACTCGTCTCCACTAGGATGGAATAATCCAAAGATTCAACTTCGAGATAGTATTTTAAAAATTAGGAATAACCTTGTGGTACTCAAAAGGGTAACTGCATCTCCCAATAGAGGGATAGCCATGAAATGCTCTACTTACAGTGGAAGCCTTCTCTTCTATAAATGTAAGAACATAGTTGTAATGGATCTTTAAACATATAAATATCTTGAGGCTCATATTTTCCTCACAGCCTCCAGGGCTTCGTATAAAAGTGGATGACACAACCCACACATCAATCATTCATGTATATGATTCCATGCCTTTTGTGATACTCACTTTCAAAAGAACATGATTTGCCTACTGTATTTCTCTACATGGCACACACTTTTTGAACTTAAAAGAATTCTGGAAAATGATTTGTCAGAAACAGTAAAAACTTTTTAAACCAATACAATATTGGTAAGCCAATAATGAATTGTTTTTTCTAAAGGTGTCAGTGCCTGATAGAAGTTCTTTGTCTGAGACAAGTTCTGCTTTTATTTATCTTTTTTTTTTTTTGGTCAGTTGTGGGGGCTTGAACTCTGGGCCTGGGTACTGTCCCTCAGCTCTTCAGCTCAAGGTGAGCGCTCTACCACTTGAGCTACAGCGCCACTTCCGGTTTTCTGGTTTATTTCTGGTTTATTGGAGATAGGAGTCTCACAGTCTCTCCTGCCTGGGCTGGCTTTGAACCACGATCCTCAGATCTCAGCCGCCTGAGTAGCTAGGATTACAGGTGTGAGCCACCAGCGCCCGGCTTATTTATCTTTTTAGCTGTTCCTGGGGGTTGAACTCAGGGCCTTGCCATGCTCAGCTGTCACTCACAGACGGCGCTGTACTATTTGGGCCACAACTCTACTTTTAGCTTTTTGCTAGCTTTTTTTTTTTTTCAGTCATGGGGCTTGAACTCTGGGCCTGGGTGCTGTCCCTCAGCTCTTCAGCTCATGGCTAGTGCTCTACTAGTTGAGCCACAGTGTCATTTCTGGATTTCTGAGTGGTTTATTGGAGATAAGAGTCTCATGGTCTTTTGTGCCTGGGCTGGCTTTGAACTGAGATCCTCAGATCTCAGCCTCCTGAGAAGCTAGGATTACAGACATGAGTCACCAGTGCCCACCTTTTTGCTAGCTTTTTAGAGATGAGTCTCTCGGATTTGTCTGCCTGGGTTGGCTCTGAACCTCCCTTCTCAGATCTCAGTCTCCTGAGTAGCAAGCAAGGATTACAGGTATGAGCTCCTGGTACCCAGCCATGTTCTGTCTTTTAAAGAGGGTGACTATATTGGTGCTAGGAGAAGATTCTTGTAACAACACCATCTAACCTACTGGAGTGTATCACAAGGATAAGCCAAGACAAGAGAAAGGATTCTATTTGAACTGTGTGATTTGCTGTTACCCAGTGCTGCCTCTCCAATGCCCACTAGTAGGAATGCTCGTCTACTCAGACTTAACTGGCAAAGAATTGGGGTCATGAGGCCTGAGTTCAAAAACTTTTGTGTGAGACTGTGAGCAGATCACATCATGTCTGAGGTCTTATATAAACCAGGATGATCTCCCTCTTAATGACTGGAATCTAATGGAACATTAGATGTAAAGATGTATGTTTGTCAACTGAAAAGGACCATACAGAAATCAGCAGAGCAGTGAGCAAAACATTTTTTCCAACAGACGAAAAGATTGTGGAGGACTTTATAGAATCTAATTCATAGTTGCTAAAAGCGTACTTCCAAAATTTTCAAAGAGGATAAACATTCTCTTGGGTCACACAGAAGACAAAAAGATCTAGAAATGAGTGCCTCTGAACAGTGTCCTTAACAAAGCATTATAGCAATTAGGCTTATTGCTCATTACTTGCAAACCCCCCCCCCCCAAAAAAAAAACAAAAACAGAAAAATGTTCACTTCAAATTTTCTAGGTTTCATTTTTCTGAGGAGTTCTAGAGCTTACCCCTAAATAAGTGAGCCGTGGAAGCAATACTGTAAATACACTAAACAATAAATGAAACAGTAAGTTCAATGGTGAATAGAATCTAAAATAGGAATTAAGTATATTGTTTAAAGCTGACCACAATGAAGCATAGATAAAAGTCCTTCATATGCTTTTGTGCCAAAGATATAAACCTGCAAAATGTCACATGGTGAACAGACTACCAAACTGGTATTTTTTCCTCATTTTGGTAAAAAGCCCATGTGCATGCTACATGTTGAGTATGAGAGACTAGACTGTAGTAGGATGATAATTGTATATTTGCAGCTTATCAAAGGAGTCAGGTTTATGAGAAAGTAACTGGTGAGAACATCTGTCCTGTATCACTGATCTTGCAAAAAATCAGGTAATTCAAATAGAGGTGTGCTGTTTCCTTTCCTCTAAAGCACAGTTCTATAAACACAAACCACATTCAGCCCAGTAAATGAATCGCTTTAATTGAATGCTATGTACACAGTAACTGGAAAAACCATAAGTGATAAGAAAAACATATGGTGATGGCAGCAGAAATTGGTTTATTCATTTTGCATAGTGTTGTTTCTTTAGTTCTGTTATAATTGACCTTTAGAATAATAAATGTGTAAAATAATTTTGTTTATTATGACTTCAAATCTTCCAACAATTACACAAAATGAAAATTTAAAAGGAAGGATTCATTCTGGAAGCATTCCTATTGTTTACATAATTGCACAACTATAATTTAGTGCTTGTGTTGTTATGGAAAATAAAAAAGGCCATTACAGGCCATTTCAATTCAAAATATTGCACAGTGGTGTCAAGAAATCAGGGAAAATGTTCACACTGAAACAGTTTAAAGTGGATTAATCCTGTAAATAAAAACACTTCAATATAGTATACTATGAAATACAAATGCTCAAGAAGTAGTCATCCCTCAAACTGTATTAGAAATGTTGCAACTGTACTTGCACACCAATTACATATATATTATTCACTTAATATTTGCTCACAGCTCAGCAGATGATGGTTGTAACACAATAGCCAGCCATCTGTCTCTCTGCCTTTCCTTTGCAGACTTGTGCCCGCTTCTCAAGAGCAAACAGATCCGTTTATTCTACCTAAAGCCACCCAATTCCTCCATGAGGCCAAACAGAACCATCAAGAAATAAAATCTGAGCATGCAATATCATTTAACTCCTTATTTAACTTTTTACTTCAAGAAAACTACAATGTTATAGTAAGATGACTTCATCTCCATTTATAGGGAAAATGCCTGTCTTT
The DNA here is from genome assembly GCF_019054845.1 of Dipodomys spectabilis. NCBI lineage: Eukaryota > Metazoa > Chordata > Mammalia > Rodentia > Heteromyidae > Dipodomys > Dipodomys spectabilis. The sequence continues at coordinate 5,872,874 of NW_024871042.1, forward strand.
TATCTTATAGAAGCTATTTTAGAAAATAGGGATGTGAGGATCTGTCTGTTCCAATAATCTGTCTTATAAAAACACATGACTCACTTCACACTTGCATGACTAATTATAAAAAAAATTGAATGTAGAGGGATATTTTTAACCCTAAACTTGAATGTAACACAAATTTTGTTTGCTTGTACCAGTACTGGGGCTTGAACTGGGGGCCTCATATTTTCATGTGGATTTTACTCAAAGCTGGCACTCTCCCACTTGAGCTAAACTTCTACTTCCTCTTGTTATGTTTCACAATGAAAGGCAGCCACAATTTTGCAGACATTGAGAAAAAAATTGTAAATATCAATTATTGCCTGAATGGCTGAGTTATGAGAGCTTTAGTGACTAGAAAAAGAGATCTGAAGAGTTCTCCAGACCCAAGGTCTGATCTTCTCTCTCTTTCTACTGAGTATCTGCTGCTTCAGTCCATGTGCAAGGTCATCCTTTACAGGGCTCTACCTGTCCTTATGATGGCCCTTTAAAAAAAAGCACAGCAGAACATAGTAGTTTGTGTGTCCAGAAAAGTCATTAGAAATAAAAGATGAAGCTGCAAATTACTTTCAAGATCTGAGCCACATAATGTGTGGCATGTACTATACATTCTTTATTAAAATGGTCAAGTATGGTACAATCTGGGAAAAAAGCAGATTTTTTTTTTCAAGTGCTGAATAAAATGTGACTTCTTTGGGTGTAACTAATTACCAAGGCTTGGAGAAATATGACAGGGCAGAGTAATTGGGTTCCATGGCAGAGAATCTCACAAGAAGAACTGCTGCTGAGAAGACACAGTGCTTCCTGGATAGGGTACCATGCAAAGGAGAAGGGGAGAGGAACGCATGAACTGAACTTCTAATGTGGGGCTTGCCTGGATGATCTTCAAGAAGCAGGGATTCAAGAGTGACAGAACAAGCAGACAGAGGGCATGGAGTTGCTGCAGCCCACAAACTCAAAACAAGAACTTTGACTATTTTTTATGAGTGCTTTTCAACTGAACCTCAGCTGTGAAGAAAAACTATGCTGGCCTTTAAACTGATGAAGACTGACGGTTCTGTAAAAAGTGAGTGACAGAGAGATTTGAAACACTGCATATTAATTACATTATATACTATTACTGATAAGTCACCACCAGCCTTCTTAGCTCCTCTCTTTTTAGTTATTTCTAACAGCTTTATTATTAAGATATACTTCACATAAGAAAATCCACTATGTAAAGTATAAGTCACACAATTGAGCAATCATCACCACAGTCTAATTTGAGAACATTTTCATTACCCCAAAATGAAATCCTACACCCATTAGCAGTTACTTCCCATCTCCCCTTCACGTAGTACCTGGCAACCATTAATCTACTTTCTGTTTCTATGCATTTGCCAATGGTGAACACTTCAGAATACAGAATCATAAAGTGATATGATGCATTTTGCATCTGGCTTCTGTCCCCTAATATAATGTTTTCAAGGTTCATCCATGTTGTAGCATATGGTAAACTTTATTCCTTTTTATAACCAAGTAATATTCCATTGTGTTGATATTCCGTATTTTGTTTATCTTTTATCAGTTGATGGACATCTCAGTTTTTTACTAAGAATAGTGCTGCTATGAAAATTTGTGTACAAGTTCGTAAGAATATCTGTTGTAAATTCTTTTTGGGTATATAGACAGTAGTGAACTGCTAGGTCTGCTAAATGTAGTTTTAAATTGTGAGGAACTATCAAGCTATTTTCTACATTAGCTGTACAATTTTATATTCTCATCAGAAAAATGTAAGAAACCCAATTTCTCCACTATTTTTTGTTTGTTTTTGGGGCTAGTCTTGGGCTTGAACTCAGGACATGGGTGTTGTCCCTGAGCTTTTTGTGCTCAAGGATAGCACTCTACCACTTGAGCCATGCTACACTTCCAGCTTTTTTGGTAGTTTAGTGGAGATAAGAATCTCACAAGGCCAGACACCGGTGGCTCATGCCGGTAATCCTAGCTACTCAGGAGGCTGAGATATGAGGATCACAGTTCAAAGCCAGCCCAGGCAGGAAAGTCTGTGAGACTCTTATCTCCAATAAACCACCAGAAAACCAGAAGTGGTGCTGTGGCTCAAGTGGTAGAGTCCTCGCCTTGAGCCGAAGAGTGCAGGGACAGAGCCCAAGCCCAGAGTTCAAGCCCCACAACCAACAACAACAACAAAAAATTTTAAAAATTGAAGAATTCTATTAAGGTTGTAAGGTCAATATACAAAAACTAGCTATAGCCAGCATCGGTGGCTCAGGCCTGTAATCCTAGCTACTCAGGAGACTGAGATCTGAGGACCACTGTTCAAAGCCAGCCCAGGCAGGAAAGTCTGTAAGACTCTTATCTCCAATAAACCACCAGAAAACTGGAAGTGGCACTATGGCTCAAGCGGTAGAGCGCTTGCCTTGAGCTGAAGAGCGCAGGGACAGTGCCCAAGCCCAGAGTTCAAGCCCCACTACCAACCAAAAAAGAAAAAAGTCTCTCAGACTTTGCTGTCCCAGCTCACTTAGAACTGTGATCCTTAGATCTCAACCCTCCTGAGTAGCTAGGATTTCAGGCATGAGTCACCAGCACCTGGCTCAATTTTTCTACTATCTTATCAATACTTATTATTTTCCTTTTTAACAAAATTATTCCTACAGCCATCCATAGTCAGTGTGAAATAGTATCTTATGGTTGGGTTTGCGTTCTACTATGACTAATTAAACATCTATTTATGTGTTGTTGGACATATATATATACATATATATATTCCTCACATAAATTTAAATCTAAGTCCTCCATTTTGCTTGGTCTGTTTATCTTGTTGCTATTGTTGAATTGTTAAAGGTTCTTTATACATACTCGGCACTAGACCTTTATCAGATATGTAATTTGCAAATATTTTATACCCTTTTGTGAATTGTCTTTTCAATTGCTTGTGAAGTGTCCTTTGATAAACACAAGATTTTAATTTTGATAAAGACAATTTATCTATTATTTTTATTGTTGTTGCTTGTATTTTTGGTATCATACCTAAGACTATTATCACAGGCAAGACTCTGAAAATGTTCTTTCCTTTCTTTCAAGATGGCTGCAGTTTACCTTCTGCATTTAGGTTGATACATATTGAATCAAATTTTGTTTATGGTGTGAAGTAGAGGTTTAATTTCATCTCTCTGTATGCAGATATCTAGTTGTTCTAGCACCACTTTGCATTTTCATAAAAAGTCAGCCTATGGATACATGTGTTTTACCTATGATCTGTATGTCTACATTTTTACGAAATCTGCTTTTTATGAAGTTTTCAAACAAGAAACCATGAATATTCTTTTCGATGTTAGAAAAGTACTGTTCAATTTGGCTATTCAAGAGTTCCTGCAATTACAGTGGAATAATGGAATCAGTTTTTCCATTTCTGGAAAACCAGAAAAGTCCACTGGGATTTTGATAAGGATTGTGCTAAATCTGTAAATGTATTTAAGAAGAATAATCACCAGTGAGTATTCTGAACTAAGACTGTGAGATTTTTCCCATTTATTTAGTTTTTAAATTCTTATATCAAGATTTGTAATTTGTAATTTTATAACTGCTTGGATATATCTACTCCTAAGAATTTTACTATTGCTGGATGCCTGTGGCTCATGCCTGCAATCCTACCTACTCAGAAGGCTGAGACTGACAATTACAGTTTGAAGCCAGCCTATGAGAATCTTATCTCCAAAATTGTAAAAAGTGGAGCTGTGTCTTAAAGTGGCAGAGTGCTAACCTTGAGCAAAAACGCTCAGGGACAGTGCCTAGATCCTGAGTTCAAGATTCAGAATTGGCACACACAAAAAAATTTCATTCTTTTACTATTATAAATGAGATTTTTAAATTCATTTTCAAGTTACCCAAGAATATAGCTAGTTTTTTGGTTTTTTTTTTTGTCGGTCGTGGGGCTTGAACTCTGGGCTTGGGCGCTGTCCCTGTGCTCTTCAGCTCAAGGCGAGTGCTCTACTGCTTGAGCCATAGTGATACTTCCAGTTTTTTGGTGGTTTATTGGAGATAAGAGTCTCACAGACTTTCCTGCCTGGGCTGGCTTTGAACTGTGATCCTCAGATCTCAGCCTCCTGAGTAGCTAGGATTATAGGCCTGAGCCACCGATGCCCATCTATATAGCTAGTTTTTGTATATTGACCTTACAACCTTAATAGGATTCAGTTTTAGATCTAATAATTTGTATCCATGTGTTTAGCTTATGTATATTTCTTTATATTAAAAATATGATTGAATCAACTGCAAGCATAGTTTCCTTTTTCCAATCTCAATGCTTTTTATTTCATTTTTTTACTTACCTTCCATGGATAGAAGGGGTAAAACCAAACATTTTAGTTTTTCTGTTGATCTTGATCATCAGGAGAAATGTAGGAGTTTGAAATTGAAATGTTTGTTAATTCTTTGTTTGGGAAGAAAGCCAGAAACACCCAACCAGAGAAATCTCTGTTCAAAGTATGTTTTTTGCAGAAGGGAAAATTAGTATTTTCCACAGAATCTAGAGATTGAGATGAGAACCTCCAAAGAAGAATTACCCTTTATTACATAAAACAAGTAATGTTCCTAGACCAGTCCTTTAGTTCAACTATACCAACAAAACATAAACCTTTTGAACTCTGACCCTGCTACAGAGATGCTGTACACATGTGCTTCCTAACAGGCATTTCACAGCCCACTGGGAGACTGCCAGGAAGATGGCAAACCCTTTAGGAAATCCTGGCATTTGTATAATTCCACAAAATGAGGGAAACTGTTGTAGGGTCATAAAGAGAACTGACTTGCCAGTTATGCCAATAACACCTTGAAGATGCTGTGGCCCAACTACACAATGACTATTTTAGTCATGATCCTGATAAGCCTCAAAAATCAACAACATTATAATTTATACAACAGGCTGACTTAATGAGGTTGATGCAGATGCTCCAGAGTAGTACCACACAATGAGATTCAGCAAATGAGGGCTTTGGCACATTGTTGCCAGCAAGTGACAAGAGTGGGAGCAACTTGGCCACATCACTCTGAACACTACAGCAATGCCAAAAGAGTAGACCTGATGGCCAAAGATGAAGGACAGTCCATGTAGAAAGGTATTTATACATTGCAAAGCAAGTTCCCAGGGGCTGAGGAGGGGGGTGGAGATGACAGAGTAAAATCTCTATCGCCTGCACCCTCTCCTCTGTAGCTTTTACTAGAGTGTTCTCTACTAAAGGCAAAAACAAATAGGCACTGTCTTCACAAATAATTAGATGGCTAAAAACACACTTATATGGGAGGCTGAGATTCAGAGGATCGCAATTCAAGGTCAGCCCATAGTTTTCAAGACTCCTAGCTGGGCACAGTGGCATGTGCCTATCATCCTACCTACCTGGAGACTGAAATTAGGAGGATCCCAGTTCCAGCTGGCCTGTGCTGAAAAGTCCTTGAGACTCCATCTTAACAGAGAAAGCTGGGCATTGTGTTATGTGCCAATCATCTCAGCAGTGGCAGGAAAAAAAAATAGAATTTTTGTCCTAAAAAGGCCTATTGGTACAACTCAGTGGTAAGGATAGGGCCCTGAATCCAAACTTCAGTACCACTCAAAAACAAAACAAAAGCACACTTACGGTGCACAATCATGTAAGTAATATTAAAGTAGGAACAGGAGAAATGAGAAAAATATGCACCCATGTAATTAATATAGGTACTAAAGGGATAAGCAGCTATACTATTTCTAGATTTATTGCTCATCCTATGTCATGAATATCTCTGTTAGGAACACATTCTTAAGACATTTAAAAAGAAATTATTGGAGGAAACCATAGGTTCAACACTGTCAGATACTATAACACCATGGCTGCAAGCATATAATAAAGATTTAATCAATACTGTCGATGATGACAAGCAAAACAGCCATCTTGTTCTAATGTGGGAGCGTCCAGATTGGATCCAACTGCACATCTGTGTTACTGTAGAATGAAACAGAAATTTAGTAGGGAAAACAAATCTCTACTGAATTTGGGCAAAAAAAAAGTATTTGTTCCTCTAGAACCTTGAAAATTGAGAAAAGAAAAAAAAAATCCAAGAGATCTCTATCCAACCTTATAACTTTACAGAAAGGAGATAAATCAGTCAAGACCCTCTAGAACTTTGAAAACTGAGAAAAGAAAAAAAATCCAAAAGATCTATACCCAATCTTTACAGAAAAGAGATCAGTCAAGGCAAGTAACTAGTTAATTGCAAGGTGTCAGACACAAGCCCAATGCTAACTCAGGGTCAGTAAAGCACAATTTGAGGTCCCTCCATAATCTGGAGCTCAATGACATGTTCAGGGCATTACTTAACTTAAAAAATATGAATTGTGCTGGGTGCTGGTGGTTCACGTCTATAATGCAAGCCACTCAAGAGGCTGAGATGTGAGGATCACAGTTAAAAGCCAGGCTGGGAAGGAAAGTCCCCATGAGACTCATCTCCAATTAACCACTCAAAAATCAGAAGTGGAGCTGTAGCTCAAACTGGTAGAGGGCTAGACTTGAGCTGAAGAGCTCAGGGATAGCGCCGAGGCCCTGAGTTCAAGCCCCATAACTGATCACAAAAAAAAGTGATTTTTTAAAAGCTCATTTCATTTGACTAATGATCATTTTAAAAAGCAATACTTTGTAAGCTGTACTTACAAAGCCAATAAGCCCAATAGCTCAAATCATGTATTCTTGAGGAAATATTATAACATGGAAATGACATACAAACTCCTAACTACAAAAGAAAAACAAGTCTTCCATAAAAATATTTCCCCCCCTAGGAAACTGCTGGAGAAACACTATGAGTATGCAGGATGGTTGGAAGGGGTACAGCAGAAAAATCCTATGAAGAAAAAAAAACAACAAGAAATGTACTAATATTCCAGGAAGAAATTAAGCTTCCTATTTTTACCCTCAAAATGAATACTAGAGAACACATTCCTATTTTGATTTTCATGCTCAGTTAGCTGTGGCCTAAACAGCTAAAAAGCCTTAGGGCTTCTGATGCAATAAAAAACTAGTATTAGGGAATACTACATTTAAACATGTTTCCTTCTTTCATATCAAATTGGGAAGCCAGGCTCTCCAATATGGATAAAAATGAACCTGCTTTGTGGCACTGCTTTTGTTGAGCTGTTTCTCAGACTACCCCCAAACAAGTTAAGGAGTAAAAACTATTTTGGTTGAAGCTTTCCCATGTTTCTGGTTTGTTCTCATACCAGGCAAGAAATAAACATTAAAATATGATTATTATTCAATCTCTTATTCCAGAAAAACACATGTATGCCCTAGTTCATCTTCTTAGAAATAAAATTATTCCTTTTGTACATAGTAGAAAAATTGAAGCTTTCACCATTTTTGTGCTCTATTGAAAAAAAAAAACACACAAAAAATATGGTCCTTCAATTATAGCCCCACCTCATGGGTGGGGCTGGAGGCTGGATGAATTATGCAGAGCAACCACAGCAGGTAACAGTTTTAGTCTCTCCTTAGGCAACAGAATTACAACTTTGTTTTTGCTTCTGCAATTTAATTTATGTTTGAATAACAAGCTCTAAGAATGAAATTTGAGAAAAAAAAATTCCAAAGAAGCCAAGTTATCATCCTGCTTAAGAAACCTTAGGCCAGATGCACAAGCAAAGCAGTTTTCCCTTCCCAGGATGGAAAGCCTATCCCATGAGGTTCCATCATTGTAGGAAGGGAAGAGGTGACGGTCTAAAAAAATGATCAAATAACTCTTAAAGATAAAGAGTTCATTGCTTTAAATTCTAGGAATATTTTGCCTTACTTTTGTGTTTGTTTTGAAGTACCTGGGGGTTGAACTTGGAGTTTATCAATTAAGTCATATACTCATCCCTTTTTTAGTTATTTTTTAGGTAAGGTTTCTTTTGGGGGGAGTCTCATTTGGGCTTTGTTTTGTATTGTGCTAGCACTGCAGCTTGAACTCAGGGCCTTGCACTCTTGGCTTTTTTTTTTGCTTATCGCTGGCCCTCTGCCATTTAAGCCAAGCTTTCAGTTCAGTTCAAGCATTTTGCTGCTTAACTGGAGATAAGAATTGCAAGAATTTTTCTGCCTAGGCTGGCTTTCAGTGAGTTTTAGATATCAGCCTCCAGTGTAGCTAGGATTACAGGTGTGAGTGATCTGGGCACAGCACTCAGCTCTTAAGGTTCTGAACCTCCTTTCTATTGCCTCCAGGTCCCAACATACTCAGTTTATTGAGATAATCTGGCTGACTTTTTTGAAGATTAGAGACTGGTCTCTAAAAGATATCCTCCTGGAATTACAAGTTTGAGCTGTTACACTCCTGCCCAGTTCTTTCATTTTTAATTTATACATAATGTAATTCATTTGGGGAAGTGTTTCCTCTTGTTTAAGCCAAGTTGCTTAGGGCAGATGTGGGAGATAATAAGGAAGTAGAAAGAAAAGTGCTTAAAGGTTAAGATTCCAGTAAGAGATCACATTACTATCCACCTGACCCTGGACACTTTACCTTCTGAAAAGCAGTTTCACTATTTACAAAATGGTAAGAGAAATGCAACATAATCAATAGTGCCTTTATAAAAGGCAAAAGAGACTGGTCTGAAAGTATTTTAAAATTTCCAAAGTTTCTTACACAGTACTGCTTTTTTATTAAGAATTTTATGCTGTGTGTATATGGTGTTTCACACCTATAATCCTAACTACTCAGGAGGCTAAGATGTGAGGATCTCAGTTCAAGTCCCAGTACTAGGACACACAAAAAATTAATTATGGATTTATAAACATGATGGTACTAAAGTATTAATGTTAGCCAGGCACCAGCGGCTCATGTCTGTAATCCTAGCTACTCAGGAGGCTGAGATCTGAGGATCACAGTTCAAAGACAGCCCGGGAAGGAAAGTTCATGAAACTCTTAATCTCCAATTAACCTCCAGAAAACTGGAAGTGGCACTGTGACTCAAGTGGTAGAGTGCCTGCCTTGAGCTGAAATGCTGAGGGACAGTGCCCAGACTCAGAATTCAAGCCCCATGACCAATAATAACAACAAAAAATATTAAAATATTAAATTTCTAGGAACATGTGAAAAATAAGAGTTGAAGTTTATTTAAAGGAAATCTATTTTTTTTTTTTTTTTGCCAGTAGTAGAGCCTGAACTCTGGGCCTGGGCACTGTCCCTCAGCTCTTCAGCTCAAGGCTAGTGTTCTACCACTTGAGCCACAGCACCACTTCCAGCTTTTTTCTGCTTATGTGGTGCTGAGGAATCGAACCCAAGGCCTCATGAGTGCAAGGCAAGCACTCTACCACAGAGCCACCTTCCCAGCCCTAAAGGAAATCTAAAATAAAAGCTGAGTCATCTTGATAATTTTACACAAAATCATTTTCATAAGTTGACAAATTTTTTGAGTGCTAAATGAGTTCCAGGTACCATGTTAGGTGCTGTGAGGAACTGAGACAGAATGAAGCAAGAAAGGGTCTAACTTTCTAGCAATGACCTATGGGTTAATTAAAGCCAGGCTAAAAACATAAGACCTCTGCCAAGGGACAGCCAATATGCTATGGGATCAGGGAAGGAAGAAACTAAATGACACATGGCACCAAGTCTTGACAAAAGGACCATGTAGCATGCTCTTAACTAAGATGCTAGTATAGGGAAAATGGGATAGGTATTTTATTACTATGTCTTACTACTAAAAGCTTCTCTTTGCTAAGAGTTCTCTAGCCCACAAATACCTACCAGAGAATGTTTTTCCATAGGAGAACAAAAGGAAAACTGTTGTTTATTGTTTCTTCAGAAAACAATGCTCTCTCTCAAATGTGTTCCAGTAAATAACATTAATAGCTGAACAATCTGCAATTACCACACTACACTTATTGTTAAGTACTAAAAAGAAATCAACAAGCAAAAGGAGATTATTCTCTATAAGGAGAGCACTTTCTCACAGAAAGAAAACCTGTAATTTAAAATACTTTTCTTGATGCTATTTGCTTGTATCCAAGCCTACCCTTTATGGATTGTAAACCTCAGTCGTGACTTAAAATGTCCTATAGTCAACAATCATTCTCTCCAACCAGGAGGATAAAGTACCCACCCCTTTTCCAAGAACATTTTTAGTACTTGATATGCTTCTAGAAGCCACCCCTCTGACTCTCAGTGCCTCTCTGCCTACAGAAAATAAGAATTTTCTTAAAATCTTCATAGACTTCTAAAGGAGAAAAGATGATATTGCAGGTAAACAAGCCATATTACAAGCATCAGGAGACTCTCTTCTTCAGGGAGTGTGCCAACAACTACTGGATGCCTACATGTCTTCACCTACCCAAGACTCTAGAGAGTGGGTAGGAACCCACTTCATAGAATAAGCAGTTCAAGTTAAAAAAAAAAAAAAAGGCCACATGGGTGCTGACTCAAGAGTGCAGCCACTTATGTGTGAGGCTAGAGACCAAACTCTAGACATTGTTTCTGTTTTCTGGAAGCTTCCTACAAGGTGAGCAAGTAGCTCTAAACGGAATACTATAGAGCTAGAGTAGCTTGTATACTCATAACAACTGCCATATATGATCAGAAAACAGCACTGTTAGTGTGTCCTGATGGTAAGAAGCAGTTCACCTGTTTGGACTCTGGAGGTCAGGCAGCCTCATCTCTCTCCCCACTGTACTGCCTCAGATAGGTGAAGAAAGCAATTCTGTATCTGTGTGCCAGCTCTCCTCCACACAAGCTGTCCTCCCAGCCAAACCCACTTGCCCTCAGCTACTCAAGCTGTGCCCCATGTTGAGCTGGCATTTGGACCCCCCTCTGCCTCCACTCATGCATGCCATGCCTTGGACTTTGCAGCTGCTGGTCATGAACAGTTGTCAAATTGAGATTCCAGACAAAAATCTATCTCAGATCATTCTCATGTTAACTTGAGTTAATCAGCTCATTCCATGGTTTACTTCTTATACTAATTTAAAAAATCAATACAGAATTTAAAAAGGTAAACCATATGAATTGTACTACCCTTCTTGTTTTGTTTTTGCTTTTTTTGGTCAGTCGTGGGGCCTGAACTCTGGGCCTGGGCACTATCCTTGAGCTCTTCAGCTCAAGGCTAGTGCTCTACCACTTGAACCACAGCACCACTTCCAGCTTTTTCTGCTTATATAGTACTGAGGAATTGAACCCAGGGCCTCATGCATGTAAGGCAAGCACTCTACCACTGAGCCACCTTCCCAGCCCCTGTACTACCCTTCTTAAAACATTCAAACACTGACAATTCCCATACACTTCAACCTAAAATATTTGCCTATCTTACTTTAATCTCCCTGGTAAAATCGTCATATGCCGTCATTCCCCTGGTTAAATTAAGAGAGCTCATCTTTTGTACTTTTTTAAATTGCTGAGCTTTGTCATTTATGTTACCAAGCAATTCTCCCAGCCAAAGTCATCTGCTCAGGTGCTCTTTTAGGTTATGGTTTCTCCATCTCATCACTGTTGACATCCTGGTCATTAATTCTTGTGGGCGCATCACTTCTGGGATGTGTAACAGCAACACTTGCCTTGAAATACTAGATGCCAGTGAAACCTCTCTCCCTAGTGGTGATAACCAAAACTATCTCTAGATATTGGCAACGATCCTTTAGGGGTAAGGAAAAAAATCCCTCTGCCCTCCAAGAATTATTGACCTAGAGTAATGAAAGTTGACTAGCTCACTTCAATGGAAAAGTTCATGTCTGCTTTAAAACTGACGGAGCCAAAATTTGAGGTTGGTGAAGTTCAGCTCAGCTGCTTTGATCATCCATTCTTCTCTACAATGTAATGTGGATTTGAAATAGGCTCAAGGGGAAGTCTTCTTTTTCTTCCAGTTTCTATCAATCACCATATTTACTGAGCATCTATTCTGGGAAATGATGAGATAGACTCTAATAACTCTACTACCTGAAGTTCTGGTGACTTGGTCTTGGGAAAGGCTATAGTACTGTCTCCTACCAGAAAAAGACCCAGGGCTAAAGAACAAGTTCTCTACTGAAATACACAAGTCAGCTTATATATTGTTTTCCTAGCATGTCTTATTAAACAGATAGAAGATGTACAACTACGTCTATCTAGTCCCTATTCTTCACTGACAAAACTCACTTGAAAGTGTCTTTACACCTTTAAATACAACAAAGGAAATAAAACAAAACTTCAGTTTTGCCTCTCTGGTAGACTCCTTCCTCTCCAGATCACTCTCCCTTGCTATCATCTTACACTTTTTGAAGCTGTGAACCAAGTTCACTGCCCATGTGTTAAACCTCATAACTGAAACCTCTGCCATCTGTTACCTTCTACATATTTCTACTTTCCTTATTGTGGTGCAAGTGGGCTTGGTCTGAAGCTTAATGAAAGTAATTATTGGTTTGATAGCTACCAAAGAAAAGAAAAAAAAGCACTCTAGTTTACTGAAGTCTCAAGTTCCCAAGCCCCTTTATAATTGAGAAAGTATAACAAAAAATTTTCTTTGCTAAAATTTGACTCATTTGACGTTTCCATGAAACCTCATGAGAAACACTTAGAAACTATCATTTAATATTAATTTATGGTAACTTTACATTTTCATCTCTCTGAATTTGGTACATTAAGCCTATACTAAGAATCATTAATTTAAGAACATATGGCAGGAGAGAATTGACTTGTACCATCTATTCTTGTAAATATTATTCTTTCATAAAACTTAATTTTTTTGTATTTTTGAAGCATATCTGTATATCAGAAAAACCTCATCAATTTGAATCAAGTAAATTCAATGTCATAAAACTATATATGTATACATTTACATAGACACATTCATATTCATACAGAGGCAGTACTGGAGTTTTAACTCAGGGCCTTGTATTTGGTAGACAGGCAATCTATCACTAGAGCCATCCAGCCCCTCAGTCTTTTTTCTTTTCTTATTTTTCAGATAAAGGTCTTGTATTTTGTCAAGCTTAGCTTTGAACTGTATTCCTACTGATTTCAGCACCTTGAGTATCTAGGATTATAAGCATTAACAACTGCACCTAGCTAAAATTATATTTTTAGGAACATAAATAGGGTTGCCATTAATGCCAAATTACTTTTGGAAACTAATAGTAAAAAAAAAAAAACTAACAAGACATCAAATAACAGAGACCGTAGAAGTTCATTTTAATAACTCTCAACAAATTTATAATCTGGGCACTAACTGAATTCCAACGGAATTAGAGAAAAATGTTTTTTCTTTTTAACGTTCTTATAATGTACTATGTGATTTTCTTTTGTCTCTTTGTATGTTTTTCACTCATGGTACAACCTCTGTTGTCACTATATTAGATTCCAGTGTCCTGCATCTTGTATATTCATGTTTCTAATTTGGGAAGGGGAAGGGAAATAACAAAATGCTGAAATAAGGATACAGGATGACCCATTGTAACAATGGCATATACAAGACACAATGTTGAAAATGAACTTTACAACTTTGCCAGGGCAGAGCGAGGGTGGGGGGGAAGGAGAAGAGGGGAAGGAGGGAGGAAAAGGATGGTAGGGGAAAACAAAGGAGAGGGTAACAATGCTCAGTAGGAAATGGACTCATTATCTTGTTCAAACTGTAACCCTTCTGTACAGTATCTTTACAATAAAAAATAGATATTTAATTTTTTAAGTAAAGAGAAATGTCCCTGGAAATCATTCATATTCATTTTTCAATTCTAACAGGAAAGAATTCTTTGGGAACACATACCTGCTTAACAGCCTGACAGTATAATGAAATGAAGGAGTGATGATGTGAGTCTTCTGTTGTTTTTCATATTAGAGATTGGACCTAAGGCTTTGCAAAAGGTAGGCAAGCCTTTTACTACTTAGCTACATCCCCAGTCTCTTTTTTTTTGTCTGTCGTGGGGCTTGAACTCTGGGCTTGGGCACTATCCCTCAACTCTTCAGCTCAAGGCGAGCACTCTACCGCGTGAGCCACAGCACCACTTCTGGTTTTCTAGTGGTTTATTGGAGATAAGAGTCTCATGGACTTTCCTGCCCGGGCTGACTTTGAACTGTGATCCTCAGATCTCAGCTCAGCCTCCTGAGTAGCTAGGATTATAGGTGTGAGCCATCGGCACCCAACTCCCAGTCTCTTTTTTGAGAGTGTCTTTTTGAGACAGATAGTTCTGGCTGGCCTCCATTTCATGACTCTCCTGCCTTAGCCCCATGAGTTGTGGGACTAAATTTCTTCAAATATTTTATACATACAAAGATATATGTACAAGAATATCTGTAGATGTCAATACTCGTATCACCTTCTGTATCCCAGTCCCTGTTAGGCCTCATAAATTTGTTCCTGGACTCTTAAAATATTTCCCTTTCTGTTCTTGATGTCATCATTCGCTCACAGTTATAATCTACCTCACATAATCACTGCAATCTAAGCTTCTTAAGATGCTTTTTGGTTTTGTCAAGTTTTGTACTCAAAATATTTCAAAAGCTCCCCCAAATCCATGGAATACTGGCTGGATTCATGTTCACATATCACCTCCATGCATATCTGGCACTAACAAAACCACTCTGTCATTGTTCCTTGAACATTGCCCAAGAAGTTCTATATCTCTGACATGTGAAATTCTATCCTTCCTTTCATGCTATCTGAATCCTAGCCATTTTTGAACATCCTGCTAAATCCACCTCCTCTATGAGCTTTCAAACCAACTTAGCTGGGAAAAAAGTCAACATTTCCAGTTTTCATAAGGTGTATATCATTTATTTGGTTCCTTGTGCAAGCTGATCGATGTTACAGATAAATATTGCAGTTAAATATTTGTGCATCTCATACCTTCAAAACAGCTCTTCTAGTAAAAACTATGCTTAACTACTTATGATCAGATGGGAGTCACATGACTAGTAAGTGATGAAGCTTATTCTAGATCAAGTCTCACAGTGTTCATATGAGGCTTATCATCCATAAAGGCCATATATTGTTTATATTTGGAAGTCTTAACAGACATATTACCTTATTGTTATAAACCTTAGAAACAGACTTTTTCCTTTACTGTACTAGCCTGTAAGTTTTTTTTTAAATTTTTTTACTCAGTTATTTTTTATAAAGTTGGCCTGCTGCTGGGCATTGGTGGCTCACTCCTATAATCCTAGCTACTCAGGAGGCTGAGATCTGAGGCTTACAGTTCAAAGCCAGTCCGGGCAAGAAAGTCCATGAAAATCTTATTTCCAATAAACCAGAAGTGATGCTGTGGCTCAAGTGGTAGAGTACTAGCCTTGAGCAGAAGAACTGAGGGATAGTGCCCAGGCCCAGAGTTCAAGCTTCATGACCAACAAAAATAAAAATAAATAAATAAATGAAGTTGGCCTGCTAAGATTCTTCTATTGAGGCATATCAATTAAATCTTTAAATCCATGAATATATACTTTATAAGTACTGAATCAAAATCCATGATTTGAAAGTCTTTATGAAAAAAGTTACTTGTACAGAATAAGCACTTTAGACAGAAACATTAAAAAAATACTAGTTTTTAAGCATCAAAATATTAGGTCCTCAGCTTGGCATCTGAATTGTTTTCTAAAATCTAAATACTCATTTTTGTTAGGCTTTAAATAAATTTAGAAATTTATATGTATCTGACATATAAATTGTAAGTTATAAATCTAAATTTTCAGCAAAGAACAATTCTTTGTCTGAGAAACACTGATGCAATTATTACATATCACTATGTGATACAAGCTGTCTGGGGTTATTAAAAGACTCAGGTATGGCCAATTTACAAGAATCACCCCTGTACCTTGCTTTCAAGCTCACTGCTGAGTTTTATACTCACTGAGGGGCCTCGAGGGATCTTTTTAGAGACAATTACTTATTATTATATTCTTCCATCATATACCTCAGGAGAGGAGGTTGTAACATCCGTTAAGAAAATTATGACTAAAAAAATAAAGAAGAAAATCATGACCTTCTACTTTGACTTCTATGAAAGAATATGTTCTATATAAAGGTAGATAAAATTATGTTTTCTTTAATGCTGGTGTTACAAAATGTTAACTCAGGGCTGGGAATGTGGCTCAGTGGTAGAGTGTCTGCCTAGCAAGCACGAAGCTCTAGGTTCGATTCCTCAGTACCACATAAACAGAAAAAAAAGCTGGATGTGGCACTGTGGTTCAAGTGGTAGAGTGCTGGCCTTGAACAAAAGAAGCTCAGGGACAGTGCCCAGGCCTTGAGTTCAAGCTCCAAGACTGACCAGAAAAAAAAAAGTTAACTCAAATATCGAGTTAAATAAAATTAAGTGGCTAAAAATAAAAATACAAATTAAATTAATGCTATAAATATATTTAGGAACTGAAATATGAACCAACGTTGATATACCAGAGCAGTACCTTGTAGAGAAGCCAGTGACTATGACAGAGTCTTATTTGTGAACAAAAGAATCTGTTTTGCTGAGAGATGTGGAGAGGATCTTACAGAAGTGTCAGATGGCTAATATAATATCCTGAAGTGCCAGGGAACCAAGCATGAATCTCCATAGCTGGGGTAAGGGTGGCAAAAGAATACCTAGCCACACCATGAGGTAGGTGATTTTGGCAGAGACCTTGTTGCCTGGCTCTTGTCACAGTAATGTCAGTGCCTGAGTAAAATTTCCAGCAGGAGGACCCAACTTTCTTGGGCTTGTGCTCCTCATTCCCCACATCTACTTTCTAGTGTTATATCAGTGTTCTGCTCAATGCCAATCCAACTGCGAAGTCTAAGCTATACAAAGGCCACCTTTCCTAGCTTCCCTCATCAGCTGGAATAAAAAAACAATCAAACAGGTAAATGGTGAGCCAATTACCATGAAAACACAAGAGATGTTTCTAGATCATGGATATACAAAGGCAAAACAAACCATTTACTTCTGACTCACAACACAGAGTAGGGGAGTTGTTAGTTCTTTACCTTGTTGTAAAATCCCAAAATGCAGAGGTACATTTTTTAGTCAAATCACTCAGTTTCCAAGTTAAACAAGAGATGGGTAAGGAATAAAAAAGCATTTTCAGATTTCAGAAAAATAAAATAATGAGTTACTGGAGTTGCTATCCTCTTCCTCCTCTGAATTAGTATAAGGGCTCAAGCCCTCACTTCCACACTCCAGATCCAGTGTGTAAATCTCTGTAATTATGTCATTTTATAAGTGGAATAAGGGCATAGCAAGCCCAAATGAATTGCTTAAAAGTGTCCATAAGGCTTGGTGTTAGACAAGACTGGAACTCAGCCTGACTCACGGCCCATGTTCTTTACTGTTAAATTCTGTCACACTATGTTATACCATATCATAATGTTATGATTAAATTCTGCAGTTTGGGTGGAACAAGATAGCCCCTTTTACCTTGTACTTTCTCTGGTGCATTTCAAAATGTGATGATATTAACTTATAGATGAAAATGACAAAGATCTGCATTTCCCGAAATTTCTATAAGCAAATTTGCAACAACAATTTTGCGTTACTGTAAGCTTTGCATTTAAAAGAGAATTTAACTTTGATGTAGAACAGACAAATTACATTAAGACATTAAATCTGTAAGTCATTGTTAAAAAATAGTTTACTTATTTTAAGAAAATAAAACTTTCCAGTCTTTGATATATGTTCTTACAAACATGAAAATAAAATTCCTTTCCTCAACTGTCCTTTTCCATTTCACACATATTGATCTTTCCATATGTTTTAAATAATCATGAAATTAATAGGAACTGTTTTTAATAAATCCACATCATAGCTCCTTTCATGTCAAAATATTTTGGGGAAGATTGAGGTGAAAAAGCCACTTAAACATTAAGAGAAAAACTTAGAACAACCAAGAACAGCTTTAGAAGAAAAATTTAAAGATGACAGAGAACTGGGAAAGCCACTATGGGAAGGTGTCCACGGGCTGGGGGGTACTCTAATGATTCTGAAAAGGATAGAACCATGGCCAGGGCCCCAGCAAACTAAAGAGAGGAATAAAATCCAGAGTATCTGACCAACATTTTTAGTTGTGAATCAATGAAAGACACATAATGAGTAGAATAAACCAAACCTGAACATGAGTTTTGTCTTTTGAATGTGTAACAGTAGGCAAAAATTCTCAATGTTTTTTGAAATTTTGTTATTCACAAAATGGGTCATGATATTTATCTCTCTGAATCCAAGAGAATAAAGAGGACAGTATCACAATTGCTAGCACAGAGCCTGGCATTGTGGATGGTAGAAACATGAATAACCTCCACCTACCTCTACTAGGCCTCCAGGCACAAAGCTGCTGGGAAGAGGAGGCCCAGTGGGAGACCCTTCATGGGTAATACAGGCAGTCAATATGACACTCCAAGTTTTCTTCCTAAGATATAGTTATTCTAAGTGTTTATGATCCTAATTATCATGGAACCAGTGACAAGATCAAGTTTCTTTTAAAAAAAACCCAGTGTGAAGAAAACAATAAAGTCATCACCACATTGTGTTTATTAGTGTTTCCAATCACACTAATAAGCCACAGCTCACACTATATTTATAAAGTCATGTTAGCTAATAAATAATGAAGTGATTAGCATACCTAACATTAGTTTGAAAAAATTAAAAACAGTTGTTTTGGAATGTGCTACCTTTTACACCCTGGTTGTTTGATGTATATATTATTTTTACATGGAAATGACCAAGCTTGTTGACATAATGAGTTTTCTATGATATTAGATGAAGTTATGATTTTACTTGATTGTGCTTCAGAACACGGGGTAATTTATGAAACATCTGTTTTATGGTGTAGCAGTTTTAAATCAGAAAGGTCGAGTTTAGCAGACAAGTGTGCCACCCAGAGGTGAAAGGAAGAAACACACATAACATTTTATTTGTAAGCTAAAACTGATGTTAAGTTAAATTATTTGGTATCATTTATTTTTTTTAAAACATCACAGGAAACTCGCTGTATATCACCTTTATAATAAAAATAAAAACTTTAAAAACAGGAAATTCTTTATGACGTTTCCTCTGTATAAAATAATCCTATTAATGCCAGGCTACCTATAAGTGTGGCTCTTTGAAAACTCACAAAATAGAAACAAGTCCTGATGCAGCACCAGCCACAGGTGTAGTTCACAAATTTAAAAACAGAATTTAAGTGTATTTTTTGCAGCAAATGCTTTCTTTTCTTCTTATAATGAATGTAGCATGTGTTTCCAGAAGTACATATAAATCCTACAACAACCACTATGATCTATTTAGACATGTGGTCCAAAAGTTAAACTAATTAGCCAGAAGACATTTCTTAAATGAGAAAAGTTTCTTTCATTAGAAGATCTACAGAATTTTCTTCTGGCAAAAGAATAAAGTTTGTTTAGGGTAATTCTGTTTGGCAGACAGTAAAGGGCTTTTAAACATATACCAACAATTGCTAAGGTTAAAGTGAAACAGTCAATTCTATTAAACCCACATAAAATTCAGGCTTCTAATAGCTTAACAATGGGAAGATTATAAAAGAGATTTATGGTATCGTCATTTTGTCTTAGAAGTCTAAACGTTGGGATTACTGTTAACATTGAGACATCTTTTAAGATTTATGCATTTTGCAACAAATTACAAAACATCCCTAAGCCTTTACTTAACTAAAAACATAACATACATTACACTATAAGAACTATTTTAAGCATAAAACTCTTCTGTATGTAATTTTTTGGAAATAATTCATTGTTTTGAGTTCTCATTTCATCTTTTACTGTTCCATTTTCATACCAACATGTATGTGATTTTCTAGATAACCCACTCTCAGAAAAACTATTTATGACTGACTTTAAATTCCTTCCCTTTACCCCTTTCCTCCCTCCTTACTTTTGTCCCTTCTGGTAGTATTGTCGTTTGAACTCAGGGCCTTGTGCTTGCTAGGGAAGTGCTCTGTCATTTGAGTCATTCCACCAGCCTTTTTTCTTTAGGTTTCTTTTATATAGGGTCTCATGTTTCCACTCATTCAGTGGCCAGCCTGGACTGCAATGGTCCTACCTGTGACCTGACGCATAGTTGGGACTACAGGAACATGCCATTGCATCCAGTTTATTGGTTGAGATGGGATCTCATTTTCATTATTTAAGAGCTGGTCTTGAACTGTGATCCTCCCATGTAGCTAGTATTATAGTTATGAGCCCAGCTGCACTTTGCTCAAATTTCTTCTTTCTATATCAGAAGAGTCTATAATTGCTTGTTATTTCCAAATAAAACATTTCCCTTAAAAGATCTTAACAAAAATACCACTTTAAACAACAGTACTGCTAACTAACCTTTCCTTCCTTGGTCTCTACGTGAGGGAGCTTATTACTATCGATGAAGTTAATTCTCATCCCGATTTGATCTTTAATCTTTCATACACCCTACATTGCATTGGTCTGTAAAAAAATACTTGTAGTTGTACTGAAAGTTGTGAACTACTTAAAATGGAATGCAAATACTTCTACATGATGTTCCGATTTGGACATTTACTTTAGAAGTAAATGAAGCTATGGGCCCAGTCTACGGTGTACATGTCCCCTAACACTGCTGAATTCTGAGTGAACATGAGAGATCAAGACAGCAGGGCTATGAATCAGATAAAAGCTTAATTATTAAAGCTCAAAATGTGCATCAGGAACATATTAAATTTTTCCCAAGCATCGGGAAGGTTCAAATACATTGCTAAGCAAAACCAACGACAGAGCTAAGCAGGAGAATTATTTATTTACTTGTTCATTTATTGGTGCTGAAAATTTATCCCAGGGCATCACAAATGCAAGGCAAGACTCCACCACTAAACTTCATCCTCAACCTCAAGAATGACCCTCTTCCCTTAGCTTCATGTTTGAAGAGGTCTGTGTTGAAGCACTATGCTAAGAGCCAAGATTTAGCTTGTGAACACAGTAAATAATAAGCCTCTCCCCTGATGTCTATATTTTATTAGAGGAAGATTTGGGATCCTTTCAACCAAAAGAAGATGTTGAGTAACATTTCTTACCTTATTTTAAACTTACCTTAAAAACTTATTTAAAACCTTTAAAAGTTACCATTGAACTGACAAAACCTAGATAGGAGAGAGAATTACTGATGCATGAAATTCTTAAAATGTTTTGTGATTTAAAGTTTTAAGCTAAGCTTGGTGGTAGGACCCTGTAATTCCATCTACTAGGGAGAGGCAGAGGTAGGAGGTTTCAGTCTGAGGCTGGTTTTAGGCAAAAATCATAAAACTCTATCTGGAAAATAAAGTAAAACAAAAAGGCTGGGAATACAGCTCAAGTACTACAGTACTTGCTTAGCAAATGCAGGGCCCTGTGTTCAAAACCCAGTACTGCAAAATTAAAATTAAAAAAAGGTCTGTATAAATGCATTGTATACTCAAAGAATGAAAGAAATACAGAAAGGACAGCTACCTTGTATGTAATAAATGATTCAAAAAGTTCTTTGGAAAGTAAGAACAATTTAAAGGATAAACTCTGAAATGCTCCCTATAACTCTAGGTGATCAAGAACACGAACTGATGAGAGAGAATGATGAAAGGGGTGATAGTGATCAAGATAGATTATACTTATAGACCAACATGTTGAATGGTAGCCCCGCACTATATAACTACTTAAAGATAATAAAAATAAAATATTAAAAAACGTAATAAGCTGGCAACCTCTGGTTTACACCTGTAATCATAACTACTCAGGAAGCAGAAATCTAGATATTGAGATTGACAGCTAGTACAGGCAGGAAAATCCATGAGACTCTTATCTGCAATTAACCACCAAAAAAATACAAAAAACAAAAAGGAGGAGAGGT
Organism: Dipodomys spectabilis; assembly: GCF_019054845.1. Lineage (NCBI taxonomy): Eukaryota > Metazoa > Chordata > Mammalia > Rodentia > Heteromyidae > Dipodomys > Dipodomys spectabilis. The sequence goes on from NW_024871042.1 coordinate 5,894,650, forward strand.
GAGGCTCAAGTGATAACGTATTAGTCCTGAGCAAAAAAAGTTCAGGAATAGTGTCTAGGCCCTGAGTTCAAACCCCATGTCTGGCACAAAAAAAAAAAAAACAAAGAAAGATGTAATGACAAAATAAAATGCTAACAAAACTTCTTGAATCTTTCCTGTTCCCTTTTATTTATCTCCTGTGCTGTCATCTTAGTTCGTGCCATTTCTAACTTATATTAGTTTAATTGCTTCCTAATCAATATCTGTCTGCGGCCCAAATTCTTACTCTATCCTATCATTACATTTTCAAATGCATCCTCCAAATGTTGTCTAGAGTATTTTCTGTGAAGTCCAAGTAATCATCTCATTTACCTATTTGATATCCTACAATGAGTCAAGAGTTCATGGGTCCCTATGTGTAGCCTTCCCTGTTCTAAGAAAGGAAGGTGGTGGGCTGGCTACATACTGGCCCCTAAACCTAGGATCTACAAGACTGGGGGTAACAGGGTGAGCCTCCTGGGCCTTTTTTTCTTACTTAACAAAAACTTCAATTAACATTAAAACAACTTAAGAGGTAAAGCCTTTTACAAAAGGAATCCAACTACTAAAGCAGTAGCTTCTAAACATTTTTTAATTGATCAGCATTGCTTTCTTCAACAGAACTCAAAAAAGTTGTTGAGATAGAACTGAAGTTGACAACATAGGCAGAGATTGGATCATTTGGCCATAGAAAAATGCAAATGTAGGTGGAAAATGCATTATCAGTGGGGTGAAGAAATAAAGATGTGATAGAAGTGATTTAAATTTTTGAAAGAGACTATATGGTACTATGTGTAAAAGAGGAGACTTTTGAGATTCAGTTAAGTATTTCTAATATATTTCCACAAGCCCTGATAACCAATAATGTATAATGTACAATTGCTTATTGATGTGTAATCATAATAAAGGAGTCACAGAATACCTGGTCCTCACTGGTTAATCCTAGGTGCATCACAAGGTAAAAATGGACCAGGAAATCCGAGTTTGGCAGAACATCCTGGCGTCTGGTCATCATGGCACAGATCAGCCTGTAGGCTTGCAGTTTTCCTTCCTTATACTCATTTGGCAGCGTTGTTGCCTGCCAAGGAGATGATGTTTCCAGATTAAATCAAGACCAGATGCAGAGCATTTCAACATTTCATTTACTTCTCAGTTTTCTAGAAGAGTTGTTTATGAAGATGTGGGATGCAGTAGCTTTAGGAAAACTCAGTCTGTCTTCAAAACATGCCATCTTGGGCAATTACATTTGTTAAACTCAATTTCAGAAAGGAAGAGGAAATTACAATAAAAGAATAAACACATATCCACTTGCCTTAAATAGCCATGATGCAAACATTCTGAGTGGTGGGGTCAAGAGTGGAGGAGATGGAGAAGACTGGTTATCCAGACTTATTGCTAGATTATCCCGAATCTAGTTCACAAAGAGGAGAATTTTAGGGAAGGTAACATTGCAACACAATCTTCCATAGCCAAGTAGTGGCTTCCAGTCAAATTTCCCTAAGTGAAGTGAAAATCTACAATATTTACAAGTTTTCTTTTACTGTGAATTGTGTCTAGTTTATCATTTGTGGGTATCTATAAAACTAGAGCACTGCTTTTCTGTGAATGTGAATTTCTGAAGGGGTTCCTGAAATCCAAATAATAAGGAATGATTTTTAAGCTATATTTCAGGCGCTGGGAAGGTGGCTCAGTGGTAGAGCACTTGCCTTGCATGCTTGAGGCCCCGGGGTTTGATTCCTCAGCACCACATAAGCAGAAAAAAAAAAGCCGGAAGTGGCGCTGTGGCTCAAGTAGTAGAGTGCTAGCCTTGAGCTGAAGAGCTGAGGGACAGCGCACAAGCCCAGAGTTCAGGCACCACGACCCATTCCCCTCCCCCCCCCAAAAAGCTATACTTCGTGTTTTGGAAAAAAAACTGTAATAACCAGGAAAAATGTATGTTTAGCACCTAACAAAGGCCAGAACAAAAATTGTATGTACTCTAAGATTCTACTTTTGTAATAGGACTATATATTAATATTGGTTAGTTCGTCAGATGGTGCTGTAAATTTTTTGTACTTTCTACATTTTTTAAACATTGTAGAATAAAACCAGTATCACTTAATAAGAAACCTAAAACTATTTCAATAATTAAAACTATTATAATATTCAAATAGAATATTAATACTTTTATTTTTGTATTGTATAGGATTATACAAATATACTTTTGCCCTAAATGACATAACTATTAATGCATTTATAAAGTACTAAAACTTTAAATATTATGTATTACTCTTTGATAATCCAATGTACTTGGTCTAATGCTTAATTTGTCTTCCGGAATATGTTCAATAGCTAACTGCAACTGTTTTTATGTCAAATGATGCATCAGTTTTCCAAATTAGAGGAAAAGATAACATAGCAGAACATACCTTTGCCAGTTTGTACCAGAGTTCATAGAGATAGCCAAAAACTTTAGCATGGATCTTAGGTGACTGGATATTATTCACATCTCCAAGTATTCCCAAGACTCTTCGCCAGAGCACAGCAGCAGAATCTGGGTGCCAACCAGTTAGGTTCCCTCCAGCAATTATACTGCAGTCATCTGTGAGGCATTCACTGCTATCTGTAAAAGTATGTGAGTTAGCCATAGAAATGCAATTGGGATGCTATCAGAACAACTTTTTTACTTATACAAATTACCTATCTTTAAAATTTATGAGTTCTCCATAAAATAATTCAAATGAAAGAGAAGAAATGGCTGCTAATTTGAAAGGGTAGATCAGCAGAATCAATGAAGAAGGATCAAATGATTTTAATTCTTCAACCAGAGATGAAGAAACATTTCCTGGCAATTCCATGAAAGGTTTAATGAAGCAAGTAAGAGGACAAGGGAGACCTTGAGAGCCACAAGTACAACAGAAATAGGTGGCCAAGGAAGGTATTAGTTACTGGTTTTCATGATTGCTAGGTTAGCCTTATTTAGGGTAGAATCTTCATATAAGAAATGTCCTGGGGCTGGGAAGGTGGCTCAGTGGTAGAGCACTTGCCTTGCATGCCTGGGGCCCTGGGTTTGATTCCTCAGCACCACATAAGAAAAAAGAAAAAAGCCGGAAGTGGTGCTGTGGCTCAAGTGGTAGAGCGCTAGCCTTGAGCTGAAGTGCTAAGGAACAGCGCCCAGGCCCAGAGTTCAGGGCCCCACAACCGGAGGCCCCCCCCCAAAAAAGAAATGTCCTTTTAGGTTTCAGAAATATATGCCATCATGTAACAATTGACACAAATGACCTCAAACCAAGATATGGAACAGTCCCATCAATCCAAATTGTTCTCCTTATAGTCAGTTTCTTTCTCGTATTTGCAGCTTCTCACAGTTCATTTTTTGTTTTCTATACTCTAGTTTTGTTTCTTCTAGGATGTTATATAAATTGGGTCATAGTAAGCAGCCTTTCTGCCTGGTTTCTTTCACTTGGCATAATACACTCAAGATTCAAAGAGATTCTGCATTATCAGAATTTGGTTTGTTCCTCCTCATTTCTGAAAAGTCCATTTTTTTAAATGTAGCATATTTTATTCATTCATCTGTTGAAGGACATTTACACTGGCTCCTATATTGGGAGCCGATGAATAAAGCTGACAGCTTTAACTCATGCTAAACTGTAAGAAAAGAAGCTGTGAGACCATTTTCCAAAGTGGCATTCTGTTGGGTCTTCATCCGTCCCGAAAGATGGATGGGGTCCGAGGAAAGGTAAGTGCTAGGCGCTCAGCCCGGGAGACAATCAGACACAGCGGGGAGTCAACTCAAGCAGGTAGAAAACTCGTTTATTAACAGAGAGCAGCCCTTTTTAAAGCCAAAAAGGGTGGGTGGCATGGCAAGGGAGGAACAGGAACCAATCACTGTCAAGGTCACACCCTATCATGCACCTAAGCCTTCACGGGCTGGTTAGGCACTGATCAGAAGGCAAATTGGGCTCTGCCCACTCAACCCCCTCTCAGCACCATCTTTGCTGCCCATGTGCTCTGCAGCATTCTATGAGCAAGGTACAAAAGTTAGCACCTGTAGGAGCAGAGCACTAGAGTGCCACATTTTCCACATATCTGCCACAGCTTGGTATTATTAGTGTAAATCAATACAGTAATCAATAGCAGCAAATATTTTACCAGTTTTCTATTTTCTAACTCTTCATTCTTTTGGTTTCTTTGTAGCACTCACCCTGTGCTTCCTCATGTACTCTTCTCACAAGGCTGCCTCCACCTTTCTTCATGACAAAGAATATTCTCCTAGCCTCCAGCAGATGAGTTTTTCTTTTTGGAATCCAAACTCCAGCTCTATAGACTCAGTATCAAGCTCAGTCTCCATACTCATGTAACATAACTTCAGCCACTACTCATGTAACATAACTTCAGCCACTATGCTCTACTCCTTTCAATTAAAAGGCTTATTGAAAAGCTTATGCAGATGGTGATGTAACTTTTTTTGTCCTTTCTACATTTTTCAAACGTTGATATTTTTGACTACCTAGAGCCTCTGTATTGCTTAACACAGTACTCAATTATCAGTCTTCAACAACATTTAACTCATACAATCATATCACCTTTCTAAAAATTCTTCATCTGACTGCCCCCTCTTCCCCACGGACTGATGCCCACCTGGTTTTCTTCTGGCTGATTTGTCTTCATCTCACAAACCTGTGAATATTCCCTTCCTTATCCTACTCTCTCCTATTCCTACTCTTCTATTCCTATAGACTAATGCCACACAGATTTAAATGCCATCCATATAGTCACATCCCTAGGTGCCCATTTGTGGTACTAGGAATCAAATCCAAGGCCTTACAAATGCTAAGCAAGAGCTCTCTTCCACTGAGGGACATTCCTTTCCCAGCCAGTCTTCTGAAAACATTCTTGACAGTTTTAAATATTTAGGGGTGAATGAAAAGGTGATGCCTAACAGGCGTCATCTCTGGTGAGTTTCACCATGTTTTAAAGAACCTCAGATAAATGAGATGGCATTTTGAATTTTTGTTGGAGATAGGTTCTCATTCTGTACCCCAGATTGGTTGTCAATTCTCAATCCTCCTCCCTAGGCCTCCTGGGTTCTCAGATTACAGGTATGTGTCACCACACACGGTTTACAGTGGCTTTAATTCTGAAACTAAGCCTCCAGGGAGAAGATTCTCCCCAAAGACTCTCCTATTCAGTGAATAAGTAAACTCTCCTTTAATCCCCTTGTTTCCAAGAAAGCATCTCTGCACTGAGCTCTTAGTGGGATGAAAGAAGCAACTGTAGGAGATGAAAGTATAAATATTTTATTGGAATTTTGTTTTTGTTTTGCTTTACTGAGGTTTGACTTGCACTTGCTAGTGGGCTCTCTTAATGCTGAGCCATACCTCCAGCCTTATTTTTGCTGGTTAAAGATAAGTTCTCCCTACCTGCTTTGGGGTGGGCTTAGTGAGCTACCACTTCCTAGTCTTTTTTTCCCCTCCTTGACAGTACGTGGGTTTGAACTCAGTGCCGCACAGTTGCTAAGCACAATGTTTACTGTCTCACTTACTTTACAGATAGGCTCTCATGTTTATGCCAAGCTAACCTGAACCATGAAGCTTCAAATGTAGCTAGAATGACAAATGCATAAACCAGCTTTCCTTAGTGGAGATGGGGTTTCCTTAACTCTTTTGTCCCAACTTGCCTTTACTCATGATCATCCCCATCTCCACCACCAGAGTGGCTAGGATTCTAAAGGTAGAGTTACAGGCATAAACCACCATGCCCAGCCAATTCTAAGTATGTTGTAATTCATAATTTGATTTCTCTCTGAACTTGGTAATCCATTTGAAGTCCAGTTTTTAGTTTCTTATTTTTCTTTTATTATATAATTATTCTTATTTATTACAACACAGTACTGTTATAGTTACAAATCAGGCATTTGTTAAGAAAAATGATCAAATATTTGTTAACATTCTGTGTGTTTTAAAAAATATTACTGCCAGGTGCCAGTGGTTCACACCAGTAATCCTAGCTACCCAGGAGGCTGAGAGCTGAGAACCGAGATTCAAAGCCAACTGGGGCAGGAAAGTTCATGAGACTCTTATCTCCAAGTATCTCCAAACAGAAGTAGAGCTGTGGCTCAAACAGTAGAATGCTAGCCTTGAACAAAAAAGCTCAGAGACAGCACGTAGTCCCTGAGTTCAAGACATAGGATTGGCCACAAAAAAATGTTTGTTAAATTTAAATTCAAATATATGTATGTATATTCATTCAACTGAGATTGTCTGTATTGTAAAAATAGTTCCTTTATTAACATTTATTTCTATTTCATCAACTAATAACAGTTATTATTAAACTTTTCTTCTAAGGCTATGGTTTTATCAGATTTTTTTTTTGTAATTCTGTCATTTTTTTTGTTCTATGTAGGTGGAGGCTATGAAGTTCATGTAAATTCAAAATTACCACTCTACTAATAATTTCTGCTTCAAATTTTGTGGCTGGAATAAATTGAGTGAGACCAGTGCTCTGTTTTCCTTCTTTTAAACAACAACAACAACAAAACCTGTCTCTACTGTACTGGGTGATTTGCTTTGATTTTTATTTTTCTCATACTTTGGACTTTCCACTTAAGCCACCTTGCTTTGATTATCTTTTGGGTCAGTGGTAGGAATACTGAGTTGTGTCCCACTTCTATCATTGCCCTTTTCTATGCTGTCATACGTTATTCATTTGGTATTAATGTAACTATTCCTCAATTAATCTACTTTACATCATAAGAATAAAGATAGACTTATTTTTAGGCAATTATCAATCCTCATTGAGTGTGATCTTGATTATAGATGTTGCTGTGTTTTTAATGCCTCATCAGTGACACTAAAGCACAATCTCTGATATGAGGAACCCACGCAGAGGGATCAAGGGCAACAAAGGATGGAGGGATGAATGTGAAAGGAAGCAAGAGAAGGTCCAGGATGGCTGCAAACAGTTCTCTTATTAGTGATGAAAAGACCTCAAGACAGTGAAACAAATAGTGTCGTGGGTAGGCCTGCTCCTTGTTGGAAAATATGTCTGTAGCTCCTACAATAACATCACATATCCAATCAAGGAGACACAACAATATTCAGATATCCAAACTAGAATTCCTATTTGCCATGCCTGAAGGTACAGAGAACAAAGGCTTAGTCATGGACCTTTGCCATTCTCTGACTGACTTTCATAAAGCTCCCTCCTCTGTTTAACTACTGTAAACTTAGTGCAGTATCAAGCATCTGTTAGCCTGAAAAGGCATGTCGAAGTACTGTTTATGAATCAACATGATTCTCCAAGTGAACAAACAGAGTAGGTCACTTCTCAGGAAAAATGTCATATTCTAATACCATCAGAGAGCAGAAGAATCATGGTTTGAGGCCAATCTTGGCAGAAAGTTAGCCAGATCCATCTCAATAAACAGAGTAGGCCTGGTATTTTAACACATATTATCCCAACTTTTCAGGAGGCACAGAATCAAAATTCCAGGCCAACTCAAGCAAAAAGTGTGAGCCCTTATCTAAAACAATTTAAGGAAAAAAGGGCTTCAAGTATGGTTCCAGTGGCAGAGTACCTGCAAGGCAAATGCAAGATCCTGAATTCAAACCCAAGTACCACCACCACCATCACCACCCAAAAAAAAAAAAAAAAAAAAGCCATATATTGCTTTTCATCCCTTGAAGGAGAAAAAGAAAACCCCCAAACTAAATCAAATCAAATCAAACAAAAAACAAACAACAACAACAAAAAAAACTAATTGATTTACAGCTTTGCTTCATTCCCTACTACAACCTGGAAAATGCAGTCATACAAAAGAGAAATTGCCTCCAACATTCAAACAACACTGGAGCTTTGCGGAGTAATAATAACTCCATGTAAACATTGGCAGGAACCTCATCACCTGCACCTCTTTGCCACCTGCCAGTTAACAAACATATCCTATTACAAAAGGATCCTATAGAAAAAATGTTTCAATCCTGTTTGCACTTAGAATTCTTGCCTCCACAACAAAAATCCTAGGCATCATTTCCCATCATGTTATCAAAGTATGTTGAGTGTTTTAGGAGTTTAGCAAATGATTCCATGTACTTTTTTCAATATGATAATGAAAGGATTTTAATGAGTTGAAATGCTTTTGCCCCAAATTAGCCCACTGATGGCATATGTAACAGAACAGATGCTGACATTTTACATGTAGATGGTTCCCCAATAAAGCACTTAATTAAAAATGGGGATTTGAGAGATTTCAGAAAATTTCATGTTCACCTCCCAAATATTTAGTTTTTCATTAGCAAGCTAGAAATCGTAGACTAATAGCTTTTTGTTTCATTATTAATAAATGCTACAGATATATTTTAAAACTTTTTTATTAAAATGGGAACTCTTACAAACAGGTAAAATTATACAATCTTTCGGTAAATACACACAGGATTTTAACATAGAAATGCAAAGTTTAGGACTTTGAAAATATGTAAGGCATTTTGCCCATGAATTAAGTCTTAGTAATTGGTAAAACTTATGCTTAATGACCAAGTGGCTTTCTTATATCACTGCAATTTTATTTAGCCCTGGCAGTGGTAAAGAAGTTCTCTTTTGAGTTGAAAACTAAAAGGCTCTCGTTAAACATTTTAGTTCTGGGAACAGAAGAACCAGCCTGAACCTTATAGGTCAAAATAGAGAAGCAACAAGTTGGCACTGTGGTGCCCAGCACTGCAGACTGACCCTTCTGCTCTCTTCTTCTGCTTTCCATGGACAGCCACTGTTCACTAACGATTTTAGAAGGTAAGGTATTTATGCTACTGTAGCTATTATTATTTCATGATATCAAAACTAATCAAAGCATGGTAGAAGTATGAAAAAATTTGTGTGATATCACAGAATGTTGAGAAACTGTTCCTATAAAAAAATTTTCAGTGGCAAATAATGAGATGTAATTCACATGCACAACCATAGTTAAACTTGCAAGTAAAGGATTTCTATAAGCAAAATTTGGATGCAAGGTTACAATTAATATACTAAAAGAGACTTTGCAACTACCTTCATATTTATTATTTTAAAAGATTAAAATTTAATTTCCATTTTTGGCTAAACAGTAATCTCCAGCTTATACCTATTTGCTTATTGATTAAAATCACTTACTGAAGCTTCTCTTCTGCTATGTATTGTCCAAGTCTCTCCTTCTGGAGCTGATATTTTATTAGGGGAAGACGGGACTGGGAAGGTGGCTCAATGGCATGCCTTGCATGCATGAGACCCTGGGTTTGATTCCTCAGCACCACATAAGCAGAAAAAGCTGGAAGTGGTGCTGTGGCTCAAGTGGTAGAGCGCTAGCCTTGAGCTGAAGAGCTGAGGGACAGCGTTCAGGCCCAGAGTTCAGGCCCCATGACCGGTAAAAAAAAAAAAAAAAGTTAGTTGAATGGTGTGTATTACCATTTAACAATAAGCTGACAGGAATCTGGAAAGAAAAGAGCATCATAGCTGGTTTTTACCAGTTCAGGTCCTTAAAAGCCATGGAATTCTTACACTTTCTCTGATTTAAAAAGTTCTAAATTTTCCTGAGGTTGAATTGATACTTAGTCGTTTTTATTCTCTCCTAAGAAACTGTCCCTACTCTAAGACATAATTTTTATTTTTTAAGTTTTTTTTTATTGAGTAGTTGTTCAAAGGTGGTTAAATGCCATTAATCAGGTTATGAATACAATGAATCTTGATCAACGTCAACCCTTCCTTTGTTCCTCTCCATCTTACCCATCCCTATCCACAGGTTACTTAGTTCAATTCTTACATAATGTACGTTGACTATAATGACTATATTTGCTAACTCTTCATCTCCATACACAGTTCTTTCTAGAAAAGTAATTTAAGTTTTTAAAATTTCTTTTTTCTTTTTTTTTTTTTTTTGGTCCAGTCGTGGGGCCTGAACTCTGGGCCTGGGCAATGTCCCTCAGCTCTTCAGCTCGAGGCTAGCGCTCTACCACTTGAGCCACAGCACCACTTCTGGCTTTTTTCTTTTTGCTTATGTGGTGCTGAGGAATCGAACCCAGGGCCTCAGGCATGCAAGGCAAGCACTCTACCACTGAGCCACCTTCCCAGCCCTAAAATTTCTTTTTTCTTATTTAAGAATTTTATCCCTCTAGAAGTTACTTGGAATATGATGTGAGGGAGGAATTCTATTTCATTTTTCCCCTCATTTGACTAAACAGTTGTCTCACAGTGATCTGTTGAATAGAACATTCTTTCGTTTGCAACCCTAGAAAGCTACAAATCACAATTCTATGCTTGTGTAGATTCTATTTACACTTTATGTCCCATTCTTATTAGTCTATTTGTCTATTCCTATGTTTTAACTTTAAGTAAATCTAATGGCATTTATCACACTATTTGTGATTAGTGGGATATATATCCTATCTTCTTCATAAACTCTTAAGACAATAGTGTCTATGACTCATTCATCTTTTTATTTCTCAAAGCATCTAAATCAGTATTTCTAGATCACAAGCTTACCTGTTAAATAAATGATGAACTCAACAAGAACACAGACTGAACTGTAGTGTCATAACTGTCACAGCCCCAAATTACTGCCTCAACAGAACTCACCTTATTCGTGTATTAACTGTAATTTTTTTTTCCTGTACTTTTAATGCATTGGCATCTGGAGCCTAGCGAATCTGAGAGGGACTACCCTTCCAGGTTTAGTTAATTCCTAGAGACAGCAAACACCTCACCAGGGACCTGCTTTTCATATGTAAATGAACCAATCCAAAGCCTACCCTCTACACTTCAACCTTTAACTGGCTCTAATCTTTATCAAATCAATTCCTTCCGGCCCTAATCATTCCAGGGCCATGTCCCTGGACACATCCCCAATTCTCCAAAGCCCATGGAAATCATTCATACCAGCAATCCTTAAATCTGCTGACCCTGTTTTGCCTTACTTGTCCTATGGACAAGTCCTATGAAGGTTGTTGCCCACATTTTGTTTCCTCTGCATCTTGACCAACCCTGAAGACTCACTGTGTGGCCTGTTTCCATAGACTTGTGAGAATAAACATTTTCCTTCATAACCTTCATTTTGTGTCTACATGTCTTAAGAAATCAAATTAAAACAAATCCCTTGTATATTTAAAAATGATTGATGTTGGTATAATTTGTGGAGGGGAAGGGCAAAAACCTTTTAAATAGGGATACAGGTGGACCCATTGCAACAATGAGATGTACAAGTCCTTATGTCAAAAAAAAAAAAAATGAACCTGTTGCAACAATGAGAAGTACAAAATGTCATGTCAAAACCAGCTTTACAATGTCGGGGGGGGGGGGGGGGGTATGATTGGGTGGGAGGGAGGGGGGAGGCTGGGAAGGGAGGTGAAGGGTAAACAAAGGAGGAGGCTACAATGCTTGGTAAGAAATGTATGCATTATCCTGCCCATGTAATTGTAACCCCTCTGTACAGTATGTTCTCAAGTAAAATAAAATAAAATTAAAAAAAAAAAAAAACGAATTTTACGACTTTGGCCAGGCCGGAGGGGGGGGGGGGGGAGGGGAGGGGGAAGGGAGGGGTGTTGGGAAGAGGAAACAAAGGAGGAGGCAACAATGCTTGATAAGAAATGTACTCATTACCTTGTCCATGTACAGTATTTTCATAATAAAACATTTAAAAAGATGCAAAATAAATTTGGCTATAATTTTCAGCAAACATGAAATAATCAAAATAAGCAAGCAAATATAAAAGTAGGCTGTTAAGATGGCCAATTTTTAAACAAGGAATTTAAGATTGTAGAAACAGCTTTTTATTCTAAACATTTGGTAACTGGTAGGACTGCTCAAAAAAAAAGGGACAGTTTGATTTTTGTGTGTGTATATTTTCAAATTTAAAACTTTCTAGGCTCTACCACTGAGCTATACTTCAGTCTCATTCAAAGTGATTTTTTGTATGTCCTAAAAATGAGGCTAACATGACTTTTATTGTATTCACTTATAAAGAAATTGTTCTCTTTAGAACAGAAAGTTAAAATTCAGGAAGTGTGATAATCCTTAAGTCTTATCACATTACAGTTTGTCCTTTCCACGGATAACAAGCTGAACTATTGAATAAGTATACTGATTCTCTATTTTAGTATTTCAAAGAAGTATTTAGAAGAGTTAATCACCACACAGAATATATCATACAGAATTACCTCATACAGTTTATTCAACTGAGCCATCCAATACATACTCTGAAATGAGATCAAAAGTAATCTTTCTCAAACACAACAGAAGTAATTGTCCAATTTTCTTTCCCTCAATAAAAATAATTAAACCTGATTCATGTTTAAGCACATCAAACGATGAAGATTCAGTATTGGATCCTTACTACTATGATGATAAATTTCTCTTGGATAATCTGTATACTAGACCTAAAGAAGATACTTATTTCACAAATGTATCAATACTCAACTATGTCAAAGGGCTTTACAATTGTAATTATAACCAAAATGTAATTGAAAGGAGTAAACACAGATGGCAAGAAACCAGTTTAAACTACACAACTTATGTTCTAGTGGGATAACATGACTTTTCTGGATCTTAAGCTCTTCATCTCTAAAACAGAAATGTTAAGAGTAGGTCTACTTATTAAACAGAATAAAAGAAGGTACATCAAAATTATTTGTGAACTACTAAATCCTGTATGCTTATAGTATTTTTACGCAACATCATTACCTGTTCTACATTTAACACCATTTTATCTGTTAATTTTGTCACATTTTAATGTTATTCTAACAAGAATTTCAGAACATGTGAGAGACTTTGATAATAGTGAAAAGTAAAGTTTGTTTGATTTTAAAAGGCTTTATAAATAATTGAGGGATTTTCTACCCCATGTGGTATGGGAAGGAATGAACCTAGTGCCTTGTACTTTTGCTCTATAATGTAATTTTTGCCTTTAGCCCTTTTGTTATTTTATTTTTCTCTTTTTGAGATAGCATCTCATTACCTTTGCCTAGCTGGCCTCAAGCTTTCAATCCTCTTGCTTCTACTTCTGGAATACCTGGGATTCCAAGTGTGCATCACCATGCTCAGCTAATTTTAGAATTTTAATAACATTTTAAAACTTAATGTACTTTTGAGTTTGTTGTTTTATGTAAGATGTATGCACACATGTAAGATGTAAGTATGAATGTGCTACACCAGGAAAGACTTGGCTCTTGTCAAAATGTCACACATTGTCAAGTGTTAGTGGATCATCCTTGCTCCTTAGGAGGCTAAAATATTAAGGACTGTGATTCAAGGCCAGCTTAGACAGAAAAGTTCACTAGTCTCCCACCTCCAAAATAAACAGCAAAAAAGCAGAGCTGAAGGCCCAAGTGGTAGGTCACCAGCTGACCAACCAAAGCTGAGGAAGATTAAGACCATGAGTTCAAATCCCAGTAACACGAGAACAAGTAAAACAAAACAAAAACAGCTCACATACTGAATTCCTTAGAGCACACATCTCTGTTGACACTTGTCAAACAAAGCAAAACAAAAACTCATCTCCTTGGTCTTTGTGAAGTTTACTTATCCAGGTTCATACAGGGTTAACGCACTGGTGCACATTCAAACTCGAATTATGAATAGCTAAGACTACACAGAGCTTCCACTAGCCTGAATACCTAACTTATTCCTCCAATAATTCTATGAAGTTGAAACTATTGCTATTTTTACAGACAAAAAAAAAATTGAAGGACAGAGGCTCAATAACTAGTTCAAAGCCACCCAATAACTTCTTGGCAGAACCTAAATGCAAACTCAGAAAGTTTCTATGCAGGAATCTTAGAAACATAATACTGAAGAAAAAAGTTGTAGAAAAAAAAGAATATGGCAAAACAAAACGAAATGATGTGTTACTTGAAAATAAAGATATACATGGTAAACTAAAAAGAAATGAAGGGAATTATTATAATGCCAAACTTGGGCTAGGTTCTCAGTATGCCAAGAGAAGGCTAGGGGCTTGAGAAGGACATTCAGAACCTCATTTTTCTGAGTGTCATTCCAGCTCTTAATTTGGGTATTAGGGCACCAGTTTTCATTTTATTATTGTAGTTCATAACCCACATATATGTCACAACTTATATTTTTCAAATACCTTATAAAAAATTTTAAAATACTAATCAACAAGCTACCCAAATCCCTTCATTTGGATTCATGATAAATGCAAGTTGAAAAAAAATCATTGTTCTGTTTCCAGAGTAGAGAAATCTGATCATGCCAGGCAACTTCTTCCCAGTTTTCATTAATGTGATAGGCTTCCTCCCCTTCCTGGCCACTGTTTTAGAATTCTTCTATACAGGACTCTAAGAATTTTATGACTGAATATGGACAGGTGGTTGGAGCTACTACTCCAATTTAATTGGAAGTAGCTCTGCCATGATCATTGTATAAAGAAATCCTTAGAGTTCTTCCAACTTGGAAACTGGGGGATATCCCAATCTTACAGTGGTGCCTCTTTTCAAGCATACCTGTTAAGTTTGAAGCATCAGTTGGACTTAGTTGTAACCAATGGCGGGCATCAGAGTCAGCCACATCTGTGGGAGTGTTCAGTTCTGGATCCTCTTCACATGTCTGCCATGGGTTCATAGACAGCTCTGCTTCATTGTTACAGCCCAGAGCCATATCACTACTGGTACTTTCACCTGACATAAGAGAAGCAGCACAGTTTGAGGCAATAGCTAGCTAAATGACCTGTATGCATGCCACTAAACATTTGGACATTTGATACAACAGGGATTATTCAAGGGTATGGGCAAAATCCACAGAACTTGGTTGGGGGTCAGGTGGTATCTATGTGGGATTCTTGGTGAACAAGCTAAATCTTCCCAATACAGGACATTAATAGGCATTATGAGCCTAGGATATACTACTCAAGGGAAATTTTTTTCTTTTTTTTTTTTAATTTTTATTTTTTTTATTGTGAAAATACTGTACAGAGGGGTTACAATTACATGGGCAAGATAATGAGTACATTTCTTATCAAGCATTGTAGCCTCCTCCTTTGTTTCCCCTTCCCATTCCTTCCCCCCCCTACCCTATTCTCCCCCCCCCCCACCAAAGTTGCAAATTCTTTTCAAACCTTATATATATTTACACCCAGGGTAAATCATCTAGGGTTATTTGGGGATGAGGTATTCCTCACAACTGATTTTCTACAATTCTCTCCTTTAAATACTAAACATTTTAATTGTTCATAATATAATTATGAAAAGCTATATAGTCAGTTCTGCTGCTTGAAATGTATCTCATAACAATTTTATGTGTTCATAAAATTGCAAAGAAAATTCATATTCATTGGCAAAGAACTTAAAGCTGTCTTAGGAGACTAATCTGTTAGATCTCAAATTTCATCTTTCATAGAACTCTAAGCCAACAGAGAGAAAGTAGAAAATGGGAAGAACGCATCTGCACCCAATTAAAGGCCACCTTGGACACAGGAGTTGTTTTACTATGTTACTATGAGAAGAAAAGTGGCATGAGAATCCACATACTGTATAGGTTACAGTAACCCATCTTAGGATTCTCTTAAAGCCCTTATGCCACTGACTTCAATGTGCTTCTGAAGCTTTGTACTCTGATGGGGAGGGAACTTTCTGTGGAAGACAATTTTTCCATCTGCCTCTGTTTGCTCCCCTAAACCCTCAGCCCCTCCTGTTTTTCTCACCTGGAAAAAGGCCCAGGGATAGAAAGACAGGCCTCTCTGGTGTAGGCAACTGATTAGAACTACTTGATTAACAGATTAACTTTATATCAATCCTGTGTTCAAGGTAAAAATGTATTCCATTTCGCAACTGTGTCTTTCTCCATTTGATAAAATAATCACTTGAGTTAGAAAAGAAAAAAGAAAAAAAGAGAAACACAGCAACTCTGTAGTTAGTTATACACAGAACATTTCCAGTACTTACTCTTCTGTCTTTCTCTACACTTTCCTTGTGTCTGTTGCAAGTCATCCTTCAAATCCAGTTCAGCGGGGCTGCTGCTTCTTCGAACTAAGATCTTCAGACAAAAAGAAATATTCTGTTTATTACAGGACAGTTAAAAACTTCACAAAATTTGCCCACATTTTAAAAAAGAAACAAAAATAATAGTAACAAAACACTGAATGTTATTTGTCCATCTGAAGGATATATGTTCACAAACTGCTATAATTGAATTATCTATTTCTCAAGATTTGAAACTTTCATTTATACCCTCTACTTTGTCAACAAGCATCCAGTTAATAGAGCTACTAAGAAAGGATGCCAAATTCAATGAAAGTAATTTACATTCAAGTTATATTTGTTCTGCTGGCCAAACACACATATATAGTGAACACAATTCTTCAGAAGACCTAAGTTTTCCATGAATGGTAAGTGCACAGGCAAGGTAAGTATAAACTCCACCCAAACTTCCAAAGGTCCACTTAGTGTCTTCCTAGTTAAATGTGCTATAGACTTCCCTGGGTACAGCTCAATACTGGACCTTATTAAATATTGAGAGTTGAAAAGTTAAGAGATAATCTGTGTCCTCTATAAACTTATTTTTTGTTTGGAGGGACAAAAGATAGACAAATTACACAAGATAATAACAGTGTACATAACCAACATATTCAAATAAACTCTCTGAAAGGTATGAAAAATAAAGTGTTACCTTAAAATCAGCTGACAGTTACAGGAGAGCTGTTCAAGAAGGCAATAGACATGAAGTAGTAGAGGGAAGGCAGGAGGGGACTCAAGGCAGGAAGCACGGAGTGTAATCAGCAAGTTCTATGTGCAGGAAAAGAAGCTGATTATAGCAGGCCATGCAGGACAGCCAGGGGAAGAAGGAAAAGATAAGAAGAAATGCAGCCTTTCTAAAAGAGGCAGCTGCAGGGAGCATTCAGTATGAGGTTTATGACTTTTGACCTAATATTGACAAATGAGCAACTAATGTTCCCCACAATAGCTAATTGTGATTAAAATTATGTGAAAGATAGGTACAGTAGTTATCTGTGTGATAGATTAGAGTGAAGAAGAAAATTGCTGTGCAATTGTTAATGGCGGTTCAGGAATGAGGCGATAAGGTTTCTGATGGTAGAAAAGGGAAAGAAAAGAGAAGTGCTACAGCATGGAGTCTAGCCTTCTCTGCAGGTATATATGGGAATGGAAGAAAATCAAATCACAAAAGGCTATAAATCTCAAGGATAATGAGAAGGATGCTGACATGTGCAAGGAGGGAATGAAAATGGGAAGTTTAAAAGATGAAAGAACGGGAAGAACTTACAAACATTTCTAGCATTTAAATTTTTATCTTTGGCCTGAAAATCTGAAGAGAATGTTCTATAAGTGAGAAACAAAACTTCATGAAAAGTGAGACAGAGAATAAAGGAATGAAGATACAGATCTAATGTCCTCCAATTGTAGATTATATAAAACAAAACAACCAAACAAACCAGTTGGGATTCGATAGGCCAATTAAAGGGATTAGCATGCCTTACAAATGAATGTAAACTTATAAACAAGGAAACAAATTAAAGGGGAAACAGGATGTATAATTAAAAGACAGAATAGTTACCAAGCTAAAAAGCAAGCCATTGCTAAAATATTTAGAAAACTAACAATATGAAAGTTACTACACATCCTTAAAGAAGGAATATATATGTAGAATATATACATATATATATTAAATAGAATGTGTCCAGGATAGTATGTAAATCGCAAAGCAGGCTCTTCAGTTTCAGATTATATGAGACAAAATACCTTCCAACTATAGAATTAGACATAAAACATTTGCTGCAATCTGGGGCTCACATGAACCAAATCGCCACAAACTCTAAACTCCCTCTTCAAAAGTGAACAGAAATTAGGGCAGTCTTGTGGGGAATCATAAAGGCAAATCCAGTATTACTACTGCCAGTGTGGCAAAAAAGACTGAGGTCCAGGATTAAAATATTACTCCCTGACTCAGGGAAGAAACAAATATAATGTCCTGGTGAGTCAATATCACTTTAGATACCCAGGTTTTTGGTATATTGATATCAGCCAGCTAAGAAGCTATAATCAAACTCACCAAACATACAAGGAAATAAATCATCAGATATAAGAGTCTCAGAAACAGTCAAAATTAGACTTCCAAAGGATGAGAATTTAAAATCAGATTTTATAAATATTATAAACAAAAGATGAAATCATAAAAATTAACAAGCAATGAAGAGTTCTAAGACATACTTGAAAAGATTACATTTGAACATGGAATTAAAAAATACACTTGCTAAAAATAACTCAATAGGTGCATAAAGAGTAAACAAAAGAGATTTATTTTCTGACATGAAGCAGAGTTGATGAACCAATCCAGAATGCAACCACAATGCAAATATATGCTAGAGATATAGAAGGGGGAAAGAGACAATCTAATATATTTCTATATAGAATTCCAGGAGAGAGAAACAAAAAGCAGCAACAATTGAAGAAATTATTACTAAGAATTTCCCCAAGATGAAAAAAGATAAGCATCCACAGATGTATAGAACATAGCATTCACCCCAAGACAAATGGGTAAATCAAAGAAGTAAGCCTGTACCTAAACATGCTAGAGTGAATCTAAAAATTCAAGGACAAAGAACAAAAGAAACAAGGATTAGACAGGATAGACAGAAGATACCTCAATATCATGAAGAAAGACAAAAGAAATAAAACAAAAAAGACTAGCTCCCAGTAGAAGGGGAAGAGAAGGGATAAAGAAGTATGAGGCACTCCTATTCAGAAGGCTGAGATCTGAAGTAAGATGTTGAAGCATGGCTAGGTGCAGTGGCTCATGCCAGTAATCCCAGTTATCTGGGAGGTATAGTTAAGAGAATTTAGGTTTATGGCCAACCTCCACAAACAGGATCAATTCCAAGTACATGAAAGACTTCAATGTGCAAAACTGGAACACTTATAGAATATAGAGTAATACTTTTCCCCTATGTAGTTGAGAACTTAAAATAGTCCACACAACCCTAATCATACAAAATGATAATATCAAAATGAAGAATTTCTCTTCATCAAAAGACATCACAGAGTGAAAACAGACACACAGTGGAAGAAAATACTTGTTATATACATAACCAAAAGGGGATTGGTATTCACACTATATAGCATAAATAAAAGAGAAAAAGACAAACCAATAGGGAAATGACAAAAAGACTTTAACAGGCACTTCACAGATGAAATACAAATTGACAATCTGAAGAGAGTTTAAACCTTACAATTTGGGAAACGCAAATAAGTGATCTTATTTTCAAACTTTGAAACATAAACATTTTTAAATCTAAAAAGAAGTATTAGCAAGAACGTAGATGAATGAGAACTTTATACACCACCAGCAGAAATCTAAATGATGCAACCACTTTGGAAAATAGGTATTATTTATAAAGAAGACTATTCAGTTTTTGAATAATTTATTAATTCTACTCCTAGATGTCATCAAGAGAAAACCTTAAACATGTAGATGTTGATACATACAGGAATGTACATAGCTGCAGGTTTCATAAAAATGAAAAGCTCTCTGAAAACAATCTAAATGTCTATTAACAAATAATGGAAAATGACTGGTGGTATATCTACAGTAGAATATCTATCATATATCATAGAAAACTTGATCATTAGTGCTACAGACAACAACATGGGTAAATCTTAGATCTATATAACTGAAGCCAGATACCGGTGGCTCATACCCACAATCCTAGCTACTCAGGAGGATAGGGGTTCAAAGCTAGCCCAGGCAGGAAAGTTCATGAAACTCCTATTTCCAATTAACAGCCAAAAAAACAGAAGTGGAGCTGTGGCTCAAAGTGGTAGAGCACAAGTCGTGAGTGAAAGAGCTTAGGGACAGCATCCAGGCACTGAGTTCAAGCCCCATGATCAACAAAAGAAAAAAAAAGAAAAAAGAAAAAAAGAAAAAGAAAAATATAACTGAACAAAGCAAGAGTACCACTATATAACATTTTATTGAAAAGCTCAAACATAAAGAAAAATTGAAGAATATATTGTTTGGAGATAGATCCACAGCAAAACTGTAGAGCAAAAGAAGAGACTGCACAAAGCCAAGGCTGTATCACTCTTCCAAAATGACAGTAGGAGAGAACAAAAAAGGAATCTAAGAGTCTAAAGCAACAGCACAAGAAATGCTCTAATTCTTTCCTTGCTTTCTTCTTCTTCTTCTTTTTTTTTTTGGGAGGGAGGGGTTGGTTATGGTTGTGGTTGTCTGGGCCTGGGGACGATCCCTGAGCTCTTCAGCTCCAGGTAAGCACTCTACGACTTGGGCCACAGTGCCACTTCCGGTTTTCTGGTGGTTAATTGGAGATGAGTCTCACGAACTTTCTTGTCCAGACTAGCTTTGAACTGTGATCCTCAGATCTCAGCCTCATGAGTAGCTAGGATTACAGGAGTAAGCCACCAGTGTACAGCAGAAATGCTCTGATTCTTAAACTGGGTAATGGTTTTGTGGGTATTTGAAATACAGTATATGCATAGGTAAGTGGGTATATGCCCTATTTAAACCTAAGGAAACAAGACACTTGCCAAGCACCAGTGGCTCATATCTATAATCCTTGCTACACAAGGGACTGTGGTTTGAAGCCTGTGAGACTCTTATCTCCAATTAACTATCCGAAAAAAATAAATAAATAAATAAAGGCCAGAAGTGGAGCTATGGCTCAAGTGGTAGATCACAAAAGCTTAAGGACAGTGCCCAAGCCCTGAGTTCAAACCTATGGGGACCAAAAGAAAAAAAAAGAAGAAGGAAAAGAAAAGAAATAGAATACTTAACACATTGGTTATCTTCTAAGAGGGGTTGAAAAGGCCTTCACTTTTTATTTTGTACCTTTCTGTGATAGTTTTCTCCCTCTGTGTGCATATATATATATATATATATATAAACATATATGTGTCACACTAAAAATAAACAATGACATCTCTTGAGTGAATTATGAGTTATGGTTTAATTTTCATCTTTACATTTTGTATTTGTTTTTTAAATAAATGCCTTTTCCTTAAACAAAAGAAACCCATAACAGATGTTTGTGAGTATTCACTTATCTAGGAACTACTACTTCAAATGCCAAGAATGAGGAATACAGATTCCAGGTTTCATAAATGATTATAGCTACTTAAAAATATAGAACACCACAATCAGAACAGACAGTAAATTCTATTTCAGACTCAATTTTTCACTATTTTTATAGCATTTTACATAGAAAATAAGCAGTGCTTAAATGACTTCAAGGTCATTTGGACTTCTAATCCAGCCAATTAGCTGGGTTTTTCCCCATTTGGGAAAAAAGTTAAGTATCACTATCACCAATAAATTAATTTATTCAACAACGATTTATATCCTTATTTTTGTGTCAAAGTGATATGTTTTAAAAATCTTACTGTTACTCCTTCATGTTCTCTCCTCATATGTCCTTTATTTTCTTGAGTGGACTTGGGTTCTGAAGAACTCAAATTCTGTGTATTTTCTACTTTTTGACCTAGAGATGTGAGGGTAAAACATTGACAAACAGAAAATTTTCAGAAGATAAAATAGCAAAATTTGTATTTAAAGGTAACAATTAAATTTCAGATATCCTAAATATATATAAAGTAGGAGTTATGGGTCTGGCAAACTGGCAGCCTTTGGGTCTAATTCATTTATCAACCTGGCCTCTGGCCCATAGAGCAGGAATAGAGTATACTGAATGCTGTTCACTATGGCCAATAGCATCTTTTGTGAACCCAGGAGAATGTGACAAGAGCTGCCTGGGTTGGCTGTAGGGTATCCCCATCTTATTTGAAAATAAAAGCTCTCAAATAGAGAGAGAGAGATTATTTCAATATCTGAAAAGAGAATATTACTACAAAGCCTATAAGCTCTAAAAAGATCATAAGAGAATTTACGAATAATTTGGGACCACTAAATTTGAAAAAAAACTAACATATGAACTAATTTCTAAACAAAATCTGATTTTCAAAATTCAAAACAAGAAAAATCTAAATAGTCCTATAATTTTACATTTTTAATGTTTTTAACTAACAAAAAACTCTATATCATGTTTACCATGGACACATGCACACATTGTGATATAGCTAAATCAAGCTAACTAATACATACAGGCCTTATATATTCACCATTTATTTTTGTAATGACAGTATTTCAAAACTACTCTCTTAGCAATTTTCAAGCCACCATATTGTATAACAGATTTTTTTTTTTTTGGTCAGTCGTGGAGCTTGAACTCTGGGCCTGGGCGCTGTCCCCAGGCTCTTCAGCTCAAGGCAAGCGTTCTACCACTTAAGCCACAGAGCCACTTCTGGTTTTCTAGTAGTTAATTGGAGATAAGAGTCTCACAGAGTTTCCTGCCCAGGCAGGCTTTGAACCGCGATCCTCAGATCTCAGCCTCCTGAGTAGCTAGGATTACAGGCATGAGCCACCAGCGCCCGGCTGTATAACAGATCTTCAAGCTCATTCTATGGTAAGTAAAATTTTGCCAAAATTCCAATAATGTTTATAAAATCTTCCTATAAGAAAACTCCAGGAAAACGTTTTTTAAAAATACTAGCAAATTCTGAAAAATAGTATAATCAACCAATAAACCAACCAATATCAATTTCTTCCCTGCAGTGTTGGGACTCAAACTCATGGCCTCATGCATGATAAATAAGTGTCCCATCTCTGATGTATACTTACAAAACTCCTAATAATAATTCTATACAAAAAACCTTCAGAGAATTAAAAAAAAACAACCTTTCAGAAAATATATCTTTATTGTATTTTCGTTTTTTTTTTTTTTGGTTGGTCACGGGGCTTGAACTCTGGGCCTGGGCACTACTCCTGAGTTCTTCAGCTCAAGGTAAGTGTTTGAGCCACAGCATCACTTCTGGTTTTCTGGTGGATAATTGGAGATAAGAGTCTCAGGAACTTTCCTGCGTGGGCTGGCTTTGAACTGCAATCCTCAGATCTCAGCCTTCTGAGTAGCTAGGATGGCAGGCGTGAGCCACCAGTGCCTGGCTAATAGCAAACATACTTTAAATGTGCTTTTGCATTGTTCAATACACAATTCACTGTTTACAGATTGAAACATCTGTCTCTGCTTTTCATCTTGTTTCTGATATACATGGTGATAGAAACCATATATTTAAATGTTATTGGAAGTTTTTGTTTTTAGCCAGGCTTGTGGCACAAGCTTGCAATCCTAGCACTTTAGAGGCTAAGATAGGAGAGTTGTAGGTTTAAGGCCAGCCTGGGCTATGTAGTAAGACCTTTTTGTTATTATCTTCAACCTCAACCTCAGTTAAGTTTTCAAGCTGCTAATAGACCTATCACAAGTTTATTTAGTTTTCTACTCTCATTTTCAACTTCCAGGCCTCTTCTCATACATCATTCTCCCTCCCTCTCTCTTACCTCATTTGCTGCCCTTCGGCCTTAAACACTCTGCTCCTACCTACTCTGGTCACTCTAAATTCCCTTCTTAGTCCTCAACCATCCTCACCTTAAGAGTGAGCATCCATATGTATAAAATTTAGTCACTGTAGTAATGAAAATATTTTATTGCCAGAAATTAGATCCTTGCAATAAAATTTCAAAATAAATTCACTTAAAGTGAACAGATTTAGAATAAATGTAGAAAGGAATACTACTTGCACTTCATCCTGCTCCTACACAAAATTCCATGCTTCTGAATTAATAACTGAAGACATTGTGTACCCTGAGAAGAATCTGAGCACAGTGGCTCAGTAATGTCAGACGTGCTGCTGCTCCGAAGGACCTGATGCTGTCCCACCATGAGATGACCAGATTCAAATGCAGGTGAATTTTCTGTCTGCTGATACTCTTCTACTTCTGTGAACATTAACACAAAACATTCCAAGTTAGGCACCCAGACATTTAAACATATTTTCACTAGTTAAAACACTTGATTTAAAATTTAAGTATAAGTTTTTCACAAAATGTTTACAATAAGATAATCTACATTTACAGGATAAAGTTTCATATACTTGCTAACATTAATATTCCATTCTAAGAATATATTTTCTTCATTAGTTCTACTCAGCCTTTTGTTTTCAACCAAGAGAAATGGGCAGAGTGAAGACATAGAACTCTAATGAAAGATTCAACGTTATAATTCCTGAAAATGTACAGAATGGTAATTGCCATTTGATGAGTGTAGAAAGTCTCTCTCTCTCTCTCTCTCTCTTTCACTCTCTTGTCTCTCTCTCTCTCTCTCTCTCTCTCTCTCTCTCTCTCTCTCTCTCTCTCACACACACACACACACACACACACACATACACACACTAAAGAAAAGTGAAAGAAAACAGGAATTTCAACTGTACTATCCCTGTTCCCTATTAACAGATTCACAATTGCACAACATAAGGATTTTTTTTTTTTGGTTGGTCATGGGCTTGAACTCTGGGCCTAGGCGCTGTCCTTGAGCTCTTCAGCCCACGGCATGCACTCTACCACTGGAGTCACAGCACCACTTTGGTTTCCTGGTGGCTAATTGGAGATAAGAGTCTCATGGACTTTCCCACCCAGGCTAGCTTTGAACCATATCCTCAGATCTCAGCCTCTAGAATAGCTAGGATTATGGGCATGAGCCACCAGTGCCCAGCTAATAAGGATTTTTTTTTAGTGGCTTTTATCACCACATACAAGCTGAACCAACCACTAAAGTACAAAAATGATCTACTGATAATTACAGATAATCAATATATGCATAACATAAAATAGAAAACTATAGATGAGTTCTGACCATTGGATAATTTCAGCTATATTCTCCACAGAATATAGCTCATTTCTAAAATATAATACATCTTTTATTATTTTTGAGACACGGCTATAGTCTTTTTGCTTTTTTGTTTTTGAGATAGGGTCTTATATTTATGCCAAGTACCTATCTGAATGTATCATCAAACTTAATGCTCTGAGAGGTCCTCTGACATCAGTCAAGCCTGTCTGCTCTTACAGTGAAGATAGCCTCTTCTGGATTTTACCCCACATACATATCCCCAGGTCTCTACAACTGGCACCTCTTCAACCTACTTGATACCCTTTCCGCTCTTTCTCCTGCTATTCACTCCTTAGGCTAACTTCACTTGCTCTCTACCTTTCCTGCCCAAGCAAATCTAAGCACATTCTCTTACATCTTGCTATGTAGCTAGCATCTCTTATGTCTTGTTATGTGGCTAGCATGTAAACACCACAGCTCTATTCCTTATTAGACTCATATTCACTGATGAAGTCATAAAACTTGCCATCCATGAAACTGTAACATCATATTTTTTAAAAACCTTAGTGATATGGTTCACTACTTCTAAGCAGACTGACCAAAATTCAGCCTGAAATTATCTTCCATGGCTGTGACACTAGGGTTCTTTTACCTAAAATGGAGACTCACTGTTTCTAATCTGAACCATAAACTAAAGCAGTCTTATCTTAACTAAGAAGTTGTACATAGGATGATACTAAGTTTGATACAGAAGATTTCCACAAAGGGTTACTACTCTATTTTTTCGAGCAAAATGAAAATTCCAATTTGTAGTCCACTGATATACATATGAGAGAGAGAGAGAGAGAGAGAGAGAGAGAATTTTGCAGCTTGAACTCAGGGCTTGGACACTGTCTCTGGGCTTTATACCCAAGGCCAGAACTCTACCAGTTGAGCCACAGCTCTACTTTTTGCTTTTTTCAAGATAAGAGTCTCACAGACTTTCTTACCCAGGCTGGCTTTGAACTGTAATTCTCAAATCTCAGCCTCTTGAGTAGCTAGGATTACAGACATGAGCCACAGGATCACAGCTTGAATTCAAGGTTTTTTAAAACTCAAAGTTTTACACTATAGTTTAAATCTGGATGTTAATGGATAGGTCAGGATGACAAGAAGACAGATTCATTAATATCTGATCTTTGCTGATTGACTTTACCTACTGCTTCTCATGAGTAGCCAAGAACTGCTCATTTTTCCAGAGGAAACAAAAGCATATGTGTATTACTTTTTAAAATCTACCTACTCATCTTAAAGCAGAACGAGGCCCTTTCACACATCTCCTTTCTAGGGTCTTCAGTGTTAGGCAACCCATGCCAGCTAACACCTTGGGGCAAGTCCTTCAGGTTGTCTTTTTTTCATTGTTTATTCTAATTATCAAGACACTAAAACGTGGTGGGAGACTGTATTTGTTAATGAACCTACTTGTTTATCCAGTATCAGTAGAGGGAGCCCAAGAGCTTCCTAGCTTACAAGGGGAAAAAAAAGTTGGCTAGTGCCCATTTTTATGGATAGTTGGAAGAGTGGTTTTTAGTCTCTTAAATCTACTGCCAAAAAGTGGTAGATGTTAGTTTCTGGGTATGAGTAGAAGCAAATATAAGCTGAGCCAACACTGGCGCTTTTTTTTTTGTAATCATAGATAAAAAACATCGCCATCTGGTGGGATGCAATACAGCCACAGCGCCATTGCTTCCAAATTAAGAGTGTCCCCACTGGTCCTCAGCACAGCAGACGGAGAAGAGTCTGCCACCACCAGCTGGTGTGCCTTCCCAACAAGCGAGCCTAATACAGCTTTTAAGGTTTTGTTTTTGTAAAACTGTCAGGAGGGACTTTTTAGATGGAAAAAGTCCAAGCCAGCAGAAATAATCTAAAGTGATGGCGATAGAAGCATTTGTTATTGGAATAGATGGAGAGAGCCACAGGGTTGAGTGTGTTGTTGGGTTGTGCGAGGCATGAGCTACTCTTACAATTAGTTGACTGTCAAGAGAAGTATGTGTGTGTGAGGAATTTCCACCTCCTATATATAAGCATACATACGTAAGACATTTTCAGTTTTTCTTAGGCCACAATTAAAATCCAATTTGATTAAGTGTACACTTCTTGATCCTTTTTTTTTTTTTTGTACTTTACATTAAGTTTGTTCAACACAGGTTCTGTATAAATGGACAAGTTTCTCTTTTTGAACAGTTCTTGGGCTCCCTCTGCTGGCACATTATTTGTTAAGAAAGCAATTTATGTTGCTCCCATTCTACAATGTCAGCTATACCAGTTGTTCTTTCAAAACAAATGAAAATTATTTTAGCACTGATATCAAAATTCTATTAGGATACAGGATAACAATCTGAGTTATAAAAAAAGTTGTATGATAAATTTCAGCTCTAATTCATCCTGTGTTAACTTTTCACTTCAAAGACCTGAATTTGGGCTCAGATTCATAAACTAATTTACTCTCCTTAAAGCCAACTTAATCCCAATAGCTCATATTTTAAAAGTACTAATGGTTTTGTCTCTTGATGATATGTTACACAATTCTTTTACTAAACCATACTTTCAAAAGCTCTATTCAAAACATCAGAAAAGTGATCAAATAAGAATTACTTAATTTTATTTTTTTCCCACTGAAGGAAGAGCCAGTATGATTAAATTAAACTAAGCATGTAGTCTCTTCAGTAACTTCTATTTTCTCCAGATGTCTGACTACTTTTCAAAGTGGTTTCACTTACTCTTTAATCTAAGGCTTCTTTAATCAAAGCCTTCCTTATTAAATGGAGTGAAGCTCATTCTTTAGTAACCAATGTACTGGGTTCCATTTACCCCTCATACAAAATTGCACAAGCAAAATTAAGTGTCTAATTTCTTAATTGTTAAAACATCATGCACGATAACAACTAGACATGGTGAAAAGTACAGGACATTTATATCCACTCAACACCTGAGATCAAGCCTTCCAAAAACAAACCAGTCTAGGTCCTAACAACATTTCCTTGGAGCCTATGAAAAGATGCAGACGTAACTAAACAGAGCCTTTCCTTAGGTCCTCAGCCCTAACCCATTTTAAGATCAGGAAAGATGACTCCTCCAATTAATAGAATTACAATATTCCCCAAAGAAAAACAAAATCTACCATCTGCACAGCCTGCAAAGGCTACAGGCTGATAAATGTCTCAACATAAAAGAATGATAAAAAAAAAAAAACCTGCAAAAAAGCCAGAAGGAGCTGTTCTCACAAAGGAAAGAAAGGAGAATATCCCAACTGCCAAGGCTACTTCAAAAATATGACTGTGTCTATAGCCATCTAATCTTTGATAAGGGAGCTAAAAAAATAGAATAGAAGAAAGACAGCCTTTTCAGTAAATAGTGCTGGCAAAGTTGCTTAAACACTTGTAGAAAACTAAAGCTAAATCACCAGAATCAACTCCAAATGGATCAAAGACCTCGAAGTAAAAGCAGACACGATAAAAACATTACAGGAGGGAATAGGAGAAATTCTAGGGCTCCTTGGCACAGGCCGAAATTTTCTTAATGAAGACCCAGAAACACAACAAATCAAAGAAAGGCAGGACAAATAGGATTGCATGAAATTGCAGAGCTTCTGCATGGCAAAGGACATAGCTATCAAGATCAATAGAAAGCCCACGGACTGGGAGAAGATCTTCACTAGCCATACAACGGATAAGGGTCTCATATCTAATATATACTTGGAACTCAAAAAATTAAATCCCCCAACAACAAATCCTCAAAGAAACAACCATTAATAAGTGGACTAAAGACTTAAGAGACTTCTCTCAAGGAAATAAAAATGGCCAATAGACATATGAAGAAATGCTCAACTTCTCTAGCTATAAAAGAAATGCAAATCAAAACAACATTGAGATTCCACCTTACCCCAGTTAGAATGGCTATAATCAAGCAATCTAATAACAACAGATACTGGAAGGGATGTGGCCACAAGGGAACGCTATTGCATTGTTTGTAGGAGTGTAAACTTGTTCAACCACTTCGGAAAGCAGTACGGAGGTTCCTCAAAAGACTACATATAGAGCTCCCTTATGACCCAGCAATCACATTTTTGGGCATTTATCCAAATGATCACAAACAAGGCTACCAGCAAAACTATGTTTATCACAGCATTATTCTCCATAGTTAAGATATGGAACCAACCCAGATGCCCTCAGTAGATGAATGGTTCAAGAAAATGTGGTATACAGTAGACTTCTATGCCTCCATCAGAAAGAATGGCACTGCCCCATTTGTTAGGAAATGGAAAGAGTTGGGAAAAATTATACTAAGTAAGCCAGGCTCAAACAAACATAGGTCCCATGGTTTCCCTTATTTGCAATAACTAGTATACGTCTAGGATAATCTTATCAGGAAAGTAGAAAAGGTCAAAAGCTATGCACATATGAGCATATGAGATGGTGCTAAGTGAAATGAACCCCAAGATAGGGACACAAGAGGTTTTATATTTCTTGCTGTCGTTTTCAATGTACTTATAATGTACAATGTGATTATTTTGTTTCTTTTGAATGTTTTCCCCCTATGATATAACCTGTTTTCACTGTATTTGATTCCAGTGCCCTGCATCTTATATATACATCTTTCTAATTTGGGGAGGGAAATAACAAAATGCTGAAATAAGGATACAGGTTGACCCATTGTAACAATGAGATGTACAAGACACTATGTTGAAAATGATCTTTACAACTTTGGGGGTAGGGGGGAAAGGGAGAAGTTGGGGAGGTGGGGAGGGAAGGGATGGCTGAGGAAAAACAAAGGAGGGGGGAACAATGCTCAAGAGGAAATGTACTCATTATCTTACTCATGTAACTATAACCTCTCTGTACAGTATCTTTACAATAAAAAAATATATATATTAAAAAATGTAACTGTGGCCAGGCGCTGGTGGCTTACACCTGTAATCCTAGCTACTCAGGAGGCTGAGATCTGAGGATCGCGGTTCAAAGCCAGCCTGGGCAGGAAAGTCCATGAGACTCTTATTTCCAATAAACCACTCAGAAAACCGGAAGTGGCGCTGTGGCTCAAGTGGTAGAGCACTAGCCTTGAGCTGAAGAGCTGAGGGACAGTGTTCAGGCCCAGAGTTCAAGCCCCATGACCGACCAAAAAAAAAAAAAAAAAGTAACTGTGGTCTTATTAATGAAAGTCAGTGTCTATGACTCTTCTAAAATATAAATAATTCTCCCAAAATTCTGTTTCCACCAAATTGAGTCCCCAAAGACTCATAACATACAATAGTGACTGAAGATAAATAATTTTCTATTGCTCTGATTATTTAAACAAGTATTTAAACAATTAGTTACGTGAGTCAGAAACAAAAACAAGAACTGTAGAACTGTACCTTAAGTAAAAATAAAATTAACAATCATTGAAAGTATAAGAAAAACATTGTTAGGAACTAAAATTAAAATTATCTGTATGTTATATAGCAACAAATTAGCACAATATGTGTATGTACTTGAATTTAAGTTGGAGTACCAATTCAGTACTCTAATATGCCAATCAGCCAACAAGGTACTAAGGACTAATAAACACTTCCTTTGGCCCACTGTTCTGACAAGTTAAAAAGGACAAGGTCATCATTTTAGGTAATAATGAGCAATTTGGCACCAGACTAAGAAATTCATTCCTATAAATAATCAGATGAAACAGAGCAGCAGATATTTCTCAAAGTAATTATGCCCTAAGTTTCACTGCCCTTGAAACTATAAAACCACGAATAAGGATGATAAAGGCAGGAAAACACAGTTCCAGACCAGTCTGCATCATTTCACTAGAATTTCAAGGTTCCACCCTTAATACCATTGATATTTAGAGCTGGATAATTCTTTGTTGTAAGGATACTTGGCAACATCTCTGGCTTTATCTACTAGATGCCAATGGCACCATCTCACTATATAACAACCAAAACACCTCCAGACATCCGAATTGTCCCCAAGGTTACAAGAAACAAATCTCTGCTCTAAATATTCAAGTACTATGAGAAACATACGAATATACGAGAACTAAGAATCTGAGCAAAATAAAATGAAACCCTAAATAAGAAGAGTTCCAAAATAAAATTACTACCAGAAAGTTTTTTTTGTATGTGAGAACATATTCCAAAAAACTAGTAAAAAGTTTAAATGAAACAATATAGAAATAAAAGAGATTATAAAATTTATCACCATGAAAAGAATTACTTCTGTGTACTAGCCAACAGGGAACAAAATTATTTTAAAGACTTTAGTAGTCACCTCTCAACAGTAGCATTTTCAGAAAACCAAATATTCAAGCAGTTAACACTCATGAGTAATTAAACTGATAGGGACCATTTTACCATATACCATTTTTATTGTGTTTTACCCCAGTTCTAACTAGAGATAAAAGGTTTTCTAAGAAACAGTAAAGGCTTAGTAAAATGAACCTCTTTCCTCATATTCTGTAAATTAAACAATACAATATTTTGCATACCAATCAGAGGACTAAAGCTTTCATTTACTCTTGCCAAATTACAATGCAACATGATTTAGTGCAATGCACACCTACAGTTAGGCTATCTCCAATATTAAAAACAAAACAAACAAATCTAAACTGGGTGCTGGTGGCTCACGCTTTTAATCCTAGTTACTCAAGAGACTGAGATCTGAGGATCACAGTTTGAAGCTAGCCTATTTCCTATTAATCTTCCTCCTGCCCTCCCTTCCTCCCACTACTTCCTCCCCACCACACACACACACACACACACACACACACACACACACACACACACACACACACACACACACACACACACACACACACACAGAAGTAGAGGTATAGCTCATGTGGTAGAGCATTAACGTTCAGCAAAACAGCTAAGAGACAATGCCTAGGACCTGAGTTCAAGCCCCAATATCAATCTATATATCAAATTATTAAAAATAAAAAAGCACGGAAACATTTCCATGTTCAGTAAGAAGTCTACTCATCCTAGAATCACTGCAAACTACTAGAATAGCCATAATTATTCACTGTAGAGAAGTAAATTATTTTATTGAGATAATTAAGCCTAAATCACTTTTAGTCACTTTCAGTATTATACCTATTTTATATCTGATACACAATAAGTAATTCATATTTATGATGCAAAATGGGATGTATTAATTTTTTAACATATTGGTTAGTAATCAGATCAAGTTAATTTACATATGTATTGCTTTAAACTTTTATTATTTTTTATGGTGAGTGCATTCAAAATCCTCTCTTCTAAGTATTTTAGGACACATAATACATCATTGTTAACTATATTCATCTTAATGTGCCAGGAGCTGCAACTTCCTAACAAAAAATGCATAAATTTACTTTCAATTGGCTGAATTCCAGGAAAAAAATATTTGTTTTTAAAAATTAGCACTTTCTAGTCTTATCTTCCCCCTCCCCCATAAAAGTCTTAAATATCAGCATAAATTTGATAGCCAGTGAGTCATGGAAGTTGTTCACCACCTAAATACTACTGAATATCACCTATGAAAATAATTATCACTATTCTTTGGCAAGGATAACAGTGTCAAACATATATATTATGTGTGGGCATTAACAAAGGAAGTAAGATCCCGAAAACCAGCGGCAGAAACCTGAGGACATTTATGGACATAAGAGATGCATTACAGTACCTGACAGTCTGTGAGAGCAAGAGGAGTAAGAGAGACCAGGTAAGAGAGCGCTCACGGTGTGAAGGAGGAGCGGGACGCTTTTAGTAGCAGGCAAAGCCTCAGAAAGGTGGACACAGTTGCTGATAGACTGGCTTCGCTTAGCTTCCAGGAGAGATAAAGTAATAAATACATCAGAAGCACATCAAGACCTTTCACTACTTTATTTTTTTTTCTGGACTGTCTTGAAATATGTAAAGGAGGTCATTTTAAACTTTAAAGGTAGTCAGAGTAAATGGCAGTATTTAATCACAGCCTCTAAATACAGCCAACTTTCAGTCAGTCTCTGTAATGTCTTAAAAGAATGGGCAATCCACAGAGTCAATTTTAGTTGGAATGCTTTGTAGATTTAGTCTTCCCTTTTCTGCTATATATTGGGTCCACATTAAAGTTGTTTATTCAGACAGACATTGTAATTAGATTTCTTTTTTTTTCCTTTCCTAAAGGATACACAACAAAAATACTATAGTAAGAGAGCAATAATCTTCCCCAAGATAAAAATTCTTCCACAATAATTCAAAAATTGGTTAACTGAGAGCTGACTGTATTCAAAAGCAAATCACTTAGTAAATCATATATCCTAAAAGCTCAAGAACATCTGAAAGTAAAGATAAACAGTAAAAGATTTGGTGTTTAAAAAAAAGGCAAAATATCTATGAAACCTATCTTTTTATATCATATTTTACGCTTATAAAACCCATCCCATATTTTTTTGGTATCAACATTATGATCCTCTTAAGATTTTTAATCACTGCTGAAAAAATAAAATAAATAGTTGGGAAGTGGAGAGACAAGGAAGAGTTCATACTTCATATGCATAAAATCACAATCAATAAAATTGAGTTTACCCTTAAAACAAATCATAAGGCTTTCTTTGTTGTTGTTTTATTATTAACATACCTTTATTTGACATTGAAGTAAAACTACTAATGGTAGTAGCATATTTGCAAAAAGTAGCACAAGCTTTTTACAAGTTCTTCTATGAGAATTTCCAGTACTGATCGATGTATATGAGGTAATAAAGGGCAACTTCAATGTAAGTATCAAACTGACTCAGCTGCTAAAATCTTTGTTCATCTCTCAGTATGTCAGAGACTTTTCATTTCAGTGTTGTTTAAAAACCAAAAAAAAAGGACAAAAAAAACCCTTTCCTTTATAAATCAAACAATTGTTCATTCTTCCAATGATCACTAATCACAACAATTTTTTTGGTATTAGGGATTGAACTTACTCAGAGCCAAGTTTTTGCCTTAGTTTCAGTTTTCAGATAGCATCTCACTTCTGCCTAGAGTGGCCACAGACCATGATCCTACTATCTCCACTTCTTACTGTAACTGGGATGACAAGTGTACACCCAGCTTCTTCTTCTTTTTTTTTTTTTGAGATGTGGTCTAACTTTTGCCTGGGCTGGCCTCAAACCATGACCCTTCCTATCTCTGCCTCTCTTATAGCTGGGATTAAAGGCATGTGCCATCATGCCTGTCCCACCAGACACTTTAGAAATAATAAAACATTGGATGTCTTATGTGGAAGTTTAATCCTTTTTTGTTTTATATTTTAGAAAATATGAGAACACTAGAACTCTTACCATCATTCATACTTAGGTTTGTCTTCTATTTAAAACTCCTTTCCAAGTCTTTTAAGTATATTTTCAATTTAAAAAAAGTCATTACTCTGTAATTACATTTTCCTAACATCATCACTAGTAGTATTTTCTCTACCCAACTGAAATTGGTGAGCCTAATTATTATATGATAATCTAAAACTATCCTCTTACTATGATTACAAAAATAAAGTTACTTTCTATTGAATCTTCCATAACAATCATTGCTGCCTTAATGATTATTGCTAATTACTCTTTTCAGCTTCAGAAGCCATTGCTCTCTCATAAAAAAGTAGCCTCTACGCAATAAAACTCTACCATCAAACTATTCTGTTTTCTAAAAGAAGAAAAGGAAAAGTTACTATACCACATAAAAATGAACTTTATAAGTAGGATGCGGGCAGCTCATGCCTTCAATCCTAGCTACTCAGGAGACTGAGATCTGAGGATTGAGATTTTTGAAGGCAGATGGAAGCCAGCCTGGGCATGCAAGTCTGAGACAAAACTACCCCCTAAAAGCCAGAAGTCAAGCTGTGGTTCAAATGGTAGAGCAAAAGAAGCTCAGGGACAATGCCCAAGCCCTGAGTTCAAGCCTTAGGACCAGAACAACAAACAACAACAACAAAACAGAAAAAAAAAATCATGTAACGTGAGGGTAGGGATAAAAGGGGGAAAGTGAGGGAGGATGAAAAAAGGGAGAACACTGATAAAGAAGCATTGTATTCATAACCTGATTTATGGAATTGTAACCTCTTTGTACTACTACTTAATAGTTTAAAAAAAGAATAAAACAGAGGCTGGGCATGGAGGTATAATCCTAGCTATTCAGGAGATAAAGATAAGGAGGATCACAGTTTAAAGCTAGCCAGGCCAAAAACTAGTGAGACCTTCATCTCAACAAGTTGGGCCTGAGGTACTAAAGGCCAGAAATCTTAACTACTTGGAAGAGGATGGTAGGAAGACTGTGTGGTCCAAGGCCAGCCCTGGGGAAAAAAAAGCCCTACATCCTATCTGAACAACTTTAAATGAGAATGGTTAGAGATAGGAAAATGAGAGAGGACTTCCACAGCAAGCACAAGGCCCTCTATTCAAATTATAGTACTGACAAATGAGAGTACTAAACAAAATCACTGTAGATTAATTTCATAAAATAATGTCATTAAAATTCCAAAAACAGGGGCTGGGAAGTTGGCTCAGTGGTAGAGCGCTTGTCTTGCATGCCTGAGGCCCTGGGTTCGATTCCTCAGCACCACATAAGCAAAAAGAAAAAAAGCCGGAAGTGGCACTGTGGCTCAAGTGGTAGAGCGCTAGCCTTGAGCTGAAGAGCTGAGGGGCAGCGCTCAGGCCCAGAGTTCAGGCCTCACAACCGGACCCAAAAAAAAAATTCCCAAAACAATTTGTTGTATTAGTATCAGGACATATAATATTTTATAATTACAAAATGTAATAGGAAGTAATGCACATATATATCCTAACATATATGTGTAATAGCCATAAAATAATCCATTTGCCCAATTATATTCATTACCAAAAGTAATTGTTCCATTTTTTAAATTTAACTAATCTTACAAAAGCCAACCTCAATTTTTTGGGGGGGAAGGGTCAGTTGAACTCTGGGCAGCATTTCAGCTCAAGGCTAGCGCTCTACTGCTTGAGCCACAGCGCTACTTCTGGTTTTCTGGTAGTTTATTGGAAATAAGAGTCTCACGGACTTTCCTGCCTGGGCTGACTTTTAACTGTGATCCTCAGATCTTAGCCTCCAGGTGTGAGCACTGACCCCTGGCTAACCTCATGATTGTTTTTTGTTTTTGTTTTGTTTTGTTTGGTCATGGGCTTGAACTCTGGGCCTGGGCGCTATCCCTCAGCTCTTCAGCTCAAGGCTAGCACTTTACCACTTGAGACACAGCACCACTTCCAGTTTTCTGAGTGGTTTATTGGAGATAAGAGTTTCACGGCGAGGCTGGCTTTGAACGGAAATCCTCAGATCTCAGCCTCCTAAGTAGCTAGGATTATAGGCGTGAGCCACTGGGGCGCCCCCTCTAAACTCATAATTTTTAAGTACATATTCTACAAAAACCTTTATAGGATTTTCAAAAGCTCTTGTTTTTCCATTGTTGTGCCATCTCTGATCCTGAGAGCACTGATAGACATAACTTCACTGCCATAATTACTCTGAATTCTGTTGGCTTAAAATGTCTGTTGAAAATTAAGATGCCACTGCTTATAAGGCAAAATTTTATCCAAATACTGGCACATGAAATATACATAATGCACATAATATACTGTCCTTAACATGTAAGAATAAACTTTAAAGTATTTTGAACCATGAAATTAGTTTTAATTGGGACTCAAGGTTAGTGAGGACAGCAAGAAGTCTGGGAAGCTCAGGCAGGATGGCCTCTTTGCCACAAACTTTTGATTGCTTTCTTTGAAGGATCCAGTGGTAGAAGAAAGGATCTTTTAGCATTGGAACTAGAAGGCAAATGAATGAATGAAAATCCTCAAAAGTTACTTGTCAGAAATAGTGTCTGTCTTCAAAGAGAGAACAAAGAAAAACAAGAAATGAAATAGGAGGTGCAAGTAAATACATTGATAATTTACCAGCAAATGCCACAGAGAAAACAGGATTTTAAACCACCTACATTAGGCTTTTAGTAAGCACTGAAAATGGTAGGCTGGAAAAAATCTTTGTCTTAGGATAAAAAAATAACATGCTTTTCTGAAGGCAGAGTACTGACTACCAGCTATACTTACATGGTATCACTGATGAGAAAAACTACAGGAAAGTGATATACAGTTGTTTTAAACCTAAATCATGGGAGTAAAAAAGATTAACTACAATATAAAAGCGTATTTTGGAAGATTTCTATTTTTAATTTTAGGAGTAAAATGTAGCAAAGCAGTCTGATTAATTGGAAGTAATCCTGTTCATTCAAATATGTTATGAAGATAATTTCTACAGACATGTAAAGCTCAATGTTCCAAAGCAAAAAAAAAAGAGAGAACACGTCTCTATACTTTCTTTTATTTTTCATTTCATTTTATTTTATTGTAAAGCTGCTGTACAAAGAGGTATAGCAAGGTAATAAGTACATTTCAGGTCATCTTCTTTTTCTTTGTCAGAACTGGTTACCACATACTTTTAACATTAACACTTCTTGGCAACAACAATGATGCAACTCACAGTGCACTTGTCAGGAATCTGTATTCTTTAAGGTCCAAACAAAGCCTCTCTTTTCTCTATTTTGCAAATATCTCAATGTTAACACCTTAAGTTAACAACAGAAGATGTAGAAATAAATAGAATATTTAAGAATAAATATAAAAAACTATGATTTGAAAAGTAAACAGAAGAGAAAGTTGAAAAGATAAAGTGACAGTTCACTTAATAAAAGGTTGAATATTTAAAACGTCTAAAGTATTAAGTATAAAGCCTATTACTTAATAGAAGGTCTAATACTTAAAGGTCTAATATTTAAATTCTAAGTTGAATTTCAAACAATTTTGTCCTGTGAACTCATATTAGATAATAATTAGCTCTTTGAGAAGTAATTAAATAAATGTTTACCCGATGCTTTTTGACGAACAATATTTCTTGCCTTCTCAACTCCTGGGGCTCCAGATGTGGTAGCACTCCTAAATCGCATTGGCTCAGTCACATCTGGGTGGCTCCGCCAGCTGAGAGAAAAGGA
Organism: Dipodomys spectabilis; assembly: GCF_019054845.1. NCBI lineage: Eukaryota > Metazoa > Chordata > Mammalia > Rodentia > Heteromyidae > Dipodomys > Dipodomys spectabilis. Next base: position 5,932,384 of record NW_024871042.1, read on the forward strand.
TCTCCCCACTGTGGTCCCTTTCTGAGAATCTAAAACACAACCTGATAAAGAATAAGGAAAGTAAAAAAGGTCCAACAAGTGAGAGAATGAAATCCAAAAATAATACAAAATTCTATTTTTGGAAATCTACAAAACAATACAGGATTGCAATCTGAGATTCAACTTTTTTCCTATTGCTTTAGTCAATTATTTCAATGAAAGGTTAAATACCCAAAAGAAACACATAAGGAAGAAGAAAGGGTGGCTTTCTGCACAAGAATTATGTACTAGGGACAGCAAGCTGTGACTTGTTTCCGGGTTCCTCTGTCTGTTTTGTGTTTTTGACTAGTTTAGTGCTTAGCAGTTAGGTATTTCTATAGTGAATATTTACCTTTTAACAATTAAAATGATATAAAACTATCTGTCATGCTCATTTTAAAAATAATTTGTTCTGGGAGCTGGGAAGGTGGCTCAGTGGTAGAGTGATTGCCTTGCGTGCATGAGGCCCCAGGTTCGATTCCTCAGCACCACATACACAGAAAAGGCCAGTAGTGGTGCTGTGCCTCAAGTGGTAGAGCGCTAGCCTTTAGCTGAAAAGTTGAGGGACAGTACCCAGGCCCAGAGTTGAAGCCCAACAACTGGCCAAAAAAAAAAATTGTTCTGTACCATTCTGAAAAGTGTTTGCCTTCCTAATACTTATCTATTATGTCTTCACAGATCAGTTTTCACAATGGGTATGGGGAAAATATTGGGTGGTGGTGGTGGTGGTGGTGGTGTGTGTGTGTGCACATGTACATGTGTGTTTAACCTGGAGGCAGGGAACATAATTTGAGTAAGCAAAATATTATCTCCCATTTTAGCTCTTCCATATTCTACACTAGAAAGTCTCCTTAGCCTGGTTAAACTCTTCTTCTGGACTGAGAATTGCTGTCTTAGACAGGGCCTATGTTTGAAAGTACCTTCAGCCTCTCAGGTCCTAGTTTAGGGAGAGGCTCAGAGCTGTGAAAAAGGAAAAGGCAGTAAGGGCCCAAGCTCTTGACTCCCTGTCTTATTTTAATGCCAAATACCACCTAATTTATGTTTTTTCAAAAGGGGTTCTGTTCAGCTTCAATTGGAAAGGGGAAAAAAATAAAAGGACTTGCTGCTAAAAATAAGTTAGGAAATCATTACATTGCACAGTGTAAATCTAAACTGTTTCACTGGAATGCCAGTGGCTTCTTTGTTTTGACTTCTTATGCATTTGCTTTTATTAACTGTGGCTTTAGTAAGCCATCCTCAGGCTACAATGAAGACATAACAGACTAAGTCACACACACACACACACACACACACACACACATACACACACACACACATACACGTGCAACATGTGGCTTGTTCAATCCCTTATGAAATGTCATGCACTAATAATGGGTTAGATATATAAATATTCATTCATCAGTCTCATTCCAGTTGTAAAAATCCCAAAGAGTGGAAATACCTTTGCCTCGCTGCTTCTTTTCCTTTTGCTCACTTAATTTATCCAGAGGTAGATTTGTTAACTCAACTCCATAAACGGTTCTTGCAAGGACTGCGGTCAAAGAGTCCATGATGTTGGCCCACTCGTTGATGAGTTCCTCCCATTCAGTGAGGGATGACAGTACACCAAGAAAGTCATCCCATAGCTCCCGAGAAATGTATACACAGAGGTTTGCTCGGATCCAAGCCACAATAAGCGTCTAAAACCAACAAGCAACAGAGAATTCAATTGGAAAAAAGATAATTTTTAACAAAATATTTCAAGCTGTATTTAAAAAGTAAATTTTAAAATTAAAAAGTTAGCCAGGTGCTGGTGGCTCATGCCTATACTACTAGCTACTCAGGAGGCTAAGATCTGAGGATAGCGGTTCAAAGCCAGCCCAGCCCAGGCAGGAAAGGCCGTGAGACTCATCTCCAATTAACCACCAGAAAACTGGAAGTGGTGCTGTGGCTCAAGTGGTAGAGCACTAGCCTTGGGCTGAAGAGCTGAGGAACAGTGCCCAGGCCCAGAGTTCAAGCCCCATGACCGACAAAAAATAAATTAATTAATTAATTTAATTTAATGAAAAAGTAGTTTGGGATGATGTTTTTCTTAATCATGAACAATTATTATTAACTCATCAAAATAGTTATCACTATGAACAGTTATCAATCCAATATTGCTTAGAGCATGAGGCTGGTCCTGGCTATATTTAGTAAGAAGACAAAGCCCTCAACAACTACTCTGGCTTTTCTGACTCAGTTTTTGCTTTCACTCACCACAGTTGCCACTTCAAACATCATCCTTTATAGATGAACATTCAACCTACTGTTTCCTCTTGATTTTTAGCAGATGGGCTCATTGTAAACTTAGAAATAAGAAAGCCTTCAATCTCAGCCTGCAAGACCAGCATGCTTATCTGGATTCAACCAATATAATTGCCTCTACTTACATTCTGGATCTCATCCTCATAATATTTATCTTCTGTTAACTCTTCCCATTCTCATCCATGAAGCAGATTCATCCTCTAGGTAAAGCCCTCTTCTTTCTCTTTCACAATCAAACTTTTTTTTTCTTTTTTCTTTTTGTCGTCATGGGGCTTGAACACTGGGCCTGGGCACTGTCCCTGTGCTCTTCAGCTCAAGGCGAGTGCTCTACTGCTTGAGGCACAGCAATACTTCTGGTTTTCTGGTGGTGTATTGGAGATAAGAGTCTCATGGAGTTTCCTGCTCAGGCTGGCTTTGAACAGTGATCCTCAGATCTCAGCCACCTGAGCAGCTAGGGTTACAGGCATGGGCCACCAGCGCCCAGCTTTTTCAAAGTCAAACTTCTTAAGAGACTGTTCCATACTCACTCTATCTCTCAGCCAACTGACTGCTCCTGCTTTTCCCCTTCTGGCACCTTTCCACCTTCTGCCTAGGTTCCAATCTCTATTCCCCAGCCGCATTATCCTTAATACTGTGACTCTGAGACCAGCGCAGATCTCTTCACTCACTTCTTTTCTAACCACCTGCCTACTAACGAACTCAGCTTAAACAGCCACCAACACCTATCACATAGATAAGAGTGGGAAGAATTTAATGTGCTTCCCTAAGGTTCTCCCTAAGGTTCTCTACTCTTAATTTTTGTAGTTTTGCCTCTAACTCTCACTGATTCTTCAAGTTACAACTTGGACATCACATCATCCAAGGTGTCCTTGACAAATTACAGTTTTTTAAAAAAGGTTTTTTTTCTTTAATATAGGCACAGAAAAAGAGAGGTAGGTATTATGAAGTCTAATCAGGCAGGCCTGCTCTGACTACTTCAAAAGTAATATTTAAAGTGACTCTTCTATAATATACTGTTCTTCATGTTTACTACACTTTGTAAAAGGGTAAAAAGGTCAAAATAAAACTAAAATAGGAAAAAAAAAAAAACTAAAATAGGTGGATCAAGTTATGATACATGAACAAATTTTCAAAACTAACAATAACATGAAAGAAAAATGTGAAATAAGTGAGGTGTTTCTATAATACTAATTACTATAATGCCTATAATACTAATTACTCAGGAGACTGATACATGAAAAACAACAGTTGGAAGCCAACTCAGGCAGAAATGTCTGTGATTCTATCTCCAATTAACCAGAAAAATGCTGGAGTCATGAATCAAGTTGTAGTGTACTAGATGTGAGCAACCAAGTTGAGAGAGAATGTAAGGCCCTGAGGTCAAATCCCTGGTACCAGAATATAATAATTATATTGATTATCACTTAATAGGTATTTTAACTATGACTAAAATAGGTTCTGTCTATTCATTTTTACACTCTTGTTTTCAAAAGCAGCTTAGTGTTATCATAAAGTACATGAATAGTCTTCCTCTAATAGTAAATACTTATTTAATTATAAATATTGATGTATTACATTATTACATCAGTAAATATAATCTTAGCAGAGTAAGAGGAAAGAGTGGAGACTGGTAAATTCACCATGACTCAGCCTCACATTTGTTTGTGGCATCAGCTTCAAGAGCAAAATCAGAATGATGCCTTGGTATAATAAAGCACTCTGTTTTGGGAGTCTTGTTTTGGCTTCATTTTATTGACTGATTTATAAAACATGAAATCAGAAGTTAACTTCCTGTAGCTTATAAAATTCATTCTTCCCAGTATTGCAAAGATATATGAAGATCTGCTGAATCCTCAGCACAATTCACCATAGCATTTGCACAAAGCAAAGTCATGAAGGACAATTGGAGTGGGGCGGGGGGTAAATGTGGCACCTCTGGACATCAACAGAGGGTACCCTTTTAATCAATTGCCCTTTTCTAAAAAGAAAGCAGGAGAAGAGAGCCCCAGCTCACGTTGTAACACTAACTTAGTTTAAGACCTGCAGCAAGTCACTTGACTTTTTAGATAAAGGCACCTCAACGTTTCTCCAGCACTGACACTGAATGTTTAATCAGATACAGCTTAGCACATAAGCTGTACGAAAAGAATATTTTGCTTCATAAATCTCTGTCTTATGTACATTTGTTTACCAACCACTTCCTTCCTCCACAGCAAGACCAGAGTTTCCTGACATACCTTTAAAGCCTCAGTTCTTATTAATAATGACAATAGATTAAAACATCATTAAAGCAATAACCATTATCTGATACATATGTAAAATGGAGTCAAATTCTACCATTATTTGAAGAAAGTTCTCTAACCTAGATTATTTATTGGCAGAGAAAAATACACACTAAGGAAAAAAGTACCCTTGTATTTAAAAGGATAATGACAACTTAAAACTTCTTGTCCCCTTTAGTAGATGCCTGTATAAAAATATCAAGTACCTAGCCATTTCAGACATTTTATCTATGTGACAAATAAATTACAATTAGATAACACTTTTTAACTCTAGTGTGGCACCAAGATAGTACCCACTTCACAGCCTGCCCATTCTATTCAGAGCACTGCCATATTCCCCCTCTAGGATCTCACACAAAGACATGGGAAGTCAACAGATGATTGTAAATCCCACTCTGTGTCCCATGACAACCCTAAATTACAGGAAGAGAGTTCTCTCTTGATTATGGCAGATCAGAGGAAAGAAAGGTGAAGTGGTATGTTCAAGGCCAGATATTCAGAAACTGCCAGATCTGGGATCACAATCAGGATCAATCAAAAAACAAAAAGGTTAATCCTTCTTTCACTATTCTGTGGTTAGTCCTAAATGTAAGCAACATTTTTATCTACTTATTTCCAAAATATTAACAATGGAATCAAAATCATAAATTATCATGGATCCCTGAAGCTTCCTTGATAAGATTTCTCAATAAATAAAGTCTAGTTCCCTGCTTAAAAAAACAAAACAAAAATACAGAAAAGATTGCTCCAAAATAGACTTTTGCTTGATTCTCTAACAAATTCCTTCTCTAATTCCAACACACACAGTAAATGTAGGCCCAGACAACTTGTGGTAATGAGGCCTAAGTACCTTTCAGCCTGACTTTAGCCATGTCCACTTGGCAGCCCACCCCCAGTACTGAGAGCCTGGATAGGTGCCAACATTAAGAGGTTCCACCAAGACAATAAACAGAACAGTGGCCATCTGTCCATGTAGGCAACAAAGCAATGATCAGTATCACTCTCCAAGGAAGAGCAAGGCCAAGTTGAACACATGGCAAAAACAATGTAAAGAACAAGCATAGTGGGCCATACTTATAATCCCAGCTCTCAGGAGATGGAGGAGGATCACAAATTCAAGGACAGCATGGACAACATAGCAAAATCCTGTATAGACCCACTCCACATGTCTACAAACTAGATAAGGCAATCAGAGTGAAAGGGATACTATTCAGGAGGCAAAAGTATGTGCCAATTACTTCTGTAGCCTCATATATTTTTCATGAAGCCAAGATCATGAAATCACATTAACATGTTAAAATTCAATATGAATAGTTGACTTCTCTTACATATAAATGAGAATATTCAGCTTCAAAGAAATATTTCTCATCAGAAGCAGCACTGTGGCTCAAGCTGTAGAGTGCTATCCTAGAGCAAAAGCTCAGGGACAGTGCCCAGGCCGTGAGTTCAAGCCCCAGAACTGGCAAACAAACAAACAAACACAAAACTCTTTGTAAAGAAATATTTCTCTTTTTGTCACCTTTACCTACCTGTCTTATCGGTACTCTACTAATGTTCTTAATTAGTATCTATCTTCCAAAACTTCTTTTAGGGTAATCATCACTTCAGCTTATGTCTCACCAGGCAAAAATTTAATGTTAGACCCAACCAGCTGTGCATATTTCCAGAGCCCATCTATGCTATTCTCTCTTACAAATTCTATATACCCATATATTTACATATACACACATCTATATCTATATCTATATTATATCTATCTATCTATCTATCTATCTATCTATCTATCTATCTATCTATCTATCTATCTATCTATCTATAGGCACTATTGCTTTCATTAAGAGTCCTATGCCATTTCTACCTCCATGACAGTTGCAGGCAGCACAAGCATCTCCTGGAGCTCTACACTCACACAAAGGGTCATCAACCCCTCCTCCATATTTGAGATTTCCATCTAACAATTCTCCTCCCTCTCCCTCATACCATCCTGTCCTTTCTCACTGGACCATCACACTAATAAGCCAACACACTTCCCTAAGTTTCACCTTCCACACATTGCCAACTCCCTCTGGCTCCCTTCTATATCAAGACCTCTTTTTTTTTCAATTTTATTTTATTGTAAGCATGATGTACAGAGAGGTTACAGCTACACAAGAAGGTAATAAGCACATTTCTTTTCGAACATTGTTACCTCTTCCCTTGTTTTCTCCCACTTTCCCTCCCCTTAACTCTTCTCTCCCCACAAATTATAAAGTTCATTTCCAACATGGTGTCTTCTGAGTATTGCTGTTGCACTAATTCAAATTTTGTCCTTTGTCTCAACATTTTGTTATTCCCTTTTCCTTAAACATATATACAATATGCAGGGTATCTTGGAGTTTATTTCAATTAGCAACATTTTTGAGTACAAGATTTTTTTTTTTTTTGTCGGTCATGGGGCTTGAACTCTGGGCCTGGGCGCTGTCCCTCAGCTCTTCAGCTCAAGGCGAGCGCTCTACCACTTGAGCTACAGCGCCACTTCCCAATTAGCAACATTTTTTATGGTCATTTGTACATAGATATTGAGCTAGTGTGATCCTCTGCTAGGACCCTCCTAGACATATACTAATTATTACAAATGAGGGAAACTATGGAACAGGCATTTCTTTGGGTCTGGCTACTTCACTTAATATGATTTTTTTCCAAATCTTTCCATTTCCTTACAAATGGAGCGATGTCATTCTTTCTGATGGAAGCACAGAATGCCATATTTTCTTGATCCATTCATTTGTGGAGGGCATCTGGGTTGGTTCCATATCTTAATTATGGTAAATAATATTGAGATGAATATATGAGTGCCAGTAGCTGTAGTGTAGCTTTGTTTGTGATTGTATGGGTTAAAGCAACACTAAATGTAAATAATAGGTCACAAACTATAGGACAAAACTAAGAAGGCTAATTTCTAAAAATATAAAGTTAATATTACTCAAAAATTCTCAATGATTAAAACTGATTTGCTGTATACAAAAGTCTGATTCATTTCTTGTATTTGCAGTGTTTTAATAAAAATGACTTACCCTAAATAGTAACCCTGCCAAGCTCTGGGCAAACAAGTCCTTTATTTGTTTATCCTTTGGCTTCTGCATGACAGCTTCTGTTATCCTGAGTAGTATTTGCAACATCTGTTCCCTAGGCCACCCAAAATAAAAGCTCATATTAATGATCACATTTCCAAAGAACTTCAATTTATAAGTACAGGAAATCCTCTTAGGAACAACATTGATTACTAAATGCCAATTATACAACATTATATATGTTATCAAAATAAACTACAACCATTCTACCAATATACCTTTCTCTTCCCCAACAGGTAGGATGAAACAGATACTTCCCGAGGGACACATGCAGTCAATACTATAGCATGACTGAGTTCCAGACTTCTTATAGGCAGATGGGGTTTGGGAAGGTCATAGCTGGGCATAAATGAGCAATGTGCATATGTCTGGAAGCTCCTGATTGCACTTAAGTACACAGTTGTTAAAACTGGAGTCACAGAATCTTAGTCACAATGTGCCAACATTTTCAGAGTCTCTTACAAAGAGAGATACTTGTAAAGTCTTTGAGGAACATGAAATGCTATGAAGAATATGTAACACTGCTAGTTTAAAAAATCAGTGTTTTAGAAGAATAAAACGGGCATTTTTCTTTCACACAGCTAAACTGTATTTCTCATATCAGAGTATCTTCTCAATTTTTGTTGCCCTAGATTATGTGGGAATCAAAAATACATTACCTTCTGCATATAGGAAAGGATTTTTAATTTGAGAGGAATTGCTCTGGTGTGAAGTTTTATACTTCAGTCATTTGTTCATCATTACTAACTTTCTCTTTGGCCTTGTTGCTTTTTAGTAATAAAATCAAGAATAGGACAGAGTAATCTAATCCAGATCAGAGTAAGAGATTTTTAAACTATAGTTCTTTTTACAATTCTCTCTGCATAGCAGGACATTATTTTCCCTTAATTTATAATGATGTATCTCATTAACCTTCTCCTAATACCTCTGGGCATTTAAAGCCATCTTTATAGCTGATCTCATTTAAATTTTTAGTGTGAAGGTTATCAGTTTCTGTAACTTCTTACAATCTCTTCTATTTGTTATCTGTATCTTGTTCCAACACTATCAATAACTTGTTCTATATACTGTCTATGGATTCTTGAAGCACAGAAGAGCAAGAAAAATCAAAGGTGCCTAAGATCTGGGAACATGCCCATGAACAACCTTTACAAAGTATCTATTGTGCTGATTTGAGGACACTCAGAAGATAGGCATGATGATAGGAATATTTTCAGTGCAGGATGTCATCAACACAGGACTTCAGTAATCTGAGGGACTGAGAGTAGAAGCCCTAAGCTGTGTGTGTGTGTGTGTGTGTGTGTGTGTGTGTGTGTGTGTGTGTGTGTGTGTGTGTGTGTGTGTGTGTGTGTGTGTGTGTGTGTGTGTGTGTGTGTGTGTGTGTGTGTGTGTGTACATGCGTAGGGAAGCTGTGAGAAGCATTTGTAAGACAGAAGTGAGAAGGTAAGTCTTCTAGAATACAAAGGGATCAATAAAGAAGGGAAAGTGACAGAGAATGCTGCAAATACCTCACAAGATAGGACTTATGGTAACATTACTGGAGAAGAGCTCAGGAAAATATCTAACATATTCTTTACCTTAAAATGTGGAAGAAAAAAGAAAGAGAGACAGAGACTGAGAGAAAACTTTATACTTCAGTGAGGAAACTCTATTATTAATTGAATTTTAAATTAGATATTTCAATAATTCATTACTTAAAATCTAGCTATTCCAAAGTGAATTTAAAACGTCAAGTTGAAGCAACAAAAATCAGTTTATAGCATTTGTAGGCAATTAACAAATTCTCTGTAGCTTATAAAAAATGATAGTATAAAACACCATCGTGCCTGTTCACAAACTACATTTAATGTGTAAAATGGAAAAAATTACTACTAAGTAATATGATTATTCTTAGTTCAGGAACATTTATTAAAACAATAAGAAAATAAATGAACCTGATGGTTCATTTGCTTATTAGGTTCTTACCTTTTTCCAAAATTCTCAGAAGTTTTTATAAAAGACTGGTTATTGTCCTATTGTCAGCTTCATAAAGTCATTAAATAAATGGAAACCATAACATTTTAATTATGTTAAAAAACAAAAACATATGTTATACAATATTAATGAATTTGAAAGAAACTTACCATGTCTTTTTATTCATTGTAAGTTCCATTATCATGCGCCTAAAAATAATCAAAACAGCTTTACAAGCATCAACTTGTTCTTTCAAGAGCATGGGAACTTCAGCACATGGTTCCAGCAAAAAGACGTTTGCAGCATTTGTAAGAAAGACCTTAAAGTCAACATTAGAAAATACAATTAACCATATACATTAAAGCAAATTTTGCCTAAAGATAAATGGTATTAATTTCCTTCTAACAATGAGTCTTCTGTATATTATTTCACAGATTCTGTTCAGTATAGCTAGTAGAAACAACATGTGCTAATGATACTTATACTTAGTTAACCTGTCCATATTACTTATATAGATACATGAAAGGCCTTTTCATAGGGAGAGTGATTACTATTACATATATGTAGGGCAACTTCTGCCACGAAGCACAAGTGAAAACTTCTTTTCAATGTCTCTTCAACAAGGGCAAAGGGAGAATAAAAGATAGGATCATTGTGCCTGAATGAAAGAGCTTGGGATGAAGGAAGGGCAAAAGAAGGAATATGACCAGATAACAGAACTATATGACTGAATCTTTCTGTATATAGATCCCTCTCTTGGGCAGCTGGCCACCCAAAGTAGGTATGCAGTGGTATGTTCATAAACAGACAAAGCCACATGATCCATACTATACATTTTCCTAGAACATGATTTTTTTAGGAGAAATATATTATGCAGCAGGATTATAAAATCTAAGTGAATTCTTAAGACCAAAGCAGATTACAAAAAAATTTAATCATCTATTTTGGGCTCTGTCCCATACTTTTGGATTCCAAGTTCACTATTCACTATGTGCAAGAATATACCAGTGGAAAAATATGATTGACATATGGCAATAGCAATCCACACAAAGGGAGGAACTACAGAGACATGAAGGGTAGGACTCCTCCAAGTTTTCTATGCTTAGGACACAGGTATACTTCTGAGCTGCACCAAAGTTATTAGAACCAGCAGGCATGTGTGTACAAATGCGTGCACACGTGCGCACGCGCGCGCACGCACGCACACACACACACACAGAGAGACAGACACTAATCTCTCTCTAATATATATGAAATATATAATCTCTATATAAATGTATATAGATACAGATACAGATATGTAATATATAAATATATATGTGTAATAATGCATGTATAATATAGATAATTTGACAGACAGAGACTCCACTAATTGAACAATACTCCCAGCCTTTTTTCTTTAGTTTTTCAGGTAATACCTTGCATTTTTGCCTAGAACTGGCCTCAGACTGTACCTTCTAAGTAGAGGATTGACAGGCACATGAATCATTATGCCTCCCACCAGCTTATTGGTGGAGATGGAGTCTTTCAAACTTTTTGCCAGGACTCCTCTTGGTGGTTTTTTTTTAAGATTAATTTAAAATTACTTGCTGATTCTTAATGAAAAGGAAAGGAGAAAATGTATGGGTATTTCATATTAAATAACTAATTAAACTTGAAAACAAAAAGGATACATGATAATTAGTCCTATCAAGAGACAGATAATGGGCTGGAAATGTGGCTTAGTGGTAGAATTCTTGCCTAGCATGCATGAAGCTCTGGGTTTGATTCCTCAATACCACATAAACAGAAAAAGCCAGATACAATGCTGTGGCTCAAGTGATAGAGTACTAGCCTTGAGCAAAAGAGGCTCAGGGACAGTGCCCAGGACTGGCAAAAAAAAAAAAAAAAGGACCGAGACAGACAGAGAGACAGAGAGACAGAGGAGAGGCAGAGACAGAGAGAGAAAGAAGAGGGGGAGACAAAAGCACTCACTGAGAAGTGAATAACATGTATAGTATTTTCATGCTTACCTAGACTCTAGGGCTCTATGTGGGAAGCTTCATTAGCCACAACTATAAATTTGGATATAGATGAGATAGAGTGTTTAGGGGCCAGGAAATAAAGTAACTGAAAGGCACCCTGTAGTTTTTCTTATATCCTAACATCTTTTAAGTAACATATGGCTGAGAAGTAATTCCTCAATTCCTATTTTTAAAACAAAATCCTGAGATATGAGGAGGGTAAGGAATGACCAAAGATGTTTCTTCCAAAGTTCCCAAATGATATAAGCTCTATTTTGAATTCATCCAGATAAATATTTAAAAGAACTTGTCTTGTAAATTAGAGTCCAAGTAACTACTCACCTGTGTTTGGAAGATATTGTTAGGATTTAAAATTGAGACACTTCACATTCTCTGTATAATAATCCTTTTAAAAATATTCTAGCAATTCTTGCATCTTCTTTTACCTTAAAAAAATCTATTTTTTTCTTTCCTTCTTTTTTTTTTTTTGGGGGGGGGGGGTCCGGTCGTGGGCCTGAACTCTGGGCCTGGGCTCTGTCCCTCAGCTCTTCAGCTCAAGGCTAGTGCTCTACCACTTGAGCTACAGCGCCACTTCCGGCTTTTTTCTTTTTGCTTATGTGGTGCTGAGGAATCGAACCCAGGGCCTCGTGCATGCAAGGCAAGCGCTCTACCACTGAGCCACCTTCCCAGCCCACCTTAAAAAATCTTTACATTATGTTTTCTTTTACCTTAAAAAATCTTTACAAGGGGCTGGGAAGGTGGTTCAGTGGTAGAGCGCTTGCCTTGCATGCATGAGGCCCTGGGTTCGATTCCTCAGCACCACATAAGCAAAAAGAAAAAAAGCCAGAAGTGGCGCTGTGGCTCAAGTGGTAGAGCGCTAGCCTTGAGCTGAAGAGCTGAGGGACAGCGCCCAGGCCCAGAGTTCAGGCCCCACGACCAGACCCCCCCCGCCAAAAAAATCTTTACAAACTTTAGATAGCAATTAAGAAAAACCTTAAGAATTTAAGAGGTGTTTGCTATCTGATAGTTAAAAATATCACCCTAATTGAAATGACATTCACGTGACTTCATCTTGGTGCAGGAAGTTTTCTGGTAACCTGACTGGCAACATACCTGCAGTGTAGCCTGGGCCCCAGCTTTCACATTTGTATTATCCTCCTCTGTCACACACCCTCTGCTCATGGCACTCGTGAAAGAGTATGTGCGTCCCCAACTAGAAGATCGTTTATGACCAGAACTTTCCAATGAGACCTTTCAAAGATAACAATCCATTAACAGAAGAAAGAGGCATGTTTCCACATTCAATTCTTTACACTCAACAAAATTCACAAGAAAATAGATTTCAGAGGGGTAAATATTTTCTGTTTGCTCACCTCTCTACTTCCAGTACAAAAGCATGTTTAGTACTTAGCATGTGCTGAAGGAGTTATGTTTATTCAATGCCTTGTGAGCATAAAATGCAAGCTTCTAAAACACTTGAATTCCAAATACTTGCTTCCAAGTACATGGAATATTTGTTCATTTTGACCTCATGACTAGTTGTTAAAATTATTTTACCAATATTGAAAAAATCAACATTATGGAATACCAATATTGTAAAGTAAAATGCTTGTAGATAAGAAGTTTAAACATTTTAAATAACTTCAAAATAGCTCATTAGGAATACAGATATGTTTCTTTTGTATTTTAGGAGGGAGCTGTATTGTTATTTTAGGTTTATCCAACCTATAGCTTTAACTAACATACCCCTTCCAAGAGAACAGCACTCAGCACTGTTATCAGCCCAGAAAACACTTGCTGTTTATTTGAATAGCCCTTTTGAAAATTTTAACACCGAACTGATTCTGAAAGGTACTGCAGAAAAAAAGTTTGCCAAACTGTGGCTCATTGGTAGAGCGCTAGCCTTGAGCTGAAGAGTTGAGTGACACCACTCAGGCCCAGAGTTCAGGCCCCAAGACCAGACCCCCCCAAAAAAAAAAAAAAAGTTTGCCAAATAGTCAAAATTTCATTTTTCAAAATGCTATTACATAGATAGCATTTTACTTATCTGGCCACGGACGACTCATTGCTGTAATCCTAGCTACTCTGGAGGCTGAGATCTGAAGCTCATGATCAAAGCCAGCCTGGGCAGGAAAGTCTATGAGACTCTTAATCTTCAGTTAACCACCACAAAGCCAAAAGTAGAGCTGTGGCCCAAGTAGTAGTGGGCTAATTTGGAGCACTCAGGCCCTGAGTTCAAGCCCAGGAGCAGCACATACACACACAAAAAATGCTATTTACTTAAAGAAGTTAAGGAGAAGACAGTGACTGTTTTAGTCTCAGAGAACCATGAGAATGTGATGGCTAATTAAACAATTCTTCTGCCACAGAAACTAATAAATCTACATATGCACATGCCTCTGACCTCAGAATTAAGAGATGACTGCCAAGTGAGACCAGAGCGGAGACAGCCCTCTGAAGCAGCTCCTCCTCACAAAACTCAGCAACTCTGAGGTTAGTTCAAAAGAGATCTATGGGCCTACTTGCCACTAAGGGTGCCCTTGTTTGAGCAGGCACATTCTGTTCCCAACTCAGAATACAAGTGAAAAAAATTACCTCTTTGCTATCAGTTTCTGAAAATCCTAATTTTTCAGTATTATCTTCAGCAACATCTTTTTTATCTGGTTCTTCCATGAATACAGGTTTGTCCTGAAGAATCCACTTTCTGTATACCTGAACTACTTTTCTTGTTACGGCTATCTCACAGGAAGGCAACAGGAATGCCTGAAAAGAAGAAAAATTCACTTAATTCCACACAAGTACCACACGAAAGACAAAACATACAGCTTCTACATACACTACACAAGGCCACATGTCTAAGTGTATACCACTCATCTGAAGAAGGGGCCAGACAAACAGTGCAGTTTAAAAATAACTCCTATACTAGATAATTTTTCTACAAATCAAATCATACCTAAACAGGGATTTTTGTTCATTTGTTTGCTTGTTCTTGTTGTTGTTTGCAAGCTTGGGCTTGAACTCAAGACCTGGGAGCTGTCCCTGAACTTTTGTGTTCAAGGTTGGCACTCTACCACTTGAGTCATAGCACCACTTTCAGCTTCTTGGTGGCTAATTGAAGATAAGAATCTCACTGACATTTCTGCCTTGACTGTCTTCAGGCCACAATCCTCAGATCTCAATCTCCTGAGTAGCTAGGATTACAGGCATAAGCCACCAGTACCCAACTCTACACTGGTTTTTTAATTGTCTATATAAAACAGTCTTAACTGTACAACTTGGAACTTTTCCCAGGGAATCAGAAACAGGTTATAAAGTATACTGTGACAGCTAGTGGTAATTATCTATGTCTACTTTACAATTATGGGATCAGAGACAGGCATGCTGGTGGCTTAATCAGGCATAGTAAGAGTGGTTACACTATAGATGTTGACAACAGCTACAAGTCAGAGATATGGGTTATTTTTTTCTTTTCCTTGTCTTCCTTCCTACCTTTTATCCTCCTTCCTTCCTTCTATATAAACTACTTCAACATTTATCAAATACCATTAAATATAGCCACTAAAATGTAAACAAGAGCCACTATTTATAGCATTGTGTACATTTATAGGAACTTTTAAAATAATTAGTAGAATATTATTTTATTTATATATTATAATATCCCCGAAAACATCTAACAAATATTTTGAGTACATAAATTTTTCACAACCATGACACTTTTACTGTACTCAGAAATTTTCAATGAGTTTAATCTAAAGTGATTCCTATGACCCAAGCTTCTCAGGAGGCTAAGATACGGAGAATAATCTAGAAGGAATTATGGACAACATACACTAAAGATACCTGTATACTCATGCTCATGATGGTTCTTTTCCTCTTCTCTTAATTGTCATTTTTCTTTATTTTAGCTACTACATAGGACATGTAAATCTATTGTTTGGTTAATGGGCTTACCTACATGATTTCCAGTTCTACTTTCCTCAAACATAACTTCTTTTTTCTCTATGGCTGAAAATATTCCATGATGTGTATTTTCCTTTTTTTCTGGCCATTCATCAGTTGGAACTTTTATGATTAAAAACTCCATTATAGCCGGGCGCCAGTGGCTCACGCCTGTAATCCTAGCTACTCAGGAGGCTGAGATCTGAGGATCAAGGTTCAAAGCAGCCCAGGCAGGAAAGTCTATGAGACTCTTATCTCCAATAAACCACCAGAAAACTGGAAGTGGAATTGTGGCTCAAGTTGTAGAGTGCTCACCTTCAGCTGAAGCACTGAGGAACAACGCCCAGGCCCAGAGTTCAAGCTCCATGACCAACCAAAAAAAAAATTCCATTACATATTTCTACACAACTTTTGATTTAATGTTGTAAAAATCCTAAAACCATACATAAGAATTTAAAAGAAAACTAGGCGGGCTGGGAAGGTGGCTTAGTGGTAGAGCGCGTGCCTTGCATGCATGAGGCCTTGGGTTCGATTCCTCAGCACCACATGAGAAAAAAGAAAAAAGCTGGAGGTGGTGCTGTGGCACAAGTGGTAGAGTGCTAGCCTTGAGCTGAAGAGCTGAGGGACAGCGCCCAGGCCCAGAGTTCAGGCCCCACGACCAGACCCCTCCCCCCCAAAAAAGAAAACTAGGCACAGAGAGTCATAACTTGTAATCCCAGATACTTGAGCCTAGACAAAAAATTAGCAAGACATGAGAACAGTATCAACCTCTTCATTCTAGACTCATTGTAGGGTACTCAAGAATGGCCTGCTCTAGTTTGGCACTACTGGGAGATGGCAGAAACATTAAGAAGTCAAGCCTAATGGATTATAAATCATTATGGTCTGCCCTCAAAAGGGATTGTAAAACTCTGGATCTCATCGTCTTCCTTTAATTTTTCATACCTGTCCCTCATATGATTTATTATGAACCGAAGGCTGAAGCAATAAAGCCAATCACTCAGAAGCCAAAACCTCTAAAACCTCAGAAATGGTGATCCAAAATAGAACTTTCCTCCTTTTTTTTTTTTTTTTGGTGCTGATACTAGGGCTTGGATTCAAGTTTTGCATTCATGTTTGGCTTATTCATACAAGGCTAGCATTGTACCACTCAAGCCACAACTCCACTTCAAGCTTTTACTGGTTAACAGAAATAAGAGTCTCTCAGATTTATCTGCCCTGCTGGATTTCAATTGCGATCTTCAAATCTTAGATTCCTGAGTAGGTAGGATTAGAGGCATGAGCCATCAGCAGCTGAGTACTTTCCCCTTTTTAAGGTGATTTAGGTCAGGTATTTGTAAAAAATAATGGAAAGCTAACTAATGCACAGAGGAACATAAAAAAATCTCTTCAGTCTCTTCAGTTTTGTAAGTTTGTAACACACACACACACACACACACACACACACACTAACCTGTCGAAATACTTCATTGACAAAATTCACGTAACCTCGTGTTGACAAAAGGATCTGCTGTACCATTTCATACACTGTTCGATGCTCTTCTTCAATGCTACAAAGGCTGGAGTTGCTGAGTCTTCGGTCAGACAAGGTGCTACTGTTAGAATGGCCTCTGTCCTGTTCTGTAGGCCCACTACCATCCAGCTCCGGTGCTTTCTCTTGCACTGCACCACCAACAGTCTAGAAGACAGTCATTATACTTCTGAGAGACCCACATTCCCACCCAAGAGCATTTGGCAGAATTTGTTGCTTTATGCTTTGCATTTTGGATTTTGTGGGGCAATCTAGTGTTGTGGATTAAATCAAGTGTTTATGTTCATCCACCCTAGCCCCAAAGTACTCCATCTCTCACAACTTGAACAGAACACAAGCTGAAAAAACAAGCAATTTTTTTTATAAACTTAGGATCTAGAACGTGTACTTAATCAACTTTCTAATTAACCAAATAATCCATCCTAAGTTGTTTTAACTGGAAAAGTACTAAGTTATTTCAAGGAAGAGGGCCATGAAATATTATCATCTAAAAATTTCATTTGCATTAGTAAGCTCATAGAATAAATTAAAATGTAAATAAATACATGAGCATTATTATCACTCTACTCTCTACACTTCAGCATTTACTTTATGATCACGGAGATGTGAAAATTCAGGAGACTTCTTATAGCAACCACACTAGAATACCTCATATGAGTCAAAGCTACAGGTGGACATTATTAGTTCCAGGCCCAAGAGGCTGAAGTTAAAATTTCTTATCTCTTGAAACAGTATGCTCTTGGCGCTCCATGCACCAGCACAAGTCCAACTACTCCAGTAGTGAGACAGCATGGAAAAATGTTTCAGCTGGGTTCAGGCTTCTGAAGTAACAGGTATATGAATGAGGGCATTTCAGATCCTCAAGACCAACCAACCAGCTGCCAGCTGAAGGCTGCCACCCAGTGACCCTGGTCAATACAACAGAAAGCACATACAAATGTCCCAACCAAATCCTGACCTAATTCCTAGCACCCCAAAGTGAAGCACAAAGCCGGGTGCCAGGGGCACACACCTGTAATCCTAGCTACTCAGGAGGCTGAGAGCTGAGGATTGTAGTTTGAAGCCATCCTGAGCAAGAAAGTCTATGAGGTTCATCTCCAATTAATCACAGAAAAAGCTGTAAGCGGCACTGTGGCTCAAGTGATAGAATGTTAGTCTTGGGTAAAAGGAGCTCAGGGACAGTGCCCTGGTCCATAGTTCAAGCCCCAGGACTGGCAAAAAAAGTGAATATGAAATGATATAATATGAAAATATATATATAAATTCAATATGAAAAAGGGCTGTTTTAGGTTACTAAATTTTGAGGTAGCTTTATGACACAGAAATATAACTAACAACATAGATAAATAGATAGATAGATAGATATAGTTTTATACATACATATATTAAGTTTAAAGGCATTAAGTCATTTGAAAATAAGCTTTACCAAATAGAACATAACAATATCATAAAGGGATTTCTCATCATGTCAAAACATAAAATGCTTTCCTTGGCTTTGTCTTGTCCACACAGGCACAGCTCATAGGTCATTAATTAAAGGCTGGCTAAAAATTAGTAAAAATGATATTTTATTGATGCAATTAAATAGTGCTATAAATAAATATTGTTCTGCCATCTCAAACTTCCTTTTTCAGTCCCTGAACTTCCTTGCATTGCAATGTCTAACTAATATATAAAAGTGACAAAAACTAGCTGCTGCTAAAATGCTAAAATCGCCTGTTTGCATTTTTGATTTTAAAAAATTATCAGTACTTTCTGTATGCCAGTGGCTTATGCCTGTAATCCTAGCCACTCAGGAGGCTGAGAGATCATAATTCAAAGCCAATCTAGGCAGGAAAGTCTGTGAAACTCTTATCTCCAATTAACTACCAAAAGGCTGGAAGTAGAGCTGTGTCTCTAGCGTTAGAGCACTAGCCTCAAGCAAAAAAGCTCAGAGACAGTGCCCAGGTCTTGAGTTTAGGCTCCAGGACAAGCACCAAACATCAACAAAAATTACCAGTCCTTCTGTCATATCTAAAAGTAAATTTTAGCCATGTACAATAATTGACACCTATAATCCTAGCACTTGGGAGACTGAGGCAGGAGGATCACAAATTTGGGGCTAGTGTGAACCACATAGCAAAATCTTGTCTAAAAAATTAAAAAAGAATTTCTTAGGAATAATACTTCACTAAAACTATTTTTAGCTGAAATTATGTACCAAGAACTACAGAGTTAAAAGGGAAGCTGCTTTTGCTACACCATAATATGGCATGTACAAGTGACTGTATTTTCATTTTACCATGAATGATGTCACTTGGTACTGTCTGGATCTCAAGTATCCCCCAAAGACCTATGTATTGAAGGCTTGGTCCCAGCCTGAGGAACATTGGGAGGCTGTGGAATTTTTAGGTAACAGAGCCTACAGTTAGGAGGATAGGTTATTGAGAACATGCCTTTGAAGAAGATATTTAGACCCTGACCCTTTTCTGACTGTCTCTTTGCTTCCTGGCCATCATGAAAACAGGCCTCATGTGGGTCTTCTTGCCATGATGTTCTCCCTTGCCAAAGCAACAAGACCAAACAACCATGGACCACAACCTTCTAAATCATGAGCCAAAATAAACATTTCCTTCTTTTAAATTGACTCAAGTATTTTGTCATAGTAAGAGAAAGATTACTAACACAACACTGAAAAGGAAATCCCTTCATAGTAAGCTAGGTCCACTAATTTTTTCCTTTCTGGTAAAATGTACTGTCAAAGTCATTTGTGTTAGATCAAGAGAAGGAAGTAATTTCAGCTTTGGAAACAGCACTTCATATATGATGACCTTTAACAAAAAAGTGACCAAAAATGAGCCCTATTTTCAAACAGTAGTTTAAATATTTTTAAAGGTTACAAGAGTCCCATGAAAATGGAAAGTCTGTGAGGAAAGTCTTTGAAAAGAGGTTTGTGATCACCCAATTTGGAAAGTAATTTAGAATTTAAATTCTAAACAAAATTTTGAGGTGACAAATATACTCAGCAATCAAATATTCCAGGTTTAATCTGTTCCTTTTTCAAGAAATAACATGAAATTCAAATGCTCTTACACATCAAAGGAAAAAAATAATAAAGAGATAACCTATATAATGGGAAAAATCTTTGCTAGCTACTCATTCAACAGCATATCAGAATATATAAAGGACTAAAAGGCATAACATAAAAACAAATTAAAAATAGGCAAGTGATCTAAATAAGCACTTATCTCAAAAGAAGAAATTTAATCCTAGTTACTCAGGAGGAGATTCACAATTGAAGGCCAGCCTAGGCAAAAAGTTCCAGAGACCCTCATCTCAATCATTAGTTGGGTATATTGGTGACTGCCTGTCATTCCACTTAAGGTATCTTAATCAGGAGGATCAAGCTTCCAGAACAGTCTTATCTCAAGCCCCTCAAGTCCTACTGTCCAAAAAGCAAGATCCTGTGAAGCCCTGAGTTTAAATCCTTGGTGAAAGAGAGGAAGAGAAGGAGGAACAAGAGGAGGAGGAAGAGGAGGAGGAGGAGGAGGAGGAGGAGGAACAGAAGGAGGAGGAAGAGGAGGAGGAGGAGGAAGAAAAGGGGAAGGAAGAGGAGACAAATGGACAATGAATATATGAAAAAATGCTCAATAATTTTAGTTATCAGGAAAATGCAAATCAAAATAACAATGAAATTCCATCTCACCCTAGTTAAAATAGCTATTATCAAAAACAAAAGAAAGAAATGCTGGCAAGATAAAATAAATGCAAATCAAAACAACATTGAGATACCACCTCATCCCAGTTAGAATGGCTAGAATCAAGAATTCTAATAACAACAGATGCTGGAGGGGATGTGGACAGAAGAGAACCTTACTGCATTGTTGGTGGGAGTGTAAACTTGTTCAACCACTTTGGAAAGTAGTATGGAGGTTCCTCAAAAGACTCCACATAGAGCTTCCCTATGACCCAGCAATCTCACTTTTGGGCATTTACCCAAATGATCACAAACAAGACCACACTAAAGCTACCAGCACAACTATGTTTATTGCAGCATTATTTACCATAGCTAAGATATGGAACCAACCCAGGTGCCCTCAGTAGATGAATGGATCAAGAAAATGTGGTGTGTACACACACACACACACACACACACACACACACACACACACACACACACACACACACACACACACACACACACACACACACACACACACAATGGAATTCTATGCCTCCATCAGAAAGAATGACATTGCCCCATTTGTCAGGAAATGGAAAGACTTGGAAAAAATTATACTAAGTGAAGTAAGCCAGGCCCAAAGAAACATAGGCCCCATGGTTTCCCTTATTTGCATTAACTAGTATATGTCTGAGACAAGCAGAAAAGGTCAGATATGCTGATGCTAGGTGAAATGAACCCCAAGATAAGTATTCAAATGTTTTTTTTTTTTATTTTCATGCAATTGTTCCTAACATATTTATAAGATGATTTCTTTGTTGCTTTGTATGTCCCTCCATCATGATATAACCCCTGCTTTCACTGTATTTGATGTTGGTATAATTTGTGGAGGGGAAGGGAAAAAACTAATGGTTTAAATAGGGATACAGGTGGGTCCTGAGATGTACAAATTGTTATGTCGAAAAACAAATTTTACAACTTTGGTGGGAGGTGGGAGGAAGGGGGGAATATGGGAGGAGGGGGGGGCGGGATATGGGAAGGGATAGGAAGGGGAAACAAAGGAGGAAGCAACAATGCTTGATAAGAAAGGTACTCATTATCTTTCCCATGTAGTTGTAACTCCTCTGTACAGTATTTTCATAATAAAAAATTTAAAAAAAATAAAAGAAGCGCTGGCAAGGATGTGGAGAAAAAAAAAGAGCCCTTAATGCTGCTGATAGAAATGTTAACTATATAGCCACTATAGAAAACAGCATGAGGGTTCTTATATTTATCGAAATGAACTCCAGAAAATGGAAACAAGAGTTTTTTCTTTGTTGTTTTTTTTAAATTTATGTCATGTTTGTTCATTTATCTGTCTTTGGGAAGGTAAGGAGGGCACAGAAATGGAGAGACAAAGGGTGAACAAATGCAGCAGTGGTACTCACTAGAAACTATGCTGAAAATGGACTATAAAACTTGTAGGTGGGGTTGGGAGGGAAAAACTGGGAGAGTGGTGGAAAAGGTGACACTGTCTAAAAAGAAAGGTACTCATTACCTGCCTTATATAACTGTACATTACCTTCATAACAATAAAAAATGAATAGAAAAATCCCTAAAAATAGAGCTACTATATGATTTTGCTATACTACTTGGGAGTAAAGGAAATGAAGTCAGAACACAAGAAACACCTGCATGTTTATGTTTATCACAGCACTATTCACAATAGACAAGGTATGGAATAAGTCTAGGTGCCTATCAATAGGTAAATGGATAAAGAAAACATGGTATACATACTCGATGATATTATTCATCCATAAAGAATAAAATTTATCATCTGTAGAAAAATGGATAAGACTAGAGGACATCATATTAAGTGAAATAAACCAGATACCAATGTAGAAACTAAAACTAATTAATAAATAAGAAAACAAGCCGGGCATCGGTGGCTCATGCCTGTAATTCTAGCTACTCAGGAGGCTGAGATCTGAGGATTGCGGTTCAGAGCTAGCCCAGGCAGGAAAGTCAGTGAGACTCTTAACTCCAATACACCACCAGAAAACCGGAAGTGGTGCTCAAGTGGTAGAGCACTAGCCTTGAGCAAAAGAGCTCACGGATAGCACCCAGACCCTGAGTTCAAGCCCCATAAACTGATTTTTTAAAAAAAAAGGAAAAAAGAAAGAAAAGGATTACTTAAATGTGAAAGAGGAGGTATTATAGATTACAAAAGTGGCTGGTGGAATGAAGATAAGGGAGAGGTAGAAGAAGAAATGTTGATAGACATCATCAAAGCATGATGCATGCAAAATATATGCATGCCAGGACATATATAGTGAACCTTTAAGTTATGTAGTCTGTATTAATAATTACCAAAAAAAACTGTGGCTTTTTCACTTACATGAATGAAAAGTGCAGTAGACATACATGAGATGAGATGGGAAACATACTACTCTGGGGCAGAAAAGGGAATACAAGAAACAACCAAGATAGGCCCCAAATAAAGACCTTCCCCAGAGATGTCCATCTCAGTTCCCCAAGTTTGTAACTACATCATAGATGTAACGTAACATGGCAAAAGGGACTCAGCCAATGGTGATTAAGGATGTGGAGATGAGGAGACAGTCCAAATTATGTCTGTAATTGAAAAATCCTTATAAGAGGAAAGCAAGAGGATTGGGGATTGGAATTAGTTGACAATGGAAACAGGACGAGAAAATGATGTGATACGAGGACATGAGCCAAGGAATGAAGTGGAACGACAGGGCAAGGAAACAAAAATCTTCCTGAGCGCCACAAAAGAAACCCGGACCTCTCAAAACCTTGATATGCTCATGGACCTGGGTTTTTACCTCCAGAAATATAAATCAGTAAGTTTGCCTGCCTCAAATCTTTCAATTTGTGGGGGTGTGTTACACTGGCAATAGTAAACAAACACATCCCACTGTGGATGATAGTAACAATTTCTCCACAACATAGTCATCAAGGTATAGGTCTTATTTCATTCATTTTTCCCGGCACTCAAAAGCCCTTTCATTCTGAGACATACATGTCTTTTTTTTCAGCCCAGGTAAACTTTTCTTGTTATTATTTGCTCACTTATTGTTATTCATTCTTTTACTCATTTATCTAAACATTTTTAAGACAGACCTGAACCTGCCTTCAGGTCTTATTAATTTCTGATTTCTGACTGAATTTTGACTCAGAGTTGTAGGATGTTTCCACAGAACACAATTTTGTTCTCAGTAGTGGTTGCTATCACTTCCATTTTATCTATAAAAATTTTATACTATAAAATTTAAGTTCTTAAAAAAACTTTCAGCAAAATTTTTTTATTCTTATTAGAACTCTATCTCCCTCAGACTATTTTGGAAAGTTCTTAATAAGCTGTCTTCAATAGAACAATATGTTCTAGACTCTGTTTACTATTCCTGTATCCAATGACTCTAAGGCTCTAATGACCTTCAAGCATGCAAGCCAACTGGTCTGGCTTCTGGGTTTGTATGTTCTGCTAGCTCAGGGATAGGATATACTACCTGAACCTCCAGGCTATCAGCAAATCTGCAATAAGTATATCATTCTTCTTGTCCCAATTCTTGGGGACAAGAAACAAAAAAAAAAGCACCCTGAACCACAAACCTCCCAGTGAAGTAGCAGGTCTTGATCTCCACATGTAACAATGTTTTACCAAATACACAGTCTCTAAGCAATGTAACCTACTGCAAAGGTCCCTTTATTTATGTATTTGAGCAAGGCCAAGAGAGAAAACTCTTTTCTGAAGGCCTTGAGCAGAAACGGTTTACTCTTCTAGGGTCCACATCATAGTAAAACAATCCTGAAAATTCTGAGCTGCTGATGCACTCTCTTCCCCAAGAGGGGAGCTGGCAGCATGAGCCTTTCTCTGGGCCACCTATGTGAATATTTCCTGAGGGCCTTCCAGTGCTGGTGACTGGTGAAGGAAAGATAGGACCCTGTGCTTATGCTCAGAGATCTCCAGCACTTGAGCAAAGAAGTGAGAATGAAAGCAAAAGGAGACTGCCCATCTGTGCCATCTTCTTATAACTCCTCCCCTGCCCAAGACTGCCTTGTTATGGCAATTCTTAATACATGAGGCTCCCTCTGACACCTCAACATTACACACATTAAGCCAATAAACTAAAAACTTACAGACTCATAGCTCTCATAATCAATGCCTTTGGTTACATCTTGGTGTGTCTTACTCTTCAAGGCTAAGAGATTTAAAAGATGACGAATGGCATACCTGGATGATTTTAGGCAATACATCAACTCCATTTTTAGTGTTATGTGTTGCAGTTAGGTACTTTTTTTCCAAAAAGAAAGTTACAATCCACTTAATGAAAACAACACGAGCTGCCATATATGGAATTTTTGTACTGTATGTGGTTTCATTATCTCGAGTAGTAGTGATGTACACTGGCTTTGGTCTCAAATGTGGAACATCTGGTAGAAAATAAGAACATTAATTAGATGACTCTTAACATAGCATAATCTCTATACATGTTTCAGTTTTCACTTAAATTAACATATATT
This sequence comes from Dipodomys spectabilis, assembly GCF_019054845.1. Classification (NCBI taxonomy): domain Eukaryota; kingdom Metazoa; phylum Chordata; class Mammalia; order Rodentia; family Heteromyidae; genus Dipodomys; species Dipodomys spectabilis. The sequence continues at coordinate 5,957,694 of NW_024871042.1, forward strand.
TGGTAGTTTAAGTAGAAACTAAGAATGAAGATCCACAAATAGATACAGTAATAGCATCTTTTAGAAGGCCTTTCCAATTTTGCTTTGCAAACTGGCCAAACAAAAGCTGCAGCCACTGTTTACACACAACTGCAGTAAACAGCTATGGAGAAACTAGGTCAATAATTCTTTTTCACAATTTTGACAAATCTTAAGACTATAATAGTGAAGATCTTTTCATATATATTACATCTAACAATCTTATTTTATGGCTGCCTCAAATATAAAAGTGCATATAAACTTCTGAAAATCATTTTAGGCATTTTAATATCTAATACTTCATTAATTTAAGTCCACTGACTTTAGTTTTATATCCTTTTCTTAGAAGAATCCAAGAAAACAGAATCAACATATTCCACTTTATGTCTAAATCCAGAAAGTCACATCATCTTTGAGATATCCAATGTTTTTATTTCCAAAGAAGATAGTTCCTTTAACATTTTTTGAATTCCACGATATAAAAAAATTATCAATTTTCTATCTTCATTAATTTTAGTACAACTGGAATATCTGCCTGAGGCAATAAAGTTTTCAATAAATAACTTCTAACCCATTAACAGTGAACAGTTTTTATAGTGACTATAGTATATATACATATATAGTACATATAAATTCAGACTCTCTATATAAAACTAATAAAATACACATCCATGTATCTCTAAAAGTTAGTACTTCTTATCTTTCAAAATATAACAAGCTTCATCTACCATCCTCCTTGCCTGTATGTATGTGTGTACATGTATACATAGCAAAGAAAGCTGAATTAGTTGAGCACATCCTCAGATGGAATAAAGTCTCTTGTGATCTTTTCCCTCCATGGCTGTTTTTGGATTTGTTATTGTTTTGTTTTGTTTTAGCTTGGGGGGTCTTTAAGTGATGCCTGCATCTCAATCTCTGCCAGGAATTGTGGGTGCAATAACCACAATGCCCTCAGGTTTTGACAAAACATGATGTCTTCAAGGACAGAGGCAGGAAGCCTGGTTCTTTGAGCACAGCCCTGGAAGCTATGGGGAGAGCAGAAGAACCAAGATCCACACCCCAGTCCTACTATGCTTCCAGTCTGAGAGGAGAAGCTGAGGCATCCCTTGCCAAAGTCTCACCTATAGCTCTGCACTCAGATTCATTGCCCTGAGCTATTCTCTGCTCCTATGAGGGGGTCAGTGAAATGGGACCAGTCAGTGCAGCACTGCAGTTCAAACTGATAGTAGGGCTGGATATAGAGATGGAGCTGCTGGTGGAAGCCAATATCAGTGACCAGGTATTTTCTGTAGGCACATTCCAACGTGCTCCTGTTGTGGATGTGTTTTTTATTAGTCTTGATAAGCCGGATAACTTCATACTATACCTTTCTCCACAGCTGTTCTTCAGCCTTCTTCCAGTCTACTGGATGTAGGAATATGACCTTGACATAGAGCTCACACAGCTTATTCTTAGACTAATGTTCTATGGTTTGAACACTTCTTGATAAGCAGTTTTTTTGCAAAAGATGAAGTCAAGTCGATGTACAACCTCCACCATAGCTCTTTACTTTGGGCTCCTTAATCTCCCCTCCAAGGGGGACCTTGGATCATGGTACCAGGCTAGGAGGTAACTCCTAGTCACAGGTCCTTTACCTCCTCCACTGCCATCACTGAAGCACCACTGCCGTGAGCCCTGCAAGGCCTTCATTGCTATGAGGTGGCTCCTGTGACAGCCCACCTCCACCTGCCAAGTCCCCCCAAGCTGTTTTTGATCAGTCATCTTAACTGTTTTAAGAGGGAGATTCATCTCCCCTCACCACTCTGAGGGATGCTTCTGATCTGTAAACCTTTGTTTCTTCTGTTTGTTGGTTAGGTAGAGTGTTTTGGTTTTATTTGTTTTTACAATTTTAAAGTTTACTTTATTAGCACCTGAGGAGGTGAAGAGGGATTGATGTGAATATTCATTCACTTTGTCTGTTGTTGTTTTTTTGAAACAGGCTCTTGCTATGTAGGCCAAATGGACTTGTAACTCAGTATGCAGCTGGTTGGTGTTGCACTTGCAATCCTGCTGTCTCAAGCTTCTAAGTTCTGGGATTACAGGCATGTACCACCACAGCTGGCTCCTTGTTTCTTTCTTTTTCTTTTATTTTGTTTTTGGATAGTACTGGGGCTTGAACTCAAGACTTCAGACTTTCTAGACATGTGCTCCACCACTTGAGCCACATTCTCAACCCTTTTTTGCTTTAGTTATTTTTCAGATGGAATCTTATTTTCCCTGGGGCTGACCTTGGACCATGACCTTCCTACCACTGTCTCTTATATAGATGGAACTGCAGGCATGAATCACCATGGCTGGCTTATTCTGAGACAGGGTCTTGCTAACTTTTTGCTAAGGCTGGTCTCAAACCAAGATCTACCTATCTCTGACAACCACTTGGCTGAGATTTATTGGTATGAGTCACTGTACTGGGTCCTCATTTTTTTGTTGGTGGTGCTGGACCAAGGACTTCAACTCAGGGCCTGGATGCTGTTGCTGAGCAATTTTGCTTAAGCTTAGCACTCTACAACTTGACCTGAAGCTCTACTTCTGGATTTTATCTGAGCCTCATTTTTTTATAGAAGTAAAACTTTCAGAGCCAAGTTAGACATTACTTTATATTTCTTAGCTCTCTGGGGCTTGCTGTCCCTTGCTTGTCCAATCACACAAATATCTTCCCTCCATAATTAACTCTCAATACTATCTGCTATGTAAAAGACCAAGTATGAAAGAACACACATACTGTGGGCAACTTTGTGCCCTGGGCTGGCCTGCCTCCTCAGTGAGCTAGGTGTGGGCTTATCATACACCACCCATGGGAAAAGCCTGGAGATATAAAACAGCTTTTTCCATTAAAAGATGGCTAATATAACTATACCCAAAACTTCATAAATTATTTCGAAGTATAGAAGCCAGGGTTCCCCCTTATTGCTATGAGGTAAAATATACCTTAGTTGGGCCACATAATTTAAATAACTTATTAGAAAAATTTAAACCTCTTACAATAGTAACATTACTATTCAATACAAAGTTAAAGTTATTTTTCTCTAAATAAGATTACTCTGAAAGTGACTGCATAGCTTTCCTGTGAGTATCTACACAGTCCAAATGTGTACTTACCAAGTACAGGTTTGTAGATATTTGTTAACTTAGTAAAAGATGGAAACAAATGGGGAAGATAATATTTTCGAAACAGTGTAAAAAGAAACTTAAACCCAGTATCCTGGTTCTCCTTATTCTTCCACTCCAAGCTTGCAGCCTAAGGAAAACACATGAAAAAGAATACATGGATATTTATACTCAAATTAACATATACTGAAATGAAATTCTGTTATGATTAAAATTCATACCCTACATTTTAAAAAATATTAACTACTATTACATGTAATGAAATAATATCTTAACAGTTCAAAATATGACCATTTTGTAAATGGTATCAAGTATTTTCAAACATACTCTACTACATAAACCCCACATTACTCAGGTGTTTTGGGTTTTTCTTGGGGGGGGTGTTGGTTGTAGGGACTGAACTCTAGGCCTGGGCACTGTTCCTCAGCTCTTTAGCTCAAGGCTTGCACTCTACTACTTGAGCCACAGTGCCACTTCTGGCTTTTTCTGCTTATGTGGTAGTAAGGAATCGAACCCAGGGCCTCATACATGCAAGGCAAGCACTCTACCACTGAGCCACCTTCCCAGCCCGACTCAGGTGTTCTTTAAAATGATTAAACATTTCTATGCCCTTAGAAGATTTAGTCAAGAATAGTTAGGCACTTTTCCTAAAATCAAAAAAGGCCATTTATAATAAGAGGAGTTAAAGACAAAATTCCTCTCAGTCATTTCATCCAATGTTATCTACATACATAATCAATATCAAAAGGCAAAAGATATGGAATCTTGGAAAATACATTCCCCTCATTAAAATGAATTCACTGGCTAAGATAAGCCAGGTCTGCTAGTCTAGCTTTGGTTTCAGTTTAAAGCTTTTACAGAACTAAAAAAAATCCTCTCCCTCATAACCTAGTATACTGTGTATATAATGTGAACAATCCAAAACAGCTCACTAACTGGCAGCACCCCCAGGAACCAAGAGGAAAGCTTGTTATTAAGGCACAGTCACCTGCATATTGCCAAAAGAAAGGTGGTATGGAGGGAGGGAGGGCAGTAAGAGAAGACCTATCAGTGGTTCTTAACACTTGTCAGACTAAATCATGGCTTCTCAACTTCCTTCATGAGTAGTGCAGTTAGAAAAGGATAATATTTATGTAGCACCTGAAATAAAAAATGAAGAGATGCTTTGGCTGTCCCTTGGGCAGATGGGTTCAGCATCCAAATCTATCAGAAGCTCTACTATGAAGACTCACCCCAACAGACAGAAGGGAAGGCAAAAGTCACAGATATGAACATAACCCACCCACAAATAAAGCTCTATGATCTATCAATGCCAAATCCCTCTGACGAGGATCAAGATGATTTATGTGACGTAAGCATTAGTGACACATTTAAAATAAGAACCTAGGACCCCCAGTGTGTGCAAGTTCTGGGTACTCTTGTGCTGACTTCCCAGGAAAAATTAATGTCCCCTTTTGAACAGGTAGTATTTGAGACACATATCTAAAGGCAAGAGCTCAAACATGAGTCAGATAACACACACTGTCAGATTCTCCATATGTGTTTCTAGTACAGACTAAATACCATAGAGTAGAGGCAGAGATTAGGATTGCCCAGCAAGGTTGAGTAGTTAGAAATGGAAGTCAAGTACTAAATCTTGGGAGATGGCAGAGAAAAGCACAATTTCCTAAAGAAAAGTGGAAAGAAGTGGGAGGAAAAAAAGGAAATGCTAGAAGAAAACATGAGAGAAGAGAGTCTCATAAGGAGATGGGTAAGCCGGGCGCCGGTGGCTCACGCCTGTAATCCTAGCTACTCAGGAGGCTGAGATCTGAGGATCGCAGTTCAAAGCCAGCCCGGGCAGGAAAGTTCGTGAGACTCTTATCTCCAATAAACCGCTAGAAAACCGGAAGTGGTGCTGTGGCTCAAGCGGTAGAGTACTCGCCTTGAGCTGAAGAGCACAGGGACAGTGCCCAGGCCCAGAGTTCAAGCCCCACCACTGACAAAAAAAAAAAAAAAAAAGGAGATGGTTGGTCATTGCCAAACCATTTCAAAGAATAAGTAGAGTAAAAACTGGAGTACACTCCCCACATATAGATTAGACCCCACCTTGTACCATTGTCTGGGAACTGGCATTTCAACAGTGGCTGGCACAAGGTAAACAATAGTGGTGCTGAAGAAGTGTACAGTGAGGAAATTGACAGAGAAGATAGTGATTTCAACAGAGTCCACTATGAAGGGAAGGTCAGACTGGACTACAGCTAGGAGCATATGGACAAAAGAAGAATTCACTAGGAAAAAAGAATGGAAGGATTTTATTCTAACTATACCAATGTACAAAGAAAGCAAATGACAAATTAGCTATTCGAATCAGAAACTGATTTCAGCTCTATATCCCATTGAAAAAGGAATGTGTGTCATGAAGCAGGTCAGTTCATAGCCCCTCATGGCTGCTTTCATGAAGATAACCCCGCCAGCCCTGCCTGTTCCTGACTCTGCCCAGGCTCTAGGCCTACCTCCTCCTCTAGAGAAGGGACAAAGAATGAGAAATTCTTTAAACACATTCCTACAAAATAGCACTTATGACAGCTCTTGCTTTAAATCACAAAAAAAATCACGTCAAAGAAAAAAGAAAAAGAAAAAATATGGATATAGAGAAAAAAAGAAGGCAAGCAATATTTCTTCCCTCCTACTGAGAACAAACACTTTACTCAAAGAGGTTTGCTTTTTCTCTGACCTGAATAACCATATACTTCAACAGTATTTGAAGAAAAAAGCAGGTTTGGTCCTCACTGATCTTCTCTCCTGATATGGCTGGTAGGAGTGGAGTTATTTCTTCTGGATATATCTTTGCTGTAGAATGGAAAGCATCACGTTAATAACTTTCAAAGTTAAATTGTAAACAGGGTTTTGGAAAAAATGGTCTTTATTAAAATATACCACTGGAGTACTTAAACTGAACTCCAAACTAATGTGCATAAAGGGTACAGAAATAGAAATGCCCACCTTTCCCACTGAAACATTCCTTCTTTCAAGTTCTACTTTGGTTAGTCTTTGGGTGGCTCATTCCTATAATCCTAACTACTCAGAAGGCTGAAATCTGAGGATTATACTTGAAAGCCAGCCCAGGTAGGAAAGTCTGTAAAACTCTTATCTCAAATTAACCACCAAAAAGCCAGAAGTGGAGCTGTGGCTCAGGGAGTAGAGTGCTAGCTGTGAGCACAAAAGCTCAAGGACAGTGCACAGGCCCTAAATACAAGCCCCAGAACTGGCACAATTAATTAATTATAGGAAGATCAAATGCTAGTCATGTGGCTACGAAAGGATATGTACTAATAACCCAATGGACCCTACCAGGAGTTCCTTAAAAATCCATAGGACACAAATGGTCCCATGAGATCACTACTGATCTTTTATTAACACTGCATGAGAGCACATAGCTGACAACTAAGATGATTATCCACTTATCAATAGTGATGAGAACAAAAGTCAGTCATTTGGGAAGGCAAATTTAAATTTTATTAGCAAACACTTCATATATATCATGTGTCTCTACTTCCTGCTACTGCCAAATGCTGTTTCTTCCATTTCTACCCCTTCATTAAACTTTTCCTATCATTTCATTGAATATACACTATTTACACAAACATTTATTCTAATGTTTGTAAGGACAGACTGTAAATTACAGAGAACTGTTCCTCTTCAGACCCTATCAGTATTTCTATTTGCGAAAATGAGAAACCATTAAAATGGGAAACCATGTTAAATCTGCTGACAGATACTGCTTACCATCAGCTACACTAGGGCTAGGATTGATGAGTGTCTCCAGTGTGCAGGGCCCCCTGGATGACAAGACTGCCGGGAAACCAGGCACGAGGCATGCAAAAATCAGCACCTGTTCTTCTGCACAGTTTGTCTGAAGTGCTTGAAGCCACAAAAGAAACAGCCTGATTCCTTCACATCTTATCTGAAAACAAAATAAAAAGCAATGAAAATAGCATACATGTGTTTACAGAAAAAGCACTGTGAAGTAGCATCAACCTTAAGAGAGAAAAACTAGAGAGCTAGGTATAGTGGCCCACGCTTGTAATCACAGTGCTTCAGAGATTGAAGCAGGAGAATCAAGGACTTTAGAATAGCCTAGGCTACATAGCAAGACAAGAGATAGAGAGACAGACAGGCAAACACATAGAGACAGATACACAGAGACACAGAGAAGAAATAAAGTCATAGCATTAACTGTGCATGTGTGAAAATGAAACTAGGTAATGTGAGGAGATAGGTGGGGTTGGGAGAATCGGGGGAGAACGATGGAAGGAGTGACACTGATCAAGATAATACATAAATGTATAAACTCATAAAGCAATATGGTGAATTTTTTTAAAATAAAAGTGAAACTAGAAGTTAAAGGTATGATTAAAGTACTAGAGAGCAAGTTCTTCATTTAGTGACAAATAAGAAAGATTACTATAATATACCACCAGAAGTTAAGAGTCTATTGAGAGGGCTACAGAGTCAGAGGGCCTAGGTTCAAAATCTGCTTCTGCCACTTTCTAGGTTTGACTAGTCTCATCTATAAAATAGAGATAACAGCTTTTTACCACAAAACACTGTCAAGTATTAAATAAATAAATATGTGTAAGGCACATAAAACAATGTTGGTTCTCACTGAGCAATATGTGTTTCCTATTAAGCAGAGGTGAAGAGTCTTTTTCAGACAAGGTACATGTGGATTTTTATATCTTTAGGGGTCATACAAAATTTTCAGTACAGGCAGACAGGCAACAGGCAGCTGAGGAGTGGCATCACCTGCCTTCCCCATCATGTACCAAATGACTTCGAGGACCTTGCATAGCTCATGGGCTACAAGTGTAAGGCAATAGTGTGGATAGCATCAATGTTCAATTACTGATGAAAATAATGGCAAAGATAATCTCACTCCAAATTCACATCATTTCAAGAGAATTTTCATATCATTTGTAATCTGCACCTATTTACAATGTTCTTGAAAATAAGAATACTTGCAGTTAATTAAGACTGTAAAGACCTGGCTCAGTGAGACAATGGAGCTATCCAGTTTCTCTGCTTTAAGCCTATCATCTATTCTCTTTCACATTTTCACCTTGCTCTGAATAGATGACATCACCTGACAGGAAACATGAATTTTTTTTTATCCCTACACTTAGTTCCAACTTCATCTTATTCCTAGAATTCAAAAATACATATCTCCACTTCTCTGTGCTCCTAAGTGGTTGAAAACATGATTAATAGAAGAACCTAAAGAAACAAATGAGACTGAAAATGTGCCAGATAGAGCTGAAAGACATAGTAAGCTCCAAATGTAGGCAGCTGGATAGGCTTCCTTTTGCCTTTCAGTTAAGTGAAGATGGCACTGATTCCTCTAAAGCAAGTACTGCAAACTGAACATGATGCTCTGCAGGAAATAAAAGCCCACAGGATACAGACATATATACCAGCATGTGCTCATATATGTATGTGTGCGTCTGAATGTATGTGTAGCTGTAGCCTCACTAACTCCCAACAGAATCAAAACATACCAAGATAAACATCCTAGCTGGTGACAGTGCTACCTCATTAACTGGTGGAGTGCACAGTACACTTCTATACATGCTCCTGTACTCCATCTACACTCTTCACAAATCTATATTCAGTCAAACCTGTCTTCTTCTCAAGCACAGAAAATGAGTGGTAGCATTGGCTATGCATTATTCAACCACCAGATATGAATGATGTGGCTCTCACTATATATAATCATAATATTTAACAAGAGAAAAGGTTGTCTGAAATTCTATCAGAAGACGCCTCCCCTTTGGGCCAATCCTGGGGCTTAAATGCAGGGCCTTACATTCTTGCTTAGCTCAAGGTTGACACTCTACTACTTGAGCCACACCTCCACTTCTGGCTTTTTGAAAGTTAATAGGAGATAAGAGTCTCCTGGATTTGTCTAACCAATTGCCTTCAAATTGCTACCCTCACATCTCAGGTTCCTAAGTAGATAGGATTACAGGCATGAGTCATGGATGTCTGACAAGATCCCATTTTTAATGTTAACTATATTTAAGTTCACTAGATGTAAATAAAACTAGCAATAAAAATAGGTAACAACTTGATAGCTCTTAATGACAAGACTATTCCTTTCAAATAAGAGGGACAGATATGGTAGGAATAGATGGCTTCTATTTTCCAACATGTAAGAGAGTTCACATATCAAGCTTTAAGTGGCTGGTTGTTTTGGCTGATATAAAAACAAAAATGTACTAACTTATTAAAGGCATACACACAACTTAGATACATGTGGATTATCCTCCATAAAATATTCATCCCAGGATGGCTTCATTTGGCTGCTCATGTTTTAGGTCTATTTTCTTCCAGTATCACATGGTCTGTGTCATTACTAAAGTTATATTCATTTTTAATTAAGCCAGTTCTAACCTAAATTACAAGATCCACTGTAAACAAATATTCCAGAATAATGTCCTACCGTTCTTCTCCCCCCTACACAACACAATAGTTTGCAAATTAATTTGGAGATGACTATTATTTTAAGAACCACACAGCTGAGATGGATACCATCAGGCATGTTAGCTCTGAAGCTCAAGAGGAAGTACCCTTCCTTTCACTCTGATAAAACTGGAATAATTGCTACCTTGCCTATGGTCCTTAGCTGTACCTAACAGAAGTACAACTAGAATCCAGAAGTCCAAGCCACTTCCTACTAATACTGTTTAGAATGACTTTTATAAATCATGTCAGAACAAAAACCTATCAAAATTTGTCATGAAATTTTAAAAAAGGATAGTAATTTTAAAAAATTACCCTCCCCACTTTGTGGCACTAATAAGTTTAAGAATATATATTATATAATATTGATATATGATATATAGAGTATTTGTATTTCTTAAACTTATCAATATTATATCTTTTTTAAATGCCATTGAACTTGCATCTAAGTAAGTACATTAAAATAATATAAATACCTTTATAGAATTTCCAGTGTGTAGAAGCTTCTTTAAAGTTGAGCCTGAAAGTTTAAAACAACTAATTAGAAATAGACTATATGAATAAATATTTTTAAAGTATACTGACATAGTATTTAATATACACTATGTGAAAAATGAACTATGTAATTGGTGGGCAGGGATGAGAGGGGAAAACTGGGGGAAAGTGAAGGAAAGGATGATGTTCTAGAATTGAACTCATTAGCTGACTTATGGAATTGTAATGCACTGCTCCTTAATAATAACAATAAAATTATATTTTAAAAAACTATATGTCTCAATATTAAAGATCTATTTTAAGATATCCAATTTAATAACCAAAAATGCACTTATGACAAAAGATAGTTGTTCTAGAAACAAAGGAAAAAGGCTAATCTTTAGAAGCAAAGCAACTGTAACAGAACAAAAGATGTGTTCAAGATGAAAAAAAACAAATCCTGAGTATGTACCTCTTCAAAATTTGTTTAAAAGACTCAAAACAAAAACGATCCAAATGTTCACAACAGATTATCTCTTGTCATACATAATTTTTAAAAAATTGGTGTTGAACTAACGGCCTCTTACTTAATTAAGCTTTTGAGCTCAAAGCTGGTGCTCTACCATTTGAGCCACATTTCCACTTCAAGGATTTTGCTGATTAACTGGAGATACAAGTCTCACAGACTTTTCTACCCTGGCTGGCTATGAAGCTGGATCCTCAGATCTCAGCTTCCTGAGTAGCTAGGATTACAGGCATGAGCCACCAGCACTCAGTTTTATTTTCAATTTTAAAGATTAAAAAAAACCCAATCTTTAAAATTGAAAATAAAGCTGAGTGCTGGTGGCTCATGCCTGTAATCCTAACTACTCAGAAGGCTGAGAGCTGAGGCTTGCAGTTCAAAGCCAGTCCAGGCAGAAAAGTCTGTGAGACTCTTATCTCCAATTAACTGCCAGAAACGCAGAAGTGGCGCTGTGGCTCAAGCAGCAGAGCACTTGCCTTGAGCTGAAGAGCTCAGAGACAGCTCGCAGGCACAGAGTTCAAGCCCCATGACTAACCAAAAAAAGAAGAAGAAGAAGAAAAAAGAAATAGAAAAAGAAAATTGAAAATAAAGTGAAAGTACTGCTTACAAAGCATTTCTCCTTTGCAAATATTCAGAATGGTATTTCCCTGTCTGGACAATGATGAACACATTTATGGGTTTCGACACATCAATAAATACTTTGATAAAGGTCAAGAAGGCAGACTCAAGATTTCAAGATTTATTCACAACTACTATCAACTGAAAAAACACTGATGTAATTTCTCTCTTAGGGGGACAGAAGCATATGACCCAAGTATTAATTTTATAACTGTGGTGACATTCTCAATATGGGCAGAGTATGGCACTCAAATATCATATGTAGACTTAAAATAGGATCTAACTTCCAAAAAAAGGAAGTTTTTTAAAATAGAAATATATTCGAATTCTTAGGCTACAGAACTCTTTCTCTCAATCAAGTTACCTTTAAAGATCAGCTATCCAATTACATTTATTTTACTAATGTATTTCAAAGAGATGTTCCACCATAATATCCAACCAGTGTCAACACTTGATGAGAACCATACCTATGTGGATGTTGGGTATATACAAGACAGGAATTCATTAGGAAGAGCAAAACTATTGAAAGGAAACATTTATTTCATAGCTGCTAAACTGTATCTGTCAAACCTGTCTTTGGGGCCCTAATCTCTTTTATAAGGGGCACTAATTCCCTACTGATTACCATTCCATTGACTCATGTGAATAATTGGATGAATTAAACATGATAAATTAAACTGATTTGATGAGCCCTTCTCTAGGCTTTTACTGCATTTTAAACAAAATATCCTTGAATGACTTACTACTTTTAAAGAGGCAGCAAGAACACAAGCAAAAAGATAAAATGAGGGCTCTGCACAAATTTTAAGGAAAATCAAGAAATACAATAGTCAAGAAAAAATACTGTTTTAAAGTAAGCAGTTTTGAAAAGCAAAAGTAATATTGATAAATAATATTAGAAGTTTAAATATTGGAAATGTGCCAAGCCTGAGATAGAAAACACACATTTTAATGGTTAATCTTTTTAGAGCATTAAAGTAGTTGAAAAATATTGAAAAATTAAAAACTAGATGTATTAACACTCACAAAGACTGGCTTACATACTTTATAATAAAGAATGTGTTATAACTACTTTTCTGGCTTTAGTAAAAGTAAATTTATCAATATTAGCTTCAAAACTCTGTTTGCTTCTCATTTTTGATGGCTGAGAACACAGTTGACACCGTCTTCTTGGTCAGGTGACAACCTTTAAAAGATCTTTTATAGGTATTTTTTGAGCCCAAAAAGAGTGTGTGTGTGTGTGTGTGTGTGTGTGTGTGTGTGTGTGTGTGTGTGTGTGCAGGTGACAACCTTTAAAAGATCTTTTATAGGTATTTTTTGAGCCCAAAAAGAGTGTGTGTGTGTGTGTGTGTGTGTGTGTGTGTGTGTGTGTGTGTGTGTGTGTGTGTGTGTGTGTGTGTGTGTGTGTGTGTGTGTGTCCCTGAGCTTTTTTGCCTAAGGCTAGAGTTCTACCACTTGAGCCACAGCTCCACTTTCAGATTTTTTTGGTAGTTTAGTGGAAATAAGAGTCTCGAGAACTGTACTCATTACCTTACTCATATAGCTGTAACTCCCTTGTACAGCATCTTTACAATAAAATAAAATTTAAAAAAGAAAAGAGTCTCACAGACTTTCCTGTTCAGGCTGGTTTCGAACTGCAATCCTCAGATCTCAGCTTCCTGAGTAGCTAGGATTACATGTATGAGCTACCAGTGCCCAGCCTCAAAATATTTAATATTTCTTAAACATTATAAAATATTGTCTTTGTGCTTGCTTCAGTAGCATATTTACAAAATATATGAAGTCCTTTCTTTTTTATGATTTCTTGGGGGGTACAGGTGTTTGAACTCACAGCTTCTCATTGTGAGGAAGTCCTTTTTAGAAGTAATTTTTTTGTGTTTGTACTCTGGTTCTGGTGCTTGAAGTCTGGGCAACACACTGTCCCTGAGCCACAGCTCCAGTTCCCTTTTTTTTTTTTTTTTGGTAGTTAACTAGGGATAAAACTCTCACAGACTTTTCTCTTTGGGCTAGCTTCAAACCATGATCCACAAACCTCAGCCATCTAAGTAGCTAGAATTACAAGTGTGACCCACCATCACCAGGCAGTACTAATTATTTTTAAGACAGGAAGAATTTGCTAAGAATTTGCTTCCTGCCTAGGTGTGTGTCTAGACCACAATCTGCATATTTTAGAGATGAAGGAATAAACCATCATATGTAGTTTTCTTCAGTTAAGAAATGTCTTGTGGAGTTTTCTGCCCTAACTTGGAACCATGATCCTCCCAATCTTAATCTCCCACATAGCTAGGCTTGAAGACATGTAGTACAGGGCCCAGCTATGCACTGAGAAGGGGTCTTACAAACTTTTCTGCCAGGGTTTGCCTCAAATCTCTGGATCTACTCCTCCCAAATAGCTGAGATTACAGGCATGAGACATTGGTGTCTAGTTCTATCTCTGTTTTGATTTCTTTAAAATGATCTCCATATATCATGGCTCAAACCAAATAACAAGCAATGCAGTATACCACCAGAAAAGGGTAAAGAACATGGCAAGATTCCCTCTGCAATGCTGATTTGCAAAGCATGCTGAAAGTAGGCAGAGGAGCAAGACCGTAGGACTTTCTGGCACTACTAGATTCTACTAAGAACAAAGAAACAGTAGTCCACTGTAGGAATTTTAAATTAACCAAAAAATAGCTCAAAATAGATCAAAGACCTAAATGTGAATTAGAGCTATAAAACTGTTAGAAAAAAAAAGATCCATTTGTGACTGGGGGTTAAGCAAAAGATTACCTAGATATGAGACCAATAATATAAACCATAAAAGACAAATGGTAAGTCTGATTTTTTAAATTAAAAACTAGACTCTGTAAATGACACTATAAATTTTAAAATGAGAAGACAAGACAGGGAGAAAGTATTCCCAAGGCATATATCAGATAAAAGCCTTCTACATAGAGTATGTAAAGAACTCTGTAAGTTAAAAATTCAAAAATCAAAACAACACATTTTTAAATGGACAATATATATACCAACAAAGAAGACACAGAGATGACAAGTGAATTAGTCATTGAGATAATCATTACCACTTAAAACAAGAACAAAAGTTAACTGCAACTGTCACACTGCTGATAGAAATATAAAATGGTAAAACAGTCAGTTGGGAAAAGAGTCTGGCAGTTAAACATATACTATTAGCCATTCCATTACCAAAGATAGGAATATGCACACATGTATACACAAAAAATTGTACATAAACGTTTATAATAGCTTTATGTGTAATAGACAAATTCCAAAAACCCAAAGGCAGATCAGTGGTAGATGGGTAAACAAATTATAGTATAAGACCATACTACTAAGAAATGAAGAGAAATCAACACAGATGAATCTTAAAATAATTATACTGAATGAAAGATACCAAACAATGTATGAGTCAATTTATATATAATGCTAGAAAAATGCAAGTGAGTAAATGACAAAATCAGATCAGTGGTTCCCTTGGAACTGTAGGGTGAAGTGGGGAAGGGTAAGAGAAAGATTACCAAAGCAAATGAGGAAACTTCAGGTGTGATGCCTATGTTCATTATTGTAACAGTAGTAATGATTTCACAGAAACACACACATCTATGTTAAAATGTATTGAATGTACATTTAAATATATTCACCTTATTGTACCCCCCCCCCGCACCCTATAAAACTGTTGTAAAAAAAATAGAAAAAACAGAACAGGTAGCCTGAAAGTAACTGAGTAAAAGATCAAGAGGATGAAAGTTGTGGTCAGACAGAGATCAGCATGATCATAAGAGTCAGGAAGGCCGGACATGGTGGCTCATGCCTATAATACTAGCTACTCAGAAAGCCAAGATCTGAGGATCGCAGTTCAAAGCCAGCCCAGGCAGGAAAGACCATGAGATTCTAATCTCCAATAAACCTCCAGAAAACCAGAAATGGTGCTGTGGCTCAAGTGGTAGAGCGCTAGCCCTCAGCTAAAGAGCTGAAGGCCAGGGCCCAGGCCCAAAGTTCACTAACAAAAAAAAAAAAGAATCATGAAGCCACTAGAAGATGGGATGGGATGTTGAACAAGCTGCTGGGTAACTTGGCATGAAGGAGAAAGACTAGTAGAGAACATGGTCCTGAAAAAGGCAGAAAAAAAGAAAAAGGAAGTGATAGCAAGCTGGCAAAGTCCGAGGAGGGAAGTGTGGGTGGTTGATAATGTCTAGAATTTGCACTGGAAGAAAAAAGACCCTTTCATTCACACATCCCTGTAGGAGACAGAGGAGCTTCAGAGCAAAGCCACATTTCAGATGGCCAAGGACTTGAAGGAGGCAAGGCAACAGGGCCATTGCAAAACCAAGTGAGTTAGCTCTCACACTCCCAGGGGTGTAAGTTCCAGTTATTGCTTCCCCAAAACAGAGGCACACAAGGAACTGGGTTTAGCTCGGCCTGGTTGTGAGGAATTCTGAGGAAGTCCTAGGATTAAATGCACAGAAAAACCCTGTCCATCAAAGACTATGTGAATGTACAGGCTGACTGCAAGAGAACCAAGGAAGACCATCGCATTCTTCCTTAGAAGAGAGTTCAATGGGCCACAGGAACTTCAAGAATTTAGGCTGGTAAGAGGTTGTGCTCACATCTCAGGCCATATTGGGCCAGGTTGTCCCAGGCATACAGCCAAGGATACTATTGAAAAGTCAAAACAAATTTCAATTTAATTAGGCATTTGGTTTCTGTATTACAATGAAATCTAGTTGAGTAAACTAGATTTAATAACAACTTACAAATAAACTATTGAATATAAGTGAATTTTCCACTAACTGAGCCCCAACTCTCTTTAAACCCAATGATTATCTATTTTAACATTTTTGCCATTAAACATTTCCAATACAAAATATATTCTTTCATTCAACAAATATTGAATTCAGTCACAGCAGTGTAACCTGGACCAGACAAAATCCGCTCTGTAGATGTTCACTAACACTAAACTCTCTCAAATCAAGCAGCCACATAGCTGTAGCCCTACATTGATGAGACACGGGCACATGAAGGAGTACTATGACACACTCTTGAATCAAATGTCCTGTTTTAATGCCAATGCTATTCTTTGGCATCTCATCCCTCATCAGTTCTCATTATTGCCCAAAGATAAGGTACCAAGCGCCCACTTTACCCACTATTATTTACTGGCCTAAAAATTACTACAGGATAAGCTTGATGAACAATTTTTGCATTTATAATCAGCAAAGAAAACTGCCAAATAGCAAACATGTCAACAGATATTTGCTATTCCCTAGTTGTAGGAGACAGAGGAGCTTCAGAGCAAAGCCATGTTTCAGATGGCCAAGGACTTGAAGGAGGCAAGGCAACAGGGCCATTGCAAAACCAAGTGAGTTAGCTCTCACACTCCCAGGGGTATAAGTTCCAGTATTGCTTCCCCAAAACAGAGGCACACAGGGAACTGGATTTAGCTCGGCCTGGCTGTGAGGAATTCTGAGGAAGTCCTAGGATTAAATGCACAGAAAAACCCTGTCCATCAAAGAATGTGTGAATGTACAGGCTGACTGCAAGAGAACCAAGGAAGACCATCACACTCTTCCTTAGATGAGAGAGTTCAGCGGGCCACAGGTACTTCAAGAAATAAGGCTCGTTAAAAGTTACCTCTGTTGAAACCTTGAATGACAAACAGGAACAGTATTAACAAATCCAAATAAACCAGAGAAAATGCAACAAAACTTATAAAACAAATCTATGTAACAATAAGCCCACAACCTCTTAGGAACATCATCAAAATCCAAAGGCTGTGAAAACAAGTTTTTTGTGTGTAGGTACAAAGTGGACAGGATGTAATCTGAACTATGCTGATTACACCTGACTAAAGCTGTTTGGACTTAGTTCACTGAGGGTGAGTATTCACTGCCTAATCCTGTAGAGGTGTCACATACAGAAATTAAAATTGTGATGATGTTCTAAGTTGCTTGTTTCATTCATATCAATAAACATTCTGATTATCTAAACTCAAAAAAAATCTCTGATTCTCAAGTATACCTAGCTGAAGATCAGGTGGACCCATATCCACCCAATTTGATTGATAATATAAAAATACACTTATGTACAAGATCATACTTAACTCAGGCATCAAGTATATAAACGTAAAGATGATTTTCTTTATATGCCAATGTCCATACTTTAGCATCCTGAAATATGATTTTGTCGATCACTTTAACAGACAGCCTTGTTCCATATACCAGGTAAGCAACTGCTGCTATGATGACTTGGGAGACTAATACTTTGAAATCCCAATTGAAGAGTCTGAGGCCGCATCACTCTTAAGAAGGTGCTACTAAAGTCAGTAAAAAACAAAATAAACAAACAAAAAACTACTTACGCTAGCAATTTAATCAGTTCTAGTGGTATTGGGTAGAATTAAAGAAATGCCACATACTGCTTACTAAATGTGTAAAGTTTCACAATACAAATATAAATTAGTTTTCACAAAATTCTAATAAATCTATTCATGCTGAGGGAAGCCCACTAATCTTCACACATTCTAAAGAGCTATCTAAAGAAAATGAGTATGGTTTTCATACAAATTACATAAACAAAATTAGAGAAGGATTATACTTGGCACAGACAACAAATACTACATGTAGTTATTTCTCATTGCTGTCTCTTCCTACTGTACCATAGAACATCACAAATCCCCATGATGTCTCTTTATATTGTACTTTGCATTTAAATTTTTATTTTTACATTAAACACATACACTCAAAGCCTCAATTAAGCAGAAATGCTATGGTCAATTCTCTAAGATTTAAAAAACTTTCTTTACTTAAAAGATTTAAAGGTAAATAACAAGCGCACATCTCTTAGCAACAATTTCAAAATCCAAAGGCTGTGAAAACTGAGGCTTTTTTGTGTAGTTCCACAGTGGATAGGACCTGATGTGAACTATGCTGGGCAACTCTAAGACACATTCTCTTTTTTTTTTTTTCTTCCAGTCTTGGGGCTTGAACTCTGGGCCTGAGCACTGTTCCTGGGCTCCTTTTGCTCAAGTGTGCCAAAAGTGGCACTCTGTCACTTGAGCCACAGTACTACTTCCAGTTTTTGTTGTTGTTGTTTTGTTTTTTTTCTGTGATTAGTTGGAGATAAGAATCTCAAGGACTTTAGTGCTTGGACTGGCTTCAAACTGTGATCCTCAGATCTCAGCCTCCTGAGTAGCTAGGATACAAGTGTGTGCCACCGGAACCCAGCTGTAAGACACATTCTTAAAGTAATGATGTATTTACCCAGTGCTATAGATATAACCTATATAAGTTTTACTTTCTTTAAATTTGTAACATAAACTAAATAATTCAGTTTCTGTGAGAGTTAGCTACATATTTTATAAAAATAATCCTCAATTAAATTTAGGATAAAATTTGGGACATCTACTCATCCTGTTATATTCTTGCAGGTTCTGTAACTATACATATTGATCTCCAACAAAGAAAGTTCTACTCATCTTCCAAGACTCAGATGGGAGTCACCTCTCTTGAAGTCTCCTTAAGTCTTTTGAATAAAATTATTCAACTTTTCTTCTTTGTTCCTATTACACTTCTTTAATAGCATCAATTGTTTTTCTCATCTACCCACACACTTGGTCATATGCCCGCACAAAGCAAGGGTGGTGAGATATTCTTTGTTTTTGTACCAGAACTTAGTGCCAAATGTCTCTCCTTCAATAAACATTTGAATGAATGATTAAACAGAGTTAGATTCCAATATAAGGTTCACTCTCTCTTCCAATATGACCATCTGGTAAGGAAGAACAATTGTAGAAAATGAGACTCTTGTACATCAGAAGGACTGAAGCAGACACTCTTTAAAACAAAAGGCAGAATCCACAATCACTACCCTGGAATGACTCTAACTGGACTGTGTACATTTAATTACAACAATATGGTATTAGCTGTTAAGAGCTGGACAGGAAGGTCAGATGTGATAACTTGCATTATTTCAAACTTTTTCTTACTACCACATCCTAAGGTATTCAAATAGTAATTCTGAGTCAATGATAGTGGCTTAAAGAACAAAATGCTTCTGTAAGCAATAATGTAAAATTATTTAAGAAATACTCTAGATCAGTATTTCTCTAACTACTACGCTCAATAATGATGTCCAAAATCCTGCATCTATAACTAAAGTTTCCAAGAAAAGGCTGATGCTGTTATCCTATGACCTACACTTTAAATTGTACTTTTAGAACAAGATAAAATACATATTTTCCCAGGTCAGATTGCTCAGGTCAGATTTGTCTTGGTTTTAGTTATTAGTATTTCTTATTAAACAATCCTGACTATATTATTTACAGAACACATTATTAAAAACTCAACTAGAAGAAAATCAAATTGCTTTAAAAGAAGAAAACTCACAGTTTTCAATTGTTCTTACCTATACTCTGGTAATGCCATCGAAAGAAAATTCGTTCAGGTAGAAACTGTAGTATTTTCTATAAAATAAAAAAAGTGAGATATAAGAACATAAATAAAATTACACATTTTCAAGATAGGCCCATATTACTTGTAGTATATATATATATATATATATATATATATATATGTTTCCAAAAAGAAAAAGAAAACTACTTATAAGCACTATACTTTAGCTGTATTCCTATGAAATGGTTTCTTCTATTTGCCCCTGGTAAATGTCCTTCCTTGAACATTTGCTTTAATTCCTTCCAATAATTAGTATATGTCTAGGATAATTTTATCAGATGAGCAGAAAAGCTCAAAAGCTATATACATATGACCATATAAGATAATGCACAACTTAAAATTAATTTCTTTTTAAGGGTTGACTAGTAGTCTATTGCCTATCTATATTTTCTTTATTCATCTATTCATAAATACTTGGGTTGATTTCATATTTTGGCTATGGTGAAATATGTTGCAATTAAGATGACAGTTCAGATATCTCTTCAACATATTGATTTAAACTCTTTGGATTATCTGACATTTTTAGTTGTAGTTTTCTGTGGAACCTTCATATTGTTCTGCATAATGGTTTTACTATTTATATTCACAACAGCATATTAGAGTTCACTTCTCTCTGTCCTAGCCAACACTTTTGTCTTTTTGATAATACAATTCTCAGCAAGTATGAAATGACACCTCATTACAGTTTTACATTGCATCTCTCTGAGGATTAGTAATGTTGCACTTTTTTTCAGTGTTCTTATATTTTCCAAGATATGTTTTATGTCCTAAAAGATCTATCTTGGAGAAAGTTCCACAGGCTGCTGAAAAAGTTTTATATTCTGATATGCATATTGTGAAGTGCAGTTGATACAGGGATACTTTAATCCCACATTATGTCAGTCGTATTTAAATTGTTGTGTGATCTGCTGAGTATTTTACTGCCCATAATTTTATGAAGATGTCTCATAAAAAGCAAATGGTGCTAGGTACCAGTGGCTCATACCTGTAATTCTAGCTACTTGCAGTTCAAAGCAGGAAAGTCTATGAGACTCTTATCTCCAATTAGCCACCAAAAAGATGAAGTAGAACTTTGGCTTAAGTGATAGAGCACTAGCCTTAAGCAAAAAAAAAAAAAAAAAAAAAAATATATATATATATATATATATATATATCTATATATCAGGGTCAGTGCCAGTTCAAGCCCCAGGTCCAGCACACATGTACGTACGTACACACACACACACACACACACACACACACACACACACACACACACACACACACACACACACACACAGCCTAAGGAACAACATGAAAATGGCTGTTTAACTTAAATGCTAAATTTTTTATAATGTGTTGAAAAATGTTATGTCTTTAACAGAAGTTGAGTTGCATTATGGGAAAAAAATGAATCAAGCATCATGAAATAACAACTAGTGTGGTAAGCAGCATTACTGTTTATAGCAGCAATACTTGTGAAAATAATGTAACCTGCCTCATGAAGTTATAGATGCTCAGACTTACTTTATAGTATAGGTAAATTTGATTAATTCTAGAGTACTAAACTCTATGCCCCCTGAGCACAGTTCATTTTCAATAGTGTCTTCTTGGAATCATAGACCCATGGATATCAAGGGTCTACTGTAGTTGACTGAGAAGTAAATGCCTAGGAAAGAGTTGAGAAGGAAGCAGGAGACTTCTCAGCTTCTGCCATCTAAGAAGCTCTAAGACAAAGATTAGGAGTGCTGTACAAGTAGAAATGGAAGGTTCTCCTACTCTGGCCTTGCTCAGCTGGAAGCTTAGGGCTATAATAAGAAAAGTGTGAAAGTACTAACAGCTGAATGCCATCAACTGATGCCACTCCTTTAGCTGGGCTACAAATGTTTTTTTTGGGTCCGGTCATGGGGCCTGAACTCTGGGCCTGGGCGCTGTCCCTCAGCTCTTCAGCTCAAGGCTAGCACTCTACCACTTGAGCTTATGTGGTGCTGAGGAATTGAACCCAGGGCCTCAGGCTTGCAAGGCAAGCGCTCTACCACTGAGCCACCTTCCCAGCCCTACAAATGCTTTTTTGAACAGAAAGCTAGGCAGAACAAGTTACTGTGTGCCATAGTAATCTTCAAACTACTAATTAGGTTTTTCTTACCATGTTACAAGACTGAAGCTAGCCACCGGTGGCTCACACCTATAATCCTAGCTACCCAGGAAGCTGAGATCTGAGGATCACAGTTAGAAGTCAGTCTGAGCAGGAAAGTCTGTGATTAACCAAAGTCTCCAACTAACCACCAAAAATCTACTAGTGATACTATAACTCAATGGCAGAGTGCTAACCTTGAGCGAAAAAGCTTAGGGACAGTGCCCAGACTCTAAGATTAAGCCCTAGCATGACACTCGCTCCCCCCTCCCCCTTCTCTCTCTCTCTCTCTCTCTCTCTCTCTCTCTCCCCCTCTCTCTCTCTCTCCTCTCTCTCTAACTCCTTCCCCCTCTCTTCCTCTCCCTCCCTTTCTCTCTCGCACACAGCTGAAGCACTAAGAAAAGTATAGTCCATTTCAGGGACATAGACTCTCTGCTGGCTTTGTTTCTAATCAGCTAGTTGTTACATCATGTAGATAGAAGCCTGGTCCTTCTGAGGTCTTCCTACAGTTTTTCTGCTTCCTTCCCTTTTGTTCACTCACTTAAACAAATGGCCCAGCAGGGACATTATGTCCTACTTTCATATATATTCTCCTTTAAGAGGACCTGGCACCCCAACTACATTGCAAGGTCACTATCTGATAACATCTTGCCAAGCAGGTGCTGAGTAAATGAAAGATTCAGGATATATCTTATCTTGACAGATGTTTGACAGCCTCACTGTTTTTCAGTCTTCTAATTTAGTCAGAGACCCAACCTGACCCTGAATCATGCTTTTCAGCTTTCTCAAACACATACTGTTGTTCCTGACTTAGTTTTCTTTTTGTTAGTATGAAACAAAGAAAAGTAGCAAGACATAAATACAGATGCTTAGATGCTGCCAGTCTACCACAAAAGTAGTCTTCAACTTATTCTAAGTTCAGGATTATTGTCATCACTACACTTAGATAAAAGCTTTCAGATTTATAAGGTGGATGTACTTCAAAACACTCCAAAATAAAACTCAATAAGGTTTGGATACAAAACATCATGCCTCATGTCTGAGCTACTAAAAATATTCCTAAAAGGATAGACTCTTATACAACAATTCAGAGGATGAAATAATAATTATATGGATACTTCTTTTTGTACCCAAATACTGCAACAGCCATTTTTTATACATTAATTCTATGAGGTCAATAAAAATAAAGCCAAAGACAGTTATCTATATCTAAATGCTAAGCCTTTTTCCTCAGAAATCCCAGATGAAGCCTACCTCTATAAGGCAAATACAATCTGGCATTTCTTCTACCACAGCTGATAGTCTAAGCTATACTGCTGTGAATGCCACATAAGCTATTGACATCTTGTTTGTAGTTTCACTGGAGAATAAAATTAAAAAAAAATCAAGAAAGTCACACAGTGTGAATAAATATTACTTTTCTGAAAAACACATGGCTCTATTTAATGCTCAGTGCTCAGCTACATCTATATGGTAATCCATTATAGCACACTCGAAATCGAAATTAGGTATTACTACTGATCAGCACATCAGGGAATCTGTCATTCTTTTAACTGATTATCCATAACTCTCTTTTCTTCACAACCTACTGCATGACCAGGAATAATGTAAAACATAAGCTGGAGTTTATACAAGATGCTATGGTATACTTTAAAATTGTGGGTCTTTATTTAATTTGTTTGGGACTTTTTCCAAATTATTACCAGATGATTGGAACATACCCTGTGGATTCACAATTGATTTCAATCCCATGTAGAAAGTAGGATAGTGAAAAATGAGGGAAATATCACATACTTATGTTACATGACCTACTAAACAATAACCAACTAAACTTGTTTGATCTAAAAGTAGACAGGATGGAAATCATCCCTTCCCCTAATTACATGCATGGTTCAGTAGTGCTAGGTAAAAAAAAAAAAAAATGATACTCAGGGATAAAATAGGAAGTTCAGTTCAAAAGCAGACAAGTCTTAATTACTTGACCTTTAGAGTAATAAATGTCCAGAAAACTTAGGAGGCAAATCGGTGATTCAGTTTAGAGAAACTATTGTATGAATACCTGAACTTCAACTATAGTCTGGCTTCGGAAGGACTCATGGGCATGGGAGCTCAATGGCATATTTGTCTCCACACAGATATAGTTCTTTTGCTGTCATGTGGCCTCTTACCTCTTACGAAAAGTAAAATTGACTCTAATGTATCAAGAAGAAAATGAATAACCCTAAGATAACTTTGAAAATAAAACCACTATGAAAAAACTAACATTTTTAAACCTAGACATAAAATACAAGATAGCTAAAGGAAATGTAGAAATGAAAGGAACTATTATTAACCATATTTATGGATAACAAATTGTCATTAAGGATTCTAAAGAAATATAAATAATAAAAAAGGATATATTCTTAGCATGAAAGTACTGCTTTTCTTTTTAAACTAGCAATCCTTCCTAGTACAGTATACTACTTAATCACTAGTTATGATTTTATAAGTAAGGAAAGCACAGCACCAATTTGTCATATCCCTGTTGGTCTTTAGCACAAACTTAAACATCACTTTCAAGGAGAAGCCTGACTTAACTAGACTCTTCATCCACTCCTCTATACTTGGTGCTAGATTCCTTGAGAGAAAATACACTTTCTTACTATCTGATATCCCCAACATCAAAAGCATTGCCCAGTATATCATGTTCCATAATAACCACTACATGTCCCAATAGGGAAAAGAGTGAGGGAAAATAACTACAAAAATAAGATTTTAAAAAACTTTGATTTCAGTTCACATGTACAAAGACTGGTCATATTTAAGGAAAGTAGACCTACCTTAAAATAGTGGAAACCTGGTGAGGAGGCACTTAACAAGACAGAAATGTCTCCAAACATAATAATACATCTAATCACTGAAGAGGCAATGATTTAATTGGCTAGTAATTTTTTTTAATTTTTCTAAAAACTAGGCTTAAAATGAAAAGCAGAGATGTCAAAAGGAACTATGGAATGTAATTTTCAAAGAGAGGACATGAATTTCTCCCTCCTGTACTTTTGAAATCAATCAATATTGTATTATTGGAAAGCCTGATTAGGCAATGGAGATCTAGAAAGGGCAAGGGTCCCATCTACAAGCTCAGATGATGCTACAGAGGGCCACGAGTATCTGTAGAATGACCTGCAATATCCCTGTCCCATGAAAGTGGAAGATATCTAGAATGGTAATTCAGCAAAGGAAACAATGCCTGCTCTACAACAGATTTACTGAAAAGACTACAGAATTTCTGATCCATGGTTTTTTTTACAAGACTCAAGATAACACTGAATGACAGCTTAAAAGAGTGAAGAATTTAATTACGCATCTAAATAGATGTGTAATTAAATAACATTCTGACATCAGAAAATCATTACATGGAGATGAAAAACATGGAAAGTACAATTTAGGTAGTCTGTTGCAGATGCCCCCATACACCATTACACTGGGATACTACACGTTGCAATAAACCAATAAAGTTAAAAAAGGACAGAGAAGAATATGTAGACATAACATGCTTGAAGTTGCAGAGTCAGTAAATAATTAAAAGTAACATATAAACTTATCAAAAGTGTAGGATATTCATACTATACTAAAGCTGACCTCAGTCTTTCCCTCTGCCACAAGTTGCTGAGTACAATGAGGTCAACTGATCATTGTGGATAGACAAGTCAGTAGAAGAAGCATCAGGGCACGTAGACATATGAAGATAACAGAAGTCCCAAAGCAGACTTCACGCCTACATAACTGCATAGTTCATGATAAACATTGCTAGAGGATACACTAGCTGTCTTAAGACGCAAACAAAATTTAAAGTTTTGAGGAGGTAAAAAAGTGCAGCCAGTTTTATTTATATATGTATATATACATATATATGAATATATATACATATAACATATATATACACACGCCTCTCTTTCTCAATATACCATGTGACTTACATAATTCACTTTCCTGAAAATATAGAAATTAATCAAAATCTCATCACAAGGATCTGAGTATATAAATATTATATCAGTAAGCTGTATTTACATAACTGAAATTAATATGGTAGTTATAAAAATGCAACAAATTCCCAAAACAATTAACATAAGGGAAACAGAATTTTAAAAATACCATATAAAACAGTCTGGGTATAAAATACCTAAAAGTAGCGAGAATGGCAAATAAAAAAGATACATAGAGTAAAAGTATGGGACTATAAATAGTACTCTATTCTTTATATTCTTGATATAGATTGCCAAAATAAATGATTTAGATAGTATTTTGTTAAAGATAACTAGTGAAAAGAAATAAAACTGAAAGTATATCTTTCAAATTATAAGGCATATTCTACACAGCAAAAGTAAGTGACCTCTATCCCCCCAAAAAAGTTAAAAGCAAAAAATATTAATCATCTCATAAAATAGTAATGAGTACAAGCAGGCCAAATTTCCATTGCAAAGACCAAATCCAAAAGTAGAACTGGCTTCCAAACACAGAA
The DNA here is from genome assembly GCF_019054845.1 of Dipodomys spectabilis. NCBI lineage: Eukaryota > Metazoa > Chordata > Mammalia > Rodentia > Heteromyidae > Dipodomys > Dipodomys spectabilis. The sequence goes on from NW_024871042.1 coordinate 5,984,039, forward strand.
AACCTGTTAATACAGAAAATGATGGATGAGGCATACATGCACATACATCTGCAACAAAGCAACAGAATAAATGGGTTTATTCAAAGAACATTTGCTTTAGTTCTCCTCATTTATTTAATTCACAAACAAATACTCTTATGAGGTGCCCATTCTGTGCCAGGTACTATGTGAAAAACTAGAGAAAGAGATATCAAAGACAGTGATTTTTGGAAGAAAATCAACAATGTCACTACACGCCAGGAAGTAAGGACAGAACATCTTTGAACTGAATCACAAAAGATACAAAAGGCAAAACTTCCAGAGAAGGGTACCTTAGGCAGATTAAACAGCAGAGAACAGAAGGGAAGGGGAAAAAAAGAAAGAAAAGTCCCTGCTGCTGATCAGGAGACCTTGGAGAGGTTGCCAATGAGGACAGAAGTAAGATAAGTGACAAGGGATGCAAAGGAGGCAAAGGAAAGATTAGAAAAGGCAGAATTTGATCATTGTCCTAAAGGCAGTGGAAAAACCAGAATTACATTACACTGACAACATTCAAGGTAGGTGAAGGATACAGAAAAATCAATAGATCACAACCAGGAGACATTCCAGTAGGTAGAGCTCTGAACAAAGGTTGAGGTGGCATGCAGAAAGGGCACATGCACAGGTGCAGAACAAAAGGCTACTGAGGCTGAACAAACTAGAAAGACAAGCAAATGAGAAGACATTTTTACTAGGTACTAAATGCAAAATTTGTAGCATTTTATTATGTACTGAAATTGTCATATTCAGAAACTGGGAAGCATAGGCAGTTGATAAGTTCCAAGAGGTTATGTATTCAATTTGCTTCAGATAATATGAAGGCTTAAATCTCTCTTTAAAAAAAGGAAACTGCACTAAATGGTTCACTTTTAATGAGAGAACATCCTGCAAACTTCACCAATAGTGGGCACTGCCCTAAAGAAAGATCAGATTCATGAGAAGTTTTCTTCTCATACTAGATGTCACCTAAGAAGTTTCAGTCACAGACACATTTGCCATTCTGTTCTTCATTTCCTATAAACTTCTACTTTCTGGTTAAAAACTAGCTTTCACCTGGGTTCCAGTACCTCACAACTGTAATCCTAGCTATTCAGGAGGGTGAGATCTGAGGATCATGGTTCAAAACCAGCCAGGGTAAGAAAGTCTGTAAGATTCTTATCTCCTGAAGTTCAAGCTCCAGGACCAGCACAGACAAAAAGAAAAGTAGCTTCAATCTTAGGATTTTGGTATTAGCATAACTTATTTGACTGTCTTTTCTGTCCCTTTTTCTTTCCAAAAAGAAAATAAATTCACTTCCGAAGAGTTACTGTATGTGATAAAAGAAATAACAATGCCTCAGTGAGATGCCACAACTTCATTTCCACCTTTCTGGAAACAGAGAGTTAATACCTGCTTTGACATAACCAGAAAGCATGACAGACAAGCATGTCAGTTTGGGACTGTCAAGTTCGTGCAGTGAATGCCCCAGGTTTGACACATCAGTTGGTGCATGAAAGAAAAAAAGGCTTCAAATCAGGTTCTTTTCCTTCAGACCTGTTCCGTGTCACTAGCAGGTCAAACACTAGGTGTCACTCTGTAACAGCTACTACACTAGCATCCAACAAAACAAATGCTATAAAATTTACAAGATAACAAGTATTTGTTGTCTCTCGTAAATGCATATTTTTGTTTAAAAAGCCAACTTAACACAAAGTGTACTGAGGTATTGATTTTATTCAGCTTAAAAGAAAGAAAAGCTCTTTTTTTTTTTTTTACTGTGAAAATACTGTACAGAGGGGTTACAATTACATGGGCAAGATAATGAGTACATTTCTTTTTTTTTTTTTTTTTTGGTCCAGTCGTGGGGCCTGAACTCTGGGCCTGGGCACTGTCCCTCAGCTCTTCAGCTCAAGGCTAGTGCTCTACCACTTGAGCCACAGCACCACTTCTGGCTTTTTTCTTTTTGCTTATGTGGTGCTGAGGAATCGAACCCAGGGCCTTGAGCATGCAAGGCAAGCGCTCTACCACTGAGCCACCTTCCCAGCCCAATGAGTACATTTCTTATCAAGCATTGTAGCCTCCTCCTTTGTTTCCCCTTCCCATCCCTTCCCATCCTCTTCTGCCATTCTAACAATAAATACAGCATGTTCAAGTGTTATTGTGAATATCCCATATATATACTCTTGATGTAGTTTCTACCATCTGCCCTTACAGGACTCTTGGGAGCATTTCCAGAGGACCTTCTCTGGATGGTATCAGTTACCAACAAAGCAAGTGACACCCTATGTGACAGGGGCCAGGATGCCAGGAAATGCAGGGCACCTGTGCAGTCACAGATAATCACAAGAATGTAATTTCAAACTTCCACATACATCTTGTCTCCAGTTTCCCTTCCCCCAAGGTAAACTAAGTAATTTAGTATATCCTGTTGGGACAATACCAAGTTTCTTACCTTCAAGTCTCCATGTATACAGAACACTGCATTATTAGCATTAAATATTTAAGTTGGGGAGTTAACCTCTGTTGAAAATGGCTTTATTCACCTCATACACATGTTCTAATTCAAATTAGTAACATGTCAATGTACAATAAGTTGTCTCTTAATGAGCCTAGATGCTTATACTGTTTCTACCTTTCAGTTTGTGGAGATCATAAACATTTACAACCAAAAGCAGACACCAAAGTAACCTTCTGGTTATTCTATGGTACTATATGGAAATAAATGAGCCAGTAAGCCAGGCATGGCAGCATATGCCTGTAATCCTAATTACTTGGGAGGTGCAAAGACAAGAATCACTTTTTCAAAATCAAGCTGAGTTTGTGCTGTGCCCGTAATTCCAGCTACTGAAGAGGTGAAAGTAGGAAGATCACAGGTCAGACTAGCCAGGGCAAAAGCACAAGATCTCACATGAAAATAAAACACTAAAAAACAGGGATTGTGGCCTAGTGCTCTACCACTTTGATCCATAGCATCACTTCCATTTTTCTGGGGGTTAACTGGAGATAAGAGTCTCTCTCACTGACTTTCCTGTGCTGGCTGGCTTCAAGTGGGATCCTCAGATCTCAACCTCCTAAATAGCTGGGATTACAGATGTGAGCCACTGGCACCCAACATCTGTGAGATTCTTATTTCCAATTAACTCAAAAAAAAAAAAAAGAAGAAGAACAAGTGGAGCTATGGTAGTAGAGCATTCACTAGCCTTGAGCAAAATTTAGGGACAGTGCCCACGCCCTGAGTTTCAAGCCTCAGGACAGCTCCCCTCCCTGCCAAAAAAAAAAAAAAAAAGTTCTCTAGAATTTGTATTGATATTACTCAGCTGCAATCAGTCATTTAAAAGTATGACAGCAACATAGAAGATGCAATCAAAATCAGACTAATTTTTGAAAAAATAAAAGACATCCAGTGAGGCACCTAAATTTCTAAATTTGAAGACCTTAAAGAACTTAAAAGTCCAAGAATTTGAAAATATGCTTTTTCTTTTCATTTTATGGAAATAAGGAGTTCTAATAGCTTGAGAAGTATGTAGAAGGAAGTCCTTTGCCTTTATATGAGAAGGAGGAAGTAATGAAAATGATACATGCACATTAGACAGAAGTAATGACAGTCAAGCAAAGAAAAAAAAGAGGCAGGTGCTGTGGCTCATGCCAGGTAATACTACCCACTCTAGAGGCTGAGCTCCACAAGATGGCAGATGTAGCCATCCCAGTAGGAAAGTTCAAAAGACTTCATCTCCAAAATAATCTGCAACAAATTAGTCTGAAGGCACGGTCCAAATGGTAGCACACCAGCCAAGCAAGCAAGCTGAGCAAGGCCCTAAGTTCAAATCCAAGTACCAGTAAAAAATTGGAGGGAAAGAAGGAGGAAGGAAGGAAGGGAGGGAGGGAGGGAGGGAGGGAGGAAGGAAGGAAGGAAGGAAGGAAGGAAGGAAGGAAGGAAGGAAGGAAGGAAGGAAGGAAGGAAGGAAGGAAGGGAGGGAGGGAGGGAAGAAGGGAGGAAGGGAGGGAGGGAGGGAGGAAGGAAGAAAGGGAGGGAGGAAGGAAGGAAAGAAAAGGTTTTAACCCAATAATGACAGATTACTCCATTGGAAGGATTTTGAGAATTCAAGAGACTTTAATCCAACAATAAATATCAACAAGTAAAACTCACTGTGGAGGATAATAAAGGATTGTAAGTAATGGTTGTAATGCTCAGGAACTTTGTGGTCTAATTAAGAAGCTAAGACTTAGACATATTAAAGGATAACAAAGAACATTCAAATGGTAACACATTATAGCATTATTATGTAAGCTCACAAGAATAAGCACCTCTTGAGATACTTGCCAGAAGAAATTAGTGAGGTTGAACAGAACCTGAAAGAACATGCCAGATGAGAGCAAAAGGCAGTTCCTGGAAAGAGAGTTGTATAAACTAAGAGACTCAAATGAAACCATACAAAAAGAAGTTCAAGCCAAGTGCCAGTGGCTCATACCTATTATTCTAGTTACAGAGGAGGCTGAGATCTGAGGACTGCACTCAAAGTTACACAATGCAATGTGAAAGAAAGCTATGCTGAGAGGCAGAGGAATCTGAAAGTCAGGACAGCCTGGCCCAGTTTACAGATTATAAAGGGTTCAGGTTCTAGGAATGATAATGACAAGATAAAAATGGTTTAATCTTGTGGCTAATTTGGATAAACTGGAATAAGGAATCTAGAAAGCAAATGTTCTGTTTACTTATGATTTCTAACAGTGATGTCTGCAAAAAGCACCATTCCAATGCTAGACCATATGTAGGTTTTAGAATTTAGTCTCTTAGTCTGTGTATTTTAATCAGATGTGAGAGATAGATAATTCCTGTTAACAAATTCTAGATGTCTTCTTAATCATGTATGTAATACTCCAAATCATTCTATTTCTCTCCTGAGAGGAGATGGCATTCAACATGGTACACAGCTTTGTTTTTTGGTTTCTGTTTTTATTTTTTATTTTTATTTATTTTTTTTGTCAATTGTGGGGCTTGAACTCTGGGCCTGGGCACTCTCCTTGTGCTCTTCAGCTCAAGGCGAGCGCTCTACCACTTGAGCCACAGCACCACTTCCAGTTTCCTAGGTTTATTGAAGATAAGAGTCTCACGGAGTTTCCTGCCCAAGCTGGCTTTGAACTCTGATCCTCAGATCTCAGCCTCCTGAGTGGCTAGGATTACAGATGTGAGCCACCAGTGCCCAGCAAGCTTTGTATTTTTTGTATTCAGCACTTTTGACTTCACTCACCTGGAAAGGACTTACAGAGTTAGCTAACTCCTAGAGACAGTGCTTAAGAGCCCAGTTTTGATTCAAAAACCAATCCCAAATCCATAATCCCAAATACCTTCTTTAATGGTCTCTTGTATCTGGGACACTATTCTCCTGCCCAATCACCCAACGGATAATGGAAAACAAGGGCCACTCCTATGGCCCAGAGTCTGGTGAAATTATTCAAACTATCCAGTCTAATAAACTAAATCCTGCTGAACTTGCTTACCTTGCCTTGCCCATTCTTCTTGGGGGGAAAAATAATGGCAATAAAGGCAACAAAGACTCCTGTCTGTCGGTCTATCTGTCTCTCTGCCTGCTGATTTTACCTTGGTGTTTCCTTGTGTGGCCCCATGTGATACATCATGCCTCCTATTTTTAAGCAAATCTGAGCATAACTTCTTCCTTCATAACAATCACTTCCATGTACATAATGATTACAACAAATTCTAGGTATAATTAAAATCATCTCTCTGGCTGGGTGTGGTGACTCACATATATAATCCAAGTGTTTTCAGAGACAGATCAGGAGGATCACAGTTTGAGGCCAGCGTGGGTAACCGTTTACAATTCCTATCTCAATAAATAAAAAGGTTGGACTTTGTGGTGCAGACATCATCTCAGCTATTTTAGAGGCACAAATAAGAGGATCTCATCCAGGCCAACTGAGCATATATACAAAACTCTATCTAAAAAATAATGAAAGAAAAGTTGCCTACTAGAACACCTCCCTGACAAGTACAAGGCCTTGAGTCTCCCAGTACCTAGGGAGAAGAGAGAACCTTTCAAGAACTGATCCAAAAAGTTCTCAAAGCCAGGTGGATTATTTGACCTTTAAGTCCAGTTACCAGGAGGCTTACAGTTCTATATAACTATCCTCTCTCCTAGGCAAATAACTATCTCAAAGGCACAACCAAAATGACAGTTCTGTAAAAGGCATTCAGAATTTTCTGTCAAAATTCAAGTTCTAATCTGTTTATTCTTTTTTATTAATTAATTAATTGATTATTTTTATTAACTTTAAGTTGCTTGCTCTTAACAGTTCACAGAAACGTTTTTTTGTTTTTTTTTGGCCAGTTGTGGGACTGCACTCTGGGCCTGGGCTCTGTCCCTCAGCTTTTCAGCTCAAGGCTAGCACTCTACCACTTGAGCCACAGCACCACTTCCAGCTTTATCTGCTGAGGATGGTGCTGAGGGATCGGACCCAGGGCCTCATGCATGCAAGGCAAGCACTCTACCACTGAGCCACCTTCCCAGCCTATTAAGTTCATTCTTATCAGTAGACTCTTACCTTATAATGGATACATAGCATATTAACATATGATTCATAAGAATAGAAGGCTGTCTATCCTGCTTCACTGCTGTATCTACAGCATCCAGACCTGTGCCTGACATTCAATATATATACAGTACATATATCTGAAGAATGGGCACAGATTGATACAGAGTATCAGTACAGAGTCTGAAAGGCAAGACAATATCCAGGCTCCTAAACTATATGTAGCTTGGCAGAGTATTAAAAATATGAGTCAGGGAGGGAAGGGATAGTGGGAGAAAAACAAAGAAGTGGGTAACAATGTTTCACAAGAAATATACTCATTACCTTACTCACCTAACTGTAATCACTCTGTACATTATCTTTACAATAAGAATAATTATTTTAAAAAAGAATATGAAGTCTAGCCAGTTGCTTGAGATTCATTCCTGTAATCCTAGCTACTCAGAGGGATGAGATCTGGGGATCGAGTTCAAAGCCAGACATGCAGGAAAGTCTGAGAGACTCTTATCTTCAATCAACCACAAAAGCCCAAACGTGGAGCTATGGCTCAAGTGATAGAACGCTAGGCTTGAGCACAAAAGCTCAGGGACAGTACCCAGGCCCATAATTCAAGCCCCAGGATTAGAAAAAAAAGAAAAAGAAAGGATAAAAAAAGAATATGAGATCTAGAATCGGAACAAAACTTATTTCCTTACTCTACCATTTGCTAAACATGCAGCTTTACACAGGTCACCTAACTTCTCAAAACCTCCAATCTTTCCTCTATGAAAACTGAGAAAACAAGCCAGGCATGGGTGGCTCATGCCTGTTATCCTAGCTACTCAGGAACTTGAGATCTGAGAATTTCAGTTCAAAACCAGACCGGGCAGGAAAAATCCATGTGATTGCCAATCAACCACCAAAAACGTGAAAATGCTCAAGTGTTAGAGCACTAGCTTTGAGCATAAAAGCTGAGGGTCAGCACCCAAGCCCTGAGTTCAGGCCCTAAGACTGGCACCAAAAAATAAAAATAAAAAAGATTGAGAAAACAGAACCTACTTCAGAAGGAAAATATTAAACAAGATATCCCCTGTAAAACATTTATATTCTAGTTAAAATAGAAAAATAAATTCATGTTTTGGGGTCCTATATCATTATATTCATACCTCCATTTTAAATGAACAGCAATGACAGATGAAATGTCTGTGTGTGTGAGAGAGAGAGACAGAGACAGAGAGAAACAGAGACAAAGACAGAAACAGAGACAGAGACAGAGACAGAGACAGAGAAGTGCTGGTACTGGAGCTTCAAATCAGGGCCTTGTGCTCTCACTTGGCTTTCTTACTCAGTGTCTGGAGCTCTACCACTTGAGTAATACCTGTAGGTCCAGCATTATTGCTGGTTAATTGGAGACTTTTCTACCTGGGCTAAGAACCATAGTCCTCCAAGTCTCAGCCTCCTGAGTAGGTTTGCCATGGATACCTGGCTAAAACATGTTTTTACAAGAAAAGTAAGCCAAGTGCCACAGGCATGTAATCCTAGCTACTCATGAAGCTGAGATCTAAGAATCAAGGTCTGAAGTCATCTGGGACAGAAAAAAAATCCCTTATCTTCAATTAACTAGCAAAAAGCCAGAAATGGAGGGGTGGCTCAATGAGTACCAGTCTTAAGCCAAAAAGCTAAGCAAGAGTGTGATACTCTGAGCTCAAGCACCTGTACCAGCACCAAAAAAAAAAAAAAAAAAAGAGAAAGAGGAGGAGAGAGGGAGGAAGAGGAAAGAAGGAAAAGAAAACACAGTGATAATCAAGTGACCAGCATCTCCATGAACAAACAACAACTGAAACCTAAACGATACATACAATTTCATGTATATTTGCTACAGCAAAGGTCAACTTCCAAAGGGTGTACACACTCCCAATGAAGAAAAACACAAATGGAGAGGTCTGCCTACTACATGGAACTGAAACCTGGACTTCCCTGGCAGCTTTCCCTTACTTTACCAGAACACTGTCTCTAGTACCTCCCTACAACTGAAAACCACTGTTTTTATTTCCTAAGTTTCCCCTTTGGTTTGTTCTGGCCTTACAAAGGCAGAAAGCAGTTATCTTTATGTACTCCTCTTTTGTGCCTTAACTCTCTTCTCTGAGTTAATCCATTTCTCATTTACATCCCTACACAGTAACCCTTTTATGATTTAACACATCTTAATAATTCCATGTCTAAAGGAAGCCTTTCCCAATTATTTACACATTGATGTATAGACCACCTCTTTCTATGGTACTAATGTAGAAAGCAGCAATGAAGTTACTTAGTGCCCAGAGAATACAGCATAAGCAAAACTAATGCAAGTTCATTATTCACTCATATTTACTATGCAAAAATGAAAGTTTTAGGAAGCTTTGAATAATATATATTTGTTCTTTTATATAGGCAATTAATCCCCTGTGAATGACAATGTATCACTAATAATTCCTTCCCTAGTCATGGTATCAAAACTTACTTAGTGGGAAGGTTAGGACTAGGGTCTCTGAGAACACAGATCAACAACAAATTTAATTCTTAAAATATAATTTGTCAAAAAATATTACCAGGCTTTGGAGAAATTAGAGCAACAGATCAGAAATTTAAAATTTAGAAGAAGGAATAAAAACAAAGAGGGAAACAGGAAGAAGGTAGAAAACTGAGCTAGAACCTGACTTGTGATCAATAAGCCAAGAAAAACAATGCGGGTGGGGTTAGGGATGTAGTTCAGTTATAGCGCACTTGCCTAACAGGTGCAAGGCCCCAAGTTCAATCCACAGTAGTGGAGGAAAAAGGATGTGGGATACTAAGATCTAGAAATGCCAGTTTCTCTAGCCCTCAGACCTTACCCACAGTAAGTTTGGGATACTCAACCTGAAATTCCATTAGCAAACCAATTAAAAAAGAAAGCCAGGCACATGCCTCAAGACTGAAATCCTATCTACTTGAGAAGTGAAGACTGAAGAGTCATGATTCAAGACCAACCCAAGCAAAAGAAATTCAGAAGACTCCATGTTATCCAATGGTTGTTTCCAGTTGCACATATCAGTTAACCTCTAAGGGAGAAGCACAATTGCTGGTGCATCAACACAGGCCTGGCATTCTCAGCAACACAGGAAAGTACAAGTAGTAAGACCACAGCCAATGCTTAAAGGAGCTGGAAGAGTGGCTCAAGTGTAGATTACCAAATGGTGAGGCCCTGATACAACCCCAATGCCAAAAAAAAAAAAAAAAAAAACCCAGGAAGAAATGTACAACAATAGGTTCCACAACCTTTACAGCAGGATCAGCCCAAAACAATATTAGGAAGGAAAACAAGGGCAACCTCAGGTATGAATATAGATCCACAAATGCAACCAATTTATAAACTCATAAATCTAGAACTGTAACTCACCATCATATTATCAAAAGAATCATCACATAATGATCTCAACCAATGCAAAAGAAAATTTTGAAAACTGTAAAGCCCATCTATAATTTTTAAAACAAATCTTACCAAATTAAGAATAGAAACAAATTTATAGAGTACCTGCAAAAAATTTACAAAAATATTGTTCTTGATTGTGAAATATAGATTCTTCAGAAATACGTTGAGCACTTTATGACTTTTATTTACCATGTAATAGAGAGCTGAACCAGTAAGCAAGAAAACAAAACTGGCAAACTTGGCCATAGCATTAATTGCAGAAAATCCAAGAAAAAATACCTCTAGACAAAATATAGGAATTAATCATGTGTTTGAGTGTGTGTGTGTGTGTGTGTGTGTGTGTGTGTGTGTGTGTGTGTGTAAGCTGAAGCCAGCAGTGAGAATGAATGAACTAAAACTAAAATTGTGGATAAATATTAGAAATAATGCTGAAAATAAAAGACAAGTCACAGTTGGTTCCTTATATGAGATCTTTTGTATTACACCAAAAGCCAAACAATGGGTTATTTAATGGTACAATTATACATACCCTTAAAATAACTGTACATTTAAATGTTCAATTATACTCAGTTTTAAAATTTTTTTATTTTTGGGTCCGATCGTGGGGCCTGAACTCTGGGCCTGGGCGCTGTCCCTCAGCTCTTCAGCTCAAGGCTAGCGCTCTACCACTTGAGCCACAGCGCCACTTCAGCTTTTTTCTTTTTGCTTATGTGGTGCTGAGGAATCGAACCCAGGGCCTCATGCATGCAAGGCAAGCACTCTACCATTGAGCCACCTTCCCAGCCCATATACTCAATTTTAAAAAAAAGACAATGAACTCGGTGCCAGTGGCTCACCCCTGAGAAGGCTGATATCTGAATATTTTAGTTCAAAGCCAGCCAGAGACAGGAAAATCTGAAACCCTTATCTTTCATTAATCACCAAAAGCTAGAAATAGAGAAGAGACTGAAGTGAAAGAACAAAAATCTTGAGCAAAAAAGCTCCGGGAAAGTGCCCAGGCCCTGACTTCAAGCCCCAAACCTGGAGTGAGACATAAACAAAATAAATAAAAAGAAAGAATGTGCCAGGAAGTTACTACCTCCACAAGTGAGAAAGTGGAACACCTATATAGCTTATAGTTCTCAAAATGAGGCAGGAAGATGGTGTCAGGAGTTTCATTAACTATTTTGTAGTAAACCCATTCCCTATTACAGAAATAAACAAAGTCAGTGGAATTGTTCATATGATAGCCAACAGATTTAAGTGATCGGCTTAATTAAAGTTCCTTCCTGGTAAATGAAACCCCTCTTCCCAGATTTCATTCCCAGGAAGGTAACCACAGGAAACCACTACAAAATATGCCATGAATCAGTGCCTGAAATTCTGAGAAAGAAGGATATCCCTCAAAGGAAAGAGGGGAATCACAGTTATGGAGTGCCAACCATGATCCAGTTCCTGGGATGGAAGTTTCCCATGTCTTCTCAGCAAATTCCACAGCACGCATACTGTCATAAAAGATCATCTATTCCCACCAAATTAAGCACAATCAATATCTCTTCAAACCATGAATAATGCCCACCAAGAATTAACTTGCAGAATTTATAATTTAATTATGAGTATAGTTCTACAAGTGTATATAATCTGGCACCTGTCTAATATATTTGAGGCAAGAAAGACTTTAAACTTAATAGATCAAAAAAGTCAAACATTGTTCCAGCTTTAAAGGGAATATAAGATTAGCAAAGACATACAGACACACAAAGATCACAAACAACCCCACTAGTAATCAGAAAGATCTATTGTTGAAGCAGTGAATTTTGCATATCATTAACATATATTAATAAAGACAACCATCTGCAAGATTAAAGGAATTTTATATAACACTTAGATTTAAGTTTATATGACCTTTATAAACCAGCAACTTAGCAATAGTGTCTACTACTTAAAATGTACACACACTTCCACCTAATAACTTGACATCTAGACACCCATACAGGAAAAATCCTCCACATTAAAAAAAAATAAAAGAAGAACATTCTTTTCAGCTATTTTTTGAAAAAGTGGGTATGCAGGTAGAAGGAAAAAAGAGGAAGGAAATACACATTCATCTACAGCCATTTCAAGTAAAATGATCTATTTTATTTTCAACAGAATATTTAAAAGCCAAAATAATTAACCAAAACTTACTTCAAAAAGAAAGAGGATGGAGTCCAGCTCCTCCCTTTGTGATTTATTATTCCCTAGAAATTAAAAAAATTAAAGTTACTATAGTGATATTTAAATATGTATATTATGAATTATATTAAAAGGTATTTTATTTAAGGTTCAATATGCATATATCTAACCAAAAAATACCTAGATGGAGTATGGGGTACACACTAGGAATGTATATAGAAAAAAGACAACAAACCTGGGTCCATATCTAATAGAACCACCTCTTACTAGTTGTGCAAACACAGCTCCCAAGTCATCACTACCCTTAGCAGGTAATTGGTTCATTTCTCAACTGGTTATTAGCTCAAATCATGGCAGAATACACGGTTCTAGCATCATAATAAAAATAAGCATGCAGGGCTGGGAAAGTGGCTCAGTGGTAGAGTGCTTGTCTTGCATGCATCAGGCCCTGGTTTCTATTCCTCAGCACCACATAAGCAAAAAAAAAAAAGCTGGAAGTGGTGCTGTGGCTCAAGTGGTAGAGCACTAGCCTTGAGCTGAAGAGCTGAGGAACAGTACCCAGGCCCAGAGTTTAGGCCCCAACAACCAACAACAACAACAAAAAAAACAACAAGCATACAACTTGTAATATAAGTATCTGTACCTCTGGGCAAATGCACACTATAATGAAAATTATAAAACTATAGTATCTTTCTCCAACAGAAATTACCATTTATTGTTGATTCTGTGAATCAGGCATTATGTTAAGTTATTTGGCTTACATCATCTAACTTAGGAATTGGCAAACTTATTCAGTAAGAGGCCAGATAGTATTTAAGCTTGGTAGACCTCTCTAGTAACCCCTCAATTCAGCCTTATAAAAGTAGCCACAGGCAACACATAAATGGATGAGTATGTGTCCAATGGAAGCTTACTTATAACTTTATTTATAAAAATAGTCAGCAAGATAGAAGTTTCAGGCCCCTAATCTGACGATCCTCACAGATCTATGGAGAAAAGGGAATGAGAGGGCGGGGGGGGGGGGGGTGAGTTGGGGAGTGGGCAGCCAGGGACTACTGTTATAGTCCATTGAGGATACTGGCAGCTTCAGTGTCATCAATGGAGGCAATGAGAAAAGGCCAATGATTCTGGACGCATTCCAAAGGCAGTACCAGTAACTCCAAGGTTTGTACCTGAATAACTAGAAAGCTGAGGTTATCATAAAATGATTTCCATTATTCCCAGTAAACATTTTCTTTCATTCTGTTTTTTTTTCATTGTATTCCAGTAGAACAGAGATTATACTAAAAACAAGAAATTTCAAAACTCTCAACATTTCTATTTATTCTTAATTGAGTCTTTGTAATAGACTACAAAAAAAAAAAAGCCTTCAAAAAAAGTCTCTTTCTCTATCCCTTAAATCTGGGATGCCATGTGCCTTTCTCTGACATTAGCAAATGTGAGGCAGTTTGCTGAGCCTGGGACTCTTGAGTTAAGCATGTGAGGGAAGCCAACCTACACTGCTGGCTGGTGAATGAGAAACCACCTCGGAGAACTAAGGCATTCTGGTTAACAGCTTGTCAATCAAGACATGAGAATGACACCATTCAATTACATTTGACCCCAGAGGCACAAGTCAGCCTAAACCAGAACTTTCTAGCAGACTTAGAGAGCCATATGCTGGACTATGATTGCTTGAAGGTACTCTTGTTTGGAGGAGGTTTATTCCATAGCATAAACAAATGAAGTCTTGAGCATCACATCGTCCTAAACAAAAAGAATGTATGGAAGTAAGGAGAAGAGAGGGAAAGAAGAAAAAGAAAGAAGGGATTCTTTAAAAATGTTTGAATTTTATTTTTATAGTTGGGTTTTGTACTAAGATTACAGCATTTTTTCATTGCTATTTTAATTGTACACAGTATCACACTTTATTCCTTCACACATCTTTGAAAGAAAGTGAGAAGGAGCAGAGCTAAGTAATTCAATTAAATATTAGATCATTTCATATTAGAAGTAACTAAAAAATTAGCCAAAAATTTTTTAATTTATTTTATTTTTCCCCTCCTGTCCCTACCCACAAATTGCATAATTTATTTTTTACATAGTATACAATGAATAACATTGAAATAACTACCAATTTGGCCAAATTTTTTTCTAATTTAAGTTCTAGGTTCCTATCAATTTATAAATCACAGAAGTAGAAACTGAAAAATCTATTAAGAAAAACAATGCACTGGCAAACAGGGTTTACACACTCAAATATGACTTCATGGCTGAGTAGAGCCTAGATCATTCAGTAAGACTCCAAGCCATCTGCTCTATGTCAGACCCCACTGCAAATCTCTTCCCTTCCAAATCTCTTTTCCCCCATGCCTGACATCTGCTTCTGTTTGGCTAGAGCAATCATAGCACTTAACAGAAAACCTTGAAGTCTCCTCTCTGCCCTAAAATGCCTCTTTGACTATACTCATTCTTCCTCCTCCTTTCCCTCCTTACATTAAGGTTACCCTGTAAACTCTTCTTCATTTCTCTTCTGTTTACTTTATACTGTCTTAACTCATTCCTGTAGTACCTACACCAACTAACTTCTCTCTTCTGCTGCCCATCTCCTCAGTCTGCCAATACAGGAAGATGTAATCCTTAACAACCTTCCCATGACTATTTTGAGACATAATCTGTCTTTTTTCACATGGTTATTCTCATGGGTAACTTTCCCCAGCCACTGCTCTGCCACTCTGTGTCCATCTGTTTGGCTCCTTACCTACAACTGCCCCCTCAGTATTCAGCAAAGTGCTCTCATTTTCTAGTCATGCTACACCTTACCTTTCTGTGTTATCATGTTTTCCAATTTTTCATGCCTAAAACTCTGTCTTCCCTGAGCTTGTGAAATAACATTTTCCTGGTTGTTAGTCCAATAGCCTCCTTTCCCATAGCATGGAATGCTCCTTTCCCAGGACCTGGCAGGCACCTTTTCCAGAGTGTTCATCATAGGTCCATTTGGTGCAGGCAGTAAATAGAACCATATGCAGGCAGGAAATAATCGGCCTCCTTCCCCCTTACCTTGAGATGATTCTCCATTGGGGCAGTTGCAGCCATATAAAGTAACCTTCAGTCTGTCCAGCTGCAGGCCCCTTATCTACTACTTGGGAGTTGTCATAAATCCTAGCCCACCATGATGAAGTCCCTGGCCCAGACATCTACATCAAGGTCCCTGCCTCCTAGCCCCTTAGGTTATATACGCCACCTCAGACAAAGACTGGGCTGCTTCCCCCTGTGAGAATTGGCCTTGTCAGTCCCTTTACTGGCGATAAACTTTTCTTTCTTTGTTCTATATGCCTGGGTGTCAAGTGGTTTTCTGGCAGGTCCTAATCCTGTATCTCTCCCACTACTCCATTTCTTTCCTCTTTATCAGTGCAACAAAAGAAGGGACTACCCTAAAGTTCTAATCATCACTCTCTTTGCCTAAATATACTTACTCCCTTGACAATATGATTTTATTTCCTTCCATGCTCCAGTCCCCTATCTCTCTACTACCCTGACACCAACTATATAACAGGGTTGTCCCACAGAATGCCCAAAGAGGTCCTCTTTTTCTTATCTCCTAAATCTCACTCTTCTGCAGGGTTTCCATAGCTACAATGGCAGCTCCAAAGTCTGACATGGGTTCCTGAAAGCCTTTCTGATTTCTACCTCTCCCATACAGCCAATCTCATGGATGATGATGTTGAGATTGAGACACACTTTCTCTTCCCTTTGCCTTATTACTTCTCACACAGAGCAGCTGTCACATGGGTGAAAGCATCAATCTCCTAACTACTCTCCCTTTACAAGCCACATTATATTAAAGGCAAATGTT